>NC_142440.1:100785000-102035000 GCF_059453495.1 Arachis ipaensis
ACTTTTAAACTCTTGAGGTTGCCTCTCAGGTGGCCCTTTGAGTCTTTAAATATTTTTATTTTGATGGTATATTTCTCTGATATACTGTTCATACCTTTGCAACTTTTGTAGGTCTTTATAGAGTGTTGGTATTCTGCTGTCTGACTTCTTTTTTATCAGATCTTGTTTTGTCTGTCTTCTGTTTGGGTGAGATGACCCTTGGGGCTAACTTGTCCGATAACTTTTTAGTGTTCTGGTAGAACCTTTTTAGTTAGTCTGAACAATTTTGATAGCCTTGACGTGGAGCCGTGGCTTTTTGGGCAAAGCTATGTCCCTTTTAGCGCACGCTTTTCGTTGGTCTGACTTCTCGTATTGGTCCAAGCTGTAGCTTTCGTCGGTCCGACTTCTCTTGTCGGTTCGAGCTGTAGCTTTCGCTGGTCCGACTTCTCTTGTCAGTCCAAGTTGTAGCTTTCGTTGATCCGACTTCTCTTGTCGGTCCGAGCTGTAGCTTTCGTTGGTCCGACTTCTCTTGTCGGTCCAAGCTAAGTTATTTTTAGTAGTCCATTTTTAGTCAGACCTCGTCAGGCTGCTTTTTATGGATTACTTTTTATAACTTCTTGCATTAATCTGTTTTTATCACTTTCACCTTGCCGACCTTGTTGTAATCGGGCGATGAATTTGGTTTTCACCTTGCCGACCTTGACGTAATCGGGCGATGAATTTGATTTTCACCTTGCCGACCTTGTCGTAATCGGGCGATGAATTTTTGCGCTCAGATTAATACGTCTTGGTAGGAAACTTTTTAGGGAATCTGAAAAACTTTATTCAAGTAGAAAATAGGCATATAGACAAGAATGTATATATATGAGTACTTACCCTTCTAAATCGGGTAATTTTGTAGATCTTGGCTTCGCACCTCATTAAAAAACCTTTTTAGGAAAAAGAGTGCACCTTGACCTAAGATCTTTATTACTTTCTAACTATAGTACCTTCTTAGGTTACAAGCATGCCATGACCTTGGTAGCTCTCGTCCCTCGAGGTCGGACACCTTGTAGTAGCCTTTTCCTACCTCTATAACTCGGTAAGGTCCTTTCCAGTTAGCTGCTAGCTTCCCTTCTCCTGATTGACCTGCTCCGATATCATTTCAGATTAGGATGAGATCGTCATTGGCGAAGCTTCGCCGAATTACCCTTTGATTATACCTTGAAGTCATTCGACGCTTTAACGCTTCCTCTCTAATTCGACCTCTTTCTCGGACTTCTGGAAGTAGGTCGAGCTCTTCCTTTTGATTTTGGGAGTTGATCGCTTCATTGTAAAAAATCATTCTGGGGGATCCTTCCTCTATCTCCACTGGGATCATTGCCTCCATTCCGTAAGCAAGTCGGAAGGGTGATTCTCCTGTGGTGGAGTGCGGAGTTGCCCGATATGCCCATAGGACTTGTGAGAGCTTTTACCTGTCCGTTAGCTTGTGGGTGTTCTGCGGATGTGAATTGGTGCTTTATTTTCAAGTCAGCTACCAAGTTCCTGAAACCTGTATCAGTAAATTGAGTGCCATTATCTGTGGTGATGGAGTAAGGGACCCCAAACCTTGTAATAATGTTCCTGTATAGAAATTTCCGACTTCTTTGACCGGTGGCATTGGCTAGGGGCTCTGCCTCAATCCATTTTATGAAATAGTCTACCCCTACAATGAGGAACTTGACTTGTCCCGATCCTTGGAAAAAGGGTCTGATAAACCACTATTTTATGGTTTATCTTGTACTCAATTTAGTGGTTTTTATCAACTCTTTACCCATTTATTCATACTATTTGCATGGTTTTACATTTGCCTTCCTAATTATGTGCTTTGATTGAAAACATGCTTCTTTGGCCTTAAGTTCCCTATGTTTAATCCTTTCCTATTATCATTAGATGCCTTGATATGTGTGTTAAGTGATTTCAGAGTTTATAGGGCAGGAATGGCTCAGAGGATGGAAAGGAAGCATACAAAAGTGGAAGGAATACAAGAAGTTGGAGAAACTGCTAAGCTGTCCAGCCTGACCTCTTCGCACTCAAACGGCTATAACTTTAGCTACAAAGGTCCAAACGATGCGGTTCTAGTTGCGTTGGAAAGCTAACGTACGGGGCTTTAATTTGATATATAATTTGCTATAGCTTCTCCAAAGTTAGGCGACGCGAACGCGTGAATGACGCGCCTGCATCGCATCTGCGAACTTCAATCCACGCTAACGCGTGGATGACGCCTCCGCATCACTTTGCCGCGACCTGAACGTACCAGAATACACTGGGGGCGATTTCTGGGCTGTTTTCGACCCAGTTTTCAGCCCAGAACACACAGATTAGAGGCTATAAAAGTGGGGGAATGCATCCATTCATAATCAAGCTCTCATAATTCACAATTTTAGTTTTAGATGTAGTTTTTAGAGAGAGGGGTTCTCTCCTCTCTCTTAGGTTTAGGATTAGAATTAGGATTTCAACTTTATTATTTCAACTTACAACTTCAATCACAGGTTCAATGTTCCTTTTATATTCATGTTAGATTTGATTTCTGTTATTAATGCAATTCGAGGTATTTTCAGATTTAATTTTGCTTTGCTTAATTTACATGAATGCTTTGAATTTAATTTAGAATTATTCCTTTTGGCTTTGGTTAAGTAATTGGTAACGCTTGAGCTATCAAATAAAGCAGTGGTTAAAATTGGGAGTTGCTCCAATAACTCTAGTCTTTCCATAGGAATTGACTAGGACCTGAGGATTAAGCTAATTAATCCACTTGATTTACCTTCATAGTTAGAGGTTAACAAAGTGGGATTAAAATCCAATTCTCATCACAATTGATAAGGATAGGACTTCCAGTTCTTATACCTTGCCAAGAGTTTTATTATCTATTTAATTTAATACAATTTACTTTCTTGCCATTTACTATTCTCGCTTTTTATCTTATACATTAAAAACCCTCAGTTTACAAACTCATAACCAATAATAAGAACACCTCCCTGCAATTCCTTGAGAAGATGACCCGAGGTTTAAATACTCGGTTATCAATTTTAAAAGGGGTTTGTTACTTGTGACAACCAAAATGTTTGTAAGAAAGGTTGATTGCTTGGTTTAGTAACTATACTTGCAACGAGAGTTTACTATAACTTCTAAACCATCAATCTTCAGTTCTTCAAAATGGTGCCGTTGCCGGGGAATTGCAAACGTGTGCCTTATTATTGGTTATTGTAAATATTTTCTTTTACTTGTTTATTTGTTTTTATTTTTGCTTTTTCATAAATTAAGAGGTTATTGGTTTTCATTTAGTTATTAAAAATTTTTTCAAAAATTTGTTCTTCGTGTTCATCCTGACCTTCAAGTTATTCTTAGTTGTTTTCTTCGTTTTGATATAAAAATTTTAAGTTTCGTGTCATTTTATTGTTTTTCTCTTTCCTCATTTAATTCAAAAATATCTTTTTTCTTTATTTTTATTGAATTTTCGAAATTTCCATTAAAAAAAAATTTTCAGATTTTGATTTTTAAAATTTTTATCTTATCTTATCTTAGTTTTAAATTCAAAATTCAAATCTTTTTCAAAAATCTTATCTTATCTTATTTCAAAAATCAAATTTCAAAATTCAATTTTCAAAAATTTAAAATTTAAATAACCTTTTAATTTAAATTTATTTTCGTTTTTAATTTTTATTTGCTACTATGAACTCTCACCCCTTTGGCTATGAGTCTGGTTACAATTATGTTGCAGGAAGAGGAAATTACAAGGAGAACAAGCATCAAGGTTGGAACAATCAAAGATGGGAGGAGCCACAAGGATTTGATCAACCCTCATGGCAACAACCACCTCCAATGGACTATCAACAACCACCACCATATGCCTATGAACCCTCTCCTCAAAATAACTCTAGACCACCATACTCACAAGCCCCTTACCACCAAACACCTCCATATGACCCTAACCCACATCCACCATACCAACCACCCTATGAACCGAATGAGCCATACATAGATCCACCCCAACCTCTATTGGATAACAATACACTCATCTCTAACATCATTGGTCTCACCTCTACACTCCAAAATCTTATATCCCGCATGAACCAACTCTCTACCTCCAATATTCAACCCTCAAGCTCTAGTGCACTTCCTTTTCAACCACATAATGATCTTTTCATCCCATCACCACCCTCCATGGGAGAGCACCGACATCCATCAATCCAAGAGCAAGATGATCCCAATTATGCTATTGATACGGAACAGGAAAGAAGGAATCATCTTCGCGAATCCATACTTTATAAGGAGCTAGAGGAGGCCCTACGGGTAAAGGTAGGAGAGACCCTTGAAGATGAAAGAGTAGTTGAATGGAGTTGTCATGGAAAGAAAATCATCGAGGATGAGTATGATTTTATACTTAAACAACTGGACAAAGCAGCAATTATTAAAAAGGAAGATGTGGTTGCAGACTTAAGAGATGCTGTAGCTCCATTGGAAAGTCCAGTCACAGAGCCTCCTTCCACAGTGTTTGATGTTGATGTAGGAGAGCATACAACCTCCAAGGCAGATCATGGTTGAAGACTTTGTAGAGGTTGATCAAGAGATAGAGATTAAAGAAGAAGAAGCACAACCTCCCATGCCCTTGGTGAACAATGAAGAAGAGATTGAATTGGAAGAAAGCTACCAAGGGGAAGAGGTTAATGTTGAAGAAGCTTGCAAAGAGGTGGTAGTTGTCAAAGAAGAACACAAATGAGTGGAGCTTGGAAATTCATTAGAAACCTCTCCCCCTAAGTTGCCATCATCCTTCACAACATTCAAGTGGGTAAAATTCATATCCCTTAGCTTTCTAATTCTACTTGAATATGGGCTACTGGAGACGGATGGTCAACTTAGAGCTCTTTGTGGCATTAAGAGTAAGAGGAAGATGGTCAGTGGTAAGAATTGTCCTGCTAGGTTCATTATGGTTGGAAGCTTTAAGTTTAAACGCAAATGTTGGTGTAAAGCTCAACTGAATGGGTCTCGGAAGTTGTTTGGCCGCTTTAATGAGAATTCAGATTGCTTGCTACCCGGATGGAATCATAATGATCAACACAAAGATGGGTGTAAAAGTAAAGTTTGGGACCCCAGAATTCAGTCTAAAAGGCTTTCTGCGCTTAGTTTGGAAACGCGTGAACGACGCGCCCGCGTCGCATCTGCGAACTTCAATCCACGCTAACGCGTGGATGACGCCTCCGCGTCACTTTGCCGCGACCTGAACGTACCAGAATACGCTGGGGGCGATTTCTGGGCTATTTTTGAACCAGTTTTCAGCCCAGAACACACAGATTAGAGGCTATAAAAGTGGGGCAATGCATCCATTCATAATCAAGCTCTCATAATTCACAATTTTAGTTTTAGATGTAGTTTTTAGAGAGAGAGGTTCTCTCATCTCTCTTAGGATTAGGATTAGAATTAGAATTTCAACTTTATTATTTCAACTTACAACTTCAATCATAGGTTCAATGTTCCTTTTATATTCATGTTAGATTTGATTTCTTTTATTAATGCAATTTGAGGTATTTTCAGATTTAATTTTGCTTTGCTTAATTTACATGAATGCTTTGAATTTAATTTAAAATTCTTCCTTTTGACTTTGGTTAAGTAATTGGTAACGCTTGAGCTGTCAAATAAAGCAGTGGTTGAAATTGAGAGTTGCTCCAATAACTCTAGTCTTTCCATAGGAATTGACTAGGACCTGAGGATTAAGCTAATTAATCCACTTGATTTACCTTCATAGTTAGAGGTTAACAAAGTGGGATTAAAATCCAATTCTCATCACAATTGATAAGGATAGGACTTCCAGTTCTTATACCTTGCCAAGAGTTTTGTTATCTATTTAATTTAATACAATTTACTTTCTTGCCATTTACTATTCTCGCTTTTTATCTTATACATTAAAAACCCTCAGTTTACAAACTCATAACCAATAATAAGAACACCTCCCTGCAATTCCTTGAGAAGACGACCAGAGGTTTAAATACTCGGTTATCAATTTTAAAAGGGGTTTGTTACTTGTGACAACCAAAACGTTTGTAAGAAAGGTTGATTGCTTGGTTTAGTAACTATACTTGTGGTGCACGAAATTGTGATGTCCAGGCTCGAACAATCCCTGGTAATGGCTCCAAAGCTTGGTGCTTTGATCTTAATTCATAATTTGTCACAACTTCGATACAACTAACCAGCAAGTGCACTGGGTCGTCCAAGTAATACCTTACGTGAGTAAGGGTCGAATCCCACGGAGATTGTTGGTATGAAGCAAGCTATGGTCACCTTGTAAATCTCAGTCAGGCAGATATAAAGTGATAATGGTGTTTTCGAATATGATATAATAAAATAGAGATAGAGATACTTATGTAAATCATTGGTAGGAATTTCAGATAAGCGAATGGAGATGCTTTTCGTTCCTCTGAACCTCTGCTTTCCTGCTATCTTCATCCAATCTGTCTTACTCCTTTCCATGGCTGGCTTTATGCAAGGGCATCACCGTTGTCAGTGGCTACATCCCCTCCTCTCAGTGAATAATATGCTCACGCACCCTGTCACGGCACGGCTATTCATCTGTCAGTTCCCGATCATGCTGGAATAGGATTCACCCTCCTTTTGCGTCTGTCACTAACGCCCAACAATCGCGAGTTTGAAGCTCGTCACAGTCATTCAATCATTGAATCCTACTCGGAATACCACAGACAAGGTTTAGACCTTCCGGATTCTCTTGAATGCCGCCATCATTCTAGCTTATGCCACGAAGATTCCGGTTAGGAGATCTAAGAGATATTCATTCTAGCTTATTTCATGTAGAACAGAAGTGTTTGTCAGGCACGCGTTCATAAGGGAGAAGGATGATGAGCGTCACACATAATCATCACCTTCATCATGTTCTTGGGTGCGAATGGATATCTTAGAAGAGAAATAAGAAGAATTGAATAGAAAACAGTAGAAAACAGTAGTACTTTGCATTAATCTTTGAGGGACAGCAGAGCTCCACACCTTAATCTATGGAGTGTAGAAAGTCTACCGTATGAAAATATATAAGTGATAGGTCCAGGCATGGCCGAGATGGCCAGCCCCCTAAACGAGATCAATAGTCTCCTAAGATGAACAATGGATTAAAACTGAGACCAAAGATGCCTAATACAATAGTAAGAGGTCCTATTTATAATAAACTAGCTACTAGGGTTTACATGAGTAAGTATTTGATGTATAAATCCACTTCTGGGGCCCACTTGGTGTGTGTTTGGGCTGAGCTTAAGTGTTCCACGTGCAGAGGCCATTTGTGGAGTTGAACGCCAGTTTCTGTGCCAGTTTGGGCGTTCAACTCTGGTTTTGGATCCTTTTCTGGCGCTGGACGCCAGATTTGGGCAGAAGGCTGGCGTTGAACGCCAGTTTACGTCGTCTATTCTTGGCCAAAGTATGGACTATTATATATTGCTGGAAAGCCCTGGATGTCTACTTTCCAACGCAATTGGAAGCGCGCCATTTCGAGTTCTGTAGCTCCAGAAAATCCACTTTGAGTGCAGGGAGGTCAGAATCCAACAGCATCAGCAGTCCTTTTTCAACCTCTGAATCTGATTTTTGCTCAAGTCCCTCAATTTCAGCCAGAAAATACCTGAAATCACAGAAAAACACACAAACTCATAGTAAAGTCCAGAAATGTCAATTTAACATAAAAACTAATGAAAACATCCCTAAAAGTAACTAGATCCTACTAAAAACATACTAAAAACAATGCCAAAAAGCGTATAAATTATCCGCTCATCACAACACCAAACTTAAATTGTTGCTTGTCCCCAAGTGATGAGCGGATATTTTATACGCTTTTTGGGGATAATTTCATATAGTTTAGAGTATGTTTTAGTTAGTTTTTAGTCTATTTCTAGTAGTTTTTAGGAAAAATTCATATTTCTGGACTTTACTATGAGTTGTATGTTTTTCTGTAATTTCAGGTATTTTTCTGGCTGAAATTGAAGGAGCTGAGCAAAAATCTGATTCAGGCTGAAAAAGGACTGCTAATGCTGTTGGATTCTGACCTCCCTGCACTCAAATTGGATTTTCTGGAGCTACAGAACTCGAAATGGCATGCTTCCAGTTGCATTGGAAAGTAGACATCCAGGGCTTTCCAGCAATATATAATAGTCCATACTTTGCACAAGGATAGACAACGTAAACTGGCGTTCAACGCCAGTTCTCTGCCCAATTCTGGCGTCCAGCGCCAGAAAAGGATCAAAAACTGGAGTTGAACGCCCAAACTGGCATAAAAACTGGCGTTCAACTCCACAAATGGCCTCTGCACGTGACTCACTCAAATCTCAGCCCCAGCACACACCAAGTGGGCCCCAGAAGTGGACCTCTGCATCATCCATCATAGTCCACTCATATTTTGTAACCCTAGGCTACTAGTTTAGTACTTAAACAACTTTTAGAGACTTATTTTGTATCTCATGACATTTCAGATCTAAACTTTGTATTCTCTGACGGCATGAGTCTCTAAACCCCATTGTTGGGGGTGAGGAGCTTTGCTGTGTCTCAATGAATTAATGCAAGTATTTCTGTTTTCCATTCAAACACGCTTGTTCCTATCTAAGATGTTCATTCGCGCTTAACTGTGATGAAGGTGATGATCCGTGACATTCATCACCTTCCTCAAACCATGAACGCGTGCCTGACAACCACCTCCGTTCTATATACGATTGAATGAGTATCTCTTAGATTCCTTAATCAGAATCTCCGTGGTATAAGCTAGAACTGATGGCAGCATTCATGAGAATCCGGAAAGTCTAAACCTTGTCTGTGGTATTCCGAGTAGGATTCAAGGATTGAATGACTGTGACGAGCTTCAAACTCCTGAAGGCTGGGCATTAGTGACAGACGAAAAAGGATAGTAAATCCTATTCCAACCGGATCGAGAACCAACCGGTGATTAGCCGTGCTGTGACAGAGCGCGTGAGCGTAGTTTTCACTGGAAGGATGGAAGGTAGCCATTGACAACGGTGATCCACCAACACACAGCTTGCCATAGGGGGACGTGCGTGCGTGAATCAGAAGACAGAGGAAAGCAGAGATTCAGAGGACAAAGCATCTCCAAAACTCCAACATATTCTCCATTACTGCATAACAAGTAACCTTTAATCCATGCTCTATTGTTTATTTGCAATTCAACTGATAAGCATAATTGACTTCCTGACTAAGATTTACAAGATAACCATAGATTGCTTCAAACCAACAATCTCCGTGGGATTCGACCCTTACTCACGTGAGGTATTACTTGGACGACCCAGTGCACTTGCTGGTTAGTGGTACGCGTTGTGAAAAGTGTGATTCACAATTCGTGCACCAAGTTTTTGGCGCCGTTGCCGGGGATTGTTCGTGTTTGAACAACTGACGGATTATTTTGTTGCTTAGATTAGGAAAAATTTTCTCTTTTTTGGTTTAGAGTCTTTTATTATTTATCCCTTGTTAAAACACTTTAAATTTATAGCTCAGTTAATTAGAACGTGGTGTTTATGTTCATGGTAATTGGCTATCATATTTTTCAAAACCTTTTTCAAAAATAATTTTTTTTTATTTATTAAATCCTGTGCCAAACTTTAAGTTTGGTGTTTTCAAAAATAATCTTTCTTAAAATTTTTGAAGGTCCCATAACTCATTTGGCTAGAGCGTTAATCTGTGTTCTTGGTAATTGGGTTAGAATCTTTTATACTCTTTTCAAAACCTTCTTTTTCAAAAATATTTTTTCTATTAAATCTTGTGCCAAACTTTAAGTTTGGTGTTTTCTTGTTGATTTCCCTTTGATTTTCGAAAATTTTGGCTTGGTTTTCTAAAAATTTTAAGTTTGGTGTTCTTCCTTCATGTTCTTGTGTTCTTGTGAGTCTTCAAAGTGTTCTTGAGTTTCCTTGTGTCTTGATCTTAAAATTTTTAAGTTTGGTGTTCCTTGGTGTTTTCCCTCCAAAATTTTCGAAAACAAGGAGCATTAGATCTAAAAATTTTAAATCTTGTACTATCTTATTGTTTTTCTCTCTCCTCACTAAATTCAAAAATATCTTTTCAAAATATCTCTTCTAACTTCCTAACTTCTTATCTTTTCAAAATTTGTTCCAACCAACTAACTAACTTTTTGTTTGTTTCTTAACTTTTTCAAAACTACCTAACTAACTCTCTCTCTCTAATTTTCGAAAATATCTCCCCTCTTTTTCAAAAATTTCCTTTTTTTCTTAACTAACTATTTTTAATTTTTTTACGAAAAAATATATATATATATATATGTATATATATATATATTTTATTATTTCAAAATTCAAATCCTTTTTAGTTATTTTATTTTATTTAAGTATTTACTTCTTATAAAATAAAATAAATAAAAAGGTAAATCAGTCCAAGTTATATCCATATATCCATCATGGACATAAGTGGAGATGGACAGTCCAGGAGGACTTTGGGGTCATATTCTAACCCCTCTACTGCTTCATATGGGAGTAGCATCTGCATACCCTCCATTGGAGTTAGTAGTTTTGAGTTGAATCCTCAGCTCAATATCATGGTGCAGCAAAGTTGTCAGTATTCCGGTCTTCCACAGGAAGAACCTACAGAGTTTCTGGCACAATTTTTACAAATTGCTGACACAGTACATGATAAGGAAATAGATCAGGATGTCTACAGACTATTACTGTTTCCATTTGCTGTAAAAGATCAAGCCAAGAGGTGGTTAAATAACCAACCAAAGGCCAGCATAAGAACATGGAAACAGCTGACAGAAAAATTCCTGAATCAATATTTCCCTCCAAAAAGGATGACACAGCTAAGGCTGGACATCCAAGGCTTTAAACAAGGAGATAATGAATCTCTTTATGATGCCTGGGAGAGATACAGAGAGATGCTACGAAAATGCCCCTCTGAAATGTTTTCAGAGTGGGTTCAGTTAGACATCTTCTACTATGGGCTTGCAGAAGGAGCTCAGATGTCTTTAGATTACTCAGCTGGTGGATCTATCCATATGATAAAGACAATTGAAGAAGCTCAAGAGCTCATTGATACAGTTGCCAGGAATCAGCATCTGTATCTAAGCAGCAACCCTTCCATGAATGAAGAGGTTAAAACAGTAACTGCTGAATTCAGTACTGTAAAACAAGCTGCTGAATTCAATCAGCAATTAGATTTTCTAACAAAACAGCTAGCTGAATTCAAAGACAGGTTACAGGAGACAAGGATAGCTAATATACATATGGACGAACAGTTTAAGCAAACAAAGCAGCAGCTATCAAAGCAAATAGCAGAAGAATGCCAAGCAGTTCAATTAAGAAGTGGGAAAACGTTAAATACCCCACCTCAAGGCATCAAAAATTCAAGAAATGAGCGACCCACCAAAGATTCCCCTGAGGACAGTAAGAGCCCAGGGAAAAATAATTCTGGCACTAAAACGACAGAAAATGGGTGGAAGGCTGGCGCTGAACGCCCAGACCATGCCCAAAACTGGCGTTCAGCGCCAGAAACAAGGCAGGATTGGCGTTCAACGCCAGAAACAGGCAAGAATCTGGCGTTGAACGCCCAACAGGGGCACATTTCTGGCGTTCAGGCGCCAGGAACAGACAGTAAGCTGGCGTCTAACGTCACTCCAGCTTCTGACTCTGGCATTCAATTGCCAGTGAGGGATCAGACACACACAAGTGCTGACAACAACCCCTCTAAAAAGGCTTCTTTAACCACTAAGGTTGAGGAATATAAAGCCAAGATACCTTATCCTCAAAAACTCCGGAAAGAGGAGCAGGATAAGCAATTTGCTCGCTTTGCAGATTATCTAAGGACTCTTGAAATAAAGATTCCATTTGCAGAGGCACTTGAGCAAATACCTTCTTATGCCAAGTTCATGAAAGAGATCTTGAGTCATAAAAAGGAGTGGAGAGAAACAGAAAGAGTTCTCCTCACTGAAGAATGCAGTGCAGTCATTCTGAAAAGCTTTCCTGAAAAGCTTAAAGACCCTGGGAGTTTTCTGATACCATGCATATTAGAAGGTGATTGCACCAAGACAGCTTTATGCGATCTTGGGGCAAGCATCAACCTAATACCTGCATCCACTATCAGGAAGCTTGGCTTAACTGAAGAAGTTAAACCAACCCGGATATGTCTCCAACTTGCTGATGGTTCCACTAAATACCCATCAGGCGTGATTGAGGACATGATTGTCAGAGTTGGGCCATTCGCCTTTCCCACTGACTTTGTTGTGCTGGAAATGGAGGAGCACAAGAGTGCCACTCTCATTCTAGGAAGACCCTTCCTAGCAACTGGACGATCCCTCATTGACGTCCAACAAGGAGAAATAACCCTTAGAGTCAACAATGACGAGTTCAAGTTGAACGCTGTCAAAGCCATGCAGCATCCAGACACATCAATAGACTGCATAAAAGTTGACCTTATTGACTCTTTGGTAGAAGAGATCAACATGGCTGAGAGTCTCGAATCAGAGTTGGAAGACATCTTTAAAGATGTTCAGCCTGATTTGGAGGATTCAGAGGACATGAAAGAGCCTCTGAACTTTCTTCTGAAAGAGGAAAAACCTCCTAAACCAGAGCTCAAGCCACTGCCACCATCCTTGAAATATGCATTTCTAGGAGAAGGTGACACCTTTCCAGTGATCATAAGCTCTGCTTTAAATTCACAGGAAGAGGAAGCACTTATTCAAGTGCTAAGGACACACAAGACAGCTCTTGGGTGGTCCATAGGTGACCTTAAGGGCATAAGCCCAGCTAGATGCATGCACAAAATCCTACTGGAGGATAATGCCAAACCAGTGGTTCAACCACAGAGGCGGCTAAATCCAGCCATGAAGGAAGTGGTGCAGAAAGAGGTCACCAAATTACTAGAGGCTGGGATTATTTATCCCATTTCTGATAGCCCCTGGGTAAGCCCTGTTTAAGTCGTCCCAAAAAAAGGAGGCATGACAGTGATTCATAATGAAAAAAATGAACTGGTTCCTACAAGAACAGTTACAGGGTGGCGCATGTGTATTGACTACAGAAGGCTCAATACAGCCACCAGAAAGGATCATTTTTCTTTACCATTCATAGACCAGATGCTAGAGAGACTAGCAGGTCATGATTATTACTGCTTTTTGGATGGCTACTCAGGCTATAACCAGATTGCAGTAGATCCCCAGGATCAAGAGAAAACAGCATTCACATGTCCATCCGGAGTGTTTGCTTATAGAAGGATGCCCTTTGGGCTATGCAATGCACCTACAACCTTCCAGAGATGCATGCTCTCTATTTTCTCTGATATGGTGGAAAAATTTCTGGAAGTCTTCATGGATGACTTCTCAGTATATGGAGACTCATTCAGCTCCTGTCTTGATCACCTGAAACTTGTTCTGAAAAGATGCCAAGAAACCAACCTAGTCTTAAACTGGGAAAAGTGTCACTTCATGGTGACTGAAGGAATTGTTCTTGGGCATAAAATCTCAAACAAGGGAATAGAGGTGGATCAAGCAAAAATAGAGGTAATTGAAAAATTACCACCACCTGCCAATGTTAAGGCAATCAGAAGCTTTCTGGGGCATGCAGGATTCTATAGGAGGTTTATAAAGGATTTTTCAAAAATCGCAAAACCCCTAAGCAATCTGCTAGCTGCTGACACGCCATTTGTGTTTGACACAGCATGCCTGCAGGCGTTTGAAACGCTGAAAGCTAAGCTGGTCACAGCACCAGTCATTTCTGCACCAGACTGGACATTGCCATTTGAGTTAATGTGTGATGCCAGTGATCATACCATTGGTGCAGTATTGGGACAGAGGCATGACAAGCTTCTGCATGTCATTTATTATGCCAGTCGCGTTCTAAATGATGCCCAGAAAAATTACACAACCACAGAAAAAGAACTACTTGCAGTGGTTTACGCCATTGACAAGTTCAGATCATACTTAGTAGGATCAAAAGTGATTGTGTATACTGACCATGCTGCTCTTAAATATCTACTCACAAAGCAGGATTCAAAACCCAGGCTCATCAGATGGGTATTGCTTCTGCAAGAGTTTGATATAGAAATAAGAGACAGAAAAGGGATAGAGAACCAAGTGGCTGATCATCTGTCCCGGATAGAGCCAGTGGAAGGGACGTCCCCCCCTTCTCTAGAGATCTCTGAGACATTTCCTGATGAGCATTTATTCGCCATTCAGGAAGCACCATGGTTTGCCGATATTGCAAACTATAAAGCTGCAAGGTTCATACCCAAGGAGTACTACAGGATACAAAAGAAGAAATTAATTACTGATGCAAAGTACTACTTGTGGGATGAACCTTATCTCTTTAAGAGATGTGCAGACGGAATTATCCGTAGGTGTGTGCCTAGAGAAGAAGCACAGAGGATCCTGTGGCATTGCCACGGATCTCAATATGGAGGCCATTTCGGAGGTGAGCGAACAGCCACCAAGGTCCTCCAATGTGGCTTCTATTGGCCCACACTCTATAAAGATTCCCGAGAGTTTGTACGTAATTGTGACAGTTGCCAAAGAGCTGGTAATCTGCCTCATGGTTACGCCATGCCTCAACAAGGAATCTTGGAAATTGAGTTGTTTGACGTATGGGGAATTGACTTCATGGGACCTTTTCCACCATCATATTCAAACACTTATATTCTGGTGGCAGTTGACTATGTATCAAAATGGGTCGAGGCTATTGCCACACCCACCAATGATACTAAAACAGTGCTGAAGTTCCTCCAGAAACATATCTTTAGCAGGTTTGGTGTCCCTAGAGTGTTAATCAGTGATGGGGGCACTCACTTCTGCAATAAACAGCTTTACTCTGCCATGGTTCGGTATGGAATTCGCCACAAAGTGGCCACACCATATCATCCACAAACCAATGGGCAAGCTGAAGTCTCTAACAGAGAATTAAAGAGAATCCTGGAACGGACAGTAAATACCCGTAGAAAGGATTGGGCAAGGAGCTTGGATGATGCTCTGTGGGCTTACAGAACAGCATTCAAGACCCCTATAGGGACCTCTCCATACCAACTCGTGTATGGTAAGGCATGCCACTTGCCCGTGGAACTGGAACATAAGGCCTACTGGGCAACCAGATTCCTAAACTTTGATGCCAAATTAGCAGGAGAAAAAAGATTGCTCCAGCTAAATGAGCTAGAGGAGTTCAGATTCACAGCTTTCGAAAATGCCAAGCTATATAAAGAAAAATAAAAAAAGTGGCATGACAGAAAGCTGTCATCTAGAATCTTTGAACCAGGACAGAAGGTTCTGTTGTTTAACTCTAGACTCAGGCTATTCCCCGGGAAACTGAAATCCCGGTGGAGGGGACCATACGTGATTACAAGTGTATCACCATATGGTTATGTGGAGCTTCAAGATATTGATTCTGATAAGAAGTTCATTGTCAATGGACAGAGAATCAAGCATTATCTTGAAGGCAACACTGAGCAAGAATGCTCAAGGCTGAAGCTAGATTAAAAGCTCAGCAAAGTCCAGCTAAGGACAGTAAAGAAGCGCTTGTTGGGAGGCAACCCAATTTTTATTTATTCTCATGATTTTTCATGTTTTATTAGGTTCATGATCATGTGGAGTCACAAAATAAATATTAAAAATTGAAAACGGAATCAAAAACAGCAGAAGAAAAATCACACCCTGGAGGAAGCACCTGTCTGGCGTTCAACGCCAGAACAGAGCATGGTTCTGGCGTTCAACGCCAGAAATGGCTAGTAAATGGGCGTTGAACGCCCAAAATGGGCACCAACCTGGCGCTGAACGCCCAGAGTTGTGTGCAATTCCCTCTTCTTTTGCTCGAGGGCGAGCAACATTCTAAGTTTGGTGTGGTAAAACAATTATGTAAAGGATCTATAGCTCAGTGGTAGAACATGTGGCTGCAATTCAAGAGATACCTCAGGGGATGCACTTCCCTCCACATAATTATTGGAAGCAACTAAGGATAGAAATACCAAAAATCACTTGGAATCAAGCCACAAAGGCAAGGAAGAGACATAAAAGAGCTCAAGAACATCATTGGTGTCTCAAGAAGGAAATGCCATCATCACTAAGGTGAACTCATTCCTTGTTCTTGCTTTCTCTGTTTTTCGTTTTCTCTATGATAAGTGCTTATCTATGTCTGTGCCTTCATTACATGATCATTAGTAGTAATTAGTGTCTAGTTTGATTTTATCCCCAATTAAGTTATAGTCTATTTTTCCCATCATCAGCAAACATGAATAAAATAGTAGATCTTTTGAATAAGAGGCAATAAAATTTCGAGTTTAATAAGAGAAATTCTAATTAGTTAAATGTGGTGGCAATGCTTTCTGTCTTCTGAATGAATGCTTGAACAGTGTATATGTCTTTTGAATTTGTTGTTTAAGACTGTTAAATATGTTGGCTCTTGAAAGAATAGTGAACATGAGACATGTTATTGATAATCTGAAAATCATAAAAATGATTCTTGAAGCAAGAAAAAGCAGCAAAGAACAAAGCTTGCAGAAAAAAAAAAAAAACAAGCAGAAAAAGCCAAAAGCTCTTAAAACCAAAAGGCAAGGGCAAAGAAAAAGGATCCCAAGGCTTTGAGCATCAGTGGATAGGAGGGCCTAAAGGACTAAAATCCTGGTCTAAGCGGCTAAACCAAGCTGTCCCTAACCATGTGCTTGTGGCGTGCAGGTGTCAAGTGAAAACTTGAGACTGAGCGGTTAAAGTCAAGGTCCAAAGCAAAAAGAAGAGTGTGCTTAAGAACTCTGGACACCTCTAATTGGGGACTTTAGCAAAGCTGAGTCACAATCTGAAAAGGTTCACCCAGTTATGTGTCTGTGGCATTTATGTATCCGGTAGTAATACTGGAAAACAAAGTGCTTAGGGCCACGGCCAAGACTCATAAAGAAGCTGTGTTCAAGAATCATCACACTGAACTAAGAGAATCAATAACACTATCTGAATTCGGAGTTCCTATAGATGCCAATCACTCTGAGCTTCAATGGATAAAGTGAGATGCCAAAACTGTTCAGAAGCAAAAAAGCCACTAGTCCCGCTCATCTAATTAGAATCTGAGCTTCAATCAAAAACTCTGAGATATTATTGCTTCTCAACCTATTAGTCTTCTATTTTATTTGTCTAGTTGCTTGAGGACAAGCAACAGTTTAAGTTTGGTGTTGTGATGAGCGGATATTTTATACGCTTTTTGGGGATAATTTCATATAGTTTAGAGTATGTTTTAGTTAGTTTTTAGTCTATTTCTAGTAGTTTTTAGGAAAAATTCATATTTCTAGACTTTACTATGAGTTGTGTGTTTTTCTGTAATTTCAGGTATTTTTCTGGCTGAAATTGAAGGAGCTGAGCAAAAATCTGATTCAGGCTGAAAAAGGACTGCTAATGCTGTTGGATTCTGACCTCCCTGCACTCAAATTGGATTTTCTGGAGCTACAGAACTCGAAATGGCATGCTTCCAATTGCATTGGAAAGTAGACATCCAGGGCTTTCCAGCAATATATAATAGTCCATACTTTGCACAAGGATAGACGACGTAAACTGGCGTTTAACGCCAGTTCTCTGCCCAATTCTGGCGTCCAGCGCCAGAAAAGGATCAAAAACTGGAGTTGAACGCCCAAACTGGCATAAAAACTGGCGTTCAACTCCACAAATGGCCTCTGCACGTGACTCACTCAAATCTCAGCCCCAGCACACACCAAGTGGGCCCCAGAAGTGGACCTCTGCATCATTCATCATAGTCCATTCATATTTTGTAACCCTAGGCTACTAGTTTAGTACTTAAACAACTTTTAGAGACTTATTTTGTATCTCATGACATTTCAGATCTAAACTTTGTATTCTCTGACGGCATGAGTCTCTAAACCCCATTGTTGGGGGTGAGGAGCTCTGCTGTGTCTCAATGAATTAATGCAAGTACTTCTGTTTTCCATTCAAACACGCTTGTTCCTATCTAAGATGTTCATTCGCGCTTAACTGTGATGAAGGTGATGATCCGTGACATTCATCACCTTCCTCAAACCATGAACGCGTGCCTGACAACCACCTCCGTTCTATATACGATTGAATGAGTATCTCTTAGATTCCTTAATCAGAATCTCCGTGGTATAAGCTAGAACTGATGGCAGCATTCATGAGAATCCGGAAAGTCTAAACCTTGTCTGTGGTATTCCGAGTAGGATTCAAGGATTGAATGACTGTGACGAGCTTCAAACTCCTGAAGGCTGGGCGTTAGTGACAGACGAAAAAGGATAGTAAATCCTATTCCAACCGGATCGAGAACCAACCGGTGATTAGCCGTGCTGTGACAGAGCGCGTGAGCGTAGTTTTCACTGGAAGGATGGAAGGTAGCCATTGACAACGGTGATCCACCAACACACAGCTTGCCATAGGGGGACGTGCGTGCGTGAATCAGAAGACAGAGGAAAGCAGAGATTCAGAGGACAAAGCATCTCCAAAACTCCAACATATTCTCCATTACTGCATAACAAGTAACCTTTAATCCATGCTCTATTGTTTATTTGCAATTCAACTGATAAGCATAATTGACTTCCTGACTAAGATTTACAAGATAACCATAGATTGCTTCAAACCAACAATCTCCGTGGGATTCGACCCTTACTCACGTGAGGTATTACTTGGACGACCCAGTGCACTTGCTGGTTAGTGGTACGCGTTGTGAAAAGTGTGATTCACAATTCGTGCACCACCAAGCAACTGAAAATCAAATAGGATAAAAAGAAGAGAATATACTATAAATTCCAAACTATCAATGAAACATAGCTCCAATCAAATGAGCAGGACTTATAGCTTTTTGCCTCTTGAATAGTTTTGGCATCTCACTTTATCCATTGAGGTTCAGAATGATTGGCATCTATAGGAACTTCAGATTTCGAATAGTGTTATTGACTCTCCTAGTTCAGTATGATGATTCTTGAACACAGCTTCTTTATGAGTCTTGGCCGTGGCCCTAAGCACTTTGTTTTCCAGAATTACCACCGGATACATAAATGCCACAGACACATAATTGGGTGAACCTTTTCAGATTGTGACTCAGCTTTGCTAAAGTCCCCAATTAGAGGTGTCCAGGGTTCTTAAGCACACTCTTCTTTTGCTTTGGACCTTGACTTTAACCGCTCAGTCTCAAGTTTTCACTTGATACCTACACGCCACAAGCACATGGTTAGGGACAGCTTGGTTTAGCCGCTTAGACCAGGATTTTATTCCTTTAGGCCCTCTTATCCACTGATGCTCAAAGCCTTGGGATCCTTTTTATTTGCCCTTGCCTTTTGGTTTTAAGGGTTATTGGCTTTTTCTGCTTGCTTTTTCTTTTTCTTTCTATTTTTTTTTCTGCAAGCTTTGTTCTTTGCTGCTTTTTCTTGCTTCAAGAATCATTTTTATGATTTTTCAGATTATCAAATAACATGTCTCCTAGTCATCATTCTTTCAAGAGCCAACATATTTAACATTCTTAAACAACAACTTCAAAAGACATATGCACTGTTCAAGCATACATTCAGAAAACAAGAAGCATTGTCACCACATCAATATAATTAAGCTAAGTTCAAGAATAAATTCGAAACTCATGTACTTCTTGTTCTTTTGAATTAAAACATTTTTCATTTAAGAGAGGTGATGGATTCATAGGACATTCATATCTTTAAGACAAAGTTACTAACTACTAATGATCATGTAATGAAGGCACAAACATAGATAAGCACATAACATAGAAAACGAAAAACAGAGAAAGCAAAAAAAAGGAATGAATCCACCTTAGTGATGGTGGCGTTTCCTTCTTGAGGAACCAATGATGTCCTTGAGCTCTTCTATGTCTCTTCCTTGTCTTTGTTGTTCCTCCCTCATTGCTTTTTGATCTTCTCTTATTTCATGAAGCATGATGGAGTGCTCTTGATGTTCCACCCTTAGTTGTCCCATATTGGAACTCAATTCTTCTAGGGAGGTGTTGATGTGCTCCCAATAGTTTTGTGGAGGAAAGTGCATTTGAGGCATTTCCGGAATCTCATGGTGATGAGCTTCATACGCCTCTTGAGCTCCATGAGTGGGCTCTCTTGCTTGCTCCATCTTTTTCTTAGTGATGGGCTTTTCCTCTTTAATGAGGATATCTCCCTCTATGTCAATTCCAGCTGAATTGCATAGGTGGCAAATGAGGTGAGGAAAGGCTAACCTTGCCATGGTGGAGGACTTGTCAGCCAGCTTGTAGAGTTCTTGAGGTATAATCTCATGAACTTCCACCTCTTCTCCAATCATGATGCTATGGATCATGATGGCCCGGTCTATGGTAACTTCAGACCGGTTGCTAGTGGGAATGATTGAGCATTGAATAAACTCCAACCATCCTCTAGCTATAGGCTTGAGGTCCAATCTTCTTAGTTGAACCGACTTGCCTTTGGAGTCAATCTTCCATTGAGCTCCTTCTACACATATGTCCATAAGGACTTGGTCCAACCTTTGATCAAAGTTGACTCTCCTTGTGTAGGGGCGTGCGTTCTCTTCCATGTATGGCAAGTTGAACGCCAACCTCACATTTTCCGGACTAAAATCTAAGTATTTCCCCCGAACCATTGTAACATAGTTCTTTGGATCCGGGTTCTTACTTTGATCATGGTTCTTGGTGATCCATGCATTGGCATAGAACTCTTGAACCATTAGGATGCCGACTTGTTGGATGGGATTTGTTAGAACTTCCCAACCTCTTCTTTGAATTTCATGTCGGATCTCCGGATACTCATTTCTTTTGAGTTTAAAAGGGACCTCAGGGATCACCTTCTTCTTGGCGACAACATCATAGAAGTGGTCTTGATGGGCTTTGGAGATGAACCTTTCCATCTCCCATGACTCGGATGTAGAAGCTCTTGTCTTCCCTTTCCCTCTTCTAGAGGATTCTCCGGTCTTGGGTGCCATCAATGGTAATGGAAAAACAAAAAAGCTATGCTTTTACCACACCAAACTTAGAATATTGCTCGCCCTCGAGCAATAAACAAAAGAATAGAAGAAGAAGAAGAAGAAATATGGAGAGGGAGAGGGAGATGTGGTTTCGGCCATATGGGTGGGTTTGGGTGGGAAATTGGTTTTGAATTTTGAAGGTAGGTAGAGTTTATGAGGTAGGTTTATGGGGAAGAGGAGATGGATGTGAGTGGTGAAGGTTTAGTGGGGAAGAGAGATTGAGGTGATTGGTGAGGGGTTTTTAGGGAAGAGTGTTTGTGGGGTTGTGTGAAAGAGAGTGGTGAGAAGAAGTGAGTGGAGGTAGGTGGAGATTCTGTGGGGTCCACAGATCCTGAGTGGATCCTGTGGGGTCCACAGATCCTGAGGTGTTCAAGGATTTACATCCCTGCACCCATTAGGCATGTAAAAATGCCTTTGTACCCAACTCTGGGCGTTCAGCGCCAGGTTGGTGGCCATTTTGGGCGTTCAACGCCCATTTGTGTGCCATTTCTGGCGTTGAACGCCAGAACCATGCCTGTTCTGGCGTTCAGCGCCCAGAAGCTGCCCATTTTGGGCGTTCAGCGCCAGAACCATGCTCTGTTCTGGCGCTGAACGCCAGACAGATACTCCTCCAGGGTGTGATTTTTCTTCTGCTGTTTTTGATTCCGTTTTCAATTTTTCTATTTATTTTGTGACTCCACATGATCATGAACCTAAGAAAACATGAAAAACAATAAAAATAAGAATTAGATAAACATTGGGTTGCCTCCCAACAAGCGCTTCTTTAATGTCAATAGCTTGACAGTGGGCTCTCATGGAGCCTCACAGAAGTGCAGAGCTTTGTTGAGACTCTCCAACACCAAACTTAGAGTTTGGATATGGGAGTTCAACACCAAACTTAGAGTTTAGTTGTGGCCTCCCAACACCAAACTTAGAGTTTGACTGTGGGGGCTCTGGTTGACTCTGCTTTGAGAGAAGCTTTTCAAGCTTCCTCTCCATGGTTGCAGAGGGAGATCCTTGAGTTTTGAATACAAGGGAGTTCTCATTCCATTGAAGGACTATTTCACCTCTGTCAACATCAATCACAGCTCTTGCTGTGGCCAGGAAAGGTCTTCCTAGGATGATGGATTCATCCTCTTCCTTTCCAGTATCCAGGACTATGAAATCAGTAGGTATGTAAAGGCCCTCAACCTTTACTAATACATCTTCTACTTGTCCATAAGCCTGTCTTCTTGAGCTGTCTGCCATCTCTAATGAGATTTTAGCAGCTTGCACCCCATAGATTCCCAGTTTCTCTATTACAGAGAGGGGCATGAGGTTTATTCCTGAACCAAGGTCACACAGAGCCTTAAAGATCATGGTGCTTATGGTACAGGGTATTATGAACTTTCCAGGATCCTGTCTCTTCTGAGGCAATGTCAGTTGATCCAGATCACTTAGTTCATTGACGAACAAGGGGGGTTCAACTTCCCAAGTATCAATGCCAAACAATTTGGCATTCAACTTCATGATTGCACCAAGAAACTTGGCAGTTTGCTCTTCAGTGACATCCTCATTCTCTTCAGAAGAGGAATACTCATCAGAGCTCATGAAGGGCATAAGGAGGGTCAATGGAATCTCTATGGTCTCTAGATGGGCCCCAGAGTCCTTTGGTTCCTCAGAGGGAAGCTCCTTATTGACCACTGGACGTCCCAGGAAGTCTTCCTCCTTGGGATTCACGTCCTCTCCTCTCCTCACAGGTTCGGCCATGGCACTTATGTCAATGGCCTTGCACTCTCCTTTTGGATTCTCTTCTGTATTGCTTGGGAGAGTACTAGGAGGGATTTCAGTGATCCTTTTACTCAGCTGGCCCACTTGTGCTTCCAGATTTCTAATGGAAGACCTTGTTTCATTCATGAAACTTACAGTGGCCTTAGATAGATCAGAGACTAGATTTGCTAAATTAGAAGCATTTTGTTTAGAGTTCTCTGTCTGTTGCTGAGTTGATGATGGAAAAGGCTTGCTATTGCTAAACCTGTTTCTTCCACCATTATTAAAGCCTTGTTGAGGCTTTTGATCCTTCCATGAGAAATTTGGATGATTTTTCCATGTTGAGTTATAGGTGTTTCCATAAGGTTCACCTAAGTAATTTACCTCTGCTATTGCAGGGTTCTCAGGATCATAAGCTTCTTCTTCAGAAGAAGCCTCTTGAGTACTGTTGGATGCAGCTTGCATTCCATGCAGACTCTGAGAGATCATATTGACTTGCTGAGTCAATATTTTATTCTGAGCCAATATGGCATTCAGAGTATCAACCTCAAGAACTCCCTTCTTCATAGGCGTCCCATTGCTCACAGGATTCCTTTCAGAAGTGTACATGAACTGGTTATTAGCAACCATGTCAATGAGTTCTTGAGCTTCTGCAGGCGTTTTCTTTAGGTGAATGGATCCACCTGCAGAAGTGTCCAGTAACATCTTTGATAGCTCAGATAACCCATCATAGAATATATCCAGGATGGTCCATTTTGAAAGCATGTCAGAAGGACACTTTTTGGTCAACTGTTTGTATCTTTCCCAAGCTTCATAGAGAGATTCACCTTCTTTCTGTCTGAAGGTTTGAACATCAGCTCTAAGCTTGCTCAGCTTTTGAGGAGGAAAGTACTTGGCTAAGAAAGCCGTGACCAGCTTATCTCAAGAGTTCAGGCTATCTTTGGGTTGAGAATCCAACCATAATCTAGCTCTGTCTCTTACAGCAAAAGGGAAAAGCATGAGCCTGTAGACTTCAGGATCTACTCCATTAGTCTTAACAGTATCACATATCTGCAAGAATTCAGTTAAGAACTGAAAAGGATCTTCAGCTGGAAGTCCATGAAACTTGCAGTTCTGCTGCATTAGAGAAACTAATTGAGGTTTCAGCTCAAAGTTGTTTGCTCCAATGGCAGGAATGGAGATGCTTCTTCCATGTAAATTGGAATTAGGTGCAGTAAAGTCACCAAGCATCTTCCTTACATTATTATTATTTTCGGCTGCCATCTCCTCTGCCTGTTCGAGAATTTCTGAAAGGTTATCTCTGGATTGTTGTATTTTAGCTTTTCTTAATTTTCTCTTCAGAGTCCTTTCAGGTTCTAGATCTGCTTCCACAAGAATGTTCTTATCCTTGCTCCTGCTCATATGACAAAGAAGAAGGCACAAAAAAATAATAATAATAATAGAGATCCTTTATACCACAGTATAGGGATCCCTTTGTGAGTGGAAGAAAAGAGGGGGAGACAAAGAATGTGATGTAAAGGAAGAAACACAACTGTACGGATGGAAGAGATGTGAGATGAGATGTTAGGATATGAATGAATAAATAGAATGAGATGGGGGAGGGATAATTTTCAAAAATTATTTTGAAAAAGAGTTAGTGATTTTTGAAAAATGGTTTTTGAAAAAATGTTAGTAATTTTCAAAAATTAAGTTTTAAAAATTAAAAATAAAAATAATTAGTTAATAAAAAAGAAATTTTTGAAAAAGAGGGGAGATATTTTCGAAAATTAGAGAGAGAGAGTTAGTTAGGTAGTTTTGAAAAAGTTAAGAAACAAACAAAAAGTTAGTTAGTTAGTTGAAACAAATTTTGAAAAGATAGGAAGTTAGGAGGTTAGGAAAGATATTTTGAAAAGATATTTTTGAAAAAGATAAGATGAGAAGATATTTTTGAAAAGATATGATAGAAATTAGTTTTTGAAAAAGATTTGATTTTTAAAATCACAATTAATGACTTGATTCATAAGAAATCACAAGATATGATTCTAGAACTTAAAGTTTGAATCTTTCTTAACAAGCAAGTAGCAAACTTCAAATTTTTGAATCAAAACATTAATTGATTATGTTATTTTCGAAAATTTGGTATAAAAATAAGAAAAAGATTTTTGAAAAATATTTTTGGAATTTTCGAAAATAACTAAGAATTTTGAAAAAGATTTGATTTTTGAAAAAGATTTTGAAAAAGATAAGATTTTCAAATTGAAAATTTGATTTGACTCATGAGAAACAATTTGATTTTAAAAATTTTTGAAAAAGTCAATCCAAATTTTCAAATTTGATGAGAGAAAAAGGGAAAGATATTTTTTTTGATTTTTTAAATTTTTATGAAAAACATGAAAAATATGCAATGCATGAAATTTTTAGATCAAAACAATGAATGCATGCAAGAATGCTATGAATGTCAAGATGAACACCAAGAACACTTTGAATGTCATGGTGAACATCAAGAACATATTTTTGAAAAATTTTTAATGCAAAGAAAACATGCAAGACACCAAACTTAGAATTCTTTAATGCTTACGCACTAAGAATTCAAGAATGCATATGATAAACATGAAAAGACACAAAACAAAAAATCATCAAGATCAAACAAGAAGACTTACCAAGAACAACTTGAAGATCATGAAGAACACCATGAATGCATAAAATTTTCGAAAAAATGTAAGATGCATATGCAATTGACACCAAACTTATAACATGACTCAAGACTCAAACAAGAAACACAAAAATATTTTTGATTTTTTTGATTTTCTAATTTTTTTGGATTTTTATTTTCGAAAAATATTTAGAAAGAAAGAAAAATAAGGATTCCAAAATTTTTAATATGAATTCTAGGAATCTTGCCATGTTAGTCTAAAGCTTCAGTCCAGGAATTAGACATGGCTCACTAGCCAGCCAAGCTTTCAATGAAAGCTCCAGTCCAAAACACTAGACATGGCCAATGGCCAGCCAAGCTTCAGCAGATATGGATACTTTTCATGTATAGAGCAACTAAGTGTGTGAGAATCTCTTCATTTGTGATGGTAAGTTGAAACCCCAGTCCAAAAATTAGACATGGCTTACAGCCAGCCAGGATTCAACAAATCATCATGAAACACTAGAATTCATTCTTAAAAATTCTGAAGAAAAATATATTTTTGAAAACATTTTTATATTATTTTCGAAAACAGATGAGAAAATTTTAGAAATATTTTTGAAAAATTTTTTTGAAAATAAAATAAAAATAAAATTACCTAATCTGAGCAACAAGATGAACCGTTAGTTGTCCAAACACAAACAATCCCCGGCAACGGCGCCAAAAACTTGGTGTTGTTGCCGGGATTGGGATCTCAGATGATTATTGGCGCCAAACAGGAACAATTAAGTCCCCGGCAACGGCGCCAAAAACTTGGTGCACGAAATTGTGATGTCCAGGCTCGAACAATCCCTGGTAATGGCTCCAAAGCTTGGTGCTTTGATCTTAATTCATAATTTGTCACAACTTCGATACAACTAACCAGCAAGTGCACTGGGTCGTCCAAGTAATACCTTACGTGAGTAAGGGTCGAATCCCGCGGAGATTGTTGGTATGAAGCAAGCTATGGTCACCTTGTAAATCTCAGTCAGGCAGATATAAAGTGATAATGGTGTTTTCGAATATGATATAATAAAATAGAGATAGAGATACTTATGTAAATCATTGGTAGGAATTTCAGATAAGCGAATGGGGATGCTTTTCGTTCCTCTGAACCTCTGCTTTCCTGCTATCTTCATCCAATCTGTCTTACTCCTTTCCATGGCTGGCTTTATGCAAGGGCATCACCGTTGTCAGTGGCTACATCCCCTCCTCTCAGTGAATAATATGCTCACGCACCCTGTCACGGCACGGCTATTCATCTGTCGGTTCCCGATCATGCTGGAATAGGATTCACCCTCCTTTTGCGTCTGTCACTAACGCCCAACAATCACGAGTTTGAAGCTCGTCACAGTCATTCAATCATTGAATCCTACTCGGAATACCACAGACAAGGTTTAGACCTTCCGGATTCTCTTGAATGCCGCCATCATTCTAGCTTACGCCACGAAGATTCCGGTTAGGAGATCTAAGAGATACTCATTCTAGCTTATTTCATGTAGAACAGAAGTGTTTGTCAGGCACGCGTTCATAAGGGAGAAGGATGATGAGCGTCACACATAATCATCACCTTCATCACGTTCTTGGGTGCGAATGGATATCTTAGAAGAGAAATAAGAAGAATTGAATAGAAAACAGTAGTACTTTGCATTAATCTTTGAGGGACAGCAGAGCTCCACACCTTAATCTATGGAGTGTAGAAACTCTACCGTATGAAAATATATAAGTGATAGGTCCAGGCATGGCCGAGATGGCCAGCCCCCTAAACGAGATCAATAGTCTCCTAAGATGAACAATGGATTAAAACTGAGACCAAAGATGCCTAATACAATAGTAAGAGGTCCTATTTATAATAAACTAGCTACTAGGGTTTACATGAGTAAGTATTTGATGTATAAATCCACTTCCGGGGCCCACTTGGTGTGTGTTTGGGCTGAGCTTAAGTGTTCCACATGTAGAGGCCATTTGTGGAGTTGAACGCCAGTTTCTGTGCCAGTTTGGGCGTTTAACTCTGGTTTTGGATCCTTTTCTGGCGCTGGACGCCAGATTTGGGCAGAAGGCTGGCGTTGAACGCCAGTTTACGTCGTCTATTCTTGGCCAAAGTATGGACTATTATATATTGCTGGAAAGCCCTGGATGTCTACTTTCCAACGCAATTGGAAGCGCGCCATTTCGAGTTCTGTAGCTCCAGAAAATCCACTTTGAGTGAAGAGAGGTCAGAATCCAACAGCATCAGCAGTCCTTTTTCAACCTCTGAATCTGATTTTTGCTCAAGTCCCTCAATTTCAGCCAGAAAATACCTGAAATCACAGAAAAACACACAAACTCATAGTAAAGTCCAGAAATGTGAATTTAACATAAAAACTAATGAAAACATCCCTAAAAGTAACTAGATCCTACTAAAAACATACTAAAAACAATGTCAAAAAGCGTATAAATTATCCGCTCATCAACTTGCAACGAGAGTTTACTGTAACTTCTAAACCATCAATCTTCGGTTCTTCAGGGTCCGAGGAGGTCTAGCCCGCATTTTGCAAACGGCCAGGGTGACGTTACACTGATGAGCTCTTCTGGTGGAGCGATGTGGAAGTTAGCATGCTTCTGACATGGTGGGCATGTCTTGACGAACTCTGTCGCTTCTTTGTGTAATGTTGGCCAGAAGAATCCAGCTCGGAGTACCTTTTTGGAAAGAGCTCGTGCCCCCAAGTGGTTGCTACACATGCCACTGTGTACTTCTTGCAGGACTTCCCTTGTATTGGAAGTCGGTACGTTTTTTAGGAGGGGTGTTGAGATCTCTCTCCTATATAAGATGTCGCCCACCATAGTGTAGTACTGTGCTTCTCGTATCAACCTCTTTGCCTCCTTCTTATCTGTGGGGAGTGTCTCTGTCTTGAGGTAGTTGATAATGGGGGTCATCCACCCTTGATCCTAACCAGATATGGTTAGGACGTTTTCTTCCTATGTAATGTATGGGCTTTGCAATGTTTCCTGGATGAAGTTTCTGTTATTGCCCCCTAATTTGGTGCTGGCTAGTTTTGAGAGTGCATCCGCCTGAGCATTCTGTTCTCGAGGTATATGTTGGACCTCATATTCCCCGATCTGTCCAAGCTGTTCTCTAGTTTTGTCGAGATATTTTTTCATGGTAGGGTCCTTAGCTTGGTAGCTCCCTTCTATTTATGAGGTAACTACTTCTGAATCACTGAAGATGGTGAGCTTTTAAACTCCTACCTCCTTAGCCAGCCTCAAACCAGCCAATAATGCCTCATATTCAGCTTGATTATTTGAAGCAGAGAATTCAAACTTTAGTGAGAGTTCGATTTGAGTTCCCTAATCACTTTCTATTATCACACATGTGCCACTCCCAGTTTTGTTTGAAGAGCCGTCCACGTAGAGATTCCATCTTGTGGGAGTTCCCGGGGTATTAGTGTACTCAGCAATGAAGTCGGCCAGGTACTGTGATTTGATGGCTGTCCGGGCTTCATATTGAAGATCGAATTTGGACAACTCGATCGCCCATTGCAGGATTCTTCCCGCTAAGTCTGTCTTTTGTAGGATGCCTTTCATGGGCTGGTTGGTCCGAACCTTGATAGTGTGCGCTTGAAAGTACGGGCGAAGTCCTCAAGAAGTGAGTATGAGTGCATAGGCAAACTTTTCTATCTTTTGATAGTTTAGTTCGGCCTCCTATAGAGCTTTGCTGATGAAGTAGATGGGTTGTTGCCCACTTTCATCCTCTCTGACTAATTTTGAGGCTACTGCCCGATTTCCTACTGCGAGGTGTAACATGAGTGTTTCTCCTTCCCGTGGTCGGGTAAAAATGGGTAGTTGTTCCAAAAATTTTTTAAAATCTTGGAAGGCTTGCTCACACTCTGCGGTTCATTTAAACCTCTTTCCTTTTCTTAATGTGGCATAAAAGGGGAGAGATCTTATGGCTGACCCGGCAAGAAACTTGGACAGGGCTGCCAGTCTTTCGTTGAGCTGTTGTATCTCTTTGACGCAGGTTGGACTTTTCATGTCATGTATGGCCTGGTATTTTTCCGGGTTCGCCTCAATTCCTCTTTGTGTGAGCATGAAGCCTAATAATTTGCCAGCTTCTATCACAAATGTGTACTTTGCGGGATTAAGTCGCATACCATACTTTCTAATGGTGTCGAACACTTTGGTGAGGTCGGATAGTAATGATTCCTCACTTTGTGTTTTTACCAGCATGTCATCTACGTAAACCTCCAATAGTTTCCCAATATGGTCAGAAAAGACTTTGTTCATCAATCTTTGGTAGGTAGCTCCTACGTTTTTTAGCCCGAATGGCATGACGATATAGCAGTAGTTCACTTTTGGGGTTAAGAACGAGGTCTTTTCTTAGTCGGGTGGATACATTGGGATTTGATTGTATCCTGAATAAGCATCCATGAAGGAGAGGTATTTGTATCCGGAAGAGACATCCACTAGAGCATCTATACTTGGGAGTAGGTAGGGATCTTTTGAACAGGCTTTATTGAGATCATTGTAGTCAGTGCACATCTGCCACTTCCCATTTGACTTTTTTACCAAGACAACATTGGCTAACCATAGTGGGTACTTGACCTCTCTTATGAATCCTGCCTCCAGTAAGGCCTGTACCTGCTCTTCTACAGGTTGGGACCTTTCCGGTCTGAGATTCCTATGCCTCTGCTGCACTGGTCGAGATCCTGGGTATACCGCGAGTTCGTGGCACATTAGTTTGGGATTTATGCCCGGTATGTCTGTGGCCTTCCATACAAAGAGGTCGGTATTATCCTTTAGGAACTGTATCAGAAGCTCCTTTAAGTCTCCCTTTGAGGTTACCCCGATATTTATTGTTTTATCCAGGGCATCTCCGATCTGGACTTCTTTGATCTCACCTTCAGGTTGTGGTCGAAGTTCCTCGCGAGCTCGAACCCCCCCGAGCTCGATAGTATTAATTTCTTCTCCTTTGGGGTTGCCTTTAAGATTCAGACTTTCATTGTAACAGCGTCAAGCAATATTTTGGTCTCCTTTTATGGTGGTGATCCCTTCTGAAGTTGGAAAGTTCATGCACAGGTGTGGGGTGGAGACCACTGTGGTGAGCTGATTCAAAGTTGTCCGACCTATTAGGGCGTTGTACACTGAGCTCACGTCGATTACGATGTAGTCTGTGTTGAGTGTCCTTGACCGGGTTCCCTTTCCAAAGGTCATATACAGTGAGATCTATCCAAGTGGTTGGATTGGAGTGTCTCCCAGTCTGAACAAGCTGTTCGGATACGCTCTGAGCTCTTTATCTTGTAGGCCGAGTTTGATGAAGGCGGATTTAAACAAGATATCCGCGGAGCTTCCTTGGTCTACCAGTGTTCGGTGGAGATTAGCGTTGGCCAATATGATAGTAATGACCATGGGATCATCATGTCCCGGGATGATGCCTTTTGCGTCTTCTTGGGTAAAGGTAATAGTGGGGAGATCGGATGACCTCTCTTCTTCCCTGACGTGATATACTTCTTTAAGGTGCCTTTTAAGAGATGATTTAGAAATCCCTCCTCCTGAGAACCCTCCATTTATCATATGAACATGTCTCTCCAGGGTGTGAGGTGGTCGTTCAGCTCGTCTGACCTCTTCATCCCTTCTTCTTTTTCTTGGTTCATCTGCCTTGTTGGCTAAGTACCGATCTATTCGCCCTTCTCTTGCCAATTTCTCTATTACATTCTTTAGGTCGAAGCACTCGTTAGTAGGATGTCCGTAGATTCGGTGGTATTCGTAGTACTCTGTCCGACTTCTCCCTCATTTTTTGCTTTTAATTGGGCGAGGTGGTGGGATCTTCTCAGTGTTGCATATTTCTCGATAAACATCCACAAGAGACACCAAGAGAGGGTTGTAATTGTGGTATTTTCTATGTTTCTCACCGGGTTGATCTTCTTTTTTCTTGGACTCTTTATCCTTGTCCCTAGATGGGTAGGAGAATCCAGGTTTTAAGGTCTCTCCTAGTCGTGAGTTCTCCTCCATGTTAATGTATTTCTCTGCCCGTTCTTGTACCTCGTTTAAAGATGTGGGATGCTTTTTTGATATGGAGTGGCTAAAAGGTCCTTCTCGCAGGCCATTGATGAGACCCATGATGGCTGCTTCTGTTGGTAAACTTTGTATGTCCAGACACGCTTTGTTGAATCTTTCCATGTAGTTGCCAAGATTCTCTTGATCTCCCTGCTTGATCCCTAATAGGCTTGGGGCGTGTTTGGCTTTGTCCTTCTGGATGGAAAATCTGGCAAGAAATTTTTTGGCTAAGTCGTCAAAATTTGTGATGGATCTAGGAGGCAAACTGTCGAACCACTTAATTGTTGTCTTTGTTAGGGTAGTTAGGAAGGCTTTGCATTGAATAGCGTCCAAGGCGTTCGTGAGATACATTCTACTTCTGAAATTGCTGAGATGATGGCTCAGATCCGATGTGCCATCGTATGGGGTCATATCAGGAGCTTTTAAGTCCTTTGGGACTTTAGCTTTTATGATCTCTTTGGTGAATAGGTCTTGATCTTTACGGGAGTTATCTTCATGGTTGGAATGAGCAGTTTTGGTTTTGAGATCTACTTCGAGCTTTGCGAGCTTGTCCTCTAGCTCTCGGCGACGTCTCGCTTCTCTTCGGAGGCCTCTTTCAGCCTCCCGCTGATGTTCAGCCTCCTGTTCGAGCTGTTTGAGATGATCCTGTTGTTCTCGAATAGCTTCCAAGATTTCTGTGTTTGAGGGTTGTTTATCCCCCTTATTTGAGGTGCATCTTTTGATGTGACCTCCATATTTTTAAGCGGAATTCTTTCTTCTAAACCAGAGTTATGATCGTTGTCAAGGTTGTCCGCCATGATGATGGGCTGACTTCTAGGTTCCCCGGCAACGGCGCCAATGTTCTGAGGGTTACCTGAAACTGAAGGTCGATCTCAGATGACATCTGCTGTGGTGGCTGAAGCTATCGTGTCTGACTTGTTGGACTTGGTGGTGCTGCTGATCCTTCATCACCGGAGGGTAGTGGTACCTGCAAGAGACTCCGATGCTTAAGTTAGCATGGTCTTTAAGCAGGTTTTTAGTAGAATCAGAGTATGAGTTATACCTGGGTGCTCCAGTGTATTTATAGTAGTGTTGAGTGACTTCCCTTGAGATAAGATAAATTATCTTATCTTATCTTTGAGTTGAGGTCATCTTATCCTTTAGAGGGAACCGCCTTTATCTTTCTAGACTTTGGCTGCCTTTAGATTGGGCTGTGTCCCTTTGTTTGGGCCTTCTTGGGCCTCTCCTGGTAATTTGGCCGACCTCTTTTAAGAAGAGGTCGAGGCGATCCATCTGAAGAGGTCGATCGCTTTTATCTTTAATCAGCCCGGGTCGAATAGCTCAACCCAGGGTATGAACAAGAAGCTTAAACAAAATCGTGAAAATAAAAGCGCAATGCTCACTTAGCTAAAAGTCGCACACATAGAAAAGAAGGACATATACATATAATAAGATCGAAGTGTCAAAAATACAGAATATCGAGCTCTAGGCTCAACTTGCGAAGCCAAAGCCGGCCGGAGAATATCATATACATATAATATATATGTATATATACAATACAGATAATCCAAAATACATAAAGTAAAGTCCTAGTTCTCCAAAAAATCTCTAAGAGGGATAAAAGTGAAGCATATAAAAGGAGAAGTCTATACACACACACATATATATATATATATATATATATATATATATATATAAAATAAAACTCAAAAGACAACATCCCACCTCCGCTTACGACAAGAAACTCCAGACGTCTAGTGAGGTGCCTCTCGACCTGCATCTGAAAAAGATAACACATATATGGGATGAGAACCGGAAGTTCTCAGTATGGTAATGGTGCGAACATACATAATATATAAGGTCCTGGGAAAGCTAGAGGTGATCCTAGAATACCGATACTCAGATTTAAAACTTAAAACTATAATTGAAAATCATAAGCAAGGTAGGTTATCTAAGGCTCTTAAATTCTAACTCAATTCTAACTTGATCCCTCACTTTTCTCTTTCCTCTAATCCTCCAAAACTCCGGTGTAACTGCCCTCATCACTCCTCCGCCAGACAAGGGGTATCTCAATTGCATAGACATACAATGTAGACAAAGAAAACACAAGTTGAAGGCAGATACATCAAGTAGAACATATAGCAAATAAGCATAGTGAATCACATAGGCAAACCCAAATAATGCACAATTAAATAAGACATACATATGCATATGATGTATACCTGCCCTATAGCTGATGAGTTTCATTTGCCGGTTATAAAGCCAAACCCGACATGTCCGGTAGCTAATCGTAGATAGTCCCTCTGTGCGTGCATCCCTAAGAGTCTATGCATAGGTTGAGGTTCACAAAAATGCATTTTATTTCCAAAAATAGGGTCCCGCGTATGCATGTCATGTCTCGCGTATGCGAAGGTGTCATTCACCCTACCCGCATACGTGACTATTGTTCGCGTACGCAAGCCCCCTGAACAGAAGAGCAGTCCCGCGTTGCGTGTCACTCGCTCGCGTACATGAGCATGTAAATTTCCGTCTTTTGTATGCATGCACACACCCGCGTACACAGAAACGTCTGGACAGAACTAAACGTCTGCTTCGCATGTGAACTTGGGTACGCATGCCCCTAAAAGATGGTAAAAAACTGTTAAGTTCTGCAGAAATTACTTTTACACACCAAACTTTCGACGCACATGACTCTTTTGTCAAAAATCTTTTTTTATCTGTTCTTCGAACGAAGTAAACTTCATGGACCCAGTTTTCATTTAAATCAAGTTTGAAAAAGTTTTGGGGGGTCTGGAAGTCAAGTTATGGCCCGCCGAAATTCGGTTAAAAATCAAGTTTATCATCAAAATCACAAACCTCTATTTTTACCAATTTCTCAATTCAATACCAACATGCCAAGCTCTATATAGCATGAAAATAACCCAAACTATATCTCAACACTTCTCATTCACTCCATGACACACCAATACTCAATTTTATCAAGTTCAACCCAACAATTCATATTCAATACAACCTTTACATAATCATCAGTGTATCATTATCATTTATCAAAATCATCATTTTATCAACCATCAACCACATTTGTATCAATAACCAACAAACTGATCGTACCACATCATTTTAACACATATTATATTTACTAAAACCACTACATATGCACTGAATACATAATTCAACTTATCCTAGGTCGTCTAGCCTAAGTTTTCACGATACATTATATATTATCTATGAGAAACCTAAACCATACCTTGGTCAATTCCTCCCTAAGCCGAAGACACCTCAATTTAGCAAAATCTCAAGCCTCCACCACTAAGATTTTAGCACCCAAGCTCAATCCAAGCTTCCAACCTCCTCAAATGTGTTCCAAATTCACATATACATTACCTAATACACATTATTACATCCATATACACAAGTTCAATACCCAAACTCATACAGTCAAAGAATTCACAAGGTTTTGAGAGTTCTTACCTTGCTTATGCCTCAATTGAACAAAACCCGCTAATTTCCTCAAGTTAATTTGATCCTAAAGCACCAAAACAACCATAAATCTCAATACCCATAATTCAATTTTCAAAAATTGGGGAGAAGTAAGGCTGATGAATCCACATTTCATGGTATTTATTTGTTTTAATTGAGTGGATTTTATTGACTTTTCTCACATTTATTCATTGAAATAGCATAGTTTCATGATTTCTTCCAAAATTGTGCTTGAAAGTAAAAACATGCTTTTTAGGCCTTATAATCGCTAAATTTTATTCACTTTAATTCCATTCAATGCCTTGATATATTTGTTGAGTGATTTTAGGTTTACAAGGCAAATAAAGATTGAAGAAGTGAGGAAAAAGCATATAAAAGTGGAGAATTCAAGAAGAAATAGAGTTTGGAGCTTTTCAGGGTTGTCCGTACGCACAGCTATGCGTGCGTACGCACGTCTGGTGTAACATCCTAATTACCCTAAGCCTTACCTCTAGCCGTAAAGCAAAGGTTAATCAGAGGTTATGACAATTCGAAAGCTTATACATAAATATATATAGAAAGAAATAATAATTCTAGAAGCCCGATGAAGAAATAAGCTTAAAAATCGAGAGTTACAAAAGTTTACAAAACGTTCACACGAAGCCACAAACTTAAGACACAAGATAAAGGTACAAGATAACAAAATATAAGAGTATAATGATCATGAGATACTAGTCACATCCCGCGGAGTTTAGGTTGACTAGTTAACTACTGACATACATAGTTTTGAAAATAAAACAGCTTATACAGAATATCTCTCATAAAGTAAGACTCTAAGGCAAAATAAAATACAAAAGTGAGAGTACTAATAAAGATAAATCAAAAGACTCCAAAACATGATAAAGGTCCCCCGCTCTGTCACCATCAAGTAACTCACCGAGGTGGGTTGCGACCTGCATCTAAAAAACAACAACAGAATATGATATTAGAACCGGAGATTTTCAGTATGGTAACAGTACCCAGTGATGTAAGATGTAAGAATCTGGGATGCCAGAGGCAATCCTAGACCTTCATATCTATTTCGAGGGTTACCTAAAATGCTGAGGTCGATCTCGGACGAGATTTTCTGGTCTGTTTGAGCTTGTCGCACCCGACCTGTTGGAGTTTGAGATGCTGCTAGCCCCTGATCACCGGTGGGTGGTGGTACCTGCAAGAGACTCCAATGCTTAAGTCAGTATGGCCTTTAGGCAGATTTTTTTGTAGAATTGGAGTATAAGTTATACCTGGGTGCTCCAGTGTATTTATAGTAGTGTTTGGTGATCTCCCTTTGAGATAAGTTTGTTATCTTATCTTATGTTTGTGGGTGAGATCATTATCTTTGGCTAACCGCCTTCTAGTGGGCGGTGGTCCTTTCATTCTGGGCGTCCTTGGGCCTCTGTGGTGATATTCCAAGCTTTTTGCGAAGAGCTCGTTGTAATGGGCCAACCTTTAAAAAGGTCGGTCCCTGGTCTTCGTACAACCCAGACCCTATAGCTCGGTCTAGGGTATAAACAGTGCCCCTGCTTGAGCTCCGACCTTTCCACGAGGTTGTGCTTCCAAGCTTCGACCTCTTTGGGAAGTCGTGTTCAAGCATTAGTTCGGTTGCGCCTGACCTTCCCCTTCTCGTGCAAGTTTCTCATCTTTAAATGATATTTCAAAATGTGAATCGTTTGTACGTTTGCTCCTTAATTGCTGCGTCATTTTTCGAGGACGTTATTTCCTTGGGAGCATGCAGATTGATTGGGCTTTTATTCCTTTTGCCGTTTCTTTTCCCTCTTTGTATTTTGTTTTTGCTTTCACAGTTCTGGGGAAAGAGCCCTTTTGCTTTTGTTTCTTTGATTTGCCCCAAGCTTTCTTCTTTCTCTGAAGCTTCGAAGCATTGGTGTGGATCCTTCGTGGTTCAGCTGTGCGCTTGCTGTCGTTGTTTCTCGTTGTTGTAGGTTGGTACTTTTTTGTTGTGCCTTTCGTATTTTCCTTGTTTGTGATCCTCTTTTGTGCTGGCTTCTGGCGATGCATGCTTTTATTTCTTGAAAAGTTTTAATCTTTTTATTTTGTTGTTTGTTTTGAATAATGTTGGTGATTGGGTTTTTGATTTTTTCTTCGGGCTTTTCTTTTTACTGAAAGGGCTAGGGCTTTTGCGTTTCTTCCTTTCTGTTATCTGTATTGCCTCCAAAGGGTGTCTCTGGGTCTTGATGGTAAGTTTTAGCTTTTGTGGACATTAGGGGGCCCTTTCTGAAATTGTATTTTGTTGTTTACTGGTTGCTTCTTGTTTTCTGCTTCTGCCCGAGTTGCTTGGTAGTGATGCTTTTTTCATTTTCTTGCTGTAGGTGTAGTATTCTATGTCTTCTCATAGGAATATTATTGAGATGTCTACAAAGGTCCCTCACGGTATGGCTGATTGGTTAGATTCTATAGTGTTAATGTGTGTGACTGTAGCAGACCCAGAGTATTGTGAGAAGTTTAGAAGGTTCCATAGGATCTGCGAGAATAGGGAGGATGAGAAGAATTATGAGCTGTTGTCGCCCGACACTGAGGAGATGGTTAGTTTTTCTCCCTTAGGTCAGGCAGAGCGTCCCTTCTTTTATGCTTATGACTGCTTTTTTACCAAATTAGGTGTTACCCTTCCCTTTACTGTAATGTGACTCCTTCTCAACTTCACCCAAATTCTTTGGCATTCCTGAAGATTTTTCAGTTGTTGCATCAGGAGCTGGGTGTCTGACCTATCATTTCTCTCTTTCTTTATTTGTTTGTGATGAGCAAACCTGGGGCGGCCAAGAAGAAGGCTTCTTGGATCTCTTTCCGGGCTACTCAAGGAAAGAAAGTCTTTTCCATTTTTGATGATACCTTCCATGTTTTATTTCAAAAAATTTTATTTCAAAGTTCGGGCTATTGACGATGTTCAACTCTTCTTTCTAGATGAGAATAATGAACCAACCTTCCCTCTTTAGTGGCAAAAGGACCCTGTAGTTCTTAAGTACCCTCTAGAGAGTCTTGATGAGGTGGAGAGGGCCTTTGTGGGTATCTTGGAGGAGCACTTGGGGGAGCCTCCTCATCTCGATACTAAGAGGTTTTTAGGGGATCCCGCTCTTCTCCGTTCTGAGCTAGTTAGTGCCCGACTTTTTTTTTAGAAAATTTTCTTTATTTGTCGCGGTCTTGTCGTTATCTGCTGCATAACTGTTTTCCTAGTTTCTTTTCTTAGAGATGGTGTCGAGTTCTGATTCGATGAAGGTTTTTCACAAGACCAAGAAGGCGGTGGCTGCCCAAAATTTGTCAAGGAAGACATCGGGGGAGGGTTCTTCTCAATTCCCGCCGAGGAAGCCGGACTCGAGCCCTCAGGGACTAAGGAAGATTATCCCGACTCCTCAAGTTTGGGTAGCTTCTGCCGATCCGCCTTTGGTGACTTCTGATGCTGCCTCCTTTCCAACTTCATCTGGCCCTCCTCCTAAGAGGCCGAGGACTGTCGGGACTTATGATCTCAATGATAAGGACTTTGACAGCGTGGCTTTTGCTACAGAGCTTATCGCTCCTTATGGCAAGGTTCCGACCGATGATGTGTCCATACTTCATCATCTCGACTTTATATCCAGCAATAGTACTCGGATGGCTAACCTCAGCACTGCTCTCTCGAGGGAGTTCAAGAAGTCTCCTATCCACACTACTAGCGCCTTTGTCGAGAAGGCCAAGGCTGATTATGATAGGGTAGAGAGTTTGAGGCTTGAGTTGGAGGCAAAGAATGTTAGGTTAGAGCTCACTCCGGAGACGGAGAAGGCCTGGGCTACTACTGCGGAGGCTGATGCCAATTTGGCTGAGGATATGGTGAAGAAGGCCAAGGAGAGTTACACCTAGACTTATGGTGAGCTTTTGGAGGCCAAGGAAAAACTCCAGTCTGCTTATGCTGATTACGCTGAGCTTCAAGGCCATGTGGTGAGTGGTATGACTGCTCTGTATGATAATTTGAAGGCCCAAGTCCGAGTTCTTGCTCCTGATGCTGATCTCACCTTATTTAGCATGGATAATGTTGTGGAGGACGCAAGATTGTGCTTGCCCCTGATGATGATGATGAGGTTCCTGTGCCTGATCCTTCTGCCAAAGCTTCTGTATCCCCTTCTACCGAGGCGCCCCGGCCTGAGGCTAATCCCGAGTTGGAGATTTTGAATGGCCCAGATGTTGTTGTCGAAGCTATTCTGATCTCGGTTATCCCTCCTACTCCTCAGGATGTAGCGACTGGGGCGAAGCTGGACCCTCTATGACTCTCTCCTTTTATCTCTCTTTTGATTATGTAAGGATACAGTCCGACTTGTGGACCCTTTTGAAACATTTTGGATTTTTAGACGATTTCTTGACTCTCATAGTTGCTCCCTAGAAACTTTAATTCCTTTAATCAAAACACTTTTTACTCTTAGGTTGCGGTGAGCTAACCTTTGAGTGTTAATGTTTTAATTTCTTTGAGGCCTTTGTTTTTATTATTCTGGCAAAATTTTGATTCATTTTGTGTGCGGGCCGGTTTGAGCGAAATGCTTTCCCTTAGGCTTTTCTCAACCTTTTGTGGCCATTTGTTTGGGGACGGAATCCCTTCATATGTTCTCCCGTCCTTCCTTAAGGTTAGGTGTTGATGCCTGATGCCAAGGCATCTTAGGCTAGTTTCACTAGCCTTTTTCTTTTGATTTTATTAGGTTTTATGTACTTTCTTGAGCTCTAAGTAATCATTTGGGTTAGAAATCCATGTATGCCTAGATTCATGCAACCATGGTTATTTTGATGCAATCTCTCATGAAGTTAGCAAGGCTTTGATGCATATATTAGTTGATGACTTGTGAAGAAATGCATGGAAGAAGGTTGAAGAATGGCCATGGAAAGGATGAAGATGAAGCAACATTGGTGGCCAAGTTGGACCACCAACACTACCTCAACCGTTGGAAGGAATGAAACAGGGGAGCTTCTGCATAATTATCTGATACTCACGTTGGAGGGAACGTTGGTGAGCCAATGTTACCTCCAACGCTAGACACAAAGTGCGTTCTGGAAAATTGAAAAAAATTGTGGCGACGTGTATGCGTGCTATACGTGCACGCGTGGATTGTGAATTTTTGACAATCCACGCGCACGCGTGGATTGTAAAGTTTTGACAATCCATGCGCACGCGTAGGTAATGCACACGAGTGGATAGGCAACGTTGGAGGAAACATTGCCAGTCCAACATTGAGGCCAATGTGCGCGATCTGAGCTCCAAATTCATAATTTTGAAAAAGCGCATCGACGCACTGCGTATATGACGTGCATGCGTGGATGTATCAACGTTGGAGGGAGCGTTGTTAGTCCAACGCTGATGCCAACGTCTTTGAAAACATTTTAAGAGGTGAAGTTTGGGAATTTGCATCCACACACACGCGTAGGCGATGCGCACGCATGGATGAGCATTTTTGCCCCAAACATGCACACGCATAGGTAGTGCGGACGCGTGACCTGATAAATTGTTCCATCCACGCGCACGCGTAGGTCACGCGTATGCGTGGACATGAAAACGTTGGCACTCCAACGTTGAGTCAAACGTCGCTCAAAACGTCCAAAATCCAATTTCTTTGAAGGATATTTGACTCAACGTTGGCCCTCAAACGTGGACTCCAACGTGAGCATCAGAACTTTGCAGATTGAAGTAGATCTCTTCTCAACAGCAAGGGAAGCCATTGGGAGCAACTTCTACCCATTTCAATTAAGGCCAAAAACCCAATTCAGAGACTGAAGATCAATGGAAGAAAGTGTATAAATAGCTTAGGATTCAAGTTAGTTAGGGGGGCTAGCACATTGTATTGAAACTCTGCCCAATTTTCCTCTTTCTGTAACTTTTCAATTCTGCAATGTATTTTCCAGATTTAATTTTCATTTGGAGAGCTCTGAACAACTAAACCCCTTTCATTGGGTTAAGGAGCTCTGTGTAATTCAAGGGATCAATATTAGTTTTCATTCTTCTTCTTCTTTCTTTTCTCTTGATCTTGCTTGAAAGCTTTCGTTCTTCATCTAATTGGATAGTTGTCTTAGGAAAGAAGCTATTCATAATTGGATCTCCTCTGAACCTTGGAAGAGGAATGAGGAGATCATGCTAGAAATGCTTTCTCACATTGGATTAGAATGGGGTTTGGATGGATATCGTGACATGTAATCCTACTAACACTTTGATCTAGGAATATGTGTGGTATAATCAGTGACCATACTTCATTTCTTTCCATGAGAACTTAAATCAAGAAATTGGGCAATTGTTCATGCTTAGAGAGATTAGATTACCAAGGAATTAGGATCTAATCACCTATGATTGCCAAGGATATTAATGAATGCATTGATTGAGGAAGAGATGAAAATGAATTTGATTTGGAGAATTATAACATCTCCTGACCCCAATGAGCTTTCCCATCTCTGATCTACCCATTCTTTTACATTCTGTCTTTAATTTGATGCTCAATTCCCCCTTTTCCATTTACTTTCTTGAAGTTTAAGCTTCTGCCCTTTAATTACTTGCAATTTAAGTTTCTGTTCTTTTTATTCTGCAATTTAATTTCTGTTCCTTTAATTTCTTGCAATTTAAGTTTCCTGCCAATTTACATTCTACAACACCAATTTAATTCTATTTAGTTCAACAAGAACAATTCTCCAATTAACATTGATCAACCAACCAATCCCTGTGGGATTCGACCTCACTCTACAGTGAGTTTCTACTTGACGACAATTCGGTGCACTTGCCGGTAGAAAATTGTTGAGAGACAGTTTTCAGGATATCAAGTTTATGACACCGTTGCCGGGGATTGGTTTTGTATTGACAATTACTAAATTGGAGGATAACTATATTGAGAAATTTACTTTTCTTTTGTTAATTGAATTTCAATTTCTACTGTTACAATTACTTTCTGCAATTTTAGTTGTTTTTCTTTATTTTTCTTTATTTCTTTACATTCCAGCAAAACTAATCTACTAAATCATTAATTGTTTGATTAATTATCTCAATTTCTCTAACCACACTTTTCATTAACTGTGAAATCTTTACTTGCTAGTTGCTGCCTGTTTTGGTACTTGTATGACTGGTAGAAGAGAGGTTTCAACCTCTTTTGACAGTGAACCAGAACGAACCTTCCTCAGATTGAGAAGGGAAGCAAGAGGAAAGAAGGCCATTGGTGCAGAGGAAGAGGAGGAAGACTTGGATATAAAAATGGAGGATGATATGGAAAACCATCATGAAGGAGAGGTGAACAATCATGCAAGAGGAGGTGCAGCCAACCCTGCTGGACAAGAAAGGAGAGTTTTAGGCTCCTATATCAATCCAAACCCAGGAAACTGTGGTAGCAGCATTCAAAAGCCAACTATGCATGCTAATAACTTTGAATTGAAACCTCAGCTCATCACTCTCGTGCAAAACAATTGTTCTTTCGGAGGAAGTGCCCAAGAAGACCCTAATCAGCATCTCACTACATTCCTAAGGATCTGTGATACAGGTAAATCTAATGGTGTTCATTCTGACACCTATAGATTGTTACTGTTTCCATTTTCTTTGAGGGACAAAGCATCCAAATGGCTAGAATCATTTCCCAAAGAAAGCTTGACAACCTAGGAGGATGTGGTGAATAGATTCTTAGCAAGGTTCTCCCATTCTCAAAGAGTGAATAGACTGAGAACTGAGGTGCAGATATTCAGACAACAGGATGGTGAAACCTTATATGAAGTCTGGGAGAGATTCAAAGATTTGACAAGGAAATGCCCCCTTGAGATGTTTAATGAGTGGGTGCAATTGCATATCTTTTTTGAATGACTTTTCTATGAATCAAAGAAAGCTGTAGACCACTCATCTGGAGGCTCCCTGAACAAGAAGAAGACCATTGAAGAAGCCATTGATGTCATAGAAATAGTGGTTGACAATGAGTATTTTTATGCCTCAGACTAAAGTAACAATAGGGGAGTCATGGAATTAAACCATATGGATGATTACAAAGCAACTAGCTGATTTAACAAAGCAAATGGAGAAGAATCAGTCTGCAGCCATCCACACTCAACCATCACCTCAAGAAGAGTTAGACACAGAGAAATGAGTGAACTGGGAGGAAGCCAATTACCTTGGCAATTCATCTAGGCAAGCTCATGATCCATATTCTAAAGCCTATAACCCTGGTTGGAAGAACCACCCAAACTTTGGGTGGGAAAATCAACAGAACCAAAGCCAAGACCACAAACCTCATAATCCCAACCAGTACACCTACCAACAATCCAACCCAAGGTTATATCAACACTCATATAACAATTCCTCTTAGCCACCATATCAATCCTAAGCCAATCATCCTCAACATCCAAGTCCAACTCCACCATCAGAGGAAAAGCTATCAAGGATTGAATCTATGCTCACCAATCTTTGCAAGGAAGTCCAGGACAACAGAAATTTCAAGGAAGAAGTGAGAGATAGTATGAAAAGTCAAGGAGAGATTAATAAGAAGCTCGAATCTCAAGTAGGACACCTCACACAACAAATTCCTAAGTCCACTGATAGCTTCTTCGTGACACTCAGAAAAATCCAAAAGGGGAAATGAAGAAGGTGAGATGGAAAGAATGTAAGGCAATCATTCTTGAAAATGAAGAAGTCCTGGAGGAAGATACCAGCAAGCCAACAGAGCACAGCCAAAAAGTTTCCAAGGAAACTTGGAGGAAAAGGAACAAGGAAATGGATCTGTACAACAGAAAAAACCAAAAAGGAAGGAAATTCTGAAACCTTATGCGCCAAAAGCACCATTTCCTCAAAGACTCAGGGGAGGTGAGAAAGAGAAGTCATACTCAAGATTCCTAAACATGTTTGCAGCCCTTAGTGTCAACATACCCTTCATCAAAACTCTCCAACAGATGCTTACATACATCAAGTGCATGAAAGAGTTGCTGACCAAGAAAGGGACCTTGAAAGCAGGACAAACGATGATAATGAATAAGAAATGTGGTGCCCTCATCAAGAAAGACTTACCTCTGAAGAAAAAAGATCCGGGGAGCTTTCATATCCTTTGTGCCATACGAGAGATGTAACGACCCAACTCCCAGTATGCCATGGTCATACAAGAAGCTAAGTGTTACCAACTTGTTCTTCCTAATTATTAACTATTACTTAATATATGAGCCTGTTCCTTGTTAGAACGTTGGCAATTTTACGAGTAACTTTTTTTTTATTTCCTGCAGATGATAATGTAAAATAAACAAGTATACATTGAGAGCAATAAAAGCAAGCATAGAGAAATATAAAAATATAGCAGATAATATACATCATGTACACTATAACACAACATGTAGCATTTACACAAGATCAAGTCAGTTTACGTCCTCGTCAACCTACGTAGCTAATAAATACACGACACTCCCAGGGCCTGGCGTATACAAAAAGCCGCTAAACTGGCGCCCAGGCTAGCCTAACCACTATATAGCTCCTAGCTCTCGGGTGTACTAACACAAGTGAGAGACTAACTAATAGATAATGTCAGACTAGAGTGTCATCAAAAGAATGCCCCTACTGCTGTTAAACTATATCTACACGTGGCCGTTCAAAAGATCGTCATGAGGCTCGCCCATCTCCTCATCCTGCTCTATCTCTATCTCAGGATCCTCCTCCTCCTCATCATCCGCAGCTACAGCGATACCCTCAGATCCACCAGAAACTCTGCTGTCACTATGTACAAAACCATTCGCGAGTACAGGTCCGTTTGCGAAAATAGGAGCTACCTCATCGTCTGGTAGTGCCAGCTCATCAGACTGTGGAAAGTCTGGGATCGGCTCAGGGGAAAAGTCCCACTCTGGTGGAATCACAGGTACAAAGTCACCAGCTAACTCGAGCTCATCAGGAATGTTAGGCTCAGGTGCCGCCTCGTTCAAGGGTTGAACTGGTATAGGGTGTCCGGGACCATCGAAAAAAGGATGTTCAGGTGCGTCAGGGTGTAACCAGGATAAAGGAAAGTTGAAAGGAGCATCGGGGTCAAAATGTGGGATAGACAGAGGATGTTGGAAGGGACGGTTTTGTAACGCGTAACGTCTCATACGAGGCTCCGCACTCAAAATGTAGTAACCGTAGTACACTGGATCTTCGTAAATGTATAGGTCTTCGACTTCATAGAATATCACGCCCGTTTCTATCTGATGGGGGAGGAGAGAGAAGGGGGTAAGAATTGGCGAGTTCTTAGTAGGGTCGGGGTTATTAGTTAAGTTTATTAATTTCGTGTTGTTTAGTAGATAAATAGCAGAATACCGAGAAGCAGTGAACAGAAGAAGCAGATAACTAGAGAAAACAGAAAAAATAGAAAGCAAAACACAAACAAGAGTACACAAGAAAACAAAACACAGACACAGTGAATAGAATACAAACAAAGAAAGCATACATTCAAACAACAACCATAACAGAGTAAATGCGCAACCAAGTATGATGAATGTCTAGCCCTAGTGCAGGTAATGAGCTTATTTGTCGGTTTCTACCCGCTCCCGACGTAACCCGAAGCAGCTGAAACGGGTATAGTTTTCCAGTCAGCATAGGTACAGTTCTCACTAATTGATGTATGCGTCATATCCTCTGTAAGCAAACTCTGCCTTACAGGTGGCGGCATTATAGCCGTGTATGAAATCATGTCCTCTGTAAGCAATACTTGCGTTACAGGTGTGGCATTCTAGCCATGTATGAATTAATATCCTCTGCAAGTGATCCCAAGTTATCAGTTGCAGGTATAGCTCTCAATAGCTGTGTAGCGTTGGAAAATGTTCTGTGGTCGTACCACTATCTATCTGACTGCCTTCACACAGCAGATCATCACATAATCATTCTCATTACCATCATTCATTATCATTCTCATTATTCATCATCACTTTATACAGTACCTCTTTCTATCTCTGTTCAATCATACTATACAAACTTTACATCTTTCACTTTTACAATATCTTGGCTCAAACCATTTCTCTTTATCATATTACTCTTTTCTCTTTGTATCTCTTTACTCTATTATGGTTTCTCTTTTCTCTGTATCTCTTTACTCTACTCTGGTTACTCTGTTCTCTGTATCTCTTTACTTTTCTCTGATTACTCTTTCTTCTGTATCTATATCACTTTTTTTTCTTTATCTCTTTACTTTACTCTGGTTACTCTGTTCTCTGTGTTGCTTTATTCTGCTCTGATTTCTCTGCTTAACTATGTATTTAAAGCTTATGTAAATTTCGGTATGAATAGTTAGCATGTCCCAAGTATAGGTTCATTAAGTCTATACTGAAATAGTTTAACTTTTCATATATTACCTAACCCTAGTCGCAACTCAAGGACTAACTATGTTGCCCTGGTTTGTTAGCTAGTCTCTGTCTATTTTTCTGTCATTAAAATTTTACAGACTTTTTCTTCAATTTTTATCTTTTCTTCAACTTTTAATCTTTTGTTTATCTTTGCCTCCCTAATATGTTCTTTCCACTCCCTAAGTGTTTTATGAAGGTAATTATGAGATTCTGTGCTTAAAGTTGTCTTTCTAAAGCTTTTACAGAAAACTGCCATTTCCGCATTATTTTATTATTTTATTAAAATATTATTTTTAATTAAATATTATTATTTAATATTTTATTATTATTTATTATTTTATCATTAATTTTCGAAAATTACCTTACCTTTTACTTTTAACCTTTAAAATTTATTTTTTACCACCCGTAACTTTTAATATTTCTACTTTAACCACCCTAACTTTCAGAAATTACTAAATAACCCCTTAAACACCAAAATTTTTACTTTCTTGCCCTTTTAAGGATCTAAAGCCTGTTCTTCATTGTTCTTCATCACACTCAAAGTGTTCTTCATGTCTTTCATAAATTCTTCAGATTCTTTCTCCGTTTTTACCCGTTTTTCAGTCTTTTTAGCAACCGATTTTTACTATAATTCATAATAAATTAGCAACCACTAAAACCCCATCTTTTCTACATGATTTCAACACAAATTGAACCTCAATTTAAGCCTAGGGTTTCGTTTTTCCAGCTGCCCCAAGAACATGAACTTTAAAGCTTGAATTTCATCAAATTTCATCAAAATTTCACCAAATTTTCACCAAGAATCAATCATATATACAACCAATTTTTAGCACATCCAAATCATACAACATTCACACAAATCAAACACAAATAATCAAGATTAATTTCGTGACACCCTACCTGGTTTTGCTGCTCCTAATTCGGTTAGACTTTCAGGTGTTCCTTAAGAACTTTTTCCTCCTAAATCACATCAAGAACAACTTTAAATCCAAAACCCTCAACTAACCAAATCTCACTCAGCATGTTAGAAAGTGATTTCTAACCTTAAACTTGCTGGAAAGTCACGTTTCTTGGCCCTCAAGTCAAGTTAAGCATGATTCCTAAGGTAGAACATCAAGAAAACACATGTTTAAGCATGTTTCCTTGAAACCAAATCAAAAGAGAGATGGTGCAGCCAACTCACCTTGATTCCAGCCTTGATAAGTCATATGATCATGTAGAGAAAGAAGAGAGGATCATTTTGGTCGGATTGGAATTTTGATTCGAACTAAGAACTTTTCTCTCTTTTTCTCTCTTCCTATTTTCGGCCACAAAGTGAAAATGAGCCAGCCTTGGGGGTTTTGGGGGTGTAGGGTGAGTTGTGATTGGTTGGCTTGGAGGTGGATTAAAATAATATTAAAATATCTCAGGTGTATAACTACTAAAACTAGATGTATCGGAACACTTGTAAAAACATCTCTAAAAATTATTTTCTGAGCTACTAGCATAAATGACACTAGTAACATATTTATTATGAGAATAAGACATGTATAACGAGGCCATAGCATTGCTAAAGTCATCAGAGACTGCTGGTGCTAAGCTGCACCAGTAAACTGTGAACCCGGTTAAACCGATTTTTCTGTTTTTAACTAAAACTGACCAGGTAACCTTATAATATTATTCAAGAAGCTTCTAATACTAATATAATGATAATATCATCCTATTATCTCTCTTCTCTCATAAATCGAGTCCGGTTTGTCAAACTGAGACTATTTACGAAAAACCGAATCAAAATTCCTAACCGATACGGTTCAAAAACTAGGTTCTTCGTGACCGCGTTATCGAGCTTGCCTCGGAAAAGGTTCTAGCTTAAAGATAACATAATAACAATGAGGATTGAGATACTTGATGATATATCAAAGGTTTTTCCGTTACTGATCTTCCGGAGAAATCCGTACTTTCAGAAAAGATCTCACGTACTCGAAAACCGGGGTTGTTACATTCTACCTTCCTAAAAGAAAATTTTGCCCTCAAAATTTCAGTTACCTGAGAATAGATGCGGGTAATCAGCTTTCATCTTATCTTCCAGTTCCCAAGTGTGCTCTTCTTCTCCTCTCTGTCCCCAAGCTACTTTGACTAAGCGAACAATTTTGCCCCTTAGCTGCTTATCACTTCTTTCTACGATCCGAACTGGTGATGCTTGATATGTCAAATCGTTTCGTAATTGTACTGTCTCTGGTTGTAAAATGTGACTCTCGTCGGGAATATATTTCTTAAGTTGCGAGACATGAAAAACATCATGAAGGTTTGATAGATATGGAGGAAGGGCTACTTGATAAGCTACTAGACCGACTCTTTTAAGTATTTGGAAAGGTCATATGTATCGAGGGTTAAGCTTTTTAGTCTTAAGGGCTCTACCTATTCCAGTAGTCGGGGTTACTTTAAGAAAGACATGGTCTCCCTCACTAAACTCTAAGGGTCTACGTCTATTTTCGGCATAGCTCTTTTGATGGCTTTGTGCTGTCTGGATCTTCTGACGATTCCCCTTTATATTCTAAGTAGTTTCTTGCACTAAGTCTGGACCTAAGACACTAGCTTCTCCGTCATCATTCCAACACAATGGTGTCTGACATCTCCTTCCGTAGAGAGCTTCATAAGGTGCCATCCCGATACTTTGTTGGTAACTGTTGTTGTAGACGAACTCGACCAACGGCAAATATTTATCCCAACTACCTTGGTTATCCATCACACAAGATCTTAGTATGTCTTATAATGTCTGGATTGTCCGCTCTGGTTGTCCGTCTGTCTGAGGATGGTATGCTGTACTCATGTGCGATTCTGTTCCCAACGCTTTCTGGAAATCTCCCCAGAATCTGGAAGTAAACATCGAATCTCGATCTGAAACAATTAACGAAGGTATCCTGTGAAATCATACGATTTCTTGAATATATATCTGTGCCAGCCTTTCTAAAGTATAGTCAACTCGAATCAGAAGGAAGTGCGCTGACTTTGTTAACTTGTCCACAATTACCCAAATGGCATCATGCCCTGTTGAGGTTCTTGGCAATCTCATGATAAAATCTATAGTGGTCTGCTCCCATTTCCATTGTGGTATTTCCAAGGGTTGCAGGGTTCCTAATGGCTTCTGATGTTCCACCTTCACCTTCTCTCAGGTTAAACATTTTGAGACATAATCAGCTACCTCTTTCTTTAAGCCCGGCCACCAGAACATTTGTTTAATATCTTGATACATCTTTGTCACTCCAGGATGCATAGAAAATCTACTTTGGTAAGCTTCTGCAAGAATCCTTTGTCGCAAATCTCCAGAACTAGGCACACAAATTCTGTTCTTGTATCTCCAGAGACTGCTACGATCTAGTCTTACAGCTTTTGGTTCCTCTACTTTCATCCGTCTCAGCATCATCATCATTTCTGAGTTCTGAACACAGTCTTTGGTATATCTGGCTACTTGAATTTGGTGATGACCCAGTCACAAATAAATCTTTGAGAACATAGTTGCACCTTTCAACTAATCCATTAAATCATCAATCCATGGAAGTGGGTAGTTGTTCTTGATAGTGACTTTATTTAGCTGTCGGTAATCTACGCAAAGTCTCATTCCACCATCCTTCTTCTTTACTAGCAATATTGGAGCTCCCCAAGGTGATGCAATGGGACGAATAAATTTCCTTGCAAGTAGCTCATCCAACTACTTCTTCAACTCTGCAAGTTTCAGTGATGACATCCGGTACGGTGCTATGGAAATCGGTCCGGTTCCAGGTACAACTTTAATGCTGAATTCTATCTCTCGCTGAGGAGGAAACTCAGGTATGTCGTCCGGGAAAACATTAGGAAATTCCTTCACCACTCGGATCCGTTCTAAGCTTAGTTCACTGTCATTCGAGCTAGCCGCTAACAGAACGTACCCCTCACAATCACTCCCGTCTAATGTAACTCTTACAGAATTCAGATATAAAGTATAAGACAGAAATGGTTTAATATCTAAACTATCAGACGGAATAACAGCAGTTCTTTAATAGCAATCAAGGAAAACATGATACTTGGACAACCAATCTAATCCTAGAATAACTTTCAAACCACATAGAGGCAAACAGATTAGATCATGTATAAAAGTTCTGTTCCTAATAGTGAATGGTACTTACAGGCACACTAAACTAGTCAAGTATTTTGGGATGCAGGTGTATGGACAATTAGATCAAAGTTCAACTCAGAGAAATCTAGTCCCAACTCACGAGCAACAATTAAAGAAATAAAGGAATGCGATGCACCCGAATCATATAGTATAGTTAGAAATCGATTCTTGACGTAACACTGACCTTGGATCAGGGCGTCTGTTTGCATAGCATCATCAGCAGTCATGGCAAACACTCGACCTTGTGGTTGGGTTCGTACCGGATTCCGAACAAACTTTCTTGGGTAGATCCTAGCTGTGTGTCCAGATTCCTCACAAGTAAAACAAGCGTTCATTCCTTACAGCAACCAAATCTAACATAGCCATAGCTATGGAGATCATAATAGCTTTGAGGATAGCTGTGCCTCGCATCGATTCATCATTCGGAACTCAGTTAAACTATGCCTATTCGCAGTCATTAAGGTCCTGTCCGCACCAAACAATCAACATTAAGGTGATTAGTCTTAATATTTTAAATAAGGCACGAACATTCCCAAAATGAGCACTCATAGACATTCATGCCAAATTTATCTTAAAGATACCCTAATAGCATGAGACACACAAGCAGAGTATGCAATGAAGCATAGTCAGTCTACTCCCCAGGCTCTACTGGGAACGAACTGCTCTGATACCAAATTGTAACGACCCAACTCCCAGTATGCCATGGTCATACAAGAAGCTAAGTGTTACCAACTTGTTCTTCCTAATTATTAACTATTACTTAATATATGAGCCTGTTCCTTGTTAGAACGTTGCCAATTTTACGAGTAACTTTTTATTATTCGCTGCGGATGATAATGTAAAATAAACAAGCATACATTGAGAGCAATAAAAGCAAGCGTAGAGAAATATAGAAATATAGCAGATAATATACATCACGTACACTATAACACAACATGTAGCATTTACACAAGATCAAGTTAGTTTACGTCCTCGTCAACCTACGTAGCTAATAAATACACGACACTCCCAGGGCCTGGCCTATACAAAAAGCCGCTAAACTGGCGCGCAGGCTAGCCTAACCACTATATAGCTCTTAGCTCTCGGGTGTACTAACACAGGTGAGAGACTAACTAATAGATAATGTCAGACTAGAGTGTCATCAAAAGAATGCCCCTACTGCTGTTAAACTATATCTACACGTGGCCGTTCAAAAGATCGTCATGAGGCTCGCCCATCTCCTCATGCTGCTCTATCTCTATCTCAGGATCCTCCTCCTCCTCATCATCCGCAGCTACAGTGATACCCTCAGATCCACCAGAAACTCTGCTGTCACTATGTACAAAACCATTCGCGAGTACAGGTCTGTTCGCGGAAATAGGAGCTACCCCATCATCTGGTAGTGCCGGCTCATCAGGCTGTGGAAAGTCTGGGATCGGCTCAGGGGAAAAGTCCCACTCTGGTGGAATCACAGGTACGAAGTCACCAGCTAACTCGAGCTCATCAGGAATGTTAGGCTCAGGTGCCGCCTCGTTCAAGGGTTGAACTGGTATAGGGTGTCCAGGACCATTGATAAACCACTATTTTATGGTTTATCTTGTACTCAATTGAGTGGTTTTTATCAACTCTTTACCCACTTATTCATACTATTTGCATGTTTTACATTTTCCTTCCTGATTTTGTGCTATGATTGAAAACATGCTTCTTTGATCTTATATTTGCTTATTATTAATCCTCTCTTATTACCATTAGATGCCTTGATATGTGTGTTAAGTGTTTTCTGAGATTACAGAGCAGGAATGGCTCAGAAGATGGAAAGGAAGCATGCAAAAGTGGAAGGAATACAAGAAGTTGGAGAAACTGCTAAGCTGTCCAGCCTGACCTCTTCGCACTCAAACGGCTAGAACTTTAGCTTCATAGGTCCGAACGACGCGGTTCCAGTTGCGTTGGAAAGCTAACGTCCGGGGCTTCGATTTGATATATAATATACCATAGTTGCCCTAACGCTAGGCGACGCGGCTGCGCGGATTGAAGTTTGCAGATGCGACGCGTCCGCGTGGACGACGCCTCCGCGTCACTTGTCCGTGACCTAAACATACCAGAATACACAGGGGGCGATTTCTGGGCTGTTTTTGACCCAGTTTTCGGCCCAAAAAGTACAGATTGGAGGCTATAAAGTGGGAGAATGCATCCATTCTAGAGAGAGCTCGCCAATTTTCACTTTCCATGAGTTAGATTTAGTTTGAGAGAGGTTCTCTCCTCTCTCTTTTAGGATTAAGATTAGGATTTAGGACTTCTCTTAGTTTGTAAGAGTGACTCTCGATCCAGGTTTAATATTTATTTTAATGCTTTTATTCGTACCTATAAATGTTGCCAACTTGACTTATGAACCCTTTCCATGTTATGATTTGAATTAATGATTATTTGAGGTATTTCAGTTATTGATTGCTTTCTCCTTAATTTGTGTTACCATCGCTTTCTATCTAAGGACATTTTTTATTCCAACAATTTTACTTTTTCCCTTTTGGTCTTGGTTAAGAAATCAGTAACTCAACATTATTAAACTCAGCATAATTGATAATCGTTATCTTGCTAATTGAACTGAACTTCAATAATCCCAACTTTTTCTTAGGAAATAAATAGGATTCGAAGGTCAAACTAATTAGTCCCTTGACTTTCCTTTACTTTAGTAAAGGTTAACTAAGTGGAATTTAGATTCAACTTTCATTATTGTTGAGAGAGATAACTAAGTTGGACTTACAATTTCTCTTACCTTGCCAGAAGTTTGCTTTACAGTATTTATTTATTTTAATTGTCATCTACTTCATTTGTCATTTAAATCACTTGCTTCTCATCTTCTAAACCCCGATTACAACCTTTATAGCCAATAATAAGAACATACTTCCCTGCAGTTCCTTGAGAAGATGACCCGAGGTTTAAATACTCGGTTAACAATTTTTAAAGGAGTTTGTTACTTGTGACAACAAAAACGTTTGTAAGAAAGGTTGATTGCTTGGTTTAGTAACTATACTTACAACGAGAGTTTATTATAACCTCTAAACCATCAATCCTCAGTTCTTCAAAATGGCGCCGTTGCCGGGGAACTGCTAACGTGTGCCTTATTATTTGTTATTGTAAATATTTTTCTTTTGCTTGTTTCTCTATTTTTGTTCTTCCTTTTCATCTTTATTTGCTACCATGAACTCTCACCCCTCTTGCTTTGAGTTTGGTTCTAACTTTGTTGAAGGAAATAGAAGTTACAGCAGGAATGTGCATTAAGGTTAGACCAATCAAGGATGGATGGAGCCAAGAGGATCTAATCAACCCTTCAGGCAGCAACACCCTCTGAGATATCCTGGAAAAAGACCATTCTACAATGCATACCCAGCTGAAGGATATGGTGGACAACCTTGTAACTACCAACAAGTCCCACCCCGTGCATATAAACCATCCTTTCAACATAACCTCGAACCACCACACTCACGAGCTTCTCTTCACCATTCGACACTATATGATCCTTCCTTATCCCAGTACCAATCCAATCATTCCCAATCACCACCACTTTCCTATGTATCATGCCCAAGTCCGGCAACCCGAGAAGCAGAGGTTCGCCTAAAGGAAACAATAAATAAATTTCAAACAACCATTCGACAAATGGAGCAAGTAGTAATTCAATGGGTTTCTAGACGCTCAAATACACAAGGATCAGCCACAGCTCCATGTGAATAGTCTAACGAAGAGCGTAGCATGAAGGAAATACCAGAAACTCCAGTGGATAAGACAGAGAACGAATTCGTACTAGAACAAGTAGAAGAAGCTGTCATTGTTCAAGAAGAAGAGTTGGTTGAAGATCTAGGAGATGCTGAACCTCCATGGGAATCCAGAACTGAGGAGAACTCCATCAAGGACGCTACAGTCGATGCTAAGGAGGATATTGTACAATCTCCAAGGCAAGTTATTTATGAAGAATCAGACGGAATAACCCAGGACACAAATTCCCTTGATGATGATAGTCACAAGTCAAATTCTCTTAGTAATGAACTTGCATCCGCAAGTGAATTCTCTGAGATCGAAGAATCTTCCCCAAGTGAATATGAAGATGATGCGGAGGTAGATTTCTCTCAACCTCCAATCTATGACTCAAGTGATGAGGAAGACATAGAAGACTTTGACCAGGGTGATACTACATTTGAAGAATCTTACAAGGAAGTGGAGAAATTCACAGAACAACCCAAGGGAGTAGAACTTACAGAACCACCAGAAACACCTATCCCAAGGCCATTACCACCTAATACAAGCTTCAAGTGGGTACAATCCTTAAACTATAACTTTACTTATTCACTTGAATATGGTTTGCTTGAAACAGATGGCCAGCTTAGAGCTCTTTGCGGCTTTCAGAGTAAGAGGGAAATGGCTCGTACTCAGAGTTGGTGCACAAGGTTCAATAAGGTTCCACGCTTCAACTCGAAGTACACGGATTGGTATCATGCTCAATTACATGGATCATAGAGAACGTTTGGTTACCATGGTGAGATTCTACTTTTTAAACCGCCCAGATGGAAACATGTAGATCAAGACGGAGGCTGATTTAGAACCAAAGTTTGGGATCCTGGAAAATATTCTGATATTCATCACCCCGGGAGCCTGAAAATTTGTTTGAAGCTGCTCAGAAGCTTCACATGCCTAGTTTGGGACCCCGGAGGCTGTTGGCATTCCAAGCATTGGTGGAGATTTTTGGATGAATTTAAACATAAGCCGCCATGACAGGAAGCTCATCCAATGTCCAACTTAAGGACTTTAACTAAAAGTGCTAGGTGGGAGACAACCCACCATGGTATGATCATTCATTTTTCAATTTTTATTTCATTTTGTTTGTTTTCAAGTTTTATTTTAGTTTATTATATTGAACCTGGAATTTTGTATCTCATTCATCATTGCATTCTGCATTTCTCATGCATATAAAAAAAAAACCAACGCACGCGATGTGGAAGTGTTGCTGACGTGTCCGCGTCACCAGTGCGTTTTGGAAGAAAAGAATTGAACAGAAAGTTACGCAGGAGCAGGGCTGGAGGCGTGCCAATGGCACAATTCACCCCACGCGACCGCGTCGTTGACGCGACCGCGTCATATGGGAATAACGGCCTCCCACGCGACCGCGTGCCCCACGCGGCCGCGTGACCAGGATTTCGACGTAATAATGGTGAATAGCCGAAAGTTGTGCTAGAATGGTGCTGGACTGGCGCTGGACGTGCAGCCCATCCCACGCGACCGCGTGCCCACGCGGCCGCGTCACATCCTACTAAGTGGCCACTCGCGCGATCGCATGCCCCACGCGATCGTGTCACCTAGATTTTTGGCAACATGCAATTTAAACAAAGAGTTGTGCGAGCGCGAGGCTGCCCTCGCGCCAGCAGCATAAAACGGGTCACACGACCGCGTGACCGACGCGACCGCGTCAATCAGTTTAAGCGCAAGTCGCGCGACCGCGTGCCCCACGCGATCGCGTCGATTGCGCCGCACAACTTATCCTAATTTGCCAAATATCTTATCTTTTCTTCCCCAATCCTAATTTCTTCTATCTTTTCTTCTTCCTTCTTTCTTTCTTACTCTTCTCATTCCTCTTATCTTTTATCTTATTTTATTTATTTGCATACTTTCATTCATTGCATTTTAATTTTGTGCATATTTTTATTTTCTTTTCTAAAATTATTGGTGTTCAAATGTTCTTATTTAACTGTTATATCTTTTCTGGTATTATCTTGGTGCTTAGTGACTTGTTTACACTGTTGGATAATATTATTTAAATCAATGCTATTCTTTTATGATATTTGAATTCCTTTTTGCATTGACATGAACTTATATTGATATTTTACCCACACTCCTTCCCTTGGTTGCATATTCTGCACCACTGGTATGCCATGGCTTCTATTGTTTTCTCACGTACATGTTGAAGCTTCCATGTAAATGAGACCCTTTTCATTTGGCATTAACCCAACCATATTTCATTTATTTTCTTATCTCTATTACTGGGTTACTTTTTCTTCCCTTTTTCTTTCAGGATGGCCACTCGGAAGGGAACCGGAAGGCGTTTGCATGGGGAAACAGAAAAGTCCATATGCACAATCCTTGGAGAAAAGCATCAGTTGGAGCAACCCGTCCACCTGCACATCTCAGCATGCACCGAGGACGGTGCAATCTTTAAGTGTGGGGAGGTCGATACCGATCTCCATGGGTTAGTTACTCCTCTATCTCAACACCAATGATTTATTTTCCTTATTCATTGTTGCATTTGCATGTTTGATTGCATATTTGTTTAATTTTTTGCATATTTTACCACTTGGTTGAAGTAATATTTTCTTTTTCAAGAAATTTTTTTAGAGAATTTCACTAATTTGAATAAAATTTAATGTTACACTTATTTGAAGAGATATTATACTGGAACATGGTTTAGAACTCGAACACACAAAACCTGTGAGATTTTTGAGCCTATTTGAATTGGTTACATTTTATTAACCAAAATTCTGTTTTAGTGTGTATTTTTTTCTCTAAAATTGTGATCTTTGTCTTGCTTAATTCTATATTTCCATTGTTTGATGTATACATGGACTTATATGATTGAGGCCTTTGTTTCACTGAGCTTACATACCCATATGGCCTTACCTTTCATTATCCTTTGCAAACCAATTTGAGCCTATTTTACCCCTTTGTTCTTTACTTTAGCACATCATTAACTCTAAGCAGAAAACAATATTGCCCTTAATTTGAATCCTTGGTTAGCTTAGACTAGTGAGAGTACTCATGAATTAAGTGTGGGGAAAAGTGGGTTTGGAAAGCTAACGTCTGGGGCTTCGATTTGATTTATAATATGCCATAGTTGCCCTGACGCTAGGTGATGCGAACGCGTGATCCACGCGGACGCGTCGCATTTGCGAACTTCAATCCGCGCGGCCGTGTGGACGACGCCTCCGTGTCACTTGTTCGCGACCTGAACGTACCAGAATACACAGGGGGCGATTTCTGGGCTGTTTTTGACCCAGTTTTTGGCCCAGAAAGTACAGATTGGAGGCTATAAAGTGGGAGAATGCATCCATTCTAGAGAGGGCTCGCCAATTTTCACTTTCCATGAGTTAAATTTAGTTTGAGAGAGGTTTTCTCCTCTCTCTTTTAGGATTAGGGTTAGGATTTAGGACTTTTCTTAGTTTGTAAGAGTGACTCTCGATCCAGGTTTAATATTTATTTTAATGCTTTTATTCGTACCTATAAATGTTGCCAACTTGACTTATGAACCCTTTCCATGTTATGATTTGAATTAATGATTATTTGAGGTATTTCAGTTATTGATTGCTTTCTCCTTAATTTGTGTTACCATTGCTTTCTATCTAAGGACATTTTTTATTCCAACAATTTTACTTTTTCCCTTTTGGTCTTGGTTAAGAAATCAGTAACTCAACATTATTAAACTCAGCATAATTGATAATCGTTATCTTGCTAATTAAACTGAACTTCAATAATCCCAACTTTTTCTTAGGAAATAAATAGGATTCGAAGGTCAAACTAATTAGTCCCTTGACTTTCATTTACTTTAGTAAAGGTTAACTAAGTGGAATTTAGATTCAACTTTCATTATTGTTGAGAGAGATAACTAAGTTGGATTTCCAATTTCTCTTACCTTGCCAGAAGTTTGCTTTACAGTATTTATTTATTTTAATTGTCATCTACTTCATTTGTCATTTAAATCACTTGCTTCTCACCTTCTAAACCCCGATTACAACCTTTATAGCCAATAATAAGAACATACTTCCCTGCAGTTCCTTGAGAAGACGACCCGAGGTTTAAATACTCGGTTAACAATTTTTAAAGGGGTTTGTTACTTGTGACAACCAAAACGTTTGTAAGAAAGGTTGATTGCTTGGTTTAGTAACTATACTTACAACGAGAGTTTATTATAACCTCTAAACCATCAATCCTCAGTTCTTCAACCATCGAAAAAAGGATGTTCGGGTGCGTCAGGATGTAACCAGGATAAAGGAAAGTTGAAGGGAGCATCGGGGTCAAAATGCGGGATAGACAGATGATGTTGGAAAGGACAGTTTTGTAACGCGTAACGTCTCATACGAGGCTCCGCACTCAAAATATAGTAACTGTAGTACACTGGATCCTCGTAAATGTATAGGTCTTCAACTTCATAGAATATCACGCCTGTTTCTATCTGATGGGGAAGGAGAGAGAAGGGGGTAAGAACTGGCGAGTTCTTAGTAGGGTCGGGGTTATTAGTTAAGTTCATTAATTCCGTGTTGTTTAGTAGATAAATAGTAGAATACCGAGAAGCAGTGAACAGAAGAAGCAGATAACTAGAGAAAACAGAGAAAATAGAAAGCAAAACACAAACAAGAGTATACAAGAAAACAAAACACAGACACAGTGAATAGAATACAAACAAAGAAAGCATACATTCAAACAACAACCATAACAGAGTAAATGCACAACCAAGTATGATGTATGTCTAGCCCTAGTGCAGGTAATGAGCTCATTTGTCAGTTTCTACCCGCTCCCGACGTAACCCGAAGCAGCTGAAACGGGTATAGTTTTCCAGTCAGCATAGGTACAGTTCTCACTAACTGATGTATGCGTCATATCCTCTGTAAGCAAACTCTGCCTTACAGGTGGCGGCATTCTAGCCGTGTATGAAATCATGTCCTCTGTAAGCAATACTTGCGTTACAGGTGCGGCATTCTAGCCATGTATGAATTAATATCCTCTGCAAGTGATCCCAGGTTATCAGTTGCAGGTATAGCTCTCAATAGCTGTGTAGCGTTGGAAAATGTTCTGTGGTCGTACCACTATCTATCTGACTACCTTCACGCAACAGATCATCACATAATCATTCTCATTACCATCATTCATTATCATTCTCATTATTCATCATCACTTTATACAGTACCTCTTTCTTTCTCTGTTCAATCATACTATACAAACTTTACATCTTTCACTTTTACAATATCTTGGCTCAAACCATTTCTCTTTATCAAATTACTCTTTTCTCTTTGTATCTCTTTACTCTGTTCTGGTTTATCTTTTGTCTGTATCTCTTTACTCTACTCTGGTTACTCTGTTCTCGGTATCTCTTTACTTTTCTCTGATTACTCTTTCTTCTTTATCTATATCACTTTTTTTTCTTTATCTCTTTACTTTACTCTGGTTACTCTGTTCTCTGTGTTACTTTATTCTGCTCTGATTTCTCTACTTAACGTATGTATTTAAAGCTTATGTAAATTTCGGTATGAATAGTTAGCCTATCCCAAGTATAGGTTCATTAAGTCTATACTGAAACAGTTTAACTTTTCATATATTACCTAACCCTAGTCATAATTCAAGGACTAACTATGTTGCCCTGGTTTGTTAGCTAGTCTCTGTCTATTTTTCTGTCATTAAAATTTTACAGACTTTTTCTTCGATTTTTATCTTTTCTTCAACTTTTAATCTTTTGTTTATCTTTGCCTCACTAATATGTTCTTTCCACTCCCTAAGTGTTTTATGAAGGTAATTATGAGATTCTGCACTTAAAGTTGTCTTTCTAAAGCTTTTACAGAAAACTGCCTTTTCTGCATTATTTTATTATTTTTATTAAAATATTATTTTTAATTAAATATTATTATTTAATATTTTATTATTACTTATTATTTTATCATTAATTTTCAAAAATTACCTTAGCTTTTACTTTTAACCTTTAAAAGTTACTTTTTACCACCCGTAACTTTTAATATTTCTACTTTAACCACTCTAACTTTCAGAAATTACTAAATAACCCCTTAAACACCAAAATTTTTACTTCCTTGCCCTTTTAAGGATCTAAAGCCTGTTCTTCATTGTTCTTCATCACACTCAAAGTGTTCTTCATGTTCTTCATAAATTCTTCAGATTCTTTCTCCGTTTTTACCCGTTTTTTAGTCTTTTCAGCAACCGATTTTAACTATAATTCATAATAAATTAGCAGCCATTAAAACCCCATCTTTTCTACATGATTTCAACAAAAATTGAACCTCAATTTAAGCCTAGGGTTTCGTTTTTCCAGCTGCCCCAAGAACATGAACTTTAAAGCTTGAATTTCATCAAATTTCATCAAAATTTCACCAAATTTTCACCAAGAATCAATCATATATACAACCAATTTTTAGCACAGCCAAATCATACAACATTCACACAACTCAAACACAAATAATCAAGATTAATTTTGTGACACCCTACCGGGTTTTGCTGCTCCTAATTCAGTTAGACTTTCAGGTGGTCCTTAAGCAATTTTTCCTCCTAAATCACATCAAGAACAACTTTAAATCCAAAATTCCTCAACTAACCAATTCTCACTCAGCATGTTAGGAAGTTATTTCTAACCTTAGACTTGCTGGAAAGTCACATTTCTTGGCCCTCAAGTCAAGTTAAGCATGATTCCTAAGGTAGAACATCAAGAAAACACATGTTTAAGCATGTTTCCTTGAAACCGAATCAAAAGAGAGATGGTGCAGCCAACTCACCTTGATTCCAGCCTTGATAAGTCATATGATCATGTAGAGAAATAAGAGAGGATCATTTTGGTCGGATTAGAATTTTGATTTGAGTTTTAGTTCAACAGAAATCAAGCTTTGAAGATTTGGAATGAGCCAGTCTTGGGGGTTTTGGGGGTGTAGGGTGAGTTGTGATTGGTTGGCTTGGAGGTGGATTAAAATAATATTAAAATATTTCAGGTGTATAACTACTAAAACTAGATGTATCGGAACACTTGTAAAAACATCTCTAAGAATTATTTTCTGAGCTACTAGCATAAATGACACTAGTAAAATATTTATTATGAGAATAAGACATGTATAATGAGGCCTTAGCATTGCTAAAGTCATCAGAGAGTGCTGGTGCTAAGCTGCACCAGTAAACTGTGAACCCGGTTAAACCGATTTTTCTATTTTTAACTAAAACTGACTAGGTAACCTTATAATATTATTCAAGAAGCTTCTAATACTAATATAATGATAATATCATCTTATTATCTCTCTTCTCTCATAAATCGAGTCTGGTTTGTCAAACTGAGACTATTTACGAAAAACCGAATCAAAACTCCTAACCGATACAGTTCAAAAATTAGGTTCTTCGTGACCGCATTATCGAGCATGCCTCGGAAAAGGTTCTAGCTTAAATATAGCATAATGACAATGAGGATTGAGATACTTGATGATATATCAAAGGTTTTCCCCTTATTGATCTTCTGGAGAAATCCGTACTTTCAGAAAAGATCTCACGTACTCAAAAATCGGGGTTGTTACAAGAGACAAGAATTGATAGAGGATTCTGTGATCTAGGAGCTAGTATAAATGTGATGCCTCTGTCTCTCATGAAGAGGTTCTAAATCAATGAGTTGAAATCCATAGATGTAATCATCCAACTGGCTGATAAGACTCAGAAGCAAGTTGTAGGAGAAGTCGAGAATGTATTGGTCAAGGCGGGAAAGTACTTTCTCCCCACTAACTTTGTTGTTCTAGACATAGAAGAAAGTTACCTCCATCCAATCATCATGGGGAGACCATTTTTAGCCACTGCTAGAGCGCTCATCGATGTGGAACAAGGAGAGTTAATATTGAGAATACATGATGAATATCTCATCTTCTATTTTTTCAAATCTACATAAGAATCTGAGCCAGAACCTAAAGAGCCGAAGGATGATCACAGCAAAATGTGCCTGGAGGAAAGCAACAGTGAACCAGAGGCAGAGTCCCTGAAACAATCCTTGGTGAACAGACAAGAATTTTAAGAGAAACAGTAATCAAGGGAGTTCAAGGAAGAGCTGAAGCCACATGAATCAGGATGAACAGCTAATAAGGACCTCCCTAACACAAGAGTCAATGGAGCACTACTGGAAGAAGAGAAAAGAGTTGTGAAGAAATTGCCAAGGGGATGGAGAAACAAGAAGATTCCTACAAAAGGATTTTCCCCTGGAGACAAGGTGATATCAGCCCACCATCCACTAACCCCACCCCATCTTCCAACCATTCCATCCTAGATACCTCAAATGTTCGCAATCAGAAAGGTCCTTTCCTTGGAACATGTAGAAATCATCAAGGAATCAAGTGGAGAAAGCTTCACTATGCGAGGAGAGGACAGAAGGCACTACAATCCACACTGACAGAGACTGACAGTCAAGCTAATGATACTAAAGAAGCACTCCATGGGAGGCAACCCATGCTTTAGTTTATTGCTTCTACTGCTTTGATATGAATAATCACTGGTTTACTATATATGGATGACTTCCAAATGAATATTGCCAAAAATCCCTTTCTAGTTGCCCGAAGGTGAATGCCCGAAAATAAGAGAGAAGATAAGAAAGAGGAAATGGGAGGCCCTCACTAATCCGATCACCAGAGTCAATGCCAACATTATAACAGAGTTCTATGCTAATACAACGAGGTTGGAGACGTCCATTTCTACCACTAACAAAAGTTATGTAAGGGGTGTGGAGGTGGACTTTATCCCGAAGAGCATCATGAGGGTTCTGGGCCTAAGGGCAGCACATTTTGATGAGCCTGGTTATCAAGAGAGAATAAATGGCGATCCAGACTATAATAAAATTTCTAGTGATATCTGTGTGATTAATATTGACTAGAAGAAGGACGTTCATGGAAGACATAAATACTTGAGAAGGAAGGATCTCACCCCTGAAGCAAAAGGGTGGTATGAACTCATAAGAAGATCAGTTTTGGGCACTATAAATACGTCAGAAGTTAACAAAAAAAGGGCCATTATGCTACACTGCATTATGGTAGGAGGGGAGATAAAAATCCATGAGATCATTGCAAAGGATATTCAAAAGATCTCTAAAAAAAGTTCAGCTAAATCCTGGCTTCACTACCCAAGCACCATCTTGCGGTTATGCATAAAAGCCAGAGTGCCACTAGAGGATGTAAATCCAATTTGGCTGCATCCGGGTATGCCAATGACCTTGGAAAGGATGATGAATATTACAGTAGCCCAGCGACAGAGGAGGCCACAAAGAAGGGAACAAAGAGAAGAACCACAAGGAGAAGAACAACAGGAAGAAGAACAAGAAGAAGAGCCACACTTCTCAGCCCAAACCACCATGGAGATGAACCAAATGCAAGAAGCTATTGAGAGGCTGGCTCAACAATACACAGAAGCTCAAGAAAAACCAGAAGAGTTCCAATTACAGTACATGAGAAGGAAGGAAAAATAGAAGGAGCTCTATCTAAGAATGATGGACCAGCAGAGAGAATTCCAAGCAAGATTCTTGGAATCACAAAGAGAGCAATCTGTCTAGTTTTAAGAATCCTTCAACCAGCTTTCCAACCGATAAGATCGTCTTGAGGGATATCTCCAAGACTTTATGCAATGGAAGAATCTTTATCATACAGTTGGGGAGGCCAGGAACAGGGATAGAGTGAAATATGATGTAAACATTCAAGCGAGTCTAGACTACATAACCCGCAGCATGCCACTATTAAGCAGAGGAATCAAACCCTATCAAGAATGCACTAAACTAATGGATTTCCATCTGGCTCAAGCAAAAATCAAGCAGGAAAGAATGAAGCAACGCTTGGTGGATGCTGGGCTGTGGGATGAGGAGAGATTTGGGACTGAAGAACAATTGAAAGAAAGAAGAAGCAAGAAGAAGCAAGATGCCAAGAACAAAGGAAAGCAACCAAAAGATTGAAAGGTGGTGTTGCTCTTTGGCTATTAATAAGAAAGAACATGTTCTCATTTTACTTTTAAGTAGTTTGCATTTTGTCTTCTGTTGTTCTTAAATTTCAAAATAAGTGTTTTAGTCTAAGTGTTTGGGTGAATTTCACTTGCTTGAATGTATACTTGTTCCCTTTTTTTAATCAAATAAAAGAAATGTTTGAACAGAATTGAATTGATTCCATTTGGTAAGGAATAAAATAAAGATTGAGTGGTGGTATGTATGTCTGATGGTGTAGCTAGCTCACTAATAATGAGTAAAAGGGTAAAGTGTCTCTCTTTAGTGTAAACTAGGCTGCTGTCTATGAATCTTAGCAAAATAAAAATCCGTGGAAGAAAGAAAACAAAGAAAAACAAAGAAAAAGAAAGAAAAAGAAAAGCCAAAAGTGGTAACAAAAATGGAAGAAACAAGGAACAAGGCTAGACACCAATAGCTTGGACCTTAAGACATATGCCTGTGGTGTCTTTGTACTAGGATCTGCTTGGATGATTAGGTTCTATGGAGTGCTTTAACACTTGATAACTTGGGTTAACTAATCCGGGATTATCAACCAAAAGTCCATTATCAAGAGCAACCTAGTTACAAGGCATTTAGTAACCCAAAGAGGTGCTGGGCATCAATGTCTTAAGAAGAACTGTGAGCCAAGTGTCTGTAGTGAAAATGTGTTGAGTGAAATTAAGCTAAGAAGTTGCTACAACATATGATACTAAGATACAAGTGAGAAATAAGTTCACAGACAAAGAAAAACAAAGAAAAACAAACCAAGGATGAATAATAAGAGGTCATAGTAGTGTTTTGGTTAATGCTTAAAGGGACACCTCTCACCTAAGAGTCAATAAAAGTGAGCTGCAACATTCTCTGCATAAAACCCCATGAATTAAATTCAATTACTTGCTGATATGGATATGTATTACCTTCTCTTTCATTCTTTCTTCCCAATAATTCATTGCTTGCTTGGGGACAAGCAAGATTTAAGTTTGGTGTTGTGATGCCAAGGCATCTTAGGCTAGTTTCACTAGCCTTTTTCTTTTGATTTTATTAGGTTTTATGCACTTTCTTGAGCTCTAAGTAATAATTTGGGTTAGAAATCCATGTATGCGTAGATTCATTCAACCATGGTTATTTTGATGCAATCTCATGAGAATTATACCATAATTACTTGTGTGCTAATAATAATGCAATCTCTCATGAAGTTAGCAAGGCTTTGATGCATATATTGGTTGATGACATGTGAAGAAATGCATGGAAGAAGGTTGAAGAATGGCCATGGAAAGGATGAAGAGGAAGCAACGTTGGTGGCCAAGTTGGACCACCAACGTTGCCTCAAACGTTGGAAGGAATGAAACAGGGGAGCTTCTTGATGAACGGGATATTGATGGTTTAGAATTCACAAGTGAAGTCTCGTTGCAATATAGTTTCTATACCAAACAATAATCCTTTCATACAAAAGATTGTTCGTCACAAGTAACAAACCCCTAATAAAATTTATAACCGAAGTATTTAAACCTCGGGTCGTCTCTCAAGGAATTGCAGGGAAGTATGATTTATTATTGGTTATGAAAAAGTATCTTTTTAGGGTTTTTGAATAATGAATGGGAAAAGTGAATTGCAGGAATTAAAGTAATAAATAATAAAGCTCTTAGCAAGGTATGAAAACTGGAAATTCTATCCTAGTTATCCTTATCAATTGTGATGAGAATTGTTCATTACTCCCACTTAGTTAAACCTTACTAAATAAAGGAAAGTCAAGTGGACTAATTAATTTAATTCCTCAAGTCCTAGTCAACTCCTAGGGAAAGACTAGCTTTAGAGGGATCCAAATCAACCAGTAAATTTCAATTATCAATCAACAAATGAGTTTGATAACTCAAGTGTCACCAATTAATCAATTCAAGCTAAGAACGTAAAAAGCTAAATTAAAATCATAAATCTGAAATACCTCAAATTGCATAACATGAAGAGTTTATAAGCCAATTTGGCAACATAAGTAATTAGCAAGTGAAATAGAGAAACCAAAGCACTAGAGTAAATAAAAGTAGAAGAGAATTAAATTAAAGGAACATTGAACTTGGAATTGAGAAAACGAAGAAATCCTAATCCTAAAACCTAAGAGAGAGGAGAGAGCCTTTCTCCCTCAAAAAACTACCTCTAAAACCTAAAAATTGTTGATTATGAATGAATGATTCCTTCCCTTGATTCCCTCATTCTCCAGCCTCTATTCTATGTTTCCGGGCTTGGATTTCGCCCGAAAAAGGGTCCAGAAATCGCTGGGGGCGAATTCTGCAACTTTTTGCACGTGGCATCTGTCACGCGTATGCGTAGGTCACGTGTGCGCGTCATTTGAAAGTTTTCCTTGTCATGCTTATGCGTCAGTCACGCGTACGCGTCGCTCATGCTCTGCGCTAGGCACGCGTCCGCGTCGTCCATGCGTGCGCGTCGCTGCCATTTTCTTCGAAACTTCATTTTTGCGCGTTCCTTCTACTTTTGCATGTTTCCTTTCTATCCTCTAAGCCATTCCTGCCCTATAAAGCCTAAAAATACTCAACACATAGATCACGATATCGAATGGTAATGAAGGATAATTAAAATTAACATTTTTAAGGCTTAGGAAACATGTTTTCACATATATCACATAATAAGGAAGGAATTGTAAAACCATGCAAATTATATGAATAAGTATGTGAAGAATTGATAAAAACCACTCAATTGAGCACAAGATAAATCATAAAATAGTGGTTTATCAACCTTCCCACAATTAAACATTAGCATGTCCTCATGCTAAATTCAAGAGAAACTAAAAAAAAGAGTGAAGGTAGAATGGTGGAATCTATGCAAAGCAATCTATCTAAATGCAAGCTACCTAAATGAATCATGCAATTCTAATTACTATCCACATATATATATAAAGTTTACATGTGGTTAATTGAGTTAAATTCTTCAAGGAAACATATATGCACAGCCAAAGGCTAAATCATGTTAAAACACATTCATAGTTTAGTTGAGTTAGTCAAAAGAGTTCACAAACCTGCAAGACAATCAATGATTAAACATGGATATATGGAAATGAGCTATTGAACCCTCACTGGATTTGTATATACACTCAAATCACTCAGTGTTTGGGGTTAATCACTCTACTCTTCTCTAGTCATGCTTTCTAAAACTTTGTTCTTCATCTAACCAATCAACAAATATTTAATGTACACATGCAAACATCATGAGGTCTTTTCAAGGTTGTAATGGGGTTAAGGCAAAGGTGAGGGTATATATATGGCTAAGTGAGCTATAAATTGAATCCTTGATTAGTCTAAGATCTCACCTAACATATACATACTCTTATACAATTCTTAAATTATGCCTAGCTACCCAATTTTTCCACTTTTGTATCACATACTCATGCACCAAATTATTTTTAATTTTATCACATATGCATTATTTTTTCCCCTTTTTAATTTTTTTAATTTTTTAATTTTTTTTTTTGAAAAGTACATATAACTTATCAATGCACATAGTATTTTGATTATTTTGGTCTCACATGAGCATGCACCCAAATTCCAAATATTTTGTCAATTCAACACTTTCCTATCAACCCAAGTTCCCACAGTTTCCCCACACTTAGTTGATACACAACCTCTATCTATCTTAAGCTAATCAAAGATTCAATTTGGGGTATTTAATTTGTTTTTCTGCTTAAGGCTAGTGATGTGGTAAAATATGGAATAATTGGGGGATTAAACGCTCAAGGTGGCTAACAAGGGTGACATAAAAGGGTAGGCTATTTAGGATAAGTGAGCAGAAACAAGTAATGGCCTCAATCATATGCAAACATGTAAATACATTCTATGTTGGATATATAGAGTGGAACAAAGTAAAGATTGCAAGTATAGAGAAGGAAACACACAGGAATGAAAACTATGGTTAAATAATGTAACCATGCAATTAAGCTCAAATCTCACAGGTTGTGTATTTTTTGGCTCAAAAATCATATATCAGTTATGTATGTCATGCAAGTAAGAATAAAGAGTTTTAACTCAATCAATATGAATCCTTGAATGGCTTTTACCAACATTTATTATTATATATCTATATATATACTAAGTGGATTGTTGTGATTATGAAAATCTAAGAATTTCTAGTTTACTCTTTATTTTCAATTAAACCAAATTATCATATGCTAAAAGGGTAAACTAAACTAAATAATCCATATTTTCTATATCATAACTAATAAGTTAAGAGTGCAAATTGATAAACCCCAATTTTGTGGTTTATATTGTGTAGAATTTGGGGGGGGTTTTGTCAATATTTCTCGCACTTATTCACAAGAAATACATGGTTTTGTGTTCACTTCCTAATATTGCTTTATGATAAAAAACATGCTTATTTTGCCTTAAAATTGCCATATTTTAATCCTCTTCTATTGCCATTTGATGCCGTGATGTATTTGTTGAGTGATTTCAGGAATTATAGGGTAGGAATGGCCTAGAAGAGAGAAAGAAAGCATGAACAAAAGGGAGGAACATGAAGATTTAAATTTTGGAAAAATCAGCGTTGGCGCGCACGCGCACTCCACGCGCACGCATGGATGAGGATGGCTGGAAGAGGCGGGCAAGGATGGACGCATCCGCGCAGATAAGAGGATTCCTATCGACGCGCACGTGCACTTGGCAGGCACGCGTGGATCACAAAAGCAATCGGCGCGCACGCATGCATGGCGCGCACGCGCGGGAAGCTGCACGTAACCTCATTAAATGAAATCGTGCCTGGCAATTTCTAAGGCTCATCAGGTACAAATTCAAGCTGTTTTTGTATGGAAAAGACCCAAGGATGCTAGGGGGAAAGGGGGGATCAATCATTTTACACTAAGACACAATTTTAGCTAGTTATTGGTTCTTTGTTCTGCTAGAGAGAGAAACCCTTGTTCCTCTCTAGATCTAGTTTTAATTTGATCTTTCCTTGTTGAATTCTGAATTGGATCTTGTTAATTACTAGTTTTGATAGTTTAATTTGAATTCCTTAGTATAATTTTGCTTAGATCTTGTGATACTTTTATGAATTCTTGTCAATTGTCATTTCATACCCATTTCATGAATGTTGTGAATCTTGACTTGTTGATGTTACATTGATGATTTCTTTGGTTAATTGTGTTGTTTGAATGATTGTATGTTGATAATTGTTAGTGGGTACTTGTTAATTTCAATTTGATTGCAATTTGAACATGTCTTTTATTAATGCTTACCATGTGTTCGATGAATTGTTTACTTTGATTATGGAGTAGTTCTCTTTACTCTTGGCCTAGGCTAAGGGAATTGGGTAAACTTGAGTCATTAGGTCTAATGGATTTGATGATTTGGGAGCCCTTAGTGGTCAATTTGATAGCCATTGACGCTAACCTTCTATTAAGTCAATTAGTAGTGAGGTTAGAACTTACGGGTTGATGTTGACCAAACCATTTGATGTACTTCACGTATAGAAGTAGACTTAATGAGTTTGTTTCCTCATAATTATCAAGATATGGTTATTAGACAAGGATGGTGACCCCAATTCCCATGCCTAGCCAAGAGTTGCTTTTATTATTCATATTTGAAAACCCAAAATTCTTGATTACTTGTCTTAGTTATAGTTACTTGTTTAGTTTAGAATAGAATCATATTGGATGTTACTTTGTTAGTTTGGAATTACTCATGTCTTGCTTAGTTATTTGAATTAATTTCTTGCATTTTAAGATTGCTTGCTTGTTAAGTTCCCCTTTTATTTTCTTGCTCATGACTTGCAACCCCGGAATTCTAACCAATATTGAAGCACATGTTTGCCCATTTCTTGTGAGATGACCCGAGGTTTGAATACTTCGGTTATTTCTATTGGGGTTGAACTTGTGACAACCAAATCCCTTCTAAATTTGATACTTGGGGATTGTTGTTGGGTAGAAGCTATACTACCAACACGGAATTCATTGAGAAATTCTATTCCGACGATAATCCTCCCACATCAAATTTTTGGCGCCGTTGCCGGGGAATGGTTGCAACATATGCCTTGATATTGGTTTATGTGAATATGTGAATATTGTAGATAGTTTAATTGCTTTCGATACTTAGCTATAGTTTAGATTTCTTTTACACTTGTGCTATGACTCTCAAGTTTGATGACTCAGTCTCAACCGAATTCTAGCTTAGCCGATTTTGATCCCGAGATTGAAAGAAATTTGTTACATACTCGGCAAGTTAGATGGCGGTTGGATTATACGGTTAGTACTTTGGCCTCTCTTGAGAAACATACCAAATCACTAGGCGGTACCGAGAGTAACTTGGAGTCTGCTACTTCCTATTCTTCTGTTGGCACTAATAATACATCTTTCCCTCCTACAGGTGAGCCACACATGGCGGAGCCACGACGGATCACTTTGCATGAGCAAGGAGCTCCGGATATCATACTTCAACCGTTGCAAGCGAGGTATCCTAACCTTGATCCAAACTTGGAATTGAAGATTAGCTTGATACATCTACTTCCTAAATATCATGGGTTGCCGGGTCAAGACCCCATCCGACATCTAAGAGATTTTCAAGTTGCTTGCTCTACGGCTCGAAGGCATGGGGCCGATGAGGTGGCTATCATGGTTTTTGCCTTCGCTTTCTCTCTTGAAGGGCAAGCAAAGACAGGGTTTTATTCGCTACCAGATGAGATTGTGACTAATTGGGATTTCTTGAGAAGAGAGTTTCTAGATAAATTCTTCCCACCAGAAAAGACCGACTACATCCAGAAGGAGATTTCAGACATAATGCAAAGAGACCAAGAGAGTTTGTATGAGTATTGGTCTCGGTTCAAGAGGCTACTGGAATCTTGTTCACACCATGGAATGAACACTCACTTGCTCATTAGCTACTTCACCGGAGGTCTTTGTGTGGAAGATATAAGATTGCTCACCGCTTCTAGTGGTGGTTCCCTTTCGAAAAACTAGACGGAGGGAGAAGCTTGGAATTTGATAAAGGATGTTGCCGAGGCTACACAACATACAAGGGTGAGAAGTAATCCTCTCAAGGGTGTGGTAGAACCATCCCCTTCCGAATCAAGCCTAACAAAAGTACTTGGGGATATGACCACCATCCTTACACAAATACAAAAGGATCAAAAGGAATACTACTCCATCCAAGCTATCCAAGCCCCACCTCCAGTTGCTCAACTTGAAGGCCCTCCTAGGATTTGTGGTTTGTGCTCTAGCACCACACATTACACCGATCAATGCCATCAAATTCAAAAGCAACATGCTTTTGTAGTAGCCAATGTGAATTACAACAACCGTCCACCCTATCCTTCTCAAGGCCAAAACAATTACCCTTAAGGTGGTAACCAACATCAAGGGTGGAGAGATAATGCACAAAGAAGCAATCAAAACCAAAGATGGAACAACTCTTCTTCTTACAATAACAACAACCAATCTTCATTCCAATACCACCATAACAACACCAACTACCAAGCTAACCAAGGCCACTCCAACCAAAACTAAAACAACTACAACAAGTACCAAGCACCACACCATAGACAACAATCCAACCAAACTCCTCCATCTTCCAACAATCAAGTTGATGAGCTTAGAGCCGCCATGGAGAAATGAGATGAGAGCAACAAGGCTCAATTTGATGCCTTGGGCGCTCAATTGGCTAACCTCACCAACATGCTTTCAAAGATGACCATGTCAAACCAACCATCAACTCCCAACAACAACACTAACCAACCCTCAAGCTCTTCTAAACTTCCATCCCAATCCCAACCAAACCCAAAGGGCGGTCTCAACGCCATCACTCTACTGTCGGGGACTACATTGGAGGAGATACCTCCAAGGGTCATGGGAGACATTTATGAGGAAGAAGTGGTTGTTGAAGCTCCACATGAAGAAGAGGTGGTAGACAAAAGACATGAGGAAGAAGCAGTAAACCTCAAGGAACCCAAGAGAAAAGCTATAGTGGATGAGTCCATTCCTATTCCATTCCCTTCCATGGTGAAGAAGGCAAAGAAAACACCGGAATTTGATTTGAACATGCTTCAAGTGTTCAAGAAGGTTGAGGTAACCATACCACTTCTTGATGCTATTCAACAAATTGATGCACGAAAACTTGTCTCTCAATAATTTTCCCTCGGCAAGTATACCGAATTGTCGTCAAGTAATAACTCACAAAAGAGTGAGGTCGAATCCCACAGAGATTAACGAATTAAGCAATCAATGGTTAATTGATTATCCTAGTTGGACGAATCAGATTGGAGTGATAAGCAACAAGGAAATGTAAATGGCATAAAAGTAAAGAAAGCAATAAAGTGCAGAAAAGTAAAATGGCAAGAAAAGTAAATGTAAGAACTAAAAATAAAATGAACATTGGGATCAAGAGATATTGCATTTCTCCGGATCAAGTTCATTCTTCATCTCTTCCTCAATCAATGAATTCATTGATCTCCTTAGCAATCTTAAGTGATTGGATCCCAATTCCTTGGCAATCCAATCTCTCTAAGCTTGAACAATTTCCCAATTCCTTGATTTAATTGCTCATAGGAAGAAATGAAGTTTGGTCACTGATTATACCACACACATTCATAGATCAAAGTATTGGTAAGATTAAGGCTGAGTTTGGTAAAGCATTTTCAAGAGGTGCTTATGCTTTTTAAAAGCACAAGCACATCATTTTGCGTTTGATAAATTAAAAAGCCCAAGTGCTTGTGCTTACGGCTTTTAAAAGTTTGGGGTGCTTTTGAAAGCACCTAAGAGGGAGCTTTTCAAAGCTGGCTTATGCTTACCAAATTTTTTTCATTTTCCCGCACATATTTCTCGCTATTATATTGTCATTGAAATCCTTATATATTTCTAACTTCTCATCCTAACCTTCACAAATTCTAACACAATCTTCATATATTTTTTATTTTTCAACCTAATCTTCATATATTTTTTATTTTTTATTTTTAGTGATGATATTTAGGATAAAATAAATTTTTATGATACTTATATAAAATTTTAAAGTTAAAAAATAAAAGAATTTATTTATTATATTTATGTTTATTATGAATTTTTTATTTTAACATTATTTTATTTTAAAATATTATATAAATTTTTAAAAAATTTGAAACAAGTTTATTTTTTGTTATAAACATGTTTATTATAATTTTTTCAACTTTTAAAAGCTGTTTTACCAAACATAATTGTGGTGATTGTACTTATTAAAAGCCATTTTTAATTTGATTTTACCAAACGCAAGTGCTGCAGCTTTTAAAAAGCTATCTTTTAAAAGACAGCTTTCATAAGCTACTTTTAAAAAGCAAAAGCTTTACCAAACTCAACCTAAATATCACAATATCCATCCAACCCCCAATCTAATCCAAGTTGAGAGAGCATTTCTAGCATGATTTCCTCATTCCTCTTCCAAGGTTCAGAGAAAATCCAAGTATGAGCAATTTCTCTTCCGAGACAATTACCCAATTGGATGAAGATCGAAAGCTCTCTAGTAAAATCAAGAGAAAAGAAAGAAGAAGAAGAATAAGAACTACAATTGATCCATTGAATCATAATAGAGCTCTCTAACCCAATGAAAAGAGTTAGTTGATCATTACTCTACCAAAATAGAAAAGAAAGAAAGTGCAGAAAAGTAAAGATGAAGATTAAAACTAAAGTTGAAACTTCAAAATTCATAAATGAAAAGTACAAAGAAAAGAAAGAGAAGCAAAAGTGTGTGAGGGGAGGGAGTCCGAAGACCCCTCTTCAATCCCCCCTTACCGAATTTCTTTAATTTAGAAACTAAGGCCTTTTTATAGGCTCTCATAAATTACAAAATGAAATTAAAAGCAAATTACAATGAAATGAAAATTAACTATTCTAGATGCTTCTTGTGGCCGTGATTGATTGATACTTGTGGGCTTGCTTCCTTGAGGTTGGGTGGTCATTGTAAGTGAATCAAGTTGAGGTCCAGGTGCTAATGTCAGTGCTAACGTTAGCCACACTAACGCTACAAGTGTGGCGTTAGTGCTGAAGTTAGTGTGGCTAACGTCACACTTGCTACCCAGTTGGTATTTTTGGGGCTTAAAAGATGTCTCTGCTTTGTGCTCCAATTTCATGCCCACTATAAAGTATTATATATCGTTGGAAAGCTCTGAATGTCAGATTTCTAACGCAACTAGAATCACCTCAATTGGACCTCTGTAACTCAAGTTATGCTCCTTTGAAGTGGACAAGGTCGCTGGCATAGTCCCTAGCGTTACTGGAAAAAGCGAGTCACAATAACGTTAGCGATCAAGGGCTTAATATTGCCAGGTTCTGGAGCTCAAACTTAATGTCCACCCTATACTATTATATATTGTTGGAAATCCCTGTATGTCTACTCTCCAACGCCTTTGAAAGTGCATCATTTGGAGCTCTACAGCTCGAGTTACACTTCTTGGAAGGTGAAGAGGTCAGCTGGCCTTACTACAGGTTGATACCATGTTCATCTTTGCACTTTCGGGGCAGGTTTTCTCCCTTAAATTCAGTGTCCATCATCTAGTGCCATATATGCTTGGAAAGATCTGGAATCCTACTTTCCAATGCCATTGGAATCACCTCATTTGGAGCTTTTTGGCTCAAGTTATTCTTGTTTGAAGAAGGCATGATCAGGCTACCGGGTGAGACTTTTGTCCACGTTAGTGTCCACGTTAGTGTAACTAACGTGGCCACTAATGTGGGTCTTCCTTTGCTTCGCAAACGTTAGTGGCACTCACTTTTTCCACTAACGTTGGTGTTTTCCTTTTCTTCCACGTTAGTTCACACGTTAATGTAACTAACGTGGAAGCTAACGTGGGTTTTCTTGCTTCACTAGCGTTATTGGCACTCACTTTTGCCAATAACGCTGCTCCTTCTTCAAAGTTAATGCCATTAACTTTCTCACTAATGTTGGGGCTTCTCTTTTCTTCCACGTTAGTGCCCACGTTAGTGGACCTAACGGGGTCGCTAACGTGGGTTTTCTTGCCCTTCGCTAACGTTAGTGGCGTTAACGTTCTCACTAACTTTCCAAGCTTTCCTTCCTTCCACTTTAATGGCCACGTTAGTGGCACTAACGTAGCCACTAACGTGGCTCTTCTCTGCTTCTTGTTACCTGAAATTAATCAAATAAAGTACATCAAAGTCTTGCTCTTAATCATGAGATCATGCATCATCCATTTTATCATTCAATTCATGCATAATTCTCATGAAATCATTCAAAATTCACAATGTTTACTTGAATCATGGTATGAATGCATTTTCAACCAAATACTTGCTTATTTCCTTAGAAAATACATGAAACCAACCTAAAGCCTACAAAAAAATGGCTAGTAAAACCAGCCAAGATGCCCTGGCATCACAACACCAAACTTAAATCTTGCTTGTCCCCAAACAAGAAAAGAACTATGCACAAAGAATTCTCTTAATTGGAATGTACTGAAGAATTGCTTATGTTGCCTTAGTGGGTGAAGTGAATAAGTGACAGTAGGGTTAACTCTAATTTGTATGTTTATGCAAGGATTCCAGTGCTCATTAGTCCTTACATTTTGGAGGTCTTAGATCTTAGGACTTTCATTCAAATGATATTATGGAATCCTCTTTATAGATTGTCACCTTTGAAGCAGCACTTATTTTCTAGCATTTTTCTTTTCTTTTTGTATCTTGGCCTCGACTCTAGGTATCATGTCTCAAAGCGGCTTTTTAAGATAAGCTTTCAATCAATACTCCCAAACCAGTTGGTCTAAGGTATTAGGTGTTGAAGCACCCCTTAGGATATACTTGCTCAAGCCTCTCTCTTTGACACAAATCCACCACAAGCATGTAACTAGGACAATAACTCTTTGAGTTCTTGTTTCTTTCTTTTTCTTCCTAGTAATTGATGCTCAGAGCCTTGGACTTGTTCTTTGTTTTTCTTATTCTTTTGTTTTCTTTTATTACTGCTTCTTGGATCAATAGATGTTTGAGAAATTCCATAATACTTCTCTAAACTTCATTTCCTGTCTATGAGCTCCCATGCAAGTTTTCACAAACATGCAACCTCAATACACAATCATATAATCAGAACCTCCACTCCTCTTAATCTTTTGCTTGCCCCAAGATTTATAAAATTCTTCAACATTTTCCTTTCAAAAGAATGATTTCTTTGTTGCATTCTTAGAGATATTGGGTGCAAGTAAAATTCAAGATGATAATCATGATATCATAGCAACATGTTACAAATCAAATATCAAATTATGCTTATTCACAAGGAGTAATCACACATGCATACAAAGAAAATAGAAGACAATCATGCAATTTAAAGTGCTGGAAATAAGTAAGAGGAAAAAGGAACTTTACCACCTTGTAGTTCATCTTCATTGTTGTTGCCCTTTTCCTCCTATTCTTCCCCTTCCCACACCAAACTTAGAATGATTTCTTATACTCAAGCAACAATTAAAATAGTGGTGATGGGCTCTATGATGGATCATAAATGTCTTAGAAAGAAGTGTGAGTATGCATGTGTTTCAGCAAGCAAGATTAAGGGTACAATAAAGGCACAAGAGATACAAACAGAGACATTTTGATTGCATTAATAAGTGCTGTGCTTGGTACCTTGCATGAAAGATGAGTGGCAACACCAAATTTAGTGTGACACTTAATTTAGAATGTTGCAAGTACCCAGTGAAGATTGAAAATCAAATTGTTGCATGGCAACACCAAACTTAGAATGCAATCATATGCCTAATTATTGAAAGTAAACTAAGCAAAGCAAGGAAATGTTACCTATGGTTGGGTTGCCTCCCAACAAGCGCTCTTTTAATGTCATTAGCTTGACATGTTATTCATGACTTTCTTCCTCTTCTTCCAGTTTGTTAAGAGGAATGACCTCAAGAGGAAAGAGGAGCCAGTTAATGCCCCTTGTTTTGAGTGCCTCTCCCCAGCAAGCCTTCTTCTGTTGTTAGCTTGAGTAAACTTGCTTGTTGGGGTAGGGGTGGGATGGCTTTTGGTTGACCTTTTCTTCTTCATGGATATTGTCCTTCTTTTCTTGGTCACCATCCTCTTTTTAGTGCTCATGTTGATTGCCTTCACCACCTTGATTTCAGTACTTGGGTGTTGTATGATGGTTGGAGCATCCTTTTCATCAAGAGCTTCTTGAATTGGTGGTTCAATGAACTCACCCTTTGTGCAACTCTCTGTTTCGTTGGAGTAGTGTGAACTCCCTTGATTGACTTCCTCCCTTTCTTCTACATGGTGTTGCATTGAGTCTTTTGGGAGTGAGTTTGCATGTTCCTTTGTCACCCCTAGTAACCTTTGTGGGTCTGGAACTTTGGGCTTATATACTCTCACAGCCTCCTCCTTCTTCATATGAATCTTACTTGGTATGGCTGCCTCTTTTTCTTGTTCTTCTGATTCCTCCCTTGTTCTTGACCTTTGAATGAACTCCTCTATTTCTGGAGAGAGTGAAGTGGTCTCTCTTTGTGATCTCAGCTCTTCAATGAATTGTTCTTCAGAATAGAGTTGTGCATTCTGTCTCAATTTTTCTTCATGGTCTCTTTTTGCTATTTTCTCCTCTTCATTTGTCTTTATTATTTCTTCAAGGAGGAGTTCTATCCTAGCGAGTCTCTCTTCTTCTCTACTTTTTTTGAGTTCTTCAATGATGAGTTCCATCCTAGCAAGTCTATCTAAAGGAGGTTGGGTAGGTTGTAATGGTTGGTCGGGGTTGGCTTGTGAATGGAATTGGTTATTTTGTGGTTGTGTGTTCTGAAAGTGGTATGACTCTTGTGGGTAGTGGATTGAGTTTTGTTGATGGTGAAATAAATTGTATGGATTTGGGATAGACTTTTGTGCTGAGGCATACTCAAATGATGAAGAATTTAGGCATGTAAAACTTGGAGGTGAGGTTGGATAATTGAGAGGTGATGGCTCTTGATGAATGAGGTATGAATGAGTAGAATCTCTTTGATTTTGATCTTCCAAGCCACAACCTGAGTAGTGATCAATTTCACCAAAATATGGACCATTTTGTGGCTCTGGAAAGTACCCCGTTTCATGTTCTTGATACTCCCACCCACCATGAGCATAGTAAAGTGAATCATTCTACGGTGGTGGAGAGTTTTCCATGAAATTTGATTGACTAAAATATGATGGATGCTCCTTTTTTTCCTGCAGAAAGCTCTGTCTCAAACAATAATCACCAAAAGAAATTGGAATCTACATTGTCATAGATGAGGAAATTCCCAGTGAGGCAATATCACAAACAGTTAGTTAGCAAAAAAAAAAAAAAGAAACAAAAGAAAACAAAGACAAAAGAAAAGTGTCTAATCTAGTAAATCAATCAACCGGTAGTTTGTTAATCACAATTAATCCCCGGCAACGGTGCCATAAACTTGATGCACGGAAACTTGTCTCTCAACAATTTTTCCTCGGCAAGTATACTGAATTGTCGTCAAGTAAGAACTCACAAAAGAGTGAGGTCGAATCCCACAGAGATTAACGGATTAAGCAATCAATGGTTAATTGATTATCCTAGTTAGATGAATCAGATTGGAGTGATAAGCAACAAGGAAATGTAAATGGCATAAAAGTAAAGAAAGCAATAAAGTGCAGAAAAGTAAAATGGCAAGAAAAATAAATGTAAGATCTAAAAATAAAATGAACATTGGGATCAAGAGATATTACAATTCTCCGGATCAAGTTCATTCTTCATCTCTTCCTCAATCAATGCATTCATTGATCTCCTTGGCAATCTTAAGTGATTGGATCCCAATTCCTTGGCAATCCAATCTCTCTAAGCTTGAACAATTTCCCAATTCCTTGATTTAATTTCTCATGGGAAGAGATGAAGTTTGGTCACTGATTATACCACACACATTCATAGATCAAAGTATTGGTAAGATTAAATGTCACAATATCCATCCAATCCCCAATCTAATCCAAGTTGAGAGAGCATTTCTAGCATGATTTCCTCATTCCTCTTCCAAGGTTCAGAGGAAATCCAAGTATGAGCAATTTCTCTTCCGAGACAATTACCCAATTGGATGAAGATCGAAAGCTCTCTAGTAAAATCAAGAGAAAAGAAAGAAGAAGAAGAAGAATAAGAACTACAATTGATCCATTGAATCACAATAGAGCTCTCTAACCCAATGAAAAGAGTTAGTTGATCATTGCTCTACCGAAATAGAAAAGAAAGAAAGTGCAGAAAAGTAAAGATGAAGATTAAAACTAAAGTTGAAACTTCAAAATTCATAAATGAAAAGTACAAAGAAAAGAAAGAGAAGCAAAAGTGTGTAAGGGGAGGGAGTCCGAAGACCCCTCTTCAATCCCCCCTTACCAAATTTCTTTAATGTAGAAACTAAGGCCTTTTTATAGGCTCTCATAAATTACAAAATGAAATTAAAAGCAAATTACAATGAAATAAAAATTAACTATTCTAGATGCTTCTTGTGGCCGTGATTGATTGATACTTGTGGGCTTGCTTCCTTGAGGTTGAGTGATCATTGTAAGTGAATCAAGTTGAGGTCCAGGTGCTAATGTCAGTGCTAACGTTAGCCACACTAACGCTACAAGTGTGGCATTAGTGCTGAAGTTAGTGTGGCTAACGTCACACTTGCTACCCAGTTGGTGTTTTTGGGGCTTAAAATATGCCTCTGGTTTGTGCTCCAATTTCATGCCCACTACAGAGTATTATATATCGCTGGAAACCTCTGAATATCAGCTTTCTAACGCAACTGAAATCACCTCAATTGGACCTATGTAACTCAAGTTATGCTCCTTTGAAGTGGACAAGGTTGCTGGCATAGTCGCTAGCGTTACTGGAAAAAGCGAGTCACAATAACGTTAGTGATTAGGGGCTTAATATTTCCAGGTTCTGGAGCTCAAACTTAATGTCCATCCCATACTATTATATATTATTGAAAAGCCCTGGATGTCTACTTTCCAACGCCTTTAAAAGCGCATCATTTGGAGCTCTACAGCTCGAGTTACACTTCTTGGAAGGTGAAGAGGTCAGCTGGCCTTACTACAGGTTGATACCATGTTCATCTTTGCACTTTCGAGGTAGGTTTTCTCCCTCAAATTCAGTGTCCACCATGTAGTGCCATATATTCTTGGAAAGATCTGAAATCCTACTTTCCAATGCCATTGGAATCACCTCATTTGGAGCTTTGTGTCTCAAGTTATTCTTGTTTGAAGAAGGCATGGTCAGGCTGCCGGGTGAGACTTTTGTCCACGTTAGTGTAACTAACGTGGCCACTAACGTGGGTCTTTCTTTGCTTCGTAAACGTTAGTGGCACTCACTTTTTCCACTAACGTTGGCGTTTTCCTTTCCTTCCACGTTAGTTTCCACGTTAATGTAACTAACGTGGAAGCTAACGTGGGTCTTCTTGCTTCACTAGCGTTATTGGCACTAACTTTTGCTAATAACGCTGCTCCTTCTTCAAAGTTAATACCATTAACTTTTTCACTAACATTGGGGCTTCTCTTTTCTTCCACGTTAGTGCCCACGTTAGTGGACCTAACGGGGTCGCTAACGTGGGTCTTCTTGCCCTTCGCTAACGTTAGTGGCGTTAACGTTCTCACTAACTTTCCAAGCTTTTCTTCCTTCTACTTTAATGGCCACGTTAGTGGCACTAACGTAGCCACTAACGTGGCTCTTCTCTGCTTCTTGTTACCTGAAATCAATCAAACAAAGTACATCAAAGTCTTGCTCTTAATCATGAGATCATGCATCATCTATTTTTTCATTCAATTCATGCATAATTCTCATGAAATCATTCAAAATTCACAATGTTTGCTTGAATCATGGTATGAATGCATTTTCAACCAAATACTTGCTTATTTCCTAAGAAAATACATGAAACCAACCTAAAGCCTACAAAAAAATGGCTAGTAAAACTAGCCAACATGCCCTGGCATCACAAATTCTAAAGTATGCAAAATTTTTGAAAGACTTGTGTACACACAAAGATAGGATAGAAGAAATAGAGACATTATCCTTGGGTAGTTCAATTTCTTCCTTGATGGAATCTATTCCAAAGAAATGTGGTGACCCTGGACCTTGTTTGGTGTCTTGTTGTATTGGTGGACGCACTTTTCATGATTGTATATGTGACTTGGGAGCTTGTGTAAGCATCATGCCACTTTCTATCTATGTGCGGTCGAATTTAGCCCCATTGAATAAGTCGGCGGCGAGGTTTGCCTTAGCCGATAAAAGTGTGATCACGGTGATGGGAATAGCGGAAGATGTACTTGTGGCGATCAAAGATTTGGTTTTTCCGGTTGACTTTTACATCCTTGAAATGCCTCTAATAGAAAATAGAAGCTCATCCTTCGTTCTACTTGGTAGACCCTTCCTCAAGACCTCTAAATTCAAGTTAGATGCTTTCACCAGCACATATTCCTTTGAGGTTGGAGACAAGACTATCAAGTTCAATTTGGAAGAAGCCATGAAACATCCTCCCGAAGAATATTCCGTGCTCCGATGTGATGTAATTGATGAAGTGGTAGCGGAAGTACAAGAAAAAGACCACAACAAGTTGTGCTACCCTATTGTTGAGGAGACGGATGACCAAGAGGATGAACATGAGATGGTTGTCAAGAATGAACTCCATGAGCTTGATGAAAAAGAACCTCAACTTGAGGTAAAGAGTGAACTGAAGCCCCTTCCATCTCATTTGGAGTATGCTTTCTTAGAGGACAACCAAAGATTTCCAGTCATTATTGCTAGTGAGTTTTCAAGCGAAGAAGAAGAAAAGCTCCTAGATGTTCTAAGAAAGTACAAGAAAGCAATAGGATGGAGCCTAGGGGATATTGTGGGAATTGACCCCCGCAAGTGTATGCATAGGATATTTCTCCGAGATCGAGCTAGGCCGGTTAGGCAACCACAAAGGAGGCTCAACCCGACCATCCTCGATGTAGTGAAGAAGGAGGTCACCAAATTACTGGATGCAGATATCATATACCCAATCTCCGACAGTGAGTGGGTGAGCCCGGTCCAGGTTGTCCCCAAGAAGTCGGGCATCACGACGGTCAAAAAGGACGACGGTGAAATGGTCACTAAAAGAGTACAAAATGCGTGGTGAGTGTGTATTGATTACAGAAGATTGAATGCCGCTACACGGAATGACTACTACTCCTTGCCCTTCATCGATCAGATGTTAGACCGTTTGGTGGGTAAATCTCACTACTGCTTTCTTGATGGATTTACTGGCTACTTCCAGATTCATATTGCTCCTGAAGATTAGGAGAAGACCACGTTTACTTGTCCATTTGGCACCTTTGCCTATAAAAGGATGCCATTTGGACTATGTAATGCACCTGCCACTTTTCAGCGGTGCATGACGAGTGTCTTTTCCGATCTAATGGAGAATTGTCTGGAAGTCTTTATGGATGACTTCAGCGTTTATGGTACTTCATTTGATTGTTGCTTAGAGAACTTGGCCAAGGTCCTAGCTAGATGTGTTGACACTAACCTTGTCTTAAATTTTGAAAAATTTCACTTCATGGTATGACAAGGTATAGTGTTAGAACATGCAGTATCTCATGAAGGCATTTTTGTAGACCCAGCCAAGGTCGATGTTATCACCACTTTACCTCACCCCTCATCTGTGAAGGAGGTCCGCTCGTTTTTGGGACATGCAGGATTCTATAGGCGCTTTATCAAAATTTCAGCAAGATTGCTTTGCCATTGTCGCGCCTACTCCAAAAAGATGTGGATTTTGAATTTGACAGCGAATGTGTGAAAGCTTTTGAAGAGCTTAGGAGAGTTCTTACCACGGCACCGATTGTGCGAGGCCCCAACTGGACGTTGCCATTTGAGATAATGTGCAATGCGTCAAACCATGCTGTAGGCGCCGCGCTTGCACAGCGCGATGGTAAACTCCCTTATGTCATTGCTTACTCTTCTAAAACATTGGATGCAGCACAATCTAACTATACCACTACAGAAAAAGAACTCCTAGCTATTGTTCATGCTTTTGATAAATTCAGATCTTATTTGTTAGGATCAAAGATAGTGGTATACACGGATCATGCAGCTTTAAAGTACTTATTGACAAAGAATGAGTCAAAGCCTAGACTCATACGTTGGATCTTGCTTTTGCAAGAATTCGACATTGAGATTAGGGATCGGAGTTGATCTCAAAACCTGGTTGTGGATTATTTAAGCCGCATTGAGAATTTTAAATTTGATCCATTTTCGATCAATGACTCATTCCCATTGGATAGTTTGCCTGCTGTGTCAGATAGCTTTCCTTGGTTTGCCCTAATGGTGAACTACTTGGTTGCAAAAATCTTCCCTCCCAACTTTTCGAAAAACCAAAGGGACAAGTTGAGGAGTGATTCCAAATACTATATTTGGGATGATCCTCACTTGTGGAAGAGGGGCGTGGACCAAGTAATTCGAAGATGTGTCCCGGAGTCTGAAATCCAACCCATTCTTGAAGCTTGCCATTCGTCCGAATGTGGTGGCCACTTTGGCCCACAAAGGACCACTAAAAAATTGTTGGATTGTGGATTCTGGTGGCCAACCTTGTTCAAGGATGCTAGCCGGTTATGTGTGTCTTGGCATCAGTGTCAGAAGTCGGGAAACACATCCCAAAGTGATGAAATGCCTCATCAACCTATGTTGTTCTGTGAGATATTTGATGTACGGGGCATTGACTTTATGGGACTGTTTCCCAACTCTAGTGGGTATCTGTATATTCTGTTAGTGGTTGACTACGTGTCAAAGTGAGTAGAGGCCATACCTACCTGCCTTGACGACGCCAATACCGTTGTTTCTTTTATTAGGAATAACATTGTATGCCGTTATGGGTCACCACGAGCAATCGTGAGCGACCAAGGATCCCACTTTTGTAACAGGAAGGTAGAGGCATTGCTCAAGCGCTATGGAGTGTCACATAAGGTTGCTACTGCTTATCATCCAAAAACAAATGGACAAGCGGAAGTATCCAATCGGGAAATTAAGAGAATTTTGGAGAAAGTGGTCAATCCACAAAGAAAGGATTGGAGCCTCCGGTTAGGAGATGCACTATGGGTGTATAGAACGGCCTACAAGACTCCGATAGGGATGAGTCCCTTCCGGATCGTCTATGGTAAGGCATGCCACCTTCCGGTGGAGATTGAGCATCGAGTCTATTGGGCGGTAAAGTAGTGCAACATGGATTTAGCCAAGGCGGGTGATGCCAGGAAGTTATAACTAGAGGAGCTTGAGTGTTTGAGGAACGAATCATATGAGAATGCCCGGATCTATAAAGAAAAGACTAAAGCATTTCATGACCATCACATCTGGAAGAAGGACTTTCAAGAAGGTGATGAGGTTCTCCTCTACAACTCGAGGCTTCGATTCATGCCTGGCAAGCTCCGTTCTAGATGGGAAGGACCTTTCAAGGTGAAGGGGATAAAGCCCTATGGAGTGGTGGAGTTGTTTGATCCCAAGAGTGAAGCAAATTTCAAAGTGAATGGACATAGAGTGAAGAAGTATCATGGCTACAAGCCCCCAAAAGAGCTAGAGGTGTTCCTATTGGAGGATGCACCAAGGAGAGAGGAAGCTTAAGGAAAGGATCGTCCAACTTAAGGATGTTAAAGAAAAGTGCTTGGTGGGAGGCACTCCACCGTGGTAAGATCTTCCTTGTATATACCATCTTGTTTGTAACCTTAAATTCTTGTGAATTTTGTGATTTCTTGATGATTGATTGATTGCATAGGAATGCTAGTTTTGTTCTTCTTGTGAATAGATAGGATGTTCATATAGTTTTCATCATTTTGGTATGGATGGATTGTTGAAGTAGGGAGAATGCTATGTTTTGGATAATGCATGAAATTGTGAAGTATTCTCTTTGACTACTAGCTTAAGCACCTACCAAGAATGTGTTAGAATAGGTCTTGTTATGTTGAAAAAAAAAAAGAGAGAAGAGAAAAAGGAAAAATGGGCACCGACGCGCCAGCGCACTGTGTGCGCGCGCGCCGGTGGTGCACTTCCTACTCTTGGGCCAAAAGTCCGAGAGTCATGCTCACTTCATGCCCATCTCGCGCCAGGCACTCACGCGTCCGCGTACTTGCCGCCTGCGCGCACCTTTGCAAATCGCCCATCGACGCGCAAGCGCACTGTGCGTGCGCGCGCCGATGGCGATATGTTGACTCCCCGGTACAAAAACCAGAGAGTTATGCCACACTTATGCCACACAAGTGCCCACACCAACGCGTCTGCGCACTGCGCGCCTCCACGCCAGTTGCCAACTGACTCAAGCACGCGCTTGCGCAGTGTGTGCGTCCGTGCGCCTGCGCCACTCACCAACTCTGGTACAAAATCCAGAGACTCATGCCAACTTTGTGCCAGGCTTGTGCCAGGGGCACAACTGACCTCACGCATGTGCACCACTGACGCACACGCATCCCTTGCCAACATCTCGCCGACGCGCCAGAGCACTGTGTGCGCGCGCGCCGGTTGTACGAATTAGTTTTAAAGCCTCGCGCCTTGTTCTGTTCCCCTTTCTCACTTTTTTTTTTCATATCTTCTTTCTCCTTCCTCCCTCTCCATCACTTCTCCTTTCTTCTTCTTCTTCCACAATCCACCACTACCGTCTCCGGCCACTCGCTGGTGACAACCACCTCTTCCGGTGGCACTGCACCTCTCCAATGTCTTTCTCATTTTCACAAAAGAAAATTCAACCTTGTTATTTTATACTTCTCAAGGTTCTACTTCCTCCATATCTCATCTATTATTTTCTTTGCATTATTTCTTCTTCCAGTTAGATTCTTCTTATTGCTTTACTTAGTTTCTCTTTTAGTTGCATGATGACTGATGAGCGGATATTTTATACGCTTTTTGGGGTTAATTTCATATAGTTTTTAGTATGTTTTAGTGAGTTTTTAGTTTGTTTCCACTAGTTTTTAGGAAAAATTCATATTTCTGGACTTTACTATGAGTTGTGTGTTTTTCTTTAATTTCAGGTATTTTTCTGGCTGAAATTGAGGGAGCTGAGCAAAAATCAGATTCAGGCTGAAAAAGGACTGCTGATGCTGTTGGATTCTAACCTTCCTGCACTCAAAGTGGATTTTCTGGAGCTACAGAACTCGAAATGGCGCGCTTCCAATTGCGTTGGAAAGTAGACATCCAGGGATTTCCAGAAATATATAATAGTCCATACTTTGCTCAAGGATAGACTATGTAAACTGGCGTTCAATGCCAGTTCTCTGCCCAATTCTGGCGTCCAGCGCCAGAAAAGGATTAAAAGTTGGAGTTCAACACCAAAAATGGATCCAAACCTGGCGTTGAACGCCCAAAACAGCCTTAGACACGTGAAATGTTTAAGTTTCAGCCCCAGCACACACCAAGTGGGCCCCAGAGGTGGATCTCTGCACCATCTGTCATAGTCTACTCACTTTTTGTAAACCTAGGCTACTAGTTTAGTATTTAAACAACTTTTAGAAACTTATTTTGTATCTCATGACATTTTAGATCTGAACTTTGTACTCTTTGACGGCATGAGTCTCTAAACTCTAATGTTGGGGGTGAGGAGCTCTGCTGTGTCTCGATGAATTAATGCAAGTATTTCTGTTTTCCATTTAAACATGCGTGTTCCTACCTAAGATATCCATTCGCGCCTAACTATGGAGAAGGTGATGATCAGTGACACTCATCACCTTCCTCAATCCATGAACGTGTGTCTGACAATCACCTCCGTTCTACATCAGATTGAATGAATATCTCTTAGATTCCTTAATCAGAATCTCCGTGGTATAAGCTAGATTGATGGCGGCGTTCAAGAGAATCCGGAAAGTCTAAACCTTGTCAATGGTATTCCGAGTAGGATTCAATGATTGAATGACTGTGACGAGCTTCAAACTCGCGATTGCTGGGCGTAGTGACAGACGCAAAAGGATAGTAAATCCTATTCCAGCATGATCGAGAACCGACAGATGAATAGCCGTGCCGTGACAGGGTGCGTTGACCATATTCACTGAGAGGATAGGATGTAACCATTGACAAGGGTGATGCCTCCAGACGATTAGCCGTGCCGTGACAGGGCATTTGGATCATTTTCCCGAGAGAAGACCGAAAGTAGCCATTGACAATGGTGATGCATTACATAAAGCCAGCCATGGAAAGGAGTAAGACTGATTGGATGAAGATAGCAGGAAAGCAGAGGTTCAGAGGAACGAAAGCATCTCTATTCGCTTATCTGAAATTCTCACCAATGATTTACATAAGTATTTCTATCACTATTTTATTAATTATTTTCGAAAACCCCATTACTATTTTATATCCGCCTGACTGAGATTTACAAGGTGACCATAGCTTGCTTCATACCAACAATCTCCGTGGGATTCGACCCTTACTCACGTAAGGTATTACTTGGATGACCCAGTGCCCTTGCTGGTTAGTTGTGCGAAGTTGTGAACCATGGTATTGGCATCATGTTTTTGGCGCCATTACCAGGGAAAGAAAGAGCGATGAATTTTACATAATCAAAGTGTAATCACAATTTCTGCGCACCAAGTTTTTGGCGCCGTTGCCGGGGATTGTTCGTGTTTGAACAACTGACGGTTTATTTTGTTGCTTAGATTAGGAAAGTTTTTCTTTTTGGTTTAGAGTCTCTTATTATTGTTCTTGGTTAAAAATATCCTTCTTCAAAACAAGTGTTACATTTACTGCTCAATTGGCTAGAGCGTTGGTCTAAGTTCGTGGCAGTTTGGTACACTCTTTTTAAAATCTCATTCAAAAAAAAATAATTTTTCTATTAAATTCTGTGTCAAACTTTAAGTTTGGTGTTCTCTTGTTGATTTTTCTTTGTTTTTCGAAAATTTTAGTTTGGTTTTCTAAAAATTTTAAGTTTGGTGTTCTTTCTTCATGTTCTTGTGTTCTTGTGAGTCTTCAAAGTGTTCTTGAGTTTTCCTTGTGTCTTGATCTTAAAATTTTAAGTTTGGTGTTCTTTGGTGTTTTCCCTCCAAAATTTTCGAAAACAAGGAGCATTAGATCTAAAAATTTTAAGTCTTATGCTATTTTATTGTTTTTCTCTTTCCTCACTAAATTCAAAAATATCTTTTCTCTCTAATTTTAAAACAAATTTTCGAAAATTATTTTTAAAAAAAAAATTTCAGATTTTTTTTAAAATTTAAAATCTTTTCCAAATCATATCTTTTTCAAAACTTCCTTACCACTTTCTCTCTCCTCATTTGTTTTCGAAAATCTTCACCTATTTTTATTTATTTTATTTTAATTTATTTTATTTTCGAAATAAATAAATAAATAAATAAAAATAAAAATATTTTTATCATCTCCCTTTCTCCGTCATGGATCTAAGTGGAAATGAACAGTCCAGGAGGACTCCGGGGTCATATGCTAACCCCTCTACTGCTTCATATGGGAGTAGTATCTGCATACCCTCCATTGGAGTCAGTAGCTTTGAGTTGAATCCTCAGCTCATTATCATGGTGCAGCAAAGTTGCCAGTATTCCGGTCTTTCACAGGAAGAACCTACAGAGTTTCTGGCACAATTTTTACAAATTGCTGACACAGTACATGATAAGGAAATAGATCAGGATGTCTACAGACTATTACTATTTCCATTTGCTGTAAAAGATCAAGCTAAGAGGTGGTTAAATAACCAACCTAAGGCCAGCATAAGGACATGGAAACAGCTGACAAAAAAATTCCTGAATCAATACTTTCCCCCAAAACGGATGACACAGCTAAGGCTGGACATCCAAGGCTTTAAACAAGGAAATAAGGAATCTCTTTATGATGCCTGGGAGAGATACAGAGAGATGCTACAAAAATGCCCCTCTGAAATGTTTTCAGAGTGGGTTCAGTTAGACATCTTCTATTATGGGCTTGTAGAAGGAGCTCAGATGTCTCTAGATTACTCAGCTGGTGGATCTATCCACATGAGAAAGACAATTGAAGAGGCTCAAGAGCTCATTGATACAGTTTCTAGGAATCAGCATCTGTACCTAAGCAGTGACCCTTCCATGAAAGAAGAGGTTAAAACAGCAACTGCTGAACTCAGCCCTGCAAAACAAGCTGTTGAATTCAATCAGCAATTGGATTTTTTAACAAAGCAGTTAGCCGAATTCAAGGATAAACTACAAGAGACAAGGATGGCTAATATAAATATGGAAGAATAATTGAAGCAAACAAAGCAGCAGCTGTCAAGACAAATAACAGAAGAATACCAAGCAGTTCAATTAAGAAGTGGGAAAGCATTAAATACTCCACCTCAAGGCAGCAAAGAGCTAAGGAATGAGCAAACCACCCAAAATTCACCTGAGGACAGTAAGAGCCCAGGGGAAAGTAATTCTGGCGTTAAAACGCCAGAAATTTGGTGGAAGGCTAGCGCTGAACGCCCAGACCCTGCCCAAGACTGGCGTTCAACGCCAGTAACAAGCAAGGACTGGCGTTCAACGCCAGAAACAAGCAGGGATCTGGCATTGAACGCCCAAAATAGGCAAGATCTGGCGCTGAACGCCCAAAATGGGCACAGTTCTGGCGTTCAGACGCCAAGAACAGACAATGAGTTGGCGTCTCACGTCACTCCAGCTTCTAACTCTGGAACTCAATTGCCAATGAGGGATCAGACACACACAAGTGCTGATGACAACCCCTCTAAAAAGGCTTCTTCAACCACTTCTGTAGGCAATAAACCTACAGCAACTAAGGTTGAGGAATATAAAGCCAAGATAACTTATCCTCAAAGACTCCGGAAAGAGGAGCAGGATAAGCAATTTGCTCGCTTTGCAGATTATCTCAAGACTCTTGAAATAAAGATTCCATTTGCAGAAGCACTTGAGCAAATACCTTCTTATGCCAAGTTCATGAAAGAGATCTTGAGTCATAAAAAGGATTGGAGAGAAACAGAAAGAGTTCTCCTCACTGAAGAATGTAGTGCAGTCATTCTGAAAAGCTTTCCTGAAAAGCTTAAAGACCCTGGGAGTTTTCTGATACCATGCATATTAGAAGGTCAATGCACCAAGACAGCTTTATGCGATCTTGGGGCAAGCATCAACCTAATACCTGCATCCACTATCAGAAAGCTTGGCTTAACTGAAGAAGTTAAACCAACCCGGATATGTCTCCAACTTGCTGATGGCTCCACTAAATACCCATCAGGCGTGATTGAAGACATGATTGTCAGAGTTGGGCCATTCGCCTTTCCCACTGACTTTGTTGTGCTGGAAATGGAGGAGCACAAGAGTGCTACTCTCATTCTAGGAAGACCATTCCTAGCAACTGGACGATCCCTCATTGACGTCCAACAGGGGGAAATAACCCTGAGAGTCAATGATGATGAGTTTAAGTTGAACGCTGTCAAAGCCATGCAGCATCCTGACACATCAAAAGACTGCATGAAAGTTGATCTTATTGACTCTTTGGTAGAAGAGATCAACATGGCTGAGAGTCTCGAATCAGAGTTGGAAAACATCTTTAAAGATGTTCAGCCTGATTTAGAGGATTCAGAGGACATGAAAGAGCCTCTGAAATTTCTTCTGGAAGAAGAAAAACCTTCTAAACCCGAGCTCAAGCCATTACCACCATCCTTGAAATATGCATTTTTGGGAAAAGGTGACACTTTTCCAGTGATCATAAGCTCTGCCTTAAATTCACAGGAAGAGGAAGCACTTATTCAAGTGCTAAGGACACACAAGACAGCTCTTGGGTGGTCCATAGGTGACCTTAAGGGCATAAGCCCAGCTAGATGCATGCACAAAATCTTATTGGAGGATAATGCTAAACCAGTGGTTCAACCACAGAGACGGCTAAATCCAGCCATGAAGGAAGTGGTGCAGAAAGAGGTCACCAAATTACTAGAGGCTGGGATTATTTATCCTATTTCTGATAGCCCCTGGGTGAGCCCTGTCCAAGTCGTCCTAAAAAAGGGAGGCATGACAGTGATTCATAATGAAAAAAATGAACTGGTTCCTACAAGAACAGTTACAGGGTGGCGCATGTGTATTGACTACAGAAGGCTCAATACAGCCACCAGAAAGGATCATTTTCCTTTAGCATTCATAGACCAGATGCTAGAAAGACTAGCAGGTCATGATTATTACTGCTTTTTGGACAGCTACTCAGGCTATAACCAGATTGCAGTAGATCCTCAGGATCAAGAGAAAACAGCATTCACATGTCCATCCGGAGTGTTTGCTTATAGAAGGATGCCATTTGGGCTGTGTAATGCGCCTGCAACCTTCCAGAGATGCATGCTCTCTATTTTCTCCGATATGGTGAAAAAATTTTTGGAAGTCTTCATGGATGACTTCTCAGTATATGGAGACTCATTCAGCTCCTGTCTTGATCACCTGAAACTTGTTCTGAAAAGATGCCAAGAGACCAACCTAGTTTTAAACTGGGAAAAATGTCACTTCATAGTGACTGAAGGGATTGTTCTTGGGCATAAAATCTCAAACAAGGGAATAGAGGTGGATCAAGCAAAAATAGAGGTAATTGAAAAATTACCACCACCTGCCAATGTTAAGGCAATCAGAAGCTTTCTGGGGCATGCAGGATTCTATAGGAGGTTTATAAAGGATTTTTCAAAAATCGCAAAACCTCTAAGCAATCTGCTAGCTGCTGACACACCATTTGTGTTTGACACAGAGTGCTTGCAGGCGTTTGAAATGCTGAAAGCTAAGCTGGTCACAGCACCAGTTATTTCTGCACCAGACTGGACATCACCATTTGAGCTAATGTGTGATGCCAGTGATCACACCATTGGTGCAGTGTTGGGACAGAGGCATGACAAGCTTCTGCACGTCATTTATTACGCTAGTCGCGTTCTAAATGATGCCCAGAAAAATTACACAACTATAGAAAAAGAATTACTTGCAGTGGTTTACACCATTGACAAGTTCAGATCATACTTAGTAGGATCAAAAGTGATTGTGTATACTGATCATGCTGCTCTTAAATATCTACTCACAAAGCATGATTCAAAACCCAGGCTCATCAGATGGGTGTTGCTTCTGTAAGAGTTTGATATAGAAATAAGAGACAGAAAAGGGACAGAGAACCAAGTGGCTAATCACCTGTCCCGGATAGAGCCAGTAGAAGGGACGCCCCTCCCCTCTCCTGAGATCTCTGAGACTTTTTCGGATGAGCACTTATTTGCCATTCAGGAAACACCATGGTTTGCCGATATTACAAACTATAAAGCTGCAAGGTTCATACCCAAGGAGTACAACAGGATACAAAAAAAGAAATTAGTTACTGATGCAAAGTACTACTTATGGGATGAACCCTATCTCTTTAAGAGATGTGCAGACGGAATAATCCGTAGGTGTGTGCCTAGAGAGGAAGCACAGAGGATCCTGTGGCATTGCCATGGATCTCAATATGGAGGCCATTTTGGATGGGAGCGAACAGCCACCAAGGTCCTCCAATGTGGCTTCTATTGGCCCACACTCTATAAAGATTCCCGAGAGTTTGTACGTAACTGTGACAGTTGCCAAAGAGCTGGTAATCTGCCTCATGGTTACGCCATGCCTCAACAAGGAATCTTGGAAATTGAGTTGTTTGACGTATGGGGAATTGACTTCATGGGACCTTTCCCACCATCATACTCAAACACTTATATTCTGGTGGCAGTTGACTATGTATCAAAATGGGTTGAGGCCATTGCCACACCTACCAATGATACTAAAACAGTGCTGAAGTTCCTCCAGAAACATATCTTTAGCAGGTTTGGTGTCCCTAGAGTACTGATCAGTGATGGGGGCACTCACTTCTGCAATAAACAGCTTTACTCTGCCATGGTTCGGTATGGAATTCACCATAAAGTGGCTACTCCATATCATCCACAAACTAATGGGCAAGCTGAAGTCTCTAACAGAGAAATAAAGAGAATCCTAGAACGGACAGTAAGTACCCGTAGAAAGGATTGGGCACGGAGCTTGGATGATGCTCTGTGAGCTTACAAAACATCATTCAAGACCCCTATAGGGACCTCTCCATACCAACTTGTGTATGGTAAGGCATGTCACCTGCCCGTGGAACTGGAACATAAAGCCTACTGGGCAACCAGGTTCCTAAACTTTGATGCCAAGTTAGCAGGAGAAAAAAGATTGCTCTAGTTAAATGAGCTAGAGGAATTCAGATTCACAGCTTTCGAAAATGCCAAGCTTTATAAAGAGAAATAAAAAAAAGTGGCATGACAGAAAGCTGTCATCTAGAATCTTTGAACCAGGACAGAAGGTTCTGCTGTTTAACTCTAGACTCAGGCTATTCCCCGGGAAATTGAAATCCCGGTGGAGGGGACCATACGTGATTACAAGTGTATCACCATATGGTTATGTAGAGCTTCAAGATATTGATTCTGATAAGAGATTCATTGTCAATGGACAGAGAATCAAGCACTATCTTGAAGGCAACGTTGAGCAAGAATGCTCAAGGCTGAAGCTAGACTAAAAGCTCAGCAAGGTCTAGCTAAAGACAATAAAGAAGTGCTTGCTAGGAGGCAACCCAGCCATGGGGCATCAATCCTCTGAGCATTTTGCCCTATTTCTATTTTTATTTTTATTTGTTTATATAGAGTTCATTGATAACAAGGTAAAGAATCAATTGCATAAGTTCACAGGGTTACGGAAGGAATCTGCACACAAAACAGAGAAAAAGAGCTCACTGGCAAGAAAACGCCAGTAAGAGCCTATTTTGGGCGTTCAGCGCCCAAAAGGGTCAGCCAGTGGGCGCTGAACACCAGTAAGGATAGCAATCTGGCGTTCAACGTCAGAAAAGGGCAACAACTGGGCATTGAACGCCCAGGAGAGCAGCGTTTGGGCATTGAACACCCAAAACAGGCAGTGTTTGGGCGTTCAAACGCCAGGATAGTGGGGAGGAGGTAAAAATCATTCTTCTTCATATTTTTTCATTCTAATTTTAAAATTCCAGGTTTTTTTTCATGATTTCTTGCATAAACATGTTAAGAACCTTGATTTCAAAAATCCTTCTTTAAAAATATCAAATGTATCTTAATCCATAAGCACCAAGCCTCTTTGCAAATTCAATCCAACTCTTTTCAAATCCTTTTTTAAAAAAAAAACAAAATCTATCTTTTCAACTCATCAATATCTTTTTCAAAATCTCTACTTTATCTTTTTCAAAATCTAGATCTATCTTTTTCAAAAATTTTTTATATCTTTTCAATTTTAAACTATATCCTCTCTTATCATATCTTCTATCTTATCTTTTCCAAATCAATCTTTTTATCATATCTTTATCTTTTTTTTCGAAAACCCACCCCCCTCCCTTTAAATTTGGGTTCGGCCTCCCTCCCCTTCCATCAACAATTGCACCTAGCTCTCCTTTTATCCCTCTTCTTTCTTTTCTTTTGCTTGAGGACAAGCAAACCTCTAAGTTTGGTGTGTTTATCCACGATCACTAAGATCATGGCTCCTAAAGGAAAACAACCCACTCCAAGAGGCAAGAAAGAGAGCGTTCCAAAACCACTTTGGAATTAAGGGAAGTTCTTATCTAAAGAACATTCAGACCATTATAACAAAATAATGGGTCTGAGATCAGTGATCCCGGAAGTTAGATTCGATCTGAAAGAAGATGAATATCCGGAGATCCAAGAGCAAATTCGAATCAGGAACTGGGAAGTCCTAGCTAATCCTGAAATGAAAGTAGGGAGGAACATGGTTCAGGAGTTCTATGCTAATATGTGGCAAACTGACAAGCAGAAACTATCTGGGACTGCATTCTATGACTATCGGACCATGGTCAGAGGAAAGATTGTTCATACCCACCCTGACAGGATCAGGGAGATCTTAAAGCTACCTCAGCTGAAAGATGATCCAAACTCCTTCAACAGGAGAATGATGAGAACAGACAAGGGTCTGGATAAGATTCTAGAGGACATATGTATCCCTGGAGCCAGGTGGACCACCAACACAAAGGGTGTCCCAAATCAACTCAAAAGAGAATATCTCAAACCAGTAGCCAGAGGATGGCTGGACTTTATTGGGCATTCTCTGTTGCCCACTAGCAACCGTTCTGAAGTAACTGTTAAAAGAGCAGTGATGATCCATTGCATCATGATGGAAAAAGAAGTGGAAGTTCATCAGCTGATCTCAGCTAAACTCTACAAAATTGCTAACAAAAATTCTAAAGAGGCCAGGTTGGCTTATCCAAGCGTGATTTCTCTACTCTGCAAGGACGCTGGAGTAAGGATGGGAATAATTGAGTATATCTCAGTTGAGAAACCAATCACCAAAGCATCAATGGAAAAACAACAAGCACAGGATGATCCCACTAAGAAGAAAACACAGGAATTTCTCCCAGAAATCCCTCAATCTGAATACTGGGAGTATCTTGAGACGTCTGTTACCAAGATACGGGAAGCTATGGAACAAATAATAAAAGAACAGAAGGAACACAGTCAAATTCTTACCTATATGTTTAAAGAACAAGAGGAGCAAGGGCGTGACTTAAGGGAATTGAAGTGCCAGAAGTTATCTCTTGAAGGACCAAGCACCCCACAGATCAGAGGAACATCCACTTCCCAGAACAAAGGTTGTTAAATTCCAATTTCTGCTTTAACTCTGTGATAGTGTCATTATAGAAGTTCACTTAGGAGTCATATAGTAGTAATTAGTAGCTATTTTGATTTTATCTCCAATTAAGCCATAGTTTATTTTTCTCATCATCAGCAAACATGAATAAAATAGTAGATCTTTTGAATAAGAGGCAATAAAATTTTGAGTTTTTAATAAGAGAAATTCTAATTAGTTACATGTGGTGGCAATACTTTCTGTCTTCTGAATGAATGCTTGAACAGTGCATATGTCTTTTGAATTTGTTGTTTAAGATTGTTAAATATGATGGCTCTTGAAAGAATGATGAACATGAGACATGTTATTGATAATCTGAAAAATCATAAAAATGATTCTTGAAGCAAGAAAAAGCAGCAAAAAAAAAAAGCCAATAGCCCTTAAAACCAAAAGGCAAGGGTAATTAAAAAGGATCCCAAGGCTTTGAGCATCAGTGGATAGGAGGGCCTAAGGGAATAAAATCCTAGCCTAAGCGGCTAAACCAAGCTGTCCCTAACCATGTGCTTGTGGCGTGAAGGTGTCAAGTGAAAACTTGAGACTGAGCGGTTAAAGTCAAGGTCCAAAGCAGAAAGAAGAGTGTGCTTAAGAACTCTGGACACCTCTAATTGGGGACTTTAGCAAAGCTGAGTCACAATCCAAAGGGTTCACCCAATTATGTGTCTGTGGCATTTATGTATCTGGTGGTAATACTGGAAAACAAAGTGCTTAGGGCCACGGCCAAGACTCATGAAACAGCTGTGTTCAAGAATCACCATACTGAAATAGGAGAATCAATAACACTATCTGAATTCTAAGTTCCTATAGATACCAATCACTCTGAGCTTCAATGGATAAAGTGAGATGCCAAAACTGTTCGGAAGCAAAAAGCTACTAGTCCCGCTCATCTAATTAGAATCTGAGCTTCACTCAAAACTCTGAGATATTATTGCTTCTCAACCTATTAGTCTTCTATTTTATTTGTCTAGTTGCTTGAGGACAAGCAATAGTTTAAGTTTGGTGTTGTGATGAGCGGATATTTTATACGCTTTTTGGGGTTAATTTCATATAGTTTTTAGTATGTTTTAGTGAGTTTTTAGTTTGTTTCCACTAGTTTTTAGGAAAAATTCATATTTTTGGACTTTACTATGAGTTGTGTGTTTTTCTGTAATTTCAGATATTTTTCTGGCTGAAATTGAGGGAGCTGAGCAAAAATCTGATTCAGGCTGAAAAAGGACTGCTGATGCTGTTGGATTCTGACCTCCCTGCACTCAAAGTGGATTTTCTGGAGCTACAGAACTCGAAATGGTGCGCTTCTAATTGCGTTGGAAAGTAGACATCCAAGGATTTCCAGCAATATATAATAGTCCATACTTTGCTCAAGGATAGACGACGTAAACTGGCGTTCAACGCCAGTTCTCTGCCCAATTCTGGCGTCCAGCGCCAGAAAAGGATTAAAAGTTGGAGTTCAACGCCAGAAATGGATCCAAACCAGGCGTTGAACGCCCAAAAAAGCCTTAGGCACGTGAAATGTTTAAGTCTCAGCCCCAGCACACACCAAGCGGGCCCCAGAAGTGGATCTCTGCACCATCTGTCATAGTCTACTCACTTTTTGTAAACCTAGGCTACTAGTTTAGTATTTAAACAACTGTTAGAAACTTATTTTGTATCTCATGACATTTTAGATCTGAACTTTGTACTCTTTGACAGCATGAGTCTCTAAACTCCAATGTTGGGGGTGAGGAGCTCTGCTGTGTCTCGATGAATTAATGCAAGTATTTCTGTTTTCCATTCAAACATGCGTGTTCCTACCTAAGATATCCATTCGCGCCTAACTATGGAGAAGGTGATGATCAGTGACACTCATCACCTTCCTCAATCCATGAACGTGTGTCTGACAATCACCTCCGTTCTACATCAGATTGAATGAATATCTCTTAGATTCCTTAATCAGAATCTCCGTGGTATAAGCTAGATTGATGGCGGTGTTCAAGAGAATCCGGAAAGTCTAAACCTTGTCTGTGGTATTCCGAGTAGGATTCAATGATTGAATGACTGTGACGAGCTTCAAACTCGCGATTGCTGGGCGTAGTGACAGACGCAAAAGGATAGTAAATCCTATTCCAGCATGATCGAGAACCGACAGATGAATAGCCGTGCCGTGACAGGGTGCGTTGACCATATTCACTGAGAGGATAGGATGTAACCATTGACAAGGGTGATGCCTCCAGACAATTAGCCGTGCCGTGACAGGGCATTTGGATCATTTTCCCGAGAGAAGACCGAAAGTAGCCATTGACAATGGTGATGCATTACATAAAGCCAGCCATGGAAAGGAGTAAGACTGATTGGATGAAGATAGCAGGAAAGCAGAGGTTCAGAGGAACGAAAGCATCTCTATTCGCTTATCTGAAATTCTCACCAATGATTTACATAAGTATTTCTATCACTATTTTATTAATTATTTTCGAAAACCCCATTACTATTTTATATCCGCCTGACTGAGATTTACAAGGTGACCATAGCTTGCTTCATACCAACAATCTCCGTGGGATTCGACCCTTACTCACGTAAGGTATTACTTGGACGACCCAGTGCCCTTGCTGGTTAGTTGTGCGAAGTTGTGAACCATGGTATTGGCATCATGTTTTTGGCGCCATTACCAGGGAAAGAAAGAGCGATGAATTTTACATAATCAAAGTGTAATCACAATTTCTGCGCACCAATGACATTCCTTACTTTTGTTTGCTTACTTTTCCTTTTCCTTATTTTTCCATGGATGTTGAATTTGAGTTTAATTTGCTTTAATAAATCTTTTGTCATTTTTTTTCCTTATCTTTTTTTTCCTTATCTTTTGTCATTGAATTAATGCAAGTATTTCTGTTTTCCATTCAAACATGCGTGTTCCTACCTAAGATATCCATTCGCGCCTAACTATGGAGAAGGTGATGATCAGTGACACTCATCACCTTCCTCAATCCATGAACATGTGTCTGACAATCACCTCCGTTCTACATCAGATTGAATGAATATCTCTTAGATTCCTTAATCAGAATCTCCGTGGTATAAGCTAGATTGATGGCGGCATTCAAGAGAATCCGGAAAGTCTAAACCTTGTCTGTGGTATTCCGAGTAGGATTCAATGATTGAATGACTGTGACGAGCTTCAAACTCGCGATTGCTGGGCATAGTGACAGACGCAAAAGGATAGTAAATCCTATTCCAGCATGATCGAGAACCGACAGATGAATAGCCGTGCCGTGACAGGGTGCGTTGACCATATTCACTGAGAGGATAGGATGTAACCATTGACAAGGGTGATGCCTCCAGACGATTAGCCGTGCCGTGACAGGGCATTTGGATCATTTTCCCGAGAGAAGACCGAAAGTAGCCATTGACAATGGTGATGCATTACATAAAGCCAGCCATGGAAAGGAGTAAGAATTTTTGGATGAAGATAGCAGGAAAGCAGAGGTTCAGAGGAATGAAAGCATCTCTATTCGCTTATCTGAAATTCTCACCAATGATTTACATAAGTATTTCTATCACTATTTTATTAATTATTTTCGAAAACCCCATTACTATTTTATATCCGCCTGACTGAGATTTACAAGGTGACCATAGCTTGCGTCATACCAACAATCTCCGTGGGATTCGACCCTTACTCACGTAAGGTATTACTTGGACGACCCAGTGCCCTTGCTGGTTAGTTGTGCGAAGTTGTGAACCATGGTATTGGCATCATGTTTTTGGCGCCATTACCAGGGAAAGAAAGAGCGATGAATTTTACATAATCAAAGTGTAATCACAATTTCTGCGCACCAATGACATTCCTTACTTTTGTTTGCTTACTTTTCCTTTTCCTTATTTTTCCATGGATGTTGAATTTGAGTTTAATTTGCTTTAATAAATCTTTTGTCATTTTTTTTCCTTATCTTTGCCAATATGTGATGTTTATGTGATGATTGATATTTTATTTTGGGCTTTAAATTGATTGAGTATCTTATCATTGCTCTTTGCTTGATAATTGCACGCCAAATGTTCGAGAAAATGCATGAATGCCATTTTGGTTTCTTTTAATAATGTACTTTCAATTAGGTGCTTCTCGTCATTCACTTGTTGTCTTCTATACGCATTGAGTCCACTTTGCTTACTAATTAGATACTCATTGAACATGACTTGTTCTTTATTATGGATGCTTGAGACTATACTTCTCATGCCATTTTGCATGCTTCACTTCCTCTTGCATCCCATGCCAAGTGTTATGACCCATGTCTTTATGATTAGATTATTGCAATATTTCTTTTGGGCACTACCTTTCACTTGCATGTTTTTGTTAAAATGATTCTTTGGGTTTAATGTTTTCTTATTCCCCTTCCTTTCTCAGGATGGCTGAAGAACTGAGGATTGATGGTTTAGAGGTTATAATAAACTCTCGTTGTAAGTATAGTTACTAAACCAAGCAATCAACCTTTCTTACAAACATTTTGGTTGTCACAAGTAACAAACCCCTTTAAAAATTGTTAACCAAGTATTTAAACCTCGGGTCGTCTTCTCAAGGAACTGCAGGGAAGTATGTTCTTATTATTGGCTATAAAGGTTGTAATCGGGGTTTAGAAGGTGAGAAGCAATTGAGTTAAATGACAAATGAAGTAGATGGCAATTAAAATAAATAAATACTGTAAAGCAAACTTCTGGCAAGGTAAGAGAAATTGGAAGTCCAACTTAGTTATCTCTCTCAACAATAATGAAAGTTGAATCTAAATTCCACTTAGTTAACCTTTACTAAAGTAAAGGAAAGTCAAGGGACTAATTAGTTTGACCTTCGAATCCTATTTATTTCCTAAGAAAAAGTTGGGATTATTGAAGTTCAGTTCAATTAGCAAGATAACGATTATCAATTATGCTGAGTTTAATAATTTTGAGTTACTGATTTTTTAACCAAGACCAAAAGGGAAAAAGTAAAATTGTTGGAATAAAAATATCCTTAGATAGAAAGCAATGGTAACACAAATTAAGGAGAAAGCAATCAATAACTGAAATACCTCAAATAATCATTAATTCAAATCATAATATGGGAAGGATTCATAAGTCAAGTTGGCAACATTTATAGGTACGAATAAAAGCATTGAAGTAAATATTAAACCTGGATCGAGAGTCACTCTTACAAACTAAGAGAAGTCCTAAATCCTAATCCTAATCCTAAGAGAGAGAGGAGAGAACCTCTCTCAAACTAAATCTAAATCATGGAAAGTGAAAATTGGCGAGCTCTCTCTGAATGGATGCGTTTCCCCACTTTGTAACCTCTGGTCTATGCCTTCTGGACTTGGATTTGGGCAATAAAGGGCTTCAGAATTCGCTATGAGCGTTTTCTGCAATTTCTGGTGCGTGGCCTCTGTCACGCGTCCGCGTGGGTCACGCGGTCGCGTCATTCGGATCATTTCTTTGCCATGTGGTCGTGTCAGTCATGCGGCCGCGTCGCTGCTGATTTGCGCTTGGCGCGCGATCGCTTTGTCCATGCGATCGCGTGGATGCCAGTTTCTTTAGAAGCTCCATTTTGTGCTTTCCTTCCATTTTTGTATGTTTTCTTTCCATCCTTTAAGTCATTCCTACCTTAGAAGATCTGAAACTACTCAACACACTAATCACGACATCGAATGGAAATAAAGGTAATTAAAAATAATTAATATTAAAGTATAGGAAACATGTTTTTCACATACATCACATAATAAGGAAGGGAAAGTAAAACCATGCAATTAATATGAATAAGTGGGTGAAGGATTGAATAAATCACTCAAATTAAGCACAAAATATATCATAAAATATGGGTTTATCAACCTCCCCACACTTAAACAATAGCATGTCCTCATGCTAAATCCAAGGTAAAGAATAAGGTAAGGTTAAAGTGGTGGAATGTTATGCAATGCAACCTATTCTGAATGCATCTACCTAAATGAGTCATGCAATTCCAATTTATCCACTCATATATAAAGCTTACATGTAGTCAAATTAATTTACATCCTCAAGGAGTCATATATATATATATATAGAGCCAACCCTTAAATAATAAAGCATTTTAGCAAATGAGATGGGAAATAAAAATATTGTACAAACTTGCAAAACAATTAGTAAATTAAGCACAGATATATGTTGATGAGTTATTGAACCCTCACTGGATTTTGTGTTTACCCTCTAGTCACTCAGTGTTTATTGGGTTTATTCACTCTACTTTTCTTTTTATTCTTACTTTCTATAAATTTGTTCTTCATCTAACCAATCAACAATTATAGAGTACAGTCATACCAAAAGTCATGAGGTCTTTAATTAAGGTTGTAATGGGGCCAAGGTAAAGGTAAGGATATATGTATAAGGCTAAGTGAGCTAATAAGTGAATCCTTAATTAGACTAAGATCTCACCTAACATACATATTTAGTAGAATAAGCTTCTTTACCAATTTTCCCATATTATCCCACTTGTTGTCACATGCTCATGTTTCAATTTTTGTTTTTATCCCATGTGCATTGCTTTTATTTTGCATTGGGGAATTCTTTTGTATTCCCTTTTATTAAATGCTGAAAAATAACTTCTTTTTTTTTAATGCACATGGTAATTGATCACTTTGATTTCTCATGAGCATGCTTCCCAAATTTTCTGAATTATTTTATTTCTTTCAACTTTTCTACCTTTTGTTTCTATCATCCATGTTCCCAATAGGTTTCCCACATTTTAATCTATTCATAATTTTCTATCTTAAGCTAACCAAGGATTTAACTTAGGATTTTATTTTGTTTTTTTGCTTAAGGCTAGTAGTGTGGCTAAATAGAATAAAAGGGATTTTAAAGGCTCAAGGGGGCTAACAAGGGTGATGTGAAAGGTAGGTTATTTTGGGGTAAGTGAGCTAAAATCAAATGATGGCCTTAATCATTCTTTTGGCATGTATCTATATTCTATAATTGGACATATAGATTAAAGCAAAGTAAAGAACATCAGAATAAAAAGAAGCGAAACACACAGGAATGAAATTATGGTTTGAATGCAACCATACAATTAAGCTCAATACTCACAGGCTGTGTGTTCTCTAACTCAAGCATCATATATCATCCATATATGTTATGCAGGTTTAGTTAAAAATTCCCATTATTCTCATAAAAAAATTATTTAGGGTAGCCTTTAAAGTTTTAATGTTCGTCCTTGATGAAATGTTGTCAACTTAACTATATGATGTAATGTTATATATACAAGGTTTATGGATTTAAATTTGTTATGTTCAATTTCCTAGCTTACTTCCTTTTTATATTTTTCAATTTAACTATGCTATCTTATGCTAAAAAGGGTAAACTATACTAATTAATCCACTAATAAGTCAGAATTGCAAACTAAACTAAATAACTAAAAATATGAACTAAAAATGCAAAAATGCAAAAATAGAGTAAAAATACATAAAAGCAGCAATGTATCAGTACTCAGAAAAAAAAGAAAAATACAAAAAAAATATCCAAAATAAAAGAAAAAAGAGATGTAGTGGTTCACCAAAATAAAACGCCAGAGATGGCGACCTCCCCACACTTAAAATGAAGCATCGTCCCTGATGCTCAGTCAGGCCGGGTGTGAAGGGGTGTCATCACTGGTAGGGATGGTAGCTGGAGGCTCTGTGGTGGTGGTGGGCTGAGGGTCTGGCTGCTGTAGAGGCGGTGCTGACTGGATCGGGATCTCCGGATCTACAGCCTCTATCTGATGCGTAACCTCCTGATGTGGGGCAGTCTGCTCTGTGTCTGCCATAGCATTCATGAAGTGGTTTGGGTAAGGCAGAGGACAACAGAGTTTAGATTGCCAAACCAAAACATGAATGAAAACAATTCATAAAAAATTTGGGCAGCATTCCGGCTAAAATTGGATTGTCCCGGAAAATAAACAGCAAACAAGGCAGTTCATATGAATTAAAAACTTGCTGCAGTTATCTATAATTAATAGAAACATGAAAATTCAGAGTAACAAGCAGCAAATGTAGGAAATCACAGCATATGAACAAGGTCACAGGAACAGCCGAATTGCAATTTTGATAAAACAGAAGCATGAACAGTGCAAGTAAACAGACCTAGATCCACTAACCACAGCCTAAGCTACCTAACAACCTAAAAATCCACTACATCATGCATATCTATCTATCCTAATTATGAATAGAAACAGAAAAAATTGTAAAATAACTGCGAAGGATAGGAAGGCGACGTTCATCAGAACCTGGTAGGCGTGAGGAGTAGAACAGGGTAAGAAAGCGGCTGGGTGGTGGCTGCGGCGGCGTCCGGTGCGGTAGAGGGGTACGGCGGCGCGGCGGCGGCTGAGGGGCAGTGGCGAAGGGGGTAATGGGGATAGGGTTTAGGGTAATTGATAGAGGAAGGAAGGGGGGGTTGATTGTGGGTGGCGGAGGGGGCGCGGCTGGGTTGGGTGCGGCGTTGTGAGGTGGGCAGCGGCGGAGGGCAGTGACGGAGAAGGAGGGAGAAAGAGGAAGAAGGAGAAATAAAGAAGGGGAGGGAGGAAGGGGGTCGGTGGCGGCGCCGTCTGGGCGGCGGCGGCGACTGGGTGGTGGTCGGGGCGGCGGCAATGGTGGCTGGGTGGTGGTTGAGAGAAGAGGAGGAAGAGAGGAAGAAGAGGGTTGGGGGGGCTGCGCGACTGATAGGGTTCGTGTGGGGGACGCGGTCGCGTGGTGGGGTGAAAATGGGGGTGACACGATCGCATGAGAGGGGTAGGAGAGGGGATGACGCGATCGCATGGGTCGAGCGATCGCATGAAAGGGGTGGAAGAGGGGGTGACGCGATCGCGTGGGTCGCGCGATTGCGTCGCTGGACATTGTGCTAAACGCATGACTCCAGCATCGTTTCAGCGCAACACTCTGTCTCGTCCTAAGGTGTTGTGCAATCCATGCGACGCGATCGCGTCGCTCACGCGGTCGCGTGGGATTGGTTTTGTGCAAGTGACACGATCGCATGGGGCATGCGATCGCGTGGGCCAATTTGTGCAAAACGCACAAGGGCCGCACGATTCCAGCCTAACTCTTTGGACGTTGGATTTTTGATGCCGATCTCTAAGGCACGCGGCCGCGTGGATGACGTGGTCGCGTGGATAGTGTATTCGCAGTATGACGCGATCGCATGGGGCATGCGGTCGCGTCGTGCATCCCTTTCTTTTTTTTTTTTTAACTGAATGCAGGATGCAATGCTTAATGTGAATGCTATGCATGATTCCAGGTTTAAATAAAATAAAATTCAAAAAAACAAACAAAACGAAATAAAATTAAAATTGCAAAAGGAACGATCATACCATGGTGGGTTGTCTCCTACCTAGCACTTTTAGTTAAAGTCCTTAAGTTGGACATCGGAGGAGCCTCTTGCTATGGCGGCTTATGTTTAAATTTGTCCAAAAATCTCCACCAGTTCTTGGAATGCCAATAGCCTCCGGGTTCCCATACTAGGCATGTAAAGCTTCTGAGCAGCTTCAGACAAATTTTCAGACTCTCGGGGTGATGAATGTCAGAATAGATTCCAAGATCCCAAGCTTTGCTATTAAATCCGCCTCCGTCTCGATCTATATGTTTCCATCTGGGCGGTTTAAAAAGTAGAATCTCACCATGGTGACCAAACGTTCTCTGTGATCCATGCAATGGAGCATGATACCAATCCGTGTACTTCGAGGTGAAGCGTGGAACCTTATTGAACCTTGTGCACCAACTCTGAGTACGAGCCATTTCTCTCTTACTCTTAAAGCTGCAAAGAGCTCTAAGCTGGCCATCTGTTTCAAGCAAACCATATTCAAGTGAATAAGTAAAGGTATAGGTTAAGGATTGTACCCACTTGAAGCTTGTATTAGGTGGTAATGGCCTTGGGATAGGTGTTTCTGGTGGTTCTGCAAGTTCTACTCCCTTGGGTTCTTCTGTGAATTTCTCCACTTCCTTGTAAGAGTCTTCAAATGTAGTATCACCCTGGTCAAAGTCTTCTATGTCTTCCTCATCACTTGAGTCATAGATTGGAGGTTGAGAGAAATCTACCTCCGCATCATCTTCATATTCACTTGGGGAAGATTCTTCGATCTCAGAGAATTTACTTGCGGATGCAAGTTCATTACTAAGAGAATTTGACTTGTGACTATCATCATCAAGGGAATTTGTGTCCTGGGTTATTCCGTCTGATTCTTCATAAACAACTTGCCTTGAAAATTGTACAATATCCTCCTTAGCATCAACTGTAGTGTCCTTGATGGAGTTCTCCTCAGTTCTGGATTCCCATGGAGGTTCAGCATCTCCTAGATCTTCAACCAACTCTTCTTCTTGAACAATGACAGCTTCTTCTACTTGTTCTAGTATGAATTCATTCTCTGTCTTGTCCGTTGGAGTTTCAGGTATCTCATTTATGTTACGCTCTTCGTTAAACTGTTCACATGGGGCTGTGGCTGATCCTTGTGTATTTGAGCACTTAGAAACCCATTGAATTACTACTTGCTCCAGTTGTCGAATGGTTGTTTGAAATTTATTTATTGTTTCCTTTAGGCAAACCTCTGCTTCTCGGGTTGCCGGACTTGGGCATGATACATAGGAAAGTGGTGGTGATTGGGAGTGATTGGATTGGTACTGGGGTAAGGAAGGATCATATGGTGGCGAATGGTGAAGAGAAGCTCGTGAGTGTGGTGGTTCGAGGTTATGTTGAAAGGATGGTTTATATGCACGGGGTGGGGCTTGTTGGTAGTTACAAGGTTGTCCACCATATCCTTCAGCTGGGTATGCACTGTAGAATGGTCTTTGTCCAGGATATCTCAGAGGGTGTTGCTGCCTGAAGGGTTGATTAGATCCTCTTGGCTCCATCCATCCTTGATTGGTCTGACCTTGATGCACATTCCTGCTGTAACTTCTATTTCCTTCAACAAAGTTAGAACCAAACTCAAAGCGAGAGGGGTGAGAGTTCATGGTAGCAAATAAAGATGAAAAGGAAGAACAAAAATAGAGAAACAAGCAAAAGAAAAATATTTACAATAACCAATAATAAGGCACACATTAGCAGTTCCCCGGCAACGGCGCCATTTTGAAGAACTGAGGATTGATGGTTTAGAGGTTATAATAAACTCTCGTTGTAAGTATAGTTACTAAACCAAGCAATCAACCTTTCTTACAAACGTTTTGGTTGTCACAAGTAACAAACCCCTTTAAAAATTGTTAACCGAGTATTTAAACCTCGGGTCATCTTCTCAAGGAACTGCAGGGAAGTATGTTCTTATTATTGGCTATAAAGGTTGTAATCGGGGTTTAGAAGGTGAGAATCAAATGAGTTAAATGACAAATGAAGTAGATGGCAATTAAAATAAATAAATACTGTAAAGCAAACTTCTGGCAAGGTAAGAGAAATTGGAAGTCCAACTTAGTTATCTCTCTCAACAATAATGAAAGTTGAATCTAAATTCCACTTAGTTAACCTTTACTAAAGTAAAGGAAAGTCAAGGGACTAATTAGTTTGACCTTCGAATCCTATTTATTTCCTAAGAAAAAGTTGGGATTATTGAAGTTCAGTTCAATTAGCAAGATAACGATTATCAATTATGCTGAGTTTAATAATGTTGAGTTACTGATTTCTTAACCAAGACCAAAAGGGAAAAAGTAAAATTGTTGGAATAAAAATATCCTTAGATAGAAAGCAATGGTAACACAAATTAAGGAGAAAGCAATCAATAACTGAAATACCTCAAATAATCATTAATTCAAATCATAATATGGGAAGGATTCATAAGTCAAGTTGGTAACATTTATAGGTACGAATATAACCATTGAAGTAAATATTAAACCTGGATCGAGAGTCACTCTTACAAACTAAGAGAAGTCCTAAATCCTAATCCTAATCCTAAGAGAGAGAGGAGAGAACCTCTCTCAAACTAAATCTAAATCACGGAAAGTGAAAATTGGCGAGCTCTCTCTGAATGGATGCGTTCCCCCACTTTGTAACCTCTGGTCTATGCCTTCTGGACTTGGATTTAGGCCAAAAAGGGCTTCAGAATTCGCTATGAGCATTTTCTGCAGCTTCTGGTGCGTGGCCTCTGTCACGCGTTCGCGTGGGTCATGCGGTCGCGTCATTCGGAGCATTTCTTTGCCACGCGGTCACGTCAGTCATGTGACCGCGTCATGTGCGTTTTGCTTAAGGCGCGCGGTCGCGTCAGTCATGCGGCCGCGTCGCTGCTGATTCGCGCTTGGCGCGCGATCGCTTCGTCCTTGCGATCGCGTGGATGCCAGTTTCTTTAGAAGCTCCGTTTTGTGCTTTCCTTCCATTTTTGTATGTTTTCTTTCCATCCTTTAAGTCATTCTTCCCTTAGAAGATCTGAAACTACTCAACACACTAATCACGGCATCGAATGGAAATAAAGGTAATTAAAAATAATTAATATTAAAGCATAGGAAACATGTTTTTCACATACATCACGTAATAAGGAAAGGAAAGTAAAACCATGCAATTAATATGAATAAGTGGGTGAAGGATTGAATAAATCACTCAAATTAAGCACAAAATATATCATAAAATATGGGTTTATCAATGGCTGGTGCACGAAATCGTGATTGTTCATTCCTTGGTAACGGCGCCAAAAACTTAATACGCACGTTCATAATCTTAGTTCTTTTTCACAACTTCACACAACTAACCAGCAAGTGTACTGGGTCATCCAAGTAATAAACTTTGCATGAGTAAGGGTCGATCCCACGGAGGCTGTCGGCTTGAAGCAAGCTATGGTCATATTGTAAATCTCAGTCAGGCGAATTCAAATGGTTATGGAGAATTGGTAATTAAAATATGAATAAAACATAAAAAAAGGATAGAGATACTTATGTAATTCATTGGTAGGAATTTCAGATAAGCGTATGAAGATGCTTTGTTCCTTCTGAACCTCTGCTTTCCTATTGTCTTCATCCAATCATTCATGCTCCTTTCCATGGCAAGCTTTATGTTGGGCATCACCGTTGTCAATGGCTACTTCCCATCCTCTCAGTGAAAATGTTCCAAATGCGCTGTCACCGCACGGCTAATCATCTGTCGGTTCTCGATCATGTTGGAATAGGATCCATTGATCCTTTTGCGTTTATCACTACGCCTAACACTCGTGAGTTTGAAGCTCGTCACAGTCATCCCTTCCCAGATCCTACTCGGAATACCACAAATAAGGTTTAGACTTTTCGGATCTCAAGAATGGCCGCCAATAATTCTAGCCTATACCACGAAGGTTCTAATCTTAGATTAGAAACCCAAGAGATACACATTCAAGCTTGATTGCATGTAGAATGGAAGTGGTTGTCAGGCACGCGTTCATAGGTGAGAATGGTGATGAGTGTCACGGATCATCACATTCATCATGTTGAAGAACGAATGGATATCTTAGAACAAAAATAGGCTTGAGTTGAATAGAAAAACAATAGTATTTTGCATTAATTCATGAGGAACAGCAGAGCTCCACACCTTAATCTATGGTGTGTAGAAACTCCACCATTGAAAATACATAAGTGAAAATAGTCTAAGTATGGCCGAATGGCCAGCCTCCAAGGTCTAAGGACTAAACGTCCAAAGATCATTCCCTTCTTAAATACAATAGTAAAATGTCCTATTTGTAGAAAACTAGTAACCTAAGGTTTACAGAAATGAGTAAATGATGCAGAATCAACTTCCGGGCCCACTTGGTGTGTGCTTGGACTGAGTATTGAAACTTTCATGTGTAGAGACTTTTCTTGGAGTTAAACGTCAGCTTTTGTGCCAGTTTGGGCGTTTAACTCCAGCTTTTATGCCAGTTCTGGCGTTTTGACGCCAGAATTTCTATGCTGACTTGAAACGCCAATTTGGGCCATCAAATCTCGGGCAAAGTATGGACTATTATATATTGCTGGAAAGCCCAGGATGTCTACTTTCTAACGCAACTAAGAGCGCGCCAATTCGACTTCTGTAGCTCCAGAAAATCCACTTAGAGTGTAGGGAGGTTAGAATCCAACAGCATCTGCAGTCCTTTTTCAGCCTCTGAATTAGATTTTTGCTCAGGTCCCTCAATTTCAGCCAGAAAATACCTGAAATCACAGAAAAATACACAAACTCATTGTAAATCCATAAATGTGATTTTTATTTAAAAACTAATAAAAATATAATAAAAACTAACTAAAACATACTAAAAACATACTAAAAACAATGCCAAAAAGCGTATAAATTATCCGCTCATCACAACACCAAACTTAAATTGTTGCTTGTCCCCAAGCAACTGAAAATCAAATAGGATAAAAAGAAGAGAATATACAATAAATTCCAAAAATATCTATGAAGATCAGTCTTAATTAGATGAGCGGGGCTATTAGCTTTTTGCTTCTGAATAGTTTTGGCATCTCACTTTATCCTTTGAAGCTCAGAATGATTGGCTTCTATAGGAACTCAGAATTCAGATAGTGTTATTGATTCTCCTAGTTCAGTATGTTGATTCTTGAACACAATTACTTTATGAGTCTTGGCCGTGACCCTAAGCATTTTGTTTTCCAGTATTACCACCGGATACATAAATGCCACAGACACATAACTGGGTGAACCTTTTCAGATTGTGACACAGCTTTGCTAGAGTCCCCAATTAGAGGTGTCCAGAGCTCTTAAGCACACTCTTTTTGCTTTGGACCACAAATTTAACCGCTCAGTCTCAAGTTTTCACTTGACAGCTTCACGTCACAAGCACATGGTTAGGGACAGCTTGGTTTAGCTGCTTAGGCCAGGATTTTATTCTTGTGGGCCCTCCTATCCACTGATGCTCAAAGCCTTGGATCATTTTTATTTTACCCTTGCCTTTTGGTTTAAAGGGCTATTAGCTTTTTCTGCTTGTTTTTTCTTTTTCTTTTTTTTCTTTTTTTTTCGCATATATTTTTTTCTGCAAGCTTTTTTATTCACTGCTTTTTCTTGCTTCAAGAATCATTTTTATGATTTTTCAGATCATCAATAACATTTTTCCTTTTCCATCATTCTTTCAAGAGCCAACATTTTTAACATTCATAAACAACAATATCAAAAATATGCACTGTTCAAGCATTCATTCAGAAGAACAAAAGGTATTGCCACCACATCAAAATAATTAAACTATTTAAAATTCAAAATTTATGTACTTCTTGTTCTTTTTGCAATTAAAAACATTTTTCATTTAAGAAAGGTGAGGGATTCATAGGACATTCATAACTTTAAGAGATAGACTCTAAGACACTAATGATCATGTAATAAAGACACAAACATAGATAAACATAAAGCATAAAAATTCAAAAAATAGAAAAATAAGGAACAAGGAAATTAAAGAACGGGTCCACCTTAGTGATAGCGACTAGTTCTTCCTCTTGAAGATCTTATGGAGTGCTTGAGCTCCTCAATGTCTCTTCCTTGCCTTTGTTGCTCCTCTCTCATGACTCTTTGATCTTCTCTAATTTCATGAAGGAGGATGGAATGTTCTTGGTGCTCTACCCTTAGTTGTCCCATATTGGAACTTAATTCTCTTAGGGAGGTGTTAATTTGCTCCCAATAGTTTTGTGGAGGAAAATGCATCCCTTGAGGCATCTCAGGGATTTCATGTTGAGGAATTTCCTCATGTTCTTGTCCTTGAGTGAGATCTCTTATTTGCTCCATCCTTTTCTTAGTGATGGGCTTGTCCTCATCAATTAGGATGTCTTCCTCTATGTCAATTCCAGCTGAATTGCAGAGATGACAAACGAGATGAGGGAAGGCTAACCTTGCCAAAGTAGAAGACTTGTCCGCCACCTTGTAGAGTTCTAGGGATATAACCTCATGAACTTCTACTTCCTCTCCAATCATGATGCTATGGATCATGATAGCCCGGTCTATAGTAACCTCAGACCGGTTGCTAGTGGAAATGATTGAGCATTGGATGAACTCCAACCATCCCCTAGCCATGGGCTTGAGGTCATGCCTTCTTAGTTGGACCGGCTTCCCTCTTGAATCTCTTTTCCATTGAGCGCCCTCTTCACAAATGTCTATGAGGACTTGGTCCAACCTTTGATCAAAGTTGACCCTTCTAGTGTAGGGGTGTGCATTTTCTTGCATCATTGGCAAGTTGAATGCCAACCTTACATTTTCCGGACTGAAATCTAAGTATTTCCCCCGAACCATTGTAAGCCAATTCTTTGGGTCCGAGTTCACACTTTGATCATGGTTCTTGGTGATCCATGCATTGGCATAGAACTCTTGAACCATTAAGATTCCGATTTGTTAAATGGGGTTGGTGAGAATTTACCAACCTCTTCTTCGAATCTCATGTCGGATCTCCGGATATTCACCCTTTTTGAGCTTGAAAGAGACCTCGGGAATCACTTTCTTCTTGGCCACAACTTCATAGAAGTGATATTGATGCACCTTTGAGATGAAACTCTCCATCTCCCATGACTCAGAGGCGGAAGCTTTTGCCTTCCCTTTCCTCTTTCTAGAGGTTTCTCCGGCCTTAGGTGCCATAAATGGTTATGGAAAAACAAAAAGCAATGCTTTTACCACACCAAACTTAGACGGTTTGCTCATCTTCGAGCAAAAGAAGAAGGAAGAGAGTAGAGGAAGAAGAAATAGAGGAGATGGAGGGGGGTTAGTATTTCGGCCAAGGAGGTGAAGTAGTGTTTAAGATGTATGAAAATGAAGGGGTGAAGATGGGTTTATATAGGAGTGGGGAGAGGGTAAGGTTCGGCCATGTATGGGTGGGGTTGGGAGGGAAAGTGGTTTGAATTTGAATGGTGAGGTAGGTGGGGTTTATAATGGATGGATGTGGATTGGTAAAGGGTTTATGGAGAAGAAGGTAGGATTTGATAGGTGAGGGGTTTTTGGGGAAGAGGTATTGAGGTGATTGGTGAAGGATATTTGGGGAAGAGAGAGAGTGAGTTGAGGTTGGTGGGGATCCTGTTGGGTCCATAGATCTTGAGATGTCAAGGATTTTTCATCCCTGCACCAATTAGGCTTGCAAAACGCCCTTTGTTTCCAATCCTGGCGTTAAACGCCAGGTTGCTGCCCATTTCTGGCATTTAACGCCAGCTTCTTGCCCTTTTCTGGCGTTAAACGCCAGTAGGCTTCTCCCCCAGGGTGTGGTGTTTTTCATTCTGTTTTTCAGTTTGTTTTTGCTTTTTCAATTATTTTTGTGACTTTACATGATCATCAACCTACAGAAAACATAAAATAACAATGGAAAATAGAAATTTAATATAGATAAGTAAAATTGGGTTTTCTCCCAACAAGCGCTTCTTTAATGTCAGTAGCTTGACAGTGGGCTCTCATGGAGCCTCACAGATACTCAGAGCATGATAATGGCCTCTCAATACCAAACTTAGAGTTTGGTTGTGGCCTCCCAACACAAAACTTATAGTTTGAATGTGGGGATTTTGTTTGACTCTACATTGAGAGAAGCTTTTCATGCATTCTCTCCATGGTTACAGAGGGAGATCCTTGAGCTTTAAACACAAGGAAGTCCTCATTCACTTGAAGGACCAATTCTCCTCTGTCAACATCAATCACAGCTCTTGCTGTGGCTAGGAAGGGTCTGCCAAGGATGATGGATTCATCCATACACTTCCCAGTGTCTAGGATTATGAAATCAGCAGGGATGTAGTGGTCTTCAACCTTTACCAAGACATCCTCTACATGTCTATAAGCCTGTTTTCTTGAATTGTCTGCCATCTCTAGTGAGATTCTTACAGCTTGTACCTCAAGGATCCCTAGCTTCTCCATTACAGAGAGAGGCATGAGGTTTATGCTTGACCCTAGGTCACACAGAGCCTTCTCAAAGGTCATGGTTCCTATGGTACAAGGTATTGAGAACTTTCCAGGATCCTGTCTCTTCAGAGGTAATTTCTGCCTAGTCAGGTCATCCAGTTCTTTGGAGAGCAAGGGGGGTTCATCCTCCCAAGTCTCATTACCAAATAGCTTGGCATTTAGCTTCATGATTGCTCCAAGGTACTTAGCAACTTGTTCTTCAGTAACATCTTCATCCTCTTCAGAGGAAGAATACTCATAAGAGCTCATGAATGGCAAAAGTAAATTCAATGGAATCTCTATGGTCTCAGTGTGAGCCTCAGATTCTCATGGTTCCTCATAGGAAACTCTTTGGAGGCCAGTGGACGTCTATTGAGGTCTTCCTCAGTGGAGATCACTGCCTCTTCCTCCTTTCCAGGTTCGGCCGTGTGGGTTATGTTGATGGCCTTGCACTCTCCTTTTAGATTCTCTTCTGTATTGCTTGGAAGAGTACTAGGAGGGAGTTCAGTAACTTTCTTACTCAGCTTACCCACTTGTGCCTCCAAATTTCTAATGGAGGACCTTGTTTTAGTCATAAAACTTTGAGTGGTTTTAATTAAATCAGAGACTATAGTTGCTAATTCAGAGTGGTTCTGCTTGGAATTCTCTGTTTGTTGCTGAGAAGATGATGGAAAAGGTTTGCTATTGCTAAACCTATTTCCTCCACCATTATTGTTGTTGAAGCCTTGTTGAGGCCTCTGTTGATCCTTCCATGAGAGGTTTGGATGATTTCTCCATGAAGGATTATAGGTGCTTCCATAGGGTTCTCCCATGTAATTCACCTCTTCCATTGTTGGGTTCTCAGGATCATAAGCTTCTTCTTCAGATGAAGCTTCTTTGGTACTGCCTGTTGCTGCTTGCATTCCAGACAGACTCTAAGAAATCATATTGACTTGTTGAGTCAATATTTTGTTCTGAGCCAATATGGCATTCAAAGTATCAATCTCAAGAACTCCTTTCTTCTGACTTATTCCATTATTCATAAGATTCCTTTCAGAGGTGTACATGAATTGGTTATTTGCAACCATTTCAATGAGTTTCTGAGCTTCTGCAGGCGTCTTCTTCAGATGAAGAGATCCTCCAGCAGAGCTGTCCAATGACATCTTGGACAGTTCAGACAGACCATCATAGAAGATACATATGATGCTCCATTCTGAAATCATGTCAGAAGGACACCTTCTGATCAATTGCTTGTATCTTTCCCAAGCTTTATAGAGGGATTCACCTTCCTTATGTCTTAAGGTTTGGACTTCCACTCTAAGCTTGCTCAATTTTTGAGGTGAAAAGAACTTTGCCAAGAAGGCATTGACTAGCTTTTCCCAAGAGTTCAGACTTTCTTTAGGTTGTGAATCCAACCATGTTCTAGCTCTGTCTCTTACAGCAAAGGGAAAGAGCATAAGGTTGTAGACCTCGAGATCAACCCCATTGGTCTTGACAGTGTCATAGATTTGCAAGAATTCAGCTAAGAATTGATGAGGATCTTCTAATGGAAGTCCATGAAACTTGCAATTCTGTTGCATTAGAGAAACTAATTGAGGCTTAAGCTCAAAGTTATTTGCTCCAATGACAGGGATTGAGATGCTTCTCCCATAAAAGTCAGGAGTAGGTGCAGTAAAGTCACCAAGCACCTTCCTTGCATTGTTGGCATTGTTGTTGTTTTCGGCTGTCATGGCTTCTTCTTGTTTGAAAAGTTCTGCTAGGTCCTCTACAGAGAGTTGTACTTTAGCTTCTCTAAGCTTTCTCTTCAAGGTCCTTTCAGGTTCAGGATCAGCTTCAACAAGAATGCCTTTGTCCTTGCTCCTACTCATATGAAAAAAGAGGAGAAGAAAATATGGAATCCTCTATGTCACAATATAGAGGTTCATTGAGGTGTCAGAGGTAAAGAAGAATAGAAGGAGAAGGTAGAGAAGAAAGAATTCGAACTTATCAAGAGGGATAGAGTTCGAATTGTACATTGAGGAGGAGTGTTAGTCCATAAATAGAAGGATGTGGGAAGAGGGGAAGAATTTTTGAAAATAAAGTAAAAAGATTTTGAAATAATTAAGAGCAATTTTGAAAATTTGGTAAATGATTTTCGAAAACTAAGATTGGGAAAGAAATTAAGTGATTTTTTAAAAAATATTTTGAAATTAGATATTAAAAAGATATGATTGAAACTTAATTTTGAAAAAGATGTGATTGAAAAGGCATGATTGAGAAGATATGATTGAAAATCATATTTAAAAGAAGAAAGTTTTTAAAATTAAAGTTGATTACTTGACCAGCAAGAAATTAAAAGATACGATTCTAGAATTAAAACTTTTGATCCTTTCTTAATAGGCAAGTAACAACTTGAAAATTTTGAATTAAATCACTAATTGTAGCAAAGATTTTCGAAAATAGTAATAAATAAAAAAAATTGAAAAGAAATTGATTTTGAAAAGATATGATTGAAAAGATATGATTTGAAAAAAAAATTTGATTTTGAAAAATTATGAAAATTTGAAAAAGATTTGAATTAAAAACAAAATCTTTCCTCTAGTGTCCTCCTGACGTTAAACGCCTAGAATGGCATCCATTCTGGCGTTTAACGCCCAAAATGCTACCTTTTTGGGCGTTTAACGCCTAGCCAGGTACCCTGGCTGGTGTTTAAACACCAATTTTCCTTCTTCACTGGGCGTTTTGAACGCCCAGCTTTTTCTGTATGATTCCTCTACTGAATGTTCTGAATCTTCAATTCTCTGTGTTATTGACTTGAAAAGACACAATTTTTAAAAAAAAATTTTTGAATTTTTAATGATGAGAAACAATAAAAAATTCAACTAAGATCAAATAAACAATGCATGGAAGACACCAAACTCAGAAGTTTGTATACTAAGGACTATAACAATTTAAAAATGCATGTAAGAAAAACAAAAGACACAAAATAAGAGAAATTAAAGATCATAGCACTGGAATCATCAAGAACAACTTGAAGATCAATGAAGAACATATTGCATATATTCGAAAAATGCAAGAAGAATAAAGACATGCAATTGACACCAAACTTAAAAATTAACACTTGACTCAAACAAGAAACACAAAATATTTTTTGGTTTTTTATGATTTTATAAATTTTTTTGTGATTTTTCGAAAATTATATGGAAAAAGAGAAAAAGGACTTCAAAATTCTTAATGAGAATTCCAGGAATCATGCAATGTTAGTCTAAAACTCTGGTCCAGGAATTAGATATGGCTTACTAGCCAGCCAAGCTTTCAGTGAAAGCTTCGGTCCAAAACACTAGACATGGCCAATGGCCAGCCAAGCTTTAGCAAATCATTACGTTCAACAGCAAGATTGATAGAAATCAACAAGCCCTTGTGATGATAAGTTGAAACCTTGGTCCAAAGGATTAGACATGGCTTCATAGCCAGCCAGACTTCAACAAATCTTTATAAAACCCTAGAATTCATTCTTAAAAACTCTGAAGAACAAAATAGAAGTATTTTTGTATTTTTGAAAATTTTTTTGAAAATAAAAAGTAAAAAGCTTAAACATAAAATAAAATTACCTAATCTAAGCAACAAGATGAACCGTCAGTTGTCCAAACTCGAACAATCCCCGGCAACGGCGCCAAAAACTTGGTGCATGAAATCGTGATTGTTCATTCCTTGGTAACGGTGCCAAAAACTTAATACGCACGTTCATAATCTTAGTTTTTTTTTTCACAGCTTTGCACAACTAACCAGCAAGTGCACTGGGTCGTCCAAGTAATAAACCTTACGTGAGTAAGGGTCGTTTCCACGGAGACTGTCGGCTTGAAGTAAGCTATGGTCATCTTGTAAATCTCAGTCAGGCAGATTCAAATGGTTATGGAGAATTGGTAATTAAAATATGAATAAAACATAAAATAAAGATAGAGATACTTATGTAATTCATTGGTAGGAATTTCAGATAAGTGTATGAAGATGCTTTGTTCCTTCTGAACCTCTGCTTTCCTATTGCCTTCATCCAATCATTCATACTCCTTTTCATGGCAAGCTTTATGTTGGGCATCACTATTGTCAATGGCTACTTTCCGTCCTCTCAGTGAAAATGTTCCAAATGCGCTGTCACTGCACGACTAATCATCTGTCGGTTCTCGATCATGTTGGAATAGGATCTATTGATCCTTTTGCGTCTGTCACTAAGCCCAACACTCGAGAGTTTGAAGCTCGTCACAGTCATCCCTTCCCAGATCCTACTCGGAATACCACAGACAAGGTTTAGACTTTCTGGATCTCAGGAATGGCCGCCAATAATTCTAGCCTATACCACGAAGGATCTAATCTTAGATTAGAAACCCAAGAGATACACATTCAAGCTTGATTACATGTAGAACGGAAGTGGTTGTCAGGCACGTGTTCATAGGTGAGAATGGTGATGAGTGTCACGGATCATCACATTCATCATGTTGAAAAACGAATGGATATCTTAGAACAGAAATAGGCTTGAGTTGAATAGAAAAACAATAGTACTTTGCATTAATTCATGAGGAACAGTAGAGCTCCACAAGCGATGAGTCAAGTCCACGCCCGGGATAATTTGCTATTTCCAGCATTGGTATCTAATTTAGTTGCTACTGCAGGTGTTCCTTGGGAAGCCAAGGACAGGAAGATTATAGTTCCGGCTAAGGGCGATGTGGTCCCAAGTGGAAAATACTTACATCTTCCCATGAACAACCCAAGCCTTGACATCCCATCTACTATTCCTTCCACTTCATCATCACCACCACGGCAAAGATCCACACTTCAAAGGATAGAAGATCTACACCGGAAGCTTGATAGATATGAGCGGCACAATCAACGCCGATACACTTACATTAACAAGCTTCTGCGTTGTGTTACCCCTAGCATGGAGGAACCCGAAATATTCACATCCACCTCAAACCCAAGTGATGGGAGCTCTGAAGGAGAGGATAGTGACGGTTCCGGTCCCGACCGCCCTTTGCGCATTGCTCGTAGCACGGAGGACCGTGCTAAATTCTAAGTGTGGGGAGGTCGTTCGACTGATCTCCATGGGTAACAATCTCTTCCTGTCAATACCCATGGATTTATCTTTTGCTTAGTAGTTAGTACATTGTTAGTACATTGCATGTGTAGTTAGTTTTGCTTATAAATACTCCTTGCATGATAGTTAGTTTCTATAGAGTTGCTTGGTCAAAACAATAACTTCTTCCTCAAGAAACTGTGTTTTGGGGTACCCTACCAAATTTTGAAAATTTTTTTGCAGTAAACTTGCTTTAAGAATGTATTTTGGAACATAGTGATTGAGCTAAGAACACAAGCATGTAAGTTTTGAGCCTATTGCATGGTTACATCTTCTAACCATTATTTCCCATTCTTGTGTGCATATCTCTCTCTCTATGATTGTGATCCTTGCTTTGTCTGATTCTATATGTCCATTACTTTGTGTATGAATGCATTTACATGAGTGAGGCTATCATTTCAATAGTCACTTTTTCTAAATGGCCTTAACCCTTTTTTTCTACCATTGCTAACCAATTTTGAGCCCATGATAAACCCTTTTTGTTCTTAAATAGAGCACATCAACAACCCTAAGCAAAAAACCATGAATGTCCCTAAATTTGGATCCTTGATTAGCTTAGGTAAGTTAGGATGTATATCATTCAATTAGGAGGGTATACTTGGGAAATTTGGGTAGATATATAGGTGTGTAATTGTAGTGTAATTGAAATTCTAGGATTTGGGAACATGCTCATGTATTGAATGGCTGAACCATATGCATTGAAAATTTTGTACATAAAGCCCCAAGAAAAGGGGACCAAAAAAAAACTAACAAACAAAGCAATAAAAGGGGACAGAGAAACCCCAAGACAAAGTAATAAAAAGAAAAACAATGCATATGGGATGTGAATTGAAAAGAATGCATGAGTATGCAAAAAGTGAAACTCAAGGGAAGCTAGGTAATGTATTATAGTTGTATAGGTTGTTCTATATGTCTAGTGGGATCCTAGGTTAATCAAGGACTCAAATTTTAAGCTCACTTGGCCATATACATCCTTACCTTCACCCTAGCCCCATTACAACCCATGGATAAGACCTCATGATACTTGTAAGCATGCATTAAGTAATTGTTGATTGTTAGATGAAAGACAATTCTTGGAAAGCATGATTAGGAGAGGATTGAGTAACGAACCCTATACACTTGAGCGAATAGAGCGGATACACTTCCGGTGAGGGTTCGATAATCAATTCTTTATTCCCGGCTTTCACAAGCGTTCATCTAGCAAGTTATATGCACTCCTTAGTGATTGATGCGTGGCAGAAGTTAACCAATTTAGAGATTTCAATTAAGAGGATAACGTTTTATGTATAGCTCTTAACCGGCTAAGATCTGCCTCACCAATTTAAAAAAAGGGTTGTCACAAATTTTAGAAATAAAATACTGGAAGTATGAGTCCCAGGTCGTCTCCCAACGAGTTGCAGAAAAGAGCGCTAATTTATTAATCAGAAAATTCCCAGAAAGTTGAGTTTGATAATGAGTAATTAAAATAATTGTGAATTAAAGCAATAAAAATAAACTAAGAATAATTATTGATACTCTGAATAAAAGGCCTTGACTGGGGGAATAATTAAATGGAATTTCTATCCTTGTTGGAATCTTCTCAAGTGTAGTGTAAAAAGGTTGTTGTTATCACTCGGTTACCCCTTACTAAATAAGGAAAAGTATGGTGATTAAACTAACTCTCACCCTCAATTCCTAGTCCTCTCCCTTAGGGAGGTCTAGTGTTAGTAGGTATGGAATTAGCTAACAACGTCCAATTCAACCAAGCACTTAAGCATTCTAACTCAAGTATCTCCTTTTAATCAACCCCATGTCAAGTAGAAATTTTACTCCATTGACATGAAAGAAATAATCATAAAAATATGATAAGACATAATTAAATAAAATAAAATAAAGAATTAAAATTAATTAAAATAGAAATAACTTCATATATTAATAAATTCAAAACGCAACATAATTATCTGAACAGAGTCAATGAGTAATTAATTAAAAATAAGGGAGTAAAGAAACAAACTAAAGTAATGTCTTCAACGGAGGTAATGGCTCTTCAACATCCACAATCCAAAGCAAAAGCATAAACTATCAATGTAACACTAATCTAGATTCAGATCTAAAACTAAGAGTAATTCTAATGTGATGAATCTCTATGTGTGGATGCCTCCTTGAGTTTTTGCATGTTCCCTAGGTTTAGTCTGTGTTTCTGAGTGGAAAACTGGGTCAAAATGCGGCCCGAAATCGCCTAGCGTATTCTGTTATTTTTGCATATCGCGCAGGTCACGCGTACGCGTCGTCCACGCGTTCGCGTCATTCAGCGATTTTCCTTGTCACGCATTCGCGTGGTTCACGCGTTCGCATCATTCATGCAGACTCCAATCCACGCGTTTACGTCAGGCACGCGTTCGCGTCATTGCGAATTCTCCATTTTGCGCGTTCGCGTGGGCCATGCGCTCGTGTCATTGCTCGCTGGTCATCTCCTTAGTTTCTTGTGTTCCTTCCATTTTTGCAAGCTTCTTCTCCAATTTCCAAGTCATTCGTGCCCTATGAAGCCTGAAATACTTAACACACGGATCACGGCATCGAATGGGATAAAGGAGAATTAAAATACATAATTAAAAGTCTATAGGAAGCAAGTTTTCAACCATGGAGTGATTTTGGGAAGGAATTGTAAATACATGATTATCATTTGAATAAGTGGGTAAAGATTTGATAAAACCACACAATTAAACACAATATAAATCATAAAACATTAGCACGTCCTCATGCTTAGTTGAAGGAGATAAAGTAAATGAGTAGGAAAATGTAAAACTCATGAAATGCAATGCAACCTATATATATATATATATATATATATATATATATATATATATATATATATGTATGTATGTATGTATAAATGCAACTATATGCTTCTTGTCTACTTTGTTAAAAGTAAATAAGCTCTTCAAGACAAATATAAATTAGATTTCACTAACTCAATTCATATAGTAAATACAGGTAACATTGTAAGAAGACAGCTCATGAAAGCAGGGAACATAGAATTAAGCACTGAACCCTCGTTGATGGTGTATGTGCACTCTATTCTCTCAAGTGTATAGGGTAATCACTCTACTCTTCTCTAGTCATGCTTTCTAAAATTTGTTCTTCACCTAACCAATCAACAATATTTAACATACCAATGCAAACATCATGAGGTCTTTTTAAGGTTGTAATGGGGCTAAGGTAAGGCTAAGGGTATATATATATATATATATATATATATATATATATATATATATATATATATATATATATATATATGGCTAAGTGAGCTATAAATTGAATCTTTAATTAACCTAAGCTCTCACCTAACATACATATACTCTATATAACTCTAGAATCATGCCTAGCTACCCAAAAATTTCCCACTTTGCATTACATACTCATGCATTAACTTTCTTCTTATTTTCATCACATATGCATTAATCTTGGAGCTTAACTTAACTTAGAATTGGGGTAAATTTGTCCCCTTGTTTATTTAAATATTTACTATTACTATATTTTTTTCTTTTACTTTTTTTTTAAATAGAAATATAAACATAGCTTATCAATGCAGATGGATTTTTAATTCTTTTCTAGTTTCACATGAGTAGGTACCCAAATTTCCATTAATTTATCATGACACATTCCCTTATTAACCCTTGTTCCCACAATCTCACCATACTCAATTAACACACAATTTCTATCTTAAGCTAACCAAAGATTCAATTGGCATATTTAATTGTTTTTCCGCTTAAGGCTAGTAATGTGGTAAAATATAGAACAAATGGGATTAAAAGGCTCAAAGTGGCTGACAAAGGTAATTTAAAGGGTAGGCTTATTTGGGATAAGTGAGCTACACAAATAATGGCCTCAATCATATGCAAGCATATAAATACACTAAATAGTGGACATATAGGATTAAACAAAATAAGATTTCAATCATAGAGAAGTAAACACACAAGAATAAAATATTTATGGTTAAATAATGTAACCATGTAATTAAGCTCAAATCTCACAGGTTGTGTGTTCTTAGCTTTTTAAACTATGTTCCAAATACAACTTCAAACAAGTTTACACAAAGGTTTTGATTTAAATTAGTGAAATTTTTCAAAAAGTTGGGTCTTAGAAGATACTTATTATTTTCAATCAAGTAGAGCATGAATGCAATTAACCTATTACTATGCAATCTATTCTATCCTAAACAAAAGAAAAATTAACTAAATATCCTATTTTATTGGTGTTTTAAGGAAAAAAATTACCTCCGGAAGTCAGGTACTGACCGACCTCCCCACACTTAAGGCTTTGCACCGTCCTCGGTGCCATCTGTCAGGAACAAAGTGGGGCTGGTAGTAGCATCTCCACTATCGGGACCGTCATGACTCCCTGTGCTGGTAAATGAAGTGGAGTCTGGGGTGTCTGGGTCTTTGTAGTTTCCCATAAGTAGCTCCTTGAGGTATGTGAATCGACGCTTGTTACGGTGCTCTCTTAGCTTTGCTTTTTGTTCCTACCGATCCAACCTTTCAAGTATCTGATGGAGCAGTTGGTTTGTTGTAGGTGCTTGTGGTGTTGAAGGAGGAATGTCTTTAGCCGGTTCTGTAGGCTGGCTTGTAGTGGCTGGTGGTGGTCTGATATATTTTCCATTAGGAACGTACTGATCATCCCGTGGAAGAAAGGCTTTGGTGTCCCGAGCTCTGTAGGAGACTCCGGCTGCCGAGACGAGATCTGAAACCAAGGCGGGAAAAGGTAAGTTGCCCACAATTTGTACGTGTCCCATTGCATTCCGGATGTGTCTTGGTAAGTTTAGGTGCTGGTCTGTACGGATACACCAGAGTAAAATAGCCATGTCTGCAGTGAAAGAGGACTCGTGAGTGCTCGGAAAGATATAATGAGACATAATCTGTGCCCATACTCAAGCCTCTAAGGTAAGTGCTGAAGCCGATATCCCTTTTGGTCGGGATCGATGGTATCCGTAGATCCATCTGCTGTCAGGTTGTGCTATAACTCTAAGAACGGCGTCCCAGTCAAATTGGTATGTCTGGCGCTTGAGTGAGGCTTCTTGGAATGCGTCAAATCCTTCTGGAGCAGGGGAAAGATCTAAAGCTTGTTGAATGGCCTCTTCAGTTATGGGAACTTGCTTTTGACGGACATAGACAGATTGCATGGTTGGCACGTGAAAGTTAGAGTAGAATTCTACTACCCATGAGAGATTGACCTGCCGTGGCTGTCTTCGTAGGAATCCCCATTGTCTTCGTTCAATTTGTAGCTCAACAAATTCAGGAATGCGGGTTGGGAGGATGAGAAGGTATTCATTGTTGTAATTCCTCTCTACCAGGATGGGGAACATCTGCTCACAATAGTGGTTAGGAAACCGCGCAGTGTCCTTTGCTGGGAAGGCTTTTTCTTTTTCGTCGACCTTGATGATCCTCTTAATTCTTTTTGTTGAGGGTTTTACTGCTGTTGAAGATGGCTTTGCCACTAATGCTCTTTTTGTTGCTCTCCTTGCTGGTGGTTTGGGAGTAGCTTTCTCTTTTCCTTTCTTGGTGGCCATCCTGAAAAAGGGAAGAGAAAGTAATGTGTAAAGTGAAGGGTTCGAGCAAGGGAGTGAATATTATGAGTGGTAATCAATGCACGGTAAGGAAGGATGTCGTTAACACATGGTCTAGACTACATGTGAAAAGTTCATCAAAGGTAATATAACAAATGCATGTGATGGCAATTGAATGCGAGATGTTTATTGGCATGCCGGCAAAGGCATGAGTAGCATAGATCAAGCATTCAATGTCCAAGTTAGATTACCAAGTCTTTCAAACTAATAACCTATTTGTATTTACAATTAAATTAAATTAATAAAATATAAAAGGGTTTTTGTGAAAAACAGGCATTAAAGTAGTAAGTAAAAATAATGTGTAATGCCATATGGGCGTTTTCACAAACACTTGGCATGCATGTTGAATATGTTATTGGAAATAGTAAATTTAGTCATGCAAGTAACCCTTTTTAAAGTAATATATATAATTTTCAAACAATACATAATAACTCACAAGCAAAATATGAAAGAAGATAATGACCCAAATAAATTTCTAACACCAATTAAAGGAATAAAAAGAAAAGTAAAAGGAAAATAGAATGTAGATAATGAAAGAAAAAGAAGAAGTAAACATAAATAAATAAAAATAATGGAAAAAAAAAGAAAATAAAGAGAGAAAGAAAAGAACCTTGGTAGTGGATGTGAAAGATAAGGAAGAAGGTAAAAAGTGAGAATGGGTAGAGAAGGGGGAAGAAAAAAATAATAAGGAAAAAGAAAAATTAAGATTTGGAAGAAGAAAAGATAAGATATTTTGGCTGATCTGGATATTCTGTGCGTCGCATGTGACGCAGACACGTAGGTGACACGGTCGCGTGATGTGCGATAAATTCAGGTGACGCGGACGCGTGGGTCACGCGGTCGCGTGACCTGAAATGTGCGTTGGCGCGAGGGCAGCGATGCGTTCGCACAACTCTCCGTGTTAAAATCATTTTGCCAAAACTTAGGGTGACGCGATCGCGTGGTTGACGTGGTCGCGTGAATAGCCTTGTTTGGAGGACGACGCGGCCGCGTGGGACACGCGATCGCATGATGAGGCTGTGCTTCTAGCATCACTCCAGCCCAGCTCCATCGTAACTTGCTGCCATACACCTCTTTTACGTCAATTTTTAGGGTCACGCGTTCGCGTGGGTGACGCGAATGCGTGGGAGGCTTATTTTCCAAATGACGCGGCCGCGTGGGTGACGCGGACGCGTGGGCATGTTTGTGCCTAAGGCACGCCTCCAACCACGCTTTCGCGTGACTTGCTGTCCAATTCTCTTTTCTTCAAAACGCACTGGTGACGCGGACGCGTCAGCGATGCTGCCGCGTTTCGTGCGTGTTTTTTTTTAATTAAAATAATATGCAAAATGCTCATGCAAACTATATGCAGCTATATGCAGGGATGATGAAAATTGTCATTAACATCATAAAAAATAAAGTAAAAATAAAACTAAGACTGAAACGGAACGATCATACCATGGTGGGTTGTCTCCCACCTAGCACTTTGCTTTTACGTCATTAAGTTGGACGCTCTTGAGGCTCATTCTGCTTCTCTTGGTGGATCTTCCAAGAGGAAAATCTCTAATTCCTTTTGATTCTTCATCTTCTCACCATGATAAAAGCTTCAGGTGATGTCCATTGACCTTTAGAAATTTGGAGTTAGTAGGATGATGCAGGTGGAAAACTCCGTATGGCTCTACCTTTTCTACTCTGTATGGACCTTCCCATCTTGATCTCAGTTTACCCGGCATGAGCCTCAATCTGGAGTTATAAAGAAGAACTAACTCCCCTGGTCTGAATTCTCTCCTTTTAATGTGCTTGTCATGGACAGCCTTCATTTTCTCCTTGTAACGCCTGGAGTTGTCATATGCTTCTAGGTGGAGGTTCTCTAGTTCTGCTAGTTGCAGCTTTCTTTCTGCACCAGCTTTCGTAAGATTCATGTTGCACTCCTTCACAGCCCAGAAAGCCTTGTGTTCTACCTCTGCTGGAAGGTGGCAAGCCTTTTCGTATACCAGGTGGAAGGGGCTCATCCCAATGGGTGTCTTGTACGCTGTTCTATATGCCCATAGTGCATCTTGTAGCATGGCACTCCAGTATTTCCTATGAGGTTTTACTATCTTCTCCAGAATACGTTTAATCTCTCTGTTAGAGACTTTTGCTTGTCCATTGGTCTGGAGATGATAAGCTATTGCTACTTTGTGAATTATCCCATGCTTTTTCAGTAATCCTGTTACAAAAGTGGGTGCCTTGATCGCTCACGATTGCTTGTGGTGATCCAAAGCGACAGATAATATGGTTTCTAACAAAAGAAACAACAGTGTTAGCATCATCAGTATGGGTAGAAATTGCTTCCACCCATTTAGAAACATAATCCATGGCTAACAGTATATAAGAGTAACCGTTAGAATTTGGAAATGGACCCATGAAGTCAATGCCCCAAACATAAAAAATTTCACAGAAAAGCATAATCTGTTGAGGCATCTCATCCCTCTTGGATATATTACCAAACCTTTGGCATGGGAACAAGATTTACAAAATTCAGCAGCATCTTTAAAAAGAGTAGGCCACCAGAATCCACAGTCTAGAATTTTTCTAGCTGTTCTTTGAGGGCCAAAATGTCCTCCACTCAGATGAGTGGCAAGCCTATAAAATAGACTGGAATTTTGATTGAGGCACATACCGTCTAATTACCTGGTCAGCACCGCACCTCCATAAATATTGATCATCCTATATAGAATATTTGGATTCGCTTTTCATCTTGTCTCTTTAGTGCTTAGTAAAATTTGGAGGAAAAGTGTGGCTAACTAGATAATTAGCTACAGGTGCATACCAAGGAACTACTTCAGATACTGCTTGTAAGTTATCAAATGGGAAATTATCATTTATAGGAGTGGAGTCACCCTTAATGTGCTCAAGACAACTCAAGTGGTCTGCCACTAAATTCTGGTTACCACTCCTATCCTTAATTTCTAAATCAAATTCTTGCAGCAGCAATATCCAACGTATTAGCCTTGGTTTGGACTTCTTTTTAGATAATAAATATTTTAGAGCTGCATGGTCTGAGTACACTACTACCTTAGTACCAGGTAAGTAGGCTCGGAATTTATCCAAAGCAAAAACAATAGCTTGAAGCTCTTTTTCAGTAGTAGTATAATTAGACTGAGCAGCATCCAAAGTCTTAGATGTATAAGCAATTACAAAAGGGTCCTTACCTTCGTGTTGGGCCAGTGCTGCTCGTACCGCAAGGTTGGAAGCATCACACATGATTTTAAATGGCTGGCTCCAGTCAGGTCCTCTCACAATTGGAGCTTGAGTTAGGGCGGTCTTCAGCTTATCAAACACTTGCATATAGCTTTCACTGAACTCGAACTCAATTTCCTTCTGCAGTAATCTAGATAAAGGTAATGCTACCTTACTGAAGTCCTTAATGAATCTCCTGTAAAAACCTGCGTGGCCAAGGAATGAACGGACTTCCCTCACGGAGGAGGGGTAAGGTAAACTAGAAATAACATCCACCTTTGCTGGATCTACAGAAATGCCAGTATTAGACACATGTCCTAGTACAATTCCTTGTTTGACCATAAAGTGACATTTTTCAAAATTTAATACAAGGTTTGTATTAACACATCTGTCTAACACTCTAGATAAACTATCCAAGAAAAGGCTAAATGAATCATCATATATGCTGAAATCATCCATAAAAATCTCCATACAGTTCTCAATAAGATCAGAAAAAAGACTCATCATGCATCTTTGGAAAGTAGCTGGTGCATTGCATAAGCCAAAGGGCATTCTCTTATAAGCATAAGTTCCAAAGGGACATGTAAAAGTGGTATTCTTCTGATCTTCAGGAGCTATATGAATTTGAAAGTATCTTGTATAACCATATAAAAAACAATAATGAGATTTACCTGACAGGCGATCAAGCATTTGATCAATGAATGGCAAGGGGTAATGATCCTTACGAGTGGCTTGGTTGAGACGCCTATAGTCAATACAAACTCTCCATGAATTCTGCACTCTAGTTGTCAGAAGCTCTCCATGCTCATTCTTTATTGTTGTGACTCCATACTTCTTGGGTACTACTTGTACTGGGCTGACCCATTCACTATCTGAAATCGGGTAAATGATATCTGCTTCAAGTAGCCTGGTCACTTCCTTCTTGACAACTTCTAAGATGGTGGGATTCAATCTTCTTTGAAGCTGACGGACAGGCTTTGCTCCCTCTTCTAAGAATATTCTGTGTTCACAAACTTGGGGGCTGATGCCTACTATATTCACCAAGCTCCATCCAATTGCTTTCTTATGTTTTCTTAGCACACTGAGTAGTTGTTCTTCTTGTTGAGAAGTGAGTTCCTTTGCAATGATGACTGGAAACTTCTGCTTGTCCTCAAGGTAAGCATACTTGAGGTGTGGAGGAAGGGGATTTAACTCTAGTTTTTGCTCATAGCTAGGCTCTGGATCATCTGGGGCGGTGATAATGGTAAAGTCTTCTCATTGTTTTCAGAAAGTGTCCCCACACTAGGACCTTGCTCCATATACTTCTCTTCTAATTCTTCCTGGTGAATTTCAGCTACAGTTTCATCAATAATGTCGCATTGGAAGATAGAATGATCTTCCGGAGGATGCTTCATAGCTTCATTTAAACTGAAACTCACTGTTCTGCCATCTATCTCAAAGGAGTAAGTTCCTGAGAATGTATCCAGCTTTAACTTTGAAGTCTTCAGGAATGGTCTTCAAAGCAGGATTGATGATGGTCTTCCTGAGTCATTAGGGGACATTTCCAGGATGTAGAAATCAATGGGAAATGTAAGCCTCTAAATGCTCACTAGTACATCTTCAGCAATTTCAACTACTGTAATAATGCTTTTATCTGCTAACACAAAATGAGCTGCCGACCTTTTTAAGGGAGGGAGCCTCAAAGTATCATATATAGACAAAGGCATTATACTAACACATGCTCCTAAATCGCACATACAGTCAGAAAATATCACACCTCCAATGGTACTGATGACATGTCACCATGTCATGTTTTTCTATGCTTTTTCATACAAGAAATTTATGATTAGTGCTTAAATATTGCATTCTTTGGTGCTTAAATGGTATATTTCTTTGATCTTTTAATTTTATAAATCTTGTAGGAAATAAGAAGAAAAAGAAGCAAAGAAGCACAAAATAAGTTAAAAAGGAGAAAAAAAAAAAGAGCTTTGGGGCACACTTTGAAGTTAGAGCACACCTTGGAGGCTTAGGCCACGCTTTTGAAAGCATGGCCCATGACCAAATCAAGGAAGAGAAGTGTGGCCCAAAGGAAGAAAAGCGTGGTTCAAAACAAGGAGCAAGAACACAAAGCTCTTGCCAAGAGCTTTATCAAGAACACATGAAGAAGGAACCAAGAGCCAAGCTCTTGGCAAAGAGCTTTGAAGCTCTTAATACCAAAGAGCTTTTTCGGGCTTGCCTCAAGGAAAATGAGCTTGGAGGCAAAAATTTTCGCTAAGTTAAACTTGGGCACTTACAGCATGACCATGCCTCCTTCAAAGGGCCATAACTTGAGCTACAGAAGTCCGATTGATGTGCTTTCAGTTGCGTTGGAAAGCTGACATTCAGAGCTTTCCAACGATATATGGCAATCCATATTTGGCATGAAATTGAGGCACGAGTGAAAGGCATCTTTAAGGGCTAAAAATAAGCAAAAATGAATCAAAGTGCTTCCACCAGGATTCGAAGAGGGATACCAAGGGAAGACACTAGGCGCTACTCTTGTGCCAAGGAAAATGGCCAGCAAATGCTTCACCCAAGACTTGAACCATGGACCTCAAGGACAAGTAAAGCTCTTGGGCAAGAGCTTTTAAGCTCTTGTAAAGAGCTTTGTTCTCTTGTCACAAGGAAGGAACGTGCGCACACTTTGGCAAGGAAGCGAACCAAAGCTCTTGGCCAAAGCTCTTGCCAAGAGCCGAGCTTTCCCCAGGGAGGTGGACCATGGGCCAAAATTCAACCAAAATTCCAATTAAATTCAATTCTTCACCAAATTGAATTGAGGCCAACCAAACCCATCTCTCTTCAAATCCAAAGCAAGCAAAGCCCACATCATCACTCAAAGGCACAACAACAAGCTAGAATTAGGATTTTCATTTAATTTGTTTTTCATTTCAATTTCATTTTATTTTGTAAAAAGCCTATATAAAGGCATCACTCTCATTTTCAAAAGGAGAGCTCGATTAGAAAAGAGGCTAGCTCAAATAGGGAGTTGTGCACTCTTTAGTTTTCATTTTGCTTTCTTTCTTAGTTTTCTTCTCTGTTTTGAATTTTTGGATTGAGATTGGAAGGAATTTTGTTTTCATTCTCCATCTACAACTTCTCTTGTTCCTCTACTGCAATTTACTCTTCCATTTTCATTTTGCAATTGTTCTTGTTGGATCAAGGAAGGATTTGAGATCTAGACTTGTTTTCTAGTCTCTTCTATTCTTGAGATCTTGAACCACTTTTGAATTGCTGCAAATTAAGCACTGCTTTTCTATCTTTAAAATTCTTCAAGGCATTTCCCTTTTCTGTTTAGATCTGTTGCATGATTTTGCATCTTTTACTTCTCTGTTTGATTGCTATTTACACTTTCCTGTTGAATTTTAATTTCCAGCACCCACTCCCCTTTATATTTCATGCAATTTACATTTCTTGTCATTTAAGATTCTTGCAATTTATATTTCTTGCTCTTTAAGTTTCTGTCCAATTTTACTTACTGCACTTTATAATTTTTGCACACTTACTTTTTGCAACTTTAAATTCTTTGCACTTTACATTCTGTTCTCAAATTTTCACTCAATTCACTCAATGTTAGCTTGACTAAACTAATCACCCACTAAAGTTGCTTGATCCATCAATCCCTGTGGGATCGACCTCACTCTAAGTGAGTTTTACTACTTGATACGACCCGGTACACTTGCCGGTAAGTTTTAGGTGTTTTGGAAAATTCGTTTTTCCACAAAAATACCATCAAGTTTTTGGCGCTGTTGCCGGGGATTGATTTAGATCAACAATGATTAAGTGGGTGAGAAGTCTAGATCAAGCATTTTCTTTATTTTTGTTTTCTGTTTTAAATTGAAACCAAGGTGTTTGAGTTTTTGCCTCACTAAGAAATTCTCATATCTGATATGAGTAATTTCAATTTTCCTTGGTGTTGTGTTTTCCAAAATTCAAATGGAGTTCAACTCATCTTATAATCAAACAAATTTTATGGGATATTGCACACCATCACCAATCTCTAATGGTGGCTGGGAATATCACCAAGAAAATACAAAGTCTGAGCACTCCAATCCATGGAGATTTGTTTCAGAAACACAAGATGAGCAAGAGAATCATATGGGATATCTTCCTCCACCACAAAATGATGCAAGTTGCTATTCTAATGGTGGCTGGGTGGAGCAAAACCATAAAACATTTGAGAGCCCATATTTCACTTATCAAGAGCCATCTTCACTTGAACGTGCCTTCAATTCACTTATGCAAAATTGTCCAACCTCACCTTCCAGTTTTTCATCTGAAAATTTTTCATCACTGGACTTTGTCTCCACACAAAATCCTTGCCAAAACTCACCACCCACACAAACTTCCATGAACCAAAGCCTCTCAAAACTTGAAACCATGTTTGAAAAATATGAGAGGGAGGCACAGATATCCTAGAACGAGCAAGAAAATTCATTCAAAAACATAGAAGTGATGGTAAACCAAATGTTAAGTGCAAGGGAGAGAGTGGAAGAGCAAGATGAGGAGGCTACTGCATCAAGTGAACTTTCAATGAAGAATGAGGCGGTTGAAAATGAAACTGCACTTGAGGTGACAAAGAAACATGAGCATTCACAACCCTCACAAACTTCCCTTGAATCTGTGATCGAAAAATATGAAGAGGAGATGAAGAAATCTTGGGAAGAACAACAAACCTCCTCCATAAAAGAACTATTAAGTCAAATGTTGAGTGCAAAGAAAGGAGTGGAGGAACAAAAAAGTGAGGAAGTTACTCAAGAGAATTCAAACTCAAGTGAAGTAGAGAAGTGCACAGAGGAAGAGATTAGGGAACCACCAATACAAGAGGCTCTTGATGAAAAGAAGACTCCAACAATCACACAACCACCAAGACTTGGATTCAAGGAAGTGAAGGCAATTAACAAAAGCACCAAAAAGAGGATTGTGACCAAGCTACCAAGGACAACATTCAAGAGGAGGTCAACCACAAGCAATCCTCCCCCTGATCCAGCAAGCAAGCTCAATCAAGCCATTAACAAAAGAAAGCTTGCTGACGAGAGACCAAGACAGGGGGCAATAGCTGAATCTTCTCCTCTCTTGAGGTCATTCCTCTTAACAAACTGGAAGAAGAGGAAGAAAGTAAAGAACAACATGCCAACAGTAGGTAACGTTTCTCTTCTATGCTTTGTTCTCTTTATTTACTTTGTTTAAATTCAATAAAATGGCATATGGTTACATTCTAAGTTTGGTGTTGCCTTGCAACAAATTATTTTCAATCTTTTTGGATGATTGCATCAAATAAAAAAAAAATGAAAGTGACACACCAAAATTCTAAGTTTGGTGTGCCACTTATTTTCCTATGCAAATCATTCAGCAACACCACTTGTTTGCATAATCATAATGTTCTTTGCACTATTATTTTTCTTTTAGTTAGACAATTTTAGTTTTCTCTTTGTTTTTAGTCATTTCTTTGTTTTAAATGCTTTCTTTTATTTACTGTGTTTGTTAATACACTACCAAGAGAGCTTTATTCATGACAGATTCTTGGCTTGGTGATTGTATTTTACATATAACAGTTTCTTTCGTTTAGTTTTATTTCAAATAAATTGACATGTGGTTGCATTCTAAGTTTGGTGTTGCTATGCAACAAAATTTGGTTCTAATCCTTACAAGATACTTGCATCAATTCCAAGTGAAAGTGTCACACTAAGTTTGGTGTGCCACTTATTCTTTATGCAAAGTATTATGCTCACCTTCTTAAGTTTGCAATCACAATGTCTCTGTCTCTTGTGCCTTGATTATTATCTTTAATTTTGCTTGCTTAGAACACATGTACTACTAACTTTTCATTGTGTAAGACATTCATGATCCATCTTAGCCCCATAGCCATTGTTCTAATTGTTGCTTGAGGATGAGCAAGCATTCTGAGTTTGGCAAGGGAAGGAGGAAGAATAGAGGAAAAAGGACAACAATAATGAAGATGAACTACAAGGTTGTAGAGTTCCTTTTCTCCTCATTTGTTTCTAACACTTAAAATGCATGATTGTCTTTATATTCTCTATATGCATGTGTGGTATGAATAAGCATAGCTTGAATATTAATTTGTAACATGTTGCCATGCCATTATGACTACTAACTTGAGTTTTGTAAAGCTTAAAGCAGTAAAGTATCGTGATCATAAACAAACAAGGAATTAAAGAAGAGTTTAGCATGTGCATATAAGTTTTGGAAAGTTAGTATGATTAATTGTTGCTCAATTGCATTGGATTTTATTTAATTGAAGTTTTCATCTAGTACATTTTGTGAAATCTTTTGAAAATCATGAAAACCTTGAAGAAGCAAATACAAATTAAGGCAAAAAAAAAAGAAAATGGGAAAGAATGAGAAAGCTAAAGGCTCTGAGTACCAATGACAATATGTTAAGTACTTGTGGTGTTTATGTATCAAGCCAAATGCTTGAAAACAAAACACTTAGAAGTCAAGGCTAGGCTCAAGTGCAAAAGCACTCCCTCAAAGCTCAAGGTTCTAAGCATAAATGATTAGAGAGTCAAGAAAAGAAAACAAAAATAAGCTTAATGAAGTCCTCTAATTCAAATGCTTGTGGTGCTTATGTATCAAGTGGTAATACTTGAAAACAAAGCATTTAGAATCGTAGCTTTGTTATCAACTCATGGGGCAAAGCACCCAAAAGGAGAAGCTAATAAGAAAATCAAAAGCTTGTTTCAAGGAAGAAAAATAAGGAAAAGATTTCATAAATTGAGCTAGATAGAAGCATCAATCATTTACATTTATTTTGTGATTGTAGCATGCTTAGAAAACTAGCTAACCATGAACATTGAGTTGCTATTCTTCTTACCTTGGATTGTCAATCTTAATTGCATGATTCTTTTCTTGCTTGGGGACAAGCAAGGTTTAAGTTTGGTGTTGTGATGACATGTCACCATGTCATGTTTTTCTATGCTTTTTCATACAAGAAATTTATGATTAGTGCTTAAATATTGCATTCTTTGGTGCTTAAATGGTATATTTCTTTGATCTTTTAATTTTATAAATCTTGTAGGAAATAAGAAGAAAAAGAAGCAAAGAAGCACAAAATAAGTTAAAAAGGAGAAAAAAAGAGCTTTGGGGCACACTTTGAAGTTGGAGCACACCTTGGAGGCTTAGGCCACGCTTTTAAAAGCATGGCCCATGACCAAATCAAGGAAGAGAAGTGTGGCCCAAAGGAAGAAAAGCGTGGCTCAAAACAAGGAGCAAGAACACAAAGCTCTTGCTAAGAGCTTAAAAGCTCTTGCCAAGAGCTTTATCAAGAACACATGAAGAAGGAACCAAGAGCCAAGCTCTTGGCAAAGAGCTTTGAAGCTCTTACCAAAGAGCTTTTTCGGGCTTGCCTCAAGGAAAATGAGCTTGGAGGCAAAAAGTTTCGCCAAGTTAAACTTGGGCACTTACAGCATGACCATGCCTCCTTCAAAGGGCCATAACTTGAGCTACAAAAGTCCGATTGATGTGCTTCCAGTTGCGTTGGAAATCTGACATTCAGAGCTTTCCAACGATATATGGCAATCCATATTTGGCATGAAATTGAGGCACGAGTGAAAGGAATCTTTAAGGGCTAAAAACAAGCAAAAATGAATCAAAGTGCTTCCACCAGGATTCGAAGAGGGATACCAAGGGAAGACACTAGGCGCTACTCTTGTGCCAAGGAAAATGGCCAGCAAATGCTTCACCCAAGACTTGAACCAAGACTTGCAAAGAGCTTTGTTCTCTTGTCACAAGGAAGGAACGTGCGCACACTTTGGCAAGGAAGGGAACCAAAGCTCTTGGCCAAAGCTCTTGCCAAGAGCTGAGCTTTTCCATGGGAGGTGGACCATGGGCCAAAATTCAACCAAAATTCTAATTAAATTCAATTCTTCACCAAATTGAATTGAGGCCAACCAAACCCATCTCTCTTCAAATCCAAAGCAAGCAAAGCCCACATCATCACTCAAAGGCACAACAACAAGCTAGAATTAGGATTTTCATTTAATTTGTTTTTCATTTCAATTTCATTTTATTTTGTAAAAAGCCTATATAAAGGCATCAGTCTCATTTTCAAAAGGAGAGCTCGATTAGAAAAGAGGCTAGCTCCAATAGGGAGTTGTGCACTCTTTAGTTTTCATTTTGCTTTCTTTCTTAGTTTTCTTCTCTGTTTTGAATTTTTGGATTGAGATTGGAAGGAATTCTGTTTTCATTCTCCATCTGCAACTTCTCTTGTTCCTCTACTGCAATTTACTCTTCTATTTTCATTTTGCAATTGTTCTTGTTGGATCAAGGAAGGATTTGAGATCTAGACTTGTTTTCTAGTCTCTTCCACTCCTGAGATCTTGAACCACTTTTGAATTGCTGCAAATTAAGCAATGCTTTTCTGTCTTTAAAATTCTTCAAGGCATTTCCCTTTTCTGTTTAGATCTGTTGCATGATTTTGCATCTTTTACTTCTCTGTTTGATTGCTATTTACACTTTCCTGTTGAATTTTAATTTCCAGCACCCACTCCCCTTTATATTTCATGCAATTTACATTTCTTGTCATTTAAGATTCTTGCAATTTATATTTCTTGCTCTTTAAGTTTCTGTCCAATTTTACTTACTGCACTTTATAATTTTTGCACACTTACTTTCTGCAACTTTAAATTCTTTGCACTTTACATTCTGTTCTCAAATTTTCACTCAATTCACTCAATGTTAGCTTGACTAAACTAATCACCCACTAAAGTTGCTTGATCCATCAATCCCTATGGGATCGACCTCACTCTAAGTGAGTTTTACTACTTGATACGACCCGGTACACTTGCCGGTAAGTTTTAGGTGTTTTGGAAAATTCATTTTTCCACAAAAATACCATCAGGTACAACTAACCATACATGGACCTGGATCACTACATTTCTCAGGTATATTTCCCATTAAAGCAGATATAGAACTACCTAAAGGAATAGTTTCTAATTGATTAATTTTATCTTTATGTATGCACAAATCCTTTAGAAACTTTGCGTATTTAGGTACCTGTTGAATAACATCAAAAAGGGGAACAGTTACCCCGACCTTTTTGAATATTTCTACCATTTTGGGGTCAAGTTCCATCTGCTTTCTGGTTTTCCTTGCAAGTTGTGGAAAGGGAATAGGAGGGGCACGATCTGTAGCTTCAGCATCCCCTGGGGCTTCATTATATGGTTGAACTTCTTCTTCTTCAACTATGTCTTGTACGTCTGGTGCACGAAATTACAATCACACTTTTGCAACTCCGCACAACTAACCAGCAAGTGCACTGGGTCATCCAAGTAATACCTTACGTGAGTAAGGGTCGATCCCACGGAGATTGTCGGCTTGAAGCAAGCTATGGTTATCTTGTAACTCTTAGTCAGGATACCAATAATTCTCAGATTTAATTGTAAAAAGTAAAAGAACATGAAATAAGTACTTGTTATGCAGTAATGAAGAACAGGTTGATGCTTTGGAGATACTTTGTCTTCTGAATCTCTGCTTTCCTACTATCTTCTTCTTCATGCACGCAAGGCTCCTTCCATGGCAAGATTTATGTTGGGCATCAACGTTGTCAATGGCTACTTCCCGTTCTCTCAGTGAAAACGTTCCAAATGCGTTGTCAGCACATGGCTAATCATCTGTCGGTTCTCGATCATGCTGGAATAGGATCCATTGATCCTTTAGCATCTGTCACACGCCCAACAATCGCGAGTTTGAAGCTCGTCACAGCCATCCCTTCCCAGATCCTACTCAGAATACCACAGACAAGGTTTAGACGTTCCGGATCTCAGGAATGGCCGCCAATAATTCTAGCTTATACCACGAAGACTCTGATCTGAATCATGAGGCTAAGAGATATGCATTCAATCTAAGGTAGAACGGAGGTGGTTGTCAGGCACACGTTTATAGGTGAGAATGATGATGAGTGTCACGGATCATCACATTCATCAGGTTGAGGTGCAAATGAATATCTTAGAATAGAAGCAAGCGTGATAGAATGGAAAACAGTAGTAATTGCATTAATTCATGAAGAAAAGCAGAGCTCCTCACCCCCAACAATGGGGTTTAGAGACTCATGCCATAGAAAATACAATAAGAAACGTGTAAAGTGTCATGAGGTATAAGATGAATCACTAAAAGTAGTTTTTATAGTAAACTGGTGACTTAGGGTTACAGAAAATGAGTAAGCTAGGGTGTTTAGTGTAAACATCCACTTCCGGGGCCCACTTGGTGTGTGCTTGGGCTGAGCATTGAAGCTTCCATGTGTAGAGACTTTTCTTGGAGTTAAACGCCAGCTTTTGTGCCAGTTTGGGCGTTTAACTCCAGTTTTTATGCCAGTTCCAGCGTTAAACGTCAAAATTCTTGAGCTGACTTGGAACACCTGTTTGGGCCATCAAATCACGGGCAAAGTATAAACTATTATATATTGCTGGAAAGCCCAGAATGTCTACTTTCCAAAGAAATTAAGAGCGCGCCAATTCGGCTTCTGTAGCTCCAGAAAATCCACTTCGAGTGCAGGGAGGTCAGAATCCAACAGCATCTGTAGTCCTTTTTCAGCCTCTGAATCAGATTTTTGCTCAGGTCCCTCAATTTCAGCCAGAAAATATCTAAAATTACAGAAAAACACACAAACTCATAGTAAAGTCCAGAAAAGTGAATTTTAAATAAAAACTAATAAAAATATAATAAAAACTAATTAAAATATACTAAAAACATACTAAAAACAATGCCAAAAAGCGTATAAATTATCCGCTCATCACAACACCAAACTTAAATTGTTGCTTGTCCCCAAGCAACTGAAAATGAAATAGGATAAAAATAAGAGAATATACAATGAATTCCAAAAACATCTATGAAGATCAGTATTAATTAGATGAGCGGGGCTTTTAGCTTTTTGCTTCTAAACAATTTTGGCATCTCACTTTATCCTTTGAAGTTCAGAATGATTGGCTTCTATAGGAACTCAGAATCCAGATAGTGTTATTGATTCTCCTAGTTAAGTATGTTGATTCTTGAACACAGCTTCTTTATGAGTCTTGGCCGTGACCCAAAGCATTTTATTTTCCAGTATTACCACCGGATACATAAATGCCACAGACACATAACTGGGTGAACCTTTTCAGATTGTGACTCAGCTTTGCTAGAGTCCCCAATTAGAGGTGTCCAGAGCTCTTAAGCACACTCTTTTTGCTTTTGGACCACGACTTTAACCGCTCAGTCTCAAGTTTTCACTTGACACCTTCACGCCACAAGAACATGGTTAGGGACAGCTTGATTTAGCCGCTTAGGCCAGGATTTTATTCTTGTGGGCCCTCCTATCCACTGATGCTCAAAGCCTTGGATCTTTTTTTATTTCACCCTTGCCTTTTGGTTTAAAGGGCTATTGGCTTTTTCTGCTTGCTTTTTCTTTTTCTTTCTTTTTTTTTGCTTTTTTTTTTTGCAAGCTTTTCACTGCTTTTTCTTGTTTCAAGAATCAATTTTATGATTTTTCAGATTATCAAATAACATTTCTCCTTTTCCGTCATTCTTTCAAGAGCCAACAATTTTAACATCCATGAATCAACAAATTCAAAAATATGTACTGTTCAAGCATTCATTCAGAAAAACAATAATATTGCCACCACATCAAAATAATTAAACTGTTTTAAAATTTGAAATTCATGCACTTCTTTTTCTTTTTCAATTAAAAACATTTTTCATTTAAGAAAGGTGATGGATTCATTTTCATAGCTTTAAGGCATAGACACTTAGACACTAGTGATCATGTAATAAAGACACGAACATAGACAAACATAAAGCACAATTTTCGAAAAACAGAAAATAAAGAACGAGGAAATTAAAGAACGGGTCCACCTTAGTGATGGCGGCTTGTTCTTCCTCTTGAAGATCTTATGGAGTGTTTGAGCTCCTCAATGTCTCTTCCTTGTCTTTGTTGTTCCTCTCTCATGGTTCTTTGGTCTTCTCTAATTTCATGGAGGAGGATGGAATGCTCCTGGTGCTCCATCCTTAGTTGTCTCATGTTGGAACTTAATTCTCCTAGGGAGGTGTTGATTTTCTCCCAATAGTTTTGTGGAAGAAAATGCATCCCTTGAGGCATCTCAGGGATTTCATGAGGAGTTTCCTCATGCTCTTGTTGAGGTCCATGAGTGGGATCTCTTGTTTGCTCCATCCTTTTCTTAGTGATGGGCTTGTCCTCTTCAATGAGGAGTCTTGGCCACAACTTTATAGAAGTGGTCTTAATGGATCTTTGAGATGAATCTCTCAATCTCTCATGATTCGAAGGTGGAAGCAATTGCCTTTCCATTCCTCTTTCTAGAGGTTTCTCTGGCCTTAGGTGCCATAAATGGTTATGGAAAAACAAAAAAAACTGAGCTTTTCCACACCAAACTTAAAAGGTTTGCTCGTCCTCGAGCAAAAGAATAAAGAAAGGAGGAGAAGAAGAAGAGATGGAGGAGATGGAGGTGTGTGAATTATTCGGCCAAGGGGGGTTTTAGGTGGTTTGTATAATGGTTTTGGAGGAGTAATGGAGGTGATTGGTGGAGGTTATTTGGAAAAGAGTATTATGAAAAGGTGTGAAGAAGTGAGAGAGTGAGTTGAGGTTGGTGGGGATCTTGTGTGGTCCACAGATCCTGAGGTGTCAAGGATTTCTCATCCCTGCACCAATTAGGCTTGTAAAATGCCCTTTGCTGCCAATCCTGGCGTTAAACGCCAGGTTGCTGCCCATTTCTGGCGTTTAACGCCAGCTTCTTGCCCTTTTCTGGTGTTAAACGCCAGTCTGGTGCCCATTTCTGGCTTTAAACGCCCAGAATGGTGCCAGACTGGGCGTTTAACGCCCATTCTGCTACCTTTACTGGCGTTTAAACGCCAATAGGCTTCTCCTCCAGGGTGTGCTATTTTTCATTCTGTTTTTCAGTTTGTTTTTGATTTTTTAATTTTTTTTGTGACTTCACATGATCATCAACTTACAGAAAACATAAAATAACAATGGAAAATAGAAATTAACATAGATAAGTAAAATTGGGTTACCTCCCAACAAGCGCTTCTTTAATGTCAGTAGCTTGACAGTGGGCTCTCATGGAGCCTCACAGATACTCAGAGCATGATGATGGCCTCTTAACACCAAACTTAGAGTTTAGTTATGGCCTTCCAACACCAAACTTAGAGTTTGAATGTGGGGATTTTATTTGACTCTGTATTGAGAGAAGCCTTTCATGCTTCTTCTTTTTCCTGTCTGCAACCCATGGTGCTTCCTGAATGGCGAAGAATTGCTCATCCGGAAAGGTTTCAGAGATCTCAGTAGGAGGGTGGGATGCTCCTGCTTCTGGTTCTATTCGGGACAGGTGATCAGCTACCTGGTTCTCTGTCCCTTTTCTGTCTCTTATTTCTATATCAAACTCTTGCAGAAGCAACACCCATCTTATGAGCCTGGGTTTTGAATCCTGCTTTGTGAGTAGGTATTTAAGAGCAGCACGGTCAGTATACACAATCACTTTTGAACCTATTAAATAGGATCTAAACTTGTCAATGGCATAAACCACTGCATGTAACTCTTTTTCTGTGGTTGTGTAATTCTTCTGTGCATCATTTAAAATACGGCTAGCATAGTAAATGACGTGCAGAAGCTTGTTATGCCTCTGTCCTAACATTGCACCAATGGCATGGTCACTGGCATCACACATTAGTTCGAATGGTAATGTCCAGTCAGGTGCAGAGATGACTGGTGCTGTGACCAGCTTGGCTTTCAGGGTTTCAAACGCCTGCAGACACTTTGTGTCAAACACAAATGGCGTGTCAGCAGCTAGCAGGTTGCTTAGAGGTTTTGTAATTTTTGAAAAATCCTTTATGAACCTCCTATAGAATCGTGCATGTCCCAGAAAGCTTCTGATTGCCTTTACATTGGCAGGTGGTGGTAATTTTTCAATTACTTCCACTTTAGCTTGATCCACCTCTATTCCCTTGTTTGAAATTTTATGCCCAAGGACAATTCCTTCAGTTACCATGAAGTGACATTTTTCCCAGTTTAAAACTAGGTTGGTCTCTTGGCATCTTTTCAAAACAAGTGCTAAATGGTCAAGACAGGAGCTGAATGAGTCTCCAAATACTGAAAAGTCATCCATGAAGACTTCCAAAAAATTTTCCACCATATCAGAGAAAATAGAGAGCATGCATCTTTGAAAGGTCGCAGGTGCATTGCACAGACCAAAAGGCATCCTTCTGTAGGCAAATACTCCAGAAGGACATGTTAATGCTGTTTTCTCTTGGTCTTGAGGATCCACTGTAATTTGGTTGTAACCTGAATAGCCATCCAAAAAGTAGTAATATTCATGACCTGCTAGTCTCTCTAGCATCTGGTCTATGAATGGTAAAGGAAAGTGATCCTTTCGGGTGGCTGTATTGAGCCTTCTGTAGTCAATACACATACGCCACCCTGTAACTGTTCTTGTAGGAACCAGTTCATTCTTTTCATTATGAACCACTGTCATGCCTCCCTTCTTGGGGACAACATGGATAGGGCTTACCCAGGGGCTATCAGAAATAGGATAAATAATCCCAGCCTCTAGTAACTTAGTGAGTTCTTTCTGCACCACTTCCTTCATGGCTGGATTTAGCCGCCTCTGTGGTTGAACCACTGGCTTAGCATCATCCTCCAATAGGATCTTGTGCATGCATCTTGCTAGGCTAATGCCCTTAAGGTCACTTATGGACCACCCAAGAGCTGTCTTGTATGTCCTTAGCACTTGAATTAGTGCTTTCTCTTCTTGTGGATTTAAAGCAGAGCTTATGATCACTGGAAAAGTGTCACCTTCTCCCAGAAATGCATATTTCAGGGATGGTGGTAGTGGTTTGAGCTCGGGTTTAGGAGGTTTCTTCTCTTCCTGGGGGACTTTCAGAGGTTCTTTTATTTCTTCTTCCAGATCAGGCTGAACATCTTTAAAGATGTCCTCTAGCTTTGATTCAAGACTTTCAGTCATATTGACCTCTTCCACCAGGGAGTCAATAATATCAACGCTCATGCAGTTATTTGACGTGTCTGGATGCTGCATAGCCTTGACAACATTTAACTTGAACTCATCCTCATTGACTCTCAGGGTCACTTTCCCTTTTTGGACATCAATGAGAGTTCGTCTAGTTGCTAGGAAAGGTCTTCCTAGAATCAGAGGTGCACTTTTGTGCTCCTCCATTTCCAGCACTACAAAGTCAGTGGGAAAGGCAAATGGCCCAACCTTGACAATCATGTCCTCAATTATGCCTGATGGGTATTTAATGGAGCCATCAGCAAGTTGAAGACATATCCGAGTTAGTTTGACCTCTTCAGTCAAGCCAAGCTTTCTGATGGTGGATGCAGGTATTAGATTGATACTTGCTCCAAGGTCACATAGAGCTGTCTTAGTACAAGCACCCTCTATTGTGCATGGTATCATGAAGCTCCCTGGATCTTGAAGCTTCTCTGGTAAGCTTTTCAGAATGACTGCACTGCATTCTTCAGTGAGAAACACTTTTTCAGTTTCTCTCCAATCCTTCTTATGACTTAAGATATCTTTCATGAACTTAGCATAAGAGGGTATTTGCTCAAGTGCCTTTGCAAATGGGATCTTTATCTCAAGGGTCCTGAGATAGTCTGCAAAGCGGGCAAATTGTTTATCCTGCTCCGCTTGGCGGAGTTTTTGAGGATAAGGCATCTTGGCTTTATATTCTTCACCCTTAGTTGCTGCAGGTTTATTCCCTATAGAGGTGGTTGGAGAAGCCTTCTTAGAGGGGTTACTATCAGCACTTGCAGGTGTCTGATCCCTCATTGGCGTTTGAATGCCAGGATTGGGCATCCACTGGGCGTTTAACACCAGTCTTTCACCCTTTTCTAGCGTTTGAACGCCAGAATTATTCCTCTCTGGGCTCTTGCTGTCCTCGGAGGGATTTTGGGCAGTGGTTTGGTTGTCCTCTGTCAGTTGTTCCTTTCTTGGCTTTCTGCTACTTTGAGCTGATTTATTCAATGTCTTCCCGCTCCTTAATTGGACAGCTTGGCATTCTTCTGTTATCTGTTTAGATAGCTGCTGTCTTGTCTGATTCAATTGTGCTTTCATATTCTTGTTAGCATTTTTAGTGTCTTGGAGCATCTCTTTGAATTCTGCTAATTGTTTTGTCATAAGGAGTAATTGCTGATTAAGTTCAACAATCTATTTTTGAGGATTAGGATCAGTAGTTACTGCCATAACCTCTTCTTTAATGGAGGACTCACTGTTTGAGTACAGATATTGATTTCTAGCAACTGTATCTATGAGTTCTTAAGCATCTTCAATTGTTTTTCTCATGTGTATAGATCCACCAGCTGAGTGGTCTAGAGACATTTGAGCTCTTTCTGTAAGCCCATAGTAAAAGATGTCTAACTGTACCCACTCTGAAAACATTTCAGAGGGGCATTTCCTTAGCATCCCTCTATACCTCTCTTAGGCATTATAAAGGGATTCATGATCCTCTTGTTTATAGCCTTGGATGTCCAGTCTTAGCTATGTCATCCTTTTTGGAGGGTAAAATTGATTCAGGAATTTGTCTGTTAATTGTCTCCATGTTTTTATACTTGCTGTGGGTTGGTTATTTAACCACCTCTTAGCTTGATCTTTTACAGCAAATGGAAACAATAATAATCTGTAGACATCCTGATCCACTTCTTTATCACGTACTATGTCAGTAATTTGTAAGAACTGTGCCAGAAACTCAGTAGGTTCTTCCTGTGGAAGATCGCAATACTGGCAATTTTGCTGCACCATGATAATGAGCTGAGGATTTAGCTCAAAACTGCTTGCTTTGATGGGAGGTATATAGATGCTACTCCCATATGCAGCTGTAATGGGGTTAGCATATGACCCCAGAGTCCTTCTGGACTGTTCACTTCCACTTAGGTCCATGATGGAGAAAAGGGAACTGATATGAAATTTTTTTTTATTTTATTTAATTAAAAGTAACCAAAAAAATAAAACAAAATAAATGAAAAATAAAATAAAAGTTTCGAAAATTTAAGAAAAAGTAAAAAGATAAATAAATAATTCGAATGCTAAAATGGCTAATTAATTAAAAAGATTTGAAAAATTTTGGATATGGTTTTCAAAAATTAGAGGAAAATGAAATAAAAGCAAATTGAAAACTAAATTAATTAATTAATTAGAAAGATTTTGGAATTAGCAATCAAAAAGATATGATTGAAAATTGTTTTGAAAAAGATATGATTGAGAAGATATGATTGCAATTTATAAAAAAAATATGATTGAAAAGATATGATTGAAGAAATTAAAAAGATTTTATTTTTGAAAAAGATTTGAAAAGATCAATTTTTGAAATTAGAATATTGACTTGACTAAAAAAAAGATATGATTTTGAAAATCTTTGACTAAATTAATGCAAAATTTCGAAATTAATGAGTAAAATAAGGAAAGGATATTTTTTTTATTTTTGAATTTTAATGCGGAAAGAGAAAAACAACAAAATGACACTAAAGAAATTTTAGATCAAAACACAGAGAACAAACAACAAAGCTTTGAATGTCAAGATGAACACCAAGTACACTTTGAAAATCAAGATGAACACCAAGAACTAATTTTTGAAAAATTTTTTAAGTAAATAGAAGCACAAAAACACCAAACTTAAAATTTTTAGAAAATCAAACACAAATTTTCGAAAATTTAAGGGAAAACACAAAGAAGACACCAAACTTAGAATTTTTAAAGATCAAGAAAGAACTAGGAACATGCAAATTCGAAAAAATTAAAAGAAAATAAAAGCATGTAATTGACACCAAACTTAAAATATGAAACTAAACTCAAATAAAAGACTCTAAGCTAACAAAAATAAAATATTCCTAATCTAAGCAACAAGATAAACCGTCAGTTGTCCAAACTCGAACAATCCCCGGCAACGGCGCCAAAAACTTGGTGCACGAAATTACAATCACACTTTTGCAACTCTGCACAACTAACCAGCAAGTGCACTGGGTCGTCCAAGTAATACCTTACGTGAGTAAGGGTCAATCCCACGGAGATTGTCGGCTTGAAGCAAGCTATGGTTATCTTGTAACTCTTAGTCAGGATATCAATAATTCTCAGATTTAATTATAAAAAGTAAAAGAACATGAAATAAGTACTTGTTATGCAGTAATGAAGAATAGGTTGAGGCTTTGGAGATGCTTTGTCTTCTGAATCTCTACTTTCCTACTATCTTCTTCTTCATGCACGCAAGGCTCCTTCCATGGCAAGCTTTATGTTGGGCATCACCGTTGTCAATGGCTACTTCCTGTCCTCTCAGTGAAAATGTTCCAAATGCGCTGTCACCGCACGGCTAATCATCTGTCGGTTCTCGATCCTGCTAGAATAGGATCCATTGATCCTTTTGCGTCTGTCACACGCCCAACAATCGCGAGTTTGAAGATCGTCACAGCCATCCCTTCCCAGATCCTACTCAAAATACCACAGACAAGGTTTAGACGTTCCGGATCTCAGGAATGGCTGCCAATAATTCTAGCTTATACCACGAAGACTCTGATTTGAATCATGAGGCTAAGAGATATGCATTCAATCTAAGGTAGAACGGAGGTGGTTGTCAGGAACGCGTTCATAGGTGAGAATGATGATGAGTGTCACGGATCATCACATTCATCAGGTTAAGGTGCGAATGAATATTTTAGAATAGAAGCAAGCGTGATAGAATGGAAAATAGTAGTAATTGCATTAATTCATGAAGAACAGCAGAGCTCCTCACCCCCAACAATGGGGTTTAGAGACTTATGCCGTAGAAAATACAATAAGAAACATGTAAAGTGTCATGAGGTACAAGATGAATCACTAAAAGTAGTTTTTATAGTAAACTGGTGACCTAGGGTTACAGAAAATGAGTAAGCTAGGGTGTTTAGTGTAAAAATCCACTTCCAGGGCCCACTTGGTATGTGCTTGGGCTGAGCATTGAAGCTTCCATGTGTAGAGACTTTTCTTGGAGTTAAACGCCAGCTTTTGTGCCAGTTTGGGCGTTTAACTCCCGTTTTTATGCCAGTTCCGGCGTTAAACGCCAGAATTCTTGAGCTGACTTGGAACGCCTGTTTGGGCCATCAAATCTCGGGCAAAGTATGGGCTATTATATATTGCTGGAAAGCCCAGGATGTCTACTTTCCAAAGCAATTGAGATCGTGCCAATTGGGCTTCTGTAGCTCCAGAAAATCCACTACGAGTGCAGGGAGGTCAGAATCCAACAGCATCTGCAGTCCTTTTTCAGCCTCTGAATCATATTTTTGCTCAGGTCCCTCAATTTCAGCCAGAAAATACCTGAAATTACAGTAAAACACACAAACTCATAGTAAAGTTCAGAAAAGTGAATTTTAAATAAAAACCAATAAAAATATAATAAAAACTAATTAAAATATTCTAAAAATATACTAAAAACAATGCCAAAAAGCGTATAAATTATCCGCTCATCAACGTCCTCGTTCTCTTCAGCATCTTCTACTTCCACCACATCCTCTGCTGGCACGTTTTCTGGTGGGTTTGGCTCCTCATGATTTCTCTCCTGTAATGTGATTCTGGACCTCAAAGTGATGGCGTTGATGCCACCTTTGGGATTAGGCTGTGGTTGAGAAGGAATTCTATTAGAGCTTGAAGGTTGATGTGTGGAATTAAGTGAGGAATCCATCCGGGAGACGAGAGCCTGTAAAGTGGCAGTCAAGCCATTCAGACTAGAGTTCAGCTGCGCCTGCATGTCTTGTTGTCCTTGCGCAAGAGAACGGAGCATCTCGTCATTTGATGAGGAATTAGAATAAGCAGTCTGAGAGACTTGTTGTTGGGTTTGCTGGGGTCCTTGTGATTATCTTAGGTGAGGTGCCCTGTAAGGTTGGTTCTGATTCTGCTGTCTGTTGTTGTTATTGTTATTCCACCTCTTGTTTCCATTATTGTCTCTGCCTCCTCTGTTAAAGTTTTCCCTCCAGCCATGGTTAGAATTATCTCTCCAGCCTTGGTTGGATTTGTCTTGCCATCCATGGTTATTATTACCACCTTGGTTGTAGTTGCCACCTTGTTGATTGTATCCTTAATTCGGACGGTCATAGAAGTTATGAGTGGCTGCCATAGTGTTGTCTTCCTGGAGCTGCAAGCATTCATCAGTATAATGACTATAATCAGCACAGATCCTGCATACTCTTTGTGGAACTAACTGTTGGCTTTGTTGTGGTGAAGGCTGAGCTTGTTGTGCCTGTTGTTGATTTAACTGCATATGCTTCAGTAGGTTGGTCATTTCACATATGCTCTGGGTGAGAGCAGTAGTTTCTTTGCTAGAAGAAATCTCTGCAACAGCTTTGGGATGGTTGTGCTTCTGTCTGTGATTTCTAGTGGACTCAGCTAAGTCGTTGATCAGTTGCCATGCTTTATCTGTGGTTTTGTACTTTTTCAGAGAACCATTACTAGCACCTTCCAGTGTAGTCTTATCCTGGGGGTTCATGCCTTGAGTGAAGTAGCTGATCAATACTAGTTTACCAATCATGTGATGGGGACATGCATCCAAGAGATTGTTGAAGCGCTCCCAATATTCATAGAGAGTCTCTGATTCACCTTGAACAATGTAGGAGATCTCTTTTCTCAGTCTATCTGTGACTTCAGCTGGGAAGTATTTTTCCAAAAATTCTCTCCTGAGTGTATCCCAGTTGGTAACAGTTGCTTCAGGTTGGGAATAGTACCACTCCATCGCCTTTCCTTTAAGAGAAAACGGAAAAGCGGTTAACAGAATAGAAGTTTCATCTGCACCATGACGCCTAACAGTAGAACAGGCTGTCTGGAAATCCCTAAGGTACTTGATGGGCTCTTGAGCAGGTAAGCCATGAAACTTGGGCATCAAGTTGATCAGTGTAGTTTTTAGTTCAAAATCTGCAGCTGCAGTCAGGTGATGCACTTGATACGGCTGTAGTGTAAAATCTGGGGCTCCTGCCTCCTGGAGAGTAATCCTCCTAGGTGCTGCCATGTTTCTTGCACGTAAATCAACTGGATCAGTAGTAAATGAGCTTGTCTCGCTCTTAGATGGCGGTTCAGATTTGCCCTTAGATGAGACTGGTGAATTGATAATAATCACTTCACCACCCTCAGAGGCTAACCGACGTCGAGTTCGTCTAATATGTGAAAGAGTTCTTTCAATTTCAGGATCAAATGGGACTAAACTCGGATAAGGCAATGAACGCGTCATTCAATGAGGAAGACATGTAACTCATGGTAACAAAAATAAAAATAAAATATGCAAATAAAAATAAAATATATACACTAATTAATAATTTAGCACACTATTGCAACTCCATGGCAACGACGCCAAAAATTGATGCGTGGAAGAAGTTAACCAATTTAGAGATTTCAATTAAGAGGACAGCGTTGCACGTATAGCTCTTAACCGGCTAAGATCTGCCTTACCAATTTAAAAAAAGGGTTGTCACAAATTTTAGAAATAAAATACTGGGAGTATGAGTCCCAGGTCGTCTCCCAACGAGTTGCAGGAAAGAGTGCTAATTTATTAATCAAAAAATTCCCAGAAAGTTGAGTTTGATAATGAGTAATTAAAATAATTGTTAATTAAAGCAATAAAAATAAACTAAGAATAATTATTGATACTCTGAATAAAAGGCCTTGACTGGGGGAATAATTAAATAGAATTTCTATGATTCTATCCTTGTTGGAATCTTCTCAAGTGTAGTGTAAAAAGGTTGTTGTTCTCACTCGGTTACCCCTTACTAAATAAGGAAATGTATGATGGTTAAACTAACTCTCACCCTCAATTCCTAGTCCTCTCCCTTAGGGAGGTCTAGTGTTAGTAGGTATGGAATTAGCTAACAACGTCCAATTCAACCAAGCACTTGAGCATTCCAATTCAAGTATCTCCTTTTAATCAACCCCCATGTCAAGTAGAAATTTTACTCCATTGACATGAAAGAAATAATCATAAAAATATGAGAAGACATAATTAAATAAAATAAAATAGAGAATTAAAATTAATTAAAATAGAAATAACTTCATATATTAATAAATTCAAAACGCAACATAATTATCTGAACAGAGTCAATGAGTAATTAATTAAAAATAAGGGAGTAAAGAAACAAACTAAAGTAATGTCTTCAACGGAGGTAATGGCTCTTCAACATCCACAATCCAAAGCAAAAGCATAAACTATCAATATAACACTAATCTAGATTCAGATCTAAAACTAAGAGTAATCCTAATGTGATGAATCTCTCTGTGTGTGGATGCCTCCTTGAGTTTCTGCATGTTCCCTAGGTTTAGTCTGTGTTTCTAGGCTAAAAACTGGGTCAAAATGCGGCCCAAAATCGCCCCCAGTGTATTCTGTTATTTTTGCAGATCGCGCAGGTCACGCGTACGCGTCGTCCACGCGTTCGCGTCATTCAGTGATTTTCCTTGTCACGTGTTCGCGTGGTTCACGCGTTCGTGTCATTCGTGTAGACTCCAATTGACGCGTTTACGTCAGGCACGCGTCCGCGTCATTGCGAATTCTCCATTTCACGCGTTCGCGTGGGCCATGCGCTCGCTTCATTGCTCGCTGGTCATCTCCTTAGTTTCTTGTGTTCCTTCCATTTTTGCAAGCCTCCTCCCCCATTTCCAAGTCGTTCGTGACCTGTGAAGCCTGAAACACTTAACACACGGATCACGACATCGAATGGGATAAAGGAGAATTAAAATACATAATTAAAAGTCTCTAAGAAGCAAGTTTTCAACCATGGAGTGATTATGGGAAGGAATTGTAAATACATGCTTATCATATGAATAAGTGGGTAAAGATTTGATAAAACCACACAATTAAACACAATATAAATCATAAAATAATGGTTTATCAGTGATGTTCAATTTGGTAGGATTCATGAGCTACATACTATTTTCACCCTATATGTTCACATGTGTACTTGGAGGATAGATTTGCCCTTGACCAAGTAGGTAGATGATTTTACATTAGTTACATGCATTCACTTAGGTAGTTTGCATTTCATAAACCCTTTCTCACCATGATCTTTAGTCTTTTTATTCTAAGCATGAGGGCATGCTTGGTTTAAGTGTGGGGAGATTTGATAAACCCCAATTTTGTGGTTTATATTGTATAGAATTTGGGGGGTTTTGTCAATATTTCTCGCACTTATTCACAAGAAATGCATGGTTTTGTGTTCACTTCCTAATATTGCTTCAAGATGAAAAACATGCTTATTTTGCCTTAAAATTGCCATATTTTAATCCTCTTCTATTGCCATTCGATGCCGTGATGTATTTGTTGAGTGATTTCAGGAATTATAGGGTAGGAATGGCCTGGAAGAGAGAAAGAAAGCATGCACAAAAGGGAGGAACATGAAGATTTGAATTTTGGGAAAATCAGCGTTGGCGCGCACGCGCATTCCACGCGCACGCGTGGATGAGGATGGCTAGAAGCGGCGCGCAAGAATGGATGCGTCCGCATGGATCAGAGGATTCCTATCGACGCGCATGCGCACTTGGCGCGCACGCGTGGATCACAAAAGCAATCGGTGCACACGCACGCATGGCGCGCATGCGCGGGAAGCTGCACGTGACCTCATTAAATGAAATCATGCCTGTCGATTTCTGAGGCTCATCAGACCCAAATTCAAGCTGTTTCTACATGGAAAACACCCAAGGATGCTAGGGGAAAGGGGGGGATCAATCATTTTACACTAAGACACAATTTATCTAGATTTTGGTTCTTTGTTCTTCTAGAGAGAGAAACCCTTGTTACTCTCTAGATCTAGTTTTAATTTGATCTTTCCTTGTTGAATTCTAAATTGGATCTTGTTAATTACTAGTTTTGATAGTTTAATTTGAATTCCTTAGTATAATTTTGCTTAGATCTTGTGATACTTTTATGAATTCTTGTCAATTGTCATTTCATACCCATTTCATGAATGTTGTGAATCTTGACTTGTTGATGTTACATTGATGATTTCTTTGGTTAATTGTGTTGTTTGAATGATTGTATGTTGATAATTGTTAGTGGGTACTTGTTAATTTCAATTTGATTGCAATTTGAACATGTCTTTTATTAATGCTTACCATGTGTTCGATGAATTGTTTACTTTGATTATGGAGTAGTTCTCTTTACTCTTGGCCTAGGCTAAGGGAATTGGGTAAACTTGAGTCATTGGGTCTAATGGATTTGATGATTTGGGAGCCCTTAGTGGTCAATTTGATAGCCATTGATGCTAACCTTCTATTAAGTCAATTAGTAGTGAGGTTAGAACTTATGGGTTGATGTTGACCAAACCATTTGACGTACATCACGTATAGAAGTAGACTTAATGAGTTTGGTTCCTCATAATTGTTAAGATATGGTTATTAGACAAGGATGGTGACCCCAATTCCCATGCCTAGCCAAGAGTTGCTTTTATTATTTATATTTGAAAACCTAAAATTCTTGATTACTTGTCTTAGTTATAGTTACTTGTTTAGTTTAGAATAGAATCATATTGGATGTTACTTTGTTAGTTTGGAATTGCTCATGTCTTGCTTAGTTATTTGAAATAATTTCTTGCATTTTAAGATTGCTTGCTTGTTAAGATTCCCTTTTTATTTTCTTGCTCATGACTTGCAACCCCAGAATTCTAACCAATATTGAAGCACATGTTTGCCCATTCCTTGTGAGACGACCCGAGGTTTGAATACTTTGGTTATTTCTATTGGGGTTGAACTTTTGACAACCAAATCCCTTCTAAATTTGATACTCGGGGATTGTTGTTGGGTAGAAGCTATACTACCAACGCGGATTTCATTGAGAAATTCTATTCTGACGATAATCCTCCCACATCACAAATCAAGCTAAATATCTAAGAAATATACATCCTAAAGTGCAAAATGTAACAAAGTAGGAATAAACAGAAGTACAGCAAAAGAAAATGTGCAAGTACTGAAAGGGAAATAAGATAAAATAAAATAAAAATAAAAATACAGAAAAAGAAATAAAATAGGATGAAAAAGAGTTTGAAAGTAGTTCACCAAAATAAGATTCGCCAGAGATGGTGACCTCCCCACACTTATATAATAGCATCGTCCTCGGTGCTCAGTCAGGCTGGGTGTGAAGAGTCGTCACCTCCAGAAGGGTGTGCTGATGCTGTCTCTATAGGCTTTGGCAATGAAGGTGCTTGAGGCTCTGCCTGTATAGGGGCTGGTAGATCTGCTAGCTGTGTCTGTGGAGGCTCCTTGTGCTGGGGCTCTGCCTGCTGGGGCTCTGCCTGCTGGGGCCCTGCCCGTGTATCCTCCTCATGCTCATCCGCCTCCTCCTCAGATGGCTCTGATGGTGTGTCAGTCTCAGAGGGGATGTCAGTGTGTCATGTCCTGATCATTAGCTTAAGATGCTCGTAGCGTCGCTTATTGCGATGATCCATCCAATCTAGGCGCTCAAATAGTCGGTGCACAAGGTGGTAAATGGGCTGGGAAGCAAGTGAGGGTGCTGTGGGTGTGGGTGGCGCAGCAGGGGCTGAAAGGGCAGCAGAAGATGTGGCTGCATTAGCAGAGGAGTAAGAGAAGGCGGTCTGTAGCCCAGAGCCTCGAACTTCCTGCCGTGTAGGATGATCTTCCTACAGTCGGCGGCTGGTGGTCTCTCATCCTCAGGCTCCCAAGGTACCTCATCTCGGCGGCCCAACTGGGTAATCAAAGAGGGGAATGGCAGAGTGCCTCGGACATGAACTTTAGCCATGGAGTGACGTATAAATCAGGGAAGGTACAGGTCTTTGCCTTCCATCACGCACCAGATAAGAGTAATCATGGTGGCTGGCACCTCAGTCTCGTGAGTGCTCGGCATTACATAGTTGTTCAGAATTTGTTGCCATAGCCGAGCCTCGTCATTCAGATAAATAATTTTTATGCCTTTTGGGTTCACTGTGGATTTACCCATAACCCATGGGACAGCTGGATCAATGGATATGGTTCACTTTACTGCCTCCCAATCAAAAGTCATAAATCTCATAGCTTTCTCAGCTTTTTGGTAATCGTCTAGTTCATCTGACTTAGGCTGGAAATGGAGGATATCTTCAATGGCCTCCTCAGTAACTAAAATCTGCTTCCCTCTGAGCTGTACTGCATCCAGGGTCGTCTTATAATAGTTGCAGTAAAATTTTCTGACCCAGGATGCATTAACCTCAGTCAAATTCCTCTCCAGAAAGAACCAGCCTCTCTATTTTATTTGTTCTGTAGTGTACTATTGTAGTTCAGCTGGAATTCTGAGGGTCTTTTCCAATTATAGGTGCCTTTTAGTCCCAAAGACATCATATTTTAGTTCACAGTAACGATTTGCGAACTTGATTGGATCAGTGGCTGGCACAAGTTGATCGGCTTTTTCCTGCGGAGTAAAGTTCTTCTCACGCCAGGAATCATCATGTAGTATATCTAACAAAGCGGTAGATGATTCTCCTCTTTTTCTTTTACCTGTTCCTGCTTTAGCTTTTCCTTTCCCTTTTGGATCAGACATCCTGAAAAATAGAGGTTCCAGGATACAATTTAGCAAACTAAAGCTGAAAAATAGGAAGGCACATAGGAAGCAAGCAATTTAAGCAGTAGATGTGTAAAAGAGGAATAAAAGCAAATGGATGATGTAAGTCAGAATTATATAGAATGTTGTACTGAATGGAAGATAAAACTCAAAGAATTTAAGTAGGAATCACAATCCAACAACTATTAATTGAAATGCAGAATGCTTGTTTGTCAGGAAACAATAATAAACATGCCATGAAAGGGGTTAAAAGGGGTTAGTGTAAACTGATAGAGAAGTTAGAAAGTCAATGAAGTCAAAAGTTATAAAGGGAAGTTAAAGTTAGTGGCATGATACTGTAGTTCCTAGCTAACAAAAATGCACAAACTTTAAGAACAAGTAACTCACATTCAAGTAGAGAATGCAGATTATTGATGATAAACATGAAAATAAAAGAAGCATAAAAAGGATTAAGCATCATTAATAATGCAATTGAAGTTGAAAGGTAACCAAAAGAGATAGTGAATGCTAGCCCAGCATGTCATGAGGTGACTTTGGTTTAAACCAAGGAAAGCACAATGTGAAAGTACCAAAGGCGAGTCATGAATAGCAGTTAAGTAAAACTGTTTCTGAGAAAAATTGGGTAGCATTCCGGCAGTAAAAGGGACGTTCCCAGAAAATTAAACAGCATAATAATGCACGTAGCAGCAATTGTCAAACAGAATTAGCAGTTCATAAGAATTTCAAAACAAATTATATCAAATCAGCAAGTAAAATGGCACTGAGCAGAATTTTCAATCATGATAGATTCAACGCAGTTATGTGCAAGCAGCATGTGACATCAAAGCAGAGCAATAATTGCAATCAGCAGGAATGAATGCAGCTTATATGAATTGATGGTATGAAGCAGAACATAATCAAACAGCCATGAAACAGTGAAACAGCAACAATAACAGCCAATCAATAGTGAAAAGCAAAAAATTCAAATAGCAGGTACAGAGCAATTATCAGGCCTAGAATCCTCTAACCACATTCTAGCTACCTAACCACCTAGAATCCACTACAAACATGCATATCTAACTAACCTAAATTGAACATAATTAAAATATGCAAACTAACTAACTTGAACGGAAAAGAAATTGGAGTGCAGTGGAACCTGGGGGCACAGTGATAGAAACAGAAATAAAGGGAGAGGTGGGTGTACGGCGGTGCTAATGGGCGGCACGGCGGCGCTGGGATGCCCGTGGTGGTCTGGGTAGAGTCAGGGGTGTTGCGAAAAGGTGAGAGGGGAAAGTAGGGGGAGAAGAAAAGAAAGAAGGAAGGGGGGAGGAGGGGTACGGTGGCGTCGCTGACGATTGGACTTCTGCCGGTAAAGAATTGTATAAAACTAATTACGTTGTAAGTATAGTTTCTAAACCAACAAAGAATCCTTTCGTACAAAAACTTTGGTTGTCACAAGTAACAAAACACAATAAAATTTATAACCGAAGTATTTAAACCTCGGGTCGTCTTCTAAAGGAATTGTAGGGAAGTATTATTTATTATTAGTTATGGAAAAGATATAATTTTGGGTTTTTGAAATAAGGAACAAGAAAAGTAAATTGCAATAATTAAAATAATAACTAATAAAACTCTTGGCAAGGTATGAGAACTGGAAATCACATCCTAGTTATCCTTATCAGGTGTGATGAGAATTATTTATTGCTCCCACTTAGTTAACCCTTACTAAATAAAGGAAAGTCAAGTGGACTAATTAACTTGATTCCTCAAGTCCTAGTCAACTTCTATGGAAAGACTAGCTTTAGAGGGATCAAAATCAATCAGTAGTTTCCAATTCTCAATCAACCACTGAGTTTGACAACTCAAGTGTTACCAATTACTTAACCAAAGCCAAAAGGAGAAAAATCTAAATTAAATTGAAAGCATCATAAATAGAATAAAATAATCATAAATCTGAAATACCTCAAATTATATTAAATAGAATATTCAAATCTAACATGGAAAGATTCATAAGCCAATTTGGCAACATAAGTAATTAACAAGTAATAGAATAAATAAAAGTAGAAAAGAACATAAAGTAAAGGAACATTGAACCTGGAATGGAGAAATAACCATAAACTAAGAGGAATCTTAATCCTAAATCCTAAGAGAGAGGAGAGAGCCTCTCTCTCTCTAAAACTACATCTAAAACCTAAAATTATGAATTATGAATGTTGTCTGAATTGTTGAATGAATGAATGGATTCTCCCACTTTATAGCCTCTAATCTGTGTTTTTTGGGACAAAAACTGAGTCAAAAACAGCCCAGAAATTGCCTTAGCGATTTCTGGTACGTACAGGTTGCTACAAAGTCACGCGGGAGCATCGTCCACGCGTTCGCGCGGATTGCATTTTTCCAGGTCAAGCGTCCGCGTGATCCACACGTGCGCATCGCCTATCTTTGGGGTAGCTATGGAAAATTATATATCGTTGCAAAGCCCTGGATATTAGTCTTCCAACGCAACTTGAACCGCATTATTTGGACTTGTGTAGCTCAAGTTATGATCGATTTAGTACCAAGAGGTCAGGCTGGACAGCTTTAGCAGTTCCTTCAGTTTCTTGTATTCCTTCCACTTTTGCATGCTTCTTTTCCATCCTCTAAGCCATTCCTGCCCTATAATCTCTAAAATCACTTAACACACATATCATGACATCGAATGGTAATAAGAGAGGATTAATATTAGCAATTTAAAGGCTCAGGAAACATGTTTTCAATCATAGCACAAAATCAGGAAGGAAAAATGTAAACTCATGCAAATCATATGAATAAGTGAGTAAAGAATTGATATAAACCACTCAATTGAGCAAAAGATAAACCATAAAATAGTGGTTTATCAATTTTCTCACACTTAAACATTAGCATGTTCTCATGCTAAGCTCAAGAGAAGCTATAAAAGTGAAGAGGAATAGTGAAACTTATGAAATGCAACCTATCTATATAAATGCAACTACATGCAAAATGTTTCTACCTACTTGGTTAAAAGTAAACAAATATTTTAAGAATAAATATGAACTGGATTTCACTAATTTAAATCACAAAATAAAGTACAAGTAAACTTGCAAAAGAAAATAGCTCGTGAAAGCCGGGAACAAAGAATCGAGTATCGTACCCTCACTGGAAGTGTATACACTCTAATCACTCAAGTGTTTAAGGTTCAATTCTCTCAATTATCTACTAATCTTGCTTTCTAAGGATTTCTCTTCATCTAACAATCAACAAAGAATTAATGCAAAGATACACGTATCAAGAGGTCTTTTAAGGGTTTTAATGGGGTTAGGGTCAAGGTAGGATTGTATTTGGCCTAGTGGACTAAAATCTGAATCCTTAATTAACTTAAACTTTCCACCTAACTTTAGACAATCCATGTAATCATAATACCACATCTAACTATCCATTAACCATGTTTTCCACATATTCATGCATTCTAATTTCAGGTACAGTACATATGCATTGCTTTCACCACTTACTTTGGGGCATTTTGTCCCCTTTTATTTATTTGCTCTTTTGCTTTTCTTTTTTCCTTTATTTTATTTTATTATTATTATTTTTTTTCATAATTTTTCTTTCTTTTTCTTTTCTTAAGGCATATGATTAAGGTATTGAATGCATGAGCATATTCTCAACATTCTTTCACATTTTCAGAAAATTCTAACATACTCAATTCTCAACCCAAATGTTTCCAAATCCAACTTTCCCACACTTAAATCATAAGCACTCTCACTAGTCTAAGCTAACCAAGGATTCAAATTAAGGACATTATTGTTTTCCGCTTAGAGTTAATGATGTGCTAAAGTAAAGAACAAAGAGGTATAATAGGCTCAACATTGGGTTGCAAAGGATAATGAAAGGGTAAGGCCATATGGGTATGTAAGCTCAGTGAAACAAAGGCCTCAATCATATAAGTGCATGCATACATCAAACAATGGAAATATAGAATTAAGCAAGACAAAGATCACAATTTTAGAGAGAACAACACACACCAAAATTAAAATATTGGTTGGTAAAATGCAACCAATCAAATAGGCTCAAAATCTCACTGGTTTTGTGTGTTCGAGCTCTAAAACCATGTTCTAGTATAATATTTCTTCAAACAAGTTCAATAAAAATTTTAATTCAAATTAGTGAAATGTTATAAAAAGTTTCTTTGAAAAGAAAATATTACTTCAACCAAGTGGTAAAATATGCACAAAATCAAACAAATATGCAATCAATCATGCAAATGCAACAATGAACAAACAAAGAAAATAAAACATTGGTGTTGAGAAGAAAATAACTAACCCATGGAGATTGGTATCGACCTCCCCACACTTAAAGATTGCACCGTCCTCGGTGCATGCTAAGATGTGCAAGTGGACGGGTTGCTTCAACTGACGCTCTTCTCCAAGGATTATGCAAATAGACTTGTTTGTTGCCCCATGTAAACGTTTTCTGTTTCCCTTCCTCGGTGGCCATCCTGAAAGAAGTGGAAAAAGAAGAAAAGTAACCCAAAAACAAAGATAGGAAATAATTTAAAATATGGTTGGGTTAATGCCAAATGATGAGAGTCTCAATTACATGGTAGCTACAACATGCAAGTGAGAAAACAGTAGAAGCACGTGGCAAATCAAGAGTGCAAAAATTTGCAACAATGGGGAAGAGAGTGTGGGTAATGAAAGATAATATAAATTCATGTCAATTTAAAAGGAATACCAGTATTATAAAATTAGTATTGACTTATAATTAATAACACCCAACAGTTTGAAACAAGTCACGAAGCACCAAATTAATACCAGAAAGGATACAACAGTTGAATAAGAATATTTAACATCAATGGAAAAATAATAAACGTAGAAAAGAATAAATATATGCACAAAATTAAAATACAATGAATGAAAGTATGCAAATAAATTAAATAAAATAGAATGAAAGTGAAGAGGGATGAGAGGTTAAAGGAATGAAGAAAAAAAGAAAGAAGGAAAAAGAAAGAAATAAGAAGGGGAAAGAAAAAATTAGGATTGGGGAAGAAAAGATAAGATAATTGGGGCTGATCTGGATAAGCTGTGCAGCGCAGGCGACGCGGACGCGTGGGGCACGCGTTCGCGTGATTGGTGATATTTGCAAGTGACGCGGACGCGTGGGGCACGCGTTCGCATGACTTGATTTGTGTTAGTGGCGTGAGAGCAGCCTCGCGTTCGCACGATTTTCCGTTTTGTTTGTATTTTGCCAAAATTTTTTTTGGGTGACGCGTGCGCGTGGGTGACGCGCACGCGTGAAAGGCGTTTCTTTTAAAACTGACGCGGATGCGTGGAGCACGCGTTCGCGAGGTAGGGCTTCTGCTTCTAGCACGATTCCAGCCCCACTCCATCATAACTTGCTGCCATTCACCTTTTTACGTCGATTTTGCAGAGTCACGTGTACGCGTGGGTGACGCATACGCATGTGAGGCTCTTTTTCAAAATGACGCAGACGCGTCAGCAACGCGGTCGCGTGGGCATGTTTGTGCCTAAGGCACGCCTCCAGCCACGCTTTCGTGTGACTCTCTGCTTCTTTTCTTCTCGTGTCCAAGGCACCTATGACGCGGACGCGTCAGCGACGCTTGCGCGTCCCGTGCCTCTCTTCTTTTTTTTTTATGCAGTATGCAGAATGCAAAATGTAGAATGTAGATGACTATGCAGAAATTATGAATGAACACGAATGAAAATAAAATAAAATAAAACTAAGAACAAAAAGGAAAGAATATACCATGGTAGGTTGTCTCCCACCTAGCACTTTTAGTTAAAGTCCTTAAGTTGGACATTTGTGAGCTCCTTGTCATGGTGGCTTGTGCTTGAACTCATCTTGAAACTTCCACCAATGCTTGGACTTCCAACATTCTTTATCAATTCCAGATACATTCCCCAAGCTTTGATGGAGTTGTTCACAAGCTTTGAGCTCCCAAAGTCGATCCTCATGTATGCCTGGATCCCAAATCTTGTTTCTACACCCGTCTTCAAGTGAATCATGATGATTCCATCCGGGTGGTTCAGCCTTAGAATTCTCATTTAGGCACCCAAACATCCTCCTAGACCCATTCATTCGAGCTTTACACCAATATTTGCACTTCAACTTGGAGTGTGCAACCGTATTGAACCTTGCAGGGCAACTCCTACCACTAACCATTTTCCTTTTACTCTTAATGCTACAAAGAGCTCTAAGCTGGCCATCTGTCTCAAGTAACCCATATTCAAGCGGGAAGGTAAAGGTTAAGGATAAGTATTTTACCCACTTGAATGTTGTATTGGATGGTAATGGCTTTGGGGGAGAGGTCTCCAACAACTTTGGCAAGGTGATTTCAAGCTCCATTTCCTTGTGCTCTTCCTTGATAACTTCCACCTCTTTGCAAGCTTCTTCAATTTCAACCTCTTCCTCTTGGTAGCTTTCTTCCAATTCAATATCTTCTTCATTACTCACCAAGGGCATGGAAGGTTGTGCTTCTTCTTCTTTAATCTCCATCTCTTGATCAACCTCTTCAAAGTCTTTAGCTATGATATGTCTTGGAGGTTGTACACCCTCTTCAACATCAAATTCAAACGTCTTGGAAGGAGGTTCTATGACTGGAGTTTCCCATGGAGGTTCTACATCTCCCAAGTCTTCAACCACTTCTTCCTCTTTAATAATTACTGCTTTGTCTAGTTGTTTTAGTATAAAATCGTACTCATCCTTGATGATTTCCTTTCCATGACAACTCCGTTCAACTATTCTTTCATTTGTAAGGGTCTCTCCTACCTCCAGACTTTGGGCTTCCTCTTGCTCTAAGACAAAATCAGACTCCTCCTTGATGTCTTCCTTCACTAATTCTTCAATCACTCCTTCGACTTCAAGGGTCTCTACTACCTCCACCTGTAGGGCCTCCTCTAGCTTCTTAAGAAGTGTGAATTCGCGAAGATGATCCCTTTTCTCTTGTTCCTTGTCAATAGCATAGCTGGGATCATCTTGATCTTGGATTGATGAATGTGGGTGCTCCTCCATGGAGGGTGGTGATGGAATGGGAAGATTATTATGTGGTTGAAAAGGAAGCGCACTAAAGCTTGAGGGTTGAATATTGGAGGTAGAGGGTTGGTCCATGCGGGATATAAGTGTTTGAAGAGTAGAGGTGAGACTAGTGATAGAGGAAAGTGTGGTATGAAGCTCTGTTTGACCTTGGTGAATAACACCAATGGTGTTGTCATCCAGTGGAGGTTGGGGTGGATATAGGTTAGGGGCATATGGAGGTGAATGGTTGTGGTTGGCTTGTGAGTATGGTGGTTCAAAGCTATGTTGAGGAGGTGGTTCATTGGCATATGATGGAGCTTGTTGGTAACTACAAGGGGGTTCTCCATATCTATCCTCTTGGTACGCACCTCGGAATGGCTCTTGACCATAGTAATTTGGTGGAGGTGGTTTGTCACGAAAGGGTCCACCATAACTATTGTCTTGGCATGCATTGTAGGATGGTCGTTGTCCATGGCATCTTGGAAGGTGTTGTTGCCGAAAGAGTTTATTAGATCCTCATGGTTCCTTCCATCTTCGATTGTTTTGACCTTGATGCACGTTCCTGTTATAGCTTCCATTTCTTTCAACAACATTAGAACCAAACTTAAAGCCAGAAGCGTGAGAATTCATAGTAGCAATTAAAGACAAAAATTAATAAAAATTAATGAAAATAAACTCCTAAAACTAGAAACACTAAAAAAAAAGAAACAAAAAAGCAAATATTTACAATAACCAATAATAAGGCACACGTTTGCAATTCCCTAGCAACGGCGCCATTTTGACGATTGGACTTCTGCCGGTAAAGAATTTTATAAAAATAATCGCGTTGTAAGTATAGTTTCTAAACCAACAAAGAATCCTTTCGTACAAAAACTTTAGTTGTCACAAGTAACAAAACCCAATAAAATTTATAACCGAAGTATTTAAACCTCGGTTCGTCTTCTCAAGGAATTGCAGGGAAGTATGATTTATTATTGGTTATGGAAAAGGTATAATTTTGGGTTTTTGAAATAAGGAACAAGAAAAGTAAATTGTTATAATTAAAATAATAACTAATAAAACTCTTGGCAAGGTATGAGAACTGGAAATCACATCCTAGTTATCCTTATCAGGTGTGATGAGAATTGTTTATTGCTCCCACTTAGTTAACCCTTACTAAATAAAGGAAAGTCAAGTGGACTAATTAACTTGATTTCTCAAGTCCTAGTCAACTTCTATGGAAAGACTAGCTTTAGAGGGATCAAAATCAATCAGAAGTTTCCAATTCTCAATCAACCGCTGAGTTTGACAACTCAAGTGTTACCAATTACTTAACCAAAGCCAAAAGGAGAAAAATCTAAATTAAATTGAAAGCATCATAAATAGAATAAAATAATCATAAATCTGAAACACCTCAAATTATATTAAATAGAATATTCAAATCTAACATGGAAAGATTCATAAGCCAATTTGGCAACATAAGTAATTAACAAGTAATAGAATAAATAAAAGTAGAAAAGAACATAAAGTAAAAGAACATTGAACCTGAAATGTAGAAATAACTATAAACTAAACGGAATCCTAATCCTAAATCCTAAGAGAGAGGAGAGAGCCTCTGTCTCTCTAAAACTACATCTAAAACCTAAAATTATGAATTATGAATGTTGTCTGAATTGTTGAATGAATGAATGGATTTCCCTACTTTATAGCCTCTAATCTGTGTTTTCTGGGCCAAAAACTGGGTCAAAAATAGCCCAAAAATCACCCCCAGCAATTTCTGGTACGTACAGGTCGCTGCAAAGTCACGCGGGAGTATCATCCACGCGTTCGCGCGGATTGCATTTTTTCCAGATCACGCGTCCGCGTGATCCATGCGTGCGCATCACCTATCTTCGGAGCAGCTATGGCAAATTATATGTCGTTGCGAAGCCCCGGATGTTAGCTTTCCAACGCAACTGAAACAGTATTATTTGGAGCTCTGTAGCTCAAGTTATGAATGATTTAGTACCAAGAGGTCAGGTTGGACAGCTTTAGCAGTTCCTTCAGTTTCTTGTATTCCTTCCACTTTTGTATGCTTCCTTTCCATCCTCTAAGCCATTCCTGTCCTATAATCTCTGAAATCACTTAACACACATATCACGGCATCGAATATTAATAAGAAAGGATTAATATTAGCAATTTAAAGGCCCAGGAAACATGTTTTCAATCATAGCACAAAATCAGGAAGGAAAAATGTAAACTCATGCAAATCATATGAATAAGTGAGTAAAGAATTGATATAAACCACTCAATTGAGCATAATATAAAACATAAAATAGTAGTTTAACAGTCGCGATGGTGGTGGGCAGTGGTCTGGGTGCGGTGGCGGGGTTGCGTTGGCGACGGGGCAGGGCGCGAATTAGGGGAGAAGGGGGAGAAGAGGAAGAGAAGGGGGAAGAGGAGGGAGTAAGGGGGAAGGAGAAGGAGAAGAGGAGAAGAAGGAGGGGTGAGAGTGGGGTGAATGGCGGCGGGTTTGGGGGTCAGTGACGGGGCGGTGCGGCAGTGGTGGCTGGTGGCAGTGGGAGGTTGGAGGTGGAACGTTGGGAAGGGGGGGAAAAAGTGACGCTGGGGCTAGGGTTTCCGCGTCAGGGGGGTTTGGGAATTTAAATCCACGCGTACGCGTGGGTCACACGTGCGCGTGGATGAGGTAAAATTGAAACGACGCGGAAGCATCATTGACGCGAACGCGTAAACAGGGGATAATGAGAAAGACGTGTACGCGTGAAACACGCATACGCGTCGACTAGAATTGTGCTAAATGCACGAATCCAGTGTCGTTTTGGCGCAAATCTCTATTTCAATAAAGGGGGCAAAAATTTTCATGCGACGCATGCACATCGCGCACGCCCACGCGTGTTATGTGTAAATGAAATTGATGCGTACGCGTCATTGACGCGCCTGCGTGGCCAATTGGTGCTCATCGCACACCAGCCGCACGATTCCAGCCCAACTTTCTGGGCGTTGGATGGAGACGCCGATCTGAGATCGATGCCCACGCGTGGCCTACGCGCACGCGTGGTGTGGGCTTTTTTTTATATAGAATATGCAGAATGCAAAATAGAGATGCTGATGCGGATGTTTTGAATGATACTAGGGAGAATAAAATAAAATAAAACTAAAAACAAACAAAACAAAACAAAATTAAAATTGAAAAAGAACGATCATACCACGGTGGGTTGTCTCCCACCTAGCACTTTTAGTTAAAGTCCTTAAGTTGGACATTTGTTGAGCTCCTTGTTATGGTGGCTTGTGCTTGAACTCATCCAGAAATCTCCACCAACGTTTGCAATTCCAATAGCCTCAGGGGTCCCAAACTAGGCATGTAAAGCCTGATGCCAGGGCATTTTGGCCAGTTTCACTGACCTTTTGTTTACTCTTTTAGGGTAGTTTCATGCATTTTCTTAGTTAATAAGCAAGTTTTGGGTAGATAATCACTTACATCTTGATTCAAGCAAACATTGTGAAATTTCATGTGATTTTATGAGAATTATGCATGAATTGAATGACAAATTGGATAATGCATGTCTCATAACTTGGATTAGAGCTTTGATGCACTTTATTTGCTTGATTTCAGGACAAAGGAAGCAAGGAAGAGCCACATTAGCAGCAACGTTAATCTAATTAACGTGACCACTAACGTGGAATGGGAATAAACTTGCAACGTTAATGAGAAAAGTGATTGCCAATAACGCCTTCGAAACCATCATGGCCCACGTTAATTACCACGTTAACTACATTAACGTGGTAGTTAACGTGGAGAGAAAGGGAGCTCCAGCGTTAGTGGTAAAAGTGAATACCACTAACGCTCTAAATTGGCAATTGGCCACGTTAAGAGTCACGTTAACTCAGTTAATGTAAACTCTAATATGGAAAGGGAAGACAATGCCAACGTTAGTGACACTCACCTTTGTCACTAATGTTGGACTAAGGCCAATTGGCCACGTTAAGAGTCACGTTAACTACATTAACGTGAACTCTAACATGGGACGAGCAAGGAATCGCCAACGTTAGTGACACTCACCTTTGTCACTAACGTTGGACCAAGCCATTATGAGCCACGTTAGTTGCCACGTTAATTGCATTAACGTGGAAGCTAACGTGGAGGGAAGAAATGATGAGCCAACATTAGTGACACTCACCATTGTCACTAACATTGCAGATGGCAATCACCACCACGTTAGTTGCCACATTAAGACAATTAACGTGAGGTACTAACGTGAGAAGGGGCGTTTGGAGCGTTAGTGACAAAGGTAAGTGTCACGTAAGCTCTCGAGGCTAAGGCATGCCCACGTTAAGAGCCACGTTAGTTATACTAACGTGAACTCTAACGTGAGAAAAGGGGGGCTAAGAGCAACGTTATTGGCAAAGGTGAACGCCAATAACGCTTGCCATGGACCAAGAGGCAACGTTAGTGGTCACGTTAGTGCCACTAACGTTGAAGTTAACGTGAACCATCTTGGGCTAGGGACGTTAGTGAAAAAGGTGATTGTCACTAACGTTCTCGAACCCACATTTTCATTTAACGTTAATGCCACTAACGTCCTAGCTAAAGTCCATGCCTACTTCACACTTTCTCTGCAAGTAAAGTTGAGCCCACTGAAGATTCCAAACTGCTTCAACTCAAGATCCAAAGGCCCATATCCAAAGACTTGAAGAGCCAACTAGATGATCAGAAGAGTAGTATATATAGGAGTAGTTTTGAACTAGAGAAGAGAGCTTTTGGCCATTGGGAAAACTACTCTCTGTATAATTTTACTTTCTCTGAACTTTTAGTTTTACTTTGAGAATGTATTTTCCATCTTTGTTTTCCATTCCCAGAGCTATGAACAATTAAACCCGTTTCATTGGGTTAGGGAGCTCTGTTGTAATTTGATGGATCAATAATAGTTTTCATTATTCTTCTTCTTTCTTTTCTCTTGATCTTACTAGAAAGCTTTCAATCTTCATCCAATTGGGTAGTTGTCTTGGAAAAGATGCTATTCATACTTGGATCTCTTCGGAACCTTGGAAGAGGAATGAAGAGATCATGCTAGAAATACTTTCTCATGTTGGACCAAATTGGGGTTTGGAGTGATATAGTGACATATAATCCTACCAACATTTTGATTTGGGAATACATGTGGTATAATCAGTGACTACACTTCATCTCTTCTCATGAGCAATTAGACCAAGGAATTGGCTATTGATCAAGATTTGAGAGATTGAATTACTAAGGAATTAGAATTCAATCACTTAAGATTGCCAAGGAGATCAATGAATGCATTGATTGAGGAAGAGATGAAAATGAACTTGATCCGGAGAATACAACATCTCCTGAGCCCAATGAACTCCCTATTTCTGATCTTACCCATTCTCTTTACTTTCTGCCATTTACTTTTATGTTCATCCTCCCCATTCACCATTTAAGATTCTGCAATTTACTTTCCGTCATTTACATTCAGTCCTTTATTTCCAGTAATTACATTTCCTGCCATTTACTTTCCGCCATTTACTTTCCTGCAATTCTCCAATAAATTCTGCTTAGCTTAACTAAAACACTCCTCCAATTAAAATTGGTTGACCAATCAATCCCTGTGGGATTCGACCTCACTCTATTGTGAGTTTTTACTTGACGACAATTTGGTATACTTGCCGAGGGAAAATTGTTGAGAGACAAGTTTCCGTGCATCAAGTTTATGGCGCCGTTGCTAGGGATTGATTTTGTATCAACAATGATTAAATTGGTGGATAACTAGATTGAGCATTTTTCTTTTGTTTGATTTAAATTCTGTTTGAGTAATTTACTTTCAGTTTTAGTTATTTTCTTCCCTTTACCCCTACCTGTTTGTGGTGTTCTCGTATTTGTTACAATTCAGTTCACTAACCCACTAACTGTTTAATATATTGCATCACTCACACTAACAGCATTTTTAACAAGAATAGTCTCTATCTCCCTTTTGCTTTGGCCTTGTTGGTTATATGACAGGTAGAAGAAGCGGGGCTTCAACTTCTGTTGATTCTAAACCTGAGAGGACCTTCCTTAGATTAAGGAGGGAAGCAAGAAGAAAGAGAGTTGTTGGTACTGAGGAAGAGGAAGAGTACTTTGAACCAGACATGGATGAGAATATGGAGAACCATCATGAAGAAGAGGCTCACAACCATGGCAGAGAAGGTCCAGTGCATCATGCTGGACAAGAAAGAAGAGTTCTAGGCTTTTATATCAATCCAAACCCAGGAAACTGTGGAAGTAGCATCCAAAAGCCAACCATACATGCCAATAACTTTGAACTAAAGCCACAGCTCATCACCCTGGTTCAGAACAACTGTTCATTCGAAGGAAGTGTCCAAGAAGACCCCAATCAACATCTAACCACATTCCTGAGGATATGTGATACTGTGAAGTCTAATGGTGTTCATCCTGACATCTATAGGCTGTTTCTGTTTCCCGTCTCACTCAAGGACAAAGCATATAAATGGCTGAAATCCTTCCCGAAGGAGAGTTTAACAACCTGGGAAGATGTGGTGAATAAATTCTTGGCGAGATTCTATCCTCCTCAAAGAATCAACAGGTTAAGAGCTGAGGTACAAACCTTCAAGCAATAAGATGGTGAAACTCTCTATGAAGCATGAGAGAGGTTTAAGGACTTGACAATAAGGTGCCTGCCAGATATGTTCAATGAATGGGTGCAGTTACACATTTTCTATGAAGGTCTTTCTTATGAATCAAAGAAGGCAGTAGACCACTCATCTGGGAGATCTCTGAACAAGAGGAAGACCATAGAAGAAGCTATAGATGTCATTGAGACTGTAGTTGAGAATGACTACTTCTATGCTTCTAAAAGAGGCAACACTAGAGGAGTAATGGAGCTAAATAACGTGGATGCATTGCTGGCCCAGAACAAGCTGATTACCAAGCAGTTGACTGACCTTACTAAGAAGATGGAGAGGAACCAAGTAGCAGTAATCACCACCTCATCAGCAACCCAAGAAGGAGTGAATGCAGAAGCAGAGTGTGAGCAGGAATAAGCCAACTACATTGGAAACTCACCTAGGCAGACCCATGATCCATACTCCAAAACCTACAATCCTGGTTGAAGGAACCACCCAAACTTTGGGTAGGGAAATTAACAAGATCAAGGCCAAGATCAGAGACGTCACAACCCCACAACAATGCAGCTCACCAATATTCCACACAGAGATCATATCAGCACCCACCTAACAACACCTCTCAACATTCATATCAAAACCAAAATGGCCATTCTTATCCCTCCAACTCCAACTCACCATCATCCGAAGATAGACTCTCAAGGATTGAGACCCTACTTGAACGAATATGCAAAGAAGTCCAGGACAGTAAAATGTTCCGAGAGGAAGTCCGGTCCAATATGCAGAATCAAGATGCTGCCATCAAGAAACTTGAGATACAAATTGGTTACCTATTCAAGCAAATTCCCAGCCATAACCTGTGCAGCAACACCAATCCAAACCCAAGAGAGGAATGTCAAGCTATCACCCTCAGAAGTGGGAAGGAATTGAAGGAAATTCCCAAGAAATCACAAGAGAAGAACTCAAATGAAGGGGAAAAGGAACGAGATGAAGTCCAAATTCCCATTCCCAATTCACAGCAAAAAGGAGAAATGCTGAAGCCAGACGTCCCAAAAGCTCCATACCCTCAGCAATTGAAAAAGAAGGGGGATGACAACCAATTCTTAAGATTTCTGGAAATCTTCAAGAAACTACAAATCAACATACCCTTTGTTGAAGCAATAGAGCAAATGCCACTCTATGCCAAGGAAGTAGCAAAGAGCTGCAATGAATGCCAAAGAGCTGGAAACCTACCCAAAAGAAATGAGATGCCACAAAATTTCATCTTAGAACTGGAACTGTTTGATGTATGGGGAATCAATTTCATGGGACTATTTCCAACCTCATATTCAAACAAGTATATCCTAGTAGCAGTGGATTACGTTTCCAAGTGGATAGAGGCCATTGCAACCCCAACAAATGATAACAAGGTGGTCATGAACTTCCTCAGAAAGAATATCTTTAGCCGGTTTGGAGTCCCACGAGCGCTCATCAGTGATGGAGGGAGCCATTTTTGTAACAGGCCACTAGAAGCTCTTCTCCTACGATACGGGGTAAAGCACAAGGTTGCCACACCTTATCATCCCGAAACAAGTGGGCAAACCGAGATATCTAACAGAGAGTTAAAAAGGATTCTGGAAAAGACTGTAGGAGCATCAAGAAATGACTGGTCGAAGAAGCTAGATGATGCTCTTTGGGCATACAGAACAGCATTCAAAACACCAATCGGGATGTCTCCATATCAACTGGTGTATGGAAAGGCCTGTCATTTACCATTGGAGCTTGAACACAAAGCCCTCTGGGCTCTCAAGCTACTAAATTTTGATAGCCTTGCCGCTGGTGAAAAAAAAGTCCTGCAGCTGTAGGAAATGGAGGAATTCAAATCTCAAGCCTATGAAAATGCGAAGATCTATAAAGAAAAGGCAAAGAGAAGACATGACCTCAATCTGACACCCAGGAGTTTCGAAAAGGGATAGCAAGTGCTCCTCTACAACTCCAAATTGAGACTTTTCCCTGGGAAACTCAAATCAAGGTGGTCTGGACCCTTTCTTGTCACAAAGGTCTCGCCGTATGGTCACATAGAAATCATGGAGGAAAGCTCAAGGAGGACTTTCACTGTGAACGGACAAAGGCTCAAGCATTACATGGGCAACATGGGGGAAAGCCCCAAAGTGAAATATCATCTCAACTGATGGAGAAATCGTCAAGCTAGCGACGCTAAAAGAGTGCTTCGTTGGGAGGCAACCCAACCTAAGGTAGTTTCCTTTTCATGATCATTTCAATAAAAGTTACAAGTAGTTTACCCTGTATTGTGAGGAGCTAAGTTTGGTGTTGCACACCAAAACAATCCAAGAGTGGATGTGTAATTCTAAGTTTGGTGTTCCACCAAAGGTTTCAGTTAGAATCACACTACACCTCTTCAAGAGCAAATTGCTAGCCCCAACCAATTAGGGAAACCACTTGACAAGAGTTTAATTTCTAGTTCATAGTTGTTTTAGTAATAAAAGCACATAAGATCCTCTGCATGTATTCAATCTGTTGCATTAGGTAAGGAACTAAGTTTGGTGTTCACACACCAAATCAAGTTCAGAAACTCACAAGCATACATGCATGCTAACTAATTCTCAAGTGCTTTGGGAACAAGAAACTTCCAATAACTTTGCAGGAATTCAATTAAATCTTCGGGAACAACGGTGCACCATCATCCAAGGAGGCGAAGAAGGATGCAAAAGCTGTGGACGATGACAACAAAAGGATGGCTAGAAGTCACCACAAAAAGATTGTATTGTTACTTGATTCCATATGCTTGGAAATGCTCAAATTGGAAGTCTGAATGTATCCCTGATTATTAGCTACTCTTTAGTTTACATCACTAGGATTTAATGTTCGTTTTTCCCCGCCTTTGTCATATGTTCGCTGTGCCAAGCTATCTGTTGCATTTTCACCTTGCCTACTTGTATGCTTGTCCTTTAAGTCAAATAAAAAGAGATGTTATGAAAGACCAAAGTGATGTTCAATTTGTGGAGTAAGTTCTTAAGCTTGTGGTGTAGTAATTACTTAGCTAAGTTGGTTCACCAACAAGGTAGGAAGGCAACTATCTGTCCTGAATCATATGCTTGAAATACACCCCATGAGACTAGCTAAATAACAAGATCCCAATAAGAAAAGGGGAAAGAAAAATGAAAGTTGAGAAATAAAGAAAAATAGTAAGAAATAAGGCTAGGCACTAAGGGTTGAATCTTAAGGCATGTGTCTGTGGTGCTCCTGTGCAAAGGATATACTTGGATGAATAATCTCTCAGGGGTGCCTTATCACTTGGCAACTTGGTTAACTAACCCGGGATTATAAGCTAAAAGTCCACTATCAAGAGTAACCATTGCTACAGAGCACTTAGTAACCCAAAGAGGTGCTAGACACTGATGAGCGGATAATTTATACGCTTTTTGGCATTGTTTTTAGTATGTTTTTAGTAGAATCTAGTTACTTTTAGGGATGTTTTCATTAGTTTTTATGTTAAATTCATATTTCTAGACTTTACTATGAGTTTGTGTGTTTTTCTGTGATTTCAGGTATTTTCTGGCTGAAATTGAGGGACTTGAGCAAAAATCAGATTCAGAGGTTGAAGAAGGACTGCTGATGCTGTTGGATTCTGACCTCCCTACACTCAAAGTAGATTTTCTGGAGCTACAAAACTCAAAATGTCGCGCTTCTAATTGCGTTGGAAAGTAGACATCCAGGGCTTTCCAGCAATATATAATAGTCTATACTTTGGCCAAGTTTAGATGACGTAAAATGGTGTTGAACGCCAGTTCTACGCTGCTGTCTGGAGTTAAATGCCAGAAACACATCACGAACCAAAGTTGAACGCCAGAAATACGTTACAACCTGGCGTTCAACTCCAGAAAGAGCCTCTGCACATGTAACATTCAAGCTCAGCCCAAGCACATACCAAGTGGACCCCGGAAGTGGATTTATGCATCAATTACTTACTTTCTGTAAACCCTAGTAACTAGTTTAGTATAAATAGGACTTTTTACTATTGTATTAGACATCTTTTGATCTTTTGATCTTTGATCAGTTTTATGCTATCTTAGACTTCCATGGGGGCTGGCCATTCGGCCATGCCTGAACCATTATTACTTATGTATTTTCATACGGTAGAGTTTCTACACTCCATAGATTAAGGTGTGGAGCTCTGCTGTTCCTCAAAGATTAATGCAAAGTACTACTGTTTTTCTATTCAATTCAACTTATTCCGCTTCTAAGATATTCAATCGCACTTCAACCTGAATGTGATGAACGTGACAATCATTATCATTCCCCCACGAACGCGTGCCTGACAACCACTTTCGTTCCACCTTAGATTGAATGAGTATCTCTTGGATCTCTTAATCAGAATCTTCGTGGTATAAGCTAGATTGATGGCGGCATTCATGAGAGCCCGAAAAGTCTAAACCTTGTTTGTGGTATTCCGAGTAGGACTCTGGGATTGAATGACTATGACGAACTTCAAACTCGCGAGTGTTGGGCGTAGTGACAGACGCAAAAGGAGGGTGAATCCTATTCCAGTATGATCGAGAACCTCAGATGATTAGCCGTACTGTGACCGAGCATTTTGACCATTTTTACAAGAGGATAGGATGCAGCCATTGACAAGGGTGATGCCTCCAGACGATTAGCCATGCAGTGATAGCGCATCGGACCATTTTCCAGAGAGGATTAAAAGTAGCCATTGACAACGGTGATGTCCTTACATAAAGCCAGCCGTAGAAAGGAGTAAGACTGATTGGATGAAGACAGCGGGAAAGCAGAGATTCAGAGGAACGAAAGCATCTCTATACGCTTATCTGAAATTCTCACCAGTGAATTACATAAGTGTTTCTATCCTTATTTTATGTTTACTTATTATTTCATTTCGAAAACTCCATAACCTTTTGATATCCGCCTGACTGAGATTTGCAAGGTGACCATAGCTTGCTTCATACCAACAATCTCCGTGGGATCGACCCTTACTCACGTAAGGTTTATTACTTGGACGACCCAGTGCACTTGCTGGTTAGTTGTATCGAAGTTGTGAATGAAAAACGATTTATTAAGACGTGCGTACAGAGTTTTTGGCGCCGTTGCTTGAGATCACAATTTCGTGCACCAGACACCAAGGTCTCAAGAAGAAAAATAACAAACCATGTGCCTGTGGTGTGAATGTATGGGGGAAAGAGACTTGAGGGAGTAAGTCCTTAGGGGTGTCTTAACACCTAGCACCTTGAACTAACTGGTTCGGGAGTGCTGGCTGAAAGCATATATTAAAGAGTCGCCCCCTTACAGAGCACCTAGTCTAAAGAACACAATCAAACCCTGAAAAGACAAAGGGATCAATGAATAAAAGTCTTATAGGGTGCAATCAAGTGAGTATTCCAGGGCATGGTAAAGGTCTGAAAGCTAATGAAGGAATGAACCTAAGTTGCTATGCATGAAACCCCATAAAACCAAGGACATGACTTCCATAATAATGACTCATTTCTCTTGTCATTTCATTCATCATTCTCATGTTTCAGTACTTGCTTAGGGACAAGCAAGCTTTAAGTTTGGTGTTGTGATGCCAGGGCATTTTGGCCAGTTTCACTGACATTTTCTTTACTCTTTTAGGGTAGTTTCATGAATTTTCTTAGTTAATAAGTAAGTTTTGGGTAGATAATCACTTACATCTTGATTCAAGCAAACATTGTGAATTTCATGTGATTTTATGAGAATTATGCATGAATTGAATGACAAATTGGATAATGCATGTCTCATAACTTGGATTAGAGCTTTGATGCACTTTATTTGCTTGATTTCAGGACAAAGGAAGTAAGGAAGAGCCACATTAGCAGCAACGTTAATCTAATTAACGTGACCACTAACGTGGAATGGGAATAAACTTGCAACGTTAATGAGAAAAGTGATTGCCAATAACGCCTTCGAAACCATCATGGCCCACGTTAATTACCACGTTAACTACATTAACGTGGCAGTTAACATGGAGAGAAAGGGAGCACCAGCGTTAGTGGTAAAAGTGAATACCACTAACGTTCTAAATTGGCAATTGTCCACGTTAAGAGTCACGTTAACTCAGTTAACGTAAACTCTAACGTGGAAAGGGAAGACAATGCCAACGTTAGTGACACTCACCTTTGTCACTAACGTTGGACTAAGCCCAATTGGCCACATTAAGAGTCATGTTAACTACATTAACGTGAACTCTAACGTAGGAGGAGCAAGGAATCGCCAACGTTAGTGACACTCACCTTTTTCACTAATGTTGGACCAAGCCATTATGAGACACGTTAGTTGTCACGTTAATTGCATTAACGTGGAAGCTAACGTGGAGGAAAAAAATGATGAGCCAACATTAGTGACACTCACCTTTGTCACTAACGTTGGAGATGGCAATCACCACCACGTTAGTGGCCACGTTAAGACAATTAACGTGAGGCACTAACGTGAGAAGGGGCATTTGAAGCGTTAGTGACAAAGGTAAGTGTCACTAACGCTCTCGAGGCTAAGGCATGCCCACATTAAGAGCCACATTAGTTATACTTACGTGAACTCTAACGTGAGAAAAGGGGGGGCTAAGAGCAGCGTTATGGGTAAAGGTGAACGCCAATAACGCTTGTGATGGACCAAGAGGCAACGTTAGTGGTCACGTTAGTGCCACTAACGTTGAAGTTAACGTGAACCATCTTGGGCTAGGGACGTTATTGAAAAAGGTGATTGTCACTAACGTTCTCGAACCCACATTTTCACTTAATGTTAACGCCACTAACGTCCTAGCTAAAGTCCATGCCTACTTCACACTTTCTCTGTAAGTAAAGCTGAGCCCACTGAAGATTCCAAACTGCTTCAACTCAAGATCCAAAAGCCCATATCCAAAGACTTGAAGAGCCAACTAGAAGATCAGAAGAGTAGTATATATAGGAGTAGTTTTGAACTAGAGAAGAGAGCTTTTGGCCATTGGGAGAACTACTCTCTGTATAATTTTACTTTCTCTGCACTCTTAGTTTTACTTTGAGAATGTATTTTCCATCTTTGTTTTCCATTCCCAGAGCTATGAACAACTAAACCCCTTTCATTGGGTTAGGGAGCTCTGTTGTAATATGATGGATCAATAATAGTTTTCATTATTCTTCTTCTTTCTTTTCTCTTGATCTTACTAGAAAGCTTTCAATCTTCATCCAGTTGGGTAGTTGTCTTGGAAAAGAAGCTATTCATACTTGGATCTCTTCGGAACCTTGGAAGAAGAATGAAGAGATCATGCTAGAAAGGCTTTTCCATGTTGGACCAAATTGGGGTTTGGATGGATATAGTGACATATAATCCTACCAACATTTTGATTTGGGAATACATGTGGTATAATCAGTGACCACACTTCATCTCTTCTCATGAGCAATTAGTCCAAGGAATTGGCTATTGATCAAGATTTGAGAGATTGAATTACCAAGGAATTGGAATTCAATCACTTAAGATTGCCAAGGAGATCAATGAATGCATTGATTGAGAAAGAGATGAAAATGAACTTGATTCCGAGAATACAACATCTCCTGAGCCCAATGAACTCCCCATTTCTGATCTTACCCATTCTCTTTACTTTCTGCCATTTACTTTTATGTTCATCCTCCCCATTCCCCATTTAAGATTCTGCAATTTACTTTCCATCATTTACATTCAGTCCTTTATTTCCAGTAATTACATTTCCTGCCATTTACTTTCCTGCAATTCTCCAATAACATTTTGCTTAGCTCAACTAGAACATTCCTCCAATTAAAGTTGCTTGACCAATCAATCCCTGTGGGATTCGACCTCACTCTATTGTGAGTTTTTACTTGACAACAATTCAGTATACTTGCCGAGGGAAAATTGTTGAGAGACAAGTTTCCGTGCATCAAAGCCTTCAAGCAAGTTAAAGCAGGTTTTAAAGTCCCAGGGGTGTTGATTATCAGAATGAATTCTAGGATCCCAAACCTTGCTTTTGTACCTGTCTTCGCTTTTATCTGCATTGTTCTAGGGCGGTACGCAACCTAAATTTTTACTGAGACACCCAAACATCTTCCGAAACCTATTCAATCGAGCTCTACACCAATCCTTTCACCTCCATTTGGAGCGTGGAACCGTATTGAACCTTGGATGCCAACTCCTATTTCTAACCATCTCCCTCTTACTCTTAAAGCCACAAAGAGCTCTAAGCTAGCCATCGGTTTCAAGGAAACCATATTCAAGTGGGAATGTGAAGATAAAGGTTAAGTATTTTACCCACTTGAAGTTTGTATTGGGTGGTAATGACCTTGGGAGAGGTGTTTCCAGTGGTATTTCAAGCTCCACTTCCTTGTATTCTTCTGTGAATAATTCCACTTCCTTACAAACCTCTTCAACTGCAACCACGTCTTGATCAAAGTCTTCGATTTCTTCCTCATCACTCAAGTCATAAGTTGGAGGTTGAAAAAAATCTACCTCCACATCATCTTCATACTCACTTGAGGAAGATCCTTTAATCTCAAAGAATTCAATTGTGCATATGCAAGTTCATCACTAGGAGAGCTTGATTCATGATCAGCATTACCAAGGAAACTTGCTTCTTGATCTGTTCCGTCCAGTTCTTCATAAGGTACATGCTTTGGAGGTTGTGCACTATCTTCCTTAGCATCAATTGCAAATTTCTTGGGGGAATTCTCTACAACTCTTGATTCCCATGGAGGTTCAGCATCTCCTAAGTCTTCAACCAATTCTTCTTCAATAATTCCAGCTTCCTCCACTTGTTCCAGTACAAAGTCATGCTCCTTACTGTCCACCGGGGCTTCTAGTGTCTCCTTCGTACTGGGGGCTAATCGATTTATCGCTTGCTCCAATTGATGAAGGGTTGCATGAAATTTATCCACTGTTTCCTGGAGATGATCGTGTGATTCTCGGTTCGATGGACATGGATATGGTGCATATGGAAGTGGGGGTTCTTCGGAATAATTGGATTGGAATTGGGGCGGGTACAGGTTAGGGTCATGTGGAGGTGAATGGTTTTAGGTGTCTTATGAGTATGGTGGTTCAAAACTATGTTGAGGAGGTGGTTCATAGGCATATGATGGAGCTTGTTGGTAACCACAAAGGGATCCACCATATCTATCATCTTGGAACGCACCTCAGAATGGCTCTTGACCATAGTAATTTGGTGGAGGTTGGTTGTCACGAAAAGCTCCACCATAACTATTGTCTTGGTATGCATCGTAGAATGGTCGTTGTCCTTGGTACTTTGGAAAGTGTTGTTGCTGAAACGGTTGATCAGATCCTCGTGGCTCCTTCCATCTTTGATTGTTTTGACCTTGATGCATGTTTCTGTTATAGTTTCTATTCCTTACAACAACATTGGAACCAAACTTAAAGCCAGAGGGGTGAGAACTCATAGTAGCTAATAAAAATTAAAAACAAAAATAAAAACAAATAAACAAGCAAAAAGCAAATATTTACAATAACCAATAATAAGGCACACAATTGCAATTCTCCGGCAACGGCACCATTTTGATGAACGGGATATTGATGGTTTAGAATTCACAAGTGAAGTCTCGTTGCAATATAGTTTCTAAACCAAACAATAATCCTTTCATACAAAAGATTGTTCGTCACAAGTAACAAACCCCTAATAAAATTTATAACCAAAGTATTTAAACCTCGGGTCATCTCTCAAGGAATTAAAGTATCTTTTTGGGGTTTTTGAATAATGAATGGGAAAAGTGAATTACAGGAATTAAAGTAATAACTAATAAAGCTCTTAGCAAGGTATGAAAACTGGAAATCCCATCCTAGTTATCCTTATCAATTGCGATGAGAATTGTTCATTACTCCCACTTAGTTAACCCTTACTAAATAAAGGAAAGTCAAGTAGACTAATTAATTTGATTCCTCAGGTCCTAGTCAACTCCTAAGGAAAGACTAGCTTTAGAGGGATCCAAATCAACCAGTACATTTCAATTATCAATCAACAAAGGAGTTTGATAACTCAAGTGTCACCAATTAATCAATTCAAGCTAAGAACGTAAAAAGCTAAATTAAAATCATAAATCTGAAATACCTCAAATTGCATAACATGAAGAGTTTATAAGCCAATTTGGCAACATAAGTAACTCGCAAGTGAAATAGAGAAACCAAAGCACTAGAGTAAATAAAAGTAGAAGAGAATTAAATTAAAGGAACATTGAACCTAGAATTGAGAAAACGAAGAAATCCTAATCCTAAAACCTAAGAGAGAGGAGAGAGCCTCTCTCCCTCAAAAAAATACCTCTAAAACCTAAAAATTGTTGATTATGAATGAATGATTCCTTCCCTTGATTCCCTCATTCTCCAACCTCTATTCTATGTTTCCGGGCTTGGATTTGGGCCGAAAAAGGGTTCAGAAATCGCTCGGGGCGAATTCTGCAACTTTCTGCACGTGGCGTCTGATGAGCGAATAATTTATACGCTTTTTGGCATTGTTTTAACATAGTTTTCAGTATAATTCAGTTAGTTTTTTAGCATATTTTTATTAGTTTTTAAATAAAAATCACATTTTTGGACTTTACTATGAGTTTGTGTGTTTTTCTGTGATTTCAGGTATTTTCTGGCTGAAATTGAGGGACTTGAGCAAAAGTCAGATTCAGAGGTTGAAGAAGGACTGCAGATGCTGCTGGATTCTGACCTCCTTGCACTCAAAGTGGATTTTCTGGAGCTACAAAACTCCACATGGCGCCCTCTCAATTGCGTTGGAAAGTAGACATCTAGGGCTTTCCAGCAATATATAATAGTCTATACTTTGCCCGAGTTTAGACGACGCAAACTGGCGTTCAACGCCAGTTCCATGCTGCATTCTGGAGTTAAATGCCAGAAACATGTTGCAAAGTGGAGTTAAACGCCAGAAACAGGTTACAAACTGGCATTCAACTCCAAAAGAAGCCTCTACACGTGTAAAACTCAATGCTCAGCCCATACACACACCATGTGGGCTCCAGAAGTGGATTTCTGCATCAATTACTCATTTTTGTAAACCCTAGTAACTAGTTTAGTATAAGTAGGACTTTTTACTATTGTATTTACATCTTTGGATATCTTTGGATTGTCTTAGGATCCTTTGATCACGTTTGGGGGCTGGCCATTCGGCCATGCCTGAACCTTCATCACTTATGTATTTTCAATGGTAGAGTTTCTACACACCATAGATTAAGGTGTGGAGCTCTGCTGTTCCTCACGAATTAATACAAAGTACTATTATTTTTCTATTCAATTCAAGCTTATTCCGATTCTAAGATATTCATTCGCACCTCAATATGAATGTGATGATCGTGACAGTCATCATCATTCCCAACTATGAACGCGTGCCTGACAACCACTTCCGTTCTACCTTAGATTAAATGAATATCTCTGGGATTCCTTAATCAGAGTCTCCGTGGTATAAGTTAGAACCCATGGATGGCCATTCTTGAGATCCAGAAAGTCTAAACCTTGTCTGTGGTATTCCGAGTAGGATATGGGAAGGGATGGCTACGACGAGCTTCAAACTCGCGAGTGCTGGGCGTAGTGACAGACGCAAAAGGATCAATGGATCCTATTCAAGTATGATCGAGAACTGACAGATGATTAGCCATGCATTGATAGCGCATTGGACCATTTTCACTGAGAGGACAGGATGTAGCCATTGACAACGGTGATGCCTAACATACAGCTTGCCATAGAAAGGAGTATGAATGATTGGATGAAGATAATAGGAAAGCAGAGGTTCAGGAGGAACGAACACATCTCTATACGCTTATCTGAAATTCTCACCAATGAATTACATAAGTATAACTATCTTTATTTTATATTTTATTTATCTTTTAATTATTAAATCTCTATAATCAATTGAATCCGCCTGACTGAGATTTACAAGGTGACCATAGCTTGCTTCAAGCCGACAATCTCCGTGGGATCGACCCTTACTCACGTAAGGTTTATTACTTGGACGACCCAGTGCACTTGCTGGTTAGTTGTGTGAAGTTGTGACAAAAAACTAAGATTATGAACGTGCGTATTGAGTTTTTAGCATCGTTACCAAGGAATGGAACCGTCACGATTTCCGCGCACCAGCGTCTGTCACGCATGCGCGTCATTTGGAAGTTTTCCTTGTCATGCGTACGCGTCGCTCGTGCTCTGCGCTAGGCACGCGTCCACCTCGTCCATGTGTGTGCGTCGCTGCCATTTTCTTCAAAACTTCATTTTTGCACGTTCCTTCCACTTTTGCATGTTTCCTTTCTATCCTCTAAGCCATTCCTGCCCTATAAAGCCTGAAAATACTCAATACACAGATTACGGCATCGAATGGTAATAAAGGATAATTAAAATTAACATTTTCAAGGCTTAGGAAACATGTTTTCACATATATCACTTATTAAGGAAGGAATTGTAAAACCATGCAAATTATATGAATAAGTGGGTGAAGAATTGATAAAAACCACTCAATTGAGCACAAGAAAAATCATAAATAGTGGTTTATCAATAACTCAATCTTTCTGCATAATTATCTGATACTCACGTTAGAGGGAACGTTGGTGAGCCAACGTTACCTCCAACGCTAGACACAAAGTGCGTTCTGGAAAATTGGAAAAATTGTGGTGACGCATACGCGTGCTATACGTGCACGCGTGGAGTGTGAATTTCTGACAATCCACGTGCACGCATAGGTAACATGCATGCATGGATAGGCAACGTTGGAGGAAACGTTGCCAGTCTAACGTTGAGGCCAACGTGTGCGATCTGAGCTCCAAATTCATAATTTTGAAAAAGTGCATCGACGCGCACGCGTATGCTACGCGCACGCGTGAATGTGTCTGTAGTGTTTTTGTACAAGGATCTGCTTGGATAAGTAAGTTCTTAGGAGTGCTTCATCACTTGACAACTTGGGTTAACTAACCCGGGATTGTCAACTGAAAGTCCACTATCAAGAGCAACCTTGTTACAAAACACTTAGCAATCCAAAGAGGTTCTGGACACCAAGGTCTCAGGAATAAATAACAAACCATGTGCCTGTGGTGTGTTTGTGCTGAGAAAAGACATGGGTGATTAAGTTCTTAGGGGTGTTTCAACACCTAGCACCTTGAACCAACTGGTTCGGGAGTGTTGGCTGAAAGTCTAACCTAAAGAGTTGTCTCAACACTGAGCACTTAGCCTAAGAAAGCAATAAGCTTAAAAGAAAAAGAAAAAGCAAAAACAAAGCCAAGATAAGGATCAATGAATAGAGGTCTCATAGACAACAATAGAGTGAGTGTTCAGGTGCATGTTATAGCCTAAAAACCATCAAGAACATGAACCTAAGTTGCTATGCATGAAACCCCATGAACTAAGGATTTGAATTGTCTGAATAAGGACTTGTATCTCTTGTACTTTCATTCATTCTTCTTATGTTCTATTACTTGCTTGAGGACAATCAAGATCTAAGTTTAGTGTTGTGATGCCAAGGCATCTTGGCTAGTTTTACTAGCCATTTTTTGTATGTTTTAGGTTAGTTTCATGCATTTTCTTAGGAAATAAGCAAGTATTTGGTTGAATATGCATCCATACCTTGATTCAAGGAAACCTTGTGAATTCTAAACAATTTCATGAGAATAATGCAAGAACTTAATGATATAATGCATGATGCATCATCTCATGATTAAGAGCAAGATTTTGATGCACTTTGTTTATTTGGTTTCAGGTAATAAGAAGCAGTGAAGAGCCACGTTAGTGGCCACGTTGGTGCCACTAACATGGCCAATAACGTAGAAAAGGGGAAGGCATCCAACATTAGTGGTATAGTTAATGCCACTAATGTCTTCGAAGAACATATAAGCCCACGTTAGTGGCCTCGTTAGTGCCACTAACATGGGCACTAACGTGGAAGAAAGAGAGCTTGGCAACATTAGTGGCATAGTTAATGCCACTAACGTCATTGAAGGACATATAAGCCCACGTTAGTGGCCTCGTTAGTGCCACTAACATGGGCACTAACGTGGAATAAAGGGAGCTTGGCAACGTTAGTGGCATAGTTAATGCCACTAACGTTAGCAATGACCATAGAAGCCCACGTTAGTGGCCCCGTTAGTGCCACTAATGTGGGCACAAACGTGGAAGAGGAAGAACTTTGCAACGTTAGTGGTATACTTAATACCACTAACGTCTTCGAGCCATGGTATGCCCACATTAATGGCCACGTTAACGGTGTTAACATGACCATTAACATGGAAGAAGAGATGGATTTAACGTTAATGGTGTAGTTAACACCATTAACGTTATCAATGTTAAGGAAAGGCTACGTTAGTGGCAACGTTAGTGCCACTAACGGTGGGGTTAACGTGGCTTCAAAAAGGTTTGGGAACGTTAGTGACAAAGTTAGTGTCACTAACGTCTTCGAACTAGGATTTACACTTGACGTTAACCACACTAACGGCCTGACTAACGTGAAAATACCTGACTTAAACTTTTTCTGCAAGCTGAGCTAAGCCCACTAAAATTATAACTGCTTCAACTATTTTTAAAGGCCCATATCCAGAGACTTGCAGAGCTAACTGATGATCAAAGAAGTAGTATAGATAGGGGTAGTTTAGAACTAGAGAGAGGATTGGCACCTGGGGGATCCAGGATTGTAAACACTCTATATTTTTATTTTCTCTGTAATTCAGTTTACCTTTGAATACACTTTCCATTCTCAATTTCCATTCCCAGAGCTATGAACAACTAGACCTTTTTTCATTGGGTTAGGGAGCTCTGTTGTAATTCAACGGATCAATAATACTTTTCATTCTTCTTCTTCTTTCTTTTCTCTTGATTTACTTGAAAGCTTTCGATCTTCATCCAATTGAGCAATAGTCTCGGAAGAGAAATTGCTCATACTTGGATTTCCTTTGAACCTTGGAAAAGGAATGAAGAAATCATGCTATAAATGCTTTCTCATGTTGGACTGGATTGGGGGTTGGATGGATACAGTGACATATAATCCTATCAATGCTTTTATTTAGAAAAACATGTGGTATAATCAGTGATCGTACTTTATCTCTTCCCATGAGCAATTAGATCAAGGAATTGGGCAATTATTCAAGCTTAGAGAGATTGGATTGCCAAGGAATTGAGATTCAATCACCTAAGACTGCCAAGAGGTCAATGAATACATTAATTGAGGAAGACATGAGAATGAACTTAATCCGAAGAATGCAACATCTCCTAAGCCCAATGAACTCCCCCATTTCTGATCTTACCCATTCTCTTTAATTCTGCTATTTACATTTATGTTCATTTTCCCTATTCCCATTTTAAATTCCTGTAAGTTTACTTTCATGGAATTTATATTCTGCAATTTACTTTTTGCCATTTACATTTTTCGTTATTTACTTTCCCGCCATTTTACTTTATGCAATTCTCAACCTAATTTTGCTTAGTTCAACTAGAAAATTCCTCTAATTAAAGTTGCTCAATCAATCAATCCCTATGGAATTCGACCTCACTCTATTGTGAGTTTTTACTTCATGACAATTCGGTATACATGCCGAGGGAAATTTGTTGAGAGACAGATTTCTGTGCATCAGGTGTTTCGAGGATTTTCGGGCCAGTATCTTTTTCTTCGCGACCTTCGAGGCAGTGTTCTTTTTACAAACTTCTATCTTTGCCTTTTTGGGCTATGCCTTTACTTGGTTGTGTTAATAGCCTTCTTGCTTTGGCGATATCGTCCTTGTAGCTTGCTGTCCGGGCTTTCAGTCAGTTTTCCATAACTTTCTAGGTAGTGTTCTTGTGTAGAACCTTTTCTTTTTAGTTTATTGGGACGACATTTGGGCCTTATTCGGACCTTGATAGTGCTTTTGCTTTTTAAGTAATGTCCTTTTCGGACTGTTACTTTTCTAGCTTAGCTCTTTGGCACCATGTTTTTCAACCCTTTTGGCCTTTGTATGGTGTTGTTCCCTTTTTAGTGATCCTTTTAGATGGTCCGACTTCTCTGTCAGTCCTTTCAAAGTTATTTTTAGTAACCCCGTTTTTTATCCGTCCTCGTCAGGTCATTTTACATGGGTTACTTTTATAACTTCTTGCATTAATTTGAGTTTTGTCGCTTCACCTTGCTGACTTTTGTGGTCGGGTAATGAATTTTGCGTTTCTGTCGAGCCTAAATTAATGCGTCTTGGTAGGAAACTTTTTAGGAAATTTTCTATTTTTATTAGAAATAAAGTGAAATAATAGAAATAAGAGTATGTACATGTGTGGGCTTTACCCTTCAAGTTGGGCAGCCTTCAGGTCTGGACCTGGTGCCTCGTTAAAAAACATTTTGGTGGGAAAAAGAGCGCACCTTGGCTCAGGGCCTTTTTCTAGCTGTAGCACCTTCTTAGGTTACAAGCGTGCCATGACCTTGGGAGCTCCCGCCCTTCGGGGTTGGCCACCTTGTAGTAACTTTTTCCTAGTACTTCTGTGATCCGGTAGGGGCCTTTCCAATTGGCCACCAGCTTTCCTTCTCCTGACCGACCTGTTCCGATGTCATTTCGGATTAGGATGAGGTCGTTGGTAGCGAAGCTTCGTTGGATTACCTTTCGGTTATACCTTGGGGCCATTCAACGCTTCAAGGCTTCCTCTCTGGTTCGGGCTCTTTCTCAGACCTCCGGAAGCAGGTCGAGTTCTTCCTTATGTACCTGGGAGTTGGCGTCCTCGCTATAGAAGATTGATAAACCCCTATTTTATGATTCATCTTGTGCTCAATTGAGTGTTTTTATCAATACTTCATCCACTTATTTATAAGATTTGCATGGTTTTACTATTCCTTCCTTATTTTATGATATATGTGAAAACATGTTTCCTATGCTTTAAAAATATTAATTTTAATTATCCTTTATTACCATTCGATGTCGTGATTTGTGTGTTAAGTATTCTCAGGCTTTATACGGCAGGAATGGCTTAGAGGACAGAAAGGAAACATACAAAAATAGAAGGAAAGCACAAAAATGGAGTTTTGAAGAAAAAGGCAGCGACGCGCACGCGTGGACGATGCGGACGCGTGCCTAGCGCGAAATGGCAGTGACGCGTACGCGTGGACGACGCGGACGCGTGGCTAGAGCAGAACATAACTGACCCATATGGCTAGAGAGAGGCTCTCCCCTTTCTCTTAAGATTTAGGATTAGGATTCCTTTGTTTTCTTCATTCCATGTTCAATGTTTCCAACTTTAATTTTTGTTTCTCTTCTACTTTTAGATACTCTAATGCTTTTACTTGTTAATTATTTATGTTGCCAAATTGGCTTATGAATCTTTCCATGTTAGATTTGAATATTCTATTTAATATGATTTTAGGTATTTCAGATTTATGATTGTTTTATTCTATTTATAATGCTTTCCATTTGATTTAGATTTTTCTCCTTTTGGTTTTGGTTATGTAATTGGTAACACTTGAGTTATCAGACTCAGCAGTTGATTGAAAATTGGAATTCTCGCTGATTGATTTGGATCGCTCTAAAGCTAGTCTTTCCACAAGAGTTGACTAGGACTTGAGGATCAAATTGATTGGTCCACTTGACTTTCCTTTATTTAGTAAGGGTTAACTAAGTGGGAGCGATAAACAATTCTCATCACACCTGATAAGGATAACTGGGATAGGATTTCTAGTTCTTATACCTTGCCAAGAGTTTTTCTAATTATTAATTTATTTTTCTTGCTATTTAATTTACTTGTTTCCTATTTCAAAAACCCAAAAACATACCTTTTCCATAACCAATAATAAATCATACTTCCCTGCAATTCCTTGAGAAGACGACCCGAGGTTTAAATACTTTGGTTATAAATTTTATTGGGTTTTGTTACTTATGACAACCAAACTTTTGTACGAAAGAATTCTCTTTTGGTTTAGAAACTATACTTACAACACCATTATTTTTATAAAATTCTTTACTAGCAGTTAATCCAGTTCGTCAAAATGGTGCCATTGCCGGAAAATTGCAAACGTGTGTCTTATTATTGGTTATTGTAAATATTTTATTTTGCTTGTTTATTTGTTTCTATTTTTGTTTTTAATTTTTATTAGTTACTATGAGTTCTCACCCCCGTCGCTTTGAGTTTGGTTCTAATGTTGTTGTGAGGAATGGAAGCTATAATAGTAACATGCATCAGGGTCGAAACAATCACAGATGGAAGGAGCCACGAGGATCTGATCAACCCTTTCGGCAACAACACCTTCCAAGATACCATGGACAATGACCATTCTACAATGCATGCCAAGACAATAGTTATGGTGGACCTCTTCGTGACAACCAACACCCACCAATTTACTATGGTCAAGAGCCATTCCGAGGTGCGTATCAAGATAATAGATATGGTGGACTCCCTTGTAGTTACCAACAAGCCCCATCATATGCCTATGAACCACCTCCTCAACATAGGTTTGGACCACCACACTCATAAGCCATCCACCACCATTCACTTCCATATGACCCTAACCCTTACCCACCCCAATTCTAATCCAATTACCTCAAGAACCACCACTTCCATATGCACCATGTCTATATTCATCAACCCGAGAATCACAAGAATGTCTCAAGGAAACAGTGAATAAATTTCATGTAACCCTTCACCAATTGGATCAAGCGATCAATCGCTTAGCTTCCTGACATTCGGACACTCAAGGAACCCCCATGGCTTCATGTGGACAATCTAATGAAGAACGTAGCATGAAAGAGATACTAGAAACTCCAATGGACAGTACGGAGCATGACTTTGTACTGGAACAAGTAGAGGAAGCCGTAATTATCAAAGAAAAAGAATTGGTTGAAGACTTAGGAGATGCTAAACCTCCATGGGAACTAAGAATTGTGGAAAATTCCACCAAGCAGTTTGCAATCGATGCTAAGGAGGATAGTGCACAACCCCTGAAGCATGTATCTTATGAAGAACTGGACGGAACATATCAAGAAGCAAGTTTCTTTGGTACTGATCACTATGAATCAAGTTCTCCTAGTAATGACCATGCATCCACAAGTGAATTCTTTGAGATCGAAGAATCTTTCCCAAGTGAATACGAAGATGATGTGGAGATAGACTTTTCCCAACCTCCAATTTATGACTTGAGTGATGAGGAAGATGTTGAAGACTTTGATCAAAACGTGGTTGCAGTTAAAGAAGTTTGCAAAGAAGTGGTGGAATTCACAGAAGAATACAAGGGAGTAGAGCTTTCAAAACCAATGAAAACACCTATCCCAAGGCCATTACCACCTAATACAAACTTCAAGTGGGTAAAATCCTTAACCTTTATCTTTACTTTTCCACTTGAATATGGTTTGCTTGAAACAGATGGCCAGCTTAGAGCTCTTTGCGGCTTTAAGAGTAAAAGGGAAATGGCTCGCATTCAGAGCTGGTATGCAAGATTCAATGAGGTTCCACGCTTCAATTTGAGGTGCAAGGATTGGTTTCGAGTTCGATTGAATGGGTCTCAGAAGATGTTTGGTCATCTTAATGAGAATTCAAATTTCATACTGCCCGGCTGGAAAAATGTAAATCAAGACGAAGATGGGTACAGAAGCAAGGTTTGGAATCCTGGAATTTATCCTGATAGTAAATACTCTTGGAGTCTGAAAACCTGCTTTAACTTGCTCAAAGGCTTTACTTGCGTAGTATGAGACCCCGGAGGCTATTGGAATTGAAAACGTTGGTGGAGATTTTTGGATGAGTTTAAGCATAAGCCACCATGACAGGGAGCTCAACGAATGTCCAACTTAAGGACTTTAACTAAAAGTGCTAGGTGGGAGACAACCCACCATGGTATGATCGCTCCTTTTTCAATTTTAATTTTATTTCATTTAGTTTGTTTTTAGCTTTATTTAATTTTATTTTACCTTGAATTATTCATAACATCCGCATAAGCATTGCATATAGAATTCTGCATACTGCACATAAAAAAAAATCACCCCACGCGTGCGCATGGGCCCCGCGTGGGCGTCGATTGCAAATCGACGTCACAATCCAACGCCCAGAAAGTTGGGCTGGAATCATGTGGCTGGTATGCGTTAGGCATAATTTGGACGCGAACGCGTCACTTTCACTTCACACACGCCACACGAAAGCGTGGGCGACGCGTGGAAATTATTGCCCCTCAATGGAAACAGAGAGTTGCGCCAAAACGACGCTGGAATTCTGTGTTTAACACAATTCTAAGCAACGCGTACGCATGCCCCACGCGTACGCGTCACTTTCATTATCCCTCACTCGCGCGACCACGTCAATGACGCGGCCGCGTCATTGCCTTTCCACCTCAACCCCGCGATCGCGTGATCCATGCGTTCGCGTGGATTTGAATCCACTTACCCCCTTCGACACAGAACCCTACCCATTTCGCGTCCCCTTTTTCCCCCATCCCCTCAGCGATTCTTCTTCCTTCCCCAACCACCAAATCACCACCACCTCCCAACCCTCCACCACCACCGTCGCCGACCAAGCCCACCGTGCCGCCCTCGCTGAACCCCCTCCTCCCTTCTCTTCTCCCCCCTTCTTCCTCCCCTCCCACCCTTCTCCCTCCACTGCCCCCGCCCCATCACCGAGCCAGCGCCGTCGCTACCACCCAGAACCACCGGCCACCACGCCCCCATAACCCCCACCCTCTTTGCCCCCTTCCTCTCTTCTCCCCTCCATAACCCTCTTTCTCCCCTCTCCCTCTGTCAACCCCTACCGCCGCCAAGGACCGTCGCCGCGCAGCCCTACCACCACCGCAAAACCCCCAGCGCCATCGTGTCAACCACCCGATCCACCACCAGCTCTCTGAGTCCAATTTCTGTTCCTCTGCACCAACCAGGTTCTGCCGAACATCGATTCCTTTCCCAGTTAGTTAGTTAGTTGCATATTTTTCAAATTCTGTTCAAATTAGGATAGTTAGAGATGCATGATCGTAGTGAATTTTAGGTGGTTAGGTAGCTAGGATGTGGTTAGTGGATTTAGGTCTGATAATTGCGCTGTTCTTACTGTTTGCTTTATCTATTTTGCAATTCTGACATTGCTGTGCTGTTCATTACTGTTTATTGTTGTCTTGATATCAATTGCAATTCTTGCTGAAGATTAAGTTTGTTTATTCTGAATTCATGTGACTTGATAATTGTTACTCTTTTCTGCACTACCTTAATGTCATATGAACTGATTTCTGTTGCTATTTATTACCCGGGAACGTCCAATTTTTAGCCGGAATGCTGCCCAATTTTTTCCAAATTGTTTCACTAAACTACCATTCATGAATTGGTTTTGGTAAATTCAAGTTTTGCACTAATTGGTTTCAACCAAGTCAATTCATGGATGCACGGGCTAGCTTTCTTATTCTTTCTAATTCCCTTATTCATTAAATTGCATTATTGATGATTTCACTTTCATTTTGCAACTCTTTTATTTATATGATTTGTCATCAATAAATTGCACTCTCTGCTTGAATGTGAGTTACTTGTTATTCAAGTTTGTGAAATTTTTTATTAATTAAGAACCAAAACACCATGCCACTTACTTTAACCTCACTTTTTAATTATTAACTGCTTTAATCTTCTAACTTCTCTTTTGGTTTTTACCTATCTATTTTAAACCCATTTCAAGGCATGATTACTGTTATTCTTAATTAACAAGAATTCCGCATATCATAAATTTTGGATTGTGATTTTTATTATCTGCCTTTTAACTTGCATACAGTCCAAAATATCACATATATTTAACTCACTTCATGATTATATTGCTCTTTTATTATTCTTTTGCCCCTCTATGCTGATATTGCTAAATTCCTATTTGCTTACCTATTTTCCTGCTTTAGTTTCTTAAACTGTATCCTGGAACTTCTGCTTTTCAGGATGTCTGAACCCAAATGCAAAGGAAAAGGCAAGGAAACCACAGGCAAGAGAAAGAGAGGAGAATCCTCTACCACCATCTTAGATATCCTCCATGATGATTCCTGGCAGGAAAAGATATTTATCCCGCAGGAAAAGGCTGATCAGTTACTGCCTCCCACAGACCCAGTCAAGTTTGCCAACAGATACTGTAAACTCAAGTATCTGGTCTTTCAAACTTCAAGGAATTTATACCTGGAAAAGACCCTCAAAATCCCAGAAGAACTACAACAATACACTACCGAACAGATGAAACAGAGAGGCTGGTTCTTTCTGGAAAGGAACTTGACTGACGTCAATGCATCTTAGGTCAGATAATTCTACTGTAATTACTTTAAAACAACCCTGGATGCAGTACAGCTCAGAGGCAAATAGATTCTGGTTACTGAGGAAGCAATTGAAGAAATCCTCCAGCTCCTACCTAAATCAGATAAACCAGATGGTTATCAGCAGGCTGAAGAGGATATGAGATTCATGAGGTTTGACTAGGACACAGTAAAGCGGACTATAGCTCTTGATCCTACTGTCCCATGGGTAATGGGCAAGTCCACAGTGACCCCAAAGGGAATTAAGCTTATCTATCTGAATGATGAGGCTCGGCTTTGGCAGCAGATTCTGAGTAACTACGTGATGCCGAGCACTCATGAGATTGAGGTGCTAGCTGCCATGATTACCCTCATTTGGTGTGTGATGGAAGGCAAGGACCTATATCTTCCCCGTTTTATCTGATATTATATGTCCAGGGTCCATGTCCGAGGCATTCTGCCCCTTCCTTATTTGATTACTAAGATGGGACGCCGAGCTGAGGTGACCTGGGAAATTGCTGATGAGAAGCCACCTGCCGCTGAATGCAAGAAAATTATCCCACACAGTAGGAAGTTTCAGGCTTTGGGCTACCAACCACCCTTTCTCACTGCCTCTGCTGAGGTAGCCACATCTTCTGTTGCCCCTTCAGCCCCTGCTGCACCAGCCACCACCACAGCACCTCCACTTGCTTCAGAGCCCATCTACCACCTCGTGCATCGCCTATTTGATTGGTTGGATCAGATAGAGCGCCACAACCAGCGGCGATATGAGAGATCTGAGCGTCACAGCAAGCTACGCTATGAGCATTTAAAGTTGATGATCCGATCTAGCCACCATGACATCCCCTCCGAGCCTGACACCCCTTCTGAGCCATCTGAGGAGGAGGCGGATGATCATGAGGAGAAGGCACGTGCAGAGGCTGAGCAGGCAGGACCTGAGCAGGCTGCGCCACGTCATGAGGAGCCCCATCAGATACAGCCAACAGATCCAGAGGTCCCTCTACAGACAGAGCCTCCGCTTTAGCAGGTAGATCCTCTGACACTCATACAGACTGCAGACCCTCAGGCCACCACAGAGACACCAGCAGCACATCCTTCTGGGGATGCCACTTCTTCACACCCAGCTTGATGGAGCATCGATGACGATGCTATTATTTAAGTGTGGGGAGGTCACCATCTCTGGTGAATCTTTTTTGTGAACTACTTTCAGACTCTTTTTATCGTATTTTGTTTATTTTCTGTATTTTTATTTTATTTTTATTTTATCTTATCTTATTTATCTTTCAGTACTTGCATATTTTTTCTTTTACTGTATTTTTGTTTACTTTATTATATTTTGCACTTTGGTTTATATATATCTTAGACATTTAGTCTAATTTGCACTTTAAACTTATTAGTTGTGATATAGGAAATATGGATTAATTAGTTTAGTTTACCCTTTTAGCATATGATAATTTGGATTAATTGAAAATAAAGAGTAAACTAGAAACTTTAGTTTTTCAGAATCACAACAATCCACACACTATGTATATATATAGCAATAAATGTTGGTAAATTGACAACATTTTTCAAAGAAAATACTTATTTTTATAAGAGCCATTCAAAGATTCACATTGGGTTGAATGGAAACTCTTGATTTCTACTTGCATGATATACATAACTGATATATAGTTTCTGAGCCAAAGAACACACAACCCGTGAGTTTTTGAGCTTAATTGCATGGTTACATTTAACCATAGATTTCATTCTTGTGTGTTTCGCCCTTCTTTTCTATGCTTGCAATCTTTATTTTGTTTCAGTCTATATGTCCAATATAGAATGTATTTACATACTTGCATGTGATTGAGGCCATTGCTTGTTTTGCTCACTTACCCCAAATAGCCTACTTTTTATATCACCCTTGTTAGCCCTCTTGAGCCTGTTGATCCCCATTTATTCTGTTCTATAACCACATCACTAGCCTTAAACAGAAAAACAAATTATAAATCCTAAGTTAAATCCTTGGTTAGCTTAAGATAGAGATTGTATATCCACTAAGTGTGGGAAAACGTGGGAACATGGGCTGATAGAAAAGGATTAAATTAATAAAATAATCAGAAATTTGGGAGCATGCTCATGTGAAACCAAATTAAATTAAAATATCATGTGCATTGATATATGTTGTGTTTATGTTTTAAAAAAATTCCTTTTTAATTAAGTAAATAAGGGGACAAAAATTACCCCATTATTAAGTTTAATAGAAAAATCAATGCACATGGGATAAAATCAAAGAATAAAATTGGTACATGAGTATGTGGTAAGAAAGTGGGAAAATTATGGGAGGCTAGGCAAATTTTAAAAATGTATAGAGTATGTATATGTTAGGTGAGATCTTAGACTAATCAAGGATTTAATTTATAGCTCACTTAGCCTTATATTTATACCCTTACCTTTACCTTAGCCCCATTACAACCTTGAAAAAGACCTCATGATGTTTGCATGTATACATTATATATTTATTGATTGGTTAGATGAAAAATAAAGTTTTAGAAAGCATGACTAGAAAAGAATAGAGTGATTAACCCCAAACACTGAGTGATTAGAGAGTAAACACAAATCCAGTGAGGGTTCAATAGCTCAATTCCATATATCCATGTTTAATTATTAATTGTCTTGCAAGTTTGTGAAATCCTCTAACTCAACTCAATTGTGAATGTGTTTTAATACGGTTTGGCCTTGGTTGTGCATAAATGATTCTTTGAAAAATTTAACTCAATTTAACCACATGTGAGCTTTATATATATAGTGGATAATAATTAAAATTGCATGATTCATTTAGGTAGCTTGCATTTAGAATAAATTGCATTGCATAAGATTTCACCATTCTACCTTCATTCTTTTCTCTTGGATTTAGCATGAGGACATGCTAGTGTTTAAGTGTGGAGATGTGGAGAGGTTGATAAACCCCTATTTTATGATTCATCTTGTACTCAATTGAGTATTTTTATCAATTCTTCACCCACTTATTCATAAGATTCACATGGTTTTACTATTCCTTCCTTATTTTATGATATATGTGAAAACATTTTTTCTATGCTTTAAAAATATTAATTTTAATTATCCTTTATTACCATTCGATGCCGTGATTTGTGTGTTAAGTATTCTCATGTTTGATAGGGCAGGAATGGCTTAGAGGACAGAAAGGAAACATAGAAAAATGGAAGGAAAGCACAAAAATGGAGTTTTGAAAAAAAAGGCAGCGACGCGCACGCGTGGACGACGCGAACGCGTGCCTAGCGCGAAATGGCAGTGACGCGTACGCGTGGACGATGCGGACGCGTGCCTAGAGCAGACCACAACTGACGTGTATGTATGACTGACGCATACGCGTGACAAGAAAAAACTCCAAATGACGCGGACGCGTGACCCACGCGCACGCGTGACGGACTTCACGTGCAGAAAATTGTAGAAGTCGCCCCTAGCAATTTATGGACCCGTTTTCGGCTCAAATTCAAGTCCAGAAACACAGAATAGAAGCCAGAGAATGGGTAATCAATAATAACAATTGATACAACATTCAGAATAGAGAATTTTAGGTTTTAGATGTAGTTTTAGAGAGAGAGAGGCTCTCCCCTCTCTCTTAGGATTTAGGATTAGGATTCCTTCGTTTTCTTCATTCCAGGTTCAATGTTCCCAACTTTAATTTATGTTTCTCTTCTACTTTTAGATACTCTAATGCTTTTACTTGTTAATTATTTATGTTGCCAAATTGGCTTAGGAATCTTTCCATGTTAGATTTGAATATTCTTTTAATATAATTTGAGGTATTTCAGATTTATGATTGTTTTATTCTATTTATAATTCTTTCCATTTGATTTAGATTTTTCTCCTTTTGGTTTTGGTTAAGTAATTGGAAACACTTGAGTTATCAGACTCAGTAGTTGATTGAAAATTGGAATTCTCGCTAATTGATTTGGATCGCTCTAAAACTAGTCTTTCCACAGGAGTTGACTAGGATTTGAGGATCAAATTGATTGGTCCACTTGACTTTCCTTTATTTAGTAAGGGTTAACTAAGTGAGAGCAATAAACAATTTTCATCACACCTGATAAGGATAACTGGGATATGATTTCCAGTTCTTATACCTTGCCAAGAGTTTTTCTAATTATTAATTTATTTTTCTTGCTATTTAATTTACTTGTTCCCTATTTCAGAAACCCAAAAACATACCTTTTACATAACCAATAATAAATCATACTTCCCTGCAATTCCTTGAGAAGACGACCCGAGGTTTAAATACTTCGGTTATAAATTTTATTGGGTTTTGTTACTTGTGACAACCAAACTTTTGTACGAAAGGATTCTCTGTTGGTTTAGAAACTATACTTACAACACGATTATTTTTATAAAATTCTTTACTAGCAGTTAATCCAGTTCGTCAAAGATCACCCTGGGGATCTTTCATCAACTTCTATGGGATCATTGCCTCCACTCCGTAGGCAAGTCGGAAGGGTGACTCTTCCGTAGTGGAGTTGGGGTTGTTCGGTACGCCCATAGGACCTGGGAAAGCTCTTTAGCCCAGGCTCCTTTTGCATCCTGTAACCGGCATTTTAACCCAGCCAATATGACTTTGTTGGCTGCTTCTGCTTGTCGGTTGGCTTATAGGTGTTCTACTGAAGTGAACTGGTGCTTGATTTTCAGATCGGCTATTAGGTTCCTGAAGCCCGTGTTGGTGAACTGTGTCCCATTTTCCGTGGTGATGGAGTGGGGAACTCCAAACCTTGTGACAATGCTTCTACACAGGAATTTCTGACTTTTCTGTGCGGTGGCGGTGGCCAATGGCTCAGCCTCAATCCACTTTGTGAAGTAGTCTATTCCTACAATAAGGAATTTGACTTGCCCTGATCCCTGTGGGAATGGTCCGAGGAGATCGAGCCCCACTTTGCGAATGGCCACGACGAGGTGACGCAGATGAGTTCTTCGGGCGGTGCGACGTGGAAATTGGCGTTCTTTTGGCGTGGAGGGCATGTTTTGACGAACTCGGTGGCTTCCTTCTGTAAGGTCGGCCAGTAGAAGTCGGCTCGGAGTGCCTTTTTGGATAGAGCTCGTACCCCGAGGTGATTGCTGCACATACCGCTGTGGACTTCTTCAAGGACTTCCTTTGTAGTGGAAGTCGAGACGTATTTCAGGAGGGATGTTGAGATTCCTCTCCTGTACAGGACGTCGTGCACCATGGTGTAGTACTGTGCCTCTCGTATGAGATTTTTTGTGTCCTTCTTATCAGCGGGGAGTGTTTCGGACTTGAGGTAGTTGATTATAGGGGTCATCCACCCTTGGTTCTGGTCTGCTATGTTCAGGACCTTCTCTTCCTGAGGTTGATGGGTATTGTAGGGTTTCTTGGATAAGGCTTCTATTACTGCCTCCTGGTTTGGTGCTGGCTAGTTTGGAAAGTGCATCGGCTCGGGCATTTTCTTCCCGGGATATATGTTGGATCTTATATTTCAAGAAATTCCTGAGTTGTTCTTTGGTTTTGTTGAGGTACTTCGTCATAGTGGGATCCTTTGCCTGGTAGCTTCCTTCTATTTGTGAGGTGATTACTTGCGAGTCGCTAAAAATGGCTAGCCAGCTTCAAACCATCTAGTAGGGCTTCGTACTCAGCTTGATTATTTAAGGCGGGGAACTCGAATCTTAAGGAGAGTTCGAGTTGGGTCCCTTGGTCACTTTCCAAGATAACGCCTGCTCCACTCCCTGCTTTGTTTGATGAGCTGTCAACGTAGAGGTTCCATTCGATGGGGGTTCCTGGGGTGTCAGTATACTTTGCGATGAAATCAGCCAGGTACTGAGACTTGATGGCCGTGCGAGCTTCGTATTTGAGGTTGAATTCAGACAACTCGATTGCCCATTGTAGGATTCTTTCTGCTAAGTCAGTTTTTCTGCAGGATGCCTTTCATGGGTTGGTTGGTCCGTATTCTGATGGTGTGAGCTTGAAAATATGGTCGAAGTCGACGGGAGGTAAGTATGAGGGCGTAAGCAAACTTCTCTATTTTTTGATAGTTTAGTTCATCCCCTTGTAAAGCCTTGCTGATGAAGTAGATGGGCTGTTGTCCGTCGTTGTCTTCTCAGACGAGTGTTGATGCTATCGCCCGACTTTCCACGGCGAGGTATAGTATCAGCTCTTCTCCCTGTCAAGGTTGGGTCAGGATGGGTGGTTGCCCGAGAAATGTTTTGAAGTCTTGGAAGGCTTGTTCACATTCAAGGGTCCATTCGAACTTCTTTCCTTTCCATAGGGTTGCATAGAAAGGGAGAGATCTTAAGACTGATCCAGCTAGGAACCTAGACAGGGCTGCTAGTCTTCCATTCAGCTGCTATACCTCCTTGATGCAGGCCAGGCTTTTCATGTTGAGTATAGCTTGGCATTTGTTTGGGTTTTTCTCAATCCCTCTTTGGATGAGCATGAACCCTAGGAACTTGCCAGCTTCTACCGTAAAAGTGTATTTTGTAGGATTTAATCTCACCCATGCTTTCTTATGCTGCCGAATACTTTGGCGAGGTCGGGTAGTAGTGTTTCCTCTCTTTGGGTTTTTACTAGCATGTCATCTACATAGACTTCCATCAGCTTTCCAATGTGTTCGCGAATACTTTGTTCATCAACCTCTGATATGTGGCCCCCGTATTCTTGAGCTCGAACGGCATGACTACGTAACAGTAGTTTGCTTTTGAGGTTAGGAACGAGGTCTTCTCTTGGTCGGGTTGATGCACTGGGATCTGGTTGTATCCCGAGTTGGCGTCCATGAAGGAGAGGTACTTATATCCTGACGAGGCGTCGACTAGGCTGTCAATATTCAGGAGGGGATAAGGGTCTTTTGTGAAGGCTTTATTGAGATCGGTGTACTCTACACACATCTGCCATTTTCCATTGGCTTTTTGACCAGCACAACGTTGGCCAGCCACAGTGGATACTTGACCTCTCTTATGAACCCGACTTCAAGCAAGGCTTGTACCTGCTCCTCTACGACATGTGATCATTCCGGGCTGAGCTTTCTACGCTTTAGTTACACTGATCGAGATCCGGGGTAAACTGCTAGTTTATGGCACATTAAGCCGGGATCTATGCCGGGCATGTCCATGGCCTTCCATGCGAAGAAGTCAGAATTAACCCTCAGGAACTTTATTAGCAGCTCTTTTAGGTCTTTGTTTAGGTTTGCACCTATATTTGTTGTTTTATCTCGGGTATCTCCGATTTGGACCTCTTCGGTCTCACTTTCTGGCTGAGGACAAAGTTCTTCGTGAGCCCGGGCTCCCCCGAGTTCAATGGCATTGGCTTCTTTCCTCTGGGGCCGCCCTTTAGGTTCAGGCTTTTGTTATAGCAGCGTCGCGTGAGCTTTTGGTCTCCTTTGATGGTGGCTATGCCTTCTGGGGTTGGGAAATTCATGCATAGGTGGGGAGTAGAAACTACTGCGGCAAGCTGATTTAAGGTTGTTCGGCCTATAAGGGCGTTGTATGCGGAGTTCACGTCAACCACGATGTAGTCTATGCTCAATGTTTTGGACCAGGCTCCCTTTTCAAAGGTCGTGTGCAGTGGGATGTATCCTAGGGTTTTGATCGGGGCGTCTCCTAGCCCGAATAGGCTATTGGGGTATGCTCTAAGCTCCTTTTCTTGTAGTCCAGCTTGTCGAAGGCAGATTTGAATAGGATGTCTGCAGAGCTTCCCTGGTCAACCAGTGTTCTGTGGAGGTTGGCATTAGCTAATATGATGGTAATAACCACGGGGTCATCATGCGCAGGGATGATGCTCGCGGCGTCTTCTTTGGTGAAGGCGATAGTGGGGAGGTCGGGTGACCTATCCCCTTCCCCGACATGGTATATTTCTTTAAGGTGTCTTTTGCGGGATGATTTGGAGATTCCTCCCCCTGTGAATCCTCCATTGATCATATCAACGTACCTCTCCGGGGTGTGAGGGGGACGTTCAGTGCGTCCCCTCTCTTTATCCCTTCTTCTCTTTTTTGGCTCATCCGTTCTGTTGGCTAGGAATCGGTCTAGCCTTCCTTCTTGGGCTAGTTTTTCTATGACATTCTTCAAGTCGTAGTACTCATTAGTGGAGTGCCCGTAGATCCTGTGGTATTCGCAGTACTCAGTCTGACTTCCTCCTCTTTTGTGTTTTATTGGGCGAGGAGGTGGGATTTTCTCTATGTTGCATATTTCCCGGTAGACGTCTAATAAGGATACCCGAAGAGTGGTGTAGTTATGGTATTTCCTGGGCTTCTCTGCGGGTTGGTCTTCCTTTTTTCTCGACTCTTTACCTTTATCCCGAGATGGGTAAGAGGGCCCATCCTTGGAGGTTTCTCCTAGTCGGGAGTTCTCTTCCATGTTGATGTATTTCTCGGCTCGTTCCTACACTTTGTTTAGGGATGTGGGGTTTTTCTTAGATATGGAGTGGTTGAAGGGCCCTTCATACAGACCGTTGATGAGTCCCATGATAGCTGCTTCTGTGGGGAGGTTCTGTATGTCGAGGCATGCTTTATTGAACCTTTCCATATAGCTTCGGAGGCTTTCCCGATCTTCCTGCTTGATCCCTAACAGGCTTGGGTCGTGTTTGGCTTTATCCTTTTGTATGGAGAACCTAGCTAGGAATTTTTTGGTGAGGTCGTCAAAACTCGTGATTGATCTTGGTGGTAAACTGTCAAACCACTTTATAGCTGTTTTGGTGAGGGTAGTCGGGAAGGCTTTGCAGTGGGTTGCGTCCGAGGCATCCGTGCGATACATCCAGCTCCTGAAGCTGCTGAGGTGGTGGCTTGGATCCGATGTTCCATCATATGGGGTCAAGTCGGGAGCTTTGAAGTATTTTGGAACTTTAGCTTTCATGATTTCCTTTGTGAATGGGTCTTGCTCTCTGTGGGGGCTAGCTTCACGATTGGATCGTGTAGTTTTAGCTTTGAAATCGGCTTCGAGCTTTTGGAGTTTCTCTTCCAGCTCTCTACACCATTTTGTTTCTCTTGCAGATCCTGCTCGGTTTATCGTTGTCACTCAGCTCCTTGCTCTAATTGTTTAAGGCGATCTTGCTGGTTGCGGATGGTATCTAGAATTTCTGTGTTCGGCGTGCCGTTTTCTAATCCGGACGTGTGTTCGTTGTTGTCCATTGATGACATGTCACCATGTCATGTTTTTCTATGCTTTTTCCTTTGTTTTCAATAGGTTTTATGCACTTTCTTGAGCCTTAAGTAAGCCAATTGGGTAGAATTTCATATTTCCTTTGATTCAATCAACCATGGATGAATTAATGCAAGTTCATGAGATTTTGTGCTATAATTGTCATATATTATGAAAGAAACACAATCTCATGATTTGGAGCATAGCTTTGATTGTTTTGATTGATTGATGATAGGTGAAAAGAGTTTTGAAGAAGGTTGAAGAAAGAAGGAATGGCTAGGAGCAAGAGAGAACAAAACGTTTGAGCCAAAGTTTGCCTCAAACTTTAGCTCAAACTTTTGGAAGAGTTGAAAACACCCGAGAGGAAAAAAGCTTGAGCCAAAGTTTGCCTCAAACTTTAGCTCAAACTTTTGGAAGAATTGAAAACACCCTGGAAGAAAAAGCTTGAGCCAACGTTTGCCTCAAACTTTTTGGCAAACGTTGGCATCACAAAAACAACACCCTGGAGCAAAAGCTTGCGCCAACGTTTGCCTCAAGCTTTTTGGTAAACGTTGGCGCCACACACCACAACAGCCTGAAGGGGTATACTTCCAACAAGAATAACTTGAGCTACAGAGCTCCAAATGAGGTGATTCAAAAATCAATGGAAAGTAGGAATCGAGAGCTTTCCAAGCATATATGGCACTGCATGGTGGACACTAAAATTGAGGGAGAAAACTGCCCCGCAATGTGCATAAACGAACATGGTGGCAACCTGCAGTGAGGCCAACTAACCTCTGCACCTTCGACGGAGTATAACTTGAGCTGTAGAGCTCCAAATGATGCGCTTCCAACGGCATTGGAAAGTAGACATTTAGGGATTTCCAACAATATATAATAGTATGGGGTGGACAATACGTTTGAGCCTCCAAAACTGGCATTTTCGACCACGTTTGAGGCAAACTTTACCTCAAACGCTGCACACCAAAGCCAGCGACCCTGCCCTCTTCAAATGAGCATAACTTGAGTTGTAGATGTCCAATTGAGGTGATTCCAATTGGGTTAGAAAGCTGACATTCAGAGATTTTCAACCATATATAATAGTCTATAGTGGGAATGAAATTGACAATGTTGACAAGAGGACAAAGTAGCGCCACAAGACATGCAAGGGAGGATCCACGTTTGAGCTAAAGTTTGACCTTAAACTTTAAGCCAAACGTGGATGACAGCAAAAAGAGCAAGCTGCTATAAAAAGCTTGAGTCAAAGTTTGCCTCAAACTTTGACTCAAACTTTTTTTGGTTCATGGTCCGGTTCAAAGCTTAAATATTTCCCAAAGTCAAGAGCAATCAACAGAGGCTATTTTCAACCCATTTCCATCAAGGCCAAAAGCCCAATTGACATCACTCAAAGGCACAAGAAACAATTTGATTAGGAATTTTATTTTCTTTGTAATTTGCTTTTCAATTTCATTTTCATTTGTCATGTTTGTAAAAGCCTATAAAAAGGCATCATTTTTATTTTAGAGAGGAGAGTCCCATCAGAGAGTACAGGTGAGCTCCATTAGAGAGCTCTCTCTTAGTTTTCATTCTTGTCTTGAATCTTGGGTTGAGAATTGAAGAAATTCTGTTTCAATCTCACCTTGAGAATTTTCTTGTTTACTTTCTCTGCACAATTGAATTTCCATTCCTGTTCACTGCTTCACCTTCTCTTGGCTTCTGCAATTTACTTTTCTTTAATTTCTCTTGCAATTGTTCTTGTTGGATCAAGGAAGGATTTGAGATCTAGACTTGTTTTCTAGTCTCTTCCACTCCTGAGATCTTCAATCTTCTTTTAAATTGCTGCAAATTAAGCATAGTCTTTCTGTCTTTAAAGTCTTTAAGAAATTTTACTTTCTGTTGCATTGCTTCCAATTTGCTTCTCTGTTTATATTGCTCCCAGCACCCAGTTCAATTTATTCTTCCTGCAATTTACATTTCCAGTTGCTTGATCTATTACTTTCTTTAATTTCCAGCACCCACTCCCCTTTAATTTCATGCAATTTACATTTCTTGTCATTTAAAATTTTTCCAATTTACATTTCTTGCTCTTTAAGTTTCTGTCCAATTTACTTTCTGCAACTTTAAATTCCTTGTCATTTACATTTTGTTGCTTTAAGTTTCACCCAATCTCACTTAAATGTTAGCTTGACTAAACTAATCACCCACTAAAGTTTCTTGATCCATCAATCCCTGTGGGATCGACCTCACTCACGTGAGTTATTATTACTTGATGCGACCCGGTACACTTGCCGGTTAGTCTTGGGTGTTTTGGAAATTTGTTTTTCCACAAATTTTCCCATCATCCGTCATGATATTTGGGATAACTTCCAGGCTCCCTGGCAATGGCGCCAATATTCCAAGGGTTACCTGAAATGCTGAGATCAATCTCGGACGAGATCTTTTGGTCTATTTGAACCTGTCGCGCCAGACTTGTTGGAGTTTGAGATGCTGCTGGCCCTTGATCACCGGTGGGTGGTGGTACCTACAAGAGACTCAGATGCTTAAGTCAGTACGGGCTTTAGGCATGTTTTTTGTAGAATTGGAGTATGAGTTATACCTGGGTGCTCCAGTGTATTTATAGTAGTGTTTGGTGATCTCCCTTTGAGATAAGTTTGTTATCTTATCTTATCCTTCGTGGGTGAGATCATTATCTTTGGCTAACTGCCTTCTAGTGGGCGGTGGTCCTTTCATTCCGGGCCTCCTTGGGCCTCTGTGGTAATCTTCTAATCTCTTTGCAAAGAGCTCATTGTAATAGGCCAACCTTTAAAGAGATCGGTCCTTCGTCTTCGTGCAACCCGAACCCTATAGCTCGGTCCAGGGTATGAACAATTGGTGTGGGAAATTATGATTCACACTTTTCACATCTCCGCACAACTAACCAGCAAGTGCACTGGGTCGTCCAAGTAATAAACCTTACGTCAGTGAGGGTCGATCACACGGAGATTGTCGGCTTGAAGCAAGCTATGGTCATCTTGTAAATCTCAGTCAGGCAGATTCAAATGTTTTTGAGGTTTTGAGAATTAAAAGATAAATAAAACATAAAATAAAATAAATTTACTTATGTAATCCATTGGTGGGAAATTCAGATAAGTGTTTGGAGATGCTTTGTTGCTTCTGAACCTCTGCTTTCCTATTGCCTTCTTCTAACCATGCATGCTCCCTTCCATGGCAAGTTGTAGGATCCTCTCAGTAAAAATGGTCCTCTACGGTTTCTGCACGGCTAATCAACTGTCGGATTTCTCGTCTCAGATGAAAAATACCAGGTACAGCTACCGCATGGCTAATCATCTGTCGGTTCCTGCTAGCGTCGGAATAGGATCCATTGATCCTGTTGCACACTGTCACTGTGCCCAACATTCGCAGGTTTGAAGCTCATCACAGTCATCCCTTCCCAGATCCTACTTGAAATACCACAGACAAGGTTTAGACTTTCCAGATCCTAAGAATGCTACCAATAATTATAGCCTATACCACGAAGATACTAATCTCACGGACTCGGTCTGTGTATTAGATATCCAAGAGAATATACTCCAGCTGTCGTCCAATGACTACGTTGAACATCATGTAGACCGCTTTGTGGTTGTCTGGCACGTGGATCTTGGCTAAGCGAGTAACGAAGATTGGGTGATTGTCACGGGTCACCCCTTCATTATGACTTAACTGAATTAAATAAGAGAGTATATCTTGGAGAAGAAGTAGGCGTGAATTGAAAGAAAAATAATAGTACTTGCATTAATTCATGAAGAACAGCAGAGCTCCACACCTTAATCTATGGGATGTAGAAAATACATAAGTGAAAAGAGGTCTAGGCATGGCCGTGAGGCCAGCCTCCAAACGTGAACAATGGTCTATGATAGCATTCGATCTAAAATAAATCACTAAAAGTAGTTTTTATACTAAATTAGTAACCTAGGGTTGCAGAAAATGAGTAACTAAGTGTAGATAGTGCAGAAAACCACTTCTGGGGCCCACTTGGTGTGTGCTTGGGTTAAGCATTGAAGCTTTTTCGTGCATAGGCTGTTTCTGGAGTTAAACGCCAGCTTTGGTGCCAGTTTGGGCGTTTTATGCCAAGATGTTTTAGGCTGGCTTTGGACGCCAACTTGGGCCATCAAATCTCGGGTAATTGATGCACGGAAACTTGTCTCTCAACAATTTCCCTCGGCAAGTATACCGAATTGTCATCAAGTAAAAACTCACAATAGAGTGAGGTCGAATCCCACATGGATTGATTGGTCAATCAACTTTAATTAGAGGAACATTCTAGTTGAGCTAAGCAGAAATTGATTTGAGAATTGCAGGAAATTAAATGGCAGGAAAGTAAATGGCAGAAAATGTAAATGCTGGAAATAAAGACCTAAATATAAATGACGGAAAGTAAAGTGCAGAATCTTAAATGGGGAATGGGGAATTTAGCATGAAAGTAAATTGCAGAAATTAAAGAGAATGGGTAAGATCAGAAATGGGGGATTCATTGGGCTTAGGAGATGTTGCATTCTCCGGATCAAGTTCATTTTCATCTTTTCCTCAATAATTGCATTCATTGATCTCCTTGGCAATCTTAAGTGATTGAATTCCAATTCCTTGGTAATTCAATCTCTCAAATCTTGATCAATAGCCAATTCCTTGGTCTAATTCCTCATGAGAAGAGATGAAGTATGGTCATTGATTGTACCACATGTATTTCCAAATCAAAGTATTGGGAGAATTATATGTCACCATATCCGCCCAACCCCCAATTTGGTCCAACATGAGAAAGTATTTCTAGCATGATCCCTTCATTCCTCTTCCAAGGTTCCGAAGAGATCCAAGTATGAATAGCTTCTTTTCCAAGACAACTACCCAATTGGATAAAGATTGAAAGCTTTCTAGTAAAATCAAGAGAAAAGAAAGAAGAAGAATAATGAAAACTATTTTTGATCCATCAAATTATAACAGAGCTCCCTAACCCAATGAAAGGGGTTTAGTTGTTCATAGCTCTGGAAATGGAAAACAAAGATGGAGAATGCATTATAAAAGTAAAACTAGAAGTTACAGAGAAAGTAAAATTATACAGAGAGTAGTCCTCTCAATCCAAAAGCTCCTCTCTAGTTCAAAAATACTCCTATAAATACTACTCTTCTAATCTTCCAGTTGGCTCTTCAAGTCTTGGATATGGGTCTTTGGATCTTGAGTTGAAGCAGTTTGGAATCTTCAGTGGGCTCAACTTTACTTGCAGAGAAAGTGTGAAGTAGGCATGGACTTTGGCTAGGACATTAGTGGCGTTAGTGTTAAGTGAAAATGTGGGTTCGAGAACGTTAGTGACGATCACCTTTTGCACTAACGTTCCTAGCCCAAGATGAGTTACGTTAACTTCAACGTTAGTGGCACTAACGTGACCACTAACGTTGCCTCTTGGTCCATCGCGGGCGTTATTGGCGTTTACCTTTGCCAATAACGTTGCCCTTAGCCCCTTTTTCACACGTTAGAGTCCACGTTAGTATAACTAACGTGGCTCTTAACGTGAGCATGCCTTAGCCTCGAGAGCGTTAGTGACACTTACCTTTGTCACTAACGCTCCACACGCCCCTTCTCACGTTAGTGCCCCACGTTAATTGTCTTAACGTGGCCACTAACGTGGTGGTGATTGCCATCTCCAACGTTAATGACAAAGGTGAGTGTCACTAACATTGGCTCATCAATTCTTTCCTCCACGTTAGCTTCCACGTTAATGCACTTAACGTGGTAATTTACGTGGCTCATAGTGGCTTAGTCCTACGTTAGTGACAAAGGTGAGTGTCACTAACGTTGGTGATTCCTTGCTCCTTTCACGTTAGAGTTCACGTTAACCAAGTTAACGTGGCTCTTAACGTAGCCAATATGGGCTTAGTCCAATGTTAGTGACAAAGGTGAGTGTCACTAACGTTGGCATTATCTTCCTCTTCCATGTTAGAGTTCACGTTAACTGAGTTAACGTGACTCTTAACATGGCCAATTTCCCTTTTGGAGCATTAGTGGCACTTACTTTTACCACTAACGCTTGGAGCTTCCTTTTCTTCTACGTTAACTACCACGTTAATGTAGTTAACGTGGTAATTAATGTGGGCTATGATAGCTTCGAAGACATTATTGGCGATCACTTTTCTCATTAACATTGCAAGCTAGCTCCCATTCCACGTTAGTGGTCACGTTAGTTAGACTAACGTGGCTACTAACGTCTTGCTTCCTTTGTCCTGAAATCAAGCAAATAGAGTGCATCAAAGCTCTAATCCAAGTTATGAGTCATGCATCATCCAATTTGTCATTAAATTCATGCATAATTCTCATGAAATCATATAAAATTCACAATGTTTGCTTGAATCAAGATGTAAGTGAAATTCTACCCAAAACTTGCTTATTTCCTAAGAAAATGCATGAAACTACCCTAAAACAGTAAAGAAAAGGTCATTGAAACTGGCCGAAATGCCCTGGCATCACAACACCAAACTTAAAGCTTGCTTGTCCCTAAGCAAGTACTGAAACATGAGAATGATGAATGGAATGACAAGATGAATGAATCATTATTGTGGAAGTCATGTCCTTGGTTTTATGGGGTTTCATGCATAGCAACTTAGGTTCATTCCTTTATTGGCTTTCAGACCTTTATCATGCCCGGGAATACTCACTTGATTGCACCCTTTGAGACTTTTATTTATTGATCCCTTTGTCTTTTTAAGGTTTATTGAATCCTTAGGCTAAGTGCTCTGTGAGGGGGCGACTCTTTAAAATAAGCTTTCAGCCAACACTCCTGAACGAGTTGGTTCAAGGTGCTAGGTGTTGAAACACCCCTAAGGACTTACTCCCTCAAGTCTCTCTCCCCCATACATGCACACCACAGGCACATGGTTTGTTATTTTCTTTCCTTGAGGCCTTGGTGTCCAGCACCTCTTTGGGTTACTAAATGTTCTGTAGCAAGGTTGCTCTTGATAGTGGATTTTCAATTGATAATCCCGGGTTAGTTAACCCAAGTTACCAAGTGATGAAGCACTCCTAAGAACTTATTCATCCAAGCAGATCCTTGGTACAAGAGCACCACAGACACATCTCTCAAGATTCAAGCCCTTGGTGCCTAGCCTTATTCTTTATTACTTTTCTTTCTTTTTCAACTCTTATTGTTCTTTTCCTTTTTCTTATTAGGATCTTTTTATTTAGCTAGTCTCATGGGGTGTGTTTCAAGCATATAATTCAGGACAGATAGTTGCCTTCCTACCTTGTTGGTGAACCAACTTAGCTAAGTGATTACTACACCACAAATTTAAGGACCTACTCCACAACTTGAACATCACTCTGGTCTTTTCATAACATCTCTTTTTATTTGGCTTAAAAGGACATGCATACAATAAGCGAGATGAAAATGCAGCAGTGCCATTAGACTAGCAAGCATAGACCTAGGCAATGCAAACTTAAAGACAGAATTGAAAATTCCTAAGCTACTATGGAAGCATGTTCTATCTCATACATGATTTTCCTTATTTAAAACTTGAAAAAGATGGGATAATGAGGGAACTCCACCACCTTTTACTCATGGGGTTGCTCATGCTCTCCCTCTTATTTGTCCTCTTTGTGTCCACTTGTGTTTCCTTGTATTCGTGCCAGTCTAGCCTTTTTCCAATCCTCAAGTGCCTTCCTTATTGATTCATGACTCTTTTCTACCCTCTCTCTTTCTTCTCGCGCTAATTCATTCTTCACTTCTTCATAGCTTGTGATTCCCGGATGCAGTATAGGCAGTTGTCCGACTATGTAGCCGAGCCTGGCCTGAGTGTTCACATGATGTCCAGTCTGGTTCATGTAAACTCCTTCTGAAAATGCCCTGTATTCGTCGAAGAGTTCTGCCTGTTCTAATTGTTTCTGATGCATTTCATGTATGTGTGCACCTTGATGTGCTTGGATGTTGATTAGCTTTTGGATGGCCTCTTGTTGTTGATCCTGCCTTTGTTCCAACCTGTGGAAGGATTCACCCCATTGTTTCCCTTGTTCCAGTTACTGCTCCATCATCTGCTTTTGCCACTCCCCCTGTTGATTCGCCCATCTAGAGAATGATTCTTCTTGGCGATCCATCATTTGTAGTTGGAGCTCCTTCTGTGCCTCTTGATTCTCCCAATATTGCCTAGATAAGCCATCAATGGCTTCTTGGAATTGGTGCATGTTCAAGGTGGCTGCGGCTTGTTCCTCTGGGTTTTGCCCTTCTACAGCTTGATGGGCTACTCTCTTTCTTATCCTTCGTTGAGGTAGGGGAGATGCAACAGCATGCATACGCCGGACAGTAATTGGGATACCAACTTTTATTCATTCGGGGTTTTCATCTTCGAACACCACCCCAGCCCTGTCGCACAGGCAAAAAATGGTGCTGGGATAGCCTAACCTTCCTCCAGAATCACTTTTCTCAGCCATCTTCCTAATGCCTTGGGCTATGAGTTCATGTACCTTGATCTCTCCCCCTTTAAGTATACATTGCACCATTGTTGCTCTCTTAAGATTCACCTCTGAATTGTTTCCGGCAGGGAGGATTGATCTCCTTACAATTTTGAACCACCCCTTTACTTCAAGGTTGAGATCACCTCTTTTAATAAATATGGGCTTTCCATTGGGATCTCTCACCCAGTCCGCTCCCTGTACGCAAATATCTTTCACAATCTGGTCATAATTAGAACTACCATCTATTCGAGATTGATAGCTCTCTTCCTCAAATGGTATGGTTCGTAGCTTCAACACCCTCATGATGTTCATGGGACTAAAATCCACCGTTACTCCTCTCACAAAGCTTATATAAGATTCCTCTTTCCTATCATACCTCACTGCGTTTGCGTAGAACTCTCTCACGAGCGTTGCATTTATTCTTGCGGTGACTGGATTGGTGAGGAGCTCCCATCTTCTCTTTTCTACCTTCTCTGTGCTTTCGGGGCACTCAGTTTTCTTGACTTGAAAGCCTAGCTCATATATGATCTCCTTATCAGCCATCCATCCAAATTGAAGTACATGGTGAAAGGTTCTAAACTTCTTTTCATCAAAAGGGCGTTGCTCCATAGGCTCCTTTCCCTTTCTTCTTTTAGAGCTTGATGATGCCATGAGTGACTTTTTGAGAAGTGAAGGTGTTGGGGTCAGTGATGGACCTTGGCTGGTTAAGATAGGGTGTAGTAAAGAGAGTGAGGGAGAGTGTTTTTGGATGGGGTGAAGTACAAAAAGTGGGAATTGGAATGTGAAAGGGGTATGGAATAAGAACCACTTTATATAGGGAGATGGTGAGTGAATGAAAGGTGTGGATTGATGGAGTGGTTGTGTGATGAACGGATGGGGTTTAGTATGGGATGGGATGGGCACAAGGATCATCAACTTTATGGAGGGGGGGTTGGTTCGCTTTCCAAGCGTGTCACTCTTCCAATGTTGCATGGCAACATTTCCCAATGCATCCCCCTTGAAAATACGTGTATAGTACTTCTCCTTTTGTGGTGGCCGAATCCTCCTTCTTCAAATCTCCCATCAATTCTCCTACAAATAAAGGGATGTGATTAATGAATTTGTGGAAAATGGTGGCAAAATTTAAAAGAAAAGAAAGAGTAACTACTTTTTAAAATTTTTGTTGTTAACTGACTAAGTGCTATTCATAAGTACAAACCAACTGACTAATTGATTGTCCATGTATGCAACATTGGTGACACCAAACTTAGTTTGTGGCCATGTGGAGTAAAAGGATTTGTTCAAGGTTCTAAGAGTGACATGATATGAATTGCATTCATGTTCTCTTAGTGTGCCTTGAACACCAAACTTGTTCTTCACTATATGTTGCATAAAAGGATTCATTCAAGTATATGTCAGAGTTGATTTAGACTTCATGAACCTTGCATTATTAACTACTTTTAAAAACATGTAAAACATGGGTTGCCTCCCATGAAGCGCTTCTTTAGCGTCACTAGCTTGACGTTCTGCCCTTTGTCAGGGTAGTTGGTAATGCTTCAGATCTTCCCCTCTTGTAGTAAATCTATCTCCATTGGCTTCATCAAGGATCTCTACATGTTCTAGGGAGAGAACTTTATTGATGGTGAAAACCTTAGGTAGCTGAGATGGGATGGTGGGGAGATGAGGTGGGATATCCATGAAGTAAGCTGAGATCACTTTATCCCCTGGAGAGAAATCCTCTGTAGGGATCTTCTTGTTCCTCCATCTCCTTGGTGCCTTCTTCTTTGTTTCTTTTACTGTTGCCCTGCTCTTTGTGGTCTCTTTTCCTAGGGAGATTTTGTTTCTGGTCTCATATGATTCTGGTGGTTGAGGTTCCTCTTGATCTTCCTTGGGCTGTGACAGCTGCTGATTATCTTGTTCATCAACCAAAGGAATTCCCTGTGCTTCAATGCTTGTTTCTTTCACCAGTGCTTTGTCGTGCTCTTTCCTTGGTTCCTTGATCTGTTTCTTGTGAAGGTTTGAAGACATTGAATGCGAGTTGTTCGTCATGTATCCTCAATATTAGCTCTCCTCGCTCCACATCTATGAGCGCTCTGGCTGTAGCTAGGAATGGTCTTCCCAATATGATTGGGTGAAGGTGACTCTCTTCCATTTCCAATATGACAAAGTCTGTAGGAAGGAAGTAGTTCCCAACCTTTACCAACATATTTTTCACCACTCCTACTGCTTGTTTTTGAGTTTTGTCAGCCAACCTGATGACTACGTCTGTGGGCATTAGCTCATTGATCTGCAGCTTCTTCATAAGGGATAAAGGCATTAAGTTGATGCTTGCTCCCAGATCACAGAGTCCTTTGTCAAACATTGTTTCTCCTATGGCACAGGGGATGTGAAAACTCTCTGGGTCCTTCCTTTTTGTAGGCAACTCTGGTTGAATGAGAGCACTGCACTCCTTATTCATCACTATTGTTTGCCCTCTCTTGAGTAAGCTTTTCCTTGTTAGCAACTCTTTCATATACTTAATGTATGAGGGCATTTGTTGGAGAGCCTTGATGAATGGTATGTTCACATGGAGAGATGCAAATATGTCAAGGAACTTTGAGTATATTCTCTTTTCTACACCACCCTTGAGTCTTTGGGGAAAAGGTGCATAGAGCCTCAGCAGCTCCTTCTGTGTAATTTTGGTTTCTTGGTGATCCTCTTCCTATTTCTCTACTGATGTGTCTCCAGGTTGTTCTAATGGTTTGTTCGGCTCTTCCTCAATCCCTTGATCACTTGTAGTGACCATCTTGCAGTCTTTCCATCTTACTTTCTTTGCTTCACCTCTCAGGTTTTTCTCTGTGTCACTTGGGAAGCTATCAGTAGGTTTGGGAATCTTCTCAGAGAGGTATCCCACTTGAAATTCTAGCCTCTGAATAGTGTCTCCCTAGTTTTTGAGATTAGCTCGCTGATGAGATATTTTGGTGAAAAATAAATTTCTCCCAAAACACACAAATCTAACCGGCAAGTGCACCGGGTCGTATCAAGTAATAAAAACTCACGGGAGTGAGGTCGATCCCACAGGGATTGAAGGATTGAGCAATTTTAGCTTAGTGGTTGATTTAGTCAAGCGAATCAAGTGTTGGTTGGGTGATTTGTGATTTGCAGAATGTAAATTGCATGAAATCAAAGAGAGCGGGAAAGTAAATTGCTGAAACTTAAAGAACAAGAAATTAAATAGCAGAAACTTAAAGTGCAAGAAATGTAAATTGCAGAATCTTAAAGCGCAAGAAATGTAAATGGCTTGAAAAGTAAAGGGGATTGGGATGAGGATTTGCAGAATTTAAACAAGGAAAAACTAAATTGCATCAAATAGAAGAGAAAAAGGGGAATTGGGATTGAACCGGAAACAAAGCAGTAAAGTAAATGAACATAAGAGGCAGTAAACAGAGAATTAAAATGAGAATTTAGATCTCAGGACCCAGAGACTAGAAAACCAAGTCTAGATCTCAATGCCTTCCTAGATCCAACAAGAACAATAGCAAGGAAATTGTAAATTGCAAAGAAAAGAGATGAAGAACAATAAACCGGAAATGAAATTCAGTAAATAAAGCAGAGAGATCCAAGATTGAGATTGAAACAGAATTTCTTCAATTCTCAAATCCAAGATCCAAGACAAAGGTAAAATGAAATTGAAAGCAATGAAAGCAAGAAATTAAAGTTCACTCAAGTTCAAAAGCTCTCCGAAAACTATATTGAAAATTCTAAAAGGAAAACTCTAAAGGAAAACTCTCCAGAAAAGCTCTCCAAACAAATTGAATTCTATCCTATTTATACACTTTCCAAAATGATCTTCAAGCCTTGAGTTGGGCCTTTGTTCTTGGTGGAATTGGGTTGAAAGAGGCCTTGGTTGATTGCTCTTGAAGATTGAAGAAGAACCGAAGTGAACCAATTGAACCGGAAATGGAGTTAGCCAACGTTGGTCTTCAACGTTAGGGTCAAAGTTAGGGGTCTAACTTTGACCCTAACTTTTCATATCAGCAAACCACATCCTTCTGGTATGGACGTTGGCGCCAACGTTAGGGGTCTAACTTTGACCCTAACGTTGGCCTTGCTTGGTGTGATTGGCGCCAACGTTAGCCTCCACGTTAGGGGGCTAACGTTGGCGCAAACGTTGCCTACTCCCCCATTGTGATTTAAGTGCCAACGTTAGTAGCCCAGGGAGAAACTCTCAAGTTCCAACGTTAGCCTCCAAGTTAGGGGGCTAACGTTGGAGCTAACGTTGGCTACTTCCAAAGAGTGATTCACATGCCCAACGTTAGCCTCCAAGTTAGGGGGCTAACGTTGGGGCTAACTTCATGCAGCCCGGTTCAATTTTCAATTATTCCATTGTCCTCTCTTCACTCCTTGCCATTCCTCTTTGCTTCAACCTTTCTCCAAGCCTTCTTCACCTATCATTGATCAACCAAACTAATCAAAGTTTTGCTCAAAATCATGAGGTATTCAATCTTCCACAATATGCAACAATTATAGCTCAAAACCTCATGAAATGGCATGAATTCACATATGGTTGGTTAAATCAAGGGGAACATGAAAATCTACTCAATAAGCTTGCTTGTAGCTCAAGAAAGTGCATAATTCTAATGAAAACTAAAGAAAAAGACTAGCTAAAATGGGCTAAGATGACTTGTCATCACAACACCAAACTTAAAGCTTGCTTGTCCCCAAGCAAGAAATGAATTTATGCTCCAAGGTTCTTTTAATTAAGATGGATTGAGGAACATTTGTAAAGTGCAGTGAGTGAAGTGATCAAGTATCAGTGGGGTGAACTCTAAATCATATGCCCATGCAAGGGCTTCAGTGCTCACTAGTCCTTACATATTGGGAGTCGTAAGTCTTAGGATTTTCATCCAAATGGTATCATGGAGATCTCTATATATGTAATCACCTTGAAGCAGCTTATAGTTTCTGTGCTTTGGCTTCGACTCTAAGTATCATGTCTCAAGGCGGCTCTTTAGATAAGCTTTCAATCAATACTCCTAAACCAGTTGGTTTTAAGGTATTAGGTGTTGAAGCACCCCTGAGGATTTACTTGCTCAAGCCTCTTTCCTTGACACACTTCAACCACAAGCATTTTACCAGGCTAACAACTCTTTGAGTCATTGTTTCTTCTTTCTTTTCTGCCTAGTAATTGATGCTCAGAGCCTTGGGCCATGTTCTTTTTGTTTTTGTATTTTCTTTTCTTTTTTTTTTCTTTTTTTTTTTTTTTGTTTTGTTTGCTGCTTCTTGGATCAATAGATTCTTGAGAATCTCCACAATACTTCTTTGAACTTCTTGTCCCGCCTATGAGCTCCCATGCAAGTTTTCACAAGCATGCAACCTCAGTACAAAATCATATAACCAGAACCACCACTTCTCCTAATCTTTTGCTTGCCTCAAAATTGTTTAATTCCTCAATCCTTCTTTTCAAAGAACTTTCATGTGATGCATTCTTGAAAATTGAGTGCAAACAAGTTTTGAAGATAATAATGTTGTGAATGATCAAGCATCTTGCTTATTGAATTATAAAGAAAGACTATGCTATGCAGGCAGGGGTAAATAGAAAAGAAACTATACTATGCAAACAGGCAGGGTAGATCAGGATACAATCCACTTTCAATCACAGCAATATTTGATGTAAAACAATCACTTAACAATACAACCTGTTGGAGTTCACTTGCTTTCTTTCTTCTCATCATCATCATTGCTGTCCTTTAGATTCATCTTTTGTTTCTTTGGTTGATGATGCTCAGTCCTTCCAACAGCTTGTATGGACCTCTGCAATGATATTGAAAGTTGCTTGTTTCCCAAGCACTTGAAAAATGGTTAGCTTGCATGATTTATTCGTGGCCTTTGTACTTACTCTGGTGTGGGAACACCAAACTTAGCACCTTGCCAATGCATCGGATTAACCATGTGTGAAACTCTTTTTCTTTTTCAACATTGATAAAACTGAAAACTAGGAAACAGCAGAATAGTTAACTAGTTCATCCATCATGCTTGAAGCCAGCATTATGCAGAAAATGAGAATGTGTTTTATGATAGGATTTTGGTGGAACACCAAACTTAGAATCCTTCATTCTCCCTTAGATTGTTTTGGTGTGCAACACCAAACTTAGCTTCTTGCAATAAAGATAACACTGATTAACCATTTTATTAAAATAGTTGTGAACAGAAAACTCCCTCAGGTTGGGTTGCCTCCCAACAAGCGCTCTTTTATTGTCACTAGCTTGACATCCTTCATCCTCTGATCATGGAGGTCGAAGTTTCTGTTGCATCAGGTTTCCTCCTCTCACCATAGGCTTCTCTTTGTTTTCCATAACTGCTTTCCCTTTCAACCCAGCAGCTTTTTCGTTGTTCTTCGAGTTATCTTCAGTGGCTCTTAGGGATACATTTCCCTCTCTCTCTCCCAGTTTAGCAGGGTTTTGAACCATTTGTTCCATGTACCCTTCAATTCTTTTGAGATATGCCTCTTGGTTTTTCCTTATGTCTTCCTGCTCTATTAATGTCATTTCTTGAATTTTCATAAACCTTTCCATCATCATTTCTAGAACATAGAGTTTTTGGAAGTTTAGGATTGGTTGTGACTGTGTTAATTGTGGTGATTGATGTAAGTCATTTTGGGCAGGTGGTGGGGTAGGATAGAGTTGGAGGTGTGTATATTGGGGTGGTGTGTAGTGATTTTTGTTGGTATGGTGGTGTTTTTGCAGGTTTGGGAAGTTGGGGTTATTATAGTTGAGGTCCCTTTGTTCCTGATGCTGAAATTCCCTCATTCTTAAATAAGAATGTGGTTTCCATGGTGGAAATTGTGTATTCACTGTGGCTGAATGTAGAGAATCAATTTGTCTGGCTATTGATTCCAATTGCTGCTGTGTTTGCTGGTGTAGCTGCTTGTTTTGATTCATGATTGCTCTCACTCCTTTAAGATTCATTACTCCCTTTTCTGAAATTGCATTCCGTGGCGTCTCAAATGAGTGTTGGTTATTGGCTCTTTCGTCACTGAACTCTGCAGTTCCTTGGATGGTTGCTGTTGCCTTGAGTAGGCCATCTGAGAAGTAATCTACTGCTTTTCTTGTTTCGGAGGTTAATCCTTCATAGAATGCTCGAAAATCCACCTTGTCATTTGATTTCTTGTATCTCTCCCATGCTTTGAACAGTGGTTCTTCCTCTCTTTGTATGAATGGATGTACTCCTTCTTTCATCTTGATGTGTTGTTGGGGTGAGGAAAATTTGGCTAGAAACTTGGCAACCAATTCATCCCAACTAGTTATACTTCCTTGAGGAAAGGTTTCAAGCCATTGTGCCGCTTCATCCTTCAGTGAGAAGGGAAATAACAAGAGCTTAATAGTATCATGGTCTACACCATTGATATTGACAGCCCCACAAGTTTTCAGAAAAATGGATAGGTGCTGTTTAGAGTCCTCCAAGGGATTTCCACCATAGGAACAATTGTTCTCTATTAGTGTAATGAGTTGTGGCTTCATGTTGTGATGTTCTTCTTTCTCAGAAACTCCTCCTTCCCTGGGACATATAAATCAATCAACAGAAAACACAGTGATTCTCTTGAAAATTAGATGTAGCCGGTTGGGACAAAACTTCAAACAGTTAGTGGGTTAGTCAAAAATTAAAGAAAAAGTGCTTGATCTAGATTACCACCTCACTTAATCATTGTCAATCTAATCAATCCCCGGCAACGGCGCCAAAAACTTGATGAGATATTTTGGTGAAAAATAAATTTCTCCCAAAACACACAAATCTAACCGGCAAGTGCACCGGGTCGTATCAAGTAATAAAAACTCACGGGAGTGAGGTCGATCCCACAGGGATTGAAGGATTGAGCAATTTTAGCTTAGTGGTTGATTTAGTCAAGCGAATCAAGTGTTGGTTGGGTGATTTGTGATTTGCAGAATGTAAATTGCATGAAATCAAAGAGAGCGGGAAAGTAAATTGCTGAAACTTAAAGAACAAGAAATTAAATAGCAGAAACTTAAAGTGCAAGAAATGTAAATTGCAGAATCTTAAAGCGCAAGAAATGTAAATGGCTTGAAAAGTAAAGGGGATTGGGATGAGGATTTGCAGAATTTAAACAAGGAAAAACTAAATTGCATCAAATAGAAGAGAAAAAGGGGAATTGGGATTGAACCGGAAACAAAGCAGTAAAGTAAATGAACATAAGAGGCAGTAAACAGAGAATTGAAATGAGAATTTAGATCTCAGGACCCAGAGACTAGAAAACCAAGTCTAGATCTCAATGCCTTCCTAGATCCAACAAGAACAATAGCAAGGAAATTGTAAATTGCAAAGAAAAGAGATGAAGAACAATAAACCGGAAATGAAATTCAGTAAATAAAGCAGAGAGATCCAAGATTGAGATTGAAACAGAATTTCTTCAATTCTCAAATCCAAGATCCAAGACAAAGGTAAAATGAAATTGAAAGCAATGAAAGCAAGAAATTAAAGTTCACTCAAGTTCAAAAGCTCTCCGAAAACTATATTGAAAATTCTAAAAGGAAAACTCTAAAGGAAAACTCTCCAGAAAAGCTCTCCAAACAAATTGAATTCTATCCTATTTATACACTTTCCAAAATGATCTTCAAGCCTTGAGTTGGGCCTTTGTTCTTGGTGGAATTGGGTTGAAAGAGGCCTTGGTTGATTGCTCTTGAAGATTGAAGAAGAACCGAAGTGAACCAATTGAACCGGAAATGGAGTTAGCCAACGTTGGTCTTCAACGTTAGGGTCAAAGTTAGGGGTCTAACTTTGACCCTAACTTTTCATATCAGCAAACCACATCCTTCTGGTATGGACGTTGGCGCCAACGTTAGGGGTCTAACTTTGACCCTAACGTTGGCCTTGCTTGGTGTGATTGGCGCCAACGTTAGCCTCCATGTTAGGGGGCTAACGTTGGCGCAAACGTTGCCTACTCCCCCATTGTGATTTAAGTGCCAACGTTAGTAGCCCAGGGAGAAACTCTCAAGTTCCAACGTTAGCCTCCAAGTTAGGGGGCTAACGTTGGAGCTAACGTTGGCTACTTCCAAAGAGTGATTCACATGCCCAACGTTAGCCTCCAAGTTAGGGGGCTAACGTTGGGGCTAACTTCATGCAGCCCGGTTCAATTTTCAATTATTCCATTGTCCTCTCTTCACTCCTTGCCATTCCTCTTTGCTTCAACCTTTCTCCAAGCCTTCTTCACCTATCATTGATCAACCAAACTAATCAAAGTTTTGCTCAAAATCATGAGGTATTCAATCTTCCACAATATGCAACAATTATAGCTCAAAACCTCATGAAATGGCATGAATTCACATATGGTTGGTTAAATCAAGGGGAACATGAAAATCTACTCAATAAGCTTGCTTGTAGCTCAAGAAAGTGCATAATTCTAATGAAAACTAAAGAAAAAGACTAGCTAAAATGGGCTAAGATGACTTGTCATCACTCGCACCTCCTCTTTGAACACCTTGTTATATTGGATTTCCTTACATATGCCTTCAAGTAGAGTTTCAATCCTTGATAGTCTTTCTTCCGATGATGGTGAGTTGAGATTGGAGGGATGAGAAGGGCCATTTTGGCTTTGGTATGGATGTTGAGGTGTGTTGTTAAGTGGGTGCTGATATGATCTCTGTGTGGAATGTTGGTGAGCCGCATGGTTGTTGGGGTTGTGACGTCTCTGATCTTGGCGTTGGTCTTGTTGGTTTCCCCACCTAAAGTTTGGGTAGTTCCTCCAACCAGGATTATACGTTTTGGAGTATGGGTCATGGTCTGCCTAGGTGAATTTCTAATGTAGTTGGCTTGCTCCTGACTACCCTCTGCCTCTTCATTCACTCCTTCTTGAGCTACTGTTGAGGTGGTTATTACTGCTACTTGATTCCTCTCCATCTTCTTGGTAAAGTTAGCCAGCTGCTTGGTGATCATCTTGTTTTGAGCTAGCAGTGCATCCACGTTGTTCAGCTCCATCACTCCTCTAGTGTTGCCTCTTTCAGAAGCATAGAAGTAGTCATTCTCAACTACAGTCTCAATGACATCTATGGCTTCTTCAATGGTCTTCTTCTTGTTCAGAGATCCCCCGGATGAGTGGTTTACTGCCTTCTTTGATTCATAAGAAAGACCTTCATAGAAAATGTGTAGCTGTACCCATTCATTGAACATATCTGGCGGGCACCTTCTTGTCAGATCCTTAAACCTCTCCCATGCTTCGTAGAGAGTCTCACCATCTTGTTGCCTGAAAGTTTGAACCTCAGCTCTCAACCTGTTGATTCTTTGAGGAGGATAGAATCTTGCCAAGAATTTGTTCACCACATCTTCCCATCTTGTTAAGCTTTCCTTCGGGAAGGATTCCAGCCATTTAGATGCCTTGTCCTTGAGGGAGAAGGGGAATAGAAGTAGTCTGTAGGTGTCAGGATGAACACCATTAGACTTCACAGTGTCACATATCCTCAGGAAGGTGGTTAGATGCTGATTGGGATCTTCTTGAACACTTCCTCCGAATGAACAGTTGTTCTGAACAAGGGTGATGAGCTGTGGCTTTAGTTCAAAGTTGTTGGCATGTATGGTTGGCTTTTGGATGCTACTTCCACAGTTTTCTGGGTTTGGATTGATGTAGGATCCCAGAACTCTTTTCTCTTGCCCAGCATGATGCACTGGGCCTTCTCTGCCATGGTTGTGAGCCTCTTCTTCATGATGGTTCTCCATATTCTCATCCATGTCTGGTTCAAAATACTCTTCTTCTTCCTTCGTACCAACTACTCTCTTTCCTCTTGCTTCCCTCCTTAATCTAAGGAAGGTCCTCTCAGGTTCAGAATCAAAGGAAGTTGAAGCCCCGCTTCTTCTACCTGTCATACAACCAACAAGGCAAAAGCAAGAAGGGGGTAGATGCAGAGAGTATTCTTTTTAGAAATACTGTTAGTGTGAGTGGTGCAATATATCAAACAGCTAGTGGGTTAGTGAACTGAATTGTAAAAAAAATGTGCAGATAACACCACAAACGGGTAAAGGGTAAAGGGAAGGAAATAACTAAAACTGAAAGTAAATTACTCAAATGAAATTAAACAAAATAAAAAAAATGCTCAATCTAGTTATCCACCAATTTAATCATTGTTGATACAAAATCAATCCCTGGCAACGGCGCCATAAACTTGATGCACGGAAACTTGTCTCTCAACAATTTTCCTCGGCAAGTATACCGAATTATCGTCAAGTAAAAACTCACAATAGAGTGAGGTCGAATCCCGCAGGGATTGATTAGTCAATCAAATTTAATTAGAGGAACATTCTAGTTGAGCTAAGCAGAAATTGATTTGAGAATTGCAGGAAATTAAATGGCGGGAAAGTAAATGGCAGAAAATGTAAATGCTGGAAATAAAGAGCTGAATATAAATGATGGAAAGTAAAGTGCAGAATCTTAAATGGGGAATGGGGAATTTAGCATGAAAGTAAATTGCAGAAATTAAAGAGAATGGGTAAGATCAGAAATGGGAGATTCATTGGGCTTAGGAGATGTTGCATTCTCCGGATCAAGTTCATTTTCATCTCTTCCTCAATCAATGCATTTATTGATTTCCTTGGCAATCTTAAGTGATTGAATTCCAATTCCTTGGTAATTCAATCTCTCAAATCTTGATCAATAGCCAATTCCTTGGTCTAATTGCTCATGAGAAGAGATGAAGTATGGTCACTGATTGTACCACATGTATTTCCAAATCAAAGTATTGGGAGAATTATATGTCACCATATCCGCCCAACCCCCAATTTGGTCCAACATGAGAAAGCATTTCTAGCATGATCCCTTCATTCCTTTTCCAAGGTTCTGAAGAGATCCAAGTATGAATAGCTTCTTTTCCAAGACAACTACCCAATTGGATGAAGATTGAAAGCTTTCTAGTAAAATCAAGAGAAAAGAAAGAAGAAGAATATTGAAAACTATTATTGATCCATCAAATTACAACACTCCCTAACCCAATGAAAGGGGTTTAGTTGTTCATGGCTCTGGAAATGGAAAACAAAGATGGAGAACGCATTATAAAAGTAAAACTAGAAGTTACAGAGAAAGTAAAATTATACAGAGAGTAGTCCTCTCAATCCAAAAGCTCCTCTCTAGTTCAAAAATACTCCTATATATACTACTCTTCTAATCTTCCAGTTGGCTCTTCAAGTCTTGGATATGGGTCTTTGGATCTTGAGTTGAAGCAGTTTGGAATCTTCAGTGGGCTCAACTTTACTTGCAGAGAAAGTGTGAAGTAGGCATGGACCTTGGCTAGGACATTAGTGGCGTTAATGTTAAGTGAAAATGTGGGTTCGAGAACGTTAGTGACGATCACCTTTTGCACTAACGTTCCTAGCCCAAGATGAGTTACGTTAACTTCAACGTTAGTGGCACTAACGTGACCACTAATGTTGCCTCTTGGTCCATCGTGAGCGTTATTGGCGTTTACCTTTGCCAATAACGTTGCCCTTAGCCCCTTTTTCTCACGTTAGAGTCCACGTTAGTATAACTAATGTGGCTCTTAACGTGGGCATGCCTTAGCCTCGAGAGCGTTAGTGACACTTACCTTTGTCACTAACGCTCCACACGCCCCTTCTCACGTTAGTGTCCCACAATAATTGTCTTAACGTGGCCACTAACGTGGTGGTGATTTCCATCTCCAACGTTAGTGACAAAGGTGAGTGTCACTAACGTTGGCTCATCAATTCTTTCCTCCACGTTAGCTTCCACGTTAATGCACTTAACGTGGTAACTAACGTGGCTCATAGTGGCTTAGTCTAACGTTAGTGACAAAGGTGAGTGTCACTAACATTGGCGATTCCTTGCTCCTTCCACGATAGAGTTCACGTTAACCAAGTTAACGTGGCTCTTAACGTAGCCAATATGGGCTTAGTCCAACGTTAGTGACAAAGGTGAGTGTCACTAACGTTGGCATTATCTTCCTCTTCCACGTTAGAGTTCACGTTAACTGAGTTAACGTGACTCTTAACGTGGCCAATTGCCCTTTTGGAGCGTTAGTGACACTTACTTTTACTACTAACGCTTGGAGCTTCCTTTTCTTCCACGTTAACTACCATGTTAATGTAGTTAACGTGGTAATTAACGTGGGCTATGATGGCTTCGAAGACGTTATTGGCGATCACTTTTCTCATTAACGTTGCAAGCTAGCTCCCATTCCACGTTAGTGGTCACGTTAGTTAGACTAACATGGCTACTAACGTGGCTTTTCCTTGCTTCCTTTGTCCTAAAATCAAGCAAATAGAGTGCATCAAAGCTCTAATCCAAGTTATGAGTCATGCATCATCCAATTTGTCATTAAATTCATGCATAATTCTCATAAAATCATATAAAATTCATAATATTTTCTTGAATCAAGATGTAAGTGAAATTCTACCCAAAACTTGCTTATTTCCTAAGAAAATGCATGAAACTACCCTAAAATAGTAAAGAAAAGGTCAGTGAAACTGGCCGAAATGCCCTGGCATCAGTAAATTATAAACTATTATATATTGGTGGAAAGCCCAGGATGTCTACATTCCAACGCAATTGAGAGCGCACCAATTGGGCTTCTGTAGCTCCAGAAAATCCACTTTGAGTGCAGGAGGGTCAGAATCCAACAGCATCTGCAGTCCTTTTTCAGCCTCTGAATCAGATTTTTGCTCAGGTCCCGTAATTTCAGCCCGAAAATACCTGAAATTATAGAAAAACACACAAACTCATAGTAAAGTCCAGAAATGTGATTTTTGAATAAAAACTAATAAAAATATAATTAAAATTAATTAAAACACACTAAATACTATGTAAAAATAATGCTAAAAAGGGTATAAATTATCCGCTCATCGCAACACCAAACTTAAATTGTTGCTTGTCCCCAAGCAACTAAAAACAAAATAGGATAAAAAGAAGAGAATATACAATGAATTCCAAACTCATCAATGAACTTAGTTCCAATTAGATGAGCGGGACTTGTAGCCTTTTTGCTTCTGAACAGTTTTGGCATCTCACTTTATCCTTTGATGTTCAGAATGATTGGCATCTATAGGAACTCAGAATTCAGATAGTGTTATTGATTCTCCTAGTTCAGTATGTTGATTCTTGAACACAGCTACTTTATGAGTCTTGGCCGTGACCCTAAGCATTTTGTTTTCCAGTATTACCACCGGATACATAAATGCCACAGACACATAACTGGGTGAACCTTTTTCAGATTGTGACTCAACTTTGCTAGAGTCCCCAGTTAGAGGTGCCCAGAGATCTTAAGCACACTCTTTTTGCTTTGGACCACGACTTTAACCGCTCAGTCTCAAGCTTTTCACTTGACACCTTCACGCCACAAGCACATGGTTGGGGACAGCTTGGTTTAGCCGCTTAGGCCAGGATTTTATTTCTTTGGGCCCTCCTATCCATTAATGCTCAAAGCCTTGGATCCTTTTTACCCTTGCCTTTTGGTTTAAAGGGCTATTGGCTTTTTCTGCTTGCTTTTTCTTTTTCTTTCTTTTTCTCTTTAATTTTTTTCGCCATTTTTTTCCGCAAGCCTTGCTTTTCACTGCTTTCTCTTGCTTCAAGAATCAATTTTATGATTTTTCAAATTATCAATAACATTTCTCCTTTTTCGTTATTCTTTCAAGAGCCAACAATTTTAACATTCATAAACAACAAATTCAAAAATATGTATTGTTCAAGTATTCATTCAGAAAACAAAAAGTATTGCCACCACATCAAAATAATTAAACTAATTTCAAGATAGAATTCGAAATCATGTATTTCTTGTTCTTTTGCAATTAAAAACATTTTTCATTTAAGAAAAGTGAAGGATTCATAGGACTTTCATAGCTTTAAGACATAGACACTAGACACTAATAAATCATGTAATAAAGACACAAACATAGACAAAACATAAAGCATAAATTTCGAAAAATAGAAAAATAAGAACAAGGAAATTAAAGAATGGGTCCACCTTAGTGATGAGGGTTTCTTCTTCCTTTTGAAGAACCAATGGAGTTTTTGAGCTCCTTTATGTCTCTTCCTTGCCTTTGTTGCTCCTCTCTCATGGCCTTTTGGTCCTCTCTGATTTCATGGAGGATAATGGAGTGCTCTTGTTGAGGTCCATGAGTGGGCTCTCTTGTTTGCTCCATCCTCTTTCTAGTGATGGGCTTTTGAGATGAATCTCTCCATCTCCCATGACTCGGAGTTGGAAGTAACTGCCTTCCTTTTCCTCTTTCTAGAGGTTTTTCTGGTCTTAGGTGCCATTAGTGGTTATGGAAAAATAAAAAAAAAAGCAGAGCTTTTTCCACACCAAACTTAAAATGTTTGCTCGTCCTCGAGCAAAAGAAGAAAGAAAGGAGTGGAAGGAGAAGAAATGGAGGAGATGGAGGGTAGTAGTGGTTTCAGCCAAGGGAGTGGGTTTGGGAGGGAAATGGTATGAATTTGAATGGTGAGGTAGGTGGGGTTTATGATGGATGGATGTGAGTGGTGAAGAGAATATAGGGAAGAGGGTAGGATTTGATAGGTGAATGGTATTTGGGGAAGAGGTATTGATGTGATTGGTCAAGTGTATTTGGGGAAGAGTGTTATGGAAAGGTGTGAAGAGGAGAAAAGAAAAGGTGGGGTAGGTGGAGATCCTGTGGGGTCCACAGAACCTGAGATATCAAGGAATTCTGCTCCCTGCACCATTCTGGGGTTCAAACACCCTCTGTGTGCCAATTCTGGCATTAAACGCTAGCTCTGCTACCTTTCCTGGCGTTAAACGCCAGTCTGCTGCCCCTTTCTGGCGTTTAATGCCAGCCAGACGCCAGACACCCTTTTCTGGCGTTAAACGCCAGAGTGCTGCCCATTCTGGCGTTTAACACCCAGAATGCTGCCAGGCTGGGCGTTAAACGCCAATTCTGCTATCCTTACTGGCGTTTAAATGCCAGTAGGCCTGTCTTCCAGGGTGTGCTATTTTTGATGCTGTTTTTCATTTTGCTTTAATTCTGCAGTTGTTTTTATGACTTCACATGATCATCAACCTAAAGAAAACATAAAATAACAATAGAAAATAAATAAATAAAACTAAATAACATTGGGTTGCCTCCCAATAAGCGCTTCTTTAATGTCAATAGCTTGATAGTGAGCTCTTTGAGAGCTTCACAGAGACTCAGAGCTTGTTGATGGCCTCCCAAAACCAAACTTAGAAGTTGAGTGTAGGGGCTTTGTTTGACTCTGTATTGAGAGAAGCCTTTCGTGCTTCCTCTCCATGGTTACAGAAGAAGATCCTAGAGCCTTAAACACAAGGTAGTCCTCATTCAATTGAAGGACTAACTCTCCTCTGTCCACATCAATCACAGCTCTTACTGTGGCTAGGAAGGGTCTTCCAAGGATGATGAATTCATCCTCATCCTTCCCAATGTCTAGGATTATGAAGTCAGCAGGGATGTAAAGCCTTCAACCTTCACTAAGACATCCTCTACAAGTCCATAAGCCTGTTTCCTTGAATTGTCTGCCATCTCTAGTGAGATTCTTGCAGCTTGTACCTCAAAGATCCCTAGTTTCTCCATTACAGAGAGTGGCATAAGGTTTATACTTGAACCAAGGTCACACAGAGCCTTCTTAAAAGTCATGGTGCCTATGATGCAAGGTATTAAGAATTTTTCAGGATCCGGTTTCTTCTGAGGTAACTTTAGTTGCCCCAAAGAATTTAGTTCATTGATGAGCAATGGAGGTTCATCCTCCCAAGTCTCTGATGAGCGGATATTTTATACGCTTTTTGGAGGTATTTTCATATAGTTTTTAGTAGGATCTAGCTACTTTTTAGTATATTTTTATTAATTTTTATGCAAAAATCACATTTCTGGACTTTACTATGAGTTTGTGTGTTTTTCTGTGATTTAAGGTATTTTCTGGCTGAAATTGAGGGACCTAAGCAAAAATCTGATTCAGAGGCTGAAAAAGGACTGCAGATGCTGTTGGATTCTGACCTCCCTGAACTCGAAATGGATTTTCTGGAGCTATAGAAGGACATTTGGCGCACTCTCAATTGCGTTGGAAAGTAGACATCCTGGGCTTTCCAGCAATATATAATAGTCCATACTTTTCCTGAGTTGAGATCACGCAAACTGGCGATTAACGCCATGTCTCTACCCTATTCTGGCGTTAAACGCCAGAACTGGCATAAAAGTTGGAGTTAAACGCCTAAACTGGCACAAAAACTGCAGTTAAATGCCAGGAACAGCCTATACACGTGAAAGCTTCAATGCTCAGCCCAAACACACACCAAGTGGGCCCCAAAAGTGGATTTCTGTACTATCTATCTTAGTTTACTCATTTTCTGTAAACCTAGGTCACTAGTTTAGTATAAAAACTACTTTTAGAGACTTACTATGTACCTTATAATATTTTACATCTGAATTTTGTATCTTCTATGGCATGAGTCTCTAAACTCCATGGTTAGGGGTGAGGAGCTCTGTTGTGTTTCGAGGAATTAATGCAATTACTACAGTTTTTCATTCAATCACGCTTGTTTCTATTCTATGATATTCACTCGCACTTCAACCTGATGAATGTGATGATCCGTGACACTCATCATCATTCTCACCTATGAATGCGTGCCTGATAACCACCTCCGTTCTATCTGCAATAGCTTGAGTGCATATCTCTTGGGTTTCTAATATAAGATTAGAACCTTCGTGGTATAGGCTAGAATTATTGGCGGCCATTCTTGAGATCCGGAAAGTCTAAACCTTGTCTGTGGTATTCCGAGTAGGATCTGGGATGGGATGACTGTGACGAGCTTCAAACATGCGAGTGTTGGGCGTAGTGACAGACGCAAAAGGATCAATGGATCCTATTCCAACATGAGAGAGAACCGACAGATAATTAGCTGTGCGGTGACAGCACATTTGGACCATTTTCACTGAGAGGACGGACGGTAACCATTGACAACGGTGATCCACCAACATACAACTTGCCACGGAAGGAGCTTTGTGTGCGTGAAAAAGAAGACAATAGAAAAGCAGAGATCCCGAGGACAGAGCATCTCCAAAACCTCAACCTGTTCTCCATTACTGCATAACAAGTATTTATTTCATGTTCTTTTACTTTTTACAATTAAAACTAAGAATCATTACTGATATCCTGACTAAGAATTACAAGAAAACCATAGCTTGCTTCAAGCCGATAATCTCTGTGGGATCGACCCTTACTCACGTAAGGTATTACTTGGACGACCCAGTGCACTTGCTGGTTAGTTATGCAGAATTACAAAAGTGTGATTGTAATTTCGTGCACCAAGATTTTGGCGCCGTTGCCGGGGATTGTTCGAGTTTGGATAACTAACGGTTTATTTTGTTGCTTAGATTAGGAAAATTTTTCTTTTTGGTTAAAATTTTTAAAATCCTTATTTTATTTTTCTTAATTATTTTCGAAAAATTTCAAAACAAATAACTTCATAATTTAGTCTTCTGTTTGAGTCTAGTTTCATATTTTAAGTTTGGTGTCCTTTGTGTTTCTGTTTTCTTAAAATTGTTTCAAAAGTTGCTCTTAGTGTTCATTTTGATATTCAAAGCTTCCCTGTTTGTTTTGCTTGTTTTGATCTAAAAATTTTAAGTTTGAAGTCGTTTTTACTGTTTTTCTCCTTCTTCATTAAAGTCAAAAATATATTTTCTCTTTAATTTGATTGATTTTCGAATTCTTCCTTTAGAAATTCAGATTTTTATTTTAAAACTTCTTATTTTATCTTATCTTAGTTTTGGAATTTCAATATTCAAATCTTTTTCAAAAATCATATCCAAGGTTTTTCAAATTTTATTAATTAATCAATTATTTTAGTTTTCAAAACTTTTATTTTATTTTCCATTTATTTTATTTTATTTTATTAGGTTGCTTTTAATTAAATAAAATAAAAAAAAAATATATTTTATTTGCAATTCACATCAATTCCCTTTTTTCCATCATGGACCAAAGTGGGAATGAACAGTCCAGAAGGACTCTGGGATCATATGCTAACCCCATTACTGCTGCATATGGGAGTAGCATCTGTATACCTCCCATCAGAGCAACCAGTTTTGAGCTAAATCCTCAGCTCATTGTCATGGTGCAGCAAAATTGCCAGTATTTCGGTCTTCCACAGGAAGAACCTACTGAGTTTCTAGTGCAGTTCTTGTAAATTGCTGACACAGTGCATGACAAGGAGGTAGATCAGGATGTATACAGATTATTACTATTTCCATTTGCTGTAAAAGATCAAGTTAAGAGGTGGTTAAATAACCAACCCACAGCAAGCATAAGAACATGGAAACAGTTATCAGACAAATTCCTGAATCAATATTTCCCTCCAAAAAGGATGACACAGCTAAGGCTGGACATCCAAGGCTTTAAACAAGAGGATGATGAATCCCTTTATAATGCCTGGGAAAGGTACAGAGGGATGCTAAGGAAATGCCCATCTGAAATGTTTTCAGAGTGAGTGCAGTTAGACATCTTCTACTGCGGGCTTATAGAAAAAGCTCAGATATCTCTAGACCACTCAGCTGGTGGATCTATACACATGAGAAAGACTATTGAAGAGGCTCAAGAGCTTATCGATACAGTTGCTAGGAATCAGCATCTGTATATAAGAATTGAGTCCTCCATGAAAGAAGAAGCTAAGTGATGTGTATTTTCGGAAAATGAATTCCAAACACACAAATCTAACCGGCAAGTGCACCGGGTCACATCAAGTAATAAAAACTCACGGGAGTGAGGTCGATCCCACAGGGATTGAAGGATTCAGCAATTTTAGTTTAGTGGTTGATTTAGTCAAGCGAATCAAAAGTTGATTTGAGTGGTTTGTATTCGACAGAAACTAAATTGCCTGAAATTTAAAAGGGAGAGGGACAATTGCAGTAAATTAAAGAGCAGAGAAGGTAAATGTGCTGAATCTTAAAGAACAAGAAATTAAATGGCAGAAACTTAGAACGCAAGAAATGTAAATTGCAGAATTTTAAAGTGCAAGAAATGTAAATGGCTTGAATTGTAAAGGGAATTGGGAAGTGGATTTGCAGAATTAAAACAAGGAAAAGTAAAATTGCAACAAGCAGGGAAGTAAAAGATGGATTTAATTGCAGTAGATCTCAAACAAAAAATGTAAATTGCTTGAAGAAGCATTCAACAGAGAAATAAAAAGGGAATTTCAGATCTCAGGACCCAAGAGACTAGATAGCCAAGTCTAGATCTCACTGCCTTCCTAGATCCAATTGTAGAATTCAATTGCAAGAAACAGAAGATCAAAACAGAAGAAAACTTGAATGTAAATCTCAATTCTCCAATGATGCAGTAAGAGAAACAGAAAGAGATCTCAAGGTGAGATTGAGACAGAATTTCCCCAATTCTCAACACCCAAGACTCAAGACAAGTGTAATTGAAATTGAAAACAAGAAAACTAAGAAGAAGAGAATTCAATTCTCCTCTCCGAAACTCAGAAACTCAAAATAATTCCAAAACCAAAAGCACTCAGCAAAACTAAAACGGAAAGCTCTCAAGGAAAAAAACTCCCTGAAAACTTAAATCCTAAGCTATTTATACACTTTCTTCAAATGGTCTTCAAGCCTTGAATTGGGTCTTTGTTCTTGATGGAATTGGGTTGATAAAGGCCTTGGTTGATTGCTCTTGGAGTTGGAGAAAGATCCATTATGAACCGGGTTGAAATCATAAAAGTTTGAGTAAAAGTTTGAGTAAAAGTTTGAGGCAAACTTTTACTCAAACTTTTTATACCAGATGGCTTAAGCTTGCTGCTACCAACGTTTGAGCCAAAGTTTGAGGTCAAACTTTTGCTCAAACGTTGGCCCCCTTGTAAATGTGTGTGGCACCAACGTTTGCCAAAAAGCTTGAGGCAAACGTTGGCGCAAGCTTTTCTCCTCCAGGGTGTGCAAGTGTGGCGCCAACGTTTGCCAAAAAGTTCGAGGCAAATGTTGGCGCAAGCTTTTTCCTCCAGGGTACTGATTTTGTGATGCCAACGTTTGCCAAAAAGTTTGAGGCAAACGTTGGCTCAAGCTTTTCTCCCAAAAGTTTGAGCTAAAGTTTGAGGCAAACTTTTGCTCAAGCTTTTTTCCTCTGGAGTGTTTTCAATTCTTCCAAAAGTTTGAGCTAAAGTTTGAGGCAAACTTTTGCTCAAGCTTTTTTCCTCTGGTATGTTTTCAACTCTTTTAAAAGTTTGAGCTAAAGTTTGAGGCAAACTTTGGCTCAAACTTTTTGTTCTCTCTTGCTCCTAGCCATTCCTTCTTTCTTCAACCTTCTTCAAAACTCTTTTCACCTATCATTAATCAACCAAACACATCAAAGCTTTGCTCAAAATCATGAGTTTGTTATTCTTTCATAATATATGACAATTATAGCATAAAATCTCATGAAATTGCATTAATTCATACATGGTTGATTGAATCAAAGGAAACATGGAAATCTACCCAATTGGCTTGTTTATGGCTCAAGAAAGTGCATAAATCAATCGAAAACAAAAGAAAAAGGCTAGTGAAAATAGGCTAAGATGACTTGTCATCACAACACCAAACTTAAAACTTGCTTGTCCCCAAGCAAGAAAGGAATTATGCTCAAAGGTTCTTTCAATCAGAATGGATTTGAAAAATTACATGTACTATCCTGTGAGTGAAGTGATCAAGTGACAGTGGGGTGAACTCTAAATCATATGCTCATGCAAGGGCCTCAGTGCTTACTAGTCCTTACATATTGGAAGTCTTAGGTCTTAGGACTTTCATCCAAATGATATCATGGAGATCTCTCTATAGGTAATCACCTTGAAGCAGCTAATAGTTTCTGTGCTTTGGCCTTGACTCTAAGTGTCATGTCTCAAAGCGGCTCTTTAGATAAACTTTCAATCAATACTCCTAAACCAGTTGGTTTTAAGGTATTAGGTGTTAAAGCACCCCTAAGGATTTACTTGCTCAAGCCTCTTTCTTTGACACAATTCAACCACAAGCATTTACTAGGAGAACAACTCTTTGAGTTTTTGTTTCTCTTTTCTTTTCTGCCTAGTAATTGATGCTCAGAGCCTTGGGCCATGTTCTTTTTGTTTTTGTATTTTCTTTATTTTCTTTTGTTTTGTTTGCTGCTTCTTGGATCAATAAATGTTTGAGAATCTCCACAACACTTCTTTGAACTCTATGTCCCGCCTATGAGCTCCCATGCAAGTTTTCATAAGCATGCAACCTTAATACATAATTATACAACTAGAACCACCACTTCTCCTAATCTTTTGCTTGCCTCAAAATTGTTTAATTCCTCAATCCTTCTTTTCAAAGAACTTTCATGTGATGCATTTTTTTTTGAAAAATTGAGTGCAAACGAGTTTTGGAGAGTATGATGTTGTAAATGATCAAGCATCTTGCTTATTGAATTTCAGAAAAACTATATTAGACAGAAGGACAGCTAGGGGTATAATATAACTTTCAATCACAGCAATATCTGATAATGAATAATACAACCTTTTGGAGTTTACTGGCTGTCCTCTTCCTCATCATCATTGCTGGTCTTCACATTCCTCTTTCATCTCTTTGAATGATGATGCTAAATCTTCCCAAAAGTTTGTATGGTACTCTGCAGTGATATTGAAAGTTGCTTGTTCCCCAAGTACTTAGAAACAATGGTTAGCATGCATGATTTATTTGTGGGCCTTTGAACTTACTTTGGTGTGGGAACACCAAACTTAGTACCTTGCCAATGGTTCTCATGCATCAGATTAACCATGTGTGGAACTCTTTTTCTTTTTTTTTTTTCAAAAGCAATAGAACTAAAGACTAGGAAACAGCAGAATAGTTAACTAGTTCATCTAGATGCTTGAAGCTAGCATTATGCAGAAAGTGAGAATGCGTTTTATGATGAAATTTTGGTGGAACACCAAACTTAGAATCCTTCATTCTCCCTTAGATTGTTTTGGTGTGCAACACCAAACTTAGCTTCTTGCAATATAGATAAAATTAATTAACCTTTTTATTGAAATAGCTATGAAAAGAAAACTACCTCAGGTTGGGTTGCCTCCCAACAAGCGCTTCTTTATTGTCACTAGCTTGACATCCTCCATTCTTTGATCATGGAAGTTGAGGCTTCTGTTGCCTTTGGTTTCCCCCTCTCAGCGTGGGCTTTTCCTTGATGATTGTTTCTTTTCCCGTAGCCTTCTCACTTTTTTTCATAACTACTTTCCCTTTCAACCCAGCAGCTTTTTCACTGTTCTTTGGGTCATCTTCAGTGGCCCTTAGGGATATATTTGCCTCTCTATCGCCCAGTTCAGCAAGGTTTTGAACCAGTTGTTCCATTTGCTTTTCAACTCTTCTGAGTGTGGCCTCCTGGTTCCTGCTTATCATCTCTTGATTTTTCCTTATTTCTTCCTGCTCTATTGTTATCATTTCTTGAACTTTCATGAATCTTTCCATCATCATTTCTAGAACATAGAGTCTTTGAGAGTTTAGAATTGGTTGTGGTTGTGTCAACTGTAATGGTTGATGAAAGTCATTTTGGGCGAGTTGTGAGGTAGGATGGGGTTGGAAGTGTGTGCATTGGGGTGGTGCATGATGGTTGTTGTTGTGGGGGTTGTTTTTATGCTGGTTTTTGAAATTGGGGTTGTTGCAGTTGAAGTCCCTTGGTCTTTGATTTTGGTTTTCAACCCCCCTCCAGTTGGATTGAGTTCTCCAGGGTGGGTTGTACACATCATTCTGAGTCCTACGTTGGGACATGGTTGAGGAGCTGTTTGGAGAGTGTGATCGCTCATGAATTTGTTGCTCATAGTTAATTACTCCAGAGCCGTTTTCAGGTTGATTCCAACAATGGGGATTTTGAGGTGAGTTCTGTGCATTTGCCACAGCATGTTGCAACTCATCTACTTTTCTGTTAATCAGCTCCAATTGTTGCTTAAGCTGTTGATGTATCTGTTCGCTTTGGGCCATGATTGCACGAATACCTTCAATTTCCTTTTCTTGTGCGAATGGTTGCATTCCTGCTTCTGGTTTAACAGTTCTTTGAGGTGGCTTCAGCTTGACTAGGAGTTCACTCATTAGTTCTTCCCATCTGATGATGTTTCCTTGTGGGAAAGCTTCAAACCACTGAACAATGTCGTTCATGGTGATGAGTGGTTGCTTGTCATCTAAGGTGGGGATATTGCTCCCATGATTACTGGCATTCATCAAGTTCCCTTCCATGGTCTGCACAATCACATACAGTTTAAATGAAGATAGAGTACATTTATGCCAGGATATGATTAAAGGGTTTAGTTAACGCAATGTGTCAAACAGTTGGTAAACTTGAGAGATTAATGATCAAAAATCACTTCTCTCGTTGATTTATCAAGCTGTGAGAATCATACTCAGCAAGTTAAACCAAGAGAACTTCACTCTATTGCTAAAGTGAGATTTCAATTAGCTCAAGCAAAAATTCAAACAGTTAGTGTGTCAGTCAAAAATTAGAGAAGCAGAAAAGAAAGAGTGCTTGATCTAAACTACCACCTCACTTAATCATTGTCAATCTATTCAATCCCCGGCAACGGTGCCAAAAACTTGATGTGTATTTTCGGAAAATGAATTCCAAACACACAAATCTAACCGACAAGTGCACCGGGTCGCATCAAGTAATAAAAACTCACGGGAGTGAGGTCGATCACACAGGGATTGAAGGATTGAGCAATTTTAGTTTAGTGGTTGATTTAGTCAAGCGAATCAAAAGTTGATTTGAGTGGTTTGTATTCGACAGAAACTAAATTGCCTGAAATTTAAAAGGGAGAGGGACAATTGCAGTAAATTAAAGAGCAGAGAAGGTAAATGTGCTGAATCTTAAAGAACAAGAAATTAAATGGCAGAAACTTAGAACGCAAGAAATGTAAATTGCAGAATCTTAAAGTGCAAGAAATGTAAATGGCTTGAATTGTAAAGGGAATTGGGAAGTGGATTTGCAGAATTTAAACAAGAAAAAGTAAAATTGCAAAAAGCAGGGAAGTAAAAGATGGATTTAATTGCAGTAGATCTCAAACAGAAAATGTAAATTGCTTGAAGAAGCATTCAACAGAGAAATAAAAAGGGAATTTCAGATCTCAGGACCCAAGAGACTAGATAGCCAAGTCTAGATCTCACTGCCTTCCTAGATCCAATTGTAGAATTCAATTGCAAGAAACAGAAGATCAAAACAGAAGAAAACTTGAATGTAAATCTCAATTCTCCAATGATGCAGTAAGAGAAACAGAAAGAGATCTCAAGGTGAGATTGAGACAGAATTTCCCCAATTCTCAACACCCAAGACTCAAGACAAGTGTAATTGAAATTGAAAACAAGAAAACTAAGAAGAAGAGAATTCAATTCTCCTCTCCGAAACTCAGAAACTCAAAATAATTCCAAAACCAAAAGCTCTCAGCAAAACTAAAACAGAAAGCTCTCAAGGAAAAAAACTCCCTGAAAACTTAAATCCTAAGCTATTTATACACTTTCTTCAAATGGTCTTCAAGCCTTGAATTGGGCCTTTGTTCTTGATGGAATTGGGTTGATAAAGGCCTTGGTTGATTGCTCTTGGAGTTGGAGAAAGATCCATTGTGAACCGGGTTGAAATCATAAAAGTTTGAGTAAAAGTTTGAGTAAAAGTTTGAGGGAAACTTTTACTCAAACTTTTTATACCAGATGGCTTAAGCTTGCTGCTACTAACGTTTGAGCCAAAGTTTGAGGTCAAACTTTTGCTCAAACGTTGGCCCCCTTGTAAATGTGTGTGGCGCCAACGTTTGCCAAAAAGCTTGAGGCAAACATTGGCGCAAGCTTTTCTCCTCCAGGGTGTGCAAGTGTGGCGCCAACGTTTGCCAAAAAGTTTGAGGCAAACGTTGGCTCAAGCTTTTCTCCCAAAAGTTTGAGCTAAAGTTTGAGGCAAACTTTTGCTCAAGCTTTTTTCCTCTGGAGTGTTTTCAATTCTTCCAAAAGTTTGAGCTAAAGTTTGAGGCAAACTTTTTCTCAAGCTTTTTTCCTCTGGTATGTTTTTAACTCTTTTAAAAGTTTGAGCTAAAGTTTGAGGCAAACTTTGGCTCAAACTTTTTGTTCTCTCTTGCTCCTAGCCATTCCTTCTTTCTTCAACCTTCTTCAAAACTCTTTTCACCTATCATTAATCAACCAAACACATCAAAGCTTTGCTCAAAATCATGAGTTTGTTATTCTTTCATAATATATGACAATTATAGCATAAAATCTCATGAAATTGCATTAATTCATACATGGTTGATTGAATCAAAGGAAACATGGAAATCTACCCAATTGGCTTGCTTATGGCTCAAGAAAGTGCATAAATCAATCGAAAACAAAAGAAAAAGGCTAGTGAAAATAGGCTAAGATGACTTGTCATCCCTAAGGCAGTATCAACTGACTTTAGTCCTCAGAAACAAGTTGCTGAACTCAATCAGCAACTATCTTCTATAACAAGGCAGTTAGCAGAATTTAAGGAGATGCTACAAGAAACCAAAAATACTAACAAGGATATGGAATCATAATTGAATCAGACAAAATAGCAGTTATCAAAACAGATAACAGAAGAATACCAAGCAGTTCAATTAAGAAGTGGAAAAACATTGAATGCCTCAACTCAAAGCAGCAAAAAGCCAAGAAAAGAACAGCTGACAGAGGACGGGCAACCTGCTACCCAAAATCCCTCTGATGATAGTAAGAGCCCAGAGAGGAATAACTCCGGCGTTCAAACGCCAGAAAAGGGTGAAAAACTGGCGTTAAATGCCCAGTCCATGTCTAGTTCTGGCGTTCAAACACCAGAAAGGGGAGGGAATCTGGCGTTAAACGTCCATCCAGCCCCCAAGCCTGGCGTTCAAACGCCAATGAGGGATTAGACACCTGCAAGTGCTGATGGTAACCCCTCTAAGAAGGCTTCTCTAACCACCTCTGTAGGGAATAAACCTGCAGCAAATAAGGTTGAAGAGTACAAAGCCAAGATGCCTTATCCTCAGAAACTCCGCCAAGCGAAACAGGATAACAATTTGCCCATTTTGCAGAATATCTCAGGACTCTTGAAATCAAGATTCCGTTTGCAGAGGCACTTGAGCAAATACCCTCTTATGCTAAGTTCATGAAAGAGATCTTAAGTCATAAGAAGGATTGGAGGGAAACTGAAAAAGTCTTCCTCATTGAAGAGTGTAGTGCAATCATTTTAAAGAGCTTACCAGAAAAGTATAAGGATCTTGGGAGCTTTATGATATCATGCACATTATAGGGTACTTGTACCAAGACAGCTCTATGTGATCTTGGAGCAAGTATCAACCTAATTCCTGTATCCACTATCAGAAAGCTTGGCTTGACTGAAGAGGTCAAACCAACCCGGATCTGTCTTCAACTTGCTGATGGCTCCATTAAGTACCCATCAGGCATAATTGAGGATATGATTGTCAGAGTTGGGCTATTTGTCTTTCCCACTGACTTTGTAGTGCTGGAAATGGAGGACCATAAGAGTTCAACTCTCATTCTAGGAAGACCTTTCCTAGCAACTGGACGAACCCTCATTGATGTCCAAAAAGGGGAAGTGACCTTGAGAGTCAATGAGGATGAGTTCAAGTTAAATGCTGTCAAAGCTATGCAGCATCCAGACACATTAAATGACTGCATGAGCGTTGATATTATTGACTCCCTGGTAGAGGAAATCAACATGGCTAAGAGTCTCGAATCAGAGCTAGAAGACATCTTTAAAGATGTTCAGCCTAATCTGGAGGAATCAGAGGAAATAAAAGAACCTCTGAAAATTCCTCAGCAAGAGGAGAAACCTCCTAAACTCGAGCTCAAACCACTACCACCATCCCTGAAATATGCATTTCTGGGAGAAGGTGACACTTTTTCGGTAATCATAAGCTCTGTTTTAAATCCACAGAAAGAGAAAGCACTACTTCAAGTGCTAAGGACACACAAGACAGCTCTTGGGTGGTCCATAAGTGATCTTAAGGGCATCATCCCAGCAAGATGCATACACAAAATCCTATTGGAGGATGATGCTAAGCCAGTGGTTCAACCACAGAGGCGGCTAAATCTAGCCATGAAGGAGGTGGTGCAGAAAGAGGTCACCAACTTACTGGAGGCTGGGATTATTTATCGTATTTTTGATAGCGCCTGGGTGAGCCTTGTCCAAGTTGTCCCCAAGAAAGGAGGCATGACAGTGGTTCATAATGAAAAAAACGAACTGGTTCCTACAAGAACAGTTACAGGGTGGCGTATGTGTATTGACTACAGAAGGCTCAATACAGCCACCAGGAAGGATCATTTTCCTTTACCATTCATAGACCAGATGCTAGAGAGACTAGCAGGTCATGAATATTACTACTTTTTGAATGGCTATTCAGGTTACAACCAAATTGCAGTAGATCCTCAGGACCAAGAAAAAACAACATTCACATGTCCTTATGGAGTATTTGCCTACAGAAGGATGCCTTTTGGTCTGTGCAATGCACCTGCAACCTTTCAGAGGTGCATGCTCTCTATCTTCTCTGATATGGTAGAAAAATTTCTGGAAGTCTTCATGGATGACTTTTCAGTGTTTGGAGACTCATTCAGCTCCTGCCTTGACCATTTAGCACTTGTTCTGAAAAGATGCCAAGAGACCAACCTAGTTTTAAACTGGGAAAAATGTCACTTTATGGTGACTGAAGGAATTGTCCTTGGGCATAAAATTTCAAACAAGGGAATAGAAGTGGATCAAGCTAAAGTAGAGGTAATTGAAAAATTACCACCACCTGCCAATGTTAAGGCAATCAGAAGCTTTCTGGGGCATGCAGGATTCTATAGGAGGTTTATAAAGGATTTTTCAAAAATTGTAAAACCTCTGAGCAATCTGGTAGCTGCTGACATGCCATTTATGTTTGACACAAAGTATCTGCAGGGGTTTGAAACTCTGAAAGCTAAGCTGGTCACAACACCAGTTATTTCTGCACCAGACTGGATATTACCATTCGAACTAATGTGTGATGCTAGTGACCATGCCATTGGTGCAGTACTGGGACAGAGGCATAACAAGCTTCTGCATGTCATTTATTATGCTAGCCGTGTTTTAAATGATGACAGAAAAATTACACAACTACAGAAAAAGAGCTGCTTGTAGTGGTTTATGCCATTGACAAGTTTAGATCATACTTAGTAGGATCAAAAGTGATTGTGTACATTGACCATGCTGCTCTTAAATATCTACTTACAAAGTAGGTTTCAAAACCCAGGCTCATAAGTTGGGTGTTGCTTCTGCAAGAGTTTGATATAGAAATAAGAGACAGAAAAGGAACAGAAAACCAAGTGGCTGATCATCTGTCCCGGATAGAACCAGTAGAAGGGGCGTCCTCCCCCTCTATTGAGATCTCTAAAACCTTTCTGGATGAGCAATTATTTGCCATTCAGGAAACACCAGGGTTTGCAGACATTGCAAACTATAAAGCTGTAAGATTCATACCCAAAGAGTACAGCAGGCAGCAAATAAAGAAATTGATCTCTGATGCAAAGTACTACTTATGGGATGAACCATATCTCTTTAAGAGATGTGCAGATAGAATAATCCGTAGATATGTGTCCAAGGAAGAGGCACAGAAGATCTTATGGCATTGCTGAAGAACTGAATATTGATGGTTTAGAAGTTATAGTAAACTCTCGTTGCAAGTATAGTTACTAAACCAAGCAATCAACCTTTCTTACAAAAGTTTTGGTTGTCACAAGTAATAAACCCCTAAATAAATTGATAACCGAAGTATTCAAATCTCGGGTCGTCTTCTCAAGGAATTGCAGGGAGGTGTTCTTATTATTGGTTATGAGTTTTGTAAATTGGGGGTATTCAAAGTAAGGAAGCAGTATGTTGAATGATAATAAGAATAAAATAAATAACTATAAAATAGACTCTTGGAAAGGTATGAAAACTGGAAGTCCTATCCTGGTTATCCTTATCAATTGTAATGAGAATTGGATTTTTCTCCCACTTTGTTAACCTCTAACTATGAAGGTAAGTTAAGTGGATGAATTAATTTTTATTCCTCAGATCCTAGTCTTTCCTTGGGAAAAGTTAGAGTTATTGGAACTCGAATTAATTCTTGAAGAATTCTAATTTTCAATCAACAATGAGTTTGATAACTCAAGTGTCTCCAATGACTCAACCAAAACCAAGAGAAAAAATATCTAAATTAAATTAAAAGCATTCATCTAAATAAAGCAAAGCAAAGTCAAATCTGAAATACCTCAAATTATATTAAATAAACCATTCAATTCTTAACATGGGAATTCATAAATTAAATTGGAAAAGTAAATAAAAGGAACATTAAACCTGTAATTGAAGAAGATGAAATAATCATAAACTGAAGTGAATCCTAATTCTAAATCCTAAGAGAGAGGAGAGAACCTCTCTCTCTAAAAACTACATCTAATAATCTAAAATTGTGAATATGAAAGCCTTTTTATGAATGGATGCATTCCCCTACTTTATAGCCTCTAATCTGTATTTTCTGGGCCGAGAATTGGGTCAGAAACAGCCCAGAATTCGCTGGTTGCGAATTCAAACACGCTGATTTTTTGTCACTGCGACGCATCCGCGTGGAGCACGCGTTCGCGTCGCCTAGCGTCAGGATAACTATGGCATATTATATATCAAATCGAAGCCCCAGATGTTAGCGTTCCAACGCAACTAGAACCCCGTCGTTTGGACCTCTGTAGCTAAAGTTATAGCCGTTTGAGTGAGAAGAGGTCAGGCTGGACAGCTTAGCAATTTCTCCATCTTCTTGAATTTCTTCCACTTTTGCATGCTTCCTTTCCATCCTCTGAGCCATTCCTGCCCTATAAACTCTGAAATCACTTAACACACATATCAAGGCATCTAATGTTAATAGGAGAGGATTAAACATAGGGAACTTAAGGCCAAAGAAGCATGTTTTCAATCAAAGCACATAATTAGGAAGGCAAATGTAAAACCATGCAAATAGTATGAATAAGTGGGTAAAGAGTTGATAAAAACCACTCAATTGAGCACAAGATAAACCATAAAATAGTGGTTTATCAACCTCCCCACACTTAAACATTAGCATGTCCTCATGCTAAGCTCAAGAGAAGCTATAAAAGAAGTGAAGAGGAATGGTAAAATGTATGAAATGCAACCTATCTTATATGAATGCAACTACATGCAAAATGTTTCTACCTACTTAGTTAAAAGTAAATAAATCTTCCAAGAGCAAATATGAATTGGATTTCACTAATTCAAATCATGAAAATGAAGTACAAATAGACTTGCAAGAAGAAAATAGCTCGTGAAAGCAGGGAACAAGGGACTGAGCATCGAACCCTCACTGGTAGTGTATACACTCTAATCACTCAAGTGTTTAAGGTTCGATTCTCTCAATTCTCTACTAACCTTGCTTTCTAAGGCTTGCTCTTCATCTAACAATCAACATAAATTTAATGCACAGATACACATATCAAGAGGTCTTTTAAGGGTTGTAATGGGGTTAGGGTCAAGGTAGGATTGTATTTGGCTAAGTGGACTAAAATCTGAATCCTTAATTAACTTAAACTTTCCACCTAACTTAGACAATCCATGTAATCATAATACACCATCTAACTATCCATTAACCATGTTTTCCACATATTCATACATTCTAATTTCAATTACAGTACATATGCATTGTTTTCACCACTTACTTTGGGGCATTTTGTCCCCTTTTTCTTATTTGCTCTTTTTTTTTCTTTTCTTTTCTTTTTCTCCTTTTTTTATTTTTTTTATATATATCTATATTATTTTTTTCTTTTTTTTTTCTCAATGCATATGATTAAATTATTGGATGCATGAATCATGTCCTAAACATTTTTTTCACATTTTCAGAAAATTCTAACATACTCAATTCTCAAACCAAATGTTTCCAAATTCAACTTTTCCCATACTTAAATCATAAGCACTCTCACTAGTCTAAGCTAACCAAGGATTCAAATTAAGGACATTATTGTTTTTCGCTTAGAGTTAATGATGTGCTAAAGTAAAGAACAAAGGGGTATAATAAGCTCAACATTGGTTTGCAAGGAATGAAAGGGTAAGGCCATATGGGTATGTAAGCTCAGTGAAACAAAGGCCTCAATCATGTAAGTGTATGCATACATCAAATAATGGAAATATAGAATTAAGCAAGACAAAAGATCACAATTTTAGAGAGAAAAACACACACCAAAAATAAAATATTGGTTGGTAAAATGCAACCAATTCAAATAGGCTCAAAAATCTCACAGGTTTTATGTGTTCGAGCTCTAAACCATGTTCTAGTATAATATTTCTTCAAACAAGTGTAACATTAAATTTTATTCAAATTAGTGAAATGCTCTGAAAGTTTTTTGAAAAAGAAAATATTTCTTCAACCAAGTGGTAAAATATGCACAAAATCAAATAATCATGCAATCAAACATGCAAATGCAACAACTAACAAGGAAAATAAACCGTTGGTGTTGAGATAGAAGAGTAACTAACCCATGGAGATCGGTATCAACCTTCCCACACTTAAAGATTGCACCGTCCTCGGTGCATGCTGAGATGTGCAGGTGGATGGGTTGTTCCAACTTGTCTTGTTTCCCCATGTAAACGTCTTCCGGTTCCCTTCCGGGTGGCCATCCTGAAAGAAAAAGGGAAGAAAAGTAACCCAGAAATAGAGATAAGAAAATAAATCAAGTATGGGTGGGTTAATGCCAAATGAAAAGGGTCTCATTTACATGGAAGCTTCAACATGTACGTGAGAAAACAATAGAAGCCATGGCATACCAGTGGTACAAAATTTGCAACAAAGGGGAGGAGTGTGGGTAATGAAAATATCAATATAAGTTCATGTCAATGCAAATGAAGTGCAAGTATCATAAAAGATTGGCATTGGCAGATAATTAATATCATCCCATAGTGTAAAACAAGTCACTTAGCACCAAAATAATTCAAGAAAAGATGCAACAGTTGAATAAGAATATTTAACACCAATGGTAAAATAAGAAATTTAGAAAAGAAAAATAAAAATATGCACAAAATTAAAATGCAATGAATGAAATATGCAAATAAATTAAGTAAAATAGAATGAAGGTGAAAAGGAATGAGAAGTGAAAGAAATAAAGTAAGAAAGAAAGAAGAAAGAAGAAAGAAGAAAAGATAGAAGAAAAATTAAGATTTGGGAAGGAAAAAGATAAGATATTTTTGGCAGAGTTGGATGAGCTGTGCGGCGCGAGCGACGCGGACGCGTGGGGTACGCGTTCGCGCGAGCAGAGCTTAAATGATTCGACGCGGTCGCGTCGGTCACGCGGATGCATGACATGACCTGTGCGAGTGGCGCGAGGGTAGCCTCGTGCTCGCACAACTCTCTGTTCGAAACTCTTTTGACCAAAATATTGGGTGACGCGGTCGCGTGGTTGACGCGATCGCGTGGATGGCCAAGATCGGAGGGCAACGCGGACGCGTGGGGCACGCGGTCGCGTCGTAGGACTTGTGCGTCTAGCACCATTCCAGTCCTATTCCAGCCCAACTTACTGCCATACACCTATTTACGTCGATTCCACAGAGCCACGCGGTCGCGTGGGGGACGCGGACGCGTGGAAGGCTCTTTTGCCACATGACGCGGTTGCGTCAGCGACGCGGTCGCGTGGGGTCAAATTATGCTAAAGGCGCGCCTCCAGCCACGCTCTCGCGTGACTTTCTATTTGATTTCTTTTCTTTCCAATGTACTGGTGACGCTGCCGCGTCGCGTGCGTACCTTTTTTTTTGTATGCATGAAAAATGCAGAATGCAATGCTAATATGAATGTTATGCAAAACTCCAGGTTCAATACAATAAAATAAAATAAAACTCGAAAACAAATAAAGCTAAATAAAAATGAAAAAGGAACGATCATACCACGGTGGGTTGTCTCCCACCTAGCACTTTTAGTTAAAGTCCTTAAGTTGGACATTTGGTGAGCTTCCTGTTATGGTGGCTTGTGCTTGAACTCATCCAGGAATCTCCACCAATGTTTGTAATTCCAATGGCCTCCGGGATCCCAAACTAGGCACATAAAGCCTTTGAGCAGCTTCAAACAGATTCTTAGGCTCCCGGGGTGTTGGATGTCAGAACAGATTCCAGGATCCCAAACCTTGCTATTGCACCCGTATTCTTGTTGACCATCATGATTCCATCCGGGTGGCAAGCAATCTGAATTCTCACTAAAGCGGCCAACCAACTTCCTAGACCCATTCAGTTGAGCTTTATACCAACCTTTGCGTTTAAACTTTGAGCTTCCAACCATAATGAACCTTGTAGGACAATTCTTACCACTGACCATCTTCCTCTTACTCTTTATGCCACAAAGAGCTCTAAGTTGACCATCCGTCTCCAGTAGCCCATATTCAAGTGGAATTAGAAAGCTAAGGGATATGAATTTTACCCACTTGAATGTTGTGAAGGATGATGGAAACTTAGGGGGAGGGGTCTTCAATAACTTTGGCAAGGTGATTTCCAGCTCCACTCCCTTGTGCTCTTCTTTGACAACTTCCATCTCTTTGCAAGCTTCTTCAATTTTAACCTCTTCCTCTTGGTAGCTTTCTTCCAGTTCAATCTTTTCTTCATTGCTCACCAAGGGTATGGGAGGTTGTGCTTCTGCTTCTTTAGTCTCCATTTCTTGATCAACCTCTTCCAAGTCTTCAACCATGGTATGCCTTAGAGGTTGTACACCTTCCTCAGCATTAATTTCAATTGCCTTGGAAGGAGGTTTTATAACCTGACTTTCCCATAGAGGTTCAACATCTCCTAAGTCTGTAACCAATTCTTCTTCTTCGATAATTTCGACTTTCTCCACTTGTTCCAGTACAAAGTCATGCTCCTTACTATCCACTGGAGTTTCTAGTATCTCCTTTATGCTATGTTCTTCATTAGATTGCCCACATGAAGGCATGGGGGTTCCCTGAATGTCCGAATGTTTGGAAGGTAATTGATTTATTGCTTGGTCCAGCTGGCAAAGGGTTGCATTAAGTCTTTCCATTGCTTCCTTGAAACGCTCTGTTGAGTCTTGAGGTGATGGATATGGACATGGTACATAAGGAAGTGGTGGTTCTTGATATGGTTCATATGGCTCACAAGGTGGTTGGTATGGTGGATAAGGGTTAGGATCATATGAGGGTGTTTGGTGGTAAGGGGCTTGTGAGTATGGTGGTCCAAAGCTATTTTGAGGAGGTGGTTCATTGGCATATGATGGAGCTTGCTGGTAACTATAAGGGGGTCCACCATATCTATTGTCTTGGCATGCATTGTAGGATGGTCTTTGTCCATGGTATCCTGGAAGGTGTTGTTGCCTAAAGGGTTGATCAGATCCTCTTGGCTCCTTCCATCTCTGATTGTTTTGACCTTGATGCATGTTCCTGTTATAATTTCCATTCCTTGCAACAGCATTGGAACCAAACTCAAAGTGATGGGGGTGAGAATTCATAATAGCAAATAAAAATTAAAAATGAAAATAAAAACAAATTTTAAATTAAAAGGTTATTTAAATTTTGAATTTGAAAATTAAATTTTGAAACTTGAATTTTGAAATTTTAAATTTTAAATCTAAAATTTGAATTTAGAAATTTTAAATTTTGAAATTTGAAATTTGAATTTTAAATTTTTACATTTAAATTTTAAAAATTGAAATTTGAAATTTTGAAATTTGAATTTAATTTTTTTTTAATTTGAATTTTGGAAATTGAAATTTGAAATTTAAAATTCGAGTTTTAAATTTTGAATTTTTGAATTTAATGAGGAAAGAGAAAAACAATAAAATGACACCAAACTTAAAATTTTTAGATCAAAACGAAGAAAACAACTTGAAGGTCAAGATGAACACGAAGAACAACTTGAAGATCAAGATGAACACCAAAAAAAAAAATTTTTGAAAATTTTTTTTAATAACTAAATAAAAACCAATAACCTCTTAATTTATGAAAAAGCTAAAATAAAAACAAAAATAAAACAAATAAACAAGCAAAAAGAAAATATTTACAATAACCAATAATAAGGCACACGTTTGCAATTCCCCAGCAACGGCGCCATTTTGAAGAACTGAAGATTGATGGTTTAGAAGTTATAGTAAACTCTCGTTGCAAGTATAGTTACTAAACCAAGCAATCAACCTTTCTTACAAAAGTTTTGGTTGTCACAAGTAACAAACCCCTAAATAAATTGATAACCGAAGTATTCAAACCTCGGGTCGTCTTCTCAAGGAATTGCAGGGAGGTGTTCTTATTATTGGTTATGAGTTTTGTAAATTGGGGGTTTTGAAAGTAAGGAAGCAGTATGTTGAATGATAATAAGAATAAAATAAATAACTATAAAATAGACTCTTGGCAAGGTATGAAAACTGGAAGTGCTATCCTGGTTATCCTTATCAATTGTAATGAGAATTGGATTTTTCTCCCACTTTGTTAACCTCTAACTATGAAGGTAAGTTAAGTGGATGAATTAATTTTTATTCCTCAGATCCTAGTCTTTCCTTGGGAAAAGTTAGAGTTATTGGAACTCGAATTAATTCTTGAAGAATTCCAATTTTCAATCAACAATGAGTTTGATAACTCAAGTGTTTCCAATGACTCAACCAAAGCCAAGAGAGAAAATATCTAAATTAAATTAAAAGCATTCATCTAAATAAAGCAAAGCAAAGTCAAATCTGAAATACCTCAAATTATATTAAATAAAACATTCAATTCTTAACATGGGAATTCATAAATTTAATTGGAAAAGTAAATAAAAGGAACATTGAACCTGTAATTGAAGAAGATGAAATAATCATAAACTGAAGTGAATCCTAATTCTAAATCCTAAGAGAGAGGAGAGAACCTCTCTCTCTAAAAACTACATCTAATAATCTAAAATTGTGAATATGAAAGCCTCCTTATGAATGGATGCATTCTCCCACTTTATAGCCTCTAATCTATATTTTCTGGACCGAGAATTGGGTCAGAAATAGCCCAGAATTCGCTGGTTGCGAATTTAAACACGCTGATTTTTCGTTATTGCGACGCGTCCATGTAGAGCACGCGTTCGCGTCACTTAGCGTCAGGGCAACTATGGCATATTATATATCAAATCGAAGCCTCAGACGTTAGCTTTCCAACGCAACTAGAACCGCATCGTTTGGACCTCTGTAGCTAAAGTTATAGCCGTTTGAGTGTGAAGAGGTCAAGTTGGACAGCTTAGCAATTTCTCCAACTTCTTGCATTCCTTCTACTTTTGCATGCTTCCTTTCCATCCTCTGAGCCATTCCTGCCCTATAAACTCTGAAATCACTTAACACACATATCAAGACATCTAATGGTAATAGGAGAGGATTAAACATAGGGAACTTAAGGCCAAAGAAGCATGTTTTTAATCAAAGCACATAATTAGGAAGGCAAATGTAAAACCACGCAAATAGTATGAATAAGTGGGTAAAGAGTTGATAAAAACCACTCAATTGAGCACAAGATAAACCATAAAATAGTATTTTATTAATTGCCATGGATCACAATATGGAGGCCATTTCGGAGGTGAGCGAACAGCCACCAAGGTTCTCCAATGTGGCTTCTACCGGCCTACTCTCTATAGAGACTCTCGAGAGTTTGTACGTAACTGTGACAGCTGCCAGAGAGTTGGTAATCTGCCTCATGGTTACGCCATGCCTCAACAAGGGATCTTGGAGATTGAGTTGTTTGATGTATGGGGTATTGACTTCATGGGGCTTTTTCCACCATCATACTCAAACACGTATATTCTGGTGGCAGTAGACTATGTATCTAAATGGGTAGAGGCAATTGTAACACCCACTAATGATACTAAGACAGTGCTGAAGTTCCTCCAGAAACATATCTTCAACAGGTTTGGTGTCCCTAGGGTACTAATCAGTGATGGGGGCACTCATTTCTGCAGTAAACAGCTTTACTCTGCTATGGTCCGATATGGAATTAGCCACAAAGTAGCAACTCCATATCATCCACAGATAAATGGGCAGGCTGAAGTCTCTAATAGAGAACTAAAAAGAATCCTAAAATAGACTGTAATTGTCCGTAGAAGGGATTGAGCAAAAAGCTTGGATAATGCTCTGTAGGCATACAAAATAGCATTCAAGACTCCTATAGGAACCTCTCCATACCAGCTTGTGTATGGCAAGGCCTGTCATCTACCCATGAAACTGGAGCATAAGGCCTACTTGGTAACCAGATTCTTAAACCTGGATGCTAAGTTAGCTGGAGAGAAGAGATTACTCCAGTTAAATGAGCTAGAGGAATTCAGACTCAATGCTTTCGAAAATGCAAAAATTTACAAGGAGAAAGCAAAAAGGTGGCATGATAAGAAACTGTCATCCAGAGTCTTTGAACCAGGACAGAAGGTTCTGTTATTTAACTCTAGGCTCAGATTATTCCCCAAGAAATTAAAATCCCAGTGGAGGGGACCATATGTGATTACAAGTGTGTCACCATCTGGCTATGTGGAGCTTCAAGACATTGATTCTAATAAGAAGTTCATTGTTAATAGACAGAGAGTCAAGCATTATCTTGAAGGCAATGTTGAGCAAGAATGCTCAAAGCTGAGACTAGATTAAAAGCCCAGTAAGGTCCATCTAAAGACAATAAAGAAGTGCTTGCTAGGAGGCAACCCAGCCATTAGCAAGGTTTATTTGTTTTTTAAATAATAATTATATGAGTTTGATATAAATTATCCTCAAGGTTAATTAACAATTGTAGGAGTTCACAGAGTTACAGAAGAATTCAGAGCATAAAGCAGAGAAAAGGAGCTCACTGGCACAAAAACGCCAGTAAGGGGTATTATGGGCGTTAAACGCCAGAATGGCATAAAGATACCTTTCTGGGCATTTAACGCCAGAATTGCAGCATCCTGGGCATTTAGAAAAACGCCCAGTGATGAAGGCTTTCTGGCGTTTAACGCTAGCCAGGGTACCTGGCTGGGCATTAAACGCCCAAAAAAAGCAGCAAATGGGCGTTAAACGCCAGAATGGGTGCCATTCTGGGCGTTTAACGCCAGGAATGTGGAGGGGAGGAAGTTTTGTTTCCAACTCAAATTTTTTTCAAATTTTCATGGTTCCATCCAAAATTTCTTGCATAAACATGTTACAATTTATCATCTTTCAATTTCAATTTCAAAAAAATAAAACAAATCAAAAATAAATTTTTCTTTAATCCTAAAAATCTTTCTCAAATCTTCTTCAATTTCTTTTCAAATCTTTTTCAAAACTCATCTATCTTTTTAATTTCTTCTCAAATCTTTTCAACCCATCATATTATCTTTTCAAATTCAGATTTATCTTTTTCAATTCTCTCATATCTTTTCAATTTTAAAATTTCATCTTTTTCATATCATATTTATCTTTTACAAATCATACCTTCTATCATATCTTTTTTTTTTTAATTTTCGAACCCATCCCTCCCCTCTTATAAATTCACAATCGGCCTCCCCCTCTCCTCCATAACTCGAATTTGACTCTCCTTCTATTCCTCTCCTTTCTTTTCTTTTGCTTGAGGAAAAGCAAACCTCTAAGTTTGGTGTATTTTTTGTGATCACTGAGCTGAGATTCACTAAGATCATGGCTCCTAAGGCAAAACAAACCACTTCAAGAGGCAAGAAAGAGAACACTCCAAAACCACTTTGGAATCAAGAGAGGTTCTTAACCAAAGAACAGGCAGACCATTACCACAAAATAATGGGTCTAAGGTCAGTGATCCCGGAAGTTAAATTCGATCTGAAAGAAGAAGAATATCTGGAGATCCAAGAGCAAATTCGAAACAGGGGCTGGAAAATTCTAGCTAATCCTGAGACAAAGGTGGGTAGAAACATGGTTCAGGAATTCTACTCAAATCTGTGGCAAACAGATAAGCAGAGAATGACTGGAACCACCTTCTATACCTTTCAAACCATGGTCAGAGGGAAGATTATTTACTTCCACCTGGACAAAATAAGAGAGGTCTTCAAGCTGCCTCGACTACAAGATGATCCAGAATCCTTTAATAGGAGAATGGTGAGATTTGATAAGCGATTGGACCAAGCTCTAGAGGACATATGCATCCCTGGAACCAAGTGGATAACCAACACAAAAGGTGTCCCAAATCAACTCAAGAGAGGAGATCCACAACTAGAAAATGGATTAATACAGACAAATTTACAGACAGATTTAGTCTTTATTACAGACAGATTTTTGGTTACCGACGAAATTACCGACGGATTTTGTCCCTCTGTAAAAGTCCTGTCGGAAATTATTTACCGACGGATTTTTTTTCTGTTGGAAAATTACAGACGGATTTTTACCAGTTACCGACGGATTTTCCCTCTGTAAATTCTCTATCCATTTCCCGAAGGCGACGAACTTTCTGACGGACTTTCCATCTGTAATTACAAACGGATTTTCTGACAGATTTTCTGTCTGTAATTATAGATGAATTTTCTGACGGATTTTCCGTCTGTAATTACAGACGGATTTTTCGATGGATTTTCCGTCTGTAATTACAGACAGATTTTTCGACAGATTTTCCGTCTGTAATTTGAACTTTGGAAAATCATCTCACACTCTGATTACAGACAGAAAATCCGTCTGTAAATCCGTCAGTAAGGTAAAATAGAATTTTTTTAATTTTTCCAATTACAAAATAAACTTGTTTTCATACAAAATAAATATAAATTTAGTAGAATTTTTTATCTAATTTGTATTCAAATATTTATAATATTTCAAAAAATAAACAAATTCATCGTATTATCAAACTAAGAAAAAAACTACTATAAACAAGCAAGTCAATATAATTCAAAATATAAACAAAGTGTATTGATACATCAACTATAATAATAAGTAAACAAACATACATCAACAAAGTCTATTGAATAAATTAAAAGTTGTTAATGATTTTTCTCATACTAGTAAATTAAAAGACCTATATTGCAAACAACTCCTATTCAATTTCCTAACTTATTTGAACAATTTTCGCTGCTCTAATAATTAATAGATGAAGTTGGTGAAGGAGGCCCTGTATTAATTCCATTTATCTCATCTGCAAAATTCACTTCACTTGCTCTTTCTGCTGCTGCTTCTTCTTCATCATCCCAGCTTTCCTCACACGGTCACAAATATTCTCTAAGACCAGATCATTCATGTGCTGAAATAGTAGTACCTAAAAAAATTAAAATAATTAGATGTTGACCAATAAAGGATCGAGAATGTAACACCATGATGCAAATAATGCACAAAATCCATAATATATGTTGCATAGTCAATAGTGAACAAAATCTCAACTCACACCACAAAATCCAGAATATATGTTGCATAGTCAATAGTGATCATTCTTAACACTTTGCTGCTAAAAAAAATAAAGCACCCTTAACCGCAATAAGTAAAAATAAGATGAGTCTAATGTTCTTAATAGCAGGTCTCTCTACGGTGTGAGTATGTCTCTTCTGTTAATTATCTCCTTTTATTGTAAAACTTTGCTCTAAACTACCTACTGAACAATGAGTATTTCAAGTTCAAGTTCATAGCATTCAATTTTGGCTGATCAGCAAACCAATTTTTTTATCAGCAAACCAATGGAAGCATTCAATTTTGGCTGATCAGCAAACCAATTTTGGCAATAGCTTTCTAAACCTGCTCTGAGCAGTTAAGGTACAGTTCATAATTTGGTGAGAATTTGGACCATGCTAAAAGTTACCACTCAAGCTGGTGTGTCCAAGAAAGCAAAAAACCCATACCTTTAAAAGTGCACTAGGTCCTTCTTCCTTGATAATTGTTTGAACACAATCTACGATTCCATTATATTGGTTTGCAGATCCCTTTAGGAAGAAAATGAGAACTTTGTTAATGGATTGATAATTGAAACTGGATATTCTTACTGATTTGCATGCGGATTACAGTACATAACATGGAATCATCTGCATATGGCGTTATACGAGTTTCATGTGAAAACGAGATTGAAAAGGAAGAATACAGCAAAAGAAAAGTAGTAGGAAACAGGATTATTTAACCTGAACCATTAATCTTGTCTTGATGACATCAAGGGGAGTTGTTATAGCTCCAGTTAGTGCACCTAGAAAAACAAGATTGTTAATCACATTTTAACACTGGTATAATGCTTTAAGTGCTTCTGTGTTAGCAGCAATCACACACCTTAAGAGGTTAATTAAGAGAATGGGGATCTATGTTGTGCTACAAGCCTACAACTTAGTATGTGTACACGTGTGTCTATATATATATATATATATATATAGGAGTAGTCTTCTGATGTCATTTAAATATTTAATTACCTGCAAATGCACCAATAATTGCATTTTCTGGATCATTCAAATTTCTTCGGGCCTAAAAATGGAATGGCAATCACATCCTCTATCAAGAAATACAGTGCAACAAAACATATAACTATAGAGCTTGAGAAATTTACCGCAGCCATATAACTCATCCTAATCTGCTCATAGATGCAAAACTGAATAGCATCAAAGGGCAAATCCCGCAATAAAAAAGATCCATACCCCTGGGTTTCAAAGATCAATGTCAAAAATTTATGTAGTCATGTATTGATTGTTCAAGAAAAACAAGGCATCAAAAAACAAGCAGTACTTGCTTTAATAAATACCTTGACCAAGAGTGAACTTTATAGGTTGATCTTTATCCCTACTGGAATCAAACTTGGTTCCATCTTCCAAAGTCCCAACATAGTGCACTGCATTCTCCAGATGAAATAAATAATCAAACATTAAACATTTTTTATTATTAACAACAACTACTACTTTTTTATTACTAACAACAACTACTGCCACTAAGAGTGTTCTTGTATCAGCTTATGTTGCTAGAAAAATCTGATTTTCAAAAACAATCCTAATTAAAAAGATCAATAAATCTGATTTTCAGCTTCATACATTCTCAACTTCTTCAATTATATGTAAAATCACCTAAGAAGTTATGTCCAAAGCAAGTATTATTTAAGAGAGAAAAGAAATGGCTTCAAAAAGTCAACTTAAAATATTTTAACCCCCTATATTGTAATCAAAAGATTGAACTGAGAAGCATGTTGATTGTTGATGCACGCACTTCATCAAATAAAAAAGAAGCAAGAATTATGAGTGGCTTCAATTTATGAATAAAAAATCATGAATGGCTTCAATATTTCTCCAAATCTAAATATGATGCATGAACCATGTACTATATGCCAGAGAATCAAATTCAATATCTCAACCAAGTACATAGGTAAGGATGATCAATGACTTCCAAAAAGAAAAAAGAACCTATCCTATTCCACTTTTTCTTTTACTTCTATTTTTGTCCTCTTTGTATCAATGAGTCTGAACTTTACTAAAAGAACACTCTGGAGAAAATGGAAAGCAATTCAATGGAACTAAAGATAACTCTAAAGAGAATAAAAGAAGAAGAAGAACACAAACCGTCTTGAGACAAAAGGAACAATTCCAAAGGTCATGCCACAAGTAGCTTGAACAAACACAGAGAATATGATCATAACAACAACAGAAACACTCAAAGATCCAACAAGCCCAAGAATTATGCAGAGGACACCAGCGAATGTTTGGCAAAGCCACAAGGCCCAGAGCCTACCCCTCATTCCAAACCTCTTTGAAACTGCATCAGATATGAACCCTCCACCGGGCCTGGAGAAAAGATTCGCCAATCCAAAACTGGAAGCAATGATCCTAACAGTGTGTAGCTTGAGATTGAATCTGTCACAGAAGTACTCAGCTATGATGTTATCAATAGTCAACTCCACACCAAAGCAGTATCCATAAGTGAAGTATAGATAGCAGTATTCAATTTTTGAATAAAAAATTAATCTTTACAACAGCAAAAAAAATATAAATAAATAAAGCATAATGCCAACAAAAAAAAGTGTCAAAAAGAGATTATAAAGCATTACTTACAGTATTTTAGCTTAGCTTAGCTTAGCTTCCTTTTAATTGCAGTAGGGAACAAGCAATAATGAAAATTAAACAAAGGGGAAGGAGAGAATGAAAAGGATGGGAGCATAGAGAGCATACATGTTCGTTCTTTGTTCATCAAAACAAACACGTCGTTCTCAACCACCTTTGCTACTCCCAATCAGCTATAGCAATTCTCTGCTTCTGTCCTCCAGAAAGTTGGGTGCCACCTTCTCCAACCTGTGTTAGAAATAAACTATCAGGCTTTAAATTTGAATGCGTATTTTCTGATATCAAAGTGTTTTAGATCTACACTTTACTAAAAAATACAATAAAATGAGGTTAGGAGATTAGGTCACTTTGCATCTAAAATTAATTGGCGAATTCTCTGGTGTATTTAACTTTCATGCTGAAATTTGTCATTTTAATATATCAATTTGGAAAAAAGCTGTCATTTTAATGGAAGAGTCTTCTCCTAATCTCATTTGTGAGGAAGTTATTCTTTCACCTGGAGAGGGATAATCTTGGATGATCACAAACCCAAGTAGCTAGTAATAAAATCAAACTATGATGTAATTCACTAAAACCTATCATGACAACATCAAAACCTTTCTCTCACTGGATATGGCTGGATGCATGAATCAAGCAAAGTTAAGTGATTAGCAGCATCATCCATCAACCCCAAAATAAATCAAATCAAATCGGAAAATAAAAAAGTTGAAAAAAAGAAAAAAAGCTTATCATCGTAGAAGAAAATATACTCTATCAAGCAAACAATACAAGAAATTAATATGAATAAAAAATAAAAAACAGTAATTATAACAATTAACAAAAGAATAAACAGAGAAATTAGGTTTGAAAAACTGAAAAACTGTGAAGAGTGGCACCTGAAGCAAATTTTGAAGATATGAATGACCACATTTACCAAACTTCAAGGGTGGTCAATCTTCAACTCCTTTGCACAAACATCAAAGCCAATACACACAGCAACTACTACCTGAACAAGAACAAGAACAAGAACAAGTTGTTTGGCTACTAAGAAAACGTGAGAGAGAGAGAGAGAGAGAGAGAGAGAAATGGAAATAAGAGGCAAAACCGCAGATCAAGCACCTTTGAGAATTAAAGGAAGCAGAGATTAAATCACAAAATCAGAAATGAAATCACAAAATCAGAAACAACGAGGGCGAGGAGCAGAGATTAAATCACAAAATCACAAACCGGCGAGGAGCAAAGAATCAGAAACAATGGACGGCGAGGAGGGGAGGAACCCTTCGCGACGGCGATGCCACGAGCTCAACTCAGAACTTCGTGCAACGGCGAGAAGAGGAGGAACGATGTGAAGAGGGCCGAGTAGAGCTTCCCCAGATGACGAGGGCACCCACGGTCTGTCCCCGCCGGCGGCGACACCACCTTCTACCGGAGGAGAAGAGTTCGAGGGATGAGGGCTGCTGGAAACGTTCGAGGGATGAGTGTGAATGGAGTGTGAATGGGTGGTGATAAAATTAGGGTTACCTCAATATTTCCGACAGGAAATTTAAATTACAGACGGATTTTTCGTCTGTAATAATTTAATAAAACGCAGTATTTTGTCTATTTAATTACAGACGGATTTTTCGTCTGTAACCATTTCTTATGGAAAAAAAATTAATTTTTCCGACGGAATTATCGACGGATTCTCTTTTCCGTCTGTAATTTATGTTAATTCATTTCTTTTATTTTCTGACAAAAAATCCCTCTGAAATTCCCTCTGTATTTCCGTAGGATAAAATTCGTCGGAAATATCCGTCTGTAATAACTAATTTTCTAGTAGTGATCTCAACCAGTTGCTAGGGGATGGCTGGACTTCATTGGGCATTCTATACTGCCCACCAGCAACTGCTCTGAAGTCACTGTTGATAGGATATTTTTGTGGAAAAACGAATTTCTGCAAAACACCCACACTTAACCGGCAAGTGCACCGGGTCGCATCAAGTAATAATAACTCACGGGAGTGAGGTCGATCCCACAGGGATTGAAGGATTGAGCAATTTTAGTTTAGTGGTTGATTTAGTCAAGCGAATTAAGATTTGGTTGAGAGATTTGTGATTTGCAGAATTTAAATTGCATAGAAAGTAAAGGGAATGGGTAATTGGCATGAAATTAAAGAGAACAGGAATTAAAGTGCTGAATCTTAAAGAACAAGAAATTAAATGGCAGAAACTTAGAATGCAAGAAATGTAAATTGCAAAATCTTAAAGTGCAAGAAATGTAAATGGCTTGAATTGTAAAGGGAATGGGGAGTTGGATTTGCAGAAATTAAACAAGGAAATGTAAAATTGCAACAAGCAGAGAAATAGAAGAAGACTTGGATTGAATCGGATCTAAAACAGAAAAGTAAATGAGCATGAAAAGCAGTAAACAGAGGATGTAAAATTGGAATTCAGATCTCAGGACCCAAGAGACTAGAAAACCAAGTCTAGATCTCAATGCCTTCCTAGATCCAACAAGAACAATTGCAAAGGAGATTGTAAATTGCAAAGAAAGTAGATGAAGAAGCAAGTAACTGAAACTGAAATTCAATTAAGCAGAAAATTAAACAAGATCCCAAGGTGAGATTGAAACAGAATTTCTTCAATTCTCCACCCAAAATCCAAGACAAGAAAAGTAAAGAGTGCTGGGCAAGAACAAGGAAGAAGAGAGATCAATTCTCCTCCCAAATTCTCTTGAATTAAACAACAATGCTAAGAAAAATAAAAGTGAGCTCTAAGCAAAACTGAAAAGAAAGCTATTCTGAAAAACTAAAAGGGAAGCTCCTCGAAAAACTTAAATCCTATGCTATTTATACACGTTCTTCAAATGGTCTTCAAGCCTTCAATTGGGCCTTTGCTCTTGATGGAATTGGGTTGAGAGAGGCCTTGGTTGATTGCTCTTTGAGTTTGGGGAAGAACCGAATTGAACCGGGTTGGAATTATGAAAGCTTGAGTAAAAGTTGGAGTAAAAGTTAGGGGCTAACTTTTGCTCCAACTTTTCACATCAGCACCCTTCCTTGCTGATACCAACGTTGGGGCAAAAGTTAGGGGTCTAACTTTTGCTCCAACGTTGGCCTCCCCTTGCTTATTCATGGCGCTAACGTTAGCCAAAAAGTTAGGGGCTAACGTTGGCGCAAACTTTTGCTAGTCCAGGGAGTGTTTTTCATGCGCCAACGTTAGCCAAAAAGTTAGGGGCTAACGTTGGCGCAAACTTTTGCTCATCCAGGGAGTGTTTTGTGATGCCAAAAGTTAGCCAAAAAGTTTGAGGCTAACTTTTGGTCCAGCTTTTTGCTTCCTGGTTCATTTTCAATTAATCCAAAAGTTTGAGCTAAAGTTTGAGGCAAACTTTTGCTCAAACTTTTTGTCCTCTCTTCCTCCTAACCATTCCTTCTTGCTTCAACCTTTCTCCAAGCTTTCTTCACCTATCATTAATCAACCAAACACATCAAAGCTATGCTCAAAATCATGAGATATTCATTCTTTCATAATATGTGACAATTATAGCATAAAACCTCATGAAATAGCATGAATTCATACATGGTTGATTAAATCAAAGGAAACATGAAAATCTACCCAATTGGCTTGCTTATGGCTCAAGAAAGTGCATAATTCAGTTGAAAACAAAAGAAAAAGGCTAGTGAAACTAGGCTAAGATGATTTGTCATCACAACACCAAACTTAAAGCTTGCTTGTCCCCAAGCAAGGAATGAATTATGCTCAATGGTTCTTTCATTTAAGATGGATTGAAAAACAACTTGTAAAGTCCTGTGAGTGAAGTGATTAAGTAACAGTGGGGTGAACTCTAAATTATATGCTCATACAAGGGCTTCAGTGCTTACTAGTCCTCACATATTGGGAGTCCTAGGTCTTAGGATTTTCATCCAAATGGTATCATGGAGATCTCTTTATATGTAGTCACCTTGAAGCAGCTTATAGTTTCTTTGCTTTGGCCTTGACTCTAAGTGTCATGTCTCAAAGCGGCTCTTTAGATAAGCTTTCAATCAATACTCCTAAACCAGTTGGTTTTAAGGTATTAGGTGTTGAAGCACCCCTAAGAATTTACTTGCTCAAGCCTCTTTCTTTGACACAACTCAACCACAAGCATTTTACTAGGCTAACAACTCTTTGAGTCATTGTTTCTTCTTTCTTTTTCTGCCTAGTAATTGATGCTCAGAGCCTTGGGCCATGTTCTTTTTGTTTTTGTATTTTCTTTTCTTTCTTTTGTTTTGTTTGCTGCTTCTTGGATCAATAAATTTTTGAGAATCTCCACAATACTTCTTTGAACTTCATGTCCTGCCTATGAGCTCCCATGCAAGTTTTCACAAGCATGCAACCTCAATACATAATCATACAACTAGAACCGCCACTTCTCCTAATCTTTTGCTTGCCTCAAAATTGTTTAATTCCTCAATCTTTCTTTTCAAAGAACTTTCATGTGATGCAATTTTTTTGAACATTGAGTGCAAACAAGTTTTGAAGAGAAAAATGTTGTGAATGATCAAGCATCTTGCTTATTGAATTACAGAAAAGAAACCATGCTAAACAGACAGATAATCAGGGAAACTAAACCACTCTCAATCATAGCAGTGTTTGATGTAAGATAATCACTTAACAATACAACCTTTTGGAGTTCACTTGCTTTCCTTCTTCTCATCATCATCATTGCTGGCCTTTAGGTTCATCTTTTGTTTCTTTGGTTGATGATTCTTAATCCTTCCAAAAGCTTGTATGGACCTCTGCAATGATATTGAAAGTTGCTTGTTCCCCAAGCACTTGGAAACAATGGTTAGTCTGGCTGATTTATTTATGGGCTTTTGAACTTACTTTGGTGTGGGAACACCAAACTTAGTACCTTGCCAATGGTTTTCATGCATCAAATTAACCATGTGTGATAATAATTTTTTTTTTCTTTTTCTTCTTCTTTTTCAAAAGCAATAAAACTGAAAACTAGGAAACAGCAGAATAGTTAACTAGTTCATCCAACATGCTTGAAGCCAGCATTATGCAGAAAGTGAGAATGTGTTTTATAATGGGATTTTGGTGAAACACCAAACTTAGAATCCTGCATTCTCCTTTAGATTGTTTTGGTGTGCAACACCAAACTTAGCTTCTTGCATTATAGATAAAACTAATTAACCTTTTTATTAAAATAGTTATGAACAGAAAACTACCTCAGGTTGGGTTGCCTCCCAACAAGCACTTTTTTATTGTCACTAGCTTGACATCCTTCATCTTCTGATCATGGAAGTTGAGGTTTCTGTTGCCTTTGGTTTCCTCCTCTCACCGTAGGCTTCTCCTTGATAGTTGTTTCTTTTCCCGTAGCCTTCTCACTGTTTTCCATAACTGTTTTCCCTTTCAACCCAGCAGCTTTTTCACTGTTCTTTGAGTCATCTTCAGTGGCTCTTAGGGACATATCTCCCTCTCTCTCGCCCAGTTTAGCAAGGTTTTGAACCAGTTGTTCCATGTGCCTTTTAATTCTCTTGAGATATGCCTCTTGGTTTTTCCTTATATCCTCCTGCTCTATTATTGTCATTTCTTGAATTTTCATAAACCTTTCCATCATCATTTCTAGAACATAGAGTCTTTGGAAGTTTAGGATTGGTTGTGGCTGTGTTAATTGTGGTGATTGATGTAAGTCATTTTGGGCGGGTGGTGAGGTAGGACAGGGCTGGAGGTGTGTATATTGGGGTGGTGTGTAGTGATTTATGTTGGTATGGTGGTGTTTTTGCAGGTTTGGGAACTTGGGGTTGTTATAGTTGAAGTCCCTTCGTTCCTGATGCTGAGATTCCCTCATTCTTAGATAAGAATGTGGTTTCCATGGTGGAAATTGTGCATTCACTGTGGCAGAATGTAGAGAATCAATTTGTCTAGCTATTAATTCCAATTGCTGTTGAGTTTGCTGGTATAGCTGTTTGTTTTGATTCATGATTGCTCTCACTCTTTCAAGATTCATTACTTCCTTTTCTGAAATTGCATTCCATGGTGTCTCAAATGAGTGTTGGTTATTGGCTCTTTTGTCACTGAACTCTGCAGTTCCTTGGATGGTTGCTGTTGCCTTGAGTAGGCCATCTGAGAAGTAATCTACTGCTCTTCTTGTTTCTGAGGTTAATCCTTCATAGAACGCTTGAAAATCCACCTTGTCACTTGCTTTCTTGTATCTTTCCCATGCTTTGGCCAATGGTTCTTCCTTTCTTTGTATGAATGGATGTATTCCTTCTTTCATCTTAATGTTTTGTCGGGATGATGAGAATTTGGCTAGGAACTTAGCAACCAAATCATCCCAACTAGTGATACTTCCTTGGGGAAAGGTTTCAAGCCATTGTGCCGCTTCATCCTTCAGTGAGAAGGGAAATAACAAGAGCTTACAGGTATCATGGTTTACACCATTGAGATTGATAGCACCACAAGTTTTCAGAAAAATGGATAGGTGCTGTTTAGGGTCCTCCAATGGATTTCCACTATAGGAACAATTTTTCTCTATTAGTGTAATGAGTTGTGGCTTCATGTTGTGGTGTTCTTCTTTCTCAGAAACTCCTTCTTCAATGATATCCTTCCCTTTGGCTGCTCTTCTTCCCTATGACATATAAATCAACAACGGAACACACAGTGATACTTTTGCAAATTGAGTGTAGTCAGTTGAGACAAAACTTCAAACAGTTAGTGGGTTAGTCAAAAATTAAAGAAAAAGTGCTTGATCTAAACTGCCACCTCACTTAATCAATGTCAATCTAGTCAATCCCCGGCAACGGCGCCAAAAACTTGATAGGATATTTTCGTGGAAAAATGAATTTCTCCAAAACACACACACTTAACCGGCAAGTGCACCGGGTCGCATCAAGTAATAATAACTCACGGGAGTGAGGTCGATCCCACAAAGATTGAAGGATTGAGAAATTTTAGTTTAGTGATTGATTTAGTCAAGCGAATCAAGATTTGGTTGAGAGATTTGTGATTTGCAGAATTTAAATTGCATAGAAAGTAAAGGGAATGGGTAATTGGCATGAAATTAAAGAGAACAGGAATTAAAGTGCTGAATCTTAAAGAACAAGAAATTAAATGGCAGAAACTTAGAACGCAAGAAATGTAAATTGCCAAATCTTAAAGTGTAAGAAATGTAAATGGCTTGAATTGTAAAGGGAATGGGGAGTTGGATTTGCAGAAATTAAACAAGGAAATGTAAAATTGCAACAAGCAGAGAAATAGAAGAAGACTTGGATTGAATCGGATCTAAAACAGAAAAGTAAATGAGCATGAAAAGTAGTAAACAGAGGATGTAAAATTGGAATTCAGATCTCAGGACCCAAGAGACTAGAAAACCAAGTCTAGATCTCAATGCCTTCCTAGATCCAACAAGAACAATTGCAAAGGAGATTGTAAATTGCAAAGAAAGTAGATGAAGAAGCAAGTAACTGAAACTGAAATTCAATTAAGCAGAAAATTAAACAAGATCCCAAGGTGAGATTGAAACAGAATTTCTTCAATTCTCCACCCAAAATCCAAGACAAGAAAAGTAAAGAGTGCTGGGCAAGAACAAGGAAGAAGAGAGATCAATTCTCCTCCCAAATTCTCTTGAATTAAACAACAATGCTAAGAAAAATAAAAGTGAGCTCTAAGCAAAACTGAAAAGAAAGCTATTCTGAAAAACTAAAAGGGAAGCTCCTCGAAAAACTTAAATCCTATGCTATTTATACACGTTCTTCAAATGGTCTTCAAGCCTTCAATTGGGCCTTTGCTCTTGATGGAATTGGGTTGAGAGAGGCCTTGGTTGATTGCTCTTGGAGTTTGGGGAAGAACCGAATTGAACCGGGTTGGAATTATGAAAGCTTGAGTAAAAGTTGGAGTAAAAGTTAGGGGCTAACTTTTGCTCCAACTTTTCACATCAGCACCCTTCCTTGCTGATACCAACGTTGGGGCAAAAGTTAGGGGTCTAACTTTTGCTCCAACGTTGGCCTCCCCTTGCTTATTCATGGCGCCAACGTTAGCCAAAAAGTTAGGGGCTAACGTTGGCGCAAACTTTTGCTAGTCCAGGGAGTGTTTTTCATGCGCCAACGTTAGCCAAAAAGTTAGGGGCTAACGTTGGCGCAAACTTTTGCTCATCCAGGGAGTGTTTTGTGATGCCAAAAGTTAGCCAAAAAGTTTGAGGCTAACTTTTTCTCCAGCTTTTGCCCAAAAGTTAGCCAAAAAGTTTGAGGCTAACTTTTGGTCCAGCTTTTTGCTTCCTGGTTCATTTTCAATTAATCCAAAAGTTTGAGATAAAGTTTGAGGCAAACTTTTGCTCAAACTTTTTGTCCTCTCTTCCTCCTAACCATTCCTTCTTGCTTCAACCTTTCTCCAAGCTTTCTTCACCTATCATTAATCAACCAAACACATCAAAGCTATGCTCAAAATCATGAGATATTCATTCTTTCATAATATGTGACAATTATAGCATAAAACCTCATGAAATAGCATGAATTCATACATGGTTGATTAAATCAAAGGAAACATGAAAATCTACCCAATTGGCTTGCTTATGGCTCAAGAAAGTGCATAATTCAGTTGAAAACAAAAGAAAAAGGCTAGTGAAACTAGGCTAAGATGACTTGTCATCAACTGTCAAAAGAGCAGTGATGATCCACTGCATTATGCTGGGAAACAAAGTGGAGATTCATCATCTGATTTCTTGTGAGCTTTACACCATTGCAAACAAGAACTCCACTGACGCCAAATTGGCTTACCCAAGCTTAATCTCTCTGCTATGTAAAGATGCTGGGGTAAAGATGGGAGTGGATGAGTATATCTCAGTCGAGCACCCAATCACCAAAAGTCAATGGAAGGACAACAAATGCAAGATAACTCCATCAAAAGGAGGGCACAGGAGTTCCTCCCAGAAATCCCTCAGATTTACTACTGGACCCGCCTAGAAGCATCTGTCACCAAGTCGCAAGAAGCTATGGATCAACTGAAAGAAGAACAGCAAGTTTAAAATAGCATGCTCTGCAAACTGCTGAAGGAACAAGAGAAGCAAGGACGTGAACTACAGGAGCTTTGCGCCAAAAGCTGTCTCTTGAAGGGCCAGACACCCCACAGATTGAAGGAGCATGCATCTCCCAAAATAAAGGTTGTTGAGTCCTAATCTTAACTCTGTGATAACTTTTGCTATTAGAGATCTACCTTAGGACTCACATGAATAATAGTAATTAGTATCTTTATTTTTATTTTTATTTTTATTTAATTATCTCCAAGTAAGCTATAATTTATTTTTCTCATCATCATTAAACATGAATAAAATAGCTGATTTTTTTAGAATAAGGAGGCAGTTTTATTTTTGAGTTCTTAATAAGAAAAATTCAAATTATTTATATGTGGTGGCAATACTTTTTGTCTTCTGAATGAATGCTTGAACAGTGCATAATTTTTTATAATGAAGTTTATGAATGTTAAATTTGTTGGCTCTTGAAAGAATAATGAAAAAGGAGAAATGTTATTGATAATCTGAAAAATCATAAAATTGATTCTTGAAGCAAGAAAAAGCAGTGAATACAAAGCTTGTGGAAAAAAATGGCGAAAAAAAAGAAAAAGAAAAAAAAGAAATAACAAGCAAAAAAAGCCAATAGCCCTCTAAACCAAAAGGAAAGGGTAGAAAGGATCCAAGGCTTTGAGCATTAATGGATAGGAGGGCCTAAAAGAATAAAATCCTAGCCTAAGCGGCTAAACCAAGCTATCCCTAACCATGTGCTTGTGGCGTGTAGGTGTCAAGTGAAAAACTTGAGACTGAGCGATTAAAGTCGTGGTCCAAAGCAAAAAGAGTGTGCTTAAGAACTCTGGACACCTCTAACTGGGGGCTTTAGCAAAGCTAAGTCACAATCTAAAAAGGTTCACCCAGTTATGTGTCTGTGGCATTTATGTATCCGGTGGTAATACTGGAAAACAAAGTACTTAGGGCCACAGCCAAGACTCATAAATTAGCCGTGTTCAAGAATCAACATACTAAACTAGGAGAATCAATAACACTATCTGAATTCTGAGTTCCCATAGATGCCAATCATTCTAAACTTCAAAGGATAAATTGAGGTGCCAAAACTGTTTAGAAGCAAAAAGCTACTGGTCCTGCTCATCTAATGAGAATTTGAGCTTCATATAAAACTCTGAGATGTTATTGCCTCTTGATTTTTTTTATCCTGTTTTATTTATCTAGTTGCTTGAGTACAAGCAACAGTTTAAGTTTGATGTTGTGATGAGCGGATATTTTATACGCTTTTTGAGGGTATTTTCATATATTTTTAGTAGGATCTAGCTACTTTTTAGTATATATTATTAGTTTTTATGCAAAAATCACATTTCTGGACTTTACTATGAGTTTGTGTGTTTTTTGGTGATTTCATGTATTTTCTGGCTAAAATTGAGGGACCTGAGCAAAAATCTGATTCAGAGGCTGAAAAAGGACTGCAGATGCTGTTGGATTCTGACCTCCCTGCACTCGAAATGGATTTTCTGGAGCTATAGAAGCCCAATTGGCGCGCTCTCAATTGCGTTGGAAAGTAGACATCCTGGGCTTTTTAGCAATATATACTAGTCTATACTTTGCTCGAGTTGAGATCACGCAAACTGGCGTTTAACGCCAAGTCTCTACCCTATTCTGGCGTTAAATGCCAGAACTGGCATAAAAGTTGCAGTTAAATGCCCAAACTGGCACAAAAGCTGGAGTTAAACGCCACGAACATCCTATGCACGTGAAAGCTTCAATGCTCAGCCCAAACACACAGCAAGTGGGCCCCAGATGTGGATTTCTGCACTATCTATCTTAGTTTACTCATTTTCTGTAAACCTAGATCACTAGTTTAGTATAAAAACTACTTTTAGAGACTTACTATGTAACTTATAACATTTTACATCTAAATTTTGTATCTTCTACGGCATGAGTCTCTAAACTCCATGGTTGGGGGTGAGGAGCTCTGCTGTGTCTCGATGAATTAATGCAATTACTACTGTTTTCCATTCAATCACGCTTGTTTCTATTCTAAGATATTCACTCGCACTTCAACCTGATGAATGTGATGATCCGTGACACTCATCATCATTCTCACCTATGAACGCGTGCCTGACAACCACCTCCGTTCTATCTGCAATAACTTGAGTTCATATCTCTTGGGTTTCTAATCTAAGATTAGAACCTTCGTGGTATAGGCTAGAACTATTGGCGGCCATTCTTGAGATCCGAAAAGTCTAAAACTTGTCTGGGGTATTCCGAGTAGGATCTAGGATGGAATGACTGTGACGAGCTTCAAACTCGCGAGTGTTGGGCATAGTGACAGACGCAAAATGAGCAATGGATCCTATTCCAACATGAGAGAGAACCGACAGATGATTAGTCGTGCGGTGACAGCACATTTGGACCATTTTCACTGAGAGGACAGATGGTAGCCATTGACAACGGTGATCCACCAACATACAGCTTGCCATGGAAGGAGTTTTGCGTGCGTGAAAAAAAAGACAGTAGGAAAGCAGAGATCCCGAGGATAGAGCATCTCCAAAATCTCAACCTGTTCTCCATTACTGCATAACAAGTATTTATTTCATGTTCTTTTACTTTTTACAATTAAAACTAAGAATCATTATTGATATCCTGACTAAGAATTACAAGATAACCATAGCTTGCTTCAAGCCGACAATCTCTGTGGGATCGACCCTTACTCACGTAAGGTATTACTTGGACGACCCCATGCACTTGCTGGTTAGTTGTGCAGAATTGCAAAAGTGTGATTGTAATTTCGTGCACCAGTCTCATTACCAAATAACTTGGCATTCAGCTTCATGATTGCTCCTAGATACTGAGCATCTTGCTCTTCAACAATATCTTCATCTTTTTCAGAAGAAGAATACTCATCAGAGCTAATGAATGGCAACAGTAAGTTTAGTGGAATTTCTATATGAGCCTCAGATTCCTTTGATTCCTCAATAGGGAACTCCTTAGTGGCCAGTGGACGTCCATTGAGGTCTTCCTCACTGGAAATCACTGCCTTCTGACTCTCTCCAGCTTCGGCCATGTTGGGTATATTGATGGCCTTGCACTCTCTTTTTGGATTCTCTTCTGTATTGCTTGGGAGAGTACTAGGAGGAGTTTCAGCCACTCTTTTACTCAGTTGACCGACTTGTGTCTCCAAATTTCTAATGGAGGACCTTGTTTCAGTCATGAAACTAAGAGTGGTCTTAGATAGATCAGAGACTATGGTTGCTAAGTCAGAGAGGCTCTGCTTAGAATTCTCTGTCTGTTGCTCAGAAGATGATGGAAAAGGCTTGCTATTGCCAAACCTATTTCTCCCACCATTATTATTATTGAAGCCTTGATTAGGCTTCTGTTGATCCTTCCATGAGAAATTAGGATGATTTCTCCATGAAGGATTATAGGTGTTTCTATAGGATTCTCCTATGTAATTCACCTCTTCCATTGCAGGATTCTCAGGGTCATAAGCTTCTTCTTCAGAGGAAGATTGTTTAGTACTACCGGATGCATCTTGCATTCCAGTCAGACTCTGAGAAATCATAATGACTTGTTGAGTCAATATTTTATTCTGAGCCAATATTGCATTCAGAGTATCAATCTCAAGAACTCCTTTCTTTTGAGTTGTCCCATTATTCACAGGATTTCTTTCAGAAGTGTACATGAACTGGTTATTTGCAACTATTTCAATGAGTTCCTGAGATTTTGTAGGCGTTTTCTTCAGATGAAGAGATCCACCAGCAGAGTGGTCTAATGACATCTTGGACAATTCAGACAGACCATCATAGAATATACATAACATGCTCCATTCTGAATGCATGTCAGAAGGACACCTTCTGGTATCTTTCCCAAGCTTCATAGAGGGATTCACCTTTCTTCTGTCTGAAGGATTGGACTTCCACTCTAAGCTTGCTCAACTTTTGAGGTAGAAAAAATTTGACCAAGAAAGTATTGACTAACTTTTCCCAAGAGTTCAGGCTTTCTTTAGGTTGTGAGTCCAACCATATCCTAGCTCTGTCTCTTACAGCAAAGGGAAAAAGCATAAGTCTGTAGACCTCAGGATTAACCCCATTGGTCTTAATAGTGTCACAGATTTGCAAGAATTCAGCTAAAAATTGATGAAGATCTTCCAATAGAAGTCCATAAAACTTGCAATTCTACTGAATTAGAGAAACTAATTGAGGCTTAAGCTCAAAGTTGTTTGCTCCAATTGTAGGAATTGAGATGCTTCTTCCATAGAAGTCAGAAGTTGGTGCAGTAAAGTCAGCAAGCATCTTCCTTGTATCTCCACCATTGTTGTTACTTTTGGCTGCCATAACTTCTTCTTTTTTGAAAATTTCTGTAAGGTTCTCTCCAGAGTGTTGTGCTTTAGCTTCTCTTAGCTTCCTCTTTAGAGTCCTTTCAGGTTCAGGATCAGTTTCAACAAGAATGTCTTTATCCCTGTTTCTCCTCATATGAAAAAAGAAGAGAATACAAAAGAAGAGGAATCCTCTATGTCACAGTATAGAGATTCCTTTATGTGAGTAGAGAAATAGAAGAAATAGAGTGAAGAAGGGAGAAGAAGAAGAATTCGAACAAGAAAGAGGGAGAGGGTTCGAATTATAAGAAGAAGAGAAGTGTTAGTAAATAAATAGAAAGAGATGAGAGAGAGAGAAGAAATTCGAATTTTAAAAAGAGGGAGAAAAATATTTTTATTTTTATTTAATTAATTAAGTTAGAATTCAACAATTAAGAAGAGAAATAAAAGTAATATGAAAACTAAATAAATTAATTAAAAAGATTTTTGAAAAAGTTGTTAATGGTTTTCGAAAATTTATAGAGATAAAAGTAGTTAGGTGGTTTTGAAAAAGATATGATTGAAATAGAAAACTTTCCAAAATCAAACAAAAAGTCAAGTAGTTAATTGAAAAAGCTTTGAAAATAAAGTTTGAAAAGATAAGAAGTTAGAAAAAAAATTTTGAAATTAAATTTTTGAAAAAGATATGATTGAAATCTATTTTGAAAAATATTTGAAACGAAAATTAAAAAGATTTGATTTTTGAAATTAAAGTTGATTACTTGACTAACAAGAAACTAAAAGATATGATTCTAAAAATTAAAGATTGATCCTTTCTTAATAGGCAAGTAACAACTTGAAATTTTTGAATCTAAACATTAATTGTTAGCATTAATTTCGAAAATATGAAATAAAATTAAGAAAAAGATTTTGAAAATCAATTTTAAAATTTTCGAAAAACAGGAAAGAAAAATGAAAGAGATTTGATTTTGAAAAAGATTTGAAAAGATATAATTTTTAAATTGAAGTTTTAACTTGACTAACAAGAAAGAATCAAATTTTAAAAGTTTTGACTAAATCAACTCAAAATTTCGAAAATTATGAGCAAAATAAGGGAAAGATATTATTTTTGATTTTGAATTAATGAAGGAAGAGAAAAACAATAAAATGACACAAAACATAAAAAATTTAAGATCAAAACAAAAAATGCATGCAAGAACACTGTGAATGTCAAGATGAACACCAAGAACACTTTGAAGATCATGATGAACATCAAGAACATATTTTTGAAAATTTTTAAGAAAAGAAAGACATGCAAGACACCAAACTTAAACATTTTTATATTAGGGACACTAACAATTCGAAAATGCACAAGAAAAACAAGAAAAGACACAAAATAAGAAAAATTAAAGATCAAACAAGGAAAATCATCAAGAACAACTTGAAAATCAAGAAAGAACACATGCATATATTTTCAAAAATTAAAGAAAAATTAAAACATGAAATTGACACCAAACTTAAAATTTGACACAAGACTCAAACAAGAAACATAAAATTTTTTGTTTTTATGGTTTTATTAAATTTTTTTGTATTTTTCAAAAATATTTTGGAAAAAGAAAATAAAGAAATTCAAAATTTTTAATAAGAATTCCAGGATTCCTTTAATGTTAGTCTAAAGCTTCGGTCCAAAAGATTAGACATGGCCAATGGCCAGCCAAGCTTCAGCACAGAATTTTAATTGAGAATCCAAAGGCTCATGCAATGTTATTCTAAAGCTTCAGTCCAAAAGAATTAGATATGGCCAAATGGCCAGCCAAGCTTTAACATAACACATATAAGCATGTCCTTTTTACAATGGAAGGTGGAAACCTCGGTCCAAAAGATTAGACATGGCTTAATAGCCAGCCAGGTTTCACCATATCTCATGAAGCTCTAGAATTCATTCTTAAAAATTCTGAAGAGCACAAATATTTTTTTTGAATTTTTCAAAAACAAGAATTTTTTAAAAAATAAAAAGCTTAAACATAAAATAAAAGTACCTAATCTAAGCAACAAGATGAACCATCAGTTGTCCAAACTCTAACAATCCCCAACCCCGGCAACGGCGCCAAAAACTTTGTGTGGGAAATTGTGATTCACACTTTTCACATCTCCGCACAACTAACCAGCAAGTGCACTGGGTCGTCCAAGTAATAAACCTTACGTGAGTAAGGGTCAATCCCACGAAGATTGTCGGCTTGAAACAAGCTATGGTCATCTTGTAAATCTCAGTCAGGCGGATTCAAATGGTTTTGAGGTTTTGAGAATTAAAAGATAAATAAAACATAAAATAAAATAAAGTTACTTATGTAATCCATTGGTGGGAATTTCATATAAGCGTCTGGAGATGCTTTGTTGCTTCTGAACCTCTGCTTTCCTATTGCCTTCTTCCAACCATGCGTGCTCCCTTCCATGGCAAGCTGTAGGATCCTCTGAGTGAAAATGCTCCTCTACGGTTTTTGCACGGCTAATCAACTGTCGGATTTCTCGTCTCGGATGAAAAATACCAGGTACAGCTACCGCATGGCTAATCATCTGTCGGTTCCCGCTAGCATCGGATAGGATCCATTGATCCTTTTGCACACTGTCATTGCGCCCAACATTCACAGGTTTGAAGCTCTTCACAGTCATCCATTCCCAGATCCTACTCGGAATACCACAGACAAGGTTTAGACTTTCCGGATCCCAGGAATGCTGCCAATAATTCTAGCCTATACCACGAAAATACTAATCTCACGGACTCGGTCTGTGTATTAGATATCCAAGAGAATATACACCAGCTGTCGTCCAATGACTACGTTGAACATCATGTAGACCGCTTTGTGGTTGTGAGGCACGCGGATCTTGGCTAAGCAAGTAACAAAGATTGGGTGATTGTCACAGGTCACCCCTTCATTCTGACTTAACTGAATTAAGTACGAGAGTATATCTTGGAGAAGAAGTAGGCGTGAATTGAAAAAAAAACAATAGTACTTGCATTAATTCATGAAGAATAGCAGAGCTCCACACCTTAATCTATGGGGTGTAGAAACTCCACCGTAGAAAATACATAAGTTAAAAGAGGTCTAGGCATGGCCGTGAGGCCAGCCTCCAAACGTGAACAATGGTCTATGATAGCATTCGATCTAAAATAAATCACTAAAAGTAGTTTTTATACTAAACTAGTAACCTAGGGTTACAGAAAATGAGTAACTAAATACAGATAGTGCAGAAATCTACTTCCGGGGCCCACTTGGTGTGTGCTTGGGCTGAGCATTGAAGCTTTTTCATGCATAGGCTGTTCTTGGAGTTAAACGCCAGCTTTGGTGCCAGTTTGGGCGTTTAACTCCAATTCTGGTGCCAGTTTCGGTGTTTTACGCCAAGATGTTTTAGGCTGGCTTTGGACGCCAGTTTGGGCCATCAAATCTCAGGCAAAGTATAAACTATTATATATTGCTGGAAAGCCCAGAATGTCTACTTTCCAACTCAATTGAGAGCGTACCAATTGGGCTTCTATAACTCCAGAAAATCCACTTCGAGTGCAGAAGGGTCAGAATCCAATAGCATCTGCAGTCCTTTTTCAGCCTCTGAATTAGATTTTTGCTCAGGTCCCTCAATTTCAGCCAGAAAATATCTGAAATTACAAAAAAATACACAAACTCATAGTAAAGTCCAGAAATGTGATTTTTGAATAAAAACTAATAAAAATATAATAAAAAGTAATTAAAACACACTAAAAACTATGTAAAAACAATGCCCAAAGGGTATAAATTATCCGCTCATCAACAATATCCATCACAAGATTCATCTTAAAGCATAACTAAAACATTAAAATATAACTTAAAACCATAACATAATAAAGGGATAATCTAACTTAGTGGATTTTCTAATAGTTCTTCGCTGTCCCACAGCCTTCACCAACCTATCCTCCATGCGATCCCATCGCCACCGCCTTTCGAACCTCCTCAATCCCAGTAGAATGCACAGTTAATACAATACAAGTAAAACACAAGTATAGGCATATATGTCAAGTAATTCAAATAGGCAATTAGGCATGTTATCCAATTAGGCATACAAGTCAAGTCAGCGAAGCAAGCAAGCAGATAAAAGATGCACATGATGAATGCTTGTCCTATAGGCTGTGATATCAAATTGTCGGTTCAACTACCAACCCGATACATTTCCATGGAGATGTCGCCCGTCGGAATCATCGTCAGAACCCCCGAGATATGGTGCCTGGAACACCGTCCAGAATTTTGTGCCTGCACACTCTAGTGATCTGAAGGGATGCGAACGGGATACTATCGCCACGGACCTCACATCTCAACGTAAGTGGGACGAACCACCGCCCTTACACCGCCGCCGCTACCTCGACAGGTGGGATCCAACCAAACTGTCCCTGTCAGGCGCATAGCATCTCAATAATCTCAGTATAAAACAGTGATTCAGTGGTTTTCGGAAATCATTTTTCAATATATCATGGATCCATCATTCCATTCCGCGTCCCAAACTCATTTCAACTGCTGCCAATTCGTAATTTCCATTCCGAACTCATTAGTTTACCACTTTCATAATTCATTCAGAACTCATCAGTTCACCACTTTCACAATTCCTTATCAATAATCACCAATACCATACGCCGGCTTCTCATTCAACCAAACCCATCCTCAGTACACTAGAAACCTAAGCCTCTGTTTTCTAACTTTTACCGAAAATACCGAAATAATTCCACCCAAGACCTTTTCTATGTTTGGACATTCAAAAATATGCTAAAAAGTCTTAGATAGGTGTCACAGAAGTTTACAAGCCTGTCGGAAAGGTGAAACAGTTAAAAACAAGATTTTTATTGAAAAACAGGGCAGTGTGCATACGCACAAAGGTGTGCGTGCGCACGCCCAGGAGGATTTTCATGATGTGTGCGTACACATAGAGGTGTGCGTATGCACAGAGAGCAAAAATTTTAACTCTGTTCATCCACACAAAGCATGCGAACGCCCTCAACAGAGTGCACCTTCCAACGTGTGCGTGCGCACAGCTTGAAAAACTTCATTGGTTATGTGTGCGCACAGGGCATGCTAACGCTCTCATCAGTAAGCCTTCTCCTGTGTGTGCATGCGCACAAGGCTGTGCGTCCACACACTGTCAAAAACACACAGGATGTGCGTGCGCACACAAACCAGAAATCACAAATTCTGCAACATTCAAAGAATTCAGATTTCAACACCAAACTTTCAACGATCATATCTTTTTCTACAAAATTCAGATTTCCACAAAATTTAAACCTTTTTAAAGCTGGTTAAATTATCTTTCATTTGATATAAAATGCATTAAATTTCAAAAATAGTAGCTCAAGATATGATCCGTTGAAGTTCATCAAATATTAATTTTTGCAAAAGTTCACTAAATTCTCAACTTACCACGATTTTCAACCAAAACCCCACCAAACTCCAATATACAACATAACTTGCCTTTTTATACCACAATTCACCATTAATACAATTGTCATTCACATTATACACTCCACAACCTCAATTTATCAATTATTTCATACTAAAACATTTTTCACGCAACACAATTACTCATCTTCATTATATCACCAACAATCAATCGTGATCAATCTCAATCTCAATCTTCAACACCATTTTATCAATCTCAACATCACAATTCATCAAAACAACCCAAAATCATCAAACATCATCATTCAACAATTCAACAACCAAATCAATCCAATCATATTCTATGGGTCACTAGCCTATGTGTCTAGAAATATTATATATTACATAGAAAAAACTGAAATCATACCTTGGCTAATTCCCAATTTGTGCTATATACCAAAAGTTGTGCCCAACAAGCTTTTAACCATCAACAATTCACCAAAAGCCACCAATCAACTCCAACAAGCATTAATAATCAATATTCCAAGCTAGACATACATAATTTACCATAGATCAACACCTAGGATTCATAAATATTCAATTTCACAAGGGATAAGAGTGAGCTTACCTTATCCACAGAAATTGGAGGTGAACCCAACAATTCCTCACTAATGGTTAGCACCTAAACAATTAAAACACAAAAATTCACTCAAAACCAAAACTCACATTTTTGAATTTCTTAGGGCTACTGAACAGAGAGGAATCTTTGAAATCTTACTTATAAAGGTTAGATGAGAGTAACAGCTCGGCAAGTGCTTCGCGTAGCCACTAACGGCATGCGAATCGGAGTACTGTAGCTCGAGATATGGCTGCCGGAAGTGGAGGATGAATAGTAACACTCTCTTTTAGCTCTCTGCTCTCACCTCTCATGCAGCTGCTGTTGTGACTTATGAAGGGTGAAGTGGCTGAAATGGCCTTCATTTAAGTATATATATATATGTTGGGCCTGGGCCCAACTTGGGCCCGATCCAACCCGTTAGTGTTTTTGGCCCGTTTGGCCTAACTTTGGGCCAAACCTTTAAAATTAATGCCTAGTTTTCAACTTTAAATATTTTCCTAATGTTTTCTATGGTTTTTATTTATTATTCTTGTACAGTACCAGACAGATTTAAACCAGTTCGACCGGTAAATCTGCCGATTCACGATTTCTTCGCGATTTTTCGCAGAAAATTACATTTTTCTAACTTAGAAAAATCTACTGAGTCCAAAAATCATATTTAAATCATCTAATTCTCATTCTAAATTTTCAGAACCTAGTTTGGGCAATTAAATTAATTAATTAGATGGTTAATTAGTTCACGGTTCTTACATTCTTCCCACCAAATAAGAAATTTTGTCCTCAAAATTTGGCTTACCTATCATCATCCTTAAACATTCCCTCAACTTAAACCTACCTCTTACCATTCATCGTTTCGTTCCTCCACATCAGCTCAATTCCTATCTACATCTTTTATTCTTTTTTACAACCTCATATTTTAATTGAATTTAAGCCTATATCGTACCTGTCCTTCTCACTCTTAGCTCCCTTCAATCAACCTCAATACAACATTAGCATTTCAATTCAATGCTCTCCAAATCTATCTTTCAAATAAATTAGTTCCTATTTCAATCTAAGTCCAAAGTCATCATAATGAAATATCGTAATCCTTATCTTTCAAACCCGACAATTGCCCCCACGTGCCTGATGGAAGCAAAAATTAGCCGATTAAGAATTTATAAATAGAACGACGTTATAAGTACAGTTCTTAACCGACGTAAACCCACTTATCAATTTAGAAAGGGTTGTCACGAAATTAGAATTAAAATACTGGGAGTAGAAATCCCAGGTCGTCTCCCAACGAGTTGACAAAACAATGCTATTTTATTAGTCAGGAATTTTCTGAGAATTTTTAAGAGTTGGAGGACAGGAAATTAAATGATTGTAATTTAAGGCAATGAAAATTAACGAGAGAATTTATATTATCAAATAAAAGCCATGACCGGGACAAGATTAATTGGAAGTTCTATCCTTGTTGGATTTTTCCAAGTGTAATAGTAAAAGGTTATTGTTCTACTTAGTTATCCTTAATTGAATAAAGGAAAGTCAAGCAACTAACTAACCAACTCTGAATCCCAGGTCCTAATCCTCTCCTAAGGAAGGATTAGAGTCAGAGACCAGAAAGTTAGCGAACAACTTTCAATCAAAATTAACACTTGAGTATTCCAACTCAAGGGTTTCCTTTTAATCAACTCCCAAGTAAAGTTGGAAGTCTACTCCATTGACATGAATACAACGTTCACATGCATATTAAGGGAACAAAAATAAGACATAATGAATTAAATAATAACCGAAAATCAGTTAAAAATAAAAATAGTTCCTTGCATTGATAAATCTCAAAATAATAAACATACTTATCTGAACAGTGTTAATGGGCAATTAAAAGAGTAAAGGAATAAGAAAACAAACTAGAATAGCAACTTCAACAGAGGTAGTGACTCTTCTCAATATCCAAAGCAAAAGCATCAAAAGCATAAAAACTAGAAATCTATGAATGTAAAGGAAAACCTAGAGGAAGTGCTAATTTCTCTCTAAGATTCAAAACTAAAACTAAAACTATGCGAATGAGAATGTGTCTTGAGTCTCTGCTCGTCCCCTGGCTCTAGTCTGTGTTTCTGGGCCGGAAACTGGGTCCAAACTCGGCCCAAAATCATCCCAGTGTTTTCTGTGATTTCTGCAGGTGGCGCATGTCACGCGTACGCATCAGTCACGTGTACGCGTCGCTGGTCATCTTTGCGTGTCACACGTACGCGTCATGCACGCGCACGCGTCATCATGCGAACTCCAATTCATGCGCACGCGTGAGCCAGGCGTGCGCGTCGCTTCTCGCTGGTTATCTCCTTTATTTCTTGTGCTCCTTCCATTTATGCAAGCTTTCTTTCCATCCTCTAAGCCATTCCTGCCCTATGTAGCCTGAAAACACTAAACGCATAGATCACGGCATCGAATGGTATAAAAGGGGAATTAAAATACACAAATTAAAGGTTCCTAAAGCAAGTTTTCAATCATATAACAAAACTACGAAGGAATTGTAAAACCATGCAAATCATATGAATAAGTGTGCAAAGACTTGATAAAAACCACTCAATTGAGCACAAATAAACCACAAAATAGTGGTTTATCAATCTCCCCACACTTAAATATTAACATGTCCTCATGCTAAGCTCAACGAGATAAAAGGGATGAATGGGGGAAAGTAAATAATCTCTTCAAGACAAAAATAAGTTAGATTCCACTAATTCAAATCATGCAATAAGGACAAGCAAACTTGTAAGAAGATAGCTCATGAAAGCAGGGAATATAGAATCAAGCATTGAACCCTTACTGGTAGTGTATATGCACTCTAATCTCTCAAGTGTCCAGGGTTAATCACTCTACTCTTCTCTAGTCATGCTTTCTAAAACTTTGTTCTTCATCTAACCAATCAACAAAATTTAGTATACCAATGCAAACATCATTAGGTCTTTTCAAGGTTGTAATGGGGCTAAGGTAAGGGTGAGGATATATGTATGGCCAAGTGAGCTGTAATATGAATATTTGACTAACCTAAGTTCTCACCTAAACACACACACACACTCTATTTGTCTCTAAATTCATGTCTAGCTACCCATAATTCTCACTTTTATATCACATACCCATGTACCAACTTTTTCTTAATTTTATCACATATGCATTGATCTTTTATTAAACTTAACATTGGGGTAATTTTGTCCCCTTATTTATTTATTTATTTATTTGAATTTTTTTATTAAAAATATAAAAGTAAACATAACATATCAATGCATATGGATTTATTTAATTTTTCTGGTCTCACATGAGTAGGTACCCAAATTTCCAATATTTTTGTCAATGAAACACTGTACACTTTCATCAACCCAAGTTCCCACAGTTCTCCACACTTAATTGACACACAATCTCTAACTTAAGCTAACCAAAGATTCATCTCTTCTATGTCTTCTTGGTGGACTGCAGCTACAGTCTCATCGATGATGTCGCATTGGAAGATGGAATGATCTTCTGGAGGATGCTTCGTAGCTTCATCCAAGTTGAAGCTCATGGCTCTGCCATCTATCTCAAAAGAGTAAGTTTCTGAGAAGGCATCTTATGTGAACTTTGAAGTCTTTAGGAATGACCTTCCAAGCAGGATGGATGATGGTCTTCCTAAGTCATTTGGGGGCATCTCCAAAATATATAAATTAATGGGAAATGTGAGCCCCTTAATTCTCACTAGCACGTCTTCAGCAATTCCAACCACTGTGATTATGCTTTTATCTGCCAAAACAAAATGAGCTGCCGACCTTTTTAAGGGAGGGAGCCTCAAAGCATCATATACATACAATGGCATAATGCTAACACACGCTCCTAAATCACACATACAGTCAGAAAATGTTACACCCCCAATGGTACACGTAACCATACATGGCCCCGGATCTCCACATTTTCTGGCATGGCACCCATTAAAGCAGATATTGTGCTACCTAAGGGAATGGTTTCTAAATCCTGTATTCTATCCTTATGCATGCATAAATCCTTTAAAAAATTCAGATATTTAGGTACCTGGTGAATGGCATCAAAAAGTGAAATGGTTACCTCAACCTTTTTGAAGATTTCTACCATCTTGGGGTCGAGCTCCATCCGCTTTCTGGACTTCCTAGCAAGGTGTGGAAAGGGGATAGGGATGGCGTCTCTTGCAGCTTCAGCTTCCTTTGGGGCGCTATTCTCTGGTTGAGCTGCCTCTTCTTCAACCATGTCTTATACTTCATCCTCTTCTTCAGCATCTTCTACCTCAACAACATCTTGAGCTTGAATGTACTCTTTTGAGCTTGCCTCCTCATGATTCCTCTCTTGCAGTGTGGTTCCGGACCTCAAAGTGATAGCATTGATGCCACCTTTGGGGTTGGGTATAGGTTGAGAAGGAATTACACTGGAGCTTGAAGGTTGATTGTTGGAGGTGATTAATGAATCTATCCGGGAGATGAGAGCTTGTATGGTGGAGGTAAGACCATTTATGGAAGAATTAATTGTATTCTGAATATCTTGGTATCCTTGCGTCATAGTGCGAAACATCTCATCATTAGAAGAAGAAAGGGGGTAAGCGATTTGAAGGGTCTGCTGTTGGTTGTTCTGAGGCGCTTGGGACTGCCTTTGGTGAGGTGCTCTGTAAGGCTGGTTCTGGTTCTGCTGTTGATAGGGAGGATTCTACTGATACCTGTTTTGCTGATTGTTATTATTATTCCACCTCTGATTTTCCTGGTTGTCTCTGCCTCCTCTGTTGTAGTTGTCCCTCCATCCTTGGTTGGAGTTATCCCTCCACCCTTGGTTGGAGTTGTCTTGGAAGCCTTGGTTATGATTCCCACCTTGGTTATAATTGTCGCCTTGTTGATAGTATCCTTGATTCGGGCGGTCATAGAAGTTATGAGTAGCTGCCAAGGTGTTGTCTTCTTGTTAGAGCTGCGGACACTCATCAGTATAATGAGTATAATCAGCACATATTCCGCATATTCTTTGAGGAACCAAATGTTGACTGTGTTGTGATGGGGAAGGCTGAGGTTGTTGTTGATTTAGCTGTAGCTGCTTTAGTATGTTGGTCATCTCTCCCAGAGTCTGAATGAGAGCAGTAGTCTCACTGCTAGAGGAAACCTCCGCAACAGCCTTGGGATGGTTGTTCCTGTGCCTGACATTCTGGGTAGATTCTGCTAGATCGGTAATCAGTTACCACGCCTCTGTCACGGTCTTGTACTTCTTCATAGAGCCATTACTTGCAGAATCCAATGTAGTCTTATCTTGAGGCTTCAAGCCTTGTGTAAATTAGCTGATCAACACCATTTGGTCAATCTTGTGGTGAGGGCATGAGTCTAGGAAATTCCTGAAGTGTTCCCAATATTCGTAAAGGGTCTCTGAGTCACCCTGGATAATACAGGAAATCTCCTTCCTCAGTCTATCTGTAACTTCAGCTGGAAAGTATTTTTCTAGGAACTCCCTTCTTAGCAGATCCCATTTGGTAACGACTGCTTCAGGTTGAGAGTAGAACCACTCCCTTGCCTTTCCCTCAAGAGAAAATGGGAAGGCAGACAGCAAAATAGTAGTTTCATCTGCACCGTGATGCCTAACAGTTGAGCAGGCTGTCTGAAAATCTCTGAGGTGCTTGATAGGCTCCTGAGTAGGTAAGCCATGAAACTTGGGTATTAGGTTGATTAGCCCAGTCTTCAGTTCAAAATCTGGAGCTAGATTTGGGTGACGTACTTGATACGGTTACAGTGTAAAGTCTGGAGCGCCTGCTTCCTGGAGAGTAATCCTTCTGGGCTCCGCCATATTACCTGCACGTAAATCAACAGAATCAGTAGTAAAAGAGCTTGTTTCTTCCTTAGCTGGCGCTTCAGATTCGCCTTCAGAAGAGACTGGTGAATTGGTAGTAACCAGTTCACCACCCTCAGAGAATAACCTACGCCGAGCTCGCCTAATATGTGAAATAGTTCTTTCAATTTCAGGATCAAACGTGGCTAAGCTTGGATCAGGCAGCGAATGCATCATTCAATGAAAGAAACATACAGCTCATGGTAATAAAATAAAATAAAATATGCAAAAAATAAAAATATGTATACCAACTAATAATTTAGCACACAATTACAACTCCCCGGCAACGGCACCAAAAATTGATGGAAGCGAAAATTAGCCGATTAAGAATTTATAAATAGAACAGCGTTGTAAGTACAGTTCTTAACCGACGAAAACCCGCTTATCAATTTAGAAAGGGTTGTCACGAAATTAGAATAAAAATACTGGGAGTAGAAATCCCAGGTCGTCTCCCAACGAGTTGATAAAATAGTGCTATTTTATTAGTCAGGAATTTTTCGAGAATTTTTAGGAGTTGGAGGACAGGAAATTAAATGATTGTAATTTAAGGCAATGAAAATTAACGAGAATTTATATAATCAAATAAAAGCCTTGACTGGGAGAAGATTAATTGGAAGTTCTATCCTTGTTGTATTTTCCCAAGTGTAATAGTAAAAGGTTATTGTTCTACTTAGTTATCCTTAATTGAATAAAGGAAAGTCAAGCTACTAACTAACCAACTCTGAATCCCAGGTCCTAATCCTCTCCTAAGGAAGGATTAGAGTCAGAGACCAGAAAGTTAGCCAACAACTTCCAATCAAAATTAACACTTGAGTATTCCAACTCAAGGGTTTCCTTTTAATCAACTCCCAAGTAAAGTTAGAAGTCTACTCCATTGACATGAATACAATGTTCACAGGCATATTAATGGAATAAAAATAAGACATAATGAATTAAATAATAACCGAAAATCAATTAAAAATAAAAATAGTTCTTTGCATTGATAAATCTCAAAATAATAAACATACTTATCTGAACAGGGTTAATGGGCAATTAAAAGAGTAAAGGAATAAGAAAACAAACTAGAATAGCAACTTCAACGGAGGTAGTAACTCTTCTCAATATCCAAAGCAAAAGCATCAAAAGCATAAAAACTAGAAATCTATGAATGTAAAGGAAAACCTAGAGGAAGTGTTAATTTCTCTCTAAGATTCAAAACTAAAACTAAAACTATGCGAATGAGAATGTGTCTTGAGTCTCTGCTCGTCCCCTGGTTCTAGTGTGTTTCTGGGCCGAAAACTGGGTCCAAACTCGGCCCAAAATCACCCCTAGCATTTTCTGTGATTTCTGCAGGTGGCGCATGTCACGCATACGCGTCAGTCATGCGTACGCATCGCTGGTCATCTTTGCGTGTCACGCGCACGTGTCAGCCATGCGTGCGCGTCGCTTCTCACTGGTTATCTCATTTATTTCTTGTGCTCCTTCCATTTGTGCAAGCTTCCTTTCCATCCTCTAAGCCATTCCTGCCCTATGTAGCCTGAAAACACTTAACGCATAGATCACGGCATCGAATGGTATAAAAGGGGAATTAAAATACACAAATTAAAGGCTCAGAAAGCAAGTTTTCAATCATATAACAAAACTAGGAAGGAATTGTAAAACCATGCAAATCATATGAATAAGTGTGCAAAGACTTGATAAAAACCACTCAATTGAGCACAAGATAAACCATAAAATAGTGGTTTATCAATGCCATCTAAATCCAAATTAGTCACCTACCCTCATGTCCACAACCTATCATAAACCATTCTAACCTTACAACTGCAATCAAACTTATAGTTCTTAGAAACCTTTACTTACATTAACCCACTAACTCTTCAAGTATTCAAGCCTAAGATACATTTAGTCAGCGTCCTACGACCTTTATTCACAACTATCATGTGCTATTGCATTCCACAAGCTTCTGCTGTGCCACTCTGATTTTTAGCCACTAATTAACTAGCTAATCCAAATATCCAATTAAGTCATACATCCCTCATAGGATTACAAAACCTAGGCTTACTTCTGAACTTCCTCAACTTAACCCTAATAGCGTGTACGCTTATCCTAAGACTAATTCATAACTTAGTGCCTTATAGGGTCTCTATGCCTAATTCTAGTCTTAAACAATTTCTTACAGCTCCAATTACAATATCCATCAATTCCCAACCATTCAACACTTTCAAAGCCTAGCAACAATTCTTATACTAACCACAGTTTCAATACCACCCACTCAACCACACTCAATCATTTCAAGACCTAAAATATTCTATTCTCCATTTTCTTTACTCATTTGACAAAATCCCAAGGTCCACAATACCACCACACCGTTTATTCCGCATCTAATTATTCAAGTCATTTACAATTTCACCAATGTATACAATTCAACCTCCCTTAGACATACTAAACAACTAATAAATTTCTACTTACCATAACTAAAATTAAATGTTAAACTCAGCCAAGAATTCAAGCCTAAATTTATTCTCACTTATTTTTCTCCTTCTCTACTTACCTCTGCACTCTATGATTCACCATGTACCAAATGTTATATTAACCATCCTATAATCTACACATAAAAACTAAAGTCAAGCGCGAAAATTCCTGGGTGATAGCTTAAATCAATATCGTAGTCCTTTAATAATTACATCTATCTTCATGGAGGTAGTTCCTCCTTGCTCCACATCTTCAACACAAGCACAAATGCAGCAGGCTCCAGATCGTGCGTCAGAGAATTTACTTCGTGCGCCCTCAACTATCACGATGCATAAACCACTACGTCCTGACGTTACATCAGAACACACTCCAAGATTTTCCTATGAAACGTACCAACACATCTTTAATGGTCCATGGGGTTTAATTAGTGCAAACACTAGCGCTGTGGTTAATCTTTCGTTTAAATTTTAAAGAATCTTCCCCTCATAATCTGACATTCGCACCAATGGGCATCTTTGTGTGTCAACTCAGTCATCGGTAACGCCATTTGCAAAATCAAAGCTTCACAACTCCTCGTAAGGTTACATGCTCACTGGTTTCATTCTTCGGGTTCATAAGTTGTATGATAGGGAACTAAAATATTGATGGTTGTGACTAAGAATTGCATGTGATGTCGAAATGAGCTCAAGCTATCCAAAGGAATACCAAGCTTGAAAGAAAGCAAATAATTTTGAATGGTATTCATAAGAAATTTGAAAAGTGCACCAAAAAGAAAATTAGAGTGCACCTCAAGAAAAGAATACCAAACTTAAGAAACCGCGAACTAGAAGATTTACTGGTCGAACTGGTTTAAATCTGTCTGGTACTATATGAGAATAATAAAAAATAGTAGAAAATATTAGGAAAAATTTAAAGTAAAAAATCGGGCATTAATTTTAAAGGTTTGGCCCAAAGTTGGGCCAAACGAGCTAAAAACACTAACGGGTTGGACTGGGCCCAAGTTGGGCCCAAGCCCAACATATTTCAGCCACTTCACCCTTCATAAGTCACAATAGCAGCTGCATGAGAGGACAGAGAAGAGAGCTAAAAGAGAGTATTACTATTCATCCTCCATTTCCGGCGGCCAAATTTGAAAAGATACATTATGTTGTGATAAGAAAATGTAATTTTCTACTTCAGAAAAATCTAATGAGTCCAAAAATCATATTTAAATCCCCTAATTCTCATTCTAAATTTTCGGAACCTGCTAGTTTGGGCAATTAAATTATTTAATTAGACAGTTAATTAGTTCGCAGTTCTTACTTCTGGAAGTTCATGCAATTATGCGTACGCACAAATGAGAATCAGCAAGTGTGCGTATGCACAAGTCTTGGCATGTGACTTCATTAAATGCAAAATGGGGGCAGCAATTTCTGGGCTTCCAAAGCCCAATCCAACTCGTTTCTGAAACTATTTCAAGCCTATTTCAAGAAGAAATAAGGAGGGAGCAATTAAGTTTAGTTTAGAACATGTTTTAGGTCATATTCTAGAGAGAGAAGCTCTCTCTTCTCTCTAGAATAAGGGTAGATTAGGTCAATTTTCTCTTAGATTTCGGTTTTAATTCTTGTTTTGATTTAGTTTTTCTTGTAATTTTTTGTTGTTACAACTTTTCTCTCTTAGTTTTACTTGTTATTTCCTTTATTTTGTTGATTTTATGTTTATGAATTCTTGTTACTTTTGATTTTCATTTAATGCAATTTGATATTTTTATGTTTATTGATGTTTAATTGAATTGTTATTATTATTTTCTTGCATTTGGTAGCTTTAGATTTTATTATTATTTCAACTTAATATGCTTTTCTTTTCATGCACACCAAGTATCTGAGAAAATGCTTGTGTTAGTTATAGTTTAGTTTTCCATACTCTTGTGTTAGTTATAGTTTAGTTTTCCATACTCTTGGGTTAGAATTGAAAACTTTGGTGACCTTGAGTCATTGATGTCCATTCTTAATTGATAGATTGGGGTTATTAGTTAATTTGGTTTCCACTAACGCTAGTCTTTCACTAAGCTAATTAGTGAGTTGATTAGGATTTGTGCATTGAGATCAATTATGCCTGCAAAACTCTGGAAAATCAGCAAATAATTAGTCAATAAATTAATTTTTAATAAAAAAAATTAAAAATGTGAATATTATATTAAATTAGGATAGAGCTCATTAAAATAAGAATTTGACATTAATTTCAAAGAATTTGGCCCAAGATTGGGCCGAACAGGCCAAACTGGTCGAACCGTAGCCAAAATGGGCCCAAGGGCCCAAACCAACCCAATCTTTATTTGACGAACCCAGCTTCCCTTTCCCCTTTTCTTCAATCCACGCTGCAACATTGAAGGGGAGGAAGGGAAGGATCCGAAACCCTTATACCAAATTCAACCCACCACAACTTTCCACTCCGAGCTCCGATCGCCGCACCGTTTGCGGCCATGCGACCACCGCCTCGAGCTCTACGATTCCATCAAAACAATTTTATAGGTAAGTCACTATACCATTCCAGTTTCTCTACCCCTTGAAATTCAAAAATTGGTGAGAACCCATATTGAGATTTTTGTTGATTTTGGTATTCTAGGTTCATTTTAGCTTGCGAAACTTGTTGAGTTTGGTTCATTTGGTTCTTGGGTACGGTAAGTATCATTAACCCTATTCATCCCTTTGATTTAGTGTATCGAGAATTAAATTTTGGATATATATGTTAGGCATGCATACTCCCAGCATTTGCGTACGCGTCCATTCGCTCGCAACACGACGCACCCTTTCGGGCTAGGATCCACGTGTACGCGAGCAAGCCTTTTTGCACGCCCACGCGTATGCGTGGTCTCTGCTTTAGCAAAATCTGGTTTTTGAGCTTTAAACCTAATTTCAAGCTTCTAAACCTCTATTTTCATTCTTTTAGTCATAAAACATAGTAGTAACTCTAGTAGTAAGTTGAAGCTAGGAAATAGAGGTAACTTGAAGATGAAGTAAAGGTTGAAAATGATGAGATTTAGGATGACGATGTATGGCTGGAATGGTCGAGACGTGTGTGTGGCCGAAATGGTCGGGATGGCAAGGTCTGGGTATGATCCCGCTTGTGTATTAACTTCGAAATGTGTTCAGATGGCAAGTTGAGGACGGAAGTTCCCTCTCTTGTCCTGAAGAGGAAGTGGGGAAGGTGGAAAGGCACTGTCCTTCGTATTGTTTTTCCCACATTCTTCTCTAGTTGCAAGGTGAAAAGGCACACTCCTTCGATGTGGAAAGACACTCTCCTTCGTGAAACCTCCAGGAGAAGGTAAAAAGGCACTCTCCTTCATTTATGATCCTCCTGGAGATGCACAACCTAGAGACTAATGTCTGGGTTAGCTACCAGATGTGTCAAATTCTGGCAAAGTAACCGACACGTGAACTCACGGCCAGTAGGATAGACATTCATCATATGCATGTGTGTGCTTTGTTTGCTATGCATTAAGTGTGAATGCCTAATTGATTATATTCTGTTAACTGTTGTAATTGCTACTTGAATTACTTGTTATCTACATGTGTTTGCTTTGTCTATTTGTTTGTCTATGCAGATTATCGGAGATGGAGGAACGGAGGAAAGGTGAAAGAGTTTAGTGGTTAAATTAAGTTTAAGTTAGGTTGAATAACCCTTAGAAGATCACCCCTCTTTATGGTTGATGTTTAGTACTTTAAGCTTTATAATCTGAGTGTCGACGTTCTAGGATTGCCTTTAGCATTCCAAGGACCTTATATATTATGTGCGTGGAACCTTTACCGTGCTGAGAACCTCTGGTTCTCACCCTATACTGTGTTGCTGTTTTTCAGATGCAGGTTGGGAGGCTTCTCGGTAGGCATCTGGACTTCTGAAGCGGAGTAGTTTCAAGGTTTCTTTTGCTATATAGTTTATGTATATATATGTATGCACTTAGCTTTCTCTCTGAATAACTTGTTTATTTTGTTCCTCTTAGAGGTTTAAGGAGAGTTAAGGTTTTATCTTTGTATTTTGGGTTGATGGGAGATGTATATATGTATGTAAATATTCTCCGGCCAGCCTTGGGTTCGCAGGCTGAGTTAGGAGCTAGTTATTCTGTATCCTTGACTCCCTATTCTCTCATTTTGTCGATTTATACCTATGATCTTTAGATTTCTTCGTACGCAAGTTATCTCTTTTCTGAGTGTTGCACTTTTTATTTTGCGATTTTGTTTTACCCATTTTTTAAGATTCCTCGTATACTGTATTCTTTCTATTGTTATTCTATATGTATTTTATTTTAGAGGTCGTAGCGCCTCGCCACCTCTGTTTTACATCCTAGGTGTAAAGCTTTGTGTGGTAGGGTGTTACATTATAGTTTCAGATCATTTCGTTCCTGTAGAGCCTGAGGGACGGACTGACTATGCTTCTGTACATTTTCTGTGTATGTATCTATGTGCTATTAGGATATCTGATTGATATACATAGCATAAACATTCATGAGCATGAATTTGGGACATGAAGTACTAGACTTGTGATATTGAGACTGATCAACTTGATATCATTTATTTGGTGTGTATAGGGACTAGATGTCGACTCACAGACGCGGTCGCGGATGAAGCAGAGCTAGAATAGGCAACACTAATCCTGAACCGACAGGGAATGACCCTGTAGACTTCATGGCTACCCTGAGAAACATGGTTGCGCTGATAAACCCGATTTGTAGGGTTTATCTTGTGTTGAATTTAGAGGGTTTTATCATCTTTTCCCATATTTATTCAATGAAATAGCATGGTTTTATAACTTCTCCTTTAATTGTGCTTAAAAGTGAAAACATACTTTTTAGGTCTTACAATAGCTAAATTTAATTTACCTTGATTCCATTAGGTACCTTGATATGTTTGTTAAGTGATTTCAGATTTAGGAGGCAAAGATTGGATCAAGGGAATGAAGGAAAAGCATGTAAAAATGGAGAACTCATGAAGAAATGAAGGAATCGGAAAAGCTGTCAAGCTGACCTCTTCGCACTTAATCGACCATAACTTGAGCTACAGAGATCCATATGATGCGGTTCCAGTTGCATTGGAAAGCTAACATCCGGGGCTTCCAAATGATATAATATTTGCCATAGTTACATGGTGCATAAATTTCGAATCACACTTTTCACAACTCGTATCACTAACCAGCAAGTGCACTGGGTCGTCCAAGTAATACCTTACGTGAGTAAGGGTCGAATCCCACGGAGATTATTGGCTTGAAGAAATCTATTGTTATCTTGTAGCTCTTATTCAGGAAATCAATTATAATTATCAGTTTGAATTGCGAAGAATAAAAGAGCATGAATTAAATACTTGTTATGCAGTAATGGAGAATATGTTGGAGTTTTGGAGATGCTTGTCATCTGAATCTCTGCTTTCCTACTGTCATCTTCTTCACGCACGCAAGTTTCCTCCTATGGCAAGCTGTGTGTTAGTGGATCACCATTGTCAATGGCTACCATCCGTCCTTTCAGTGAAAATGGTCCAGGTGCGCTATCACCGCACGGCTAATCATCTGTCGGTTCTCGATCATGCTGGAATAGGATCCATTGATCCTTTTGCGTCTGTCACTACGCCCAACACTCGCGAGTTTAAAGCTCGTCACAGTCATTCAATCCTTGAATCCAACTCGGAATACCACAGACAAGGTTTAGACTTTCCAGATTCTCAAGAATGCTGCCAATGTATTCTAGCTTATACCACGAAGATTCTGATTAATGAATCCAAGAGATACTCATTCAATCGAAGGTAGAACGGAGGTGGTTGTCAGGCACGCGTTCATAGGTTGAGAATAGTGATGAGTGTCACGGATCATCACATCTATCATATTGAAGTGCAAATGAACATCTTAGATAGAAACAAGCGTGTTTGAATAGAGAACAGAAATAATTGCATTAATTCATCGGGACACAGTAGAACTCCTCACCCCCAACAATGGAGTTTAGAGACTCATGCCATCAAAGAGTACAAAGTTCAGATCTAAAAATATCATGAGGTACAAAATAAATCTCTAAAAGTTGTTTAAATACTAAACTAGTAACCTAGGTTTACAGAAAATGAGTAAACTAAGATAGATAGTGCAGAAATCTACTTCTGGGACCCACTTGGTGTGTGCTGGGGCTTAGACTTGAGCTTTACAAGTGCCTAGGCTGTTTCTAGAGTTAAACGCCAGGTTGTAACCTGTTTCTGGCGTTTAACTCCAACTTGTAACCTGTTTCTGGCGTTTAACGCCAGAATGCAACATGGAACTGGCGTATTGAACGCCAGTTTACGTCGTCTATCCTTGAACAAAGTATAGACTATTATATATTACTGGAAAGCCCTGGATGTCTAATTTCCAACGGAATTAAGAACGCACCATTTGGACTTCTGTAGCTCCAGAAAATTTATTTCAAGTGCAGGGATATCAGAATCCAACAGCATCTGTAGTCCTTTTTCAGCGTGAATCAGATTTTTGCTCAGCTCCCTCAATTTCAGCAAGAAAATACCTAAAATCACAGAAAAACACACAAACTCATAGTAAAGTCCAGAAATATGAATTTTTGCCTAGAAAATAATAAAAATATACTAAAAACTAACTAAAACATACTAAAAACTACATGAAATTACCCTCAAAAAGTGTATAAAATATCCGCTCATCATTACACTGCGCAAATCGGCGCGCACGCGCACGGTACTCGTACGCGCCGATGGTTGCAATACAAAGGAAAGTTCATAACCTACAACTAACAATACAAAGGAATTACAAGAGAAGAAGAATTCTACAACTACAAGAGAATAATTAAGGAAAGAAAAGGAAAATTAGAAGAGAGAAGAAGAACTAGATCTAAATCTAAAACCTAATCCTAATTCTAGAGAAAAGTGAGAGCTTCTCTCTCTAGAAACTAACTCTAACTACTCCTAAAGCTTAAACTATGACTCATGATTAAAGTATGTTAATTCCCCTTCAATCCTTGGCTTAAATAGCATCAGAAATGAGTTGGATTGGGCCCACAAGGCTTTAGAATTCGCTGGCCACGAGTTGCATTAAGTAAATCATGTGCAACCATCGGCGTGTACACGTACCGTGCACGTGCGTTCTGATTTGCACGGTGCAACTATGGCAAATCTTAAATCATTTCGAAGCCCCGGATGTTAGCTTTCCAACACAACTAGAACCGCATCATTTGGACCTCTGTAGCTCAAGTTATGGTCGATTGAGTGCAAAGAGGTCGGCTTGACAGCTTTTCCGATTCCTTCATTTCTTCATGAGTTCTCCATTTTTACATGCTTTTCCTTCATTCCCTTGATCCAATCTTTGCCTCCTAAATCTGAAATCACTTAACAAACATATCAAGGCACCTAATGGAATCAAGGTAAATTAAATTTAGCTATTGTAAGACCTAAAAAGCATGTTTTCACTTTTAAGCACAATTAAAGGAGAAGTTATAAAACCATGCTATTTCATTGAATAAATATGGGAAAAGATGATAAAACCCTCTAAATTCAACACAAGATAAACCCTACAAATGGGGTTTATCAACCTCCCGACACTTAAACCAAGCATGTCCTCATGCTTAAACCAATAGAAAGCAAAGGATATCAACATTTATTCAATGAAATCTAACTAAATGCACCCTACCTATATGTAACTATCTACATGAATGCAATTTCTTGGTCAAAATAAATCAATTCCCAAGAAGCCTATATGCACAAGGGCTAAGGACTTGCAAGTCTAATCCACAATTGAATTGAGTTATTAAATATTTTTACAAACTTGCAAGAAGAGTGATGATTATAGGTGAAATCATGTAATTGAGCATCAAACCCTCACCAGATGCGTTTGCACTCTATTCTCTCAAGTGTTTAGGGTTGATTCTCTCAATTCTCCTCTATTTCATGCTTTCTAAGATTTGTTTTTCTTTTAACAATCAACATTTATTCAATGCATGCATACAAGTATCATGAGGTCTTTTCATAGGTTGTAATGGGGCTAGGGTCAAGGTAAAGGTGCATATTTGCTTAAGTGAGCTTAAAATTTGAATCTTTGATAAGCTTAAACTTCCCACCTAACCTATGACATCCTATACAATTTCAAAGCTAACCTAACTACCCATTTTTCTCACTTTTTCATATACTCATGCATTTCCTTTTCATTTCACAACACTTATGCATTGACCCTTATTAAGCTTTGCTTTGGGGCATTTTTTCCCTTTTTATTTCATTCTTTTTATTTGTTTCTTTCTTTTTCTATTTTTTTCTTTTCTTTTCTTTTCCATGCTCTTCTTTTTGTTTCTTTTTCTTTTTCTTTTATTTTTCTCATTTTTTCTTTCTTTTTTTCAAACTATATACAAGAACATCAATGCATAAGGTCTATACATTTTATCAATACATGAGCATGTACCCAATTCCCAATAATTTCAATAAAAATACAAAACTACCCTTTTATTCTCCCAATGTCCCAAGATTTCCATACTTGAATGATACACACACTCTAGCCTAAGCTAATCAAAGATCCAAATAAGCACATTTATTATTTTCTGCTTTAAGGCTTGTAATGTGCTAAATTAAGAACAAGTGGGTTAATCGTAGGCTCAAATTTGGCTAACAATGGAAGATAAGAGGTAAGGCTATTTGGGTAAGTGAGCTAAATGAAATGATGGCCTCAATCATATAAATACATGAATACACAAAATAATGTACATAAAGAATCAAACAAATCAAATATCACAATCATAGAAAGAGAATAATGCACACAAGAAGGAAAAATAAGTGGTTATAAGATGTAACCACACCATTAGGCTCAAGTCTCACTTGCTTGTGTTATTAGCTCAAAAGTCATGTTCCACAATATATATATGATTCAGGCAAGTTTTATGAAAAGTTTTCACTCAAATCAATTGAGGTGCCCTAAAACAGTTTCTTAGAAAAGAAATCATCACCTTAACCAAGTAGTCCTAACATAAAAAGAGAAGTGGTAAAATATGTAAAATTCTAACTAACATGCAACCTATCATGCAATGCAACAACTAGTTAACATTGGTGTTGAAAAAGAAATTTTTACCCACGGAGATCGGTCGGACGACCTCCCCACACTTGAAGATTGCACCGTCCTCAGTGCATGCAAAGAAGAGCAATGTGGACGGGTTGCTACAATTGATGAGTTCCGTCAAAAGATTGTGCGGATGACTTGTTTGTTGCCCCATTTAAAGCTATTCATTTCTCCCTTATTGGTGGCCAACCTAAAAGGGGAGGAAAGAAGAACGACAATTAGGCATACAACAAAGATATCAAAACAAGTAGAACGTAGGCCGGGGCTAATGCCAAATAAGAGTAAGGTTCTCACTACATGTTAGCCACGCATGTAAGTGAGAAAGCAATATAAGCTAATGGCATATTAACTAATACTTGATGCAAGAGTAAAATCGAAGCATGAAGAACATATGGAGCATCAAGTTCAAATAAGAAGAAGTGGGTCATGAAAGACAATATGAGGTCATATCAATACACAAAGACATAAGAGTCATACAAGATGAAGCATTGATTTAAAGGTTTCATCACCCAACAATATCAAACAAGTCAAGAGGCACCGAAATAATGCAAGAAATTCTCAACAATTGAATAGGAAAATTCAACACCGTTATTAAAATAAGAAACTTAAAAAAAAGAAAATTACAACAAGCCATAAAAACAAAATTAAAATGCAATGAATGAAAGTAAGCAAATGCAATAAAAGAAAATGGAAGAAAAGAAAGAAAAAAATTTTTTTAGTGTTTTATTTATTTATTTATTATTATTATTATTATTATTTTTATATTTTTTATTTATTTTTTTATTTTTTATATTAAAAAAATATTTTTTTCTTCAAGACAGGAAGAAGAAAGGTAGAAAGAAAGAAGAAGAAAAGAAGAAAGAAGAAGAGAGGAGAAAGGAGAAAAACAGGGTGCGAATCCACGCATAAGCGTCATGCGTGCTTAAGCATGGATGCAGCAGGGACAATCCACGCGTACGCGTCATGCGTGCTTAAGCATGGATTGAATTTTTTTTTTTTGACAATCCACGCATACGCGTCATGCGTGCTTACGCGTGGATGCAGCAGGGACAATCCTCGCGTAAGCGTCATGCGTGCTTATGCGTGGATTGTGCTCCTTGCACAATTTCAGCACAAATCTCGTACAACTCTCGAGTTTTTGTACCAGGAGTTGCGGAAGTGCAATCCACGCGTACGCGCCATGCGTTCTTAAGCATGGATTGAAAATTTTTTTTTAGAAGCATAAAAACAGAATTTAACATGCGCCTATGCATGCGACAGCCGAAGTGTTGGGGAACCAGATGAACAATGGGAACAATGGAAATAATGGCGAAGATAGCTAGTGCACGAAATTGTGATCTCAGGCAACGGCGCCAGAAACTCTGTACGCACGTCTTAATAAATCGTTTTTCATTCACAACTTCGATACAACTAATCAGCAAGTGCACTGGGTCGTCCAAGTAATAAACCTTACGTGAGTAAGGGTCGATCCCACGGAGATTGTTGGTATGAAGCAAGCTATGGTCACCTTGTAAATCTCAGTCAGGCGGATATAAAATAGTTATGGAGTTTTCGAACATAAATATTAAATAGATAGAAAATAAGAATAGAAACACTTATGTAATTCATTGGTGAGAATTTCAGATAAGCGTATAGAGATGCTTTCGTTCCTCTGAATCTCTGCTTTCCCGCTATCTTCATCCAATCAATCTTACTCCTTTCCATGGCTGGCTTTATGTAAGGACATCACCGTTGTCAATGGCTACTTTTAATCCTCTTTGGAAAATGGTCCGATGCGCTGTCACTGCATGGCTAATCGTCTGGAGGCATCACCCTTGCCAATGGCTGCATCCCATCCTCTTGTGAAAATGGTACAAATGCTCTGCCACAGCACGGCTAATCATCTGAGGTTCTCGATCATACTGGAATAGGATTCACCCTCCTTTTGCGTCTGTCACTAGGCCCAGCACTCGCGAGTTTGAAGTTCGTCACAGTCATTCAATCCCAGAGTCCTACTCGGAATACCATAGACAAGGTTTAGACTTTTCGGACTCTCATGAATGCCGCCATCAATCTAGCTTATGCCACGAAGATTCTGATTAAGAGATCCAAGAGATACTCATTCAATCTAAGGTAGAACGGAAGTGGTTGTCAGGCACACGTTCATGGGGAATGATGATGATTGTCACGTTCATCACATTCAGGTTGAAGTGTGAATGAATATCTTAGAAGTGGAATAAGTTGAATAGAATAGAAAAACAGTAGTACTTTGCATTAATCTTTGAGGAACAGCAGAGCTCCACACCTTAATCTATGGAGTGTAGAAACTCTACCGTTGAAAATACATAAGTGAAAGGTCCAGGCATGGCCGAATGCCCAGCCCCTAAAACGAGATCACAGGATCAAAATTACAATCCCAGATCTTCCAAAGATGTCTAATACAATAGTAAAAAGTCCTATTTATACTAAACTAGTTACTAGGGTTTACAGAAGTAAGTAATTGATGCATAAATCCACTTTCGGGGCCCACTTGGTGTGTGCTTGGGCTGAGCTTGAATGTTACACGTGCAGAGGCTTTTTCTGGAGTTGAACGCCAGGTTGTAACGTATTTCTGGCGTTCAACTCTGGTTTGTGACTTGTTTCTGGCGTTTAACTCCAGACAGCAGCGTAGAACTGGTGTTCAACGCCCTTTTACGTCATCTAAACTCGTCCAAAGTATGGACTATTATATATTGCTGGAAAGCCCTACATGTCTACTTTCCAACGCAATTGGACGCGCGCCAGTTTGAGTTATGTAGCTCCAGAAAATCCACTTTGAGTGTAGGAAGGTCAGAATCCAACAGCATCAGCAGTCCTTCTTCAACCTCTGAATCTGATTTTTGCTCAAGTCCCTCAATTTCAGCCAGAAAATACCTGAAATCACAGAAAAACACACAAACTCATAGTAAAGTCCAGAAATGTGAATTTAACATAAAAACTAATAAAAACATCCCTAAAAGTAACTAGATTCTACTAAAAATATACTAAAAACAATGCCAAAAAGCGTATAAATTATCCGCTCATCACAACACCAAACTTAAATTGTTGCTTGTCCCCAAGCAACTGAAAATCAAATAGGATAAAAAGAAGAGAATATACTATAAATTCCAAACTATCAATGAAACATAGCTCCAATCAGATGAGCGGGACTTGTAGCTTTTTGCCTCTTGAATAGTTTTGGCATCTCACTTTATCCATTGAGGTTCAGAATGATTGGCATCTATAGGAACTCAGAGTTCAGATAGTGTTATTGACTCTCCTAGTTCAGTATGATGAGTCTTGAACACAACTACTTTATGAGTCTTGGTCGTGGCCCTAAGCACTTTGTTTTCCAGTATTACCACCGGATACATAAATGCCACAGACACATAATTGGGTGAACCTTTTCAGATTGTGACTCAGCTTTGCTAAAGTCCCCAATTAGAGGTGTCCAGGGTTCTTAAGCACACTCTTCTTTTGCTTTGGACCTTGACTTTAACTGCTCAGTCTCAAGTTTTCACTTGACACCTTCACGCCACAAGCACATGGTTAGGGACAGCTTGGTTTAGCCGCTTAGGCCAGGATTTTATTCCTTTAGGCCCTCCTATCCACTGATGCTCAAAGCCTTGGGATCCTTTTTATTACCCTTGCCTTTTGGTTTTAAGGGTTACTGGCTTTTTGCTCTTGCCTTTTAGTTTTAAGAGCTTTTGGCTTTTTCTGCTTGCTTTTTCTTTCTATTTTTTTTCGCTTTTTTTTTCTGCAAGCTTTGTTCTTTGCTGCTTTTTCTTGCTTCAAAAATCATTTTTATAATTTTTCAGATTATCAAATAACATGTCTCCTTATCATCATTTAACATTCTTAAACAACAACTTCAAAAGACATATGCACTGTTCAAGCATTCATTCAGAAAACAAGAAGCATTGTCACCACATCAATATAATTAAACTAAGTTCAAGGATAAATTCGAAACTCATGTACTTCTTGTTCTTTTGAATTAAAACAGTTTTCATTTAAGAGAGGTAATGGATGCATAGGACATTCATAACTTTAAGACAAAGTTACTAAATACTAATGATCATGTAATGAAGACACAAACATGGATAAGAACTTAACACAGAGAAAACGAAAAACAGAGAATGTAAGAACAAGGAATGAGTCCACCTTAGTGATGATGGGGTTTCCTTCTTGAGGAACCAATGATGTCCTTGAGCTCTTCTATGTCTCTTCCTTGTCTTTGTTGCTCCTCCTTCATTGCTTTTTGATCTTCTCTTATTTCATGAAGGATGGTGGAGTGCTCTTGATGTTCCACCCTTAATTGTCCTATGTTGGAACTTAATTCTCCTAGGGAGGTATTGATTTGCCCCCAATAGTTTTGTGGAGGAAAATGCATTTGAGGCATCTCCGGGATCTCATGGTGATGAGCTTGAAAGGGACCTCGGGGATCACCTTTTTCTTGGCCACAACATCATAGAAGTGGTCTTGATGAGCTTTGGAGACGAATCTTTCCATCTCCCATGACTCGGAGGTGGAAGCTTTTGTCTTCCCTTTCCCTTTTCTAGAGGATTCTCCGGTCTTAGGTGCCATCAATGGTAATGGAAAAACAAAAAGCTTATGCTTTTACCACACCAAACTTAGAATATTGCTCGCCCTCGAGCAAGAAAAGAAAGAATAGATGAAGAAGAAGAAGAAATAGAGGAGAGAGAGAAGGGTTTGTGTTTCGGCCAAGGAGGGAAAAAGAGGGTTGTGTTGTGTGAATTTGAAGAAGAATGGAGGGCTTTATATAGGGAAGGGAGGGGGGTAAGGTTCGGCCATAAGGGTGGGTTTTGGGTGGGAAAGTGATTTTGAATTTTGAAGGTAGGTGGAGTTTATGAAGTAGGTTTATGGGGAAGAGTGGATGGATGTGAGTGGTGAAGTGGTTATAGGGAGGAGAGATTGAGGTGATTGGTGAAGATTTTTTGGGAAGAGTGTTTATGGGATTGTGTAAAAGAGGGGTGAGAAGAAGTGAGTGGAGGTAGGTAGGGATCCTGTGGGGTCCACAGATCCTGAGGTGTTCAAGGATTTACAACCTTGAACCAAATTAGGCATGAAAAATGCCCTTGCACACAACTCTGGGCATTCAGCGCCAGATTGGTGCTTGTTCTGGGCGTTGAACGCCCATTTGTTGCCCATTTCTGGCGTTGAACGCCAGAACCATGCTTGATCTGGGCGTTCAGTGCCAACTCTTCTCCAGGGTGCAATTCTAGCGTTCAAACGCCCAGATGCTGCCCATTTTGGGCGTTCAGCGCCAGAACCATGCTCTGTTCTGGCGTTGAACGCCAGCCAGATGCTTCTTACTGGCGTTTAAATGCCAGTAAGGTCTTCCTCCATGGTGTGATTTTTCTTCTGCTGTTTTTGATTCCGTTTTCAATTTTTATATTTATTTTGTGACTCCACATGATCATGAACCTAATAAAACATGAAAGAACAAGAAAAATAAAATTAGATAAATAAAAATTGGGTTGCCTCCCAACAAGCACTTCTTTAATGTCAATAGCTTGACAGTGGGCTCTCATGGAGCCTCACAGATGTTTGGAGCATTGTTGAGACTTCCCAACACCAAACTTAGAGTTTGGTTGTGGCCTCCCAACACCAAACTTAGAGTTTGACTGTGGGGGCTCTGGTTGACTCTGTTTTGAGAGAAGCCTTTTATGCTTCCTCTCCATGTTTACAGAAGGGTAACCTTGAGTTGTAAACACAAGGGAGTCCTCATTCAATTGAAGGACTAATTCACCTCTGTTAACATCAATCACATTTCTTGCTGTGGCTAGGAAGGGTCTTCCAAGGATGATGGATTCATCCTCATCCTTCCCAGTATCTAGGATTATGAAATCAGCAGGGATGTAAAGGCCTTTAACCTTTACTAATACGTCCTCTACTTGTCCATAAGCCTGTTTTCTGGAATTATCTGCCATCTCTAATGAGATTTTAGCAGCTTGTACCTCAAAGATTCCCAATTTCTCCATTACAGAGAGTGGCATGAGGTTTATTCCTGACCCAAGGTCACATAGAGCCTTCTCAAAGGTCATGGTGCCTATGGTGCAAGGTATTAGGAACTTTCCAGGATCCTGTTTCTTCTGAGGTAATCTCAGTTGATCCAATGCATTTAGTTCATTGGTGAACAGGGGAGGTTCATCTCCCCAAGTCTCATTACCAACTAAATTTGCATTCAGCTTCATGATTGCACCAAGGAACTTGGCAACTTGCTCTTCAGTAACATCTTCATTCTCTTTAGAAGAAGAGTACTCTTCAGAGCTCATGAATGGCGTAAGGAGGTTCAATGGAATCTCTATGGTCTCTAGATGAGCCTCAGATTCCTTTGGTTCCTCAAAGGGAAACTCCTTATTGATCACTGGACGTCCCAGGAGGTCTTCCTCCTTGGGATTCACGTCCTCTCCTTCCCTTACAGGTTCAGCCATGGTGATCAATTCAATGGCCTTGCACTCTCCTTTTTGGATTTTCTTCTGTATTGCTTGGGAGAGTACTAGGAGGGATTTCAGTGATCCTTTTACTCAGCTGGCCCACTTGTGCCTCCAAATTTCTAATGGAGGACATTGTTTCATTCATGAAACTTACAGTGGCCTTAGATAGATCAGAGACTAAGTTTGCTAAATTAGAGGTATTTTGTTCAGAGTTCTCTGTCTGTTGCTGAGAAGATGATGGAAAAGGTTTACTATTGTTAAACCTATTTCTTCCACCATTATTAAAGCCTTGTTGACGCTTTTATTTATCCTTCCATGAGAAATTTGGGTGACTTCTCCATGAGGGGTTATAGGTGTTTCCATAAGGTTCACCCATATAATTTACCTCTGCTATTGCAGGGTTCTTAGGATCATAAGCTTCTTCTTCAGAAGATGCCTCTTGAGTACTGTTGGATGCAGCTTGCATTCCCTTCAGACTCTGAGAAATCATATTGACTTGCTGAGTTAATATTTTATTCTGAGCCAGTATGGCATTCAGAGTATCAATTTCAAGAACTCCCTTCTTCATGGGCGTCCCATTACTCACAGGATTCCTCTCAGAAGTGTACATGAACTGGTTATTAGCAACCATGTCAATGAGTTCTTGAGCTTCTGCAGGCGTTTTCTTTAGGTGAATGGATCCACCTGCAGAGGTGTCCAATGACATTTTAGCTAATTCAGACAGACCATCATAGAATATGTCCAGGATGGTCCATTCTGAAAGCATGTCAGAAGGACACTTTTTGGTCAGTTCTTTGTATCTCTCCCAAGCTTCATAGAGGGATTCACCTTCTTTCTGTCTGAAGGTCTGAACATCCACTCTATGCTTACTCAGCTTTTGAGGAGGAAAGAACTTGGCTAAGAAAGCCTTGACCAGCTTATCCCAAGAGTTCAGGCTATCCTTAGGTTGAGAGTCCAACCATATTCTAGCTCTGTCTCTCACAGCAAAAGGGAAAAGCATGAGCCTGTAGACTTCAGGATCTACTCCATTAATCTTAACAGTATCACATATCTACAAGAATTCAGTTAAGAACTGAAAAGGATCTTCAGATGGAAGTCCATGAAACTTGCAGTTCTACTGCATCAGAGAAACTAATTGAGGTTTAAGCTCAAAATTATTTGCTCCAATGGCAGGAATGGAGATGCTTCTTCCATGTAAATTGGAATTAGGTGCAGTAAAGTCACCAAGCATCCTCCTTGCATTATTATTATTTTCGGCTGCCATCTCCTCTTCTTGTTCAAAAATTTCTGAAAGGTGTTTGCTGGATTGTTGTAATTTAGCTTCTCTTAGTTTCCTCTTCAGAGTCCTTTCAGGTTCTGGATCTGCTTCTACAAGAATGTTCTTGTCCTTGCTCCTGCTCATATGAAAAAGAGGGACAGAAAAATAATAATAATAGGGGTCCTTTTTACCACAGTATAGAGGTCCCTGTGTGAGTAGAAGAAGAAAAGAAGAGTAATGTGAAGAAAGAAACACAAGGGTGAGGATAGCAGAGATGTGAGAGAAAGAGAATTTTCGAAAATTATTTTTTAAAAAGAGTTAGTGATTTTCGAAAATAGTTTTTGAAAAAGGTTAATAATTTTCGAAAATTAAAAATCAAAAATTAGAATAATTAGTTAATTAAGAAGAAATTTTGAAAAAGAGGGAAGATATTTTCGAAAATTAGAGAGAGAGAGAGAGAGAGTTAGATAAGAAACAAACAAAAAGTTAGTTAGTTAGTTGAAACAAATTTGAAAATCAATTTTGAAAAGATAAGAAGATAGGAAGTTAGGAAAGATATTTTAAAATCAAATTTTTTTGAACAAGATATGATTTTGAAAAAGATAAGATAAGAAGCTATTTTTGAAAAGATATGATTGAAATTAGTTTTGAAAAAGATTTGATTTTTAAAATCACAAAATATGATTCTAGAATTTAAAGTTTGAATCTTTCTTAACAAGTAAGTAACAAACTTGAAATTTTTGAATCAAAACATTAATTTATGATGTTATTTTCGAAAATTATGTGATAAAGATAAGAAAAAGATTTTTGAAAAATATTTTTAAAATTTTCGAAAATAAATAAGAAAAATAAAAAAGATTTGATTTTTGAAAAAGATTTTGAAAAAGATAAGATTTTTAAATTGAAAATTTGATTTGACTCATAAAAACAACTAGATTTTAAAAATTTTTGAAAAAATCAAATCTAATTTTCGAAATTTTTGAGGGAAAAAAAGAAAGATATTTTTTTATTTTTGAATTTTTAATGATGAGAGAGAAAAACATAAAAAATGATGCAATGCATGAAAATTTTGGATCAAAACAATGAATGCATGCAAGAATGCTATGAATGTCAAGATGAACACCAAGAACACTTTGAAGATCATGATGAACATCAAGAACATATTTTTGAAAAATTTTTAATGCAAAGAAAACATGCATGACACCAAACATAGAAATCTTTCATGTATAGACACTATGAATGCAAGAATGCATATGAAAAACAAGAAAAGACACAAAACATGAAAACATCAAGATCAAACAAGAAGACTTACCAAGAACAACTTGAAGATCATGAAGAACACTATGAATGTATGAATTTTTCGAAAAATGCAAGAGGAATTTGCAATTGATACCAAACTTTCAACTTGACTCAAGACTCAAACAAGAAACATAAAATATTTTTGATTTTTATGATTTTCTAATTTTTTTAGGTTTTTTCGAAGATTAATTTGAAAAAGAAAAAATAAGGATTCCAAAATTTTTAATATGAATTCCAGGAATCTTGCCATCTTAGTCTAAAGCTCCAATCTGAGGGTTAGACATGACTTAATAGCCAGTCAAGCTTTAGAAGATATTTATACTTTTCATGTATAGAGCAACTAAGTGTGTGAGACTCAACAAGCTCTTGTGATGATAAGTTGAAACCCCAGTCCAAAAGATTAGACATGGCTTACAGCCAGCCAGGATTCAACGAATCATCATGAAACACTAGAATTCATTCTTAAAAATTCTGAAGAAAAATATATTTTTGAAAACATTTATTTAAAAATTTTTTTTTGAAAAATTTTTGAAAACTTTTTTGAAAACAAAATAGGAAGAAAATTACCCAATCTGAGCAACACGATGAACCGTCAGTTGTTCAAACTCGAACAATCCCCGGCAACGGCGCCAAAAACTTGGTGCACGAAATTATAATCTCAGGAAACGGCGCCAGAAACTTTGTACGCACGTCTTAATAAATCGTTTTTCATTCACAACTTCGATACAACTAACCAGCAAGTGCACTGGGTCGTCCAAGTAATAAACCTTACGTGAGTAAGGGTCGATCCCATGGAGATTGTTGGTATGAAGCAAGCTATGGTCACCTTGTAAATCTCAGTCAGGCGGATATAAAATAGTTATGGAGTTTTCGAACATAAATATTAAATAGATAGAAAATAAGGATAGAAACACTTATGTAATTCATTGGTGAGAATTTCAGATAAGCGTATAGAGATACTTTCGTTCCTCTGAATCTCTGCTTTCCCGCTGTCTTCATCCAATCAATCTTACTCCTTTCCATGGCTGGCTTTATGTAAGGACATGGTGGACGAAATTGTGATCACATTAATGTAGTACTCTTTGTTATTGTATGGAATCATTATTAAGGCTCTTTACTATGTGTGGACACAACTCCGTTCAACTAACCAGCAAGTGTACTGGGTCGTCCAAGTAATAAACCTTACGTGAGTAAGGGTCGATCCCACAGAGATTGTTGGCTTGAAGCAAGCTATGGCACCTTGTAAATCTCAGTCAGGCGGATTTAAACATGATATTTTATTAGATTAAAATAAACAATAAAAGGGATAGAGATACTTATGTAGATTCATTGGCAGGGATTTCAGATAAGCGAATGGAGATGCTTTTCGTTCCTCTGAACCTCTGCTTTCCTGCTATCTTCATCCAATCAGTCTTACTCCTTTCCATGGCTGGCTGTATGCAAGGGCATCACCGTTGTCAGTGGCTACATCCCCTCCTCTCAGTGAATCATATGCTCACGTACCCTGTCACGGCACGGCTATTCATCTGTCGGTTCTCGATCATGCTGGAATAGGATTCACCCTCCTTTTGTGTCTGTCACTAACGCCCAACAATTGCGAGTTTGAAGCTCGTCACAGTCATTCAATCATTGAATCCTACTCAGAATACCACGGACAAGGTTTAAACCTTCCGGATTCTCTTGAATGCCGCCATCATTCTAGCTTACGCCACGAAGATTCTGGTTAGGAGATCTAAGAGATATTCATTCTAGCTTAATTCATGTAGAACAGAAGTGTTTGTCAGGCACGCGTTCATAAGGGAGAAGGATGATGAGCGTCACACATAATCATCACCTTCATCACGTTCTTGGGTGCGAATGGATATCTTAGAAGCGAAATAAGAAGAATTGAATAGAAAACAGTAGTACTTGCATTAATCTTTGAGGAACAGCAGAGCTCCACACCTTAATCTATGGAGTGTAGAAACTCTACCGTATGAAAATACATAAGTGAAGGTCCAGGCATGGCCGAGATGGCCAGCCCCTCTGATCTAAGAACTAGACGTCCAAAGATGATCCTAAGATCCTAAGATGATCAAAAGATGTCTAATACAATAGTAAAAGGTCCTATTTATAATAAACTAGTCACTAGGGTTTACATGAGTAAGTAATTGATGCATAAATCCACTTCCGGGGCCCACTTGGTGTGTGCTTGGGCTTGGGCTTGAGTGTTACACGTGCAGAGGCCATTTGTGGAGTTGAACGCCAGTTTCTGTGCCAGTTTGGGCGTTCAACTCTGGTTTTGGATCCTTTTCTGGCGCTGGACGCCAGATTTGGGCAGAAGGCTGGCGTTGAACGCCAGTTTATGTCATCAATTCTTGGCCAAAGTATGGACTTCTATACATTGCTGGAAAGCCCTGGATGTCTACTTTCCAACGCAATTGGAAGCGTGCCATTTCGAGTTCGGTAGCTCCAGAAAATCCGCTTTGAGTGCAGGGAGGTCAGAATCCAACAGCATCAGCAGTCCTTTTTCTACCTTTGAATCTGATTTCTGCTCAAGTCCCTCAATTTCAGCCAGAAAATACCTGAAATCACAAAAAAACACACAAACTCATAGTAAAGTCCAGAAATGTGAATTTAACATAAAAACTAATGAAAACATCCCTAAAAGTAACTAGATCCTACTAAAAACATACTAAAAACAATGTCAAAAAGCGTATAAATTATCCGCTCATCACAACACCAAACTTAAATTGTTGCTTGTCCCCAAGCAACTGAAAATCAAAATAGGATAAAAAGAATAGAATATACTATAAATTCCAAACTATCAATGAAACATAGCTTCAATCATATGAGCGGGACTTATAGCTTTTTGCCTCTTGAATAGTTTTGGCATCTCACTTTATCCATTGAGGTTCAGAATGATTGGCATCTATAGGAACTCAGAGTTCAGATAGTGTTATTGATTCTCCTAGTTCAGTATGATGATTCTTGAACACTGCTATTTTATGAGTCTTGGCCGTGGCCCTAAGCACTTTGTTTTCCAGTATTACCACCGGATACATAAATGCCACAGACACATAATTGGGTGAACCTTTTCAGATTGTGACTCAGCTTTGCTAAAGTCCCCAATTAGAGGTGTCCAGGGTTCTTAAGCACACTCTTCTTTTGCTTTGGACCTTGACTTTAACCGCTCAGTCTCAAGTTTTCACTTGACACCTACACGCCACAAGCACATGGATAGGGACAGCTTGGTTTAGCCGCTTAGACCAGGATTTTATTCCTTTAGGCCCTCCGATCCACTGATGCTCAAAGCCTTGGGATCCTTTTTATTTGCCCTTGCCTTTTGGTTTTAAGGGTTATTGGCTTTTTCTGCTTGCTTTTTCTTTTTCTTTCTATTTTTTTTTCGCCTATTTTTTTTTTCTGCAAGCTTTGTTTTTTGCTGCTTTTTCTTGCTTCAAGAATCATTTTTATGATTTTTCAGATTATCAAATAACATGTCTCCTAGTCATCATTCTTTCAAGAGCCAACATATTTAACATTCTTAAACAACAACTTCAAAAGACATATGCACTGTTCAAGCATACATTCAGAAAACAAGAAGCATTGTCACCACATCAATATAATTAGGCTAAGTTCAAGGATAAATTCGAAACTCATGTACTTCTTGTTCTTTTGAATTAAAATATTTTTCATTTAAGAGAGGTGATGGATTCATAGGACATTCATATCTTTAAGACAAAGTTACTAACTACTAATGATCATGTAATGAAGACACAAACATAGATAAGCACATAACATAGAAAACGAAAAACAGAGAAAGTAAGAACAAGGAATGAGTCCACCTTAGTGATGTCCTTGAGCTCTTCTATGTCTCTTCCTTGTCTTTGCTGCTCCTCCTTCATTGCTTTTAAATCTTCTCTGATTTCATGAAGGATGATGGATTTCTCTTGATGTTCCACCCTTAGTTGCTTCCAATAATTGTGTGGAAGAAAATGTATCCCCTGAGGTATCTCAGGGATCTCTTGATTTGCAGTCAAATGTTCTACCACTGAGCTATAGACCCTTGATGGAAGCTTTTGTCTTCCCTTTCCTCTTTCTAGAGGTTTCTCTGGCCTTAGGTGGCATCAATGGTTATGGAAAAAACAAAAAAAAGCTATGCTTTTACCACACCAAACTTAGAATGTTGCTCGTCCTCGAGCAAAAGAGGAAAGAATAGAAGAATAAGAAGAAGATATGGAGGAGATGGAGGGAGATGTGTATTCGGCCATATGGGTGGGATTGGGTGGGAAAGAGATGTTGAATTTTGAAGGAAAGTGGGTGTTTGGATGTGAGTGGTAAAGAGTTAATAGGGAAGAGTGTTTATTGGGAATAGAGGATGATTGAGAAGAGAGAAGAGAGTGAGTGGAGGTAGGTGGGGATCCTGTGGGGTCCACAGATCCTGAGGTGATCCTGTGAGGTCCACAGATCTTGAGGTGTCAAGGCATTTACATCCCTGCACCAATTTAGGCATGCAAAATGCCCTTGCACACAACTCTGGGCGTTCAGCGCCAGGTTGGTGCCCATTTTGGGCGTTCAACGCACCTTTGCTGCCATTTCTGGCGTTGAACGCCAGAACCATGCTTGTTCTGGGCGTTCAGCGCCAGGATGCTCCCATTCTGGGCGTTCAGCGCCAGAACTATGCTCTGTTCTGGCGTTTGAACGCCAGACAGATGCTCCTCCAGGGTGTGATTTTTCTTCTGCTGTTTTTGATTCCGTTTTTGATTTTTTTGTTTATTTTGTGACTCCACATGATCATGAACCTAAGAAAACATGAAAAACAATAAAAATTAGAGAAACATTAGGTTGCCTCCCAACAAGCGCTTCTTTAATGTCAATAGCTTGACAGTGGGCTCTCATGGAGCTTCACAGATGTGCAGAGCTTTGTTGAGACTCTCTAACACCAAACTTAGAGTTTGGATATGGGAGTTCAACACCAAACTTAGAGTTTGGTTGTGGCCTCCCAACACCAAACTTAGAGTTTGACTGTGGGGGCTCTGGTTGACTCTGCTTTGAGAGAAGCTTTTTCTGCTTCCTCTCCATGGTTGCAGAGGGAGATCCTTGAGTTTTGAATACAAGGGAGTTCTCATTCCATTGAAGGACTATTTCACCTCTGTCAACATCAATCACAGCTCTTGCTGTGGCCAGGAAAGGTCTTCCTAGGATGATGGATTCATCCTCTTCCTTTCCAGTATCCAGGACTATGAAATCAGTAGGTATGTAAAGGCCTTCAACCTTTACTAATACATCTCCTACTTGTCCATAAGCCTGTCTTCTTGAGCTGTTTGCCATCTCTAGTGAGATTTAGCAGCTTGCACCCCATAGATTCCCAGTTTCTCTATTACAGAGAGGGGCATGAGGTTTATTCCTGAACCAAGGTCACACAGAGCCTTAAAGACCATGGTGCCTATGGTGCAGGGTAGTATGAACTTTCCAGGATCCTGTCTCTTCTGAGGTAATGTCAGTTGATCCAGATCACTTAGTTCATTGATGAACAAGGGAGGTTCAACTTCCCAAGTATCAATGCCAAATAATTTGGCATTCAGCTTCATGATTGCACCAAGAAACTTGGCAGTTTGCTCTTCAGTGACATCCTCATTCTCTTCAGAAGAGGAATACTCATCAAAGCTCATGAAGGGCATAAGGAGGTTCAATGGAATCTCTATGGTCTCTAGATGAGCCTCAGAGTCCTTTAGTTCCTCAGAGGGAAGCTCCTTATTGATCACTGGACGTCCCAGGAGGTCTTCCTCCTTGGGATTCACGTCCTCTCCTTTCCTTATAGGTTCGGCCATGGCGCTTATGTCAATGGCCTTGCACTCTCCTTTTGGATTCTCTTCTGTATTGCTTGGGAGAGTACTAGGAGGGATTTCAGTGATCCTTTTACTCAGCTGGCCCACTTGTGCTTCCAGATTTCTAATGGAAGATCTTGTTTCATTCATGAAACTTACAGTGGCCTTAGATAGATCAGAGACTAGATTTGCTAAATTAGAAGCATTTTGTTCAGAGTTCTCTATCTGTTGCTGAGTGGATGATGGAAAAGGCTTGCTATTGCTAAACCTGTTTCTTCCACCATTGTTAAAGCCTTGTTGGGGCTTTTGATCCTTCCATGAGAAATTTGGATGATTTCTCCATGTTGAGTTATAGGTGTTTCCATAAGGTTCACCTAAATAATTTACCTCTGCTATTGCAGGGTTCTCAGGATCATAGGCTTCTTCTTCAGAAGATGCCTCTTGAGTACTGTTGGATGCAGCTTGCATTCCATGCAGACTCTGAGAGATCATATTGACTTGCTGAGTCAATATTTTATTCTGAGCCAATATGGCGTTCAGAGTATCAACCTCAAGAACTCCCTTCTTCATAGGCGTCCCATTATTCACAGGATTCCTTTCAGAAGTGTACATGAACTGGTTATTAGCAACCATGTCAATGAGTTCTTGAGCTTCTGCAGGCGTTTTCTTTAGATGGATGGATCCACCTGCAGAAGTGTCTAGTGACATCTTTGATAGCTCAGATAAACCATCATAGAATATATCCAGGATGGTCCATTCTGAAAGCATGTCAGAAGGACACTTTTTGGTCAACTGTTTGTATCTTTCCCAAGCTTCATAGAGAGATTCACCTTCTTTTTGTCTGAAGGTTTGAACATCAGCTCTAAGCTTGCTCAGCTTTTGAGGAGGAAAGTACTTGGCTAAGAAAGCCGTGACCAGCTTATCCCAAGAGTTCAGGCTGTCTTTGGGTTGAGAATCCAACCATAATCTAGCTCTGTCTCTTACAGCAAAAGGGAAAAGCATGAGCCTGTAGACTTCAGGATCTATTCCATTAGTCTTAACAGTATCACATATCTGCAAGAATTCAGTTAAGAACTGAAAAGGATCTTCAGATGGAAGTCCATGAAACTTGCAGTTCTGCTGCATCAGAGAAACTAATTGAGGTTTCAGCTCAAAGTTGTTTGCTCCAATGGCAGGAATGGAGATGCTTCTTCCATGTAAATTGGAATTAGGTGCAGTAAAGTCACCAAGCATCTTCCTTACATTATTATTATTTTCGGCTGCCATTTCCTCTGCCTGTTCGAAAATTTCTGAAAGGTTATCTCTGGATTGTTGTATTTTAGCTTCTCTTAATTTTCTTTTCAGAGTCCTTTCAGGTTCTGGATCTGCTTCCACAAGAATGTTCTTATCCTTGCTCCTGCTCATAAGACAAGGAAGAATGGCCAGAAAAATGATAATAATAATAGAGATCCTTTATCCCATAGTATAGGGATCCCTGTGTGAGTGGAAGAAAAGAGGGGGAGATAAAGAATGTGATGTAAAGGAAGAAACACCACTGTGAGAATGGAAGAGATGTGAGATAAGATGTTAGGATATGAATGAATAAATAGAATAGGATGTGGGAGGTATAATTTTCGAAAATTATTTTGAAAAGGAGTTAGTGATTTTTGAAAATTTGTTAGTATTTTTCAAAAAATTTTTTTTTTAAATTGAAATAATTAATAAATTAAAAAGAAATTTTGAAAAAGGGGAGAGATATTTTCGAAATTTGAGAGAGAGAGAGTTAGTTAGGTAGTTTTGAAAAAGTTAAGAAACAAACAAAAAGTTAGTTAGTTAGTTGAAACAAATTTTGAAAAGATAAGAAGTTAGGAAGTTAGAAAAGATATTTTTGAAAAAGATAAGATAAGAAGATATTTTTTTTGAAAAGATATGATAGGAATTAGTTTTGAAAAAGTTAAGAAACAAACAAAAAGTTAGTTAGTTTGAAAAAGTTATTTTTTTCAAAAAGATATTTTGAAAAGATATTTTTGAAAAAGATAAGATAAGAAGATATTTTGAAAAGATATGATAGAAATTAGTTTTGAAAAAGATTTGATTTTTAAAACCACAATTAATGACTTGATTCACAAGAAATCAGAAGATATGATTCTAGAACTTAAAGTTTGAATCTTTCTTAACAAGCAAGTAACAAACTTCAAATTTTTGAATCAAAACATTAATTGATTAGTTATTTTCGAAAATTTTATATAAAAATAAGAAAAAGATTTTTGAAAAATATTTTTAAAATTTTCGAAAATAACTAAGAATTTTGAAAAAGATTTGATTTTTGAAAAAGATTTTGAAAAAGATAAGATTTTCAAATTGAAAATTTGATTTGACTCATGAGAAACAATTTGATTTTAAAAATTTTTGAAAAAGTCAACCCAAATTTTCGAATTTGATGAGAGAAAAAAAGGAAAGATATTTTTTTTTTATTTTTGAAATTTTTATGAAAAACATGAAAATTATGCAATGCATGAAATTTTTAGATCAAAACATGTGATGCATGCAAGAATGCTATGAATGTCAAGATGAACACCAAGAACACTATGAATGTCAAGATGAACATCAAGAACATAATTTTGAAAAATTTTAATGCAAAGAAAACATGCAAGACACCAAACTTAGAATTCTTTAATGCTTAGACACTAAGAATTCAAGAATGCATATGAAAAACAATAAAAGACACAAAACAAAAAATCATCAAGATCAAACAAGAAGACTTACCAAGAACAACTTGAAGATTATGAAGAACACTATTAATGCATGATATTTTCGAAAAAATGCAAGATGCATATGCAATTGACACCAAACTTATAACATGACTCAAGACTCAAACAAGAAACACAAAAAATATTTTTGATTTTTATGATTTTCTAATTTTTTTGTATTTTCTTTTAATTTTTTCGAAAATTATTGTGAAAAAATAAAAATAAGGATTCCAAAATTTTTAATATGAATTCCAGGAATCTTGCCATGTTAGTCTTAAAGCTCCAATCAAAGGGTCAGGCATGGCTTAATAGCCAGCCAAGCTTTAATCAAAATATGAGTGTAATTCAGACATGACAAGCCTAACATGCCCTATCCAAAAGAATTGGACATGACTCCACTGAGGTAATTAGCCAATCCCAAAGCAGTTTGGGTATGGCTTTACAGCCAGATAGGCTTCAACATGCTTCATGAAACACTAGAATTCATTCTTAAAAATTTTGAAGCCATAGAATAATTTATTTTTGAAAACATTATTTTTAGTAAATTTTTTTTTTCGAAAACAAGTGAGGAATTTTTGAAAGATTTTTGAAAAATTTTTGAAAACAAAACAAAAAGAAAATTACCTAATCTGAGCAACAAGATGAACCGTCAGTTGTCCATACTCGAACAATCCCCGGCAACGGCGCCAAAAACTTGGTGGACGAAATTGTGATCACATTAATGTAGTACTCTTTGTTATTGTATGGAATCATTATTATGGCTCTTTACTATGTGTGGACACAACTCCGTTCAACTAACCAGCAAGTGTACTGGGTCGTCCATGTAATAAACCTTACGTGAGTAAGGGTCGATCCCACAGAGATTGTTGGCTTGAAGCAAGCTATGGTCACCTTGTAAATCTCAATCAGGCGGATTTAAACATGATATTTTATTAGATTAAAATAAACAATAAAAGGGATAGAGATACTTATGTAGATTCATTGGCAGGGATTTCAAATAAGCGAATGGAGATGCTTTTCGTTCCTCTGAACCTCTACTTTCCTGCTATCTTCATCCAATCAGTCTTACTCCTTTCCATGGCTGGCTGTATGCAAGGGCATCACCGTTGTCAGTGGCTACATCCCCTCCTCTCAGTGAATCATATGCTCACGCACCCTGTCACGGCATGGCTATTCATCTGTCGGTTCTCGATCATGCTGGAATAGGATTTACCCTCCTTTTGCGTCTGTCACTAACGCCCAACAATTGCGAGTTTGAAGCTCGTCACAGTCATTCAATCATTGAATCCTACTCAGAATACCACAGACAAGGTTTAGACCTTCCGGATTCTCTTGAATTCCGCCATCATTCTAGCTTACGCCACGAAGATTCTGGTTAGGAGATCTAAGAGATATTCATTCTAGCTTAATTCATGTAGAACAGAAGTGTTTGTCAGGCACGCGTTCATAAGGGAGAAGGATGATGAGCGTCACACATAATCATCACCTTCATCACGTTCTTGGGTGCGAATGGATATCTTAGAAGCGAAATAAGAAGAATTGAATAGAAAACAGTAGTACTTGCATTAATCTTTGAGGAACAGCAGAGCTCCACACCTTAATCTATGGAGTGTAGAAACTCTACCGTATGAAAATACATAAGTGAAGGTCCAGGCATGGCCGAGATGGCCAGCCCCTCTGATCTAAGAACTAGACGTCCAAAGATGATCCTAAGATCCTAAGATGATCAAAAGATGTCTAATACAATAGTAAAAGGTCCTATTTATAATAAACTAGTCACTAGGGTTTACATGAGTAAGTAATTGATGCATAAATCCACTTCCGGGGCCCACTTGGTGTGTGCTTGGGCTTGGGCTTGAGTGTTACACGTGCAGAGACCATTTGTGGAGTTGAACGCCAGTTTCTGTGCCAGTTTGGGCGTTCAACTCTGGTTTTGGATCCTTTTCTGGCGCTGGACGCCAGATTTGGGCAGAAGGCTGGCGTTGAACGCCAGTTTAGGTCGTCAATTCTTGGCCAAAGTATAGACTATTATACATTGCTGGAAAGCCCTGGATGTCTACGTTCCAACGCAATTGAAAGCGCGCCATTTCGAGTTCTGTAGCTCCAGAAAATCCACTTTGAGTGCAGGGAGGTCAGAATCCAACAGCATCAGCAGTCCTTTTTCTACCTCTGAATCTGATTTCTGCTCAAGTCCCTCAATTTCAGCCAGAAAATACCTGAAATCATAGAAAAACACACAAACTCATAGTAAAGTCCAGAAATGTGAATTTAACATAAAAACTAATGAAAACATCCCTAAAAGTAACTAGATCCTACTAAAAACATACTAAAAACAATGTCAAAAAGCGTATAAATTATCCGCTCATCAGGACATCACCGTTGTCAATGGCTAATTTTAATCCTCTCTGGAAAATGGTCCGATGCGCTGTCACTGCATGGCTAATCGTCTGGAGGCATCACCCTTGCCAATGGCTGTATCCCATCCTGATACGTAAAAAATTAATTTCACGTTATTACCGGCAAGTATACCGGGTCGTATCAAGTAATAAAACTCACTAAGAGTGAGATCGATCCCACGAAGATTGCTAGATTAAGCAACTTTAGTTAAATGGTAGATTTAGTCAAGCAAACATGGTTTTGATTTCATGAGATCTGTAATTTTTGAACAAAATTGCAAAAATTAAATGACAAGGAATCTAAAGAATTAAAATGAAGAAAGAAAATAAAAATAAATGACTGAAACTTAAAGTGCAAGAAACTTAAATGACATCAAAAGTAAATTGCAAGAAGGTAGAGTGCTGAATTATAGAGAGCGGGGAAGTAAATTGCAAATAATTGAAACTGAATCTAAATAGCAGGAAAGTTAAAGTGCTTGAATGTAAAAGGGAATTGGGTAATGAGCATTTAAAATAACTAAAGAGCAAAAGAAGTGAGAATTAATAATGAAGAGGATCATTACGGATCAGAGATGCAAATTCTCATGAATTGATGTTGATCAATTCCTTCTCAATCATGGGTATAGATCCATGGCAAATTGTGGGTAATTGAATTCCAATCTCTTGGTAACTCAATTTCTCTCAACACAACCAATTGCCACTCTCGTGATCTAATTGTTCATGAGAAGAGATGAAGTTCATTTCCTAATCCAAGCTACACAACTTCCAGAATTTCAACTAAGGAAGGTTACATCTCACATACCAACCAAAGTATATTGATCAAGGAAATCATGAAAGGAAGAACTCTAAACTGAATTATGTGACTCCTTTCTCAAATTCACCACATAATTCATATAGATTAATTCCTCTCTCGATGGTGATTGAATCTATGAAGAACAAGAGCTTCCTTTTAGATAAACCACTTGAATTGAGAAGGAAAAAAAAAGTTGTCAACTCATTCAAATGAGCAGAGCTCCTCCCCTTAATGAAAATGGGGTTTAGTGAGTCATAGCTCCAATTTCAACAAAAATTGTAAAGATGAAAATTAAACTAAGTGTAGAGAAGAATGAAGAAGAAGAAGAAGTTCTTAAAACTGAAATTCAAAGTTGCTAGAAGAAAACAAAATAGAATATGGTTGAGAAGCAGTGAAGAATAGAAAATGCTAGAAAATGTCTAAGTGTCCAAAAAGTCTCAAAACAAGTTCAAAGCAAAAAGTAAAAGTAAAAGTAAAAAAAAAGTTCTTCTAAGTATCACACTTTTCTCTATTTATACTACTCCTAAAACTCCTTCAGAGATCTTTAATTTGGGCTAGCAATGTGGGCTTTCTCTTTGTGAGGAACAGAGGAAGCAGAGCAAGTTGTCATCAATTCTGGCCCATTTAGGGGCATTACTGGCAACCACGCCAGTGTTGTAGCACGTTGGCAACGTGTGATTGTCCTGGGCTGGTGGCTTGGTGCTGGGTGTTGTTAGCCCAAGTTGTTGCTAACAACTTGGTTCTCTTCTTCTTGACCCTACTTTCATGCTTAATGTTTCCCAGAATTTGAGTATCAATTCTCTGCTTCAATATAGACTATCATACATCATTGGAAAGCTCAGAGTGTCTTCTTTCTAATGCACTTGGAATCATCTCAATTGGATATTTCTAGCTCAAGTTATGCTTCCTCAAAGAAGGTAAGGTCGAGCTGCCAAGTTGTTGCTGAATACGCCCCTCTCTTCCCAAGTTGGCAACGTACCAAGCCTCCCAAGGCTGAGTTATGGGGCTGGCATTGTCCTCAAACACGCCCCCTTGTTGGCACGTTAGCAACGTGCTCGTTGCTTCCCTCCAGGGCTGCTTTCTAGCCTTCAACTTTTGCTTGTCACGTTGCCTTGGAACACGCCTATAGAGCTTGGCGTTGGCAACGTGCTCGAGTGAAGGAAAGTTGCTCTCCAAACTTGTTTGCTGCGTTGTTGTGGATAACGCCCATGCATTTCAGCGTTGGCAACATTGGCTTCCTTTCCTGGACAGCCTCCTTGCTTGGCGTTGTCACAAAACACTCCAACTCTTCCTGGAGTTGGGAACGTGCTCGAGTCATCCTCAAGGCTCCATGCTTGTTGCTTGGCGTTGTCATTGAACACGCCTATGTTTTCTGGCGTTGGCAACGTGCTTGAGTTGGAGAAGTGCCATTCAAGTTGCCTTGAGTTGTTGTCAAACACGCCAATGAAGAGCTGCGTTGCCTTGGAACACGTCTCTTGTTCCTGGCGTTGGCAACGCCAGCTTCTCTCCTTCCTGGGCCAAGCCTTGCTTGTCTGCGTTGCCAAGGAACACTTCAATAAAGCAGCACGTTGGCAACGTGCTCTCCAAGTTTGCCTCCTTCCAAGCTTTCCTCCCTGGCGTTGCCTCTAAACACTCCAGTGAAGCAGCACATTGGCAACGTGCTCGAGCTTCTTCCCTGGGCAAATTCTTCTAGCCCAGCGTTGCCTTGAACAACGCCTATACTTCCCACGTTGGCAATGCCCTCGAAGCTCCTCCCTGGCCCAATTTGGCAACGCCCAAATGTGCTCTCCAGGGCTGCTTGGCGTTGCCTTCAAAAACTCACCCTTTCTCCAAGTTGGCAACACCCAAATGTGCTCTCCAAGGCTGCTTGGCATTGCCTTCAAACACTCACTCTTTCTCCAAGTTGGCAATGCCCAAATGTGCTCTCCAGAGCTGCCTTGCATTGTTGGGCGTTGTTGATGGAAACTCAAGTTGGAATGCAAGTTGGCAACGTGCAACTCTTCTATATTCATTCTCCAGGGCTGCCTGGCGTTGCCTAGGAGCACGCCCTTGTTCCTGGCATTGGCAACGCCAGCAACTCCTCTTCTTCTTGCCCAACTTGCTTCTTAAGTTGTTGCCAAGCACTCCAATGTAACTCCAAGTTAGCAACGTGCATGTTTCTCTTCTTCAATGAGTTGTTAGCCACTTGCTTGCTTCATTCTTGCTTCAATGCCTTTTTGTTGCATCACCTATCATAAACAAGGAAACTTGCTTCAAAGTCTCACGAATTCATGCAATCAATGCAATCAACTTCATGAGATTTATTTATTTATGCCTTCCTTGACTCATTTGAATGAAATTTGCCACAATTAACATTGTCCTTGGTATTCTTATGTATGAAAACAAAACTCATGAAAATACTTGTCTAATTCAAAGAAAATGAGTGAAACTAAGCTAGAACTAACTAAACTAACTAGCTAATCTAACAAATATGCGAATGCATCACAACACCAAACATAAAATATTGCTTGTCCTCAAGCAAGAGATATAATAATGTGACAAAAGAGTTTAATATGCAAGATTTGAATATCTTAACAGAGAAGAATTCTCAAAAAAAATTGTCATCCTCAATTGTGTAGTCATCTGCTTAGTGGAACTGATCAAGGCTAATCTTAATTCCTAGTTAAATGCTTGCTCCAATACTAGAGTGGTTAGTTTCACTAGACTCTTTTTCTTTACCTCAGTACATAGTCCTTAAGTTATTCTTTTCTCTACTTCTCTTTTCCTCTGTTTCAATTGAGCTAAAAATCTTGTCTTAAGGCGGCTCTTTATCATAAGCTTTCAATCAACAATCCCAAACCAGTTGGTTTAAGTTGTTAAGTGTTGAAGCACTCTTAAAGATTTACTAACTCAAGCCTCTTTCCTTAACACATTCAATCACAGGCATATAACATTGAAATTTTATTTGGATAGTGGTGTCCAGCACCTCTTTGGGTTGCTAAATGTTCTGTTATAGAGCTACTCTTGAATGTGAGTTTTCAATCGATAATCCCGAGTTAGTTAACTCAAGTTACCGGGTGATGAAGCACCCCTCGGATTTACTAGCCCAAGTATGTCTCCTAACATCAATCACCACAGACACATATCCAAATTTTGTCATTGATGCCTAGCCTTTCATTCTTTTTGTTCTTTATTTTCTTTATTTCTCTTTTTCTTCTCTTAAAAATTTTGTGTATTCAAGGATCTTTTGTGCTTCTAACTTCTTGAGTCTTATGACCCTTAGCCAACTAGTTTTATGTAAGCAAGCATCTTAACTCCTTTTAATTTCTTGAGCTCTTGATTCGTTCACACTGATAGCATATATGTACTCACACTTTGTATCAGACTATCTTATTCTCTTAGGCTAGATTTCTCTCTGTTCTTGCTCAAACTACATCTCTTATTCCATTGTCAAGTGAAAATACTTAAGACAAGCAACATTCCAAGCATGTGAGTGATACATGGAATAGGTAACATAACTGATAATGCATAAAGGAAAACAACTTAGAAGGTATACCATGTTTCAGACATACATCTTCTTTATTTAATAAAGTACTAAAGAAAAGAACTCCACCACCTTTAGTCTTTATGTCCCTTTCCTTTGCCCTTTGGATTTTCTTTCTTTTTCTTTGTTATTTCTCCTTGTTGTTTTGTTGTTGAGTCCCCCTCTTCTCTTTGCCATACTCCTGTGCTTATCATTGTCTCCTTTAGCCTCTCAGCATTGAATCTCACCCTTGCAAGTTCCTGCTCTTCAAATACCTTGCGTGCTTCATTAAAACTTTTGATTTGTGGGTTGAGCAATGGGGGTGCTCCACAAAGGTAGCTGAGCTTCTCTTGGGTGCATATATCATAGTCAAGTCTGTCTCTACGTCTAGCCTCCTTGAACATTCTGCTTTCATTAAATTCTCTGTGAAATATGTCATGTCTAGCATCCAACCTATTGAGAAGCTCCCTTTGCTGAGCTTGCTCTTTCCTTAGTTGAGCTTGTTCCTGTATTACTCTCTCCATGGATCTTTCATGTTCAACAGTTGAATTGTTGATGGCTTCATACATCTTGGCATATTGTTCTTGTTCTAGTTCCATCATGTGTGTTTGATATTCATTTTGCTGGCTCATCCATTGAACTTGAACTTCTCTTTGCTGATTCATTACCTGCCAAAGGTCCCTTTGTTGTTGAGCTTGTTCCTCTTGGCTCCTTTGAATTTGTGAATATTGTCCAGAGAGTCCTTCCAAAGCGGCTTGGAGTTGATTCATGTTCAAGGTACTTGTATCTTCCATTTCTTGGTGCTCTTCTTCTTGTCTTGCTTCTTCCCTTTTCTTTTTTCTTGCTAAAGGTTGCCTCTCTAATTGGGTTGTGGTGACAAATTCCAACCTTTCCTTGGTGAGAGGTTTTCCAATAGAGACCACGTCAGTTTCTTCAAATTCTTCGAGAGGCACTCTAGCTTCTTCACATAAGCGCAGAATAGTACTAGGATATCCTAGCCAGCTGTCCTGTTTGACCTTTTGAGCTATGTCAATGATGTTCTTTGCTATAATTTCTCCAACATTGATCTCTCCTCCTTTCATTATGCAGTGGATCATTATTGCTCTATTCACTGTCACTTCGGAATTATTTGAAGTAGAGATCAATGATCTCCTCACTATGTCATACCATCCTTTTGCTTGAGGTATGAGATCACCTCTCCTGAGTTTGAGTGGTTGTCCATGTGAATCCAACACCCAATCCATGCCTAATCTGCATAAGTCACTTAACACATCCACATATCTTGGATCATTTTCAACCCTTTCCTCATAGCTAGCTTGTTTGAACCGTTTTGGTTTGACCTTTAGCACCCTGTTGATGGCGTTTGGACTAAAGTCAACAGTCACCCCTTTTACATAGCTCATGTATGGCTCTTCATCATCAAATTCTCTTATCACATTAGTGTAAAACTCATGGATGAGAAGCATGTTCACTTCTTGATGTTGGTTACAGAGACTCTCCCATCCCCTTTTCCTAATTATTTTTTGTATCTCAGAATATTCCTCCTTTCTTAGCTTGAAAGGTAACTCCGGGACAACATCTTTGCCTTACATCCAACTAAAGATGCGCTCATTGTGCTTGGATTTGAATCTCCTTCGATCAAAGTGGCTTTGTCCTTCATCTTCTCTCTCAGCTCTTGATGATGAGGCCATTGAGATTCAATTGCAAGGGTCGAATCTTCCAACACCAAACTTAGATGAATGCTTGTCCTCAAGCATAAAGAAAATGTTTATGAAGGGTGTGTAGATAGATATGGTGACAAGGTAAATTATAAAAGCTAGAAAGTGATGGTGAGAGGGAAGGGGGTGGTTCGGGTAGGCAGGGGGGTTAGCGCAATCTATGTTTTGTTGAGCAAAACATATGTCCAAAGCTAAAATTTTCAAGGCAAGGACAAGTTGGGATATGGGTGTGAATTTGGCTGAGGTGAATTGATGAAATGGGGTGATGGAGGAGGGTATATATATATGAGTGAGGATAAAGTGAGGTTTGAAGAATATGGTTGGGGTATTGGAAGTGATATTTATGATGGGGAAATGATGTTAAATGTTCGGTCAAGGCATGGGGAAAAATGAAACTTCTTTGCCTAATGCATGCTAAAGTGTTTTCCTCAATGCACATAATTCAAGACCCATGTGACTTTCTTCTCCTTGTGTGTCCGTGACTTCTCTTCAAGGATTCTCCATCACTTCTTTCTTTCACTTTCCTGCAACAAAATTCCAAAACAGTGAGATTCTTGAAGTGTCTTAACATATGCCAACAATTTATGATGATATTATCTTAAAAATTATACTCTTCTTTTTTTTTATGGAAATAACTACATTGTTGCTCTATGTTCTAGCGTTTTCGTGTATGTGTGGACACCAAACTAAGTTTGTGACTAAGTGTTGTAAAAAAAACTTTTGCAATTATTTTGAGATTGGTCACACCAAACTTAGTTCTTTGCATACACTATATGCTAGTTCACTCTTTATTATCACTAAAGCATGAAATATGTCATGTCTAGCATCCAACCTATTGGCCTCCTTGAACATTCTGCTTTCATTAAATTCTCTGTGAAATATGTCATGTCTAGCATCCAACCTATTGAGAAGCTCCCTTTGCTGAGCTTGCTCTTTCCTTAGTTGAGCTTGTTCCTGTATTACTCTCTCCATGGATCTTTCATGTTCAACAGTTGAATTGTTGATGGCTTCATACATCTTGGCATATTGTTCTTGTTGTAGTTCCATCATGTGTGTTTGATATTCATTTTGCTGGCTCATCCATTGAACTTGAACTTCTCTTTGCTGATTCATTACCTGCCAAAGGTCCCTTTGTTGTTGAGCTTGTTCCTCTTTGAATTTGTGAATATTGTCCAGAGAGTCCTTCCAAAGTGGCTTGGAGTTGATTCATGTTCAAGGTACTTGTATCTTCCATTTCTTGGTGCTCTTCTTCTTGTCTTGCTTCTTTCCTTTTCTTTTTTCTTGCTAAAGGTTGCCTCTCTAATTGGGTTGTGGTGACAAATTCCAACCTTTCCTTGGTGAGAGGTTTTCCAATAGAGACCACGTCAGTTTCTTCAAATTCTTCGAGAGGCACTCTAGCTTCTTCACATAAGCGCAGAATAGTACTAGGATATCCTAGCCAGCTGTCCTGTTTGACCTTTTGAGCTATGTCAATGATGTTCTTGGCTATAATTTCTCCAACATTGATCTCTCCTCCTTTCATTATGCAGTGGATCATTATTGCTCTATTCACTGTCACTTCGGAATTATTTGAAGTAGAGATCAATGATCTCCTCACTATGTCATGCCATCCTTTTGCTTGAGGTATGAGATCACCTCTCCTGAGTTTGAGTGGTTGTCCATGTGAATCCAACACCCAATCCATGCCTAATCTTCATAAGTCACTTAACACATCCACATATCTTGGATCATTTTCAACCCTTTCCTCATAGCTAGCTTGTTTGAACCGTTTTGGTTTGACCTTTAGCACCCTGTTGATGGCGTTTGGACTAAAGTCAACAGTCACCCCTTTTACATAGCTCATCTATGGCTCTTCATCATCAAATTCTCTTATCACATTAGTGTAAAACTCATGGATAAGAAGCATGTTCACTTCTTGAGGTTGGTTACAGAGACTCTCCCATCCCCTTTTCCTAATTATTTTTTGTATCTCAGAATATTCCTCCTTTCTTAGCTTGAAAGGTAACTCCGGGACAACATCTTTGCCTTACATCCAACTAAAGATGCGCTCATTGTGCTTGGATTTGAATCTCCTTCGATCAAAGTGGCTTTGTCCTTCATCTTCTCTCCCAGCTCTTGATGATGAGGCCATTGAGATTCAATTGCAAGGGTCGAATCTTCCAACACCAAACTTAGATGAATGCTTGTCCTCAAGCATAAAGAAAATGTTTATGAAGGGGGTGTAGATAGATATGGTGACAAGGTAAATTATAAAAGCTAGAAAGTGATGGTGAGAGGGAAGGGGGTGGTTCGGGTAGGCAGGGGGGTTAGTTCAATCTAAGTTTTGTTGAGCAAAACATATGTCCAAAGCTAAAATTTTCAAGGCAAGGACAAGTTGGGATATGGGTGTGAATTCGGCTGAGGTGAATTGATGAAATGGGGTGATGGAGGAGGGTATATATATATGAGTGAGGATAAAATGAGGTTTGAAGAATATGGTTGGGGTATTGGAAGTGATATTTATGATGGGAAAATGATGTTAAATGTTCGGTCAAGGCATGGGGAAAAATGAAACTTCTTTGCCTAATGCATGCTAAAGTGTTTTCCTCAATGCACGTATTTCAAGACCCATGTGACTTTCTTCTCCTTGTGTGTCCATGACTTCTCTTCAAGGATTCTCCATCACTTCTTTCTTTCACTTTCCTGCAACAAAATTCTAAAACAGTGAGATTCTTGAAGTGTCTTAACATATGCCAACAATTTATGATGATATTATCTTAAAAATTATACTCTTCTTTTTTTTTTATGGAAATAACTACATTGTTGCTCTATGTTCTAGCATTTTCGTGTATGTGTGGACACCAAACTAAGTTTGTGACTAAGTGTTGTAAAAAAAAACTTTTGCAATTATTTTGAGATTGGTCACACCAAACTTAGTTCTTTGCATACACTATATGCTAGTTCACTCTTTATTATCACTAAAGCATGAAAATAAAAGACTCCTGTGCATGGGTTGCCTCCCATGAAGCGCTTGTTTATCGTCCTTAGCTTGACATTGCAGCTCTTTTGCTCATGTTAGTAAGTGCACATTTTCTTCCTTGCTCCAGGGGCCACCGAGATAAAGTTTCACCCTATGTCCATTGGCTGTGAAGGTCTGTTTTGAAGCTTCATCAAGTAATTCCACATAACCATGAGGAGATACTTTGGTGATGGTATATGGACCAGTTCATCTAGATCTAAGCTTTCCAAGGAAAATCTTCAGCCTTGAGTTGAATAACAACACTTTTTGGCCTGGTTCGAATGTTCTTTGGGAGATCCTCTTGTCATGCCACCTTTTTGCTCCTTCTTTGTATATTCTGGCATTTTCATATGCCTCCAATCTGAATTCCTCTAATTCATTGAGTTGTAGTAGCCTCTTTTCCCCTGCTGCTTGAGCATCTAAATTCAACAGTTTGGTGGCCCAAAAGGCCTTGTGTTCAAGCTCCACAGGGAGATGGCATGCCTTCCCATACACGAGCTGAAATGGAGATTTTCCTATGGGCGTTTTGAATGCTGTTCTGTATGCCCAAAGTGCATCATCCAGCTTCCGAACCCAATCCTTTCTTGTTGCTCCCACAGTTTTCTCCAGGATCCTCTTTAGCTCTCTGTTAGCAAGTTCAGCTTGCCCATTTGTCTGGGGGTGATAAGGTGTGGCCACTTTGTGAGTAACTCCATATTTGTGGAGTAGAGAATTTAGCTTCTTGTTGCAGAAGTGGCTTCCCCCATCACTTATAAGTCCCTTGGGTACTCCAAATCTTGTGAAAATGTTTCTCTTTAGGAATTGCAACACCACGTTGGTATCACATGTGGTGGTGGCTAGTGCTTCTACCCATTTTGAAACATACTCCACTGCCACCAAAATGTATTTGAATGTGTAGGATGGAGGAAAGGGTCCCATGAAGTCTATTCCCCACAAATCATAGAGTTCCACTTCTAAGATGAACTTCTGAGGCATCTCATTTTTCCTTGTCAAACTCCCAGTTCTTTGACATTCATTACAATGGCTCACAAAGTCTCTAGCATCCTTGAAGATGGAAGGCCAGTAAAAACCGCTTTGAAGTACCTTTGCAGCAGTTCTCTCAGCTCCAAAATGGCTACCGTAGCTTGAATTGTGACAATGCCATAGTATGTCCTTTATCTCAACCTCCGGTACACACCTTCTTATCATTCCATCTGGGCACCTTTTGAATAGAAATGGCTCATCCCAGAAGAAGAACTTAGCCTCATGTAACAACTTCTTGACTTGTTGTTTTGTGTATTCTTGTGGTATGATCCTTCCTGCCTTGTAGTTTGCCATGTCTGCGAACCAAGGAACATGTTGAATCTGCAAGAGGTGCTCATCTGGAAATTCCTCATTTATTGATTGAAGATTGTCTTGACATGTATCTTGTGGCACCCTTGATAAATGGTCAGCAACTTGATTTTCACTACCATTTCTATCCTTTATCTCAATGTCAAACTCTTGTAGGAGTAGTACCCATCTAATTAGTCTTGGTTTGGCATCCTGTTTTGACATAAGATACTTAAGAGCAGCATGGTCAGTATATACTAAAACTTTAGATCCAATCAAATATTGTCTAAACTTATCAAAAGCATATACCACAGCTAGCAAATCTTTCTCTGTTGTAGTGTAATTTCTTTGAGTTTCATTCAATACTTTACTTGCATAGTAGATAACATGAAGTTTCTTTTCCTTCCTCTGCCCCAACACAGCACCAATTGCAAGGTCACTTGCATCACACATGAGTTCAAAAGGTAATCCCCAACTTGGGGGTGTGATGATTGGTGCTGTGGTGAGCTTAGCTTTTAGAGTTTCAAAGGCATGTTTACATTCATCATCAAAGAGGAAAGGATTGTTTACCACCAGTAGATTGCTTAGTGGCTTTGCTATTTTAGAAAAATCTTTGATGAATCTTCTATAGAATCCAGCATGCCCTAAGAAACTTCTAACAACTTTCACACTAGTTGGTAAAGGAAGTTTTTCTATAATTTCTACTTTTGCCTTGTCAACCTCTATACCCTTTCTTGAAATTTTGTGACCAAGAACAATGCCTCGGGTACCATGAAATGGCATTTCTCCCAGTTTAAAACCAAATTGGTTTCTTGGCACCTCTTCAAGACTAGGGTGAGATGGTGCAAGCAGGTATTGAAAGAATCACCAAAGACAGAGAAATCATCCATAAAGACTTCAATAAATTTTTCTACCATGTCCGAGAAGATTGATAGCATGCATCTCTGAAAAGTAGCTGGGGCATTACACAGTCCGAATGGCATTCTCCTGTAAGCAAAGACTCCAAAAGGGCAGGTGAAGGAAGTCTTCTCTTGATCCATGGGGTCAACTACGATTTGGTTATATCCAGCGTATCCGTCAAGGAAACAGTAATAGGCATGGCCAGCTAGCCTTTCCAGCATCTGATCAATGAAAGGAAGGGGGAAATGGTCCTTTCGTGTGGCATCATTCAGCCTCCTATAGTCAATGCACATCCTCCATCCAGTCACTGTTCTTGTTGGAATAAGCTCATTCTTCTCATTGACAATGACAGTCATCCCACCTTTCTTGGGTACTACTTGAACTGGGCTAACCCATGGACTGTCAGAGATGGGGTAAATGATCCCAGCTTTACATAGCTTCAGTACTTCTTTTTGGACCACCTCTTTCATTGTGGGATTCAATCTTCTCTGAGGTTGTACTACTGGTTTAGAATTTTCCTCCAAGAGTATTTTGTGCATGCATATGGCAGGGCTTATGCCTTTCAAGTCATCAATGGTCCACCCCAGCGCTTCTTTGTGAGCTCTCAAAACTACAAGTAGCTTTTCTTCTTCCTCAGCACTCAATGTAGAGTTGATGATCACTGGGAAGCTGTCCTTTTCACCAAGAAATGCATATTTAAGATGAGGTGGTAGTGGTTTCAACTCTTGTTGTGGTGCCTCTTCTTTCTTAGCTTCACTTGGTTCCTCTGGTGTTTCCAACTTGTTCTCTTCTTGTCCTTGGATGTCCTGGACTTCCTCCTGTTTCACTTGATGGTTTATTTCAAGTATTTCTTCAACTAAAGAATCCACCACATCAATCCTCATGCAACTCTCTTTCTCAATGGGGTGTTGCATTGCCTTGAAGACATTTATGGTCATTTGCTCATCATGTACCCTGAAGATCATCTCTCCCTTTTCCACATCAATGATTGTTCTAGCTGTAGCCAAGAAGGGTCTACCAAGGATAACTGAATTGCTCCCCTCTTCGTCCATATCTAGGACCACAAAATCAGCTGGGAATATAAAGTTCCCCACTTCCACCAAGAGGTTCTCAACTACACCATTTGGTATTTTGATAGATCTGTCAGCAAGTTGAAGTGACATCCTTGTGGTTTTCAACTCTTCTATCATCATTTTCTTCATCATGGTAAGGGGAATTAAGTTAATGTTTGCTCCCAGGTCACAGAGTGATTTGTCAATGACTATACTCCCAATTGTGCATGGTATGAGGAAACTGCCTGGATCCTTGAGTTTTGGTGGCAGTCCCCTTTGAATAATGGCACTACACTCTTGAGTGAGAATCACTGTTTCTTTCTCTTGCCAACTTCTCTTCTTGGTGATTAATTCTTTAAGAAACTTTGCATATAGTGGCATTTGTTCCAAAGCCTCCGCTAATGGGATGTTGATTTCAAGTTTCTTAAAGATTTCCAAGAACCTTGGGAATTGTTGATCTTTCGTTCCTTTGTGTATCCTGGTTGGATATGGAAGCTTGGGTACATAGACTTTCACTCCTTCATTCTTGTTTTCCTGTTGTGGCTTCACACTTTCCTTGTTATTGGAGTGGTTGTCTAGAGTGGGTGTCTTGCTTTGTGGTTTTTCATCTTCCTTGCCTTCTTGGGGTGTTGCTATCTTGTCTTCATCTTGCTTGCTTGATGTGCGTTGCTCTTTGAGTTTTATTGCTTCTTTGTTAGGACTTCCTCCAATTACTTTGCCACTTCTCAACTGAAGAGCTTTGCATTCTTCTCTTGGATTGGGCACTGTGTCACTTGGAAGGATATTGGTTGGCCGTTCAGCTTGTTTAGCCAATTGTCCCACTTGCCATTCAAGGCTCTTCATGGTAGCTTCATTTCTTTCTTGTACTTTGATCAAGCTTTGAGTGGACTGAGCAATTGCTTGTAGGGCTGCCTCAAGACTTGAAAGTCTACTTTCATGATGGTCAATTGGTGGTACGATGGGAGTGGAATGTGGTTGCTGGAAGTTGTTTGTAGGGGTAGTGTGGTAGTTTTGGGGGTTAGATGTTGGTGCGGGAATACTATTTTGATGAGTTTGTGGATTGTGGTGAGGTGGTTGATATGTGTTTTGTGGTTTCTTGTATTGGTTAGTGTTGTTGGATGGGTGGTTTTGGTTGTTTGTGTTGCGGGAATGGTTGGAGTTGTTGTTCTTCTGCCACTGGTTTTGATTATCACCCCATCTCAGGTTGGGGTGGTTCCTCTAGGATGAGTTGTATGTGTCACCATGAAAGTCATTTTGAAATGAACTTGAGGTGTTTTGCATGTATTGAACTTGTTCTTGTTGTTGCTCAACATTGCCTGCTTCATTTTGACCCCATTCAATTGAAGTCTGATTTGTTGTACTCACTGAAGCTAGTTGGAGGCCATCTATTCTCTTAGCCATCATTTCCATTTATTGTTGGATTTGTTGGTGCATCAACTTGTTCTATGCCAAGATAGTATCCACTCCTTCTAGTTCTAACACACCTTTCTTTTGAACGGGTTGACGTTGCCTCTGATGAGCAAAGAAGTATTGGTTATTTGTCACCATGTCTATGAGATTCTGAGCTTCTTCGGCTGTGTTCATTAATTGTAGTGAGCCTCCTGCAGAGTAATCCAAAGATTCTTGAGATTTTTCAGTCAACCCTTCATAGAAATTTTGAAGTTTATCCCATTCACTGAACATCTCAGGTGGACATTTTCTAATCAAGGTTTTGTATCTTTCCCATGCTTCATACAATGTTTCCCCATCCATTTGAGTGAATGTTTGCACCTCTGTTTTTAACCTGATGATCCTCTGAGGTGGATAGAATTTGGATAGGAATTTATTCACCAGATCATCCCAAGTGTTGATACTTTCTTTGGGAAATGTCTCTAGCCATTGAAATGCCTTATCCCTTAAAGAAAATGGGAATAACAGCAACTTGTAAACATCTGGATGCACACCATTTGTCTTGACAGTTTCACAAATTCTTAGGAAGACAGATAGGTGTTGATTTGGGTCCTCAAGTGGGCCTCCTCCATAAGAGCAATTGTTCTGCACGAGAGTGATGAGTTGAGGCTTCAATTCAAAATTGTTTGCATGAACATTGGGGGCAAGTATACTGCTCCCACAGTGTCTTGGATTTGGGAGAGTGTAAGAGGATAGAACTCTCCTTTGAGGTGGGTTATTATTATTGGCAACTCCCTCTGGGTTGTTATTGTTGGTAGCCCCCTCAGCATGGTTATGTGAATTGCCCTCCATGACTTGGTCTTCTCCTTCTGAATCCTCCTCACCAATTATGTTTTTTCCTCTTTCAGCTCGTCTTAATCTTCTGAGGATTCTTTCGTCTTGTTCACAAAAAGTGGATATAGTTCTCCTTGTACCTGACATGCAACCAAAGCATAAGAATCACCCAACACCAGAAAGACAATAATATTTCAATCCATGGCTGAAGAAAATTATGCAATGATGTCAGTTGGTTTAAGCAAAATTCAAACAGTTAGTGTGTTAGTTAAAAGTTAAAGAACAAAAATAAAAAGTGCTAGATCTAGATCTTCATTTCACTTAATCATTGTTAATCTTTTTCAATCCCCGGCAACGGCGCCAAAAACTTTATACGTAAAAAATTAATTTCACGTAATTACCGGCAAGTATACCGAGTCGTATCAAGTAATAAAACTCACTAAGAGTGAAATCGATCCCACAGAGATTGGTAGATTAAGCAACTTTAGTTAAATGGTAGATTTAGTCAAGCAAACATGGTTTTGATTTCATGAGATCTGTAATTTTTGAACAAAATTGCAAAAATTAAATGACAAGGAATCTAAAGAATTGAAATGAAGAAAGAAAATAAAAATAAATGACTGAAACTTAAAGTGCAAGAAACTTAAATGACATCAAAAGTAAATTGCAAGAAGGTAGAGTGCTGAATTATAGAGAGCGGGGAAGTAAATTGCAAATAATTGAAACTGAATCTAAATAGCAGGAAAGTTAAAGTGCTTGAATGTAAAAGGGAATTGGGTAATAAGCATTTAAAATAACTAAAGAGCAAAAGAAGTGAGAATTAATGATGGAGAGGATCATTAGGGATCAGAGATGCAAATTCTCATGAATTGATGTTGATCAATTCCTTCTCAATCATGGGTATAGATCCATGGCAAATTATGGGTAATTGAATTCCAATCTCTTGGTAACTCAATTTCTCTCAACACAACCAATTGCCACTCTCGTGATCTAATTGTTCATGAGAAGAGATGAAGTTCATTTCCTAATCTAAGCCACACAACTTCCAGAATCTCAACTAAGGAAGGTTACATCTCACATACCAACCAAAGTATATTGATCAAGGAAATCATGAAAGGAAGAACTCTAAACTGAATTATGTGACTCCTTTCTCAAATTCACCACATAATTCATATAGATTAATCCCTCTCTCGATGGTGATTGAATCTATGAAGAACAAGAGCTTCCTTTTAGATAAACCACTTGAATTGAGAAGGAAAAGAAAAGTTGTCAACTCATTCAAATGAGCAGAGCTCCTCCCCCTAATGAAAATGGGGTTTAGTGAGTCATAGCTCCAATTTCAACAAAAATTATAACGATGAAAATTAAACTAAGTGTAGAGAAGAATGAAGAAGAAGAAGAAGTTCTTAAAACTGAAATTCAAAGTTGATAGAAGAAAACAAAATAGAATATGGTTTAGAAGCAGTGAAGAATAGAAAATGCTAGAAAATGTCTAAGTGTCCAAAAAGTCTCAAAACAAGTTCAAAGCAAAAAGTAAAAGTAAAAGTAAAAAAAAAAGTTCTTCTAAGTATCCAACTTTTCTCTATTTATACTACTCCTAAAACTCCTTCAGAGATCTTTAATTTGGGCTAGCAATGTGGGCTTTCTCTTTGTTGAATTCCTGGCTCAATGGAAGAAGTTGCTGGCCTTTGTGAGGAACAGAGGAAGCAGAGCAAGTTGTCATCAATTTTGGCCTATTGAGGGGCGTTACTGGCAACCACGCCAGTGTTGTAGCACGTTGGAAACGTGTGATTGTCCTAGGCTGGTGGCTTGGTGCTGGGTGTTGTTAGCCCAAGTTGTTGCTAACAACTTGGTTCTCTTCTTCTTGACCCTACTTTCATGCTTAATGTTGCCCAGAATTTGAGTATCAATTCTCTACTTCAATATAGACTATCATATATCATTGGAAAGCTTAGAGTGTCTTCTTTCTAATGCACTTAGAATCATCTCAATTGGATTTTTCTAGCTCAAGTTATGCTTCCTCAAAGAAGGTAAGGTCGAGCTGCCAAGTTGTTGCTAAACACGCCCCTCTCTTCCCAAGTTGGCAACGTGCCAAGCCTCCCAAGGCTGAGTTATGGGGCTGGCGTTGTCCTCAAACACGCCCCCTTGTTGGCATGTTGGCAACGTGCTCGTTGCTTCCCTCCAGGGCTGCTTTCTAGCCTTCAACTTTTGCTTGTCAGGTTGCCTTGGAACACGCCTATAGAGCTTGGCGTTGGCAACGTGCTCGAGTGAAGGAAAGTTGCTCTCCAAACTTGTTTGCTGCGTTGTTGTGGATAACGCCCATGCATTTCAGCGTTGGCAACGTTGGCTTCCTTTCCTAGACAGCCTCCTTGCTTGGCGTTGTCACAAAACACTCCAACTCTTCCTGGAGTTGGCAACGTGCTCGAGTCATCCTCAAGGCTCCATGCTTGTTGCTTGGCGTTGTCATTGAACACGCCTATGTTTCCTGGCGTTGGCAACGTGCTTGAGTTGGAGAAGTGCCATCCAAGTTGCCTTGAGTTGTTGTCAAACACGCCAATGAAGAGTGGCATTGGAAACGTGCTCGATGGGTGGAGATCCAAGGCTTGCTGTGTTGCCTTGGAACACGTCTCTTGTTCCTGGCGTTGGCAACGCCAGCTTCTCTCCTTCCTGGGTCAAGCCTTGCTTGTCTGCGTTGCCAAGGAACACTCCAATGAAGCAGCACGTTGGCAACGTGCTCTCCAAGTTTGCCTTCTTCCAAGATTTCCTCCCTGGCGTTGCCTCTAAACACTCCAGTGAAGCAGCACGTTGGCAATGTGCTCGAGCTTCTTCCCTGGGCAAATTCTTCTAGCCCAGCATTGCCTTGAACAACGCCTATACTTCCCACGTTGGCAATGCCCTCGAAGCTCCTCCCTGGCCCAATTTGGCAACGCCCAAATATGCTCTCCAGGGATGCTTGGCGTTGCCTTCAAAAACTCACCCTTTCTCCAAGTTGGCAACGCCCAAATGTGCTCTCCATGGCTGCTTGGCGTTGCCTTCAAACACTCACCCTTTCTCCAAGTTGGCAACACCCAAATGTGCTCTCCAGAGCTGCCTTACATTGTTGGGCATTGTTGATGGAAACTCAAGTTGGAATGCAAGTTGGCAACGTGCAACTCTTCTATATTCATTCTCCAGGGCTGCCTGGCGTTGCCTAGGAGCACGCCCTTGTTCCTGGCGTTGGCAACGCCAGCAACTTCTCTTCTTCTTGCCCAACTTGCTTCTTAAGTTGTTGCCAAGCACTCCAATATAACTCCAAGTTAGCAACGTGCGTGTTTCTCTTCTTCAATGAGTTGTTAGCCACTTGCTTGCTTCATTCTTGCTTCAATGCCTTCTTGTTGCATCACCTATCATAAACAAGGAAACTTGCTTCAAAGTCTCACCAATTCATGCAATCAATGCAATCAACTTCATGAGATTTATTTATTTATGCCTTCCTTGACTCATTTGCATGAAATTTGCCACAATTAATATGGTCCTTGGTATTCTTATGTATGAAAACAAAACTCATGAAAATACTTGTCTAATTCAAAGAAAATGAGTGAAACTAAGCTAGAACTAACTAAACTGACTAGCTAATCTAACAAATATGCGAATGCATCACATCCTCTTGTGAAAATGGTCCAAACGCTCTGTCACAGCACGGCTAATCATCTGAGGTTCTCGATCATACTGGAATAGGATTCACCCTCCTTTTGCGTCTGTCACTACGCCTAGCACTCGCGAGTTTGAAGTTCGTCACAGTCATTCAATCCCAGAGTCCTACTCGGAATACCATAGACAAGGTTTAGACTTTTTGGACTCTCATGAATGCCGCCATCAATCTAGCTTATGCCACGAAGATTCTGATTAAGAGATCCAAGAGATACTCATTCAATCTAAGGTAGAACGGAAGTGGTTGTCAGGCACGCGTTCATAGGGAATGATGATGATTGTCACGTTCATCACATTCAGGTTGAAGTGCGAATGAATATCTTAGAAGCGGAATAAGTTGAATAGAATAGAAAAACAGTAGTACTTTGCATTAATCTTTGAGGAACAGCAGAGCTCCACACCTTAATCTATGGAGTGTAGAAACTCTACCATTGAAAATACATAAGTGAAAACTCCAGGCATGGCCGAATGGCCAGCCCCCAAAACGAGATCACAGGATCAAAATTACAATCCCAGATCTTCCAAAGATGTCTAATACAATAGTAAAAAGTCCTATTTATACTAAACTAGTTACTAGGGTTTACAGAAGTAAGTAATTGATGCATAAATCCACTTCTGGGGCCCACTTGGTGTGTGCTTAGGCTGAGCTTGAATGTTACACGTGCAGAGGCTTTTTCTGGAGTTGAACGCCAGGTTGTAACGTATTTCTGGCGTTCAACTCTGGTTTGTGACTTGTTTCTGGCGTTTAACTCCAGACAGCAGCGTAGAACTGGCGTTCAACGCCCTTTTACGTCATCTAAACTCGGTCAAAGTATGGACTATTATATATTGATGGAAATCCCTGGATGTCTACTTTCCAACGCAATTGGAAGCGCTCCATTTTGAGTTCTGTAGCTCCAGAAAATCCACTTTGAGTGCAGAGAGGTCAGAATCCAACAGCATCAGCAGTCCTTCTTCAACCTCTGAATCTGATTTTTGCTCAAGTCCCTGAATTTCAGCCAGAAAATACCTGAAATCACAGAAAAACACACAAACTCATAGTAAAGTCCAGAAATGTGAATTGAATATAAAAGCTAATAAAAACATCCCTAAAGTAACTAGATTCTACTAAAAACATACTAAAAACAATGCCAAAAAGCGTATAAATTATCCGCTCATCAATAGCCCTATGACGCTTTCCTCTTTTCTGAAGGTTCACCCTCCGACCTTCAGGGAGACCTCAAATCCCATCGAGGCGGATAATTAGATTCAGACAATGGAATGGATGCTGCAGGCTCAGCAAGTTTCTGAAGAGCAGTGGGTCGAATTTGGAACCTATCAGTTGCAAGGCAAGGCTCAGTATTGGTGGAAGGGAACATGGCGTATCCTACAGCCAGACGGTGTTGTTATCTCTTGGGAAGTGTTTCGCACATAATTTTACAGAAAGTATTTTCCAAGCTCAGTCAGAAATGCCAAAGAGCTTGAATTGCTTCAATTAAAATAAGGCCAAATGACTGTTGCTGAGTATACTAACAGATTCAAAGAATTGTGCCGATTTTCTCGCATTTGCCAAGGTGCGCTTGAGGATTTTGCAGAATGGAAGTGCATTAAGTACGAGGGGGCCTTCGGAGTGATATTCTGAGCTTTGTTGCACCGATGGAGATCAGGGTGTTTTCTGAACTTGTGAACAAGAGCCGAATTGTTGAAGAATGTGTGAGGAACGCAGCCGTGGCAAAGAATGATAACCAGGAGTTTTTCCGAAGAGACCACCATCAGAACTTGGTACCGAGGAATCAAGAATTAAAGAGGACTGAAAACTACCGACCAAATAGGCAGCATAAAAACAAGCATGGTATGTGTTACTGGTGCGAATCACTAGGGCATCTAGTTAGGGACTGCCCTAGTCCACGTAGGATGACTCGTTATGTAGATCGATCACAACCCCGAGGTTAAGGTAATTGCAATCACCAAATTTAGGGAGCAATGTAACATTCAGGGGTATCATAATTACTCCTAGCCTAAGATAGGGAAGAAAAATCTATCAGTGAAATGTCAAGTTTAGTATAGGACTTAGAACCAAACGAAATCATTCCGAGTAGGATATTGCCGTCAAAACTTGCAGAGTTTAGTGAAGTTTTTGTTGGTGTTGGATGAATGATCAAGACACTTAGAGATAAGCAAATCAGAGGCATAGGGCAATAGTTTATCCACATAGGAGGGCCTAAGGTGACGGTGGGTCACAACGAGGAGAAGGTAGGCTGAAACTGATTCCTAAATTTTATTTGTGTTATAGGAAGTAAGACATCGCAGTTACCATAATTAAGATAAACCAGAACTGTAGGTGTCAAAACTTAACAACCCAAAACTGCGAGGGAGAGGCATGACACGAATTTGGCTTTTAGCTGCAAATTGCTTAGGTGGCGAGAGAGAGTGAATAGCGATAAAGATTAGAGCCGAGGACCAAATCATTCTTGGTTACCTTATGTACAATAACACTATTAAAGTCGACAAAACTTGGAAAGCTAGATGAAGTGAGTAGTAGAAACAAAGTCCGTTCGATTAAGCGTTCTTAGTGTGAAATACCGATGATGTCAAAGGAAGAAGAAGATAACAACAGAAAGACTTTCGATGATCAACTTACTGTAGTTCAATCTAAAAGCCAATTACAATATCACCTTTGTCAAATCGTCAGTGTACCATGGTTACATCACAAGTCAGCAACCCAAACATTTCCATACTCATTATTACTCGAGCTTATTTCAACACTATAGTTGGTTATTTGGTAGCTCTCCCGATCCTACTTCTTAGTTCATAGTTTGTCTACTTTTGGAAGCCCTTTAACATTTAAAGTTGATTATTCTTTTAAATTATTCAACTCCTCTATGCCTCAGCTACACATTTTAACTTGAAAACGTGTACTCGTTCTCAACTCACACACAATCAACTTTCATCACAACCAATCATGAATTCATCTTTTACAATGCCATCAAACAAACTAGAACCGATCTTATCACGAGCCTACTCGCTAATTCCCAACCTTATCAGCTCTCGTCATTTAGCCATACAAGACAAATATAAGTAACCCGCGAGTACCCGATAAGTTTTGCAACATTCGTAATGAATTGGCCATCTTTTCAAATTTTCACTCCTTACTTGCATGAACCTTGTCTGGACATACTTACGTCATTTCTGAACTTGAGAAATTTTTTGTGAATAGAGTTTCTCACCTTCGCAATTTATATTCTTCAGAATTCAATTGAGACTTACTTGACTCAAAATTCCTTGATTCTCTCTCTCACGATTTCAAGATCGAATCCCTCTCTTACTATGCATCTTGATTTTTTTCTTGTGAGTTTTGTTTAACATCTTAAGACATAGTACGGTCATCATACCAGATGTCCTTTTTCATTACTTATGAACTCCGTTCGTGTGACGTGAACGTCTCTCAGCTTGATGTTTTTTAGAAGTTACCTCACGCGCGATAAACATCTTGTATAGTTCCTAAAAATAGCCATCAGGGAGGTAACTCACTAAGAGCAAAACTATTAGATATGAGAGAAGGAATGTGTAATATACCACAACGAAAAAAAGATTAAGCGAATTTAAGTTGAGGATAGAATTGTGTAAAGCCAACAGATAAGTTATAAGAATAAGAAAGGAGGAGACCTAGATAGTTTCAAGGAGAAAATCATGCATTCTTAAAAGTTACTTCAACAGAATAGAATCGGGAGTAAACAAGACCAAGTGATTAAAAACCGAGACACATTAAATCGTTTAAAGTATTAAGATAGATTAGGGGCCGGTAAGGTATCCAGTAGCTTTCCCACTGTATCCTTTGAACCTACACGATATATCCACATTCCACCATGCCGGTAGTATACCTTTGAGATAAACCACGTTTTACAGTCTGAGTCAATCTAATTAAAAGGAGATTTGACGTATCGAGTAACTTTGATTGAGGTTGACAATACCAGTATAAACAACTAGGTGGAAGAGTAGTATCAATAATAAAAATTGCTTGCAATCAGGTTGAGATCGAAGGACACACTTGAAAACTCGAATTGGATATGCGGAAGGACTACCCACGCCTCTTTTCAGGTAACTAGATCTGAATTTTGAGGAAAAAATTCTTAATTAGGTGGGAAGGATGTAAACCCCAGAAAATTAGCAAATAATTAGTCAATAAATTAATTTTTAATAAAGAAAATTAGAAATATGAATATTATATTAAATTAGGATAGAGCTCATTAAAACAAGAATTTTGACACTAATTTCAAAGAATTTGGCCCAAGATTGGGCCGACCCAGGCCCAAATCAACCCAATCCTTATTTGAAGAACCCAGCTTCCCTTTTCCTTTTCTTTAATTCATGCTGCAACATTGAAGGGGGGAAGGGAAGCATCCCAAACCCTTATACCAAATTCAAACCACCACAACTTTCCACTCTGATCGCCGCACCGTTTGCAGCCACGCGACCACCGCGTCGAGCTCTACAATTCCATTGGAACAATTTCATAGGTAAGTCACTATACCATTCCAGTTTCTCTACCCCTTGAAATTTGAAAATTGGTAAGAACCCATATTGAGATTTTGTTGATTTTGGTATTCTAGGTTTCATTTAGCTTGCGGAACTTGTTGGGTTTGGTTCATTTGGTCCTTCGGTACGATAAGTATCATTAGCCCTATTCAACCCTTTGATTTAGTGTATTGAGAATTAAATTTTGGATATATGTGTGGTATATATATGTTAGGTGTGTATGTACGAATGATATAAAACCCTTGAAACCATTGGGAGCTTGATTTGAGAACTCGGTGGGTGTTGGAGTTGAGTTTTGGTGATTGAAGGATTGCCCTTTTTGCCTAAGTGGGTTGCCTTGGACAATACGTGGAAATCGGCCAAGGTATGGTTTAGGTTTCGCATATGTAATATATAATGTTCTCTAAAGACTTAGGCTAGTTGACAATAAGATAGGAATGAATGTATGAGCATGTAAATTGATTAGTGCCTAATGATAAATGTTGAGTTTTGCCTTGATTGTAAATTGGAAAAACGTACGCTCACACGTACACGTGACCCGGCATTTGTGTACGCGTCCAGTCGCTCGCGACGCGACCAACCCTTTCAGGCTGGGATCCACGCCCACGCGTATGCGTATCCCACGCGTACGCATGGCCGCTGTTTTAGCAAAATCTGGCTTTTGAGTTTTAAACCTAATTTCAAACTTCTAAACCTCTATTTTCATTCTTTTAGTCATAAAAAATAGTAGTAACTCTAGTATTAAGTTGAAGCTAGAAAATAGAGGTAACCTGAAGATGAAGTAAAGGTTGAAAATGATGAGATTTGGGATGACTGTGTGTGGCCGGAATGGTCGAGATGTGTGTGTGGCCAAAATGGTCGAGATGGCAAGGTCTGGGTGTGATGCCGCTTGTGTATTAACTTGAAAATGTGTTTGGATGGCAAGTTGAGAATGGAAGCTCCCTCTCTTGTCATGACGAGCATGTGGAGAAGGTGGAAAGGCACTCTCCTTCATATTGTTTTCCCTACATTCTTCTCTGGTTACAAGGTGGAAAGGCATACTCCTTCGATGTGAAAAGGCACTCTCCTTCGTGAAACCACCAGGAGAAGGTGGAAAGGCACTCTCCTTCGTTTATGATCCTCCTGGAAATGCGCAACCTAGAGACTAATGTCTGGGTTAGCTACCAAATGTATCGATTTCTGGCAAAGTAACTGTTCCGAGGGTTACCTGAAACTATAGGTCGATCTCGGATGAGATCGTCTATACTGGTCGGAGATGACGTGTCCGGCTGGTGGGTGGCGGCCAGAGCTGTCGTGTCCGACTTGTTGGACTGGCTGCACTACTGATCCTTCGTCACCGGAGGCAGGGGGTACCTGCAAGGGACTCCGATACTTAAGTTAGCAAGGGTATTAAGCAGGTTTTTAGTAGAATCAGAGTATTAGTTATACCTGGGTGCTCCAGTGTATTTATAATGGTTGTAGAGTGACCTTTTTAGATAAGATAAGTTAGTTATCTTATCTTATCTTATCTTTATCTTTGAGTTGAGGTCAGCTTATCTTCAAGGGAACTGCCCTTATCTCTATAGGCTTAGACCGCCTTTGGATTTGGGTCGTGTTCCTCTATTTGGGCCCTTACCGGGCTTTCCTGTCGATTTGACCGACCTCTTTGAGAAGAGGTCGGATAGCCTGACCTGAGGAGGTCATTCGTTTTATTGCTGAACATCCCGGATCGGATAGCTCGACCTAGGGTGTGAACAGTGCCCCTGCTTGAGCTCGGTCTTCTGTTTTGAGGTCAAGTCCTTGACTTCGATCTTTCTCCAGTGAAGCCGAACTCGAGCATTTTTTCGATTGCTTTCTTTGTAGAAACTTTTTGAATGTGGAACGTTTTCCTCTAAAAGCGTGCACTTTTATATCAGTGCTTTTGTTCTTGGGAATGTGCGAGGGTTTAATACCTTCATTAATTGGTATTAATTGCCCCGTTTCCCTTGGCTTTATTTTTGAATTTTTTCAATTAGAAATGGTTTCTCTCCTTCATTTTTCTTTGTAACTTCTCCCTTCATTCTCTTGCTTTTTGTTTTTCGCCTACAGCTTGCCTTTTCTTACGTTGCGGCGTCATTCAGTGATCCGACGATTTCGTTTTTCCATCTTCAACTCTTCTGAAGCTTTTCGCTTTTTTCCAGGTTGGTTCTATTTACAGTTTCTTCACTTTTTTCGTTGCTTTGTCTTTGGTTTTCTGATAAATCCTTGATATTTGGCTGCATGTCGAAAAAATCTTGAACATTTCTATGATCTTTTGTTTGCTTGTCGCTGTAATGTGTTTTTTCTTTTTCGTTTTTACGCATACTCCTGGTATTTCTGTTTGAGGCTTCCTAGGGCTTTGCATCTTCTACTGTCGCTTCTGGCTATTTTTTTAAAAAAACTGTATCTTGCTCACAATTTCAAAAGATTGCCCCTTGACTTCTGCTCTGTTTTGGTGGCTTTCCTTGTTGCTGTACCTTTGTAGGAGATAACGATACCCATAATTTAATTTTTGCCTTTTGTTCGGAGTGCGTTTTCTTGACTTCCTCTTAATGCTTTTGTTGCTTGTTAGTTCTGTCTGAGACTGTGAATTTTGGGAGGTAATTATTTTGATGATTTTTGATTTGTAACTCATGGCTTTTCTTCTCGGAGTGTTATCTTCCTGTCAGGACGTGTAGAGATGTAAACTTGTAGGTTTCCTTGAGTCCTCGCTCCCTAACTTGCCCCCAAAAGGATGCCTCTGGATCTTTAGTGTGGGTCCCAGGGGTTTCCTTTTGTTTGTATTGCTCCGTGTCGCGCTTGTCCGAGCTGTTCTGAGATGTTTTGTTTTTTATCCGAGATGTTTTGGGGTTAGTAATCTGTTTTTTTCTCTTCTTGCTGTAGGACTAGTTGACCTCATGTCTTCTCGCAAGAACATTGTTGAGACATCTTCTCAGGTCCCTAAGGGCATGGCTGATTGGATGGATTCAATGGTTCTTTTGTGTGTTTCTTTGGTTGATTCTGAATTTTGTCAGCAGCTTAGGCAATTTCATAGGGTTTGTAGTAGTGTTGGTGAGGAAAAAAATTACGAACTTGTACCTCCCACTTCCGAAGAGAGAGTTTGTTTCTCTACTCGGGTTGCTGGAGATCTCCTATTTTCTATGCTTACGATTTCTTTTTTGGCCAGATGAGTATCACCCTTCTTTTTACTGATTTTGAGACCAACCTGTTATGGTCTTGTAATGTTGCTCCTTCCCAACTTCACCCCAATTCATGGGGTTTCATAAAAATCTTTCAATTGTTGTGTCATGGATTCGGTATTCCTGCCTCGCAATCTCTTTTCTTCTATCTCTTTGTTTTGACAAAGCCTGGGGTAGTAAAGAAGAAAGCTGCTTGGGTTTCTTTCCGAGCTTCCCAGGGAAAGAAGGTCTTCTCCATGTTTGATGAATCTTTTCGTGAATTTAAAAATTACTTTTTCAATGTCCGAGCTGTTGAAGGAGCTCGACCCTTTTTTCTGGAAGAAAATGATGAGCCCGCCTTTCCCTTGGAATGGCAAAAGGATGTGAGAGTATCTAGGTATACATGGGAAATGTTGGATGAGGCTGAGCAAGCTTTTGTGACTGTCTTGGAAGAACACTGGGGTCAGCCTCCCCATCTCAACACAAAGAAATTTGTAACCAATCCCTCTCTCCTCCAAACTGAGCTGGGTAGTTATGTTTTTTATTTTCCTCTATTGTCTGCTCCTATATTGTTCACAAACTCTTTTCCGATTTGTGACTTGATTCCTTACTGTTGTGTTTTGCTTGCAGAGATGATTAAAAATAATGAATCTATGAAGGCCTTCAAAAGGGCGAGGAAAGCTACCGCGGCCCAAAACGTCTCGGCCAAGGCGGCCAGGTAGGGATCTTCCCAGGCTCAGTCGAATCCGGCCGTTTCGAGCTCACCTGGGGCGAGGAAGGTAATCCCGACTCCCCGGGTTCGTTTGATTTATCCTTCCCAAGCCTTTGTTGCTACTTCTGGTGCTCCTCCCAACAAAAAGCAAAAAACTATTGAGCCTTTCAACCTTGATGCCCCTGATTTTGATGCGGTCGAGTTCATAGATCAGCAGATCGGACCTTACGGTGTCCTCCCTATGGATGACGTATCACTCCTTCGCCATTTGGACTTTATAACTCGGAGTAGTGTTAAGATGGCGCACATGGGGGCTGCCTTGTACCGAACTGTCCAAAATCTTCCTCTTCATGCTACCAAAGCCTTCATGGAGGAGGCTAAACAGGAGTTTGATCGGATGATGGGCTTGAAGGAGGGGCTCGAAGTGAAAGTGACAAAACTGGAGAAGAAGCTGGAGAGCGAGAAGGCTAGCTCCCTTGCCTTGGCGGCTTCTGTGAGGTTGGCCAAGGACACGGCATTGAGGCATAAAGACAGCTATGTTACATCCTATCGGGAGGTAATGCGTCTGAGGGAGGAGTTAGAGTCTGCCCGAGCTGATTACTCCGAGCTCCAAGGTCACCTTGTCGGCAGCGTGAATGCTGCTTATGAGAACCTGAAGGAGCAGGTTCCGATTCTGGCTCCCGAGGTCGACCTCTCTCTCTTCAGCCTGGACAATGTTGTGAGGGATGGTAAGATCATCCCTGACGACCCGGATGATGATGATGTCGAACCTCCCCCTGCGCCTGCTGTCAAAGTGTCAATTTTTATAGTTCCTTCAGTTGAGGTCGGTCATCCCGTATCCCATCCGGACTGTCAAATCCTGAATCGGGATGATGGGACTGTGGATGCTGTGCCCATTCAGACTCGCCCTCTTTCTCCCCGTGCTGATGCTACCGGGAAGACTTCTGATGTTTAACTGAACTTTTTTATATTGATTGTGTAGATAGCCCGGCTTGTGGGCTTTTAAACTCTTTATTTTGTAAATTTCATTTTGCTGACTGTTGACACTTGTTTAGTTGCTTGTTTAGCAACCTTAGGCTAAAAAATAATAAGTAGCTTCCAAGTTCTTGGGGCTAATTTGGGTAGCCCCTTTGAATTTGTTTTTATCACAACTTCGCGCCTTTAGTATCATATCGATCTTTATCTCGTCTAGGAACTTTTTCTAGGCTTTTGGTAGTGCTTGGGATCTTGTTGCTCGATCTCTTTGAGTGGCGTTTGTGATTTTGGCTTTGATTCCTTTTGAGGCAAAAATCCTATTATTTTGGACCTTTTGTGAGGTCTCTGGCAAGTATTACTTTTTGTAGCCTTTGCACTTTATGTGGATCGACTTCGTCATGTCGGGTTAAGTTATTTTGTAATCCTCTTTCTTGGACTTTGTTCAAGTCTCTTTCAGGGATTACTTCTATAACTTTATGTTTTGGACCGACTTCGTCATGTCGGATCGAGTTATTTTATAATCCTCTTTCTTGGACTTTGTTTAAGTCTCTTTCAAAGATTACTTCTATAACTTTGTATTTTGGACCGGCTTCGTCATGTCGGATCAAGTTATTTTGTAATCCTCTTTCTTGGACTTTGTTTAAGTCTCTTTCAGGGATTACTTCTATAACTTTGTGTTTTGGGCCGACTTCGTCATGTCGGGCCCTTTCAAGTTACTTTTGTAATCCTCTTTCTTGGACCTTGTTCAGGTCTCTTTCAGGGATTACTTCTATAACTTTGTGTTTTGGGCCGACTTCATCATGTCGAACCCTTCTAAGTTAAAGTAATCCTCTTTTATAGGGTTGGCCAGACCTCTTTCCAGGGTTTACTTATAACTTGGTTTGACTTGGTCCGACTTCTTAACGTCGACCAGTCTTTTAAGTTATTATTTAGCAATCCATCAGGACCTCGTCAGGTCCTTTCTCCGGATCACTTTCGATAACTTCTTGCATTATTCTGTTTTTATCTTTGCCAATTTGTAGAAAGTGGATTAAATCCTTGTTTAGTCGACCTTTAGATGAATTTAGTTTTCATCTTTGTTGGTCTTTATCGTGATCGTGCAATGAATTTATTTTTCACTTTCTGCCAATCTGTCGCTTTATAATCGGACGATGAATGTTTCAGATTAATGCGTCTTGAAAACTTTATAGAACGTCTAATATATTTTATTTAAAAGAAAATATGTATATATAGAGTTTTCTGGATCTCAACTTGGTGCCTCATTAAAAAACCTTTTCAGGAAAAAGAGTGCATCCTATGTTGAGATCTTTTACCTTCTCTAGCTATAGTACCTTCTTAGGTTGCAGGCATGCCACGACCTAGGAAGTTCTCGCCCGTCGAGTTTGGATAGTCTGTAGTAGCCCTTTCCCATGTACTTCTATGACTCGGTAGGGTCCTTTCCAGTTTGCTGACAGCTTTCCTTCTCCAGGTCGAGTTGTTCCAATATCATTTCGGATTAGGATAAGATCATTCTCAGCAAAACCTCTTGGCATTACCTTTTGATTATATCTGGAAGCCATTCGACGTTTTAGTGCTTTTTCCCTGATTCGAGCCCTTTCTTGGATTTCAGGAAGTAGGTCGAGCTCTTCCCTTTGAAGTTGGGAGTTGGCTTCTTCATTGTAATGGACCACTCTAGGCGACCCTTCCTCGATCTCTACCGAGATCATTGCCTCCGTTCCGTATGCTAATCAGAAGGGTGATTCCTTTGTGGTGGAATGTGACGTTGTTCAATATGCCCATAGGACTTGTGGAAGTTCTTCGGCCCAAGCTCCCTTTGCCTCTTGTAATCTCCGTTTTAGCCCGGCCAGTATGAATTTGTTAGCAGCTTCGGCTTGTCCATCGGCTTGGGGATGTTTGACGGAGGTGAACTGGTGCTTTATGTTCAAGTCGGTTACTAATTTTCTGAAGCCTGCATCTGTGAATTGGGTGCCATTGTCTGTGGTGATAGAGTATAAAACCCCAAACCTTGTGACAATGTTCCTATATAGGAATTTTCGACTTCTTTGAACAGTGGCGTTAGCTAGGGGTTTTCCCTCAATCCACTTTGTAAAATAGTCTACCCCTATTATGAGGAATTTAACTTGTCCCGATCCTTGGGGAAAGGGTCCGAGAAGGTCGAGTCCCCATTTCGCGAATGGCCAAGGTGAGGTTACGCTGATGAGCTCTTCTGGCGGGGCGATATGGAAGTTGGCATATTTTTGACATGGTGGACATGTCTTTACAAACTCTGTAGCCTTCTTTTGTAGAGTTGGCCAATAAAATCCTGCCTGAAGTACTTTTTTGGTGAGTGCTTGTGCTCCGAGATGATTACCACAGATGTCACTGTGTATTTTTTCTAGAACTTCCTTCGTGTTGGAAGTCGGTACACATTTTAGCAATGGTATTAAAATTCCTCTTTTGTATAGAGTATTGTTTATGATAGTGTAGTATTGTGCCTCCCGTTTTAACCTCTTTGCCTCCTTTTCATCTGTAGGGAGTGTTTATGTTTTGAGGTAGTTAATTATGGGGGTCATCCATCATTGATCCTGACCTGTTATGGCTAGAACTTTTTCCTCTTCCGAGATTGACGGGTTCTGTAGCATTTCCTAGATGAGGCTTCTATTGTTGCCCCTGGTTTGGTGCTGGCTAGTTTTGAGAGTGCATCATCTCGGGCATTTTGTTTGCGGGGTATGTGGCGGATCTCATATTCCCCAAGTTGTCCGAGTTGTTCCCTGGTTTTATCCAAATATTTTTTCATGGTGGGATCTTTGGCTTGGTAGCTCCCTGTTATTTGTGAGATGACTACTTGTGAGTCGCTGAAGATGATGAGTTTTTTAGCTCCCACCTCCTTAGCCAGCTTCAAACCAGCTAGTAGTGCTTCATATTCCGCCTGGTTGTTTGAGGCAGGGAACCCGAATTTGAGGGAAAGCTCAATTTGGGTTCCTTGGTTGCTTTCAATTACCTGCGCCGCTTCCAGTCTTATTCGAGGAACCGTCCATGTAAATATTCCATTCTATGGGGGTTTCCGGGTGATGAGTATTTTGGTGAAAAATAAATTTCTCCCAAAACACACAAATCTAACCGGCAAGTGCACCGGGTCGCATCAAGTAATAAAAACTCACGGGAGTGAGGTCGATCCCACAGGGATTGAAGGATTGAGCAATTTTAGTTTAGTGGTTGATTTAGTCAAGCGAATCAAGATTTGGTTGATGGTTTTGTGACTTGCAGAAATTAAATTGCATTGAAGTAAAGAGAACAAGAAATAAATTGCTGAAACGTAAAGAACAAGAAATTAAATGGCAGAAACTTAGAGTGCAAGAAATGTAAATTGCGGAATCTTAAAGTGCAAGGAATATAAATTGCTTGAAATGTAAAGGGGATTGGGACGTGGATTTGCAGTAATTAAACAAGGAAAAGTTAAATTGCATCAAACAGAAGAGTAAAAGGGAATTGGGATTGGATCGGATCTTATAGCAGAAAAGTAAATAAACATGGAAAGCAAGAAACAGAATGTAAATTGGAGATTTGGATCTCAGGACCCAGAGACTAGAAAACTAAGTCTAGATCTCAATGCCTTCCTAGATCCAATAAGAACAATTGCAAGGGAATTGTAAATTGCAAAGAGAATAGATGAAGAGCAATTAACCGGAAATGAAATTCAATTAACAGTAAAGAAACAGAGAGATCCAAGATTGAGATTGAAACAGAATTTCTTCAATTCTCCAATCCAAGATCCAAGACAAGTGTAAATGAAATTGAAAGCAATGAAAACAAAGAAATTAAAGTTCACTCAATAACAAAAGCTCTCCGAAAACTATTATGAAAATTCCAAAAAGAAAGCTCTCTGAAGAACTTGAATTCTATCCTATTTATACACTTTCTTCAAATGATCTTCAAGCCTTGAGTTGGGCCTTTGCTCTTGGTGGAATTGGGTTGAAAGAGGCCTTGGTTGATTGCTCTTGAAGTTTGGAGAAGAACCGAAGTGAACCAATTGAACCGGTTTTGAGGTTAGCAAAAGTTGGACCAAAAGTTTGAGCCAAAGTTAGGGGTCTAACTTTGGCTCAAACTTTTCATATCAGCTAGCACATTTTGCTGATATCAACGTTGGTGCCAACGTTAGGGGTCTAACTTTGACCCTAACGTTGGCCTTGCCTAGTGTGCTTGTGGCGCCAACGTTAGCCACCAAGTTAGGGGGCTAACGTTGGCGCAAACTTTTGCTCCTCTTCCTTGAATTTTCATGTGCCAACGTTAGCCTCCAAGTTAGGGGTCTAACGTTGGCGCAAACGTTGGTGCCCAGGGGAGAAATTCATGTGCCAACGTTAGCCTCAAAGTTAGGGGGCTAACGTTGGCGCAAACTTTTGGAGCCCAGGGGAGAATTTTCAAGTTCCAACGTTAGCCTCCAAGTTAGGGGGCTAACGTTGGGGCTAACTTTTCAACCAAAAGTTTGTGCAAAAGTTTGATGCTAACTTTAGGTCCAGCTTCTTGCTTCCTGGTTCAATTTCACTTATTCCATTGTCCTCTCTTCACTCCTAGCCATTCCTTCTTGCTTCAACCTTTCTCCAAGCTTTCTTCACCTATCATTAATCAACCAAACTCATCAAAGCTATGTTCAAAATCATGAGATATTCATTCTTTCATAATATGCAACAAATATAGCATAAAACCTCATGAAATGGCATGAATTCATATATGGTTGGTTCAATCAAGGGAAACATGAAAATCTACTCAATTAGCTTGCTTGTAGCTCAAGAAAGTGCATAATTCTAATGAAAACAAAAGAAAAAGACTAGTTAAAATAGGCTAGGATGACTTGTCATCACAACACCAAACTTAAAGCTTGCTTATCCCCAAGCAAGAAAAGATTTTTTGAGAAGAAAGAATGAAATGGAAGAGGATGTTCATGCTAGCAGAGTATTATTGATAGTTCATGGGGTTTTGTGTGGATATGCAAATACTCACTTCTTATTGACTCCTAGGCCTAGAAAGTCTCCTTCAAGCTTCAAGTGACATACTGCTATGACCTCTCATTATTCCTTTATCCTTGGCTATTACTTTGTTCATAAGCTTTATTTGAGTGTCATGTGTAACAAGTTCATTTTCTTTATTTTATACTGGACACATTATTCACTATAGACACTTGGCTCACATTCCTTCTTAGAACATTGATGCCCAGCACCTCTTTGGGTTACTAAATGCCTTGTAGTTAAGTTGCTCTTGATAGTGGACTTTCAGCTGATGATCCCGGGTTAGTTAACCCAAGTCACCAAGTGTTGAAGCACTCCAAAGAGCTTAATAATCCAAGCAGATCCTAATACAAAGACACCACAGGCATATATTCTAAGGTTCAAGCTATTGGTGTCCAGCTTTGTTTCTTTTTGTTTTTCTTTTGTTCTGCTATTTTTTGGCTATCTTTTTTCTTTCCTTCTTTTTGTTTTTCTTTCTAACCAAGGAATTTAATTCAATTGAGATTCATAGACAGTAGGCCACTCTTTACTTAGAAGGAGATATCATGGCTCTTTATTCATTAAAAGTGAGCTATTATACAATCACACACATACCACCACTTACTTTTATTCTACTTCTATTTAACAAAAACCATCTTACTTCATATTCAAGCATTTCTTTTATTGAATTTAAAGTGCAGGGGACAAACATGCTTCTTGTCAAGTGAAAGTAAACACACAAGCATACACATAGACTAGTTTACTTGTTCTAAGGGAAGTTTGAATCTGTTTGAACTAAATGAACACTTTATCAAGACATCAATCAAAAATATTTCCCAACAGTAAAGGTTAAGTATAGATACAACCTATTGGTTTGCATTTCTTTTGTTCTTCTTTCTGTTGTGCCCCTGTTTGAGTCTTTATGCATGGGACCTTCAATTGGTGGTTAACTCCCACTTAATTCCTTGCTACTTCTTCTGATTCAACAGGTTAACTCTGGGCAAACTTTTGTGTCCTTGCTAAAGGTTATGATATTGGGACTAAACAAAAATAGTTAAGTTGTTGAATAATCTGTTTGATTGCTTGGAACTAGCAATGTGCAGGAAGTTAGAATGAAGTTTTGGTGGAACACCAAACTTAGCATCTTGCATTCTCCCTTCGATTGTTTTTGGTGTGCAACACCAAACTTAGCTTCTTGCAATACATAGCAGTTATCCAACACTCTTATTGAAAAAGTTATGAAAAGAAAACTACCTCCGGTTGGGTTGCCTCCCAACAAGCGCTCTTTTATTGTCACTAGCTTGACATTGAGGCTTTCTTTTATGGTGGTTGGTGCTTGTAGGGCCTCAATTTGTCTCCTCTGACCGTGATCCTCTTCTTTGTTTTCTGGTGTTCAATTTCAGCATGCTCTAATGATAGTATGTTGCTGACAGTGTAGTAATCCTCGGTTTGTTGATTTGCCCCCAGCTGTTGATATATCAGTTGCACTTTGTCACCTTTGGAAAGCCCCTCTGTTGGAATCTTTCTATTCTTCCAGCCCCTTTTTGCTTTGTTTCTGCGTTTCATCTTTCCTTTTGTTGATCTTTCTTTTCTGGCCATAGGCTTTCCTTGGGGGCCTCTCTTTTCAGTGGCTAATACTCTAATACCCTCTTGGGCTTTTTCATCAGTCTGCACAATCCTTAGCATTGGGATGTTACTGTGACTTTCCTGGTCATTTTTTATATAGTCTTTCTTCTCCTTGCTAAATTGTGCCTCTGGTAATACCTTTAGAGTGACACTCTGGTCATGCATCCTTAGAGTTAATTCCCCTTCTTCTACGTCTATGATAGCTCTAGCAGTGGCCAAGAATGGCCTTCCCAGTATAACAGAGTCACCATCATCATCGTTTGATTCTAGAACCACAAAATCAGCAGGGTATATAAAACTGTCCACCTTGACCAAAAGATTTTCAATTACACCCCTGGGGTATACCATTGACTTGTCTACCAGTTCCAAAGACATTTGTACTGGTTTGACCTCCTCTATATGCAGCTTTTTCACCAAGGAGGATGGTATTAAGTTAATACTTGCTCCGAGATCGCACATTGCTTTAGTGATGGTCAATTCCCCAATGGTGCAAGGTAACAGGAAGCTCCCTGGGTCCTCAAGCTTGGGAGGAAGCCCCTTTTGAATCAAGGCCCTGCATTCCTCAGTAATCATTATGGTTTCTTTCTCATCCCATCTTCTTTTCTTGTTGATAAGATCCTTCAGAAATTTGGAATATAGAGGCATTTGCTCAAGTGCTTCAGCCAAGGGAATATTGATTTCCAGCTTCTTAAAAATCTCAAGGAATTTGTGAAAATGCTGGTCTTTAACCTCTTTGTTGAACCTCTAGGGATATGGCAGTGGAGGTGTGATGCTCTTTCCTATTTGCTGCTGTCCCTGAGCTACTTCCTTTGAGCTATGTGGCTGGTTATCTTTCTCTTTAAGGTTCTCAGTGCCTTTGTTTGGCATCACAACTTGCTCCTTAGCTTCATCTGCCTTTGTTTGATTCTCATCCTCCGTTGGCTCTTTGATGTTCTCTGCTTGCTTCCTTGTAGTGTCATTGTTGCTTATCAATGTTCTCCCACTCCTTAATTGTATTGCCTTGCATTCCTCCTTGGGATTTGGAATTGTGTCACTGGGCAGTGAGTTTGAAGGTCTCTCAACTGATACTTGCTTGGAGAGTTGCCCCATCTGTCTCTCTAGGCTCTTCAGGGAGGCTTCCTGATTCTTGGTTACCATTTCTTGGTGTTTCAACATTTTGTCTATCATGGCCTCCAAGTGAGTGATTCTTTGGGCTTCAGGTGATACTTGAGGTGGGTTATGAGATGTGGGTGGTGGATGGTAGGCATTTTGGTTGGTGGGTTGGTTATTAGATTGGTATTGGTTGAGGTTGGGGTAGTTGTTTTGAGGTTTTCTGTAGGGGTTTTGGTTAGTTTGCTGCTGGTTGTGGTTTTGGTTGCTTCTTGGGTTGTGTTGGTTTGAGTTCCTCTGCCATGGTTGTTGGTTTTGGGTATGGTTATCTCCCCATCTGAGGTTTGGGTGGTTTTTCCAGGATGGATTGTATGTATCACCATACGCTTCATTTGGTCCTTGGTTGTGCATATACTGTACTTGCTCTTGTTGTTGTTCTTCTTGAGTTTCTTCACTCTGTCCCCATGTGGTTGATGGTTGGCTGGTGTTAACTGCTGCAACTTGGAGACTATCAATCTTCTTGGCCATTTGCTCAAATTGTTGTTGAATTTGCTGCTGCATCATCTTGTTTTGAGCCAGGATTGAATCCACTCCTTCTAGCTCCATTACTCCTCTCCTTTGTGATGGTTGGCGGCCTCTTTGATGAGCAAAGAAATATTGGTTGTTGGACACCATATCAATGAGTTCTTGAGCTTCTTCTGCAGTTTTCATGAGTTGCAAGGAACCTCCAGCTGAATGATCCAAAGCTTCCTGGGATTTCAGTGTTAAGCCTTCATAGAAGTTTTGAAGCTTCTCCCACTCATTAAACATGGCAGGGGGACATTTCCTGATCAGAGCCTTGTACCTCTCCCATGCCTCATAGATGGGTTCGGCCTCCATTTGTGTAAATGTTTGTACCTCAGCCTTTAACCTTATAATCCTCTGAGGTGGATAAAATTTGGCAAGAAACTTAGTTACCAAATCATCCCAGTTGTTAATGCTGTCCCTTGGAAACGATTCCAACCATTGAGTGGCCTTGTCCCTGAGAGAAAATGGGAATAGCATCAGTTTGTAACTGTCAGGGGGCACTCCATTAGTTTTGACAGTGTTGCATATCCTCAAGAAAGTGGATAAATGTTGGTGTGGGTCCTCAAGTGGTCCTCCACCAAAAGAGCAATTGTTCTGAACCAAAGTGATGAGTTGTGGCTTGAGTTCAAAAGTGTTGGCATTGACATTTGGAGCCAAGATGATGCTCCCACAATGTCTAGGATTTGGAAAGGTATAGGAAGCCAAAACTCTCCTCTGGGGTGGGTTGCCATTGTTGTTGTCTTCTCCACCTGGTGGATTGGTTAAATGATCCTCCATCTCTTGGAATTCTTCTTCTGATTCCTCTTCTCCAACAATATTTTTCCCTTTTTCAGCTCTTCTTAACCTCCTGAGAGTTCTTTCGTCTTGTTCATGAAAATTGGGTATGGTTCTTCTTGTACCTGACATACAAGCAGAGCATGAGGAATGCACAAAACCAGTGACACTTCAATTTACTGCCAGATTGAAGTGTTAGTTAGTTTAAGCAAAAAATCAAACAGTTAGTGGGTTAATCAAAAATTAAAGAAAAAAAGTGCTTGATCTAGATCACCACTTCACTTAATCATTGTCAATCTAATCAATCCCCGGCAACGGCGCCAAAAACTTGATGAGTATTTTGGTGAAAAATAAATTTCTCCCAAAACACACAAATCTAACCGGCAAGTGCACCGGGTCGCATCAAGTAATAAAAACTCACGGGAGTGAGGTCGATCCCACAGGGATTGAAGGATTGAGCAATTTTAGTTTAGTGGTTGATTTAGTCAAGCGAATCAAGATTTGGTTGATGGTTTTGTGACTTGCAGAAATTAAATTGCATTGAAGTAAAGAGAACAAGAAATAAATTGCTGAAACGTAAAGAACAAGAAATTAAATGGCAGAAACTTAGAGTGCAAGAAATGTAAATTGCGGAATCTTAATGTGCAAGGAATGTAAATTGCTTGAAATGTAAAGGGGATTGGGACGTGGATTTGCAGTAATTAAACAAGGAAAAGTTAAATTGCATCAAACAGAAGAGTAAAAGGGAATTGGGATTGGATCGGATCTTATAGCAGAAAAGTAAATAAACATGGAAAGCAAGAAACAGAATGTAAATTGGAGATTTGGATCTCAGGACCCAGAGACTAGAAAACTAAGTCTAGATCTCAATGCCTTCCTAGATCCAATAAGAACAATTGCAAGGGAATTGTAAATTGCAAAGAGAATAGATGAAGAGCAATTAACCGGAAATGAAATTCAATTAACAGTAAAGAAACAGAGAGATCCAAGATTGAGATTGAAACAGAATTTCTTCAATTCTCCAATCCAAGATCCAAGACAAGTGTAAATGAAATTGAAAGCAATGAAAACAAAGAAATTAAAGTTCACTCAATAACAAAAGCTCTCCGAAAACTATTATGAAAATTCCAAAAAGAAAGCTCTCTGAAGAACTTGAATTCTATCCTATTTATACACTTTCTTCAAATGATCTTCAAGCCTTGAGTTGGGCCTATGCTCTTGGTGGAATTGGGTTGAAAGAGGCCTTGGTTGATTGCTCTTGAAGTTTGGAGAAGAACCGAAGTGAACCAATTGAACCGGTTTTGAGGTTAGCAAAAGTTGGACCAAAAGTTTGAGCCAAAGTTAGGGGTCTAACTTTGGCTCCAGCTTTTCATATCAGCTAGCACATTTTGCTGATATCAACGTTGGTGCCAACGTTAGGGGTCTAACTTTGACCCTAACGTTGGCCTTGCCTAGTGTGCTTGTGGCGCCAACATTAGCCACCAAGTTAGGGGGCTAATGTTGGCGCAAACTTTTGCTCCTCTTCCTTGAATTTTCATGTGCCAACGTTAGCCTCCAAGTTAGGGGTCTAACGTTGGCGCAAACGTTGGTGCCCAGGGGAGAAATTCATGTGCCAACGTTAGCCTCAAAGTTAGGGGGCTAACGTTGGCGCAAACTTTTGGTGCCCATGGGAGAAATTCATGTGCCAACGTTAGCCTCAAAGTTAGGGGGCTAACGTTGGCGCAAACTTTTGGAGCCCAGGGGAGAATTTTCAAGTTCCAACGTTAGCCTCCAAGTTAGGGGGCTAACGTTGGGGCTAACTTTTCAACCAAAAGTTTGTGCAAAAGTTTGATGCTAACTTTAGGTCCAGCTTCTTGCTTCCTGGTTCAATTTCACTTATTCCATTGTCCTCTCTTCACTCCTAGCCATTCCTTCTTGCTTCAACCTTTCTCCAAGCTTTCTTCACCTATCATTAATCAACCAAACTCATCAAAGCTATGTTCAAAATCATGAGATATTCATTCTTTCATAATATGCAACAAATATAGCATAAAACCTCATGAAATGGCATGAATTCATATATGGTTGGTTCAATCAAGGGAAACATGAAAATCTACTCAATTAGCTTGCTTGTAGCTCAAGAAAGTGCATAATTCTAATGAAAACAAAAGAAAAAGACTAGTTAAAATAGGCTAGGATGACTTGTCATCACCGGGGTATCTGTAAATTCTGTAATGAAGTCGGCTAAGTATTGTGATTTAATGGCTGTCCGAGCTTCGTATTGAAGGTCGAATTCGGACAACTCGACTGCGCATTGTAGGATTCTGCCTGCTAGATCTGTTTTCTGCAATATCCCTTTTATGGGCTGGTTGGTCCGAACCTTAATGGTGTGAGCTTGGAAGTACGGGTGGAGACGTCGAGATGTTAATATGAGCGCATAGGCAAATTTTTCTATTTTTTGGTAGTTCAGCTCGGATCCTTGTAGCGCTTTACTAATGAAGTATACAGGTTGTTGCCCTTTGTCATCCTCTTGAACCAGTGCTGAGGATACTGCCTGACTTCCTACCGCGAGGTGTAACACCCTAATATTCAAATCCTTATGCTCGAGTCATAAGTCAATGATATTACGGTGGTACGACTCTCAAGTGGATTTTTAATAAATAAATATAGGTAATTTCGAAAGGAGTATTAATCGAGAAGCCTGAAAAGAGTAGAAATAAAATCGCGAAGACGTATCTCTCACGTTTCGACAACAAAAGATAAACCGTGAAGCCAAAAACGATATACGGTCAAGGCGTAGAGGAGATTAAGAGATAGATAACAGATAGATATATATAACATAAGTAAATAGCCACTAGTCGCGACCCGTGAAGTTTAGGTCGGCTAGGGTACATTATGAAATTAGTTGACAACCGTATATCCTAATCTCTCCCGAAGGAAACATGAGAGCCTCTATAGGCAAATTCAAAGAGTTCAATACATAATATAAACTTTCCAAAACAAAGGTGGAGAGATTCTAATCTAAACACAAAGTAGAGGAAATAAAGATCTTCGCCGTCTCTCAGATGACCCACAACTCACTTCTGAGCACCTGGACCTGTATCTGAAAAACAAGAGATATATACGGAATGAGAACCCCGGGCCCATGGGTTCCCAGTACGGTAAAAGTGCCAAATAAATTCAATGTACTGCAATAAAAACTCACTAAGCATCATAAACTTCTTCACCAATTATTCATCCTAGGTTCTCGCTAATCCATGAATAGGCAGCTGTCATAAGGGAGTGCTAAATTCAATTCATGTTTCACATGTTTCCCAACTCGCTGACTCTTCCACGAATCAGACTCAGAATCATAAGCAAAACCATCACCAGTTGTTCTGCCTCAGCAGTTCTATATCAATACATCATCATGCAATCGCATCATCAATTCATCCCATCACGAACAGCCCTCACACCCACCGACACCAGCATGAGGGGCCTCTCAGTTGTACAAACACAAGCAATACAGGCAAGTAATACACAAACATGATACAAGTAGAACAAGTAGCATATAGTCAGGTAACATGGCATATATGATGTAGAAATCCAAGACAAATGGCAAACCCAAACAATTCAAACATATGCAAATGATGAATGCCTGCCCTATGGCTAATGATATCATCTGTCGGTTATATAGCCAACCCGACATGTCCTGGTAGCTAACCATTGGACAGAAACACCCATTGCAAAGCAAGTAGGTTTGAGCTACAACCCCCTTGCTACTACCCGCTCAACCCAGAGCCAGTGGAATAACCACTACTGCGGCTACTACCCAGGCGGGTGTTTAAAAGCTCAACCTGGAGCGAGTGGATTCACCACTACTGCCGCTACTACCCAGGCGTCACAATCTCTGACCTGGAGCAACTGGGGCGAACCACAACCCTTGCTACTACCCAGGTATCTCAAGCATTGGCCCGGAGGGACGAACCACAACCCTTGCTACTGCCCAGGTATCTCAAACATATATTCATTCAATCTCAATTCATATTATCAACATTCATTGTACCAAATCTCAAATATTAACTTGGAGCAAGTGGGACGAACCACAACCCTTACTACTACCCAAGTATCACAAATAAACATTTATTCATAATCACCCTTCATTATTATCAATTCTCAGACAATGACCCGGAGCAAGCGGGACGAACCACGACCCTTGCTACTACCCAGGTATCACAAATACATATTTATTCAAAACTCCATGATTAAACTCGTTTATCATAATCCTCCTTTCCCGTCTCATACCCGGAGCAAGTGGACAACGCCACTGCCTACTACCCGGGATCGCACATCACATTTCAATATTTTTTCATTATTATCCATTTAACATATTCATTCGTTAATCATATATGCATTTATACTCAGCCATAAACAATAATGGCTTTGCCGTAACCCGGCAATAACTCAACCATCCGGCTCATGGTCCAATCAAGAACGGGCCATTTATCAATAAATATAGCCCTCCGGCTCATGACATGCACGATACTTCCACTATCATCCTCCATATCTCATATAATCATCTTTGATCATCATTGATCATAACTTTTCCCCTTGCTTCACTCGCAAGTTACCACATCCCCTAGCTCCTTTCTCATTGCTAGGCATATCATAATGATTTAATACATAACAGGTGAGATCGGAGGCTTAGAAGTATGAGATTTGGCTTTTAAAACTCAAAAATCAACTTTGGCATGAAAACAGGGCCACGCGTACGCGTACTCCACGCGCACGCGTGGATGGCCACAAAACTCATCGACGCATATGTGTCATGCACGCGGACGCGTGGATTGAAAATTTGCCAAACGATGCGTACGCGTCAGCCACGCGTACACGCGGATACATTTGTGCCCCAGCACAAAACTGGCACAACTCTCGGGAAAATGGCTGGGCATTTGGTGCAGCGCATCGACGCGCCCGCGCACACCACGCGCACGCGTGGATGGTGCTTTCTTGAAGAACGGCGCGTACGCGCCAAGTGCGCCTACGCGCGGAGGGTCGTTCTGCTAAAAAAATTTCTAAGTTAAAAGCTGCAGAATTTACAGATTCAACCCCCAATCTAAACATGCCATTTTCAACCCTTTTTGAAATCAATCAAAATGTACCAAAATCCACATCAAGCCATCCTCAACTCACACATTGACACTTTACCAAAAATTCCCAAAACCACATCCAACCATTTTAACACTTCTCAATCAAATGGCTAAAGGACAAACACAATATCATGTCATACATCCTTCCTCATCCCAATTTCCAATAATACCATTTCCAATCAACCATCATTATACATAATCAATATCATACTCACTATCACGTGATTTCACCCACAAATCAACCTTAATCATTCCCCAAGCATATATCACAACATACATATCTCTAATGCATCATCATACCATCAAGGCATCAATAATCATAATCACATATATTATCACATAATATATCTCAACCGAACCAAACATACCTCATCTACATAATTTCACCCAAAATTACCAAATTCCACACTTCAACTTCTCAAACCTTATTATTCAATAACCAACCTAATCATTCATATATTCATTATCTGAAATTCATCCAATCACTTGTGCCATCATACAATGCACACATCGACTTACCTTTCTTACCTCTTTCCGGCCTACGGCCCAAAATTCACGGCCTCCGGCCCAATTTTCAAAATTTAAATGCATAAACCACAAATCAATACTCATTACCCAGTACATCAAATTCTCAATACACCAAGCATACAAGGTCATACAATTCTCAACCCAATCATTAATTCACATTACATATCAACTATGCATATTAGCACCAACCATTTACACAATCCAAACTTAATCCTAGGGGCATCTAGCCTAGGAATTCTCATCACAACACACGGTACTTAAATGAAACTTAAACCGTACCTCTTGTAGCCAAACCAATTGAGCCTCTTCTTTGGAAGTCTTCACCAACCTTAGCTCCAAGCCTTACCAAAGCTCCTCAAGCAATACCAATCTCCCAATTGTGCACCAACATCACCAAATACACTAACATAACCAATATCACATACATACATCAACCTAGGGCTCATAAAAATGACAAATCACAAGGGTTTGAGAACTTCTTACCTCAGCCCATATGAAGTAGGGATAGAACTCACTTAGAATCCATGTTGGAGTATCCTTAAACACCCAAAATCACAAGATTTCAACACTAACTACCCAAAAATGTGTAACAGTGAGGAATTTCGAAAACTGGGCAGAGATGAATGGAATACTCACCACCAAACTTAGATAGAATTGTAGAGGATGAGAAGAGCGACGCGTGGCCGCAAACGGCTTGTCAATCGGAGCTCCGTAGCTCAAGTTATGGTGGTTTGAAGATCAAAGAGAGTTAGGTTTTCTCTCTTCTCTTCTCTCTTCTCAAATCAGCGCCCCAACCCCTCTTTTTAGGGTAAAATGAGCTAAAATGCTCACAACTAATATTTATATATGTTGGGTCTTGGGCCCACTTAGGCCCGGTTCACTTATTTTTGCCCATTGGCCCAATTTTGGGCCAAAACCTTTAAGATTAGCGCTCTAAATCGCACTTTAAATATTTTTACCTTCCCTAATTATAATTCCTCATTTCTTAATATTATTTACCCATAATCAATTTCCTCAGCTGTAGTACCAGACAGATCTCAGCTGGTACTACTAGTCAAAATTCCACTGCGCGCTTTTACGCAGAAAACTATATTTTCTGACTCGAAAAAATTCACTGAATCCAAATATCATATTTAAATTATCAAATTCCAATTGCCAAATCTTCGAACCATATTCGCTCCTATTTAACTTATTATTTAATTAATTTCGGTTAGACCGGGTATTACACGAGGTACAATATGAGTGGTTCTCCTTTTCGTGGTCGAGATAGGATAGGTGGCCATCCCAGAAATCTTTTGAAATCTTGGAAGGCTTGTTCACATTCCTTTGTCCATTCGAACTTCTTTCCTTTCCTTAGAGTAGCATAGAAGGGAAGAGATCTTATCGCTGACCCCGCTAGGAATCTGGATAAGGCTGCCAGTCTCCCGTTGAGTTGTTGTAGCTCTTTGACACAAGTTGGGCTCTTCATGTTGAGTATTGCCTGGCATTTATCCGGATTTGCCTCAATTCCTTTTTATGTGAGCATAAAACCTAAGAACTTTCCTGCTTCTACTGCAAAGGTGCATTTTGCAGAATTGAGTCGCATGCCATGCTTCCTTATTGTGTCGAACACTTGGACCAGGTCGGACAATAATGTCTCTTCATTTTGTGTTTTTATTAACATGTCGTCTACGTAGACTTCCATGACTTTTCCGATATGATCTAAAAAGACTTTATTCATTAGTCTTTGATAAGTAGCTCTCGCGTTCTTGAGACCAAAAGGCATCACAATGTAGCAGTAATTTGCTTTTAGTGTTAAAAACGAGGTTTTTTCTTGATCGGGTGGATACATGGGGATTTGATGGTATCCGGAATATGCATCCATAAAAGAGAGGTATTTATATCCAGAAGAGGCACCTACCAGAGCGTCGATACTTGGGAGTAGATAAGGGTCTTTTGGGCAGGCTTTGTTGAGATCTGTATAGTCGGTGCACATTCGCCACTTCCTGTTTGATTTTTTCACCAAGACGACATTAGCTAACCATAGTGGGTACTTGACTTCTCTTATGAATCCTGCCTCTAGTAGAACTTCTACCTGCTCTTCCACAGCTTGGGATCTTTCGGGTCCGAGCTTTCTACGCCTCTGTTGTACTGGCCGAGATCCAAGGTAGACTGCTAGCTTATGACACATTAACTCAGGGTCTATGCCTGGCATGTCTGTAGCCTTCCACGCAAAGAGGTCGACGTTGTCTCGTAAGAACTGTACAAGTAATTCTTTTATTTCTCTTTTTAAAGTCGTGCCAGTATTGGTTGTTTTGTCCGGGATGTCTCCGATCTGGACTTTCTCTATTTCGCCTTCAGGTTGTGGACGGAGTTCTTCTCGCCTCTGTACTCCACCGAGTTCGATTGTGTGGAATTCTTCTCCTCTGCCTCTGAGGTTTAGACTTTCGTTATAACAGTGGCGTGCCATCTTCTGATCTGCTTTTATCGTAGCTATCCCTTTTGCAGTTGGGAATTTCATGCATAGATGTGGAGTTGAAACTATTGCGCCGAGTTGATTTAATGTTGTTCGACCTATTAGGGTGTTGTAGGCTGAACTCACGTCGACCACGATGTAGTCTATTTTGAGTGTTCTGGATTGGTTTCCTTTTCCGAAGGTTGTGTGTAGCGGGATGTATCCCAGTGGTTGCACTGGAGTGTCTCTCAATCCGAACAGGCTGTTTGGATATGCTTTGAGTTCTTTATCTTCCAGGCCGAGCTTGTCGAAGACAGTTTTGAATAAGATATCGGCGGAGCTCCCTTGGTCTATCAGTGTGCGATGGAGATTTGCATTAGCCAGTATAATGGTGATGACCATGGGATCGTCGTGTCTTGAGATGATGCCGGATGCGTCTTCCTTGGTAAACGTAATTGCGGGGATGTCGGGTGCTTCCTCCTTTCTTTCGACATGATATACTTCTTTGAGATATCTTTTGCGAGATTATTTGGAGATTCCTCCTCTTGTGAATCCTCCGTGTATCATATGGACATGTCTTTCTGGTGTTCGAGGTGATCGCTCGGTTCTTCCCACCTCCTCGTCTCTTCTCCTTTTTCTTTGCTCATCGTCTCAGGTGGCCAGAAACCGATCTAGATTTCCTTCTCTCACTAATTTTTCTATGACATTTTTTAAGTCAAAGCATTCGTTGGTGGAGTGCCCACGGACTCGATGGTATTCACAATATTCATTCCAGTTTTCTCCTCCTCTTTTGCCTTTGAGTGGTCGAGCTGGGGGTATTTTTTCTGTGTGGCAGACTTCTTTGTAAACATCCACTAGGGACACCCTAAAAGGGGTGTAATTATGATATTTTTTAATTTTTTCCCCTTGTCGATCTTCCTTCTTTTTGGACTCTTTGACTTTGTCTTGGTAGGTGAATCCGGATTTTGAGGTTTCTCATAGTCGAGAATTTTCTTCCATGTTGATGTATTTCTTTGCTCGTTCCTATACTTCATCCAGAGATGTGGGGTACTTCTTTGATATAGATTGGCTAAAAGGTCCTTCTCGTAGGCCATTGATGAGGCCCATGATGGCGGCCTCTGTTGGTAAGCTTTGTATGTCTAGGCATGTTTTGTTGAATCTTTCCATGTAGTTGCGAAGACTTTCCCGATCTCCTTGCTTGATTCCTAGTAGGCTGGGGGCGTACTTAGCCTTGTCTTTTTGGATGGAGAATCTGGCCAGGAACATTTTGGCTAGGTCATCAAAGCTTGAGATGGACTTCGGAGGTAGGTTGTCGAACCATCTAATTGCTGTCTTTGTGAGAGTTGTTGGAAAAGCTTTGCAACGAACTGCATCTGCAGTGTCAGTAAGGTACATTCTACTTCTGAAATTGCTTAGGTAATGGTTGGGATCCGTAGTGCCATCGTACAAAGTCATATCCGGAAGTCTGAAGTCCTTAGGAATTTTGGTCTTCATGATTTCCCTAGTGAATGGATCTTGATCTTTGCGGGAGTTGTCCTCAGGGGTGGTCCGAGTAGCTCTTGCTTTGAGATCGGCTTCGAGTTTTAGAAGTTTATCTTCTAATTCTCGACGTCGTCTTACCTCTCTTTGTAGATCCTTCCCGACTTCTCGTTGATGATGGGTTTCTTTTTCAAGTTGCTTTAATCGATCATGAAGCGCTTCGATCACTCCCGGATTTGATGAATTTTTGTCCCTGTTGGATTCTGGAGTGTCTTTTAGCGTAGTGTCCGCGTTTTTGTGCGGTGTTCTATTCTCTAGATCTGAATCGTGGTCGTTGTCATGATCGTCCGTCATGGTGGTGGGATGACTTCCAGGTTCCCCGGCAACGGCGCCAATGTTTCGAGGGTTACCTGAAACTGTAGGTCGATCTCGGACGAGATCGTCTATACTGGTCGGAGATGACGTGTCCAGCTGGTGGGTGGCGGCCGGAGCTGTAGTGTCCGACTTGTTGGACTGGCTACACTGCTGATCCTTCGTCACCAGAGGGTGGAGGGTACCTGCAAGGGACTCCGATGCTTAAGTTAGCAAGGGTATTAAGCAGGTTTTTAGTAGAATCAGAGTATGAATTATACCTGGGTGCTCCAGTGTATTTATAATGGTTGTAGAGTGACCTTTTTAGATAAGATAAGTTAGTTATCTTATCTTATCTTTATCTTTGAGTTGAGGTCAACTTATCTTCAAGGGAACCGCCCTTATCTCTATAGGCTTGGACCGCCTTTGGATTTGGGTCGTGTTCCTCTATTTGGGCCCCTTACCGGGCTTTCCTGTCGGTTTGACCGACCTCTTTGAGAAGAGGTCGGATAGCCTGACCTGAGGAGGTCGGTCGCTTTATTACTGAACATCCCAGATCGGATAGCTCGACTCAGGGTGTGAACAGTAACTGACACGTGAGCTCACGGCCAATAGAATAGACATTCATCATATGCATGTGTGTGCTTTGTTTGCTATGCATAAGTGGGAATGCCTCATTGATTATATTCTGTTAACTGTTGTAATTGCTACTTGAATTATTTGTTATCTACATGTGTTTGCTTTGTCTGTTTATTTGTCTATATGGATTATCGAAGATGGAGGAACGGAGGAAAAGGTGAAAGAGTTTAGTGGTTAAATTAAGTTTAAGTTAGGTTGAATAACCCTTAGAATATCACCCCTCTTTATGGTTGATGTTTAGTACTTTAAACTTTATAATCTGAGTGTCGGCATTCTAGGATTGCCTCTGGCATTCCCAGGACCTTATATATTATGTGCGTGGCACCTTTACCATGTTGAGAACCTCTGGTTCTCACCCCATACTGTGTTGCTGTTTTTCAGATGCAGGTCTGGAGGCTCCTCGGTAGGCATCTGGACTTCTGAAGCGGAGTGGTTTCTGGGTTTCTTTTGCCATATAGTTTATGTATATATATGTATGCACTTAGCTTTCTCTCCGAATAACTTGTTTATTTTGTTCCTCTTAGAGGTTTAAGGAGAGTTAAGGTTTTATCTTTGTATTTTGGGTTGATGGGAGATGTATATATGTATGTAAATATTCTCCGGCAGCCTTGGCTTCGCAGGCTGAGTTAGGAGCTAGTTATTCTGTATCCTTGACTCTCTCTTCTCTCTTTTTGTCGATTTATACCTATGATCTTTAGGTTTTTTCACACGTAAGTTATCTCTTTTCTGAGTGTTGTGCTTTTCATTCTGCGATTTTGTTTTACCCGTTTTTTTAAGGCTCCTCATATACTATATTCTTTCTACTATTATACTATACGTATTTTATTTTAGAGGTCTTAGCGCCTCGCCACCTCTGTTTTACATCCTAGGTGTAAAGCTCTGTGTGGTAGGGTGTTACAATACCTATTTGACTTATCCTCGATGTTAGGGTTGACTAAGTAGGATTAACTCTTCATAATCATCTATGTTTGTGGTCAATGGCTATGATAGGTAACCTTAACTTTCAATCTGTTCTGTGGGTTACCTGAAACAGAGTGGTCGGTCTCGGGTGAGACCTTCTAGTCCCGTTATAGCTGCTGTGTCCGACTTGTTGTAACGGAGGGGCTGCTCAGTCCTTGATCACCGGTGGGAGGTGGTACCTGCAAGAGACTCCGATGCTTAAGTTAGTTCGGGCTTTAGGCAGGTTTTTTGTAGAATTGGAGTATGAACATACCTGGGTGCTCCAGTGTATTTATAGTGGTGTTGGGTGACCTCCCTTTGAGATAAGTTTGTTATCTTTATCTTATCTTTTGTGTGTGAGCTCAGTATCTTTGTCTAATCACCTTCTAGTGGGCAGTGGTTCCTTTCTCTTTGGGCCTCCTTGGGCCTCTGTAGTGATTTGTCCGAGTTCTTTATGAAGAGGTCGGTATTGAACCAACCTTTTAAAGAGTTTGGTTGATCTGCTTTAGTCCAACCCGGACCTTATAGCTCGGTCTAGGGTTTTCTAGGGTTTATTGGATGAGAATCCTATTATTGCCCCCTGGATTGGTGCTGGCTAGTTTTGAAAGTGCGTCGGCTCGGGCATTTTGTTCTCGAGGTATATGTCGGATCCTGTATTCCATGAATTTCCCAAGCTGTTTTTTGGTTTTTTCTATGTATTTTTTCATGGTGGGATCCTTTGTCTGGTAGTTTTCTTCTATTTGTGAGGTGACTACTTGTGAATCACTGAAGATGGTAAGCTTTTGGGCTCTGACTTCTCTAGCCAGCTTCAAACCAGCTAGTAGGGCTTCATACTCAGCTTGATTATTTGAGGCGAAGAACTCGAACCTTAAGGAGAGTTCGAGTTGGGCCCCTTGGTCACTTTCCAAGATAACGCCAGCCCACTCCCAGCTTTGTTTGATGAGCCGTCAACATAGAGGTTCCAATCAATGGGGGTTCCTGGGGTGTCGGTGTACCCTGCGACAAAGTCGGCCAAGTATTGGGACTTGATGGCCGTCCGAGCTTTGTACTTGAGCTCGAATTTGGACAGCTCGACTGCCCACTGAAGAATTCTTTCGGCCAAGTCAGTTTTCTGTAGGATACCTTTCATGGGTTGGTTGGTCCGTATTCTGATGGTGTGGGCTTGAAAGTATGGTCGAAGCCGCTGGAAAGTAAGTATGAGGGCGTAGGTGAACTTTTCTATCTTTTGGTAGTTTAGTTTAGCCCCTTGTAAAGCCTTACTGATAAAGTAGATGGGCTATTGTCCATTTTCGTCTTCTCTGACTAGCGCTGATGCTATCGCCCGACTTCCAACGGCGAGGTATAGTATCAGTTCTTCTCCTTGTTGAGGTCGGGCCAGGATAACTGGTTGCCCCAAGAATGTTTTAAAGTTTTGGAAGGCTAGTTCGCATTCTTGGGCCCATTCGAACCTCTTTCCTTTTCTTAGGGTTTCATAGAAAGGTAGAGATCTTAGGGTCGATCCGGCTAAGAACCTAGACAAGGCTGCTAGTCTTCCATTCAGCTGATGTACCTCCTTGATGCAGGTCGGGCTTTTCGTGTTGAGTATAGCTTGGCATTTGTTTGGGTTTGCCTCAATCCCTCTTTGGGTGAGCATGAACCCTAGGAATTTTTCAGCTTCTACTGCGAAGGTGCACTTTGTGGGGTTCAGTCTCATCCTGTGCTTCCTTATGGTGCCGAATATTTCGACGAGGTCAGGTAGCAGCATTTCTTCTCTTTGGGTTTTTATTAGCATGTCGTCTACGTAGACTTCCATCAACTTCGCGATGTGGTCAGCAAATACTTTGTTCATCAACCTCTGATATGTGGTCCCCGCGTTCTTGAGTCCGAACGGCATTAATAAGTAACAGTAGTTTACTTTCGGGGTTAGGAACGAGGTCTTCTCTTGGTCGGGTTGATGCATTGGGATCTGGTTGTACCCCGAGTAGGCGTCCATAAAGGAAAGTTACCTGTATCCCGACGAGGCGTCGACCAGGGTGTCAATATTCGAGAGGGGATAGGGATCTTTTGGGCAAGCTTTATTGAGATCGATGTAGTCTACACACATTCGTCACTTTCCATTTGGCTTTTTGACCTGTACAACGTTGGCCAGCCACAGTGGGTACTTGACCTCTCTTATGAACCCGGCCTCCAGCAAGGCCTGTACCTGTTCCTCCACGACTTGTTATCTCTTCGGGCCGAGTTTTCTGCGCTTTTGTTGCACTGCTCGAGAACCGGGGTATACTGCTAGTTTGTGGAACATTAAGTCGGGATCTATGCTGGGCATGTCTACGGCTTTCCATGCGAAGAGGTCGGAATTATCCCTTAGGAACTTTATTAGCAGCTTCTTTAAATCTTTCTTCAGGTTTGCACCTATGTTTGTTGTTTTATCTCTAGTGTCTCCGATCTGGACCTCTTCAGTCTCACCCTCTGGTTGAGGACGAAGTTCTTCGCGAGCCCGGGCTCCCTCGAGTACAATGGTATTGGTTTCTTTACCTCTGGGGTCGCCATTTAGGTTCAAGCTTTTGTTGTAGCAGCGTCGCGCGAGTTTTTAGTCTCCTTTAACAGTGGCTATGCCTTCTGGAGTTGGGAACATCATGCATAAGTGTGGAGTGGAGACTACTACAGCGAGCTGATTTAAGATTGTCTGGCCTATGAAGGCGTTATATGCGGAGCTCACGTCAACCACGATTTAGTCTATGCTCAGCATTCTGGACCGGGATCCTCTTCTGAAGGTCGTGTGCAGTGGGATGTATCCGAGTGGTTGGATCGGAGCATCCCCTAGCCCAAATAGGCTGTTGGGATATGCTCTGAGCTCTTTTTCTTGCAGTCTGAGCTCGTCGAAGGCAAACTTGAATAGGATGTATGCAGAGCTTCCCTAGTCGACTAGTGTTCGGTGAAGGTTGGCATTGGCCAGTATGATGGTAATGACCACGGGGTCATCATGCCCAAGGATGATGCCCACGGCGTCTTCTTTAGTGAAAGAAATAGTGGGGAGGTTGGGTGATCCATCCCCTTCTCCGACATGGTATATTTCTTTGAAGTGCCTTTTGCGGGATGATTTGGAGATTCCTCCTCATGCGAATCCTCCATTGATCATATGAACGTGCCTTTCCGGGGTGTGAGAGAGACGTTCAGCTCGTCCGTCCTCTTCGTCCCTCCTTCTCTTTTTTGGCTCGTCCGTTTTGTTTGCTAGGAATCGATCTAGTCTTCCTTCTCGGGTCAATTTTCTATGACATTCTTCAAGTCGTAGCATTCATTGGTGGGATGTCCATAGATCCGGTGGTATTCGCAGTATTCGATCCGACTTCCCCATCCCCCTTTTATGTTTGATTGGGCGAGGAGGTGGGATCTTTTTTTGTTGCATATTTCCCGGTAGGCGTCTACCAGGGATACCCGAAGGGGGGTGTAGTTATGGTACTTCCTAGGATTCTCTGTGGATTGGTCTTCCTTTTTCTTTGACTCCTTGTCTTTGTCCTGAGGTGGGTAGGAGAACCCAGCTTTAGAGGTTTCTCCAAATCGGGAGTTTTTCTCCATGTTGATGTATTTCTCAGCCCGTTCTTGCACTTTATTTAGGGATGTAGGGTGTTTCTTAGATATGGAGTGGCTGAAGGGCCCCTCACGTAGACCGTTGATGAGTCCCATGATGGCTACTTCTATGGGAAGGTTCTGTATGTCGAGGCATGCTTTATTGAACCTTTCCATGTAGCTTCGGAGGCTTTCCCAATCCCCCTGCTTGATCCCTAGCAGGCTTGGGGTGTGTTTGGCTTTATCCTTCTGTATGGAGAACCTAGCTAGGAATTTTTTGGCGAGGTCGTCAAAACTCGTGATTGATCTTGGTGGTAGACTGTCGAACCACTTTATAGATGTTTTGGTCAGGGTGGTCGGGAAGGCCTTGCAACGGGTTGCGTCTGAGGCATCCGTGACATACATCCGACTCCTAAAATTGCTAAGGTGATGGCTTGGGTCGGATGTGCCATCATATAGGGTCATGTCGGGAGCTTTGAAGTCTTTTGGGACCTTAGCTTTCATGATTTTTTTTGTGAACAGGTCTTGGTCCTTGTGGGGGTTCACGGTCGGATCGAGTGGTTTTATTTTTTAGGTCGGCTTCGAGTTTTAGGAGCTTGTCTTCCAGCTCCCGTCACCGCCTTGTTTCTCTCAAGAGATTTCGCACGGCTTCTCATTGACGTTCGGTTCTTGTTCGAGCTGTTTGAGGTGATCCTACTGTTCACGGATGGCCTCTAAGATTTCTACGCTCTGGGGTTGCTTTTCTCCCTTGGAGTAGTGTGCATCCTTTGGCGAGATTGGTGTAGCTTCTGTGTTCCTTAATGGCATTCCTTCTTCTAATCTAGAGGTGTGGTCGTTGGTAAGAGGGTTGTTTGCCATGACAATGGGATGACTTCCAGGTTTCCCGGCAACAGCGCCAATGTTTTGTGGGTTACCTGAAATAGAGTGGTCGGTCTCGGGTGAGACTTTCTAGTCCCGTTATAGCTGCTATGTCCGACTTGTTGTAACGAAGGGGCTGCTCAGTCCTTGATCACTGGTGGGTGGTGGTACCTGCAAGAGACTCCGATGCTTAAGTTAGTATGGGCTTTAGGCAGGTTTTTTGTAGAATTGGAGTATGAATATACTTGGGTGCTCCAGTGTCTTTATAGTAGTGTTGGGTGACCTTCCTTTGAGATAAGTTTGTTATCTTTATCTTATCTTTTGTGGGTGAGATCATTATCTTTGTCTAACCACCTTCTAGTGGGCAGTGGTTCCTTTCTCTTTGGGCCTCCCTGGGCCTCTATAGTGATTTTTTGAGCTCTTTATGAAGAAGTCGGTGTTGAACTAACCTTTTAAAGAGGTCGGTTGATCTGCTTTACTCCAACCCGGACCTCATAGCTCGGTCCAGGGTATGAACACAATCCTTGCCAAGAGGCTTCTCAGCATTTGAGTTTTTCTTTCTTTTGATTAATTGCCTTGAGTTTGATTCCTTTTAATATTTAGTTATTGTTTGTTTCTTTCATTCCTTGCTATTTACATTAATTGTCTCTTGCCATCAAACTCCCATTCCCTCATAGCAAATAATTGAGCACTCTATTGCAATTCCTAGGGAGAACGACCCGAGGTTTAATACTCTCGGTTTTTTATATTGGTTTGCATTGTGACAAACCTTTATTTTAAACTTTGATGTGGGGATTTGATTTCCGGTTTGGACTATGCTATCAACGAAAAAGCTCTTTTCTATAATGTGAAATTCTAAACCGGTGTAAATCCCACGCATCAACTTTTTGGCACCATTGCCGAGGAGTTGCAATAGTGTTATATTATTGGCTATTGTAAATATGTTAATATATAAATAGCTTATTTTTTTGTTATCTTTTTTTTTTGTTAGTGGTTAGGATTGGGATCCCGACGGACATTGGAAATGCAAGCATTGGTGGGAATTCAAGGAAGAGTTCAAGTACAAGCCTCCTTAGCAAGGACTCTCCCAATTGTCTAACTTAAAGACAATAAACAAAAGTGCTAGGTGGGAGACACCCCACCATGGTAACATCTTTCTAGCCCTCTCTTTGTCCATAGTTTTAATTCTTTGAATTTTTTTTCTAGCTAGCGTAGGTTTAGTTTAATTTTGAGCTTAGTTGGATTAGATTTTAGTATGGATCATGTGTTTGTGAAGTGCTATATGTTTTGAGGTTGAAAACCTTGATTGGAGATCACGTTTGGTGTTTGAGAGCTTTAAAAGATTTTTTGAGAAACAGAGCTTTGTGCGTACACACACACCTGTGCGTATGCACACTTATCCCAACTTCTGTAATCCGTGTGTACGCACCTAGCTGTGTGTACGCACACTCATTTGCAACCTCCCTGCTGGGTGTGTGCGCACATGCCTGTGCATCCGCACACCTGGCATTTTCCCTCCATGTTCACGCACGCATCTGTGCGTACGCACACATGACCCATTTTTCTTGAAAAATAAATCCTTTAGTGTGCGTACACACGCATCTGTGCATATGCACAAATAGTTTTTCAATCTTTGACGAGTGCCTACGGCCTACGCACACTGTTGTGCGTGCGTACACCCTACCTTTTTCACCTTGTATGCGTACGCACAGACCTATGTGCGTACGCAAAAGTACCCTTTTCTTCTTTCTTCTCCATTTTTCTTCTCCATTGTCTCTCCCTCTCTTCTCACTCACCATCCACCACTATCTCTATTTATTAGTTATTTAGTTGAATTTTCTATTTTAGTAGATTAGGTTGTTAGTATAGGTTAGATTTTGGTTATAAGTGGTGCGCGGAATTAAACTCCGGACAACTGAACCGACAAGTGCACCGGGTCGTCCAAGTAATACCTTAGGTGAGTGAGGGTCGAATCCCACAGAGATTGTCGGATTGAGCAAGCAATGGCTATCTTGTAAATCTTAGTCAGGCGATTAGAAAAGATGGTTGTTTGTTAAGAAGCATAAACAAAATAATAAAGAACAAAATACCAGATTAGTGTAAAAGCAATGATGGATAATTAGTTAAGGCTTTGGAGATGTGTATTCTTTCCAGATTAACTTTTCTTACTGTCTACTTCAACAACAAATGATTCGTTCAATAGCAGCCATAAGTGACTAACTCATGTAGCATCCTCATCAAGTTAGTCTCTTCTAAACCATAGCAGTCCACCAGATCCGAGCAACTCATGTAGCATCCTCATCAAGTTAACTCATGGCTTCCCGCTATAGTGAAAGGTGAAAACCTAAGCAATCCACTCCCCTTCGCGATCCTACTCAAAACGCCACAGACAAGGTTGGATCTTCCAGATCAAGGAACGCTACTTCTCATACTCTAGCCTTGACGCCACAGAAACCTCAGTAACCCACGGTCAACGGGATTATATGTTACATATCCAAAGTCGCCTAGGCATGCTCTTGGAATCTGCAATGCATTTTCTAGCTTGTAGTTCAATGTTATCCGGGCAGGACTAACAAGGAACCGATGTAGAACAAGGATGATTGTCATGGATCATCCTCAATTCATGAGATGAAGAACGAAAATTCCAAGAGAATGGAATCAAACGTGTATTAAAATAGAATAGTAGTATTATTAATCCATGAGAATCAGCAGAGCTCCTAACCCTAACTTAGGAGGTTTAGTTGCTCATGCTTTTATAGAAAGTAAATCTGAAAAGGTAAAGATGAGGAAGAAGATCAAAAAGTTTTTTAACATGAGTGATCTTCTCCTTTAAATACTAATGTAATAATTAAGAAGTACAAAAAGTATGACAGACTAGACTAGAGGTGCGAAAATCCATCCTTGAGCCCACTTAGGTTGAGTGCTTGGGCTGAGCTTGGCATCCAACTTTGAGGAATGGGCAATGAACACCCATTAGGGGGTGATTGGCACTGCCTTGTGTCTTGGTGGGCATCGAACGCCCAAAAGGGGGGTGATTGGCATTCAACGCCAGCTTTGGGTCTCCTTTGGGGCGTTGAACGCCTGCTAGGGGGTAGCTCTTTGGTGTTCAACGCCCAGTATGGGCAGACTCCTTCGAAGAAAAGTATAAACCATTATGTATTGCTGGAAAGCTCTGGAAGTTAGCTTTTCAACCCCGTTGAGAACGCATCATTTGGACCTTTGTAGCTCCAGAAATGCTCATTTTAGTGCACAAAGGTCAGATTCTGACAGCATTTGCTATACTTTCCTTGCCTCTGAATCAGACTTTGCCAAAGCTCCTTAATTTCAGCTAGAATTTACCTGAAATCATCATAAAATACAAAAACTCAAAGTAAAATCCAAAAGTATAAAATTTTTACTAAAACCTATGAAAACATAACAAAACTTAAACAAAACATAAGTAAAACAATATGAAAATGATGCCAAAAACCGTATAAAATATTCGCTCATCAGAACACCAAACTTAAATTGTTGCTTGTCCCCAAGCAACTAAAAATAAAGTAGGAACAGGAAGAAAAGAAGGATACAATGAATCTCAGAGTTTTTCAATGAAACTCAGTTCTAATTGATGAGCGGGGCTTGGGCTGAATAGTTTTGGCATCTCACTATCCTTTGAAGCTCAGAAGTGTTGATGTCTTTAGGAATTCAGAATCATGATGATATTATTGACTCTCTTAGTTTAGTTCTTTTTTATTCTTGAACACAGCTTCTTTTAGAGCCTGGTCGTGACCCTAAGCGCTTTGTTTTCCAGTATTACCACCGGATACATAAACGCCACAGACACTTAACTAGGTGAACCCTTTTGGATTGTGATTAAGCTTTGCTAGAATCCCCAGCCAGTGGTGTCCAGAGTTCTTAGGCACACTCTTTTGCTTTTGGAATCACGACTTTAACTGCTCAGTCTCAAGCTTTTTACTTGACACCTTCACACCACAAGCACTTAGTTAGTGGAGGAGCTCATTTGAACTTTTTAGGCCAAGATTTCATTTTTTAGACCCTCCTAACCATTGATGCTCAAAGCCTTGGATTCCTGCTCTTGCCTTTTGGTTTAAAGACCTATTGGCTTTTTCTTTTTCTTTCTTGCTCTTGCCTTTTGGTTTAAATAGCTATTGGCTTTTTCTCTTTCTCATTCTCTCTTTTTTTTTTCGTTTCTTTCTCTTTTTTTTCTTTCTTTCTTGTTGTTTTTTCTTGCTTCAAGAATCAATAGTTGGATTTTTCAGATTAACAATAATACTTCACCTTTTCCATCATTCTTTCAAGAACCAATATTTTTTACTCCAACATCAAATATGCACTTGTTTATTCATGCATTCAGAAAGTAAAAGTAATGTCACCACATCAATTAATTGGACTATTCTTATTATATAACTCGAGTTCATGCATCTTACTTCTCTTTTTCAAAATTTTTTTTTTTAAGTATGGTGAGAGATGCGTGGAATATTTCATAGCTTAAGACAAAACAAAGGATGATCATGAACTTAGAAACAGGAAACAGATAATAAAATACAATGGAAAATAGAAAAATAACATAAGCAAAGGGGAGTATGGAATGTGACCACCTTAGTGACGGCGGCTACTGCTTCCTCTAGAGAATCCAATGGAGCGCTAAAGATTTCTTCTATGTCACGCCCCTGTTTCTGTTGCTCTTCCCTCAGAGCCCTTTGATCTTCTCTTATTTCATAGAGGATGGTGGAATGCTCTTGGTGTCCCATCCTCAGCTGATCCATATTGGAGCTTAATTTTCCTAGAAAAGTGTTCAGTTGATCCCAATAACCTTGGGGAGGAAAATGCATCCTTTGAGGCATCTCAGGAATTTTTTGTTGAGGTAGCTTCACATGCTCTTACTGTGGTTCATGTGCCAGCTCTCTAACATGCTCCATCCATCTTTTAGTGATGGGCTTGTCCTCCTCAATGGGGATGTCTCCTTCTATGACAATTCCAGCTGAATTGCATAAGTGACATATGAGGAGAGGGAATGCTAACCTTGCTTGGGTAGAGGTCTTTTCTACCACCTTGTACAGCTCTTGAGGTATCACCTCATGTACCTCTACCTCATCCCCAAGCATGATGCAGTAAATCATAATGGCTCGGTCAATGGTCACTTCGGACTAGTTGCTAGTAGTGATGATAGAGCGTTGGATGAATTCCAACCATCCTCTAGCTACGGGCTTAAGGTCAAGCCTTCTTAGTTGGATAGGCTTGTCGTGAGCATCCCTTCCCCATTGTGCTTCTTTCACACAAATGTCTGAAAGAAATTGGTCCAGTCTTTGATCAAAATTGACTCTTCTAGTGTAACAGTGTGGGTCTCCTTGCATTAATGGTAATTGGAGCGCCAACCTTACACTTTCCGAGCTGAAATCCAAGAGACGCCCTCGGACCATAGTGTGCCAATTTTTGGGGTGTGGGTTCACAGTAGTGTCATGCTTTTTAGTGACCCATGCATTAGCATAGAACTCTTCCACTATTAAGATTCCAACTTTCGGGATAGGATTGGTCAGAACTTCCTAACCTCTTCTCCGAATTTCCTGTTAGATCTCCCGGTACTCATTCTTTTTTATCCTAAAAGGGACTTCAGGAATCACTCTTTTCTTTACCACTACTTCATAGAAGTGGTTTTTATGGGCCTTAGTAAGGAATCTCTCCCTTTCCCAAGGTTCAAAGATGGAAGCTATGGCTTTTCCTTTCCTCTTTCTAGAGGATTCTCCGATTTTGGGTGCCATAAGTGTGAATGGAAAGCAAAAAGCAAGGCTTTTCCAACACCAAACTTAAAAGCTTTGCTCGTCCTCGACCAAATATGAACAAAAGGGAAGAAAAGAGTAGAAGAAGAAGAGAAATAGTGGAGATAGAGGGAGAGAGGGGTTCGGCCAAGTTGGAGGGGCTTATGGTGTATGAGGGTTATGTATTTGTGGGTATAAAGGGGTGATGGAGGGGGTATTTATAGTTGGGGTTTGTGTTTGGGTTCGCTTATGAGGTAGGGTAATTGGGAGGAAAATGTTTTGAATTTGAAGTGGGTGGGGTTGGTGGGAATGGTTGGATGGTAGTGATGAAGGGTATTGGGAAGAGAGAAAGGTGATGTGGATGTGATTGGTTGAGGGTGTTTGGAGAAGAGGGAAAGTAAGAGAGAGAAGAATGTGGGGTAGGTGGAGATTCTGTGAGACCTACTAATCCTGAAAGGCTAGGGAATTCAAATTCCCTGCCCCTTGTGGGCATTTAACGCCCAGCCTCTGCTCCCTAGCTGGCGTTCAACGCCAGCTTCTTGTTCCTTTTGAGGCATTGAACGCCCTCTAGGGACTCATCCCTTGGCGTTCAACGCCAGCTTCCTCACTCAATTGGGGCGTTGAACGCCCCTCTTGCCTCCTTGTCTGGCGTTCAACTCCAGCAAGGGGTGTACTCCAGGGTGTTATGCTTCCATCTCTGAATGTCTCAATCTCTGTCTGACTACTGCACATGATCACAAACTCTAAAAAGAAAACAATTCTGAAAATACTTAATATAACTCAAATAGAAATAACTAAAAATAGGAATATTATAATTATGGTTGGGTTGGCTCCCAACAAATGCTTCTTTAACGTCACTGGTTTGACGGTTAGCTCCTTTACGGAGATGGATAGGGGGCTTAGAATGTCACCCCTTACTTTGAACTTCTTCCCGTGCTCTCATGGATGAGCTCCACGTGTTCTAGAGACAGGATCTTGTTCACTTTGTGTGGAATCACTGGGCTATCTGTGAAGACAACTCTCATGCCAGGTGAGAGGCCTTTAGTAGGGATTTTCTTATCCCTCCAGCCTTTAGGTACCTTCTTCTTAGTACCTTTATTCCCAGTTTTTTATGAGGGTTTCTCAACACCAAACTTAGATTTGGTGTTTGAGGGCTCTGTATAGCTTTGCACTGAGAGAGAGGGTTAGAACACTAAGTATTGCACAGTTGTCTCTCCCTTAGGGAAGGAGTTAGGTTTGGGAATCTTGAATAAGATGTGATCCTTCCATAATTGCAGAACTAGCTCTCCCTTTGCCACATCAATTATGGCATTGGCTGTAGCTAGGAAAGGTCTCCCAAGGATGATGGATTCATCCTCGTCCTCTCCAGTATCTAAGATGATAAAATCTGCAGGGATGTAAAAGTCTTCAACCTTTACTAATTCACCCTCTACCAAGCCATATGCCCTATTTAGTAACTTGTCTGCCATTTTTAATGAGATCTTGGCAGCTTGCACCTCAAAGATTCCCAGCCTCTCCATTATAGAGAGAGGCATGAGGTTTATGCTTGACCCTAGGTCGTATAAAGCCTTCTCAAAAGTAATTGTCCCTATGGTGTAGGGAATTAGGAAGCGTCTGGGATTCGACAGCTTTTGAGGTAGTTACTTCTGAACTAAGGCATTGAGTTCCTTGGTGAGCACTGGAGGTTCTTTCTCCAATATCTCTATTCTAAATAATTTGGCATTCAGCTTCATCAGAATCCCTAGGTACTGAGCAACTTGCTCTTTCCTAGTTTCTTTTTCCTCATCAGAGGAGGAGTATTCTTCAGAGTCTATAATCAGCAACAAGCCCTTCAAGGGAACCTCTATGGTCTCCTCATGAGCCTTGATTTCCTTCAGTTCCTCAATAAGGGGATCTTTAGTGGGCATTGAACGCCCAGCTACTCCTATAGTGGCGTTCAACGCCAGGAGTTGTCCCTTTTTGAGCGTTGAACGCCCAGCTTCTACTCCATTGCTGGCGTTCAACGCGAGTAACTGCTCCTCCTTGGGCATTGAACGCCCAGCTACTCCATTGCTGGTGTTCAACGCCATCTTCTCCTCTTCAGCTTTGGCCTCAACTTCTACAGTGATGCCCTTGTACTCTTCTCTTGGGTTTACTTTAGTATTACTAGGAAAAGTGTTAGGAGGAGTCTCAGGAATTTTCTTACTCAGCTGACTAATCTGTACCTCTAGATTCCCGATGGAGGATCTTGTTTCAGTAATGAAACTATAAGTGGTTTTAGAGAGATTGGAGACTATAGTGGCTAGGTCAGAGAGGCTCTGCCTAGGAGTCTCCACCTGTTGTTGAGAAGATGGGAATGGTTTATTATTAAACCTATTCTGGTTTCTTCCACCTTGATTGTTTTTGAATCCTTGCTGAGGCTTCTGTTGATCTCTCCATGAAAAGTTGGGATGATTCCTCCATGATGAGTTGTAGGTGTTTCTATAAGGCTCATTATTGGGGTTTCCTGAGGAGTTTCCCAAATAGTTAACCTCATCCATCATGGGTTGATCCGGATCATATGCCTCTCCTTCATGGGAGGCTTCTTGAGTACTGTCAGCTGCAGCTTGTGATCCAGTCAAATGCTGAGTGATCATGTTGACCTGTTAGGTCAGGATCTTGTTCTGAGCCAATATGGTATTCAGGGTTTCAACCTCTAGGACTCTTCTCTTCTGAGCTACCCAAGTGTTTACAGGGTTCCTTTCAGAAGTGTACATGAATTGGTTGTTAGCAACCATGTTAACAAGTTCCTATGCCTCTTCAGGCATTTTCTTCAAGTGGAGTGATCCACCAGCAGAGTGGTCTAAAGCCATCTTGGATAATTCAGAGAGACCATCATAGAAGATATCTAACATGGTCCAGTCTGAAATCATGTTAGGAGGGCACCTTCTGATCAATTGCTTGTACCTCTCCCAGGCCTCATAGAGGGATTCACCCTCCTTTTGTCTGAAGGTCTAAACTTCCACCCTAGGCTTGCTCAGCTTCTGAGGTGGAAAAAACTTGGTCAAGAATACATTGACCACCTTTTTCCAAGAGTCTAGGCTTTCCTTAGGCTGAGAATCCAGTCATAACCTAGCTCTGTCCCTTACAGCAAAGGGGAAAAGCATAAGCTTGTAGATTTCAGGATCCACTCCATTAGTCTTGACAGTATCATAGATCTACAAGAAATCAGACATGAATCTGTCTTCCTATGGAGGTCCATGAAACTGGCAGTTCTGCTGAACTAAAGTGACCAGTTGAGGCTTCAGCTCAAAGTTATTTGCACCAATTGCAGGTATAGAGATGCTTCTTCCATAGAAGTTAGAAGTGGGTGCAGTAAAGTCACCCAGGACCTTCCTTGCGTCTCCTCCACCATTAGGATTGGCTACCATGTTTGTATTTTCAGCTTCTTTTTTGAAAAACTCTGTGAGGTTTTCTCCGGAGTGTTGTGCTTTAGCTTGTTGTAAACGCCTCCTTAGAAAACTCACAAGTTCAGGGTCAGGATCAACGAGAGGTTCTTTATCTCTGTTCCTGCTCATAAACAAGAAAGAAGAATGCAAGCAAAAAAGGAAAAAAAAAGATTTTCTATGTCAGAGTATAGAGGTCCTTTGAAAGAGTTAGAAGAGGAGAAAAGAAAAGAAATATATCTTTTAAATTAAAAGAGTTTTCGAAAAATAAATAAATAAAAAAGAAAATGAAGATTTTTGAAATTAGAAGAGAGAGAAAGAGGCAAGAATTTTTGAAAAAGGAGAGAGAGAGAAGTAGAAAGTTTTCGAAAATAGAAGAGAGAGAAAGAAGAATTAGAGAGTTACCAAACTTTCAAAATTAAGATAAGATAAAACAAGTAACTAACCAACTAACAAGAATTGAAAATAAATTTAAAGATTTAATTTTGAAATTTAATTTTTTTTAGAGAGTAAAGACCTGAAATTTAAAAGTTTTAAAATTAAAAAGAAGACAAGATAGGAAGGACTTTAAGCAAGAAGATATGATAAAGATTTGAAAAAGATTTGCAATGATAAGATTTGAAATTTAATTTTTGAAAAAGATTTTATTTTTAAATTTGAAATTTGAATTTTAAATTTTAAATTTTGAAATTGAATTTTAAAAATTGAGATTAAAGTAAGATAAGAGAGGATTTTGAAATTTAAAGAAAGATAAAAAGATAAGATGAAGATTTGAAAAGATTTGAAAAGATAAGATTTGAAATTCAAAATTTAAACTTTACTAAATACAAAACACCAAACTAAAAATTTTTAAATGAAGATAGGGAAAGATAGTAAAGATTTTTGAAAATTTAAATAAGAATAAAAGAAATTTTTTTTTATTTTTGAATTTTAAAGAAAGAGAAAGACAACTAGGAGACACCAAACTTAAAACTTTAGAATCAAAGGACAATAATTTTCGAAAATTTGAAAGAAAAACACCAAAAAGACACCAAACTTAAAGTTTTTGAAATCAAACAAGAAAAATTACCAACAACAATTTGAATACTAAGATGAACACTCAAGAACAATTTCAAAAATTTAAAGAAAAGATGAACACAAAAAGAGACACCAAACTTAAAAACTGACACAAGACTTAAACAAAGAAAAAGATTACTAAAGAAAAGAAAAGATTTTTGAAAATTTTTGAAAAAGAAAACAAAAGACACAAACAAAAGAGCAAATAAATCTTAAAAAGTACCTAATCTAAGAAACAAGATAGTACGGTAGTTTGTCAATCTCAAAACAATCTCCGGAAACGGTGCCAAAAACTTGGTGTGCGGAATTGAACTCTGCACAACTGAACCGGCAAGTGTACCGGGTCGTCCAAGTAATACCTCAAGTGAGTGAGAGTCAAATCCCACGGAGATTGTCGGATTGAGCAAGCAATTGCTATCTTGTAATTCTTAGTCAGGCGATTAGAAAAGATGGTTGTTTGTTAAGAAGCATAAATGAAATAATAAAGAACGAAATACCAAATTAGTGTAAAAGAAATGATGGATAATTAGTTAAGGCTTCGGAGATGCGTATTCTTTCTGGATTAACTTTTCTTGCTGTCTACTTCAACAATGAACGATATGTTCAATGGCAGCCGTAATTGACTAACTCATGTAGCATCCTCATCAAGTTAGTCTCTTCTAAACTATAGCAGTCCACCATATCAGAGCAACTCATGTAGCATTCTCATCAAGTTAACGCATGGCTTCCCACTATAGTCGAAGGTGAAGACCTAAGTAATCCACTCCCCTTCGCGATCCCACTCAAAATGCCACAGACAAGGTCGGATCTTCCAGATCAGGAAACGCTGCTTCTCATACTCTAGCCTTGATGCCACAAAAACCTCAGTAACCCACGGTCAACAGGATTATATGTCACATATCCAAAGTCACCCAGGCACACTCTTGGAATCCGCAGTGCATTCTCTAGCTTGTAGTTCAATGCTATCCGGGCAGGACTAACAAGGAACCCATGTAGAACAAGGATGGTTGTCACAGGTCATTCTCAATTCATGAGATGAAGAATGAAAATGCACAAGAAAATGGAATCAAACGTGTATTAAAATAGAACAGTAGTATTATTAATCCATGAGAATCAGCAGAGCTCCTAACCCTAACTTAAGAGGTTTAGTTGCTCAAGCTTTTACAGAAAGTAAATGTGAAATTTGATAGAACCATCAGCAAGCTGAAGGCATATGCGGGTTGTCTTGACTTCTCGAGTCAAGCAGAGCTTCTTTATTAATGATGTAAGCATCAAGTTAATGCTTGCTCCAAGATCACACAGGGCTGTCCTTGTGCAGGCATCCCCTAGGGTGCATGGTATCATGAAGCTCCCAGGATCCTGAAGCTTTTCTGGTAAGCTCTTCTGGATTACTGCACTGCATTCTTCGGTGAAGAAAACTGTTTCTACCATTCTCCAGTCCTTTTTATCACTTAAGATGTCCTTCATAAACTTAGCATAGGAGGGTATCTATTCAAGAGCCTCTACAAAGGGGATCTTGATCTTTAATGTCTTAAGATAGTCCGCAAAGCGGGCAAACTATTTATCTTTTTCTGCTTGACGGAGCTTCTGGGGAAATGGCTTCCTGGTCTTGTACTCATCAACTCTAGTTGATGTAAGCTGAGTGTTTAGAGTGCTTGAAGAGGGGTTACTAGCTTGCTTATGAGGGGTGTTCTCAGCACTTGTACGTGTCCGATCATCCCTGCTTGGGCGTTCAACGCCCTTGCTGCCCCCTTCTTGGCGTTCAACACTAGAAGTACCCCCTTCTGGGCGTTCGACGCCAATGACACTCCTCCCTGGGTGTGCAATGCCCTCAGAGTTGCCTTGGATTACATTCTATTCGTCTTCTGTCATCTTTTTTTCCCTTTGTCTCCTGTTGCTTTGAGGTTGGGTGTTCAGGGTCCTTCCACTTCTCAGTTGGATAGCCTGACACTCTTCCTTTATCTATTCAGATAATTGTTGTCTAGCTTGACTCAACTATGCCTCTATATTCCTGTTAGAGGCTCGGGTTTTTTGCACAGCCTCTTGCAATTCCAACAACTATTGTGCAAGGGAGTGCAGCTGCTGTCTTAATGGGCCATTTTGTTCTGGAGGGTTAAATTCAGTAGATACTACCTTGACCTCTCCTTTTATTAAAGTCTCACTGGCTGAGTACAGATGCTGGTTACTGGCAACTGTCTCAATAAGTTTGTGTGCTTCCTCAATTGTCTTCCTCATGTATATAAAACCACCAGCAGAATGGTCTAGAGACATTCTAGCTACATCTGTGAGCCCGTAATAGAAGATGTCTAGTTGCACCTATTCTAAAAATATTTCAGTGGGGCATTTTCATAGCATCCCTCTGTACCTCCCCCAGGCATCATAAAGAGATTTGTTAACCTCTTGTCTGAAGCCTTGGATGTCCTGTCTAAGCTGGGTGAGCTTCTTCGGAGGAAAGTATTGATTCAAGAACTTGTTCACTAGCTGATTCCATGTTTTCAAGCTAGATTTAGGTTGGTTATCCAACCACCTCTTTGCTTGATCCTTTACTCCAAAGGGAAAGAGTAACAATCTGTAGACATCATGGTCTACTCCCTCAGTGCGTACTGTATCAGCTATTTGTAAGAAATTTGCAATAAACTCTATGGGTTCTTTCTATAGAAGTCCATGATAGTGATAGTTTTCCTGCATTAGAGTAATCAGTTGAGGGTTTAGCTAAAAATTTCTTGATCTAATAGGGGGTATACTGATACTTCTTCCATCGAAGTCAGGAGTAGGGACAATATAGGACCCCAAGGTTCTTTTGAACTATTCATTCTCAATTGGGTCCATAGTGGACTCTTCCTATTCCTATACACACAGTCAAGAATGAGTAACTGGGAAGGTGGGTGTTTCTATGTCAAAGTATAGAGCATTTCCAGTGAGGTGAGGATAAGAAGAATAGATGTAGAAGAAAAGATGGAATTTGAATCTTTAGAAGAAGAAGAAGAGAAAAGAAAATTAAATATTTAAATATTTTTGTTTTATTTTATTTATTTATTTAATTGATTTTTGAAAATACAAATAGATTAAAAGTCAAGACAACTAATTAATTAAAAGACTTTGAAAATTAAATGTGATTCTTTAAGTAATTTTTTAAAATAGAAGAAGGAAAGAGTCAAATTTTAAAAGAAAGTAAAGATTTGAAACCTGAATGTTTTAAATTTAAAAAGAAGATAAGATAAAGAATTTAAAAAGATTTGAAACATAAGAAATTGAAATTTAAAATTTTGAAGAAGGTAAGATCGGAAAGATTTAAAGTAAAAAGATATGATAAAGATTTGAAAAAGATTTTGAAATTTGAAAAGATTTAATTTTGAAATTTAAAAATAAAATAAGATAAAATAATATGTTTAAAATTTAAATAAAGATAGACAAAAGATCGATAAGATAAAGATTTGAAAATGATTTGAAAAGATAAGAATTGAAATTAGAATTTAAACTTCACTAATAAGAAATACCAAACTTAAAATTTTTAAATCAAAATAGGAAAAGATAGCAAGATTTTCGAAAATTGAAACAAAGATAAGAAAAGAAAAAAAAAATATTTTTGACTTTTTAAAGAAAAAGAAAAATAACTAAGAGACACCAAACTTAAAAATTTAAGATCAAATGACACTAGTTTTCAAAAATTGAAGGAAAAACAACTAAAAGACACCAAACTTAAAATTTTTAAAATCAAACAAGAAAAATCACCAAGAACAATTCAAATATCAAGATGAACACTCAAGAACAATTTCGAAAATTTAAAGAAAAAGATGAAAACAGATGGGACACCAAACTTAAAAATTGATACAAGACTCCAACAAAAGATAAAGCTTACTACAGAAAAGAAAAGGTTTTGAAAAATTTTTGAAAAAGAAAACAAAAGACACAATTAAAAGAGTAACTAAACCTTAAAGAATACCTAATCTAAGCAATAAGATAGTCTGGTAGTTTGTCAAACTCGAACAATCCCCGACAACGGCGCCAAAAACTTGGTGTGCGAAATTGAACTCCGCAAGTTTCGCACAGATGAACCGGCAAGTGCACCGGGTCGTCCAAATAACACCTCAGGTGAGTGAGGGTCAAATCCCACGGAGATTGTCGGATTGATCAAGCAATGGCTATCTTGTAGATCTTAGTCAGGCGATTAGAAAAGATGGTTGTTTGTTTGCAAGCATAAATAAAAACAGTAAAGAATGAAATACCAGGTTGGTGTGAAAACAGTGATAGAGATACAGTTAAGGCTTCGGAGATGTGTATTCTTTCCGTATTAACTTTTCTTACTGTCTACTTCAATAACGAATGATTCATTCAATGGCAGCTGTAATTGACTAACTCATGTAGCATCCTCATCAAGTTAGCCTCTTCTAAACCATAGCAGTCTACCATATCCGAGCAACTCATGTCCTCTCATCAAGTTAACTCATGGCTTCCCACTATAGTCGAAGGTGAAGACCTAAGCAACCCACTCCCTTTCGCGATCCTACTTAAAACGCCACAGACAAGGTCGGATCTTCTAGATCAGGGAATATTTCTTCTCAGACTCTAGCCTTAACGCCATAAAGACCTCAGCAACCCACGGGCAACGGGATTTTATTTCACTTATCCAAAGTTGCCCAGGAACTCTCTTGGAATCCACAGTGCATTCTCTAGCTGTGGTTCAATGCTATCTGGGTCAGGACTCACATGGAACCCATGTAGAACAAGGATGAATGTCATGGTTCATCTTCAATTCATGAGATGAAGAACGAAAATGCACAAGAGAATGGAATCAAACATGTATTGAAATAGAAACAGTAATATTATTAATCCATGAGAATCAGCAGAGCTCCTAACGCTAACTTAGGAGGTTTAGTAGCTTATAACTTACAGAAAGTAATAGTAAAATGTGTAAAAGGGCAAAGATCTCTAATAGTGGTGGTCTTTATTCTATATATAATAACCTAATAACTAAGAAGTACAAAAGTATGATAGACCATACTTAAGGTGCAAAAATCCACTCTTTGGCCCACTTTGGTTGAGTTCTTGGGCAGAGCTTGGCATCCAACTTGAGGAATGGGTGTTGAACACCCATTGCGGGGTGATTGGCACTGCCTTGTGCCTCTTGGTGGCATTGAACGCCAGGAATGGGGTGGAATGTGGCATTCAATGCTCGCTTAGGTTCCTCTAGGGCATTGAATGCCAGAAATGGGGTAACTCCTTGGCGTTCAACGCCCAATATGGGCAGGCTCCTTTGAAAAAAAGTATAAACCATTATATAATGCTGGAAAGCTCTGAAAGTTAGCTTTCCAACGACGGTAAGAGTGCATCATTTGGACCTGTGTAGCTCTAGAAATGCTCATTTTAGTGCATGGAGGTCAGAATCTGACAGCATCTGCTACGCTTTCCTTGCCTCTGAATCAGACTTTGCCAAAACTCCTCAATTTCAGCCAGAAATTACCTGAAATCATCAAAAAACACAGCAACTCAAAGTAGAATCCAAAAATGTGAATTTAGCACTAAAATTTATGAAAATATAATAAAACTTAAACAAAACATAACTAAAACAATATAAAAATGATGCCAAAAAGCGTATAAAATATCCGCTCATCACTAGGCTTCCTTGTTTTTGCATTTACTTATATTACTATCCTGTTTTCTATCTTTTAGGATGATTCACCAAAAAGAACAAGGGAAGCGGGAGAAAGAACATGCAGCAGCCGATGGACCCACCAGCTGAAGGTGGCAATCCATATAGTTACCATACGTTCTTTGCTCACCTCTGAATGCACCGAGAACGGTGCAAACCTTTAAGTGTGGGGAGGTCGTCCGACTGATCGGCAATCTTGGGTGAAAAAAATTCTAATCCCAAACACTTTCAAATTTTATTTTTGGATTACTTTGTATATATTTTAGAGCTTCAATTGCATTTTTTCTTAGTTTATTGCATTTCTTTTCATATATACATATATAATAAGCTTTGTTAAAATAATGAAATTTTTCAAGAAAAACATTCTTAATAGGGCATTGCTATCCTAATTGATTTGAGTTGATATTTGTTTCATTGAAACTTGCTTGAAATATATTGTGAAACATGTTTTTGAGCTAAGAACACACAAGCATGTGAGTTTTGAGCCTAATTGTGTTGTTACACCATATTAACCACTATTTCATTCTTGTGTGTATTATTCTCTTTCTATGATTATAATCTTTAATTTGTTTCATTATTTATTTCTATTGTTTGGTGTATGAATGCATCTATATGATTGAGGGCTTTATTTCAAATAGCTCACGTACCCAAATGGCCTTACCCTATTGTCTACTATTGTTAGCCAACTTTGAGCCTATTTTAATCCCCTTTTGTTCTTAATTTTAGCACATCGCCACCCCTAAGTTAAAAATAATAAATGTTCTTAATTTAGATCTTTGATTAGCTTAGGCTAATGAGAGTGTGTATCATCTAAGCGTGGGGAAGTTTGGAATTATTGGTAGAGATAAAAGTGTATTTTTGTATTTTTATTGAAGATCTTGGGAATTGGGTACATACTCTTGCATTAAATGTTTAAACCATATAGATTGATACTTTTGTAAATATTTATTTTGAAAAAAAAGGAAGAGAAAAAGAGAAAAAGAAAAAGAAAGCAATAAAAAGGGGACAAATGTTAAACCCAAAGTAAAGTAATAAGAATAATGCATATGGGATGTAAATTAAAAAGAATGCATGTGTGTGAAATGTGAATAATGGGTAGTTAGGTTTGTATTTGAATTGTATAGGTTGTTATGTGTGTTAGGTGAGAGCTTAAGTTAATCAAAGATTCAAATTTCAAACTCACATGACCATATATAACCTTACCTTGACCCTAGCCCCATTACAACCATAAAAAGTCCTCATGATATTTGTATGTATACATTGAATAATTGTTGATTGTTAGATGAAAAATAAATTTATAAAGCATGATTAGAGGATAATTGTGTGAATCAACCCTATACATTTGAGCGACTAGAGCGTATACACATCCGGTGAGGGGTTCGATTGCTCAATTATATGTTTCCATCGGTTATTATTTCTTATCTTGCAAGTTGTAAATTCTTTTCAATAACTCTAATCAAATGTTGGATTTGACTTGGTTGTGATTGCTTTAGCCCTTATGTTTATATATGTATTCTTGGAAATTGATTTATTTTAACCAAGTACTTATATGCATTTAGATAGATTGCATATAGGTAGTTTGCTTGCATTGAATAAATATTGGTACCCCTCTCGTGTATCCTTCTTGATGTATAGCTTGAGGATATGCTATTGTTTAAGTGTGGGGATGTGATCAATCCACATTTCATGGTATTTATTTGCTTTAATTGAGTGTATTTTGTTGACTTTTTTCACATTTATTCATTAAAATAGCATAGTTTCATGATTTCTTCCTAAATTATGCTTGAAAGTAAAGCCATGCTTTTTAGGCCTTATAATCACTAAATTTTATTCACTTTAATCCCATTCAATACCTTAATATGTTTATTGAGTGATTTCAGGCTTACAAGACAAATGAGGATTGAAGAAGTGAGGAAAAAGCAAGCAAAAGTGGAGAATTCATGAAGAAATAGAGTTTGGAGCTTTTCAGGGTTGTGCGTACGCACAGCTACGCGTGTATACGCACGTTTGGAAGTTCATGCATTTATGCATATGCACACGCCTGTGCGTACGGACAAGTCTTGGCATATTACTTCGTTAAATGCAAAACGGGGGCAGTGATTTCTGGGCTTCCAGAGCCCAATCCAAATTGTTTCTGAAGGTATTTCAAGCCTAAATCAAGAGGGAACAAAGGCGGCGGGAGCAATTAGGTTTATTTTAGAACATGTTTTAGGTCATATTCTAGAGAGAAAAGCTCTCTCTTCTCTCTAGAATTAAGGTAGATTAGGTCAATTTTCTCTTAGATTTAGATTTTAATTCTCGTTTTGATTTAGTTTTTCTGCAATTTTTTGTTGTTACATCTTTGCTCTCTTAGTTTTGCTTGTTATTTTCTTTATTTTGTTGATTTTATGCTTATGAATTCTTGTTACTTTTAATTTCCATTTAATACAATTTGATATTTTTATGTTTATTGATGTTTAATTGAGTTGTTATTATTATTTTCTTGTATTTGGTAGCTTTAGATTTTAATATTATTGTAATTTAATATGCTTTTCTTTTCATGAACACCAAGTATTTGATAAAATGCTTGGGTAAGTTTTAGTCTAGTTTTTCACACTCTTGGTTTGGAATTAAGGACTTTGGTGACCTTGAGTCATTGATGTCCATTCTTGATTGATAGATTAGGATTGTTAGTTGATTTGGTTTACACCAACGCTAATCTTTCACTAAGCTAATTAGTGAGTTGGTTAGGATTTATGGATTGAGATAATTATGCCTATTTGACTTATCCTCGATGTTAGGGTTGACTAAGTAGGATTAACTCTTCATAATCATCTATGATTGTGGTCAATGGCTTGGATAGGTAACCTTAACTTTTAATCCTTGTCAAGAGGCTTCTTAGCATTTGAATTTTTCTTTCTTTTGATTAATTGCCTTGAGTTTGATTCCTTTTGATATTTATTTATTGTTTGTTTCTTTCATTCCTTGCTATTTACATTACTTGTCTCTTGCCACAAACCCCCTATTCTCTCATAGCCAATAATTGAGCACTCTATTACAATTACTAGGGAGAACGACCCGAGGTTTAATACTCTTGGTTTTTTATATTGGTTTGCATTGTGGCAAACCTTTATTTTAAACTTTGATGTGGGGATTTGATTGCTGGTTTGGACTATGCTATCAACGAAGAAGCTCTTTTCTATAATTTGAAATTCTAAACCGGCATAAATCCCACGCATCAGAGGTTGAGAATGAATTCGAGATTTTCTTAACAAATTGGTTAGTGGGCTTTGTAGAGCTCGACGCGGTGGTCGCGTGGCCGCAAATGGTGCGGGATTTACAAGAATCACCCTGCTTTATTTCTCTTTCCATTCGAAATGGCTTAGTCGGTAACCCATTAACTAAAATTGATATAGATGTTGTGTGCACATATTCCCTGATCCATCTCTTCCATCTGTACGTAAACCCCAGATTTGCCAGTACTTAGTCTACAAACTCCTACTTAATTTTGTCATACGTTTTCTGAAAAAATAGCTTAAGTATTGTCATTGACTTTATTTTTCACTTTAACCAACAAACCGTCTCACATAGAATCAAAATTCCATCATGAATCTTTCATCCCTTCACAAAAGTATTATGTGCCTCCTCCACCAAAGTCGGTATCATACCCTAAAAACTTATAAATACAACCCACCACACTAATAAATGCAAATCTTTAATATCTTTCGGCATACATACTTAGGTTCTGGGAGAATTTATGTAATATTGCAATTACTTTGTAATCTCCTTGATTCAAAGAACCTCAAAACTACCGCAGTGAACTCCCCTCTGATCTCTTCAGAATACTTCTTAATAAAATTCATGTTATACCCATCATAACCTGGAGCTTTCAATGACCCACAATCACATACGGCTTCCTTCACCTCCTTAATGGTAGGAAACATCTCTAACGCCCCAGCCTTATTCACATCAATTCGGTTGACCAAGCCATCATGAAATCCAACCGTTGCAAAAGCCTCCTAATGTATAGGTTTATGTAAGAACTCTCGATTGCTAACTTGATTCTAACTTTATTCCTCACAATGTTTTTCTGGAGCACGAAGTTATCAATATGATTACTCTTTCTTCATTCAGAAGCTATGTTATGGAAATACCTTGTATTTCTATCTATTTTTCTGTATGTATGAATTCTGACATATGTTTTTAATGCATCTCTTTTCTGGCATATTATCTTTTACAAGACTTCATTAATGCCTTCCTTTTTGTTTCTCAAGTCTCATTATATTTTTCTGTTCCTACTAACTCATCAATCTTTCTAATTTCATCCTTAAACTTCTTGATTTTTTTTCATCTATATCTCTCAAAATTTCCTTTACGTCATTTTTTCAATGGAATAGATAGCGTCCTTAGCTTCTCCGCAAATTGCAGATTTTTCATATCATGCCATTTTTTCTTGACCATCTTAAAGAATCCCTCATATGAAAACCAAGCATCCAAACTCTTAAAAGGTCTTCTACGCCTACCTTTCACCTTACATCCTCCATATGTTCGAACAATGATCTAACATCCTTTTAGGCCCTCCCCTCAATCTTGACTCTAGGAACTCTTTTAATCACTCCAGACTCGCTAACATACCTTATCTATCCGGCTGCACGACTTCATCCTAGACCACGAATACTTCTAGTCATTAAGCGAGAGATGCACTAATACCATGTTATTAACCTAGGCTTTGAAATCTTCAGCTCATACTGACAAACTAGTTTTTCCATTTTTTTCTTTTACATGTACTATCTTATTGAAGTCATCCATGCAACACATCAAAACCTAACACAACCCACTAACAAAGCTCAATTCCTCCCAATATGCCAACTTATCCTCCCTTGTGTGCTGTCCATAAACCAAATAAATAGCACAATGAAAATCATTTTCTACTAAATAACTCTCAACACACAACCATCACACACCTTTATGACAACTCTCTATCCTAAACAAATTATCTTCCTACATTAAGAGCAAACCTGTCGAAACTCGTAGAAATCCAACAAACTCCCATCCTACATTATCATTACCCCACAGACCCACGACATCAAATCTCGTAATAAGTTTTTTCTTGGTTTCTATCATCCCAAAAAAACCAATTATAACACTCCTCTTAAAACTCTTAATCATGTTTCTCTTCCCCACACCCTCCAACTCCTTACATTCCAAGTCCAGAAAATCATCACACTACATTTTGAGTCCTTTGCTTTAACACTTTTGGTCTACACCTCCTTGCCTTCTCGTTCTATTTTACTTACTTTTTTTTCAGAATTATATCTTCATTTTGTTCCTATAAAATGGACATAATATCCTCCTCATCACTATAAGCCACTACACCAGACTCCACTACCAAATTCCAAGCTTATCTATTTTCTACCCTCTCATACTCCTTATCACACGTATTACTATCATCTTCATCAGCCTCCCCTAAAACGTCTTTGTACTCTTTCTTTTTCAAGACAGTAGCGCTTTCCTGCCACTCCCCTACATGCATAAGTGCCGTCTTCTTCTACCCGCGTTCCACTATTTGCATGTCCCTCATCTCAATTTCTTATACCACAGACTCACCCACTTCTACTGTCTTTGAAACCCACTCTCACTGTCTTTCAATTTTCCCAACAACACTCTTAGTAAAGGACGCACCTCGTGATACATGTTGCTGCTTATCTCTCGAAGCTCAGTAGACAGCACTATGCCATCTCCAGCGTTCACAAGAATTCTTTTCTTTTTTTGGAAATGTATATAATTTCTAGGAACAATATTTTTAAGAATTTAATTCTCAACAAAAAAAAAACCATGAGGCAAAAGTTACTGTAAGAGTAAATTTAGAATTTTTTCAAATATTAATAACAAAATATATATATAATTACACCCTTGGAAAGAACAATTAATTAAAAATTAAAATAACATCTAGTTTACATAATTTAACTGATCAATGAAGGCATATACAGATAAACTGTAGAGCAGTATGAACTAATTAAACCGAACATTTTGAGTTGATGTAGAAAAATGCTTTGAAGCAGCGATCATGGTGGCTACAGGACCAGCAGGTGTTGCTGCTTTCTTAGTACTTGTTGTCTTCACATCTCCACTAATAAAAACATGCTTTGCAATTGATCTAACTCTGGAAGAAAACGAGTTTGTCTTGGTCCCCTTATTGCCCATCTTGATTCTCCAGATATGGATTAAACCAACGTTAACGGTATCTTTTTTTTTTTTTTGCCTCCAAAGTTGAAATAAACACACTCCGCTGAGTAGGAAACAACAGTAATTGAAGTTGTTACTTATTAAGAATAGCTAGAATCTGTTGGGTGCTGTAATTGGTGCTAATTGATTATGTTTATGGAATTGAATTGAATTATATATATATATAGGGTCCAAGTTTCTTGATGTGGCTATAAACTTGGTCACCAAGTTTGATTTCGTCGAGTAGAAATTCAAGGTGTTAAAACTGATATGGGAAAGTGATACGAAAGTGTATTATCTAAGTCTTGAATTTGACTCCTTTATTCATCTGACTCGTGTCCACGGCTTTTGCGTTTTATGATGTGGCCCCTTTCATCGAAATTACCTTTACTTTTAAGTTTCAATCATGCAAATTGATAAGTTTTATTTATTTATTTATTTATTTTTTACATTGGAGGATTTAGAGCCTGGGGTTATGGGGAGGAGGAAAACTAGCATAATACCTATACGGCTATACCCATTGAGCTACGCCAATTTTGGCGATAAGGCTCTCTTTGTTGATGATCCACCAAAATACAAATACTTAAATAATACATAGGTAATATTATATATATAATACTAAAATAGAGATAGAAATAAGTTAAAGTATTTTATGGAATTTTTTTGAACAATTTCCTTATTGTTAAAATTATGAGTAATGGTAGGAAGCTAACTTTTTTTTTAGTCAACATCATCTAATTTTTTTAAAATTATTTTATTTATTTTAAATTTTAAATCATAAATCATAAATTTTTAACTTCAGACTCTAAATTTATTTTATTATATAAAAAATTGAATTTTTTTATTTAATGATGAAACTAACGGAGTATGTTTTAGAGAATATTTTGTAATTTATTTATTTTAACTCATTAAATATAATTCATTATGATAAATTAATTATATCAACTAGTTAATTTGATTATATATATTTAAGTATTACACTATTTAAAATTATAATGTATATTAATTAATTGATTTGATTTTTATGATATGTAAATTTAAAGGCTAAATTAAAATAAAATAATTTATTATTTATTTAAATTGAATACAATATATACAAATAAATTTAGTTAGAAATTTATTATTTTTTAATATTCTAAATATAAAAATAGTAGAACAAAATTATAAAATTCATCTTTTTATCACTTTTGCTATTTTAACTCTTTTTTCTCTTTTTTTTTCTTTACGTATAATTTTATTTTACATTAACTTTATTTATTTAATGATGAAATATACTCATGTTAATTCTATCATATAATGGTTTATTTTTCTTCCATGTTTTTTGATTTGTATAGTTTCTGTTGATCTTGCTGTGTTAGCATTTCTAGAATTATTTTTTATTTTTTTATTACTTAACAATTAATTAAAAAAAAAAAGCAAAGAGAGGGAAAAAATGGTTAGAGGTGGAGACTAGGAGACTAAAACAACGTTATTATTATTATTATTATTATTATTATTATTATTATTATTATTATTATTATTATTATTATTATTATTATTATTATTATTATTATTATTATTATTATTATTATTATTATTATTATTATTATTATTAACATGAACTTCATTATTTTTTTATAATATTTTTTAATATGAACTTTATTTTTTATTCTTTATTATTATTAATATTTTTATTATTTTTTCTCTAATTATAAATCTTCTTATAATAACTCTTTGATAAAATATTTTTTTAGTCTGATAGATTTATTTTTAATAGCCGCTTAGGCCAGGATTTTATTCCTGTGGGCCCTCCTTTCCACTGATACTCAAAGCCTTGGATCCTTTTTATTACCCTTGCCTTTTGATTTGAAGGGGTATTCGCTTTTTCTGCTTGCTTTTCTTTTTCTTTCTTTTTCTTTTCTCTCTTTTTTTTTGCCTCTTTCTTTTTTTTTTCTACAAGCTTTTCACTGCTTTTTCTTGCTTCAAGAATCAATTTTATGATTTTTCAGATCGTCAGATAACATTTCTCCTTTTCCCATCATTCTTTCAAGAGCCAACAATTTTAACATTCATAAACAATCAAATTCAAAAATATACACTGTTCAAGCATTCATTCAGAAAAATAATAGTATTGCCACCACATCAAAATAATTAAACTGTTTTAAAATTCAAAATTCATGTACTTCTTTTTCTTTTTCAATTAAAAATATTTTTCATTTAAGAGAGGTGATGGATTCATTTTCATAGCTTTAAGGCATAGATACTTAGACACTAATGATCATGTAATAAAGACACAAACATAGATAAACACAAGCATAAAAATTCGAAAAACAGAAAATAAAGAACAAGGAAATTAAAGAACGGGTCCACCTTAGTGATGGCGGCTTGTTCTTCCTCTTGAAGATCTTATGGAGTGCTTGAGCTCCTCAATGTCTCTTCCTTGCCTTTGTTGCTCCTCTCTCATGGTTCTTTGGTCTTCTCTAATTTCATGGAGGAGGATGGAATGCTCTTGGTGCTCCACCCTTAGTTGTCCCATGTTGGAACTTAATTCTCGTAGGGAGGTGTTGATTTGCTCCCAATAGTTTTGTGGAGAAAAATGCATCCCTTGATGCATCTCAGGGATTTCATGATGAGGAAATTCCTCATGCTCTTGTCCATGAGTGGGATCTCTTGTTTGCTCTATCCTTTTCTTAGTGATGGGCTTGTCCTCATCAATGAGGATGTCTTCCTCTATGTCAATTCCAGCCGAATTGCAGAGGTGACAAATGAGATGAGGGAAGGCTAACCTTGCCACAGTGGAGGACTTGTCCGCCACCTTGTAGAGTTCTTGGGATATAACCTCATGAACTTCTACTTCCTCTCTAATCATGATGCTATGAATCATGATAGCCCGGTCTATAGTAACTTCAGATCGGTTGCTAGTAGGAATGATTGAGCGTTGGATGAACTCCAACCATCCCCTAGCCACGGGTTTGAGGTCATGCCTTCTTAGTTGAACCGGCTTTCCTCTTGAATCACTCTTCCATTGAGCGCCCTCTTCACATATGTCCATGAGGACTTGGTCCAACCTTTGATCAAAGTTGACCCTTCTAGTGTATGGGTGTGCATCTCCTTGCATCATAGGCAAATTGAATTCCAACCTTACATTTTCCAGACGGAAGTCTAAGTATTTTCCTCAGACCATTGTAAGCCAATTCTTAGGGTCCGGGTTCACATTTTGATCATGGTTCTTGGTGATCCATGCATTGGCATAGAACTCTTGAACCATTAAGATTCCGACTTGTTGAATGGAGTTGGTGAAAACTTCCCAACCTCTTCTTCGGATCTCATGTCGGATCTCTAGATATTCGCCCTTTTTGAGCTTAAAAGGGACCTCGGGGATCACCTTCTTCTTGGCCACAACTTCATAGAAGTGGTCTTGATGCACCTTTGAGAGGAATCTCTCCATCTCCCATGACTCGGAGGTGGAAGCTTTTGCCTTTCCTTTCCTCTTTCTAGAGGTTTCTCCGGCCTTTGGTGCCATTAATGGTTATGGAAAAACAAAAAGCTTTAGCTTTTACCACACCAAACTTAGAAAGTTGCTCGTCCTCGAGCAAAAGAAGAAAGAAGAGAGTAGAAGAAGAAGAAATAGAGGAGATGGATTGGGCTTTGCGTTTCGGCCAAGGGAGAGAAGTGGTGTTTAGGTTGTGTGAAAATGAAGGAGTGAAGATGGGTTTATATAGGAGTGAGAGGGGTGTGTATGGTTCGGCCATTATGGGTGGGTTTGGGAGGGAAAGTGGTTTGAATTTGGATGGTGAGTTAAGTGGGGTTTTATGAAGGATGGATGTGAGTGGTGAAGAGAATGGTAGGATTTGATAGGTGAGGGGTTTTTGGGGAAGAGGTATTGAGGTGATTAGTGAATGGGTGAAGAAGGGAGAGAGTGGTGGGGTAGGTGGGGATCCTGTGGGGTCCACAGATCCTGAGGTGTCAAGGATATCTCATCCCTGTACTAAGTGGCGTGCAAAATGCCCCTTTCTGCCAATCCTGGCGTTAAACGCCAGGCTGCTGCCCATTTCTGGCGTTTAACGCCAGCTTCTTGCCTATTCCTGGCATTAAACGCCAGTCTGGTGCCCTTTTCTGGCGTTAAACGCCCAGAATTGTGCCAAACTGGGCGTTTAACGCCCAGTCTGCTACCTTTACTGGCGTTTAAACGCCAGTAACTGTCTCCTCCAGGGTGTTCTATTTTTCATTCTATTTTTCACTTTGTTTTTGCTTTTTCAATTATTTTTGTGACTTCACATGATCATCAACCTACAGAAAACATAAAATAACAATAGAAAATAGAAAATTATCATAGAATAGTAACGATTGGGTTACCTCCCAACAAGCGCTTCTTTAATGTCAATAGCTTGACAGTGGGCTCTCATGGAGCCTCACAGATGTTCAGAGCAATGTTGGAACCTCCCAACACCAAACTTAGAGTTTGAATGTGGGGGTTCAACACCAAATTTAGAGTTTGGTTGTGGCCTCCCAACACTAAACTTAGAGTTTGACTGTGGGGGCTCTGTTTGACTCTGTATTGAGAGAAGCTCTTCATGCTTCCTCTCCATGGTTACAGAGGGATATCCTTGAGCTTTAAACACAAGGGAGTCTTCATTCACTTGAATGATCAATTCTCCTCTGTCAACATCAATCACAGCTTTTGTTGTGGCTAGGAAGGGTCTGCCAAGGATGATGGATTCATCCATACACTTCCCAGTCTCTAGGATTATGAAATCAGCAGGGATGTAATGGTCTTCAACCTTTACCAAGACATCCTCTACAAGTCCATAAGCCTGTTTCTTTGAATTGTCTGCCATCTCCAGTGAGATTCTTGTAGCTTGTACCTTAATGATCCCTAGCTTCTCCATTACAGAGAGAGGCATGAGGTTTATGCTTGACCCTAAGTCACACAGAGCCTTCTCAAAGGTCATGGTGCCTATGGTACCAGGTATTGAAAACTTTTCAGGATCTTGTCTCTTCAGAGGTAATCTCTGCCTAGTCAAGTCATCCAGTTCTCTTGATGAGCAATGGAGGTTCATCCTCCCAAGTCTCATTACCAAACAACTTGGCATTTAGCTTCATGATTGCTCCAAGGTACTTAGCAACTTGCTCTTCAGTGACATCTTTATCCTCTTCAGAGGAAGAATACTCATCAGAGCTCATGAATGGCAAAAGTAAATTTAATGGAATCTCTATGGTCTCAGTGTGAGCCTCAGATTCCCATGGTTCCTCATTAGGGAACTCCAGAGAGGCCAGTGGGTGTCCATTGAGGTCTTCCTCAGTGGAGATCACTGCCTCTTCCTCCTCTCCAGGTTCGCCTGTGTGGGTTGTGGTTATGGCCTTGCACTCTCTTTTTGGATTCTCTTCTGTGTTGCTTGGGAGAGTACTAGGAGGGAGTTCAGTAATTTTCTTACTCAGTTGACCCACTTGTGCCTCCAAATTTCTAATTGAGGACCTTGTTTCAGTCATGAAACTTTGAGTATTTTTTATTAGATCAGAGACAATGGTTGCTAAGTCAGAATGGCTTTGCTTAGAATTCTCTGTCTGTGGCTGAGAAGATGATGGAAAAGGCTTGCTATTGCTAAACCTGTTTCTTCCACCATTATTGTTGTTGAAACCTTGTTGAGGTCTCTGTTGATCCTTCCATGAGAGATTTGGATGATTTCTCCATGAAGGATTATAGGTGTTTCCATAGTGTTCTCCCATGTAATTCACCTCTTCCATTGCTGGGTTCTCAGGATCATAAGATTCTTCTTCAGAGGAAGCTTCCTTAGTACTGCCTGTTGCTACTTGCATTCCAGACAGACTATGAGAAATCATATTGACTTGTTGGGTCAATATTTTATTCTGAGCCAATATGGAATTTAGAGTATTAATCTCAAGAACTCCTTTCTTCTACGTTGTCCCATTATTCACAGGATTTCTTTCAGAAGTGTACATGAATTGGTTATTTGCAACCATTTCAATGAGTTCCTGAGCTTCTACAAGCGTCTTCTTCAGATGAAGAGATCCTCCAGCAGAGCTATCCAATGACATCTTGGATAGTTCAGACAGACCATCATAGAAAATTCCTATGATGCTCCATTCAGAAAGCATGTCAGAAGGACATCTTCTGATTAATTGCTTGTATCTTTCCCAAGCTTCATAGAGGGATTCACCTTCCTTCTGTCTGAAGGTTTGGACTTCCACTCTAAGCTTGCTCAATTTTTGAGGTGGAAAGAACTTTGCCAAGAAGGCATTGACTAGCTTTTCCCAAGAGTTCAGGCTTTCCTTAGGTTGTGAATCCAACCATGTTCTAGCTCTGTCTCTTACAGCAAAAGGAAAAAGCATAAGTCTGTAGACTTCAGGGTCAACCCCATTGGTCTTGACAGTGTCACAGATTTGCAAGAATTCAGCTAAGAACTGATGAGGATCTTCCAATAGAAGTCCATGAAACTTGCAATTCTATTGCATTAGAGAACCTAATTGAGGCTTAAGCTCAAAGTTGTTTGCTCCAATGGCAGGGATTGAGATGCTTCTCCCATAGAAGTTGGGAGTAGGTGCAGTAAAGTTACCAAGCACCTTCCTTGCATTGTTGGCATTGTTGTTTTTGGCTGCCATGGTTTCTTCTTCCTTGAAAAGCTCTGTTAGGCCCTCTAAAGAGAATTGTTCTTTAGCTTCTCTTAGCTTTCCCTTCAAGGTCCTTTCAGGTTCAGGATCAGCTTGAACAAGTATGCCTTTATCTTTGTTCCTGCTTATATGAAAGAGAAGAGAACAAGAAAGTAGGGAATCCTCTGTGTCACAGTATAGAGATTCCTTGAGGTGTCAGAGGAAAAGAAGAATAGAAGGAGGAGGTAGATAGAAGAGAATTCGAACATATAAAGAAGGAGGGAGTTTGAATTGCACCTTGAGGAAGAGTGTTAGTCTTTTAAATAGAAGGATGTGAGAAGAGGGGAAGAATTTTCGAAAATAAAGTAAAAGCTTTTGAAATAATTAAAAGAAATTTTGAAAAATTGATTGATGATTTTCGAAAACTAAAATTGGGAAATAAATTAAGTGATTTTTGAAAAAGATTTTGAAATTAGAAATCAAAAAGATATGATTGAGAGTTAATTTTGAAAAAGATGTGATTGAGAAGATATGATTGAGAAGATATGATTGAAGATCAATTTAAAAAGAGAAAGTTTTAAAATCAAAGTTGATTACTTGACTAACAAGAAATTAAAAGATATGATTCTTAAAATTTAAAATTTGATCCTTTCTTAATAGGCAAGTAACAACTTGAAAATTTTGAAGTAAATCTTTAATTATAACAAGGATTTTCGAAAATTAAAAAAAATGGAAAGAAATTGATTTTGAAGAGATATGATTGAAAAGATGTGATTTGAAAAAGATTTAATTTTGAAAAATTATGAAGATTTGAAAAAAATTTGAATTAAAAACAAAATCTTCCCTCTTGTGTCCTTCTGGCGTTAAACGCCCAGAATGGTGCCCATTCTGGCGTTTAACGCCCAAATCTCTACCTTTTTGGGCGTTAAACGCCCAGCCAGGTACCCTGGCTGACATTTAAATGCCAGTTTTCCTTCTTAACTGGGCGTTTTGAACGCCCAGCTTTTTCTGTTTGATTCCTCTGCTGAATGTTCTGAATCTTCAATTCTCTGTATTATTGATTTGAAAAGACATAGTTTTAAAAAATATTTTTGAATTTTTGATGATGGGAATCAATAAAAATGCAACTAAGATCAAATAAACAATGCATGTAAGACACCAAACTTAAAAGTTTGTATACTAAGGACTATAACAATGTAAAAATGTATGTAAGAAACAACAAAACATACAAAACAAGAGAATCTGAAGATCAGAGCAATGAAATCATCAAGAACAACTTGAAGATCAATGAAGAACAATATGTATAAATTTTCGAAAATTAGAAGGATAAAGACATGCAATTGACACCAAACTTAAAATTAGATAATAGACTCAAACAAGAAACATAAAATAATTTTGGTTTTATGATTTTAAAATTTTTTGTATTTTTTTTCGAAAATTATATAGAAAAGAAAATAAAGAGAATCAAAACTTTTAATAAGAATTCCAGGAATCATGCAATGTTAGTCTAAAGCTTCAGTATAAAAAGGATTAGACATGTTTGGCCAAGCTTCAGCAGGACATTACATTCAGTAGCTAAATTGATGAGAATCAATTAGCTTTTGTGATGGTGGGAACATCACCTTGAAACTCTAGAATTCATTCTTAAAATTCTGAAGAAAAGATACCTAATCTAAGCAACAAGATGAACCGTCAGTTGTCCAAACTTGAACAATCCCCGGCAACGGCGCCAAAAACTTGGTGCGCAAAATTGTGATCATCAACAATGGCGCCAAAGGACTTGGAGCTCTTTAACGTGAATCACACTTTGTCACAATTCCGCACAACTAACCAGCAAGTGCACTGGGTCGTCCAAGTAATAAACCTTACGTGAGTAAGGGTCGATCCCACGGAGATTGTCAGCTTGAAGCAAGCTATGGTCATCTTGTAAATCTCAGTCAGGCAGATTCAAATGGTTATGGAGTTTAAGGTGATGAAAATAAACATAAAATAAAGATAGAGATACTTATGTAATTCATTGGTGGATTTAAGATAAGCGTATGAAGATGCTTTGTTCCTCCTGAACCTCTGCTTTCCTATTGCCTTCTTCCAATCATTCATACTCCTTTCCATGGCAAGCTTTATGTTGGGCATCACCGTTGTCAATTGCTACTTTCCGTTCTTTCAGTGAAAACGTTCCAAATGCGCTGTCACCGCACGGCTAATCATCTGTCGGTTCTCGATCATGTCGGAATAGGATCCATTGATCCTTTTGCGTCTGTCACACGCCCCACAATCGCGAGTTTGAAGCTCGTCACAGTCATCCCTTCCCAGATCCTACTCAGAATACCACAGAAAAGGTTTAGACGTTCCGGATCTCAGGAATGGCCGCCAATAATTCTAGCCTATACCACGAAGGTTCCAATCTTAGATTAGAAACCCAAGAGATACGCATTCAAGCCATTGCTAGTAGAACAGAGGTGGTTGTCAGGCACATGTTCATAGGTGAGAATGATGATGAGTGTCACGGATCATCACATTCATCAAGTTGAAGAACGAATGAATATCTTAGAGAAGAAATAGACTTGAGTTGAATAGAAAAACAAGAGTACTTGTATTAATTCATGAAGAACAGCAGAGCTCCACACCTTAATCTATGGTGTATAGAAACTCCACCGTTGAAAATACATAAGAACAAGGTCTAGACATGGCCGTGAGGCCAGCCCCCAAACATGAAAAGGTCTATCCAAGTATGAGTAAAAGATCAAAATACAATAGCAAAAGGTCCAATTTATAGAAAACTAGTAGCCTAGGGTTACAGGAATAGGTAATTAATGCAGAAATCTTCTTCCGGGCCCACTTGGTGTGTGCTTGAGCTGAGCATTGAAGCTTTCATGTGTAGAGACTTTTCTTGGAGTTAAACGCCAGCTTTTGTGCCAGTTTGGGTGTTTAACTCCAGCTTTTGTGCCAGTTTTGGAGTTAAACGCCAGAATTCTTGAGCTGATTGGAACGCCTGTTTGGGCCATCAAATCTTGGGCAAAGTATGAACTATTATATATTGCTGGAAAGCCCAGGATGTCTAATTTCCAACGCAATTAAGAGCGCATCAATTGGGCTTCTGTAGCTCCAGAAAATCCACTTTAAGTGCAGGGAGGTCAGAATCCAACAGCATCTGCAGTCCTTTTTCAGCCTCTGAATCGGATTTTTGCTCAGGTCCCTCAATTTCAGCCAGAAAATACCTAAAATCACAGAAAAATACACAAACTCATAGTAAAGTCCAGAAGAGTGATTTTTATTTAAAAATATAATAAAAACTAATTAAAATATACTAAAAACATACTAAAAATAATGCCAAAAAGCGTATAAATTATCCGCTCATCAGCTAGTGAGGAGAGTTTTCTAGTTCTTGTGTACTACAAAAGTACGATTAAGAAAAAAAAATACTGATAAGGATCCGTTGAGCGTCTTTATCAAATCTTCGATGAGCCTTTTGATTTTCAGAATACCGTACTACAAAAATTGGAAATGCATGGGATGAAACGGATCGAAAAGCTATACTATCAAATTCCAATTTCTATTGTCCGTGATGGAGTGAAGTTAAACTCGTTTGTGATAGGCAATGACGAAGATTCGCAAGTTTTATTTCACTGTCATTGGCAATTTCCAGAGGTGAGAATCCCTATACAATGGACCAAGCTTGTGGATGTAGTCTCTAGTTTAGGAGAATCGAACTAGAATCATCCATCATTACCAACAACAGTAGTTTCTACTTCAACCCCTATTGTTGGGTCATCATCTGTGCCTGTAATTGCATCTGGGGGAAATTGGATGGCATTTTCGTCTTTCACAGTTGAACTACACTGAGATGAGATTGCAGAATTAGGTACTAACATGAATACTCCTATTATATGATTCCAATTTCTGGAGGAGTTGAATAACCGGATACGGTAGAAGATGTCCTAGGGGATGAGGATGATGTGGAGTTCGCCACGATTACTGATGATAGCGATGATAATTTAGGGAGGACTATTCCCGCTAGAGTTTGTGGAACATCGCATAACGACCCACATTTTTAGAAAATCTAAATATAAATAAGTTATAATTTATTTTATCAATTGGAGCTCCTTATTTTTAGAAACTAATTTACTAAGAATAATTAAATTAATTTTATGATTATTAAAGTTTAACTTAATTATGATTTATCCTATTAATTTTAACTATTTTTTAAAAATTATTTTATTAGACAAAATTAAATTAATTTTTATAATTATTATTATCATTTAAATTTAGATAAACTAAGGTTATTATATAATTTTTTTATAATAAAATATTTTACATACTTAATTTTATTATAACTAAAGTTTAAATAAATTAGAATTTTAATATAATTTTCATTATAACAAGATATTTCGAGAAAGGATAAAATTATTATTATTATTATTATTATTTATTTAATCCGTTTTGATTAAAATAAAATATAGTTAATATTATTATTATTAAGTTCAAAATTTGTCGGTATGAGTAAATATCGGTACTTTTCGATGAATTTAATTTTGCTAATATTTTATCGTATATCTTTTATCATTATGTTACTAATGTCATTTATATTAGTAACTCATATATTATTACTTGTGTTTTAATATATCCAATTTTTATAAGTATTCATTTAAGATATTTATAACTTGAATTGTTAACTTAATGACACGTGGCCCCTTTTGAAACGTGCTTCCCCTTCATTAAGACATTATCATCATCATTCTTTCTTATCTTTATTTTAGTCTAACCGAATCAAAAAAATTGTGCTCTCCCTTCGTTAACACAACATCATCATCATTCTTTATTATCTTCATTTCATTCAAACGAACCAAGGAAAGGAAGAAAAGACACAAAGAGCCATGAGTGAGAGAGAACGAGATGTCATGGCACCATAAACTTTTGACGTTCAATTTTTTGAGTTCCGTAACTCTAATAAAAATCTAATATGATATAAGTGTTTGTATTTTTCTACTCTTCATATTGACATCACTTTTGTTCGAGAGAAACTGCCATCGAGCTGCCGTGAGAAGAGTCAGATGAGATAGAGAGAGGACGTGATGGAGAAGAGATGCGATGGAGAAGAGAGAAATGTGTGGTGGTTTCCTTCACCGCCGTTGCAGCCACCGGAGCTGTTAGGAACCGCCGACGTTGCAATTTGAGGCTGATCGGAAGAATGGAGGTCACGGTGGCGCTGGTGCGTGTGATAACAAGCGGCTGGATTGCAGCTAAAGCTCTCTGCCACTGTTGCTGGATAAGAGAAATAAGGTTTTTAGACGCATTTGGTTTTAAGGTTTCGACGAGTTGAGGTAGGAGAGTTTTCTTAAATTCATTTTACTTTCAAGAGTCTTTATAAGTTGATAATAGTATGAAATATATATATTTTTATGGTTACGTGAGTCTTATGAACTGAATTGAACCGTTTGGATAGATGTGATTATTTATCTGATTGATTTATTGAATTATTGAGGAAGCGGTTATTTTGATTTGTTATTTTAGTTTGTTGAGTTGGTCATTGTTGGAATTGATTTGTTTGATTTATCAGAAATGATTCTAAGAATTGGATATAATTTGAGATATGAAAATAGTTTGAGGTTGGAAACGGTTTGATTTTTAATTAGTTTGATTTATTGGAAACAATTTGAAAGAGTTTGAGAAATGGTTTGGATGGGACCCGAGAAGGGTGGCAAAGTCCGAGTTTTAGGAGAGATGTTTTCGAAATTTTGTTATAAAATTTAAGATTTTGTTTGAAATGTTATTTAGAAAAAGACTGGATTTGAGAAATTTTATTATTTGATTTTTGATTTATTAAGAAAATAGTTATGTCTCGAGTTTAACTCATTTAAAAAAAGTATAGGTTTTGAGTTCGATTTATTTAGAAAAGAATTATTTTACTATTTTAAATTATTTAAGAAAAATATTATATTTTAAGGTTGATTTAAGTATAAAAAGGGCTTACGTTTTGAATTTGATTTAAAAATTTCATTTGGAGGAGTTTTAGTGAACTTTAAAAGTAATTGAATTTCGATTGAATGATTTCGTTTTGCGACGTCTTAGAAAAAGTTAAAGAATTGGTTTTAAGAATGAAGCTGAAATTGGTTTTGATTTTGAAATTGGTTCAGAACTTCTGATTTGTATGATTTGGTTTTGATTTGATTTAGAAACTTTATTTGATTGATTCAATTTAAGAAAACAATGATTTTTAAGGATTTTTAATGAATTTAAGGAAATGAGACTAGTTGTCACTCCCCTAAAGTCTAGAGGACTTGCCGAGGGGTTTAATTAATAAATGGTTTTCCTTTGCCTTTTGAAATAAGAATTGGTTTAAGTGAAATTGTTTAAAAGATTTTGGAGAAGGTCACGAGAGGGTGACGAGAGTATAGTTATGGTGCCGAAGGATAAATGTTAACAAGTCGTGGGATTGGTATGTGAATGATTGTGCGGGGACGCCCGTAAATATAGAATGGCTTCCAAGAGAAGGGATCACATGCTTTAGCTGGAGAATCAGTGCCTGCAAGTACTTGCAGAGGTCATGTTCGACATACTTCAGCTGGAGAATCAGCGCCTACAAGAAGTTAAAATTGCAGAGGTTATGTCGCTGGAATGCCTTATCCGACTCGCGAGTTAGATTGGGTCGGGTGCGGGTCGAAATCGATACATGAGCTAAATACCTGTGATAGGACTAGATATGCATCATGTGCATTTGCATGTTTTCTTTGGGTATGAATTTGTTTTGGTTTGCCGAATTGCTTATCTGTTATTAACTAGTAATTGTGATACTTGTTGTAATCGCTCCTTAAATATGTTTGTCTTGTATTGTTTGTGCCTGTGTTTGGCTCTGTCTTGAGACTGAGTATTGGAAAATGAATTGATGCCTTTGATGCTAATGTGGTTGATTATGTTTGGGTCAGAGGCCGAAGTTGATTATTTTGGGCCAGGGGCCGAGGTTTGATTATGTTATGTTAGTTGGGAAGCAGACCGTGACTTGATTCAGTTGTTGGAGGCTGTATTTGATTATATTATGGCATATTATTGAATTTTGGAATTTTTATAATTTAAAGAAAAGAACTTTGAAATTTGGATAAGTAATTGTCGGGGTTTTTGAAAAGATCCATAAGACCACGATGATCACTGAGCTTGAAATCAGTTTTCTTGTTAAATATCTTCCTATGATAATCCTGAAACTCCGTGGTAAGACCGTACGGTTAGGTTCTCATCCCCCTACAGCTTTACCTCTTTAGGAATCAGATGGAAGAACTTACGAAGAGTTTTATTGTATTTTGTTTATACGATGTTGTTGGTTTAGTTAGATATTTTTTTCTTCTCTCGCCTTTGTTATTATAATATTGTAAGAGGGATAGGAGTTGTATGTTTTATATGTATATTATATTTATAAGCTACTTAAGTAATATGTTTTGTATATATGAATATGCTTGCTTGTTTTCAAGATGAAATATTTTTTCAGTTTTTCAAAGAAAACAACGATACGGTTTTGAGTCAAAGGCTCCTATTTTATTACTATGTATATGAAGTCGTCGTAATACTTCTTGCTACCAGAGTAGCGCAGTCGGAAGCGTAACATTCTGATAGTGAGGGTGTTACACATCGAGCTCAGAAACTTAGCAGTACTCACCGCACTTTTTGACTCTGAACTTGGATGCGATGAGACTGGGGGCATTACCGGATGTACAATCCAGTTTTGGCATGAGAGATGCATAGGAGAGCGCAGGTCTAGGGGAGTTCCAAGTTGGATAGCAATTTCAGAATAAAGAGGAAGTTGTCTTATGTGTGAAGACTTATAGCATTCGGCATAGGGTTGAGTACAAAGGGATGGAGTTGGCCGATGGCAAGTACTACGACAAGTGTAAGAAGCTAAGAAATAGTTACAGATGGTTAATTTGGATCACGCTCCGGTGGTAGAAGGGTATCTGGGAGGTCAGACGGTATAATAGACCTCATCATGTTTGGCCACCTCCATTTCTAGTGATCGTAGGAAGCTTGATTATCATGTGATATCTACTTTCATCCTTCCTATGATCAGAGCTGATGTAGCTGTGTCCATTAAGGTACTGCAGAATGCGACAGAGGTATATTTTGGGTTTAGACCTACGTACCAGAGGGTGTGATTGACCAAGCAAAAGGCCAGATATATAGGGATTGGAAGGAGGCCTAGAATGAGCTACCAAGATGGGTTCTCGATGTGAAGATAACGATGCCAGGCAGTGTTGCAGTTCCGAGGATGAGTCTTATGCGAGTTAGAGGCTAGGTTGACGGTGAGTCAGCTTTTTTTCACCGCCTTTTTTGGTCATTCCCACCGTACATCAAGGAATTCCTGTATTGTAAACCATTGGTCAGTATTGATGGGACCCACTTATATGGAAAATATGAGGGAACATTGCTAGTTGTGATAGCTCAGGATGGGAATTTTAATATTGTTCTTATTGCCTTTGCCTTAGTAGAGGGTGAGAATGCAGAGTCGTGGTCTTTTTTCTTGTATCACTTACGATAGCACATGACTCCTCAGCTAGGTATTCTCGTGATCTTTGATAGGCACAATGGGATCAAGGCTGCGTTGGAGGCACCTGATGGTGGATGGAATCCACTTGCTGCTTACCGTGCATTATGTATTAGGCATGTTGCAGTGAATTTCGCCTTAAGTTTCAAGGGAAAGGATGCCAGGAGGCTTTTAGTCAACGCTGCTTATGCGAAGATTGAGGTTAAGTTTCATTTTTGCTTTGGCATCCTTTGGACTGAAGACCCGGGAATGTGTGACTGAGCAAACAAGATGGAGTATGACAAGTAGACTCAGCACCGGAATGAGGGTCATAGATTCGTCCATATGACTACAAATATTTCTGAGGGTGTTAACTTGGTGCTGAAGGGTGTCAGGAACCTTCCAGTTTGTTCTTTGGTGAAGTCCACTTATGGGAGATTGGCAGAGCTCTTTGTTTGTAAGGGAAGAGAGGCTGAGGCACAGTTAGGTACAAGTCAGCAGTTTAGTCTATCACTTGTGAAGGTAATAGAATCAAACCTAAAGTTATTAGGACAACTGTATGATAGAGATAATTCGGAGTTTAACGTGGCCGAGACGACTCCAACAGGTAATTTCTCACTTGGTACTTATAGAGTGTCGTTGAGAGATCATACTTGTGATTGTGGATACTTTCAGGCACTTTACTACCCATGTTGCCATGCAGTTGCTTGTTGTGCAGATCTCCTCCTGAGTTAGGCAACTTATGCCTACGTGGTATATCGCCTCAGCACGGTGTTTAATGTCTTTTGGATATGATTTAATCTTCCCATCCTAGAAGGCTTCTGTTCCCATATGATGGTCCTACCGTCATCCCGGATCCCAGTAAGAGGCGTGCATCTGAAGGTCATCCGAGGAGCACTAGAATTTGCGCTAGTATAGACAAGGTCGATCCAAATCGACCAAAACGGTGTGGGCTATACAGACAACCTGGTCATACTAGGCGAAGCTGTCCACAGACGGGGGGTTTGGAGCACCTAGTGGAATTTAGTGTTTTCTTTATGTTGCTTGTTTGGTTGGCCACTGTATTTAGGTTTATTGTTGCGTTGCAATGTTTGTGTCGTGTTGTGTTTCTTTTTTTGTGTATGTGTGCTTCCTTATTCATGTCTTTTTCGATGCCTTGTGTTTGCTAATGTTAATGAATTTTCTTTTTCAGCACATTGTTACGTGTACTATTTTTTTTGTGAAATTTCAACTTATATCGACGAAGAACATCTGTTGCTTTATTTTTCAATCTCATCTAAGCAAGACGCAATGAATAGAATCATATCATAATAACATAATAACATAGCGCGATAGCATAATAACATAATAACATAGAATTGTAACCTAATAACGTAACAACATAGCAAGATAACATAACAACATAGTGTCGTAACCTAAACACATGGTAACATAATATCATACAAAACTTAATAACAAAAAACTAAACAATCATCCGAATAATCAGAATAAATGAGACCCTATGAAGTAGCGGCATGGGCGCTTGATCCTCTGTGCTCTCTAAGCGAGAGGTACCTCATCCTCATCTTTGGTCAGTCTGGGTGGGGCAGATAGACCTGCACGATTGGGGGATGCAGCTACAACTACCGACAGAGGAGTGCCACCCAAGGTAAATGTCTCGTCCAATGGACCTGATGGAGGCTCGTTCAGGTCCACATCAAGGGGACTCTGGTATCTGGGTCTGGTATCTGGGTGCCTGGACTCTATGGTGGGTTACCTCATCCTCTTGGATAATAATGCTAATCTCCTCCAAGAAGTGATATCCTCCGAATTCGCTATCAAGGCCATCGCTACCTAGAAAATCCGAAAGGAGCTCCCCCAGGCTCATGAAAGTCTGACCCTCATGAAGTGCCATATCACCGCTAGGGACATTAATAAAATACGTTGAATACCCCACCACTACACTGGAAGCCACCTTCACCCCCTCCACCACCACCACCTCTACCTCCACCCTCTCCACCACCTCCACCACTACTGCCACCACCTTTACCACCACCTCCACCCTCTCTACCAATACCTCTAACTCTGCCCTCATTTTGATCATTCCTGCTATCACCTCTACCATCATCTTCACCATCCCCGCTATCACATCTAACTCTCTTAATACGTCTCCCTCTACCTCAATCGCTCCCTTTGTCTCGTTAACGACCTCGACCCCTCCCCTCCATGGCGTCAATAGCATCATTGAGCCATTTCCACTAATGATCACTGGCTCGTGTACCGACATGATGTCTCCTCTCCAGTCGACGTCTATTAGGAATGTCTGGCACCTGATCCATCTCAGGAACTCGGCTAGGACCACTCTATGTCGCCTCGGCTGGGATAGGATCTGCTTTGGGATTTTCGAGAAAGAGCTCTGGAGATAGGAATCTCCTCCCATGCTCAGGTGACCACTCCAAGTAAGCCTCTGATGGTCTTGGGTCTACCACCACATCAAATCATAACACATGATCGGCCCGCCTGGACCTATGTATATACCAACTCTCTAGGGTGGTCGGAAACCACCGGTTTCCGCCTCTGCCATCCTTCGATATTAGAAAATCAATGTCAATTTCGGGCCGTGGGAGATGCTGTATTCCACCAAGCTGTGGTAGCACCCTGTCCATCTGGTGTCACTCTATCATGAAAAATTAGATCAATGTCGTAACACTCCTCCATATTGCCATATGTCAGGGCTCCACGATCTCAGGATGAACTATTTGAATTGCATCTGGTGCGCTATATGGCATCCACGTGAACTGGAAAAGAATGAAGAGTATTGCAAGTTAATTTACATCCAGTAAATAGATTAAAGAAATAGCAACAATGAATGCTTGAAAGTTAAAACACTCACATCTCTCGGCCGAAGTAAATCTATCCTGAGTCTCTAATGCACGACTCTAGGCCCCTTCTTGCTCGATGTGGGCTGATAACCGGACCACCTGACACCTAAAACTTGTTATTAACAACGGAAATAATCTGTAATATATATTACTAAACATGACAACCATAAACGGTGAGTACCTCGTCGCAAATGGCCAATGAAAGGCCTCAAAACCATCGAGCCTGAAACCTGGAAAGCGCCAAAAGATCCATGACTAGAGGAGCTGTAGAGCACCGGCTAACTTAACGACATTCCTGTTGGTCACGCGACACAAGCACTGGTATAACCATGACAGAGCGGTAGAACCCCAATTGTATCTGCCTATGTCCTCTAATCTTGCTACGTACAGTAGCCACCGAATATGCATGCATGTACCGGACTTGTCACCGAGGAGCTGGGTTGATAATAGCATCATGATGTATGCCCTCGTATACCTTCTGATTGTCTCCTCATCTGCATCGTGAAGAAGGTGACTAAATGTCTCCTGCATCCAAGTACACTTCACAGTGAACTTGTTGATGCAGTCCATTGGAGGTAACACACCGAACAAATCCTAGAACCAATCCCATGCAGGTCGCCCTCCACCAATCAACCGCTCAAAGTCCGTTAGGCAACCACTAATGTACTGTTTGTCAATGGGGAGGCCTAACGGTACACAACATCTTGAGGCATAATCGTGCACTCTCCGAATGGCATGCGAAAGGTATGAGTCTCGGACCGCCACCGCTCGACAAATGCACCGACCAGGGGCTCATCCAACATAAACCAGTTGTCGTTGAGCCTCGCGAGATGGGCTAATCTGGCCATCGGCAGTTACAGTATGATCCTGTCGTCTAAGGGCATACCATGCTGCCTCCTTGATAAACCCCATTTTTAGGGTTTATCTTGTGCTTAATTTAGCAGATTTTATCCACTAAACTCACACTTATTCATATAATTCGCATATTTTACAATTTTCTTCCTAATTTTATGTTATGATTAAAAACATGCTTCTTTGACCTTAAACTCGCTAATTTTAATTCCCTCTTATTACCATTCGATGCCGTAATATGTTTGTTGAGTGTTTTCAGGGTTTATAGGGCAGGAATGGCTTAGAGAATGGAAAGAAAGCATGCAAAAGTGGAAGGAATACAAGAAATTGAAGGAATTGTTAAGCTGTCAACCCTGACCTCTTCGTACTAAATCGACCACAACTTGAGCTACAGAGGTCCAAATGAGGCGGTTCCAGTTGCGTTGGAAAGCTAACATTTGGGGCTTCAAAGTGATATGAAATTTGCTATAGTTTCCATGCATTTAAGCAACGCACATGCGTGCATTACGCGTACGCGTGACGTGCGCCACGTGCAGAAATTGCAGAAGACGCTGGGGGCAATTTATGGGCTCCTTTTGGCCCAGTTCCAAGCTCGAAAACACAGATTAGAGGCTGTAGAGTGGAAGAATTAATGATACAATAATTCATTCACATAATTTTAGGTTTTAGATGTAGTTTTTCTAGAGAGGGAGGATCTCTCCTCTCTCTAGCTTTTGGAAATCTTAGGTTTAGCTATTTTCAATTTTAGATTTCTACTTTACCTTGATTTCTACTTTACCATTCCAAAGTGTGTACCAAGACAATGGATATGGTGGACCCCCTTGTAGTTACCAACAAGCCCACCATATGCCTATGAACCCCCTCCTCAACAGAGCTTTGAACCACCATACTCACAAGCCCCTTTCCACCATTCACCTCCATATGACCTAACCCTTATCCACCACACCAACCACCATATGAACCATATGAACCATACCCAGAACCACCACCTCAATATACAGCATCTCCATACCCTTATCAAGAAGAACCACCTCCGTATTATGAGCCTTTTCTCCAAACAGATGAACCCTCCTATCTACCCCAAGCCCCTATAGATGATACATTTAGTGTTATTCGCCAAGGGCAACAGGAGCTTCAAACCACACTTACCTCTGCTCTCACCGGTCTCATCTCTACTCTCCAAGCTCTTATATCCTGTGTGGATCCATCCGTTACCCCCAATACTCAACCCTCAAGCTCTAGTGCACTTACTTTTCACCCATATCCATCAATCCAAGAGCAACATGATCCCAATTACGCTATTGACATGGAACAAGAGAGAAGGAATCGTCTTAGGGACGTAATGGATCGGGTTCATGTATACATACTTCAAGAGAAGCAAGAGGAGGCCCAAAAATTGGAGGCAGGAGAGACCCTTGAAGATGAAGGAGTAGTTAAAGAATCAGGGAGAATTGAAGAAAGTTATCAGGAGGTGGAAGCTATCCAGGAGGAGTTAGATTTTGTACTAGAGCAAGCAGAAAAAGCCGAAATTATTGAAGAAGAGGAAGTGGTTGAAGACTTAGGAGATGTGGAACCTCCATGGGAATCTCAAGTCATAGAGCCTCCTTCCAAGACGTTTGAATTTGATGTTGAGGAGGGTGTACAACCTCCAAGACATGTCATGGTTGAAGACTTGGAAGAGGTTGATCATGAGATGGATTCAATAATTGATGAGTTTCTATCTACAATTGAATCCTCTCCCAGTGGATGTGAAATAGCCAAAGAAGAAATTGATGAACAAGGAATTGAAGTTGAAGATACTTGTCAAGAGGTGGAGGAATTTATAGAGGAGCACAAGGGAGTGGACCTTGCATTGTCAAAGTGTGGGGAGGTCCCCCTTCCTAAGTCACCATCATCCTTTACACCATTCAAGTGGGTAAATCTCTTATCTCTAGGCTTTCTAATTCCACTTGAGTATGGGTTGCTTGAAACAGATGGTCAACTTAGAGCTCTCTGCGGATTGAAGAGTAAGGGAGAATTGTGTGGTGGTTGAAAGCGTCACTCTAGGTTCATGATGGTTACACGCTCAAAGTTTGATAACAATGGTTGGTGTAGAACCAAAGTGAATGGGTCTAGGAGGATATTTGGGTGCTTACTTGAGAATTTCAAGGCTAAACCACCCGGATGGAATCATGATGATCAACTTGAAGACGGGTGTAGAAACAAGATTTGGGATCCCGGCATACAAGAGGATCAACTTTGGGAGCTCGAAGCTTGTGAAGAATTTCACAACGCTTGGTGAATTTATTTGGAAATGTTAGATCTTATTGGAAGTCCAAGCGTTGGTGGCAGTTTCAAGATGATTTCAAGCACAAGCCACCATGACAAGGAGCTCACCAAATGTCCAACTTAAGGACTTTAACTAAAAGTGCTAGGTGGGAGACAACCCACCATGGTATGATCGTCCCTTTTTATTATTAGTTTTATTTTATTTTTATCAGTGTTCATTCGTAAAATTCTGCATAATCACCTATATTCTGCATAAAAAAAAAAGAAAGAGAGCATTCGACGCGCAAGCGTCTATGACGAGTACGTGTCATGCGTGAATGTGCAACACCTTTGAATTGACCAGAGAGTTGTGATGGAGACGCGCGGGAGGGTTGCATGGCGCACAAGCCACCCCACGCATACGCGTGCCTCACACATACGCGTCCTCTGCAAATTTTTCAACCCACGCGTAAGCGTCAGCGACGCGTACATGTGGGCATGAAAATCGGCATAAAGAGCGAATTGAACAGAAAGTTGGGCTGCCACTGTGCAGGAATCGTGCGAGTTGTCACGCGTACGCGTGACCGTCGCTCGCGCGTCACTTTTCTTCTTCGGGCACCCACGCGTACGCGTGGGCGACGCTTACGCGTCGCATGGCCATTTCAGTTTGCACGCGTATGCGTGATGCGCGCGCACGCGTTGCGGTTTGTTTTTCAATTCTTACTTCTTTCCTCTCTCCTTTCTCCTTCTTTCCTCCTCTTTTCTTACTTTCTTCTTCTTCATTTCTTTAACTTCTCATTCTTATTCTCTTTCATTCTATTTTGCTTTTTGCATTTGCATACTTTCACTCATTGCATTTTAATTTTGTGCATATTTTCATTTTTTTTCTAAATTTGATACTTTTTCTTCGGTGTTGACTTTTCTTGCTCAACTGTTGAATATATCTTGTATCATTCTGGTGCTTCATGACCTGTTTTATTCTGATTGGGTATTATTATTCATAAGTCGATGCTAATCTTTTATGATACTTGTATTCCATTTGCATTGATATGCACTTATACTATCTTGCATTACCCACACTCTCTCCCCCATTGTTACAATTTTTGCACTATTGATATGCCATTTGCTTCTACTGTTTTCTCACTCGCATGGTGTAGCTACAATGTACTTGAGACTCTCGTTATTTGGCATTAACCCACCCAAAATTTATTTGTTTTCGTATATTTATTTTTGGGTTACTTTTCTTCCATTTCCTCTTCTTTCAGGATGGCCATCAAGAAGGGAAACAGAAAACTTTTATATGGGGCGACAAACAAGTTCCTACGCACATTCTTTGGAAAAAGCGTCAGTTGGAGCCACCCGTCCACTTGCACATCTTCGCATGCACCAAGGACGGTACAATCTTTAAGTGTGGGGACGTCGATACCGACTTCCGTGGGTTAGTTATTTCCTATTTCAACACCAATGTTTAATTTTTCTTGTTAAATTAGTTGTTACATTTGCATGTTTGATTACATGTTTGTTGATGTTGTGCATGTTCTTCTACCACTACTTGGTTGAAGTGATAAATTCTTTTTCAAGACCCTTTTTATAGCATTTCATTAATTTAAATTAAAACTTTTTTGTTAAACTTGTTTGAAGATTGTAATTCGGAACATGGTTTATAGCTAAGAACACACAACCTGTGAGATTTTGAGCTTAATTATAGGGTTACATTATTTAACCATGATTTTTTATTCTTGTGTGTTTTCTTCTCTATGATTGCAATCTATGGTTTGTTCCACTCTATATGTCCATTGTTTACTGTATATTCATGCATACATATGATTGAGGCCATCATTTGTTATTAGCTCACTTATCCCAAATAGCCCACCATTTCATTTACCTTTGTTTGCCACTTTGAGCCTTCTTAACCCCCATTTGTTCTGTATTTTACTACATCACTAGCCTTAAGCGGAAAAATAATTAATTATCCCATTTGAATCTTTGGTTAGCTTAAGATAGAGATTGTGTGTCAACTAAGTGTGGGGAATTGTGGGAACTTATTGGCAAAAATATTGGAAATTTGGGTGCTTACTCATGTGAAAATTAAAAAATCATATGCATTGATATATTATGCTTTCATTTATATATATATATATATATATGTAACCAAAAATAGTTATGAATAGGGGACAAAATTATCCCAATATTAAGTCCAATAAAAAGATCAATGCATATATGGTGGAATTAAAAAAAATTAATGCATGAGTATGTGAAATATACAAAAGTGGGAATTTGGGTAGCTAGGCATGATTTTAGAACTATATAGAGTATGTGTGTGTGTTAGGTGAGAATTTAGGTTAGTCAAAGATTCAAAGTATAACTCACTTGGCCATACATGTATCCTCACCCTTACCTTAGCCCCATTACAACCTTAGAAAGCCCTCATGATGTTTGCATTCGTACACTAAATATTTGTTGATTGGTTAGATGAAGAACAAGTTTTAGAAAGCATGACTAGAGAAGAGTAGAGTGGATTAACCCTAGACACTTGAGTGATTAGAGTGCATATATACTTCCAATGAGGGTTCAATGCTTGATTCTATGTTCCTAGCTTTCATGAGCTATCTTCTTACAAGTTTACTTGTCTCTTATTGTGTAATTTGAATTAGTGGAATCTGATTTATATTTGTCTTGGAGAATTTGTTTACTTTTAACCAAATAGGTAGAAGTATTTTACATTTAGTTGCATTCATATAGATAGGTTGCATTTCATACTTTCTACCATTCCTCTTCACTCTTTTGGTTCTCTTGAGCTTAGCATGAGGACATGCTAATGTTTAAGTGTGGGGAGATTGATAAATCCCATTTTTAGGGTTTATCTTGTGCTTAATTTAGTAGATTTTATCCACTAAACTCACACTTATTCATATAATTCCCATGTTTTACATTTTCCTTCCTAATTTTATGTTATGATTGAAAACATGCTTCTTCGGCCTTATACTCACTAATTTTATTTTCCTCTTATTACCATTCGATGCCATAATATGTTTGCTGAGTGTTTTCAGTGTTTATAGGGCAGGAATAGCTTAGAGGATGGAAAGGAAGTATGCAAAAGTGGAAGGAATACCAGAAATTGAAGGAATTGTTAAGCTGTCAACCCTGACCTCTTCGTACTAAATCGACCATAACTTGAGCTACAGAGATCCAAATGAGGCGGTTTTAGTTGCGTTGGAAAGCTAACATCTGTGGCTTCAAAATACTATGCAATTTTCCATAGTTTCCATGCAGTTAAGCGACGTGCACGCGTGCATTACCCATACGCGTGACGTGCGCCACGTGCAGAAATTGCAGAAGACACTGGGGGCAATTTTTGGGCTCTTTGTGGCCCAGTTCCAAGCCCGAAAACACATATTAGAGGCTGAAGAGTGGAAAAATCAATGATAAAATAATTCATTCACATAATTTTAGGTTTTAGATGTAGTTTTTCTAGAGAGGGAGGCTCTCTCCTCTCTCTAGGTTTTGGGATTCTTAAGTTTAGCTATTTTCAATTTTAGATTTCTACTTTACCTTGATTTAGTTTCTCTTTTACTCTTATTTATTCTAAAACTTTAGTTTCTCTTCTCTTGGTGATTTATTTATTTATCCACTTTAGTTTATCAATTCTCATGTTAGATTTGATTTTCTAATTAATGCAATTTGAGGTATTTCATATTTATGATTGCTTTCTTCAATTTATGTTATTGATGCTTTCAATTGGTTGTTTGGATTTTATTATCTCTTATTGCTCTTCTATGCTTTTATGTTGCACCTTCCAAGTGTTTGATAAAATGCTTGGGAGAATTTTAAGTTAGATTTTCCTATTCTTAACTTGGATTGATTAATTGGAGACTCTTGAATTATCAAAGGTCTTTTATTGATTGGTATTTGAGACTTGCTAGTTGATTTGAATTCCACTAACTTTAGTCTTTCTTTGAGAGTTGACTAGGACTTGGGAAATCAAATTGATTTATCCACTTGACTTTCCTTCATAGTTAGAGGTTGACTAAGTGGGAGCAATGGATAATTACTATCATAATTGATGATGATAATGAGGATATGAATTCCAATTCTCAATACTTGTTAAGACTTTTCTTAATTATTAGTTTATTTTCTTGTCATTTACATTCCTTGTTCAACCTTTCAAAAACCCAAAAATATACTATCTCAAAACCAATAGTAGCATACTTCCCTGCAATTCCTTGAGAGACGACCCGAGGTTTAAATACTTCGGTTTATTTTTATTAGGTTTGCTTTAGTGACAAAAGATTTTTTTGCATGAAAGGATTATTTATTGGTTTAAAAACTATATTTGCAACGAGAATTCATTGAGGAATTCTAAACCGTCAAAAATCCGTTCATCACTCCTCATGCTAGTGATACATCGATGTGGCTGCACAATGACGAAAAAAATCTTTTAGAATAGTCAAAATTAACAAACCAATTCACCAAAAAACCATCACGGAATCCAGGCCCTTCTCAACAAAATGTTATTCAACTTTAATTCCTAATACCCTAAAGCGGACAACTCTACTAAAAATAAATTTTAATGTAAATTGTGTTGCATTCTTGGACATAGACACTACAAAAAATTATGGTAATTACGGCGGTTTTTTTTGGTATTTACGGCGGTTTGAATCGCCATTATTACCAAGTACGACGGTTTTGAAAAATGACGTAATTCTGAGCGCCATTCTGGTTATTACGGCGGTTTTCAGAAAACCGCCGTAATTTCCAGAGTTAAAACGACGGTTTTCTGATAGGTTAAAACGGCGGTTCAAACCGCCATTATTTCCAAATAAAACGGCAGTTTTCGGTTGGTTAAAACAGCGTTTGAAACCGCCGTTTTTACCAGGTTAAAATGGCGGTTTTGGTTGGTTAAAACGGCGTTTGAAAATCGCCGTTTTTACCGGGTTAAAATGGCAGTTTTGGATGGTTAAAATGGCGTTTATAAACCGCCGTTTTTACCCTGACAGTACCGTTTTTATTAGTTAAAATGGCATTTAAAACCACCATTTTTACCGGATTAAAATTGCGTTTTTAGTTGGTTTAAACGGCATTTATAAACCGCCGTTTTTACCATGTAAAATTGACATTTTCTCTCAGTTAAAAAAGTAATTTTTTACCGTCATTTTTAGTGTTAAACAAATAAATTTTTTATTAAAATTTTACAATAACAAAAAATAAATATCCATAAATAAAATATTATATAACTCATAAACAAAGTCTTAAAAATATACTTTTTTTTATTATGCTTTCGCTCGTTTCGTAATACATGAGGCATACAAAATGTTGCTATTTCTTTTCTAAATTAAATAAAATGATGTAAAACTATAAGGAATAATCCAGAGGAGAATGACATGATGATAATAACAAAGTCCACTTCACATCATCAATGCTTTCTTGATTACTTCATGTATTTTGAATTGCACTTGATCTTTTGGTCTTCAAGCTCTCGTTTTAATATTCCCACCCTTTCAAGCAAGATTGCACTCTCCTTATATAGGTTGAATGCCATTTTGAATTGCATGCGAAAATCTCATAGATATGGTTAGCAGCAAGAAAACTAAAAACTCAACTCTTTACTTAAACTGAATTATTATAATTGTAAATTCTGTTAAAAGACTATTATCTATAGCCATAGAAACTATCGGTTAAGCTTAAACACCAAATAGACTAACCTTTAGAGATTGGAATTATCAGTAAACAAACATAATCATATAATGGGATTAGCAGAAAAAAATATGCGAAAGGTAAAAGGAATTGATACATCTTAAACAGGACATGCCATTATCTCAAATAAAAACAAAATTTCAAATGAGGTAACTGATTAGGACTATCAACTATAAATTTATAGTCTGTAAGCTTATACTAATATCCATTTCTTGAACTAACCTTAATCATATCATAAGTAAACAACAACATGATCAATTTAAGTTTAAATAAAAAAGCGTTGCTGGTGATGAGAAAGTATCTACATGTGATGAGAAAGTAAAATTGATGCCTTCATTATTGAAAACTAAAAGGATAAAGAAAGATCAGCAACATCTCTAAACACAACAGCTGGATTCAAGCACCACAAGCTAATAGTATGTGTCCAGTTCCCAAAAGCTCTTACTGACATAAACCAATGAATGGTGATCATAAGTCATAACAATGCATTTTACCAATTCAGCATTAATGTTTCTAAAGAAACGACAAAAATATACACACTATTGAAACTTTTTATAGGACAATTGGTCAATCTAATACTTAATTGTTTGCCCAATCAAAATAAAAGGTTACATTAGTCATAACATGCTAAAAGATCCTCGAGATTATAATCAATTTAATCATTTATTTTTATAATAAACAAATCTTTTTCAAATTCCATATGTTTCCAATTTCTCAATTAGGATTCTATATTTTATTTTAAATTATATACCTCGAAAAATTTATTTATAAACCAAATAGATTCCCAAACCATTTACCAGTCACTTACATGAGGATAAAAGCATTGTGATTTGGAGTTCTGCAACTTATTATTGATTGCTTGGAGTGCAATTACTTACCAGCATCTTTTCTAACACATCGCTGCAGAGCAAGCTAGTAATCCAACATGTGAGATCTGTTTCTTGAGAAGAAATAAGTTACTGATGAGAATAAACCTCAAATAAGATTGATTACCAAACAAAACAAAAACAAAAAACAAAACAAAAGGTCATTGACAATATCAAATATTCTTTGATCACTAACTGAATATGTTACCAGAAATTACAAGTGTCACAATAAAATACTAATATACATACATTGGAGAACTTATACACAACAGAAAATACAAGAAAGTCATTGTCACACAGAAGAGGTTGTAACTCACCAGGTTTTCCACCTGACAGCACTGAACTTTCAGTTGGTTCCACACCAATCAACTACAAAAAGCCAAAAGAAAAATGATAACATAAGAAAATAAAACCATGATTATAGCAAAAATTATCAATCAAAATAGATCTTACAATCTCTCACCATAAATCCCTTGAAATTTAGCACTGGATTCTTGATTCCCTTGTTTCTCTCATAAATAATTTGAGACAACTGAGGAACATAGTGCCCTGAAAAGTAATTGTAGGGAACTGAATTATTCATCAATTCATGTAATTCAGGAACCTAAATCTTTAAGAAAAAACTAGTATATCAATCAATCACCTGCATAGCTTTCTCCAGCAATGTAGAACTCTCTATGCTTATACTGAAGAAATCTTTCAAACCACTTAACAAGAAATGCATAGGCATCTTCAGCTGTAAATTCAGGAACCTCAAGATCCCAAATACAAGCACACAACCAACTCAAGATCGTAATGAACAAAGCAAAATCGACATGATGAACAAATGTGACAACTTCATTACCTGTTCTCTGGTCACCAAATGTGTACAGATCCGTCGTCTTATTCGAGTACAAAAACCCGACACCAGCAAGAGAATCACAGAATAATATGTTTGCCACTACAACACCAACACCAGCAAGCAATCAAAAGCATGTAAAGAACAAGAAAACAAGAAAAAATAACACAGTTCGTGATACAAAATTTTTCAATTTTTTTCATACATTTGTTCCAAGCATATAAGGGTTCAAGTAAAGTGACTTCTCATCAGGCTTAATCCTAAAAGCAGAGAGAATCAAACAATATATGAGAGAACCAATAAGAATTTTTGGAAGTACTGTAAAATCATTGTCAATATAAAATAATTACAACCAATTTTTGCAGATATTTATTTCGATGATTTCTCCAATACGCAACCCAAAATTAAAATTGTGCATTGGGAAAATAGCAAACCATATCACTAAAATCCAAATGCTGCATGGCAAGTGAAGTTCCAGCAATAGTCAGCAAGCAAAGTGCAACGAAGGCCTCTGAGCTCCTTGCATCTGCAACAACCTGAATTTGACCAACAAATTTACTTCCTAGAATATATTAACACAGGATTGTATATTCCCCCCTCCCCCCCTCCCCCCAAATTCTTGCATAGAATAGCTGCAAATATAGCAGTCAGACCTCAAGTACTCTTCTAAGAATATATTTTTCCCCCCAAAGATAGCAGACCCAATCCACCTAATGCCTTTAAACTTTCTTGAGCAAGCATTGGCCAAATGCTTTCCTTAGCCAGATTCTAGAAAAAAAATTTGGAAAGCTCAGGTCACCAATAATTATAATAGTCAGATGATAATTTTTCAATCATAAATATTGGTCCTGAAAATATAACAATTTTAACATTTAGATGTAGAAAAAAAAAATAACATAATTAGGATACCACCATAAAATGGAACACACACACACATAAACACAAAGAGCCACTCCAAAATGTTAAAACCTAAAACTTCCATTCCACGAAGGTGATGAATCAAACTTCAAACAAAAAAGGGAGTTCCACCCAGTTAGATATCTTATATATTATCTATATTTTCCATCTTTACCTGGCTCTCTAGTATTGGAAGAATGACTTGAAGAGGGACAACAGCTATGTCCTGCATGTATAAAAAAGATGAGTCAATATTAATTACATTACAGATACTATATACTGACATCATGCTTCTTAAGCCAATTTATTGAGGTATATCAGCAAAGCATAGAAACTACGACATAAAGTGGTTTCCAAAACCTACTTCTTTCTTGTAATAAAAAATTGCATATAGAACAAAGACTATGAACCGAATCAACAAATTTCCTAAAACAAAAGCAAAAAAAAAAAGACTATTGTAAGAAGATCTTAATAAACTTCTCCATCGCGGTCCTCTTTCTCCTTATCATCACATTGATTGGATTCTAAGCTTCGTCTGTTTAATCAACGATTCGCAGAAAAAAATAAAAGGAGATAAAATAAGAAATTGAAAATCACAATCAGCATAATCGCAATAAGTGAAAGGCATGAAGAAAGAAGAACAAAAATAGAGAAATCAAAGTACGGAACCATTTCGCGACGAATCTCTGACCGAGGATGCCGTCGAATATTTTGGTAGATCTGATTTGCTGACGCGACTTAGTGAGCAAGCATTCTCTATTTGTTCCTACTAGATCATAAACTAGATCTAAAAGTATGAAGTGAGAGGAAAAATCAAAAGAAGAAGATGAAAAAGATTACCTATTGGAAGTGACAGAGAAGGTGCAACCAAATCGCAGAGCTCGTTGAAGGTAGCAACAACGACATTGTTTGCAGCGGCGACGGCGACGAGGAGATGAGCTGCAACGGGCGGCAGCAAAGAGATGTATGAGAGAGGTGGAAGATGAACGGCGACAAGAGATTAGGGTTCATCAATCACATCACTCTCCCCTTCTCAAATACAACACTAATCACTATCAGATGCATCACTTCCTCAGTTTAAAAATTAAAACACATAAAAAGGGGGAAAAAAGAAAATAACTGCCAAAAGAAATTGAACATTACGTCGGACACTAAAACCGCCGAAATTAACTCAAAAAATGGCAGTTATATGGACCTGCCATAATACTATTGCCATTTTAATCAAGATTTTTTGTAGTGAGATAACCTAACGATAAATAATTTAATTAAGTTGCAGTAAACCAAATTAAATTAAATTCTAACAGTACATAGTTAATCTAATATTCGATATGTAAACTATAAAAACAAACTAAACTAAATTATATTAATTTAAACACTAACATTTAACTATTAAATTACATTAATTTTAAATAAATTAAAATAAATTAAATTCACGTAAAATTTTTTTAAACCCAAACTAAATTAATTTTAACTAAAATAAAAATAAACTAAATTATTGCTAGTTAACTTAATGTTTACGAATTAAATTAAAAACTAATTTAAATCCTTGCCAAACTTCTACTGCCCATTTAATCTAATATTCAAAACCTACATTAATAAATCCTAAACTCCCAAAAAATCTCTAATCTAGTTAATTACTACTCTAACTAGGCATCATTTAACACTATTTCACCTTGTATTTATACTTTTAAAATTCTAACAAACACTAAATCACTTGCGAAACTACCATTTGTAGTTTAAAAATCTCAAGAGCGCACATAATGAAACTCTAAACGACTTAACATCACAAACTACTATTTATTTTTTAAAGATGTTCAATTTCAGAAATTAACCTTTTCATGGATAGAACTAGCAATATGGGCGACGCCATCTAATCGATAGATATGATTTGGATCGTCTTCTGTTTTCACAGTCTGAATCTCAGGAATATTTTTGGGTGAAAACTTTCTCTGAAATGAGGTGAAATGTAATTCAAAACATGTGACTTCGAATTCTTTATATAAGTATACACCCAATAAACCAAAGCATCCTACTTCAATTTACTATCACGATCTTTCCAAGTAAATCGAAACAGCCTATTTCGATTTACTAATGCCCAATTCAAATCCACCTAATTCGAATTACTATGGGTAAAAATCATGAATGTAATTCGAAGCACCCAAATTCGATTTATCATGAGTGTACTTCATACCATATTAAATCAATCCAGTCTCATTCGATTTACCACTGACACGGCTAAATCGATTTAATCTAATTTAATTTACATAAATTTATGTATCAGAGCTTGTACGTGATATTTTTTATTTTAGGGGATCCATATAAATTTGATTTTCATTTTATTTCTTTAGTTCATTTGCCCACTATCTTTTATTTGATTTCCTTTTATATTTTTTTTCTTGATTTTATTAATTGTTTATGATTATAATAATTCATTACAAATTCGTTTTTTATAGAGAAAAATTGTCAATTATAAATATAGAAGACTTAACTAAAAAGTTTAAAAATATTGATTAATCACACAATAAAAATTATAAATTATACTTTAATTATATTGTAAAATATAAATTAAGGCTATTTAAAATTAATTTTTAACAATTAATGTGTCATCCTAACATGTTATGTTTTTTGAACTCTATCTCAATTCATTTTGTGTATATTATCAAACCAAATTAATTACGACTAATAAATGAATTTTTGTCATTAGTTATAATAATTTATTAAGTTGAAAAAAATAATAATGATAAAATAATTATAATATAAATTGTTATCAATTTACATACTTTTAATTTTATAAAATTTATTATTCTAAACTTAAATTATAATAGGGTAAAAACGGTATTATATAATAATTTAATTTAATTATTTATACGACCAATATTATTGTTCATTATATCCCATTTTTTTAATTTATTGGTGATTTTTAATTACCTATTTTAAATAAAAATTTAAATTGATTGAATTGATTCTATTAATTATTAGCATAATTATTAGGGCATTTGCTAAGTGATAATTTTTTTAATTTATTTAATCTGATTTATCATCTTTTTTTATTTTATGCTATTTTAACTAATTAAAATTAATAAATTTCAGTTATTTTAATTTTTGTAACTTTTTAATTTAATAATATATTTTAATTAACGTATTAATACAATTTTAATATTTTATATATCATTGATAATAATAATCCAATTTTAAAATGACGTTTTCTCCCAAAAAAATAATATATATATATATATATATATATATATATATATATATATATATATATATATATATATATATATGCTTTGATTTGATAAATTACTACTTTTATATATTATGACGTTATATATAATTGTAGAAAATTTACTATTTGTTTGAACGATTAGATTACACATATTTATATTCAATATATTTAATTACTTAATTAGAATTAATTATATTAAAAATTATATTAAAATTATGGTAGATTATATATAATTATATTGTTATTAATTAATTATATTAAAAGATTAAGATTATAATAGATTATCATTATTTGATTAATTTTTATTTTTAATATTAATTCAGATATTTAGTTTTTTAATTATTATTTTTTTTATTCTCTTATTCTATATGTTTATTATGATAAAGCTCGTTAAATTAAACAAGGCAAGATATATTTTTTTTTATTCTTCTTTTATATACACATAAAAATCATTAAATTGTTTCTCTTTCATCTAATAATTTTATTTCTCTTCTATTTATATTTCTTTTCTTTAATACATTATTATTTGTTCTTATTTTTTTAAGTTTTATTTTATGTATTTATTCTTACACCTAATATTTTCTATTTGTATGTAATATACATTTTTATATATGTTATAGAAATATGATTTGATTCTATTAATTTGCCATATTCCTTTATATATTGTTATCTTTGCAAACAAAGACACAAACTCGATAACTTCAACTTCAGTTGAAATCGATTAAGAAATTGAGCTCTACCTCTATTATCTTCTCTAGATAAAAAATATGGTTGATTCTCTTGCCTTTATATATGATACCCTTACTATTCTGAATATATTAATGTTATTTTTAATGGACTATATGAAAATTACCAATCATTCATCGCTCTTGTCTGCAAAAGATCCTCCTTATGAAATTCTTGATTTTGAAGCCCTTCTCATGGCACAAGAGGACATCATTGATCAATTCAAAAAATCTAATAATGCTATGGCACAAGTTCATCTCTCTCAAGCTGTGTTCGGATTTTCAGTATCAAGAATTTGTTCTAGGTTCTGGCCATGTTGTGGCTAGTCTTCTAGGTTATAACCCCTTAGTTGAAGAGGTCGTGGTAGCATGAGCTATTGCATCTCAAAGAATCAGCCACAATGCCAATTTATGGTAAACTCTGTCACATTGCCCCTTATTGCTATTTTTGTTTTGATCAAACATATTTGAGCGCACAACAACAACACCTTTATCTACTTTACAACTAGACCTTCCACTATCGACCTCTTTGCACAATCTCAATGCCTTAATTGTCTCTCCTTCCATTATTGTTGATGAAATCTTTACAAGTGCATGAGAATTGAGAAGGGGTATATTTGTGCTTTGATTCTTTTCGAATTTGAAACAAAGAAATTTAAAACTTTTCAAGTCTTTAGACTTGTGTAAAACAACATAATGTATTTGTGTGTTCAACTAGAAAGTTTTATTTTTGGATTTTTTAATAGATTATGAGATACCTATTTTTAGTAAAATACTTTATGAAGTCTTGACATGTGTCAAATAGTTTTAAAAATGCTTTCTAAAAAATCTTAGATCAAGCTGATATGTGAGAAGCTAACTACGGAACACATTAAAAACAATAAAATATAAACAAAAAGAACTAAGTATTAGAAGATGTGCGTACAAGTGATAGATACTTGTTTAGGCTAAAATGCATGCATCCAGTCCTCAAGAAAATTTAAGAGTTTTACTATTAGAATAGTATAGAATAAATATTCTATCCTCAAGTTTTTTCAGGCTAAAGGTTGACTCAAATTGAACTACAATTCAATCTAAAAACCTTAGTTATTATTTTCTCAAGTTTTCTCAAATTTAAGAAGTGACTTAGATTGCTTGTTTAGTAAAGTCACGCTTTTCATTTTGATAGGAGTAGGTGCTTGCTGGGGCACGGCACTCTTTATTTTTCATTCGAAACTAATGTCGAGGGTTTCTGCCTTGTTGTCAAAAAGGGGTTGGGTAAAGCAAACTCCCTCCTTGGATGGTTTGAAGATGCTCTTTTATATTCTGTTGAGAGTTCGAATTGCTCCACCTAAATAGAACGAAAAGAAGGAATTGAAAATTTAAAGGGGGAGCCAGATCGCTTCCGATAGCTTGCTGACTCTCCTAGTAAGAAGAAAACTTCTTGCCAACCTAAGATTTTCGATAGTTTTTTTCTCTTTTTTAGAACCAAGTAGTTACTAAGATTATATCCCAGCATCAATTTAATAATTTTAGACATTCTACTGACCTTTTCAAACAAAACTTAGATTAGATACCTCCTACCAATCTAATCATTTTAGATGTTCTTTTCTTAAGTCTTTTTAGTTTAGGATTAGAGATCGTTACTAAATTAATTTAGTACAAAAATTATTTGCGTCATTACCTTTAATAGGAACTTCGTAATGTACCTTGCAAATAGTGAGAAAAACTACATTTAAAAAGATTTGTGTAGTGGTTAGACACGCTCATTTTAAAACATAGGTCAAGACACATTTTTTACCTGATGCATTTTTAAGGTGAATACTTTTGCATCTTCAAGTCATTGTCACTTATTATAGAACACGAATGTTACTTTTGAAGTAAATTATCACTGAATGTAGTGTTTTCTAAAGATGATCTGATTACTCAGAATTAATTTCTGCGATCGATTAACACTTTTTTAGATTCAAATTTTATCTTATTTATTTATATTACTTAAAGAAAAAAAATTCAGTATAATACACTCTCGAATGAACTTTAGCTAAGAATTAATGAAATAATTAAATTATATTTAAAATTGTTAATCACCAAAACACATACTCAGATATTGTAGAGCTAATTAGTCACCAAAAAAAAAAAGATATTGTAGAGCTAATTGTTGATTCTTCTTAGTACACTAACTCCGGAGCTAGTCGACATTGCACTCCTATATCATTGAATCTTCTTCAAGCTTTCGAATACCAAGGCCAAGAACAAGTGTATACGAGTAATAGTCCTTGTATTCGTATCAAACATGTTGGCAATTCAATTATTTCACAATCTACATATTACAAACGCTACAAACGGTATGATTTACTCCATGTTTCTTCCATGACTCAAAATCTTTATTTTGTACGAGACAGGAAAACAAAAGGCTTAGCCATGATCACTCATATTTTTTCTATGGAACAAGTAGCGAATATCCTCACTAAATCTCTTCCAACACTGTCTTTTGGAAAATTCAAGGACAAACTCAGATTAGCCCATAAGCTTCCTTGAGTTTGTGCGGGATGTAAAGGGATATAACTCTAATTAACTCTAATAAGATGTTTTCTATATGTAGCTGTCAAATATGTAAACCGATGTATAAGGTTTGTGTTAGGAATATACACTTGACATTATCAAGCATATTATTCAACTTCCTTCCTCCGTTCTCTCTCTGTACTCTCTCTTCCGTTCTTCACCTTCACATGCCTTGAAATGTGCATCATAATATTAATGTGCTCTATTTTGTTAACAAGATCAATACACGCATACATCGTTAATATTTTCTGTGACTTGACACCCATACCTTTCTCACTTTACTGCATACATGTGTTAAATAGTATAGAAGTTTGTTAGTTTGTTAGCATTAGTTATGTGGGAAGATCTCCGGTGGCGTATCTTGTAGTACACTACTAGAAAACTAGTTATTACAGATGGATATTTTCGACGGATTTTATCCCACAGAAATACAGAGGGAATTTCAGAGGGATTTTTTGTCGAAAAATCAAAAAAATGGATTAGTATAAATTACAAATAGAAAAGAGAATCCGTTGATAATTTCGTCGAAAAAATTAATTTTTTTTCCGTGGGAAATAGTTACAGACGAATTCTCCGTCTGTAATTTAAAATTTTCCTTCAAAAATATTGAATTAAAGGTAAATGAAACGCGAGCTTCTTGCAAATGAAAGCTTCTTCTCCTCTCCCTAGCACGAGCTACTTCTCTCCATGGCTGCTACTTCTGCTTCTTCCGCCGCTGCCCCTGCCGCCGTTGCGTCGCACAATCTCTCTCTCTCATCCCTTGCATCGCACGAGATCCCTCCGACGCCGCTCTCGTCGCATCTACTCCTATGGTCGCAGAGCTCTCTCTGTCGCTACTCTCATCGCATCTGCTCCCTCTAGCGCCTCTTCCATCTAATCTCAACTCGCTCTCTCGGTTCTTCTTGTAACCATCTCAAATTTCAGGTATATATATCCTGATTTTATGATTCTGTTCTTCGTGATGAATCTTAGGGCTCAATTTTTCTGTGCAAGTTTTAGGTTTATCATACTCTGCTTTTGTGCTTTTGTACCCGACGATATCCCCTCCAAGTCTCTTCGCATTTCGTTGTGATTGTTTTCTGTTTGTTCGGTTCTGATTTGGAATCGTTAAATTGGAGAATTTTGTGAAGGTTCAAATATGGAGCAACTTCTTGAGAAGGTAGTTGTAGATAGGAATGTGTGTTTTTCCTAGTTGTTGCAGATAATGTCTGTGCAGTCAAGGAGTGACAGCGTTAACACTTCTCTTTTTGACAAAAGGGAACACATAGAGAAGATGCATCGTACTTGCAATCTTCTCCGTAAAGTTCAGGTATTAGAGCTATTAGATGTGTCCTTTCTGGTTTCACATTGTTCTTCACATATTTTTCATCCTTGTTGAAGAATAGTTCATATATGATATACCTGATAAACTTAACAAGTGCATCCATGTTTTTATTCTGTTTGCTCACTTTGGGTTATCTGTATTTTCTCTTAGAATTGCTTGCAAACATACATTAATTTAATTGCTATACCTTTCTTCGTAGGGCTTTATTATTTTTTTGTAAAATTTTCCCCATTTTCAGAAAAAGAAGATAATTTTCTTAGAAATCTAGTGATTTCTGTATTTCCTGCAGTTTTTCTATTTTAGACTTCCTACCTACTATCCACTTTTAGTTTCCTTCTAAACTTCTTTGTTTTAAGAAAAGCTTACTAGTTAATGGTGTTTATGTTTGTGCTTCTTCAATTTTTACATTTTGCTGAGTTGTTTAGCAAACTTATCTCCAGGGAACTAATTTGTATTCATTTTTTCCCCTTTCTGAAGAGATGTTTCACTTTTATTGGATCAAGGATTCAAGACACAGACGCACTACTTTTTTTTTTTTATTTTTTGGTTTTTGTTACTGTTTGGTTGCTGAGAAATCATAGGAAATTAAATTCTACATTTTTTTATAAGTCTCACTTTTTAGTTTTTTTTTTTTTTGGTGACTACTCACTTTTTAGTTTGATTGGTTAAATTAGCTTGACACTTTTCTTTTAACAATGTTTTCTTTTAACAATGTTGATACTTCTCATTCCTTGATTTTCATTACTATGGTGCCCTTGCATGAAAGGGTATGTAGTTAGTCTTTATCTTTCCTTTTGTACAATAGAAAGAAATCAAGAAAATAAACTTACATATTTATTGGAATGCTTTTGTGTATTTGTTTTTTATTATTTTGTTATTTTGTACAAAATTGGTAATTGCTGGAACTTTATGAAGTTGACATGCTAAATATTCACTGATATAGAATAATAAACGTAGGTCCCTCCGGTGGGGTTATTTCCCAACTGTCTTGTGCAACAAAAAGTTCTTCATCCATTCCGGAAGCAGGTGAAGTAACTTTCTTTTTCCTTGTTCATTTTCCTTGTTTTGTCTGTTTAGCTTCTCTGAAATTTAGGTCTTATTCTTATTACTGCAGTAGGTTGGTGGAACTATTTTGTCTGCAAAACTTGCAAAAGAAAGAGGATGGGCCATTAATGTAGGAGGAGGATTTCATCACTTGAATTTATTGTTAGCTGTGTAAATCATAGTAGACATACATTCTAAGCAGATATTTGATATGTGTGGTATTTGACTTGTAGTTTGAATGTCACTTGACTCCCATGGCCATATGCATTGACCAATTTTAGACCTTAATTTTAAAATAAATGTTACCTTTTTTTTGGGCCCTAAATGAATCATTGGTTGACCTATTGGATAATTTTGAGGATTTTAAAGTTTGGATTTTTTTTTGTTATTGTGAATGTGAATAACAGAAGTGGAGCAAGGGAAAGCAAAAGGAGAAGGTGAACAACCAGGTGCTGTTTGATCAGGGTACTTATGACAAGCTCCTCTCTAAAGCTCCCAAATTCAAGCTCATCACTCCTTCTATTCTCTCTGACTGTTTGAGGGTACCCCTCTTTCTCTTACTCTCCCAAGCATTAAATATATTGTTCATGTTGATGGTGTGTGTTCTGTTGTTCTGTAGTATAAGCAGTGGTGAAGGTTGCTATCTTGTTTAAAGATTCTTTGAATTTGTGTATTATTCTATTGACATTCTAAGTTAGTAATGCCTATATGTTCCTGCTTGTCCTTGCCCTATTTGGGGCTAATCCTAAAAAGCTTTTTGTGTGCAGAAAAACCCATCTATCATATGCTTATGTTGCCCAAGAGAGTGGACAGCAAATGGGCCCATAGATAAGAACTAGGAAAAGACAGCCTTATACAGTTACACCAAATAAAAAAACGTAGCATCATCAACTGAAAAAAAAACGTAGCATGTTTTAGGGTTTTATGGAATAAACAATCTAAAGTCCTACTGAAGATAGTAGGGGATAGTCGAGTGAGAAAAAAAATGGAGACATCTCAGAGATATGGAGGAGATTTCAAAGCTCTAAGAATCCATGCGAAGGAGAAAGTCCCAATCGACTTGAACACTTTCTTCTAGGTAACAGTGTTGTTTTGGCCATCAAATGCTATGCTGTAATTGAAGAAATATTTCTCCTTATAGTTGGGGTTTGTGTACGTGGCACTGTTCTGGCAGGTTCATGGAGAGCTTGATACCAGAGTCGGGCAAGCCAGTTCTCTGAGTGCCCAAATTAGACATTTCTACCCCTCGGTCAGTTCCGTTTTACTCCCAAGCCCTAATCGTATTTTCAAATTAAATTAATTAATTCTTGTTATATGATACTGTAATGTAGTTATCAGCAACACTTGGTGTTGGATTGCGCTATGATAAGCATGAGAAGATACGCTACACTGTGCGTGCAAAGAAGACATTCCCTGTCACCGTTGATAAGCTCTTTACTTTAAAATTAATGGGACTTGATCCGTCTTGTGCTTTCATCATGCATGCGTACGAAAGTGTTCATGAAGTTTTCTTAACTGATTGATTTGCTTGTGATGATATTTGATTTTGGCACAGGAGGGTCTTGTGGAGATAAGGGAAGATTATATAGAAGATTCTCACAAAGGGGAAACGAAATCAAGTATGTTCATGGCTTTTTCTGCTTTACAAGGTCTAAGATTATTTTTAGATGAGACAGACTTGCAATACTACTAAAACTCTTAAATTTGGAGCCATGGTGCAAAGGTCAGTAGTTAACGTTCGAAGTTTTGGTTGTAAAATCAACTTCTTGCCAAATTCAAGCTAACCTTACCTACTACACATTCATACTGACCCTTCTCTAGAGTCAGATAACATGAAAGCAAAACTTATATTTTGAGTCTCTTTATCTTGATCTGTGGACTGATTTTTGCATCCATTGTTAATTTAAGAAAAGATTCATGAAGTCATCTAACTTGAACCATTCTACCATTGAAGAGAGTAGCACAAGTAATATGCTTATGTATATTTTTTTTCTAGCATCTTTTATTGATGTATTGGCTCCGGCAGAACTTGAAGGAATTTTCATGAGCCACCCTTCTATTGAAGATGCAGCTGTTGTCCCGTAAGTATACATATATAATTATATGTATCTTTGAAATTAATTAAGCTAGCTATTAGCTAATAACAATTATTGAGTAATAATAAGTAATTAAATGGTTTGTTGCACACACATGCATATATAGGCAAAAAGATGATGTAGCTGGTGAAGTTCCAGTTGCTTTTGTGGTGAGGTCATCAAATGATCCTATTTGATCATATTACTGAAGATGCTGTCAAGGACTTTATAGCTAAACAGGTAAATGATTTATATTTGATTAATTTAATTGTATTTGATAAGAAGATAATTAATTAATAAGACAATGCATGATATTTTGTAATTTAATTGTGGTGAATAGGTAGTATTTTACAAGAGGCTACATAGAGTAATTTTCATTGACGCAATCCCAAAATCTTTAATCGGCAAGATATTAAGAAAAGAACTCAAGGCAACCCTGCTATCTAATGATGTCATTGTGATAATTCGTATACTTTATTCTTTATAATAGATTCAATACTATCTGATTATTTTAAACCAATTTAATTCAATAATCAGTTCATATTTTGTTTAAAGAATATTAAGAATTTAAATTTTAATATAATACAACTCTATACTGCACATGACTTCTTTAACTATCAAGCAGTTTAATAACAGTGTTTCCTCAAGTACAAGAATTGAAATTGGAACCTTCACGACTCCACCACCAAATTAGAACCTTTAAGGGATGTGAATCTTTTTGGTCCTTGGCTGAATAAACAAAGTGCAACTGCAGGAGTAGCTCCTCTCACAAGTCACAACAACAGCATCATGCTTGAATGAGGAAAATTAACTCTTGATTTATAATTTGCTTGATCTGTTGAAAATTCTGATAAGAACTCCCTCCTAATTGTGGATTGGAGTTCAATTTTAGCATCCTGAAGTAGCACTTTAGGAATTAATTTAATGATATGATTATATTCATAGGAAAGTAACTATAATGAGGAACTTGTTTATTGGGATAGTCATCTTATATTTTTGGGGTATCTTTTTATTGAGACAGTGAGATATTGACTAATGGTGTTAAAAAATAACATCCAATTTTATAGGTATCATGTAATGAATATTATGTTTATTTATGTGATTTTTGGCTTTCTTTTTTTCAATTTACAGTGTGTTTGATGGAGTAAATTTAGAAAACAAATCTAAAGCATTTATTTTGCAATGAAAAAATTTAAAAAAAATTCTATTTTACCTTACTGACGGATTTACAGACGGATTTTCTGTCTGTAATCAGAACGTGGGATGATTTTCCAAAATTCAAATTACAGACAAAAAATCTGTCAGAAAATCCGTCCGTCCGTCTGTAATTACAGACAGAAAATCTGTCGGAAAGTTCGTCGCCTTTGGGAAATGGATAGAAAATTTACAGAGGAAAAATCCGTCGATAAATAATTTCTGACGGGGCTTTTACAGAGGGACAAAATCCGTCGGTAATTTCGTTGGTAACTAAAAATCCGTCTGTAATAAAGACCAAATCCGTTTGTAAATCTGTCTGTATTAATCTATTTTCTAGTTGTGTAGTGGCTAAAGGTGGCCATCCGTTGACCTGCGAGTGCTTGCTCGACACGTAGCACTGGTCATTACAGGAGAAGCTTTAGTGATAGATGCTAATTAATGATGCTCTTAGTGGGTGCAAAAGACAAGGTCGAGAGTATAGTTCAATGCAACCCTCACCAATCCACAATTTGACCTTCACCTCCTCTGCTCCTCTCACCGACGCAACCCTTTAACGCACGACGACAGCCGCTGCTCCTGTCCGCCATTACTTTTGCCGCCGACTGCACGCCGAAAATCATCCCCTACTGGCTTACGCGACCCAACCACCAACAACACTTAGAACTCTAGTTCATCCTTGATGCTTCATACCGTCATTCTTTTGATTTAAATTTTTTGGCTAAGAAAATTTATTATTTTTTATTTTTTATTTTTAAATTTTTAAACTAAAAAAAATAAATTTTTTTACTAAAACTAAAAAAATAAAAAATTTTAAAAATATTCAACAAATAAAAAATTTAAACTTTTAAAATTAATTTATTTTAAATTTATAAAAAATTTCAGTAGAGGTAATATTATCTGGTGAATAAAAAATAATTTTTTTTAAAAAAAAATTTAAAATTTTAAAAGATTAAATTTTTTATTTTTGACATTTTAAATTTAAAAATTAAATTTTTTATTTAAAATAAAAAATAAATAAGTCCAACAATATCTAGTAAACAAAAAATTTTAAAAATTATTATTTTTAAATCTTTAAACTAAAAAAATAATTTTTTTACTAAAACTAGAAAAATAAAAAATTTTAAAATATCCAATAAACAAAAAATTTAAAGAGTTTAAATTTTAAAATTAATTTAATCTAAATTTGCGAAAAAGTTTAATAGGTGTAGCACTGTTCGAGAAATAAAAAAATAAAAAAAATATTTTTGAAAAATTTAAAATTTTAAAAAGCTAAGTTTTTTATTTTTAAATTTTTATATTTAAAAAATATATTTTTTATTTAAAATTAAAAAATAAAATAAAATTTAACAATATCTAATAAAAAAAATTAAAAATTTTTTATTTTTTATTTTTAAAATTTTAAACTAATTTTTTTTTAAAAATTTGCATTTTCAAAATTTTTTATCTCTCCATATAGTTGTGCTTTCAAGTTCCAACTTACTCAATCTTACTGAGTAAGGATGTTGGGAATTGACAAATTTGTCTCAATGATTTACTATTTTGGTTAAATTGTTAATAATTATTGTTTAATAATTATTTAATAATTCATAGATTTTATCGTAGGACATTAGCTACTTGATTATTGGGGTCAAACTATCATTCATTCATGTCAAACTCTATTACGTGTCCCATTTAGATTTGTTGGTGGGTCTTGGCCATCTTAGCCATCCAACCCACATATCCACCACAGACGTTCCCTAATTATGTTAGCATATTTATCATTAGTCAGTTAGTTACTCTTTGAAGCTGTTACTCTTTGAAGCTATGTATAAATAGACCAACTTGTAACAGAAGAAGTTAGTTCAATCACATTTTCATTTGTGTTTTTTCTCACACTGAGAATGGCAGAAAGCGCTCTCCCAATTCATTCAAGTTCTTGAGTGTCTCCCCTGAAGCTCGAGCAACACTTTCCACATTTTCCCTTGTGTACTTAGTACCGCCGATCCCCTTGTCCATAGGAACATGAATAGACTAAAGCATAGCTTCAAGCCTTGTTCTATTGGTGTATCAACTTGTTCTAAGTGTTAAAGTGATGGATTTATCACTTTTAAAATAATAACTTTAATTGTAAATGAGTTTAACAAATTAATCAATAGTGATTATCACGGATTAAACTGAAAAATACATAATTACAAAAATATTTAATTTACATAATTCTAACGAAGTAAAGGCATCAAGATAGTGATAAACTATAGAGTATAGCTAGATAGAGTATACAGAGACTAATTAAATCGCACTTTATGAGGCGATGAAGAAAAATGCTTTGAGGCAGCAACCATGGTGGCCACAGGACCCGAAGCTGGTGCTGCAGTTCTATTATTACTTGTCTTCACATCTCCGCAAATAAAAATATGCTTTGCAATAATTGATCCAACTCTGGAAGAAAACGAGCTCTTCTTTTTCCCTTTGTTGCCCATCTTGACTCTCCAAATATGAATTATTAATGGCCCCAATATATCTCAATCTTACTAATAGGATTCATTCACAATAATTGAGTTTGTTACTAGCTGGGGATAGGATTTATTTGCTATTCTAATTAAATTGCTGCTGGCTATTGATGTCTGAGAATTAAATTGAGATCATTTATTGCATACAGGGCTCCAAGTTTATATAATTTGTTGATGTGGCTATACATACTTGGTCACCAAGTTTGTTGAATAGTTTAAACTATATTCAAAATGGAAACTAGAAAGTGATAATATTGTAAAAGTCTTGACTTTGACTCATTTGTTCATATGATTCATGCGATCACTGATTTTGCATATTTTATTTGCTTTTGCCAAGTTTCGCTGGAATCAACTTTATTTGCAATATTATATGTACTTTCGTCGAAATTAGGCGGATTAAACTGTATTAGGTCATCCAATTTTCATATTTTCGTATATATAATATGTGTGTGTATAATGTATAGGACTAGGACTCGTTTAATTTGATAAAGATTATTTAGAAGTTCTTTTTAAAAACAAACGGAAATAGAGGTATATATAGTAGTAGAAGTAGAAGTAAAAAATATTTTGCGTTTAGATAGATTAAGTATATTATTTTACAAAAACTAAAAGTTATTGAATTATTTATAAATGATAAAAATAGGATCACATTTGTTTTTATCATAAAATTACAATTATGTAAATGAAGAGAGAGTGATAAAAATGAGAGTGCTAAGGGTGTATATATTTCAAAAGAAATTGGAGTTTATAATTTAATTAAATTGAATTGATTCGTGTTGTGGTCCAGTTAAATGAGGGCCGGAGGTCTACCTGACCTATTTTCGAACCTGGCGGGTCCTCAATCTGTCCGAGCCAACGTACTTCTTGTGAAGCCATCCAGGATTTGGACAGCTAGCGACCTGGACAATTGGTGAATGCTTCTAGACATAGGGGTCCAAACGAAAGGGTCCACTCAACGAGTATAGATAAAGGGAGGGGACCTATCCCTCCCTCAAGTACGTCATTCTTTTACTCTAATTAGTCGACTCATGGTACGAATGCTTACTTTAGCATCGAAATGTCCTTCCAAATACTCAACATTCCATCGTTGCTCATACTTAACCGTACAACTGACCACTTATTCTGACGAGCAACCGAACAATTCGTATATCAATTATTGTGTTTTAAGTAAATCATATAAAATGATAATTAAATTGATTTAGAATTAATTTTTATATTTGAAAAGTAAATTAGTGAGATTTAAATTAATTTGAGTTTAGAGTTTTTATTTTTAATTATTTTCCAATTATATTACGTAATCCTCCATCACTTAGCTTTCAAACTATCGTCAAACACCACTACTAGCTCCTCCAAACACCCCCCTTTATTTATAAAAAAGAGAAATTTTTTAAAAAAAGTAATAAAACAAATTCATAAAATTTCTAAATAATCAAATCAATTCTCATTTTCTTTCTAATTCCAAATAAGAAAAATGATTTGCAAATCAAATCAATTCTAATTCCAAAATATTACAAACACACCCATAATGTTTTTTATTTTATATGTTCAACTGAATAATTGTTTAATTAACACCATAGTGTTTCTTGTTGCTAGACGTTAAACACTTAAACTTGGGCAGCAAGAATTTGTTTTGATTTAAAATATGTCACTTTATATGCTTTTTGACTCCTTTTGAACTCTATGGTTTATTTCCACGGACATGAATAATTAACCTTTATTTCCAATTCCATGCATCACTTTCTTGGAATCTACCTTTATGATAAAACAAAACTTTGAATCCATCAGATAAACAGCCTAAACATACTAATTAGTTTAAGGGATGAGTTTTAGCACAAGGCTTGCTTGAAAAGGATTCCCATAATTCCTCTACTTTGTAACATTGTTTGAAGGTCTTCCATCGGTTTTCGGTTTCATCTTATGAAATATATCCTATTTTATATCCATAGATCTTGGTTATTTAATGAAATGACTTTGATGTCACTTTTTTGTGTTTGAATAATATCCTATATTAGTTCTTAAAGGATCTCCAGTTATAACATTCGTCATCAACTAGGGATGGCAATTTTTTCCGACGGAGTGAATATTTGCAGGAAATTACCCGCTGAGAGACAGATTTGGGGAGCATTTTCTCCCTGAAAAAGGAAGGCAGGAACTCGTATAATAAATGGGGCGAGGGTAGGAATAGAGGTCTCCGCTCCGTCGGTACCCGTTTAATTCCTGCTATATCAAAAATACCAAAATATCCCATATATATATATATATATATATATATATATATATATATATACTAGTTTCCAAACCCTAAAATTCTAATGCCGTCACTCACTCCTTCTCTTCTCAAATTTTTAAACCCTTTCACCTTTCACAGATTTTCTCCCACTCTCCCCTCACCGCCTTCCACCACCCTCTTATCTCTCACTGCGACACCGCCAAGCTCCTCCATTCGACGGCTCGACCCCTCTCACCCTCAAGTAACCGCTGCACCACCATCGCATGCCATAACCTAGCCAAAGGACGAGGAGAACGTCGTTGTCGCCTCACCTTCCTCCTTCCCTTTTCCCCTATTCTCATCGTGTTTTGCTCCTTTTTCGTTGAACTGCCTGTCGTGATGTCACCTCATTGTCATCGCCAAATCGAGCCTCATTGCCGTTGTCAGATTGTCCCCATCTCGCGGACATTGTCGTCAGATATCCTTGCTCCTTGCGCGTTAGCCCTCCTCCTCGTCAGCGCCACAGATCTGGGCGTCGCCGTCTGCACATCGCCATCTTCCCGTCGCCATCTACTCCATTTCCTGGTTTGCTTTTCACCACTGCTGACTGCACCTGCCTCGCCATCTACAAATATGTGTGTTTTAAAATTTTTTTTAAATCTATCGTTAATTTGCATTGTATAGATCTAGAATTTTTTTAATTGTTCAGAAATCTAGATTGTTAATCTGCATTGTTATAAAATCTACATAGTATAGATATAAATTCTTTAAAATTGTTCTGAAATCTGAATTGTTAATTTCCGTTGTTATGAATGTTGCATTGATAATCTGCATTGTTCTGAAATGAGAATTCAATTTGTTTGAATTTTTAATTTTTTTTTAAGAAAAATCCATGGGGATATCCAGCGGATATCGGGGATCTGTTACCCGTTGCGGATATGGGGTGGGAACGGGGGGCTTTTTGGGAGCACGGAGCGGAGGGCATGTCTCCGTCCCCATGGGGACCTGTTGCCATCCTAGTCAAGGAATATTTGTGGATAAAATAGTAGAAGAGAGATGGTCAGTGGGTGAAATTGCCATTCAAGGTTCATTATGGTTGAAATCTCAAAATCTAATTGCAAGGGATGGTGTAGTGCTAAATTAGAAGGATCTAGGAAGTTGTTTGGGTGCTTGAAGGAGAATTCTTCAACCTTGTCACCTGGATGGAACTATGATAATCAACAAGAAGACGGGTGCGAAAACAAGGTTTGGGACCCCAGAATACACATCATTCATCATCAATCTTGGGGTCTTGTCACTTGTTTAAATTTGCTTGAGAGCTTAGTACGCCTAGTTTGGGATCGCGGTGAACATTGAATATGCAAGCATTGGTGGGGATTCAAGGAAGAATTCAAGCACAAGCCACCTTGACAAGCACCCCATCAATGGTCCAACTTAAGGACTTAAAATAAAAGTGCTAGGTGGGAGACAACCCACCATGGTAACCTCTTTCCATTCTCTTGTATATATAGTTGATGAACGAATTGAGTTGCCATTGTTAGGTATTTTTCTCTCTTTATATTACTCTTGTATATATTGCCTTATGTGTTAGTTTGTTTGTTTAAATTTATGCCTTAAGTTGTAGGTTAGTTATTTTGAATTTTGGTAATTATGATTTTGGTTGGTGTTAGACATGTAAATAGTGGGTGGGAGTGCCTTGTTTCTATTTTATGCTTCTTTTTTTTTTTAAAAAAATAAGGCCTGTCATGCGTATGTTTAACACACGCGTGACACCCATGAATTTAAGCGTGTTGGGATCGTGCGTGGACTGTGCCATCGCACAGTCCAAACAGAGAGTTGTGCGCGTGGTGTGTGGGAATTGTGCGTCTATAGCACCATTTCTACCCACGCGTACGCATGACCCACGTGTACGCGTCACCCATATTTTCACTTCGCATGCCTACGCGTGCACGTCGCACCCTTTTCTTGCAAGTCACGCTTACGCGTGACCCACGCGTACGCATGACTTCCCATGTTTCATACTTTTCTTTTCTTCTCTTCTCTCCATTTCTTTTCTTCTTTTCTCTTCTTCTCTCTTCTTCCCTTCCTTCAACCGTCATCCACCACCACCAGTCACCATTTACCACCATCTCCATTAGTTAGTTGGTTTGAATTTTTTGTTTTAGTAGATTAGGTTGTTAGTTTAGGTTATATTTTCATGCTAAGTGTTGGATTATTAATCTTGTTTGTTGTTTATTGCTGCTGATTACTGTTAGAATGCTATTTTGGCATCATTGTTGTTAATAATCATTGTTGGATTTCTTTATTGAGGTTATGATTTGTTACTTGGTATTGAGTTTTGCACGCTTATTATTTATGCATACCAAGTACTTATGACATTGTCGTCAAGAATTTTTTTTTAGATTTCTAAATTGTATGTTGTAGCTAGCCACCATGTAATTTGAACTCACTATCTATTGTTAGGCAATTGTATGTAGTCGATTCATTTTTTGTTAGGTGATGCTTGTTTATGATTAATCTTTATTTATGTCACCTAGTTCATGGATTGAGATTTTGGAATTGTGAAATTAGATTGTAAGCTTATCTAGTGACATATTTTTGAGCTTTTCAAACTTTGTAGACCATGCTTGCTATGTGATGGATTTTCACCTCTAATTCTCTATTTTCCTAAGTTGCTTAGCACCCATGTTCCACCTTCTATGTCAACTAGGTATTGCAAACAAAATTCAAAGTGTGTCATTGATTGATGTGTAAGTTTCATATTTCATTTTGTTCATTAAATTTCCTTGCACATCAATCTATGTCCATTCCTTATCCGTTTCACAATTGTTTCATTATTGATTGAATGCTTTTATGCTTATTTGCCACTTGTTTATTTATCTTAACCTACAAGTTTCTTTTAAAGTATTTCAAGCACACTAGAATGAGTAAAGTGTACACCTCTTTTGTACAAAGGTGGCATCGCTTTCTATGCTAGTGTGTGTGTTTTAAACCACATACAACTTAGAACCCGCACACCATTTTTTCTTAATGTCACACCCTTACTAACTCACTTCATTTTAGTGATTTTTACCTCCTTCCAACAATATATGCTTCCTTACTTTTGCATTTAATTGTCTTACTATCCTATTTTCTATCTTTCAGGATGTTTTTCCAGAAGCAAAAAGGGAAGCAGAAAAAAGAACATGTAGCAGCCGGTTCATCCACCAGCTGAAGGTGGCAATCTGTGTAGTCACCGTACCCCCTGCTCATCTCTGAATGCACCGAGGATTGTGCAAATTTTTAAGTGTGGGGAGGTCGTCCGACCAATCGGCCGTTTTTAGGTGAAAACTTCTAATCCCAACACTTTCACATTTTTTTTCTATTATTACTATGTCATTTAGAATTCTTAGTTGCATTTTTCTTAGTTTATTGCATTTCTTTTCATATATATATATATTAAACTTAGTCAAAATAATGAAATTTTTCAAGAAATTTATCTATAAGGCATTCCAATTTATTTGAGTAAAAACTTTTTATTGAACTTGCTTGATATTGTGGAACATGTTTTTGAGCTAAGAACACACCTCCATGTGAGTTTTGAGCTTAATTCTGTGGTTACATCATATTAACCACTATTTTCATTCTTGTGTGTATTATTCTCTTTCTATAATTGTAATCTTTGATTTGTTTGATTCTTTTTGTCCACTATTCTGTATAAGAATGCAATTATATGATTGAGGCCTTCATTTTATTTAGCTCACTTACCCAAATAGCCTTTCCCTTTTATCCGCCTTTGTTAACTAATTTTGAGCCTGTTTAATCCCATTTGTTCTTAATTTTAGCACATCACTACCCCTAAGTAAAAAATAATAAATGTTCTTTATTTGGATCTTTGATTAGCTTAGGCTAGTGAGACTGTGTATCATTTAAGTGTGAGAAAATTTGGGAAAATTAGTTGATGTAAAAGTGTATTTTTGTATTTTTGTTGAAGATCTTGGGAATCGGGTACATACTCATTGGTGTGCGAAATTAGAACTCGCATAATTGAATTGGCAAGTGCACCGGGTCGTCCATGTAATACCTCAGGAGAGTGAGGGTCGATCCCACGAGGATTGTTGGATTGAGCAAGCTGTGGTTATCCTGCAGATCTTAGTCAGGCAAATAGAAAGATGATTGTTGTTGTTGTAGGCGCATAAACAAAACAATAAAGAAATAAATATAGAATTGGTGTAGAAATAATGATAGGAAATCAGTTAAGGCCTTGGAGATGCTTGTTCTTCTGGATTAATACTTCTTATTGACTACTTTAACATTGAGTGATTCATTCAATGGCAAGGCTGTAAGTGATTAAAGCTGGGGCTAGTGGTCATTAATCTCCTCTGATCCAGATCACACACCAGTGCTAATGGTCATCCAATCTGAACGAGGATGTAGCTTACGCAATTCAGTCTCTGGAATTCAGTCTCTGGTGATCCTACTCAAAATACCACAAACAAGGTCAGATCTTCTGGATTAGAGAATGATGCTCTGTATTCTAGCCTTAACACCACAAAGACCTCAATTACCCATGACTAACGAGATTTCATGTCACGTATCCCAATTAGCCCAGATACTCTCTTAGAACCTATGATGTACTCTCAAGCTATAGCTCAATACTATCCGGCTAAGGCTTCGCAAGAGCTCTTGTAGAAAAAAGGTCCTACTCTCGTTTCACCTCATATTCATAAAGATGAAGAACGAAAATATATTATGGAATGGAATCAAACATGTATTAAAGTAGAAAAGTAATGATATCAATCCATAGGAATGAGCAGAGCTCCTATCCTTAACTCAGAAGGTTTAGCTGCTCATATTTTAAAAAAAATAATGTGTGATAAGTTCTGAAAGGTTGAAAATCCTATACATGAGTGATCTTCTCCTATATATACTAATCTAATAATTAAAAATTACAAAAATGAGATCAATTAAGCAAAAGGTGCGAAAATCTACTTCTGGGCTCACTTGGTGAGTGTTTGGGCTGAGCTGGCATTTAGCATGGAAGAGTGGGTGTTGAACACCCACTAGGGAGTGTCCACGCTGCTTCCTTGCTCCCTTGGTGGCGTTGAACACCAGTTTTGGGCGTTCAACGCTGGCCTTGGTCCTTTTGGGGCGTTGAATGCCAGAAAGGGGGTAAGTTGGGCGTTTAACGCCCATTTGGGGCGGTCATTTCCAAAGAAAGGTAAAGCCTATCATTCATTACTAGAAAGCTCTGGAAGTTAGCTTTCCAACGCCATTAAGAGCGCATCAATTGGATCTCAGTAGCTCAAGATATGCTCGTTGGAATACACGGAGGTCAGGATTTGACAGCATCTGCTATCCTTTCTTTGCTTCTGAATCTGCCTTTGTGAGAATTTGCCAATTTCACCCAAAAATTACCTAGAATCATAATAAAAACACAAAAACTCAAAGTAGCATCCAAAAGGTGAATTTTGCACTAAAACCTACTAAAACATACTAAAACTTGCTAAATTGTAACTGAAAATACTAAGAAAATGATACTTAAAAGGGTATAAAATATCTGCTCATCATAACACCATACTTAAACTGTTTATTGTCCTCAAGCAACCAAAAAAAAGATAGAATAATGGGAAGAGAAAAATACAATAAGTCTCAGAAACTGTTGCTTGTCCTCAAGCGACCAAAAACAAGATATGACAATGGGAAGAGAAAAATAAAATAGGTCTCAGAGTTGTCAATGAAGCTCAAGTCCAAATATTGAATGGGACTATTAGCTTTTTACTTCTGAACAGTTTTGGCATCTCACTTTCCCTTGAAGCTTAGAGATATTGACATCCCTTGGAACTAGAATCCGGATGATATTATTGATTCTCTTCTTTTAGCTTTTCTTGATTCTTGAACACAGCTTCTTTTTGGTGCTTTGCACCTCCTAGCAGTGACTCTAAGCAATTTATTTTTCTGTATTACCACCGGATACATAAATGCCACAAGTACTTAACTGGGGGAACCCTTTGGATTCAAATTTAGCTTTGCTTAAATTCCGAGACAGTGGTGCCCAGAGTTCTTAAGCGTACTCTTTTATTGCTTTGGATCATGACTTTAACTGCTCAGTCTCAAGCTTTTTACTTGACACCTTCACACCACAAGCATTTAGTTAGGGATAGCAACTCATTTGAGCTTTTTAGGCCAATTTTTGACCCTCCTAACCATTGATGCTCAAATCCTTGGATCTTTCCTCTTTTCTTTTTCTTTTGAGCTTTTTATTTTTATTTTTCTTTTTCTTTTGGCTACTTTTTCTTGCTTCAAGAATTAATATTTTTTATTTTTCAGAAAATCAATAATACTTTTTTAAATTCACTGTTCTTTCAAGAGTCAACACGCTTAACTTTAATATCAAATATGCATAGTTAATTCATACATTTAGAGAGTAAAGGCAAGGCCACCACATCTAATTAATTGGAATAACTTATGACATAACTCAAGATCTTATGTATTTTACAACTTTTTTTTGAAAAATTTTCTTTTAAGCATGGTGAGAGATACCTTGGATATCTTATAACCAAAACAAATTAAAGAAAATGACACTAAAAAGGACGAAATACTGGATGTAATCATGCACTAGAATAGAAAATAGATAATAAATTAAAGTACAATGAAAACAGAAATAAAACAAATAGAGAAATAATGGGACTCAACAACATCAGTGATGGCGGCTGCTGCTCCCTCTGGAGAATCCAATGGAGCGTTTGAGCTCCTCAATATCTCGCCCCTGTCTCTGCTGCTCCTCACTCATGATCCTCTGATCCTCCCTTATCTGATGGAGGGTGGCAGCTTGATCTTGGTGCTCAATCCTCATCTGATCCACAGAAGAAGTCAGCTTCCCTAGAGATGTGTTCAGTTGGTCCCAATAGTCATAGGGAGGGAAGTACATTTTCTGAGGCATCTTTGGGATCTCAGGTGCAGGTGGCTGAACTGGCTCATACTGTGGTCTGTGTGCCTGCTCCCTAGCATGCTGTATCCTCCTCTTGGTGATGGGCTTGTCCTCCTCAATCAGGGTGTCTCCTGCTACGCCTATTCCAGCTGACTGGCATAGGTGATAGATGAGGTGAGGAAACGTTAGCCTTGCTTGGGTTGAGGCTTTGCCAACTACCTTGTAGAGCTTTTGAGGTATTACCTCGTGCACTTCCACCTCATTTTCGAGCATAATGTAGTGAATCATTATTGCTCGATATATGGTAACCTCAGATCAGTTACTTGTGGGGATGATGGAGCATTGGATAAACTCTAACCATCATCTAGCCATAGGTTTGAGGTTAAGCCTACCCAGTTGGTAGGACTTGTCTTGTGTGTCCCTTATCCACTAAGCTCCTTCCACATCGATATATGCGAGCACTTGCTCCAACCGTTGGTCAGAGTTGACCCTTTGAGTGTAAGAGTGTGGGTCTCCTAGCATCTGAGGCAATTGTAGCACCACCCTTACACTTTCTGGTTTAAAATCCAAGAGTTGCTCTCTCACCATGGTGTGCCAATTTTTAAGCTTTGGGTTCACACTTGTGTCATTCTTTTTGGTGACCCAAGCATTGGCGTAAAGTTCTTGCACCATGAGCATTCCAACTCCAGAAATAGGATTGGTCAGAGTTTCCCAATCCCTTCTCCAGATTTCGTGTTGAATCTCTGGATATTCCTCTTCTTTGAGCTTGAAGGTGACCTCGGGGATCACCTCTTTATGTCTCACCATATCATAGAAGTGGTCTTGATGAACCTTGGTTAGTGATAAACGACTATTTTGCGGTTTATTTTGTATTAAGTTGAGTGGATTTTATCCATTATTCTCACACTTATTCATAGAATTCGCATGTTTTACATTTTCCTTCCTAATTTTGTGTTGTGATTGAAAACACGCTTCTTTGGCCTTAAATTCACTAATTTTAATCTTCTCTTATTACCATTCAATATTGTGATATGTCTGTTAAGTGTTTCCAGGGTTTATAAGGCAGGAATGGCTTAGAGGATAGAAAGGAAGTATGCAAAAGTGGAATGAACACAAGAAATTAAGTATTTTAGAATCTAGTAGCGACGCGCACGCATGAGCGACGCATACGCGTGACTTGTGCATTCGACAGATGATACACACGCGTGGCTGACGCCTACGCGTGGCTAGTGAAGAGTTCAAGTGATGCGTACGCGTAGCCGACACGTACGCGTGACAGAGCGTCACGTGCTGCAATTACAGAAAATGCTGGGAGCGATTTCTGGGCTGCTTTTGGCCCAGTTTCAAGCTCGAAAATACTGATTAGAGGTGGCAGAGTGAAGCTGGAGGGGAATCAATCATTCATACATTCATTCACACAATTTTAGGTTTAGATGTAGAATTCTAGAGAGAGAGAGAGAGGCTCTCTCCTCTCTCTAGGTTTAGGGTTTCTTCTTTCAATTTCTCTTTAGATTCAGGTTCAATCTTCCTTTAATTTAGTTTTTGTCTTACTTTTATTTGTACAAGCACTTTAGTTCACCTTCTTCTCTTGTTAATTTCACTTTTTTGCCATTTTTATGTTTGTGAACTCTTCTTACATTTGCAATTTATGTTTTCCATGTTTATTGTTACTCTATTTAATTGTTAGTTATTAATGCTTACAATTGGTTGTTTAGATTTTGTGATATCTTGTTAATTTTCTATGTTTTTATTTTATGCCTTCCAAGTATTTGATAAAATTCTTGGTTGGATTTTAAATTAGATTTTTATGTTCTTATCTTGAATTGAGTAATTTGGAGACTCTTGAGTTGTCAAAGTCTCTTGTTGATTGGTGATTGAAAGTTGCTAGTTTGCTTAAGCTTCACTAAATCTAGTCTTTGATTAGGACTAGTGAAGTTAAGTTGATCTAGCTCACTTAAATTTCCTCCAATTGTTAGAGGTTAACTAAGTGATAGCAAAAGGCAATTACCATCACAAGTGACTATGATAATGGGGATAAGAATTCCAATTATCAATCCTTGCTAGGACTTTTCTTAATTGTTAGTTTACTTCTTTGTTGTTTACATTTCTTTTCTCTTATTCCAAAACCCCAAAAATACTTTTCTATAACAAATAAGAAACTACACTTCCCTGCAATTCCTTGAGAGACGACCCGAGGTTTGAATACTTTAGTTAATTTTATTGGGTTTGTATTTGTGACAAACAATTTAAATATTGACCGAGGATAATTTGTTGGTTTAGAACTATACTTGCAACGTGATATTTTTGTGAAATTTTTTACCGACAGTTTTCCTCCGTCAGTGAGAAATCTCCATGATTCTTAAGGTTCAGAGGTAGAAGCGGGAGCTTTTCCCTTTCTCTTCCTTGAAGATTCGCCAGCTTTTGGTGCCATGGAGGAAGAGTAGAGGCAAAAAGCAGAGCTTTTACAACACCAAACTTGAGAACTTTGCTCATCCTTGAGCAAATAATAACAAAAGAAAAGAGGAGTAGTAGAAGGAAGAAGAGAATATAGAGAAGGTAAAAGAGAACTGTATGAAAGGTAATATGGGAGAAGGTAAGAGGATTGTGTACGTGTAAGGATAATGGGGGGAGGGGAATGAAGGGTTATTTATAGAGGTGGGAGGGTTAGGGTTCGGTTGGATGGGAGGGAAGAATGGGGGGAAAGGTTTGAATTTGAAGTGGGTGGGGTTAGTGGGAAGTGGAATTGATGGGATTTATGATGGGTTTGGGGAAGAGGGATAGTTAAAGGGGATGTGATTGGTGAATATGTATTGGGAAGAGGAAAGGTGGGGTGTGGTAATCAAGGTTGAGAAAGTAGGTGAGAGAAGGAAAGGTGGAGTAGGTAGGATTTATGTGAGACCCATTAGCTGAGAAGGCTTCAAATCTTGAGCCACCTGCCCTTGCCTGGGTGTTCATTGCCAGGTCTGGGCATTGAATGCCAGGTAGGGATAAAAAAGGTTCCCTTGGCTGCTCCATAGGGGGCATTGGATGCCCAGATTGGTCCTTTACTGGTGTTTAACGCCAGTGCATATTCCTTAATGGGCATTGGACGCCCAGACTGCTCCCTGTCTGGCATTCAATGCCAGCAAGTGCTTCTTCATGGACGTTGAATGCCTAGCTTCTTCTCCTATTCTAGCGTTCAATGCCAGCTAGTACTCCTCAATGGGCATTGAACGTCTAGCTCCCTTCCCTTTCTGGCGTTCAACACCAGTTAGAGGCTCTCCCCAGGGTGTTCTGTTTTCCATTTCAGGTGTTTCTGTCTCTATTCTAAGTGCTGCACATGATCACAAACATTAAAAGCAAGGGAAAACTACAGAAATCTAATTGAAAACAACTAAAAATGAAATCAAATGAGAATAAACAAAAGAAAAACAATAGTACTCTTCTCATGGTTGGTGATAAGATGAGAATTTATGTCAGCTCGGAATTTAATCAAAACAAGAATCAATTTGTTCGTAGCATAGTCCAAACCAATAATGAATTCTCACTATCAAATATTAAATTAAATACAAAATATAAACCGAGAGTATTTAGCTCCCAGGTCATCTTCCCTAGGAGTTGCAATTAAATGTACAATTATTGGCTATGAAGGAGAGCATGGGGGATTCGGGAATGAAAGCAAGAGAGCAAGAGATGTAAATAGCAAGAAAGTAAGTGAGCATGTAAGGAAGTAAAGGAAAGCAAGTAAAGGACTCTTGGCAAGAAGTGGGTAATCTAGGTTTCCTATCCTAGTTGTAGACCACAAACATGACAATTATGTGGAAGTAATCCAAACTAGTCAATCCTCCTTGAGAATTAGTCAAAAGACATAATTGATCTCAATCCATAAGTCCTAGTCAACTCATTAATTACTTAGTGAAAGACTAGCGTCACTGGAAACCAAATCAATTAATCATTCTCACACAATGCGAAATGGACATCCACAACTCAATTCCACCCAAACATCCAATTTCTCAACCAAGAGTGTGAAAATTAAACATGCAAGAAATAAACATCAAAGCAAATAAAAGTCAATGTAATAAAAGTCAAAGCAATTAAATGCAAGTAAAGGAAACTTCAAATGCAAGAAACCTCTTGGCAAGTAATTGAAGGCTAAGCTACCTATCCTAGTCATTGACCACAAACATATGATGATTATGAAGAGTTAATCCTACTTAGTCAACCTTACATCAAAGATAAGTCAAATAGGCATAGTTAATTTCAATCCCTAAGTCCTATGTCAACACTAAAGGGTCAAATAGAGTCAAGGAAAACCAAATCAACTAACTACTCTAATATATCAAACAAGAATGGACATCAAGGACTCAAGGATCACCAAAGTCATCAAATTCAAGCCAAGAGTGGAGAAAAACTAAGTAAAAACTAAGCCATGCATTTCATCAAACACTTGGTGTGTATGAGAATAAAATAATATTAAAATGCATTAAAATAAAATCTAAAGTTACCAAAGCAAGAAAATAACAATAAAAACTAAAGAAAGCAATAAATGACATGAAAACATAAATTTGCATTAATTGAAAGTAAAATGTAACAAGAGTGTCATAAAACATAAATTGACAAAATAAAGTAAATAACAAGAGAAATGAAGAAGAACAAAAAGCAATAACAATAAATGACAAGGAAAAGTAAATAGAAACAAGAATTAAAAGTAGAAATTATAAGAAATTAAACTAAAGAACCCTAATTCTAGAGAGAGGGGAGAGATTCTCTCTCTAGAGAACTACACTAAAACATGATAAAAGCTAACCCTAATTGTCCCCCCTTCATCCTTCTTCAATTTGGCCTTAAATAGCTTCAAAAAATGAGTTGGATTGGATTTTGGGGCCTGGTGCACGAAATTGTGATCTCAATGGCGCCAACAACTTAGTACCCACAATCATAATCTCAATTCTTTGTCACAACTTCGCACAACTAACCAGCAAGTGCACTGGGTCGTCCAAGTAATAAACCTTACGTGAGTAAGGGTCGATCCCACGGAGATTGTCGGCTTGAAGCAAGCTATGGCCACCTTGTAAATCTCAGTCAGGCAGATTCAAATATAAATAGGATAGAGATACTTATGTAATTTATTGGGGAAAATTTCAGATAAGCGTATGGAGATGCTTAGTTCCTTCTGAATCTCTGCTTTCCTACTGCTTTCATCCAATCCTTCATACTCCTTTCCATGGCAAGCTGTATGTAGGGCATCACCGTTGTCAATAGCTACTTCCCATCATCTCAGTGAAAATGGTCCAAGATGCACTGTCACCACACGGCTATTCATCTGTCGGTTCTCGATCATACTGGAATAGGATTCAGTAATCCTTTTGCGTTTGTCACTATGCCCAGCATTCGCGAGTTTGAAGCTCGTCACAGCCATCCCTTCCTAGATCCTACTCGGAATACCACAGACAAGGTTTAGACTTTCTGGATCTCAAGAATGGCCGCCAATAATTCTAGCCTATACCACGAAGACTCTGATCTCACGATCAGGAGGCTAAGAGATACACATTCAAGCTTGTTTGAATGTAGAACGGAAGTGTTTGTCAGGCACGCGTTCATAAGTGAGAATGATGATGAGCATCACATAATCATCACATTCATCATGTTCTTGTGTGCGAATGAATATCTTAGAGAAGAAATAGGCTTGAATTGAATAGAAAAATAATAGTACTTTACATTAATTCATGAGGAACAGCAGAGCTCCACACCTTAATCTATGGTGTGTAGAAACTCTACCGTTGAAAATACATAAGTGATGAAGGTCCAGGCATGGCCGAATGGCCAGCCTCCCCCAAATGGCATGTGAATTCGAAAATTGGGAAAAAGACTCCCCAAAGATGTAAATACAATAGTAAAAAGTTCTATTTATGCTAAACTAGTTACTAGGATTTACAGAAATGAGTAAATGATACAGAAATTCACTTCCGGGCCCACTTGGTGTGTGCTTATGCTGAGCATTGAAGCTTTCATGTGTAGAGGTCTTCCTTGGAGTTGAACGCCAGTTTGTAACTTGTTTCTGGCGTTTAACTCTGCTTTGCAACCTGTTTCTGGCGTTTAACTCCAGAATAGGGCAGAGAGCTGGCGTTGAACGCCAGTTTGCGTCGTCTAAACTCGGACAAAGTATATACTATTATATATTGATAGAAAGCCCTGCATGTCTACTTTCTAACGCAATTAAGAGTGTGCCATTTGGACTCTTGTAGCTCCAGAAAATCCACTTTGAGTGCAGGGAGGTCAGAATCCAACAGCATCTGCAGTCCTTCTTCAACCTCTGAATCTGATTTTTGCTCAAGTCCCTCAATTTCAGCCTGAAATTACCTGAAATCACAGAAAAACACACAAACTCATAGTAAATTTCAAAAATATGATTTTTATTTAAAAACTAATAAAAATATACTAAAAACTAACTAAACCATACTAAAAACTATGTAAAAACAATGCCAAAAAGTGTATAAATTATCCGCTCATCACAACACCAAACTTAAATTGTTGCTTGTCCCCAAGCAAATGAAAATCAAATAGGATAAAAAGAAAAGAATATACTATAAATTCTAAAATATCAATGAAACTTAGCTCCAATCAGATGAGCGGGACTAGTAGCTTTTTGCCTCTTGAATAGTTTTGGCATCTCACTTTATCCATTGAAGTTCAGAATGATTGGTATCTATAGGAACTTAGAATTTAGATAGTGTTATTGATTCTCCTATTTCAGTATGTTGATTCTTGAACACAGCTACTTTATGAGTCTTGGCCGTGGCCCTAAGCACTCTGTTTTCCAGTATTACCACCGGATACATACATGCCACAGACACATAACTGGGTGAACCTTTTTAGATTGTGACTCAGCTTTGCTAGAGTCCCCAATTAGAGGTGTCCAGGGTTCTTAAGCACACTCTGTTTTTGCTTTGGACCTCGACTTTAACTGCTCAATCTCAAGTTTTCACTTGACACCTTCACGCCACAAGCACATGATTAGGGACAGCTTGGTTTAGCCGCTTAGGCCAGGATTTTATTCCTTTAGGCCCTCCTATCCACTGATGCTCAAAGCCTTGGATCCTTTTTATTATCCTTGCCTTTTGGTTTTAAGGGCTATTGGCTTTTTGCTCTTGCCTTTTGGTTTAAAGAGCTTTTGGCTTTTTCTGCTTGCTTTTTCTTTTTCTTTCTCTTTTTTTTTCTTCGCCATTTTTATTTTCATTCTTTTTTTTCCGCAAGCTTTTGTATTCACTGCTTTTTCTTGCTTCAAGAATCAATTTTATGATTTTTCAGATTATCAATAACATTTCTCCTTTTTCATCATTCTTTCAAGAGCCAACATATTTAACATTCATAAACCACAATATCAAAAGACATATGCACTGTTCAAGCATTCATTCAGAAAAAAAAAGTATTGTCACCACATCAAAATAATTAAATTAGTTTCAATGATGAATTCGAAACCATGTACTTCTTGTTCTTTTGTTTTTAGAATAGTTTTTAATTAAGAGAGGTGATGGATTCATAGGACATTCATAGCTTTAAGACATGGACACTTAAACACAAATGATCATGTAATAAAGACACAAACATAAATAAAACATAAAGCATAGTAAACGAAAAATAGGAAAATAAGAACAAGGAGATTAAGGAACGGGTCCACCTTAGTGAGGGTGGCGCCTTCCTCTTGAAGATCCTATGGAGTGCTTGACCTCCTCAATGTCTCTTCCTTGCCTTTGTTGCTCCATCCTTAGTGCTTTTGGTGCTCCTATCCTTAGTTGCTCCAATAGTTGTGGAGAGGAAAATGTATCCCTTGAGGCATCTCAGGGATTTCTTGATGAGAGAATTCCTCATGCTCTTGTTGAGGTCCATGAGTGGGCTCTCTTGATGTGCAGTCAAATGCTCTACTACTGAGCTATGGATCTTTGAAATGAATCTCTCCATCTTCCATGACTCAGAGGTGGAAGCAATTGCCTTCCCTTTCCTCTTTCTTGAGGTTTCTCTGGCCTTAGGTGCCATTAATGGTTATGAAAAAACAAAAAGCAATGCTTTTACCACACCAAACTTAAAAGGTTTGCTTGTCCTCGAGCAAAAGAAGAAAGAGGGGGGTAGATGGGGATCCTGTAGGGTCCACAGATCCAGAGGGGTCAAGGATGTATCATCCCTGCTCCTATTAGGCGTGTAAACACCCTTGCAGTGCAATCTTGGCGTTTAACGCCAGACTGCTGCCTATTTTTGGCATTAAACGCCCAAATGTAGCCTGTTTCTGGCGTTTAACGCCACTTCTATGCTCTGTTCTGGCGTTAAACGCCAGTCTGGTGCTTGTTTCTGGTGTTTAACGTTAACTTGATGCTTCTTTCTGGCGTTAAACGCCAGTTTGATGCTTCTTACTAGCGTTTAAACGCCAATAAGGTCTTCCTCCAGGGTGAGCTATTTTTAATGCTGTTTTTCATTCTGTTTTTTATTTTTCAGTAGTTTTTGTGACTCCACATGATCATCAACCTAAAAAAAACATAAAATAACAATAGAAAATAAATAGATATAGTTAAATAATATTGGGTTGCCTCCCAACAAGCACTTCTTTAAAGTCAATAGCTTGACAGTGATCTCTCATGGAGCCTCACAGATGTTCAGAGCATTGTTGGGAGCTCCCAACACCAAACTTAAAGTTTGACTGTGGGGGCTTTGGTTGACTCTACAGTGAGAGAAGCTTTTCATGCTTACTCTCCATGGTTACAGAAGGAGATCCTTGAGTTTTAAATACAAGGTAGTCCTCATTTAGTTATAGGACCAACTCTTCTCTGTCCACATCAATCACAGCTTTTGCTGTGGCTAGGAAGGGTCTTCCAAGGATGATGGATTCATCCTCATCCTTCCCAGTGTCTAGGATTATGAAATCTATAGGGATGTAAAGGCCTTCAACCTTTACTAACACGTCCTCTACTTTTCCATAAGCCATTTTCATGGATTTGTCTGCCATCTCTAATGAGAAATTGGCAGCCTGTACCTCAAAGATTCCTAGTTTCTCCATTAGAGAGTGGCATTAAGTTTATGCCTGACCCCAGGTCACACAAAGCCTTCTCAAAGGTCGTGGTGCCTATGTTACAGGGAATTAGGAATTTACCAGGATCTTATTTCTTTTGAGGTAGAGTTTGCTGAACCAAGGCATTTAGTTCCTTGATGAGCAATGGAGGTTCATCCTCCCAAGTCTCATTACCAAATAATTTGGCATTCAGCTTCATGATTGCTCCTAAATATTGAGTAACTTGCTCTTCAGCAATGTCTTCATCTTCTTCAGAAGATGAATAGTCATCAGAGCTCATGAATGGTAAAAGGAGGTTTAATGGAATCTCCATGGTCTCTAGATAAGCCTCAGATTCCTTTGGTTCCTCAAAGGGAAACTCCTTATTGGTCACTGAACGTCCCAGGAGGTCTTCCTCACTAGGATTCACGTCCTCCTCCTCCTCTTTGGGTTCGGCCACACCAAGTAAGGTAATGGCCTTGCACTCTCTTTTTGGATTCTCTTATGTATTGCTTGGGAGAGTACTAGGAGGGGTTTCAGTGACTCTTTTACTCAGCTGGCCCACTTGTGCCTCCAAATTTCTAATGGAGGACCTTGTTTCATTCATGAAACTTAAAGTGGCCTTAGATAGATCAGAGACTATATTTGCTAAGCTAGATGGATTCTGCTCAGAATTCTCTGTCTGTTGCGGAGTGGATGATGGAAAAAACTTGCTATTGCTAATCCTGCTTCTTCCACCATTATTAAAGCCTTGTTGAGGCTTTTGTTGATCCTTCCATGAGAAATTTGGATGATTTCTCTATGAGGGATTATAGGTGTTTCCATAGGGTTCACCCATGTAATTCACCTCTGCTATTGCAGGGTTCTTAGGATCATAAGCTTCTTCTTCAGAAGATGCCTCTTGAGTACTGTTGGATGCAGCTTGCAATCCATTCAGACTCTGAGAAATCATATTGACTTGCTGAGTCAATATTTTGTTCTGAGCCAATATGGCATTCAGAGCATCAATTTCAAGAACTCCCTTCCTCTGAGGCGTCCCATTACTCATAGGATTCCTTTCAGAAGTGTACATGAACTGGTTATTTGCAACCATGTCAATGAGTTCCTGAGCTTCTGTAGGCGTTTTCTTTACGTGAATGGATCCACCTGCAGAATGGTCCAATGACATCTTAGATAATTCAGACAGACCATCATAGAATATATCTAGGATGGTCCATTCTAAAAGCATGTCAGAAAGACACTTTTTGGTCAGTTGCTTGTATCTCTCCCAAGCTTTATAGAGGGATTCACCTTCTTTCTGTTTGAAGGTTTGAACATCCACTCTAAGCTTGCTAAGCTTTTGAGGAGGAAAGAACTTGGCTAAGAAAGCCGTGACCAGCTTATCCCAAGAGTTCAGGCTATCTTTAGGTTGAGAGTCCAACTATATTCTAGCTCTGTCTCTTACAGCAAACGGGAAAAGCATAAGGATGTAGACCTCGGGATCAACCCCATTGGTCTTAACAGTATCACAGATCTGCAAGAATTCAGTTAAGAACTGAAAAGGATCTTCTGATGGAAGTCCATAAAACTTGCAGTTCTGTTGCATCAGAGAAACTAATTGAGGCTTTAGCTCAAAATTGTTTGCTCTAATGGCAGGGATTGAGATGCTTCTTCCATGTAAATTGGAATTTGGTGCAGTAAAGTCACCAAGCATCTTCCTTGCATTGTTATTATTTTCGGCCATGTCTCCTTCTTTTTCGAAAATTTCTGTCAGATTTTCTCCAGAGAGTTGTGCTTTAGCTTCCCTTAGCTTCATCTTCAGAGTCCTTTCAGGTTCAGGATCAACTTCAATAAGAATGTCTTTATTCCTGTTCCTGCTCATATGAAAAAGAATAGAACAGAAAATAATAGGGATCCTCTTTGCCACAGTAAAGAGGTTCTTTTATGTGAGTAGAAGAAGAAAAGAAATTCGAACACAGAAGGAGGGAGATGGTTCGAATTTTTAAGAAGAAGAGAAGTGTTAGTAGATAAATAAATAATTAGAAGTAGATGAGAGAGGGAAGAATTCGAAAATAATTGAAAAGAAAAGAAAAATATTTTTTGTTTTTATTTTAAAATTAAAATTAAAATTTGAAAATTTTAAAAAGAAAAATGAAATTAAATTAAAACTTAAATCAATTAGTTAATTAAAAAGGAATTTTGAAAAAGAGGAAGGTGATTTTCGAAAATTAGAGAGAGAATTAGTTAGATAGTTTTGGAAAAGATATGATTGAAATAGTAAACTTTTAAAATCAAACAAAAAGTTAACTAGTTAATTGAAAAAGATTTGAAAATCAATTTTTGAAAAGATGAGAAGTTAGAAAAGAAGTTAGAAAAGATTTTGAAATTGATTTTGAAAAAGATGTGATTGAAGCTTATTTTGAAAAAGATTTGAAAAAGAAATTTAAAAAGATTTGATTTTGAAAATTAAAGTTGATTACTTGACTAACAAGAAACAAAAAGATATGATTTAAAATTTAAAGATTGAACCTTTCTTAATAGGCAAGTAACAAACTTAAAAATTTTTGAATCAATCACATTAATTGTTAGCATTAATTTCGAAAATATGAAATAGAAATAAGAAAAAGATTTTGAAAATAAATTTTGAAAATTTTGAAATTATGAAAGAAAAAAATGAAAAAGATTTGATTTTTGAAAAAGATTTGAAAAAGATAGAATTTTTAAATTGAAAATTTGATTTGACTCATAAGAAACAATTAAATTTAAAAACTTTTTGACTAAATCAAACCAAATTTTCGAAAATTTATGAGAGAATAAGGAAAAGATATTTTTTTTTATTTTTAAATTTTTAATGAAGAAAGAGAAAAACAACCAAAAGACTCAAAACATGAAAATTATGAATCAAAACACATGATGCATGCAAGAATACTTTGAATGTCAAGATGAACACCAAGAACACTTTGAATGTCAAGATGAACACCAAGAACTTATTTTTGAAAATTTTTAAGAAAAGAAAAACATGCAAGACACCAAACATAGAAATTTTCAAACTTTAGACACTAACAAATTGAAAATGCATATGAAAAACAAGAAAAGACACCAAACAAGAAAAAAATTAAAGATCAAACAAAGAAATTCATCAAGAACAACTTGAAGATCATAAAGAACAAATGCACGAGTTTTCGAAAATTTTAAGAAAACTTAAAAAGATGCAATTGACACCAAACTTAAAATTTGACACAAGTCTCAAACAAGAAACACAATATTTTTGGTTTTTATGATTTTATTAATTTTTTTTGGTATTTTTTGAAAATTATTTTGGGAAAAACGAAAAAGAAGAATTTTTTTTTGTATTTTTCAAAAATAAGACATAAAAAGCTTAAAATTAAAATAAAATTACCTAATCTGAGCAACAAGATGAACCGTTAGTTGTCCAAACATGAACAATCCCCGGCAACAGCGCCAAAAACTTGGTGCATGAAATTGTGATCTCAATGGCGCCAACAACTTGGTATGCACAATCGTAATCTCAATTCTTTGTCACAACTTCGCACAACTAACTAGCAAGTGCACTGGGTCATCCAAGTAATAAACCTTACGTGAGTAAGGGTCGATCCCACGGAGATTGTCGGCTTGAAGCAAGCTATGGCCACCTTGTAAATCTCAGTCAGGCAGATTCAAATGGTTATGGTGAATTGATAATTAAAATATAGTTAAAATATAAATAGGATAGAGATACTTAGGTAATTCATTGGTGAGAATTTCAGATAAGCATATGGAGATACTTAGTTCCTTCTGAATCTCTGCTTTCCTACTGCTTTCATCCAATCCTTCATACTCCTTTCCATGGCAAACTGTATGTAGGGCATCACCGTTGTCAATGGCTACTTCCCATCCTCTTAGTGAAAATGGTCCAAGATGCGCTGTCACCGCACGGCTATTCATCTGTCGGTTCTCGATCATACTGGAATAGGATTCAGTAATCCTTTTGCGTCTATCACTATGCCTAGCATTCGCGAGTTTGAAGCTCGTCACAGCCATCCCTTACCAGATCCTACTCGGAATACCACAGACAAGTTTTAGACTTTCCGGATCTCAAGAATGGCCGCCAATAATTCTAGTCTATACCACGAAGACTCTGATCTCACGATCAGGAGGCTAAGAGATACACATTCAAGCTTGTTTGCATGTAGAACGGAAGTATTTGTCAGGCACGTGTTCATAAGTGAGAATGATGATGAGCGTCACATAATCATCACATTCATCATGTTCTTGGGTGCGAATGAATATCTTAGAGAAGAAATAGGCTTGAATTGAATAGAAAAACAATAGTACTTTGCATTAATTCATGAGGAACAGCAGAGCTCCACACCTTAATCTATGGTGTGTAGAAACTCTACCGTTGAAAATACATAAGTGATGAAGGTCTAGGTATGGCCGAATGGCCAGCCTCCCCCAAATGGCATGTGAATTCGAAAATTGGGAAAAAGACTCCCCAAAGATGTAAATACAATAGTAAAAAGTTCTATTTATGCTAAACTAGTTACTAGGGTTTACAGAAATGAGTAAATGATGCAGAAATCCACTTCCGGGCCCACTTGGTGTGTGCTTGGGCTGAGCATTGATGATTTCACGTGTAGAGGTCTTCCTTGGAGTTGAACGCCAGTTTGTAACTTGTTTCTGCGGTTTAACTCTGCTTTGCAACCTGTTTCTGGCGTTTAACTCCAGAATAGGGCAGAGAGCTGGCATTGAATGCCAGTTTGCGTCATCTAAACTCAGGCAAAGTATGGACTATTATATATTTCTGGAAAGCCCTGGATGTCTACTTTTCAACGCAATTGAGAGCACGCCATTTAGAATCCTGTAGCTCCAGAAAATCTACTTTGAGTGCAGGGAGGTCAGAATCCAACAGCATCTGCAGTCATTCTTCAACCTCTGAATTTGATTTTTGCTCAAGTCCCTCAATTTCAGCCAGAAATTACCTGAAATCACAGAAAAATACACAAACTTATAGTAAAGTCTAGAAATGTGATTTTTATTTAAAAACTAATAAAAATATACTAAAAACTAACTAAACCATACTAAAAACTATGTAAAAATAATGCCAAAAAGCGTATAAATTATCCGCTCATCAGGGCCCAAAAATCACTGCCAGCAAGTTACAATTAATGAGGTCACATGCAGGGACCTGTGCGGACGCACAGATGTGTGCATCCGCCCACACGCTGAATCCTGACTTGTGCGTACGCACAAGTACCTGTGCGTACGCACAAGTACCTGTGCGTACGCACAAGTACCTGTGCGTACGCACAAGTACCTGTGCGTATGCCCACTTAGACTTATGTCCACTATAGCAAATTGCATATCATTTTGAATCCCCGGACGTTAGCTTTTCAATGACACTGAAACCGCCTCTTTTGGACCTCTGTAGCTCAAGTTATGACCAATTTAGTACAGAGAGGTTAGGACTGGCAACTTTCCAAATCCTTCATTTCTTGAATTCTTCCCTTTTGCATGCTCTTTTCCTCACTTCTTAAACCCATACTTGCCTTGGAAACTTGGAAATCACTTAACAAATACATCAAGGCACCAAATGAGATTAAAGTGAATAAAATTGACTAAATTAAGTACAAAAGAACATGTTTTCACTTTCAAGCACAATTTAGGAAGAAATCCCAAAAGCTATTTAGGTGAATAAATGTGGGTTTATGTGATGGAATCCACTTAAATCAAACCAAAATATATCGTAAAATATGGATTCATCAGTTGGGTTGCCTCCCAACAAGTGCTTCTTTACCGTTATTAGCTTGACGGACAGCTCCTTTACGGAGGTAGATAACGGCTCAGATCCTCATGCCTCATGGTGAACTTTCTTCATGTGCTCTCATGAATGAGCTTCACATGCTTTAGAGACAGGATCATGTTCACTGTGTGTGGAATGATTGAACTCTTAGTGAAGACAAATTTCATGCTAAGTGAGAGGTCTACAGTTGGGATCTTCTTGTTCCTCCAACTTCTGGGTACCTTCTTCTTAGTACCTCCTTCCTCAGTAGTTAATGATGGATGCCCAACACCAAACTTAGAATTAATGTCTGGGGTTCTGTATAACTTTGTACTGAGAGAGAAGGTTGGAACTCTAAGTATTGTACAATGGTACCTCCTTTGTCAGAGGGAGACTGAGGGTTGGGGATCTTGAACAAGATGTGATCCTCCCACAACCTCAGAACTAGATTTCCTCTTTCCACATCTATCAAGGCCTTATCAGTGGCTAGGAAAGGCCTTCCAAGGATGATGGAGTCATCTCTATCCTCCCCAGTCTCTAGGATCACAAAATCCGCAGGGAGGTAAAGGTCTTCAACCTTCCCAAGGACATCTTCCACCATGCCATATGCCCTTTTCAAGGACTTTTCTGCCATCTCCAATGAGATCTTGGCAGGTTGTACGTCTTGAATTCCCAGCCTCTTCATCACAAGGAGAGGCATAAGATTGATGCTTGAGCCAAGGTCGCATAATGCCTTCTCAAAGGTGATGGTCCCTATAGTGCAGGGAATCAGGAAGCTTCCGGGATCAGGCAGCTTTTGGGGGAGCTTCTTTTGGACTAAGGCACTGTACTCCTTGGTCAGCACCACAGTCCCATCTCCCCTCAGAGCTTTTTTTCAGAGATCATGCTCTTCAAAAGCGCCATGGAAGGAGGTTTCTTCTCCAACACCAACGCATAAGAGGAATTGGCCTTTAGCTTCCTGAGGATTGCCAAGAACCGAGCAATTTACTCCTCTTTAGGCTCTTCTCTCTGCAAAGGGGCGTGCAAGGTAACATTTCTAGGCTCCTCATGAGCCCAGATCTCCTTCAGTTCCTCAGTAGCAAGCTCATCTTTAGGTTCGACCTCGGCTTCCACAGTGAGGGCCTTGCACTCTTCCTTCGGATTTACTTTCGTGTTACTGGGAAGAGTGTTGGAGGGGATCTCTGGGATCCTCTTGCTTAGCTGACCAACCTGTATCTCCAAGTTCCTGATGGATGACCTAGTTTCTACCATAAAACTGTGAATGGTCTTGGAGAGGTTAGAGACTATAGTAGCCAGGCCAGAGAAGCTCTGTGTGGCAGTCTCCGTCTGCTATTGAGAGGGTTGGAATGGTCTGTTGTTGAACCGGTTCTGGTTCATTCCACCCTGATTATTATTGAAGCCTTGTTGAGGCTTTTGCTGATTTCTCCTCCCAAAGTTATGGTAGTTCCTCCATCCCTGATTTAAAGTATTTGAATAAGGATTGTTGTTGGAGTTTAGTGAGGGGTTTTCCATGTAGTTCACCTCCTCCATGGTGGTCCAGGTGTTGTCACCAGTGTCCACCTCATAAGATGTCTATGGATAGTAAGCAGCTGAGCTCTGCGCCCCACTTAAGTGTTGAGAGATAATATTGATCTGTTGGGACATGAGCTTGTTCTGAGCCAGGATGGCATCCAGAGTGTCTACTTCCAAGACTCCTCTCTTCTGAACTACCCTATTGTTCATAGGGTTTCTCTCAGAAGTATACATGTATTGGTTGTTGGCAACCATGTCTATGAGCTCCTGTGCCTCTTCAGGCGTCTTCTTCATGTGAAGGGAGCCACCAGCAGAGTGGTCCAATGACATCTTGGACATCTCAGAGAGGCCATCATAGAAGATTTCTAACATGGTCCACTCTGAGATCATGTCAGGAGGACATCTCCTGATCAGTTGCTTGTATCTTTCCCAAGTTTCATAGAGGGATTCACCCTCTTTCTGTCTGATGGTTTGAACTTCCACCCTAAGCTTGCTCAGCTTCTAAGGTGGAAAGAACTTGGTCAAAAATCCATTGACCACCTTCTTCCAGGTGGCTAGGCTTTTTTTGGGCTGGGAATCTAGCCATAACCTTGCTCTGTCTCTTACAGCAAAGGGAAAGAGCATGAGCTTGTAGACCTCTGGAGCTACTCTATTAGTATTGACATTGTCAAAGATCTACAGGAAGTCAGAGATAAATTTGTTGGGATCTTCCTGTGGGAGTCCATGAAATTGGCAATTCTGTTGTACTAGAGTGACCAGTTGAGGCTTCAGCTTAAAGTTGTTTGCACTAATGGTAGGTATGGAGATGCTGCACCTATAAAAGTCAGAATTGGGTGTAGTATAAGATCCAAGGACATTTCTTACGTCTCCTCTAGCTTCTGGATTAACTGCCATTATTGTATCTTCAGCTTCTTGCCCAAGAGCTTCTGTGAGGCTCCTTCCTGCTCTTTGAGTTTGCTGCAGATGCCTCCTTAAAGTCCTCTCAGGTTCAGGATCAGGATCAAAAAAGGCTTCTCTATCCCTATTCCTGCTCATAAACAAAAAAAAGAATCCAAGAAGAGAAAAAGAAAGGAGTCTCCATGTCAGAGTATAGAGAGCGCCTTATGAGAGACTTAGATAAAGAGAAAAAGAAAATACAGGTGTCTTTTGTTTAAAGGGAATTGGTGCACGAAATTGTAAATCACACTTTTCACAACTCGTACCACTAACCAGCAAGTGCACTGGGTCGTCCAAGTAATACCTTACGTGAGTAAGGGTCGAATCCCACGGAGATTGTTGGTTTGAAGCAATCTATGGTTAACTTGCAATTCTTAGTCAGGAAGTCAATTATATTTATCAGTTGAATTGCGAACAAACAAGAGAGCATAGATTAAAGGTTACTTGTTATGCAGTAATGGAGGATATGTTGGAGTTTTGGAGATGCTTTGTCTTCAGAATCTCTGCTTTCCTCTGTCTTCTGATTCACGCATGCACGTCCTCCTATGGCAAGCTGTGTGTAGGTGGATCACCGTTGTCAATGGCTACCATCCATCCTTCCAGTGAAAAGGGTCCAAGTGCGCTGTCACCGCACGGCTAATCATCTGCAGGTTCTCAGTCGTACCGGAATAGGATTTACTATCCTTTTGCGTCTGTCACTACACCCAGCACTCGCGAGTTTGAAGTTCGTCACAGCTATCCAATCCCAGAATCCTACTCGGAATACCACAGACAAGGTTTAGACTTTCCGGATTCTCATGAACGCCGCCATCAATCTAGCTTATACCACGGAGATTCTGATTAAGGAATCTAAGAGATATTCATTCAATCTGATGTAGAACGGAGGTGATTGTCAGACACACATTCATGGATTGAGGAAGGTGATGAGTGTCACTGATCATCACCTTCTCCATAGTTAGGCGCGAATGCATTAATTCATCGAGACACAGCAGAGCTCCTCACCCTCAACATTGGAGTTTAGAGACTCATGCCGTCAAAGAGTACAAAGTTCAGATCTAAAATGTCATGAGATGCTAAATAAGTTTCTAAAAGTTGTTTAAATACTAAACTAGTAGCCTAGGTTTACAAAAAGTGAGTAGACTATGACAGATGGTGCAGAGATCCACTTTTGGGGCCCACTTGGTGTGTGCTGGGGCTGAGACTTAAACAATTCACGTGCATAAGGCTGTTTTGGGTGTTCAACGCCAGGTTTGGATCCATTTCTGGCGTTGAACTCCAACTTTTAATCCTTTTCTGGCGCTGGACGCCAGAATTGGGCAGAGAACTGGCGTTGAACGCCAGTTTACGTCGTCTATTCTTGAGCAAAGTATGAACTATTATATATTGCTGGAAAGCCCTGGATGTCTACTTTCCAACGCAATTAGAAGCGTACCATTTCGAGTTCTGTAGCTCCAGAAAATTCAGTTTGAGTGCAAGGAGGTCAGAATCCAACAGCATCAGCAGTCCTTTTTCAGCCTGAATCAGATTTTTGCTCAGCTTCCTCAATTTCAGCCAGAAAAATACCTGAAATTATAGAAAAACACACAACTCATAGTAAAGTTCAGAAATATGAATTTTTCCTAAAATCTAATGGAAATAAACTAAAAACTAACTAGAATATACTAAAAACTATATGAAATTAACCCCAAAAAAGCGTATAAAATATCCGCTCATCACAACACCAAACTTAAACTGTTGCTTGTCCTCAAGTAACTAGACAAATAAAATAGAAGACTAATAGGTTGAGAGGCAATAATATCTCAGAGTTTTGAGTGAAGCTCAGATTCTAATTAGATGAGCGGGACTAGTATCTTTTTGCTTCCGAACAGTTTTGGCATCTCACTTTTTCCATTGAAGCTCAGAGTGATTGGCATCTATAGGAACTTAGAATTCAGATAGTGTTATTGATTCTCCTATTTCAGTATGATGATTCTTGAACACAGCTATTTCATGAGTCTTGGCCGTGGCCCTAAGCACTTTGTTTTCCAGTATTACCACCGGATACATAAATGCCACAGACACATAATGGGTGAACCTTTTAGATTGTGACTCAGCTTTGCTAAAGTCCCCAATTAGAGGTGTCCAGAGTTCTTAAGCACACTCTTCTTTCTGCTTTGGACCTTGACTTTAACCGCTCAGTCTCAAGTTTTCACTTGACACCTTCACGCCACAAGCACATGGTTAGGGATAGCTTGGTTTAGCCGCTTAGGCCAGGATTCTATTCCCTTAGGCCCCTCCTATCCACTGATGCTCAAAGCCTTGGGATCCTTTTTATTACCCTTGCCTTTTGGTTTTAAGGGTTATTGGCTTTTTTTCTTTTTTTTTTTGCTGCTTTTTCTTGCTTCAAGAATCATTTTTATGATTTTTCAGATTATCAATAACATGTCTCATGTTCATCATTCTTTCAAGAGCCAAGATATTTAACAGTCTTGAACAACAAATTCAAAAGACATATGCACTGTTCAAGCATTCATTCAGAAGACAGAAAGTATTGCCACCACATGTAACTAATTAGGATTTCTCTTTAAAAACTCAAAATTTTATTGCCTCTTATTTAAAAGATCTACTATTTTATTCATGTTTGCTGATGATGAGAAAAATAAACTATGGCTTAATTGGAGATAAAATCAAAATAGATACTAATTACTACTATATGACTCCTAAGGTGAACTTCTATAATGACACTATCACAGAGTTAAAGCAGAAATTGGAATTTAACAACCTTTGTTCTAGGAAGTGGATGTTCCTCTGATCCGTGGGGTGCTTGGGGTGCTTGGTCCTTCAAGAGATAATTTCTGGCGCTTCAATTCCCTTAAGTCATGCCCTTGCTCCTCTTGTTCTTTAAACATATAGGTAAGAATTTGACTGTGTTCCTTCTGTTCTTTTATTATTTGTTCCATAGCTTCCCGTATCTTGGTAACAGACATCTCAAGATACTCCCAGTATTCAGATTGAGGGATTTCTGGGAGAAATTCCTGTGTTTTCTTCTTGGTGGGGTCATCCTGTGCTTGTTGTTTTTCCATTAATGCTTTGGTGATTGGTTTCTCAACTGAGATATACTCAGTTATTCCCATCCTTACTCCGGCGTCCTTGCAGAGCAGAGAAATCACGCTTGGATAAGCCAACCTGGCCTCTTTAGAATTTTTGTTAGCAATTTTGTAGAGTTCAGCTGAGATTAGCTGATGAATTTCCACTTCTTTTCCCATCATGATGCAATGGATCATCACTACTCTTTTAATGGTGACTTCAGAACGGTTGCTAGTGGGCAACAGAGAATGCCCAATGAAGTCCAGCCATCCTCTGGCGACTGGTTTGAGATCTTCTCTCTTGAGTTGATTTGGGACACCCTTTGTGTTGGTGGTCCACCTGGCTCCAGGGATACATATGTCCTCTAGAATCTTATCCAGGCCCTTGTCTGTTCTCATCATTCTCCTGTTGAAGGAGTCTAGATCATCTTTCAGCTGAGGTAGCTTTAAGATCTCCCTGATCCTGTCAGGGTGGGTATGAACAATCTTTCCTCTGACCACGGTTCGATAGTCATAGAAAGCATTCCCAGATAGTTTCTGCTTGTCAGTTTGCCACATATTAGCATAGAACTCCTGAACCATGTTCCTCCCTACTTTCGTTTCAGGATTAGCTAGGACTTCCCAGTTCCTGATTCGAATTTGCTCCTGGATCTCCGGATATTCATCTTCTTTCAGATCGAATCTAACTTCCGGGATTACTGATCTCAGACCCATTATTTTGTTATAATGGTCTGAATGTTCTTTAGATAAGAACTTCCCTTGATTCCAAAGTGGTTTTGGAATGCTCTCTTTCTTGCCTCTTGGAGTGGGTTGTTTTCCTTTAGGAGCCATGATCTTAGTGATCACGGATAAACACACCAAACTTAGAGGTTTGCTTGTCCTCAAGCAAAAGAAAAGAAAGGAGAGGGATAGAAGGAGAGCTAGGTGCAATTGTTGATGGAAGGGGAGGGAGGCCGAACCCAAATTTAAAGGGAGGGGGTGGGTTTTCGAAAAAAAAGATAAAGATATGATAAAAAGATTGATTTGGAAAAGATAAGATAGAAGATATGATAAGAGAGGATATAGTTTAAAATTGAAAAGATATAAAAGATTTTTGAAAAAGATAGATCTAGATTTTGAAAAAGATAAAGTGGAGACTTTGAAAAAGATATTGATGAGTTAAAAAGATAGATTTGTTTTTTTTTTAAAAAAAGGATTTGAAAAGAGTTGGATTGAATTTGCAAAGAGGCTTGGTGCTTATGGATTAAGATACATTTGATATTTTTAAAGAAGGATTTTCGAAATCAAGGTTCTTAACATGTTTATGCAAGAAATCATGAAAAAAAAACCTGGAATTTTAAAATTAGAATGAAAAAATATGAAGAAGAATGATTTTTACCTCCTCCCCACTATCCTGGCGTTTGAACGCCCAAACACTGCCTGTTTTGGGCGTTCAACGCCCAAATGCTGCTCTCCTGGGCGTTCAATGCCCAGTTGTTGCCCTTTTTTGGCGTTGAACGCCAGATTGCTATCCTTACTGGCGTTCAGCGCCCACTGGCTGCCCCTTTTGGGCGCTGAACGCCCAAAATAGGCTCTTACTGGCTTTTTCTTGCCAGTGAGCTCTTTTTCTCTGTTTTATGTGCAGATTCTTTCCGTAACCCTGTGAACTTATGCAATTGATTCTTTACCTTGTTATCAATGAACTCTATATAAACAAATAAAAATAAAAATAGAAATAGGGAAAAATGCTCAGAGGATTGATGCCCCATGGCTGGGTTGCCTCCCAGCAAGCGCTTCTTTATTGTCTTTAGCTGGACCTTGCTGAGCTTTTAGTCTAGCTTCAGCCTTGAGCATTCTTTCTCAACGTTGCCTTCAAGATAGTGCTTGATTCTCTGTCCATTGACAATGAATCTCTTATCAGAATCAATATCTTGAAGCTCTACATAACCATATGGTGATACACTTGTAATCACGTATGGTCCCCTCCACTGGGATTTCAATTTCCCGGGGAATAGCCTGAGTCTAGAGTTAAACAGCAGAACCTTCTGTCCTAGTTCAAAGATTCTAGATGACAGCTTTCTGTCATGCCACTTTTTTTATTTCTCTTTATAAAGCTTGGCATTTTCGAAAGCTGTGAATCTGAATTCCTCTAGCTCATTTAACTGGAGAAATCTTTTTTCTCCTGCTAACTTGGCATCAAAGTTTAGGAATCTGGTTGCCCAGTAGGCTTTATGTTCCAGTTCCACGGGCAGGTGACATGCCTTACCATACACAAGTTGGTATGGAGAGGTCCCTATAGGGGTCTTGAATGCTGTTCTGTAAGCCCACAGAGCATCATCCAAGCTCCGTGCCCAATCCTTTCTACGGGTACTTACTGTCCATTCTAAGATTCTCTTTATTTCTCTGTTAGAGACTTCAGCTTGCCCATTAATTTGTGGATGATATGGAGTAGCCACTTTATGGCGAATTCCATACCGAACCATGGCAGAGTAAAGCTGTTTATTGCAGAAGTGAGTGCCCCCATCACTGATCAGTACTCTAGGGACACCAAACCTGCTAAAGATATGTTTCTGGAGGAACTTCAGCACTGTTTTAGTATCATTGGTGGGTGTGGCAATGGCCTCAACCCATTTTGATACATAGTCAACTGCCACCAGAATATAAGTGTTTGAGTATGATGGTGGGAAAGGTCCCTGGTGCGCAGAAATTGTGATTACACTTTGATTATGTAAAATTCATCGCTCTTTCTTTTCCTGGTAATGGTGCCAAAAACATGATGCCAATACCATGGTTCACAACTTCGCACAACGAACCAGCAAGTGCACTGAGTCATCCAAGTAATACCTTACGTGAGTAAGAGTCGAATCCCACGGAGATTGTTGGTATGAAGCAAGCTTTGGTCACCTTGTAAATCTCAGTCAGGCGGATATAAAATAGTAATGGGGTTTTCGAAAATAATTAATAAAATAGTGATAGAAATACTTATGTAAATCATTGGTGAGAATTTCAGATAAGCGAATAGAGATGCTTTCGTTCCTCTGAACCTCTGCTTTCCTGCTATCTTCATCCAATCAGTCTTACTCCTTTCCATGGCTGGCTTTATGTAATGCATCACCATTGTCAATGGATACTTTAGGTCTTCTTTCGGGAAAATGATCCAAATGCCCTGTCACGGCAGTGCTAATCGTCTGGAGGCATCACCCTTGTCAATGGTTACATCCTATCCTCTCAGTGAATATGGTCAACGCACCCTGTCACGGCACGGCTATTCATCTGTCGGTTCTCGATCATGCTGGAATAGGATTTACTATCCTTTTGCGTCTGTCACTACGCCCAGCAATCGCGAGTTTGAAGCTCGTCACAGTCATTCAATCATTGAATCCTACTCGGAATACCACAGACAAGGTTTAGACTTTCCGGATTCTCTTGAATGCTGCCATTATTCTAGCTTACACCACGAAGATTCTGATTAAGAGATCTAAGAGATACTCATTCAATCTAATGTAGAACGGAAGTGGTTGTCAGGCACGCGTTCATAGGGAATGATGATGATTGTCACGTTCATCACATTCAGGTTGAAGTGCGAATGAATATCTTAGAAGCGAAATAAGATGATTTGAATAGAAAATAGTAGTACTTTGCATTAATCTTTGAGGAACAGCAGAGCTCCACACCTTAATCTATGGAGTGTAGAAGCTCTACCGTTAAAAATACATAAGTGAAAGGTTCAGGCATGGCCGAATGGCCAGCCCCTCTGATCTAAGAACCAGGCATCCAAAGATGTCTAATACAATAGTAAAAGGTCCTATTTATAATAAACTAGCCACTAGGGTTTACAGAAGTAAGTAATTGATGCATAAATCCACTTCTGGGGCCCAATTGGTGTGTGCTTGGGCTGAGCTTGAGTGTTACACGTGTAGAGGTCATTCTTGGAGTTGAACGCCAGTTTTGGTGCCAGTTTGGGCGTTGAACTCCACTTTGCAACTTGTTTCTGGCGCTGGACGCCAGAATTGGGCAGAGAACTGGCGTTGAACACCAGTTTGCGTCATCTAAACTTGGGCAAAGTATGGACTATTATACATTTCTGGAAAGCCCTGGATGTCTACTTTCCAACGCAATTGGAAGCGCGCCATTTCAAGTTCTGTAGCTCCAGAAAATCCACTCTGAGTGCAGGGAGGTCAGAATCCAACATCATCAGCAGTCCTTCTTCAACCTCTGAATCTGATTTTTGCTCAAGTCCCTCAATTTTAGCCATAAAATACCTGAAATCACAGAAAAACACACAAACTCATAGTAAAGTCCAGAAATGTGAATTTAACATAAAAACTAATGAAAACATCCCTAAAAGTAACTAGATTCTACTAAAAACATACTAAAAACAATGCCAAAAAGCGTATAAATTATCCGCTCATCACAACACCAAACTTAAATTGTTGCTTGTCCCCAAGCAACTGAAAATCAAATAGGATAAAAAGAAGAGAATATATTATAAATTCCAAACTATCAATGAAACATAGCTTCAATCAGATGAGCGGGACTTGTAGCTTTTTGCCTCTTGAATAGTTTTGGCATCTCACTTTATCCATTGAGGTTCAGAATGATTGGCACCTATAGGAACTCAGAGTTCAGATAGTGTTATTGATTCTCCTAGTTCAGTATGATGATTCTTGAACACAGCTATTTCATGAGTCTTGGCCGTGGCCCTAAGCACTTTGTTTTCTAGTATTACCACTGGATACATAAATGCCACAGACACATAATTGGGTGAACCTTTTCAGATTGTGACTCAGCTTTGCTAAAGTCCCCAATTAGAGGTGTCCAGGGTTCTTAAGCACACTCTTTTTTTTGCTTTGGACCTTGACTTTAACCGCTCAGTCTCAAGTTTTCACTTGACACCTACACGCCACAAGCACATGGTTAGGGACAACTTGGTTTAGCCGCTTAGACCAGGATTTTATTCCTTTAGGCCCTCCTATCCACTGATGCTCAAAGCCTTGGGATCCTTTTTATTTGCCCTTGCCTTTTGGTTTTAAGGGTTATTGGCTTTTTGCTCTTGCCTATTTCTTTTTCTTTCTATTTTTTTTCGCCTATATTTTTTTTTCTGCAAGCTTTGTTCTTTGATGCTTTTTCTTGCTTCAAGAATCATTTTTATGATTTTTCAGATTATCAAATAACATGTCTCCTTGTCATCATTCTTTCAAGAGCCAACATATTTAACATTCTTAAACAACAACTTCAAAAGACATATGCACTGTTCAAGCATACATTCAGAGAACAAGAAGCATTGTCACCACATCAATATAATTAAGCTAAGTTCAAGGATAAATTCGAAACTCATGTACTTCTTGTTCTTTTGAATTAAAACATTTTTCATTTAAGAGAGGTGATGGATTCATAGGACATTCATAACTTTAAGACATATTTACTAACTACTAATGATCATGTAATGAAGACACAAACATGGATAAGCACTTAACATAGAAAACAAAAAATAGAGAAAGTAAGAACAAGGAATGAGTCCACCTTAGTGATGGGTGCGTTTCTTTCTTGAGGAACCAATGATGTCCTTGAGCTCTTCTATGTCTCTTCCTTGTCTTTGTTGCTCCTCCCTCATTGCTTTTTGATCTTCTCTAATTTCATGAAGGATGATGGAGTGTTCTTGATGTTCCACCCTTAATTGTCCCATGTTGGAACTTAATTCTCCTAGGGAGGTGTTGATTTGCTCCCAAAAATTCTGTGGAGGCAAGTGCATCCCTTGATGTATCTCAGGGATTTCTTGATGATGAGCTTCTTCATGTGCCTGATGAGATTCATGAATATGCTCTCTTCTTTGCTCCATCCTTTTCTTAGTGATGGGCTTGTGAGATGAATCTTTCCATCTCCCATGGCTCAGCGGTGGAAGCATTTGTCTTCCCTTTCCTCTTTCTTGAGATTTCTCTGGCCTTAGGTACCATTAATGGTAATGGAAAAACAAAAAGCTTATGCTTTTACCACACCAAACTTAGAATATTGCTCGCCCTCGAGCAAGAGAAGAAAGAATAGATGATGAAGAAGAAGAGATGGAGGAGATAGAGGGATGTGTGTATAGATGTGAGTGGTGAATGGAAAACAGAAGGGATGACCATGAATGGAGAGAAAGGGTGAGGTGGGTGGGGATCCTGTGAGATTCACAGATCCTGAGATGATCCTGTGGGGTCCACAGATCCTGAGGTGTTCAAGGAATTACAACCTTGCACCAAATTAGGCATGTAAAATGCCCTTGCACACAACTCTGGGCGTTCAGCGCCAGGTTGGTGCCCATTTTGGGCGTTCAACGCCCATTTGTTGCCCATTTCTGGCGTTGAACGCCAGAACCATGCTTGTTCTGGGCGTTCAGCGCCAGGATACTGCCATTTTGGGCATTCAGCGCCAGAACCATGCTCTGTTCTGGCGTTGAACGCCAGGCAGATGCTTCCTCCAGCGTGTGATTTTTCTTCTGCTATTTTTGATTCCGTTTTCAATTTTTCTGTTTATTTTGTGACTCCTCATGATCATGAACCTATAAAGACATATAACTAAGAAAAATATAGTTAGATAAATAAAAATTGGGTTGCCTCCCAACAAGCGCTTCTTTAATGTCAATAGCTTGACAGTGGGCTCTCATGGAGCCTCACAGATGTTCAGAGCATTGTTGAGACTCTCCAACACCAAACTTAGAGTTTGGATATGGGAGTTCAACACCAAACTTAGAGTTTGGTTGTGGCCTCCCAACACCAAACTTAGAGTTTGACTGTGGGGGCTTTGTTTGACTCTGCTTTGAGAGAAGCTTTTTATGCTTCCTCTCCATGGATGCAGAGAGATATCCTTGAGTTGTAAACACAAGGTTGTCCTCATTAAATTGAAGGATTAATTCTCCTCTGTCCACATCAATCACAGCTCTTGCTGTGGCTAGGAAAGGTCTTCCTAGGATGATGGATTCATCCTCTTCCTTTCCAGTATCCAGGACTATAAAATCAGCAGGGATGTAAAGGCCTTCAACCTTTACTAACACGTCCTCTACTTGTCCATAAGCCTGTTTTCTTGAATTGTCTGCCATTTCTAATGAGATTTTAGCAGCTTGCACCCCATAGATTCCCAGTTTCTCTATTACAGAGAGGGGCATGAGGTTTATTCCTGAACCAAGGTCACACAGAGCCTTAAAGATCATGGTGCCTATGGTACAAGGTATTATGAACTTTCCAGGATCCTGTCTCTTCTGAGGCAATGTCAGTTGATCCAGATCACTTAGTTCATTGGTGAACAAGGAAGGTTTATCTTCCCAAGTCTCAATACCAAATAATTTGACATTCAGCTTCATGATTGCACCAAGGAACTTGGCAGTTTGCTCTTCAGTAACATCCTCATTCTCTTCAGAAGAGGAATACTCATCAGAGCTCATGAATGGCATAAGGAGGTTCAATGGAATCTCTATGGTCTCTGGATGAGCCTCAGAGTCCTTTGGTTCCTCAGAGGGAAGCTCCTTATTGATCACTGGACGTCCCAGGAGGTCTTCCTCCTTAGGATTCACGTCCTCTCCTTCCCTTACAGGTTCGGCCATGGTGCTTATGTCAATGGCCTTGCACTCTCCTTTTGGATTCTCTTCTGTATTGCTTGGGAGAGTACTAGGAGGGATTTCAGTGATCCTTTTACTCAGCTGGCCCACTTGTGCTTCCAAATTTCTAATGGAAGACCTTGTTTCATTCATGAAACTCACAGTGGCCTTAGATAGATCAGAGACTAAATTTGCTAAATTAGAAGTATTTTGTTCAGAGTTCTCTGTCTGTTGCTGAGTGGATGATGGAAAAGGTTTATTATTGTTAAACATGTTTCTTCCACCATTATTAAAGCCTTGTTGAGGCCTTTGATCCTTCCATGAGAGATTTGGATGATTTCTCCATGATGGATTATAGGTGTTTCCATAAGGTTCACCTAAGTAATTCACCTCTGCTATTGCAGGGTTTTCAGGATCATAAGCTTCTTCCTCAGAAGATGCCTCTTGAGTACTGTTGGATGCAGCTTGCATTCCATTCAGACTCTGAGAAATCATATTGACTTGCTGAGCCAATATTTTGTTCTGAGCCAATATGGCATTCAGAGTATCAACTTCAAGAACTCCCTTCTTCATAGGCGTCCCATTACTCACAGGATTCCTCTCAGAAGTGTACATAAACTGGTTATTTGCAACCATGTCAATGAGTTCTTGAGCTTCTGCAGGCGTTTTCTTTAGGTGAATGGATCCACCTGCAGAAGTATCCAATGACATCTTTGATAACTCAGACAAACCATCATAGAATATATCGAGGATGGTCCATTCTGAAAGCATGTCAGAGGGACACTTTTTGGTCAACTGTTTGTATCTTTCCCAAGCTTCATAGAAGGATTCACCATCTTTTTGTTTGAAGGTTTGAACATCCACTCTAAGCTTGCTCAGCTTTTGAGGAGGAAAGAACTTGGCTAAGAAAGCCGTGACCAGCTTATCCCAAGAGTTTAGGCTATCTTTGGGTTGAGAGTCCAACCACAGTCTAGCTCTGTCTCTTACAGCAAAAGGGAAAATCATGAGCCTGTAGACTTTAGGATCTACTCCATTAGTCTTTACAGTATCACATATCTGCAAGAATTCAGTTAAGACCTGAAAAGGATCTTCAGATGGAAGTCCATGAAACTTGCAGTTCTGCTGCATCAGAGAAATTAATTGAGGTTTCAGCTCAAAATTGTTTGCTCCAATGGCAGGAATGGAGATGCTCCTTCCATGTAAATTGGAATTAGGTGCAGTAAAGTCACCAAGCATTCTCCTTGCATTATTGTTGTTGGGTTCGGCTGCCATCTCCTTTACTTGTTCAAAATTTTCAATAAGGTTGTCTCTGGATTGTTGTAATTTAGCTTCTCTTAGTTTTCTCTTCAGAGTCCTTTCAGGTTCTGGATCAGCTTCAACAAGAATGCCTTTTTCTTTGTCCCTGCTCATAAGAAAGAGAAGAGAAAAAGAAAAGAAGAGGAATCCTCTATGTCACAGTAAAGAGGTTCCTTATTGTTAGTAGAAGAAGAAAAGAAGAAAAATTCGAACACAGATAGAAGAGGGGGTTCGAATTTGGTGAGTGATGTGAGGAAGAGATGTTAGTAGATGAATAAATAAAAAGAATAAGATGAGAGAGGGAGAGGATTTTCGAAAATAATTTTTGAAAATGAGTTAGTAATTTTCGAAAAATAATTTTTGAAAAAGGTTAGTAGTTTTTTTTTTGAAAATTCAAATAAAAAATTAAAATAATTGGTTAATTAAAAAAAATTTTGAAAAAGAGGGAAGATGTTTTCGAAAATTAGAGAGAGAGAGTTAGTTAGGTGGTTTTGAAAAAGATAAGAAACAAACAAAAAGTTAGTTAGTTAGTTGAAACAAATTTTGAAAAGATACGAAGTTAGGAAGTTAGAAAAGATATTTTGAAATCATATTTTTGAAAAAGATAAGATAAGAAGATATTTTTGAAAAGATATGATTGAAATTGGTTTTGAAAAAGGTTTGATTTTTTTTTTAAAATCACAATTAATGACTTGATTCACAAGAAATCATGAGATATGATTCTAGAACTTAAAGTTTGAATCTTTCCTAACAAGCAAGTAACAAACTTAAAATTTTTGAATCAAAACATTAATTGATGATGTTATTTTCGAAAATTATGAGATAAAATTAAGAAAAAGATTTTTGAGAAACATTTTTATAATTTTCGAAAATAACTAAGAAAAATGAAAAAGATTTGATTTTTGAAAAAGATTTTGAAAAAGATAAGATTTTTAAATTGAAAATTTGATTTGACTCATAAAAACAACTAAATTTTAAAATTTTTTTGAAAAAGTCAAATCTAATTTTCGAAATTATGAGAGAAAAGAGAGAAAGATATTTTTTTGATTTTTGAATTTTTATGATGAGAGAGAAAAACAAGAAAATGATGCAATGCATGAGAATTTTAGATCAAAACATGTGATGCATGCAAGAATGCTATGAATGTCAAGATGAACACCAAGAACACTATGAAGATCAAGATGAACATCAAGAACATATTTTTGAAAAATTTTTAATGCAAAGAAAACATGCAAGACACCAAACTTAGAATTCTTTAATGCTTAAACACTAAGAATTCAAGAATGCGTATGAAAAACAAGAAAAGACACAAAACATGCAAATGCAAAGATCAAACAAGAAGACTTACTAAGAACAACTTGAAGATCATGAAGAACACTATGAATGCATGAAAATTTTCGAAAAATGCAAGATGAACATGCAATTGACACCAAACTTATAACATGACTCAAGACTCAAACACAAAAATATTTTTTTGATTTTTATGATCTTATGATTTTTTTGTATTTTCTTTTAATTTTTTTCAAAAATCATTTTGAAAAAGAAAAATAAGGATTCCAAAATCTTTAATATGAATTCCAGGAATCTTTATGCTCTTTAGTCTAAAGCTCCAATCAAAGGGTCAGGCATGGCTTAATAGCCAGCCAAGCTTTAGTATGTAAATCAGGAACAGTAGCAGGTGGATTAGCAACAACTAGCTTGCTCTTGATAACAAATTGGAAGCCTCAGTCCAAATGAATTTAGACATGGCTTTACATGCTTCATGAAACACTAGAATTCATTCTTAAAAATTCTGAAGAAAAATATATTTTTGAAAACATTTTTATTATATTTTTGAAAACTTTTTTTTTTTAAGATTTTTTCAAAAACAAAGGAGAAATTTTTGAAAATTTTTTTAAAACAAAACAAAAAGAAAATTACCTAATCTGAGCAACAAGATGAACCGTCAGTTGTCCAAACTCGAACAATCCCCGGCAACGGCGCCAAAAACTTGGTACGCAGAAATTGCGCCAAAATAGGCTCTTACTGGCGTTTTCTTGCCAGTGAGCTCTTTTTCTCTGTTTTATTTGCAGATTCCTTCCGTAACCCTGTGAACTTATGCAATTGATTCTTTACCTTGTTATCAATGAACTCTATATAAACAAATAAAAATAAAAATAGAAATAGGGCAAAATGCTCAGAGGATTGATGCCCCATGGCTGGGTTGCCTCCCAGCAAGCGCTTCTTTATTGTCTTTAGCTGGACCTTGCTGAGCTTTTAGTCTAGCTTCAGCCTTGAGCATTCTTGCTCAACGTTGCCTTCAAGATAGTGCTTGATTCTCTGTCCATTGACAATGAGTCTCTTATCAGAATCAATATCTTGAAGCTCTACATAACCATATGGTGATACACTTGTAATCACATATGGTCCCCTCCACCGGGATTTTAATTTCCTGGGGAATAGCCTGAGTCTAGAGTTAAACAGCAGAACCTTCTGTCCTGGTTCAAAGATTCTAGATGACAGCTTTCTATCATGCCACTTTTTTTATTTCTCTTTATAAAGCTTGGCATTTTCGAAAGCTGTGAATCTGAATTCCTCTAGCTCATTTAATTGGAGCAATCTTTTTTCTCCTGCTAACTTGGCATCAAAGTTTAGGAATCTGGTTGCCCAGTAGGCTTTATGTTCCAGTTCCACGGGCAGGTGACATGCCTTATGATGAGCAGATAATTTATACGCTTTTCGGCATTGTTTTTAGTATGTTTTTAGTAGGATCTAGTTACTTTTAGGGATGTTTTCATTAGTTTTTATGTTAAATTCACATTTCTGGACTTTACTATGAGTTTGTGTGTTTTTCTATGATTTTAGGTATTTTCTGGCTGAAATTGAGGGACTTGAGCAAAAATCAGATTCAGAGGTTGAAAAAGGACTGCTGATGCAGTTGGATTCTGACCTCCCTGCACTCAAAGTAGATTTTCTGGAGCTACAAAACTCGAAATGGCACGCTTCCAATTGAGTTGGAAAGTAGACATCCAGGGCTTTCCAGCAATATATAATAGTCCATACTTTGGCCAAGAATAGACGACGTAAACTGGCGTTCAACGCCAGCCTTCTGCCCAAATCTGGCGTCCAGCGCCAGAAAAAGATCCAAAACCAGAGTTGAACGCCCAAATTGGCACAGAAACTGGCGTTCAACTCCCCAAATGGCCTCTGCACGTGGAACACTTAAGCTCAGCCCAAACACACACCAAGTGGGCCCCGGAAGTGGATTTATACATCAAATACTTACTCATGTAAACCCTAGTAGCTAGTTTATTATAAATAGGACCTCTTACTATTGTATTAGGCATCTTTGGTCTCAGTTTTAATCCATTGTTCATCTTTGGATTACCTTATGATCCTTTGATCACGTTTTGGGGGCTGGCCATCTCGGCCATGCCTGGACCTTCACTTATGTATTTTTAACGGTAGAGTTTCTACACTCCATAGATTAAGGTGTGGAGCTCTGCTGTCCCTCAAAGATTAATGCAAAGTACTACTATTTTCTATTCAATTCTTCTTATTTCGCTTCTAAGTTATCCATTCGCACCCAAGAACGTGATGAAGGTGATGATTATGTGTGACGCTCATCATCCTTCTCCCTTATGAACGTGTGCCTGACAAACACTTCCGTTCTACATGAAATAAGCTAGAATGAATATCTCTTAGATCTCCTAACCAGAATCTTCGTGGCGTAAGCTAGAATGATGGCGGCATTCAAGAGAATCCGGAAAGTCTAAACCTTGTCTGTGGTATTCCGAGTAGGATTCAATGATTGAATGACTGTGACGAGCTTCAAACTCGCGATTGTTGGGCGTTAGTGACAGACGCAAAAGGAGGGTGAATCCTATTCCAGCATGATCGGGAACTGACAGATGAATAGCCGTGCCGTGACAGGGTGCGTGAGCATATTATTCACTGAGAGGAGGGGATGTAGCCACTGACAACGATGATGCCCTTGCATAAAGCCAGCCATGGAAAGGAGTAAGACAGATTGGATGAAGATAGCAGGAAAGCAGAGGTTCAGAGGAACGAAAAGCATCTCCATTCGCTTATCTGAAATTCCTACCAATGATTTACATAAGTATCTCTATCTCTATTTTATTATATCATATTCGAAAACACCATTATCACTTTATATCTGCCTGACTGAGATTTACAAGGTGACCATAGCTTGCTTCATACCAACAATCTCCGTGGGATTCGACCCTTACTCACGTAAGGTATTACTTGGACGACCCAGTGCACTTGCTGGTTAGTTGTATCGAAGTTGTGACAATTATGAATTAAGATCAAAGCACCAAGCTTTGGAGCCATTACCAGGGATTGTTCGAGCCTGGACATCACAATTTCGTGCACCAAGTTTTTGGCGCCGTTGCCGGGGATTGTTTGTGTTTGGACAACTGACGGTTCATCTTGTTGCTCAGATTAGGTAATTTTATTTTTATTTTATTTTCAAAAAAATTTTTCAAAAATATTTCTAAAATTTTCTCATCTATTTTCGAAAATAATATAAAAATGTTTTCAAAAATATATTTTTCTTCAGAATTTTTAAGAATGAATTCTAGTGTTTCATGATGATTTGTTGAATCCTGGCTGGCTGTAAGCCATGTCTAATTTTTGGACTGGGGTTTCAACTTACCATCACAAATGAAGAGATTCTCACACACTTAGTTGCTCTATACATGAAAAGTATCCATATCTGCTGAAGCTTGGCTGGCCATTGGCCATGTCTAGTGTTTTGGACTGGAGCTTTCATTGAAAGCTTGGCTGGCTAGTGAGCCATGTCTAATTCCTGGACTGAAGCTTTAGACTAACATGGCAAGATTCCTGGAATTCATATTAAAAATTTTGGAATCCTTATTTTTCTTTCTTTCTAAATATTTTTCGAAAATAAAAATCCAAAAAAATTAGAAAATCAAAAAAATCAAAAATATTTTTGTGTTTCTTGTTTGAGTCTTGAGTCATGTTATAAGTTTGGTGTCAATTGCATATGCATCTTACATTTTTTCGAAAATTTTATGCATTCATGGTGTTCTTCATGATCTTCAAGTTGTTCTTGGTAAGTCTTCTTGTTTGATCTTGATGATTTTTTGTTTTGTGTCTTTTCATGTTTATCATATGCATTCTTGAATTCTTAGTGCGTAAGCATTAAAGAATTCTAAGTTTGGTGTCTTGCATGTTTTCTTTGCATTAAAAATTTTTCAAAAATATGTTCTTGATGTTCACCATGACATTCAAAGTGTTCTTGGTGTTCATCTTGACATTCATAGCATTCTTGCATGCATTCATTGTTTTGATCTAAAAATTTCATGCATTGCATATTTTTCATGTTTTTCATAAAAATTTCAAAAATAAAAAAAATATCTTTCCCTTTTTCTCTCATCAAATTCGAAAATTTGGATTGACTTTTTCAAAAATTTTTAAAATCAAATTGTTTTTCATGAGTCAAATCAAATTTTCAATTTGAAAATCTTATCTTTTTCAAAATCTTTTTCAAAAATCAAATCTTTTTCAAAATTCTTAGTTATTTTCGAAAATTCCAAAAATATTTTTCAAAAATCTTTTTCTTATTTTTATACCAAATTTTCGAAAATAACATAATCAATTAATGTTTTGATTCAAAAATTTGAAGTTTGCTACTTGCTTGTTAAGAAAGATTCAAACTTTAAGTTCTAGAATCATATCTTGTGATTTCTTATGAATCAAGTCATTAATTGTGATTTTAAAAATCAAATCTTTTTCAAAAACTAATTTCTATCATATCTTTTCAAAAATATCTTCTCATCTTATCTTTTTCAAAAATATATTTTCAAAATATCTTTCCTAACCTCCTAACTTCCTATCTTTTCAAAATTTGTTTCAACTAACTAACTAACTTTTTGTTTGTTTCTTAACTTTTTCAAAACTACCTAACTAACTCTCTCTCTCTAATTTTCGAAAATATCTTCCCTCTTTTTCAAAAATTTCTTTTTTATTAACTAATTATTTTTATTTTTAATTTTTAAAACTTAATTTTCGAAAATTACTAACATTTTTTCAAAAACCATTTTTCAAAAATCACTAACTCTTTTTCAAAATAATTTTCGAAAATTATCCCTTCCCCATCTCATTCTATTTATTCATTCATATCCTAACATCTCATCTCACATCTCTTCCATCCGTACAGTTGTGTTTCTTCCTTTACATCACATTCTTTGTCTCCCCCTCTTTTCTTCCACTCACAAAGGGATCCCTATACTGTGGTATAAAGGATCTCTATTATTATTATTATTTTTCTGTGCCTTCTTCTTTGTCATATGAGCAGGAGCAAGGATAAGAACATTCTTGTGGAAGCAGATCCAGAACCTGAAAGGACTCTGAAGAGAAAATTAAGAGAAGCTAAAATACAACAATCCAGAGATAACCTTTCAGAAATTTTCGAACAGGCAGAGGAGATGGCAGCCGAAAATAATAATAATGTAAGGAAGATGCTTGGTGACTTTACTGCACCTAATTCCAATTTACATGGAAGAAGCATCTCCATTCCTGCCATTGGAGCAAACAACTTTGAGCTGAAACCTCAATTAGTTTCTCTAATGCAGCAGAACTGCAAGTTTCATGGACTTCCAGCTGAAGATCCTTTTCAGTTTTTAACTGAATTCTTGCAGATATGTGATACTGTTAAGACTAATGGAGTAGATCCTGAAGTCTACAGGCTCATGCTTTTCCCTTTTGCTGTAAGAGACAGAGCTAGATTATGGTTGGATTCTCAACCCAAAGACAGCCTGAACTCTTGGGATAAGCTGGTCACGGCTTTCTTAGCCAAGTACTTTCCTCCTCAAAAGCTGAGCAAGCTTAGAGCTGATGTTCAAACCTTCAGACAGAAAGAAGGTGAATCTCTCTATGAAGCTTGGGAAAGATACAAACAGTTGACCAAAAAGTGTCCTTCTGACGTGCTTTCAGAATGGACCATCCTGGATATATTCTATGATGGGTTATCTGAGCTATCAAAGATGTCACTGGACACTTCTGCAGGTGGATCCATTCACCTAAAGAAAACGCCTGCAGAAGCTCAAGAACTCATTGACATGGTTGCTAATAACCAGTTCATGTACACTTCTGAAAGGAATCCTGTGAGCAATGGGACACCTATGAAGAAGGGAGTTCTTGAGGTTGATACTCTGAATGCCATATTGGCTCAGAATAAAATATTGACTCAGCAAGTCAATATGATCTCTCAGAGTCTGCATGGAATGCAAGCTGCATCCAACAGTACTCAAGAGGCTTCTTCTGAAGAAGAAGCTTATGATCCTGAGAACCCTACAATAGCAGAGGTAAATTACTTAGGTGAACCTTATGGAAACACCTATAACTCAACATGGAGAAATCATCCAAATTTCTCATGGAAGGATCAAAAGCCTCAACAAGGCTTTAATAATGGTGGAAGAAACAGGTTTAGCAATAGCAAGCCTTTTCCATCATCAACTCAGCAACAGACAGAGAACTCTGAACAAAATGCTTCTAATTTAGCAAATCTAGTCTCTGATCTATCTAAGGCCACTGTAAGTTTCATGAATGAAACAAGGTCTTCCATTAGAAATCTGGAAGCACAAGTGGGCCAGCTGAGTAAAAGGATCACTGAAATCCCTCCTAGTACTCTCCCAAGCAATACAGAAGAGAATCCAAAAGGAGAGTGCAAGGCCATTGACATAAGCGCCATGGCCGAACCTGTGAGGAGAGGAGAGGACGTGAATCCCAAGGAGGAAGACCTCCTGGGACGTCCAGTGGTCAATAAGGAGCTTCCCTCTGAGGAACCAAAGGACTCTGGGGCCCATCTAGAGACCATAGAGATTCCATTGACCCTCCTTATGCCCTTCATGAGCTCTGATGAGTATTCCTCTTCTGAAGAGAATGAGGATGTCACTGAAGAGCAAACTGCCAAGTTTCTTGGTGCAATCATGAAGCTGAATGCCAAATTGTTTGGCATTGATACTTGGGAAGTTGAACCCCCTTGTTCGTCAATGAACTAAGTGATCTGGATCAACTGACATTACCTCAGAAGAGACAGGATCCTGGAAAGTTCATAATACCCTGTACCATAGGCACCATGATCTTTAAGGCTCTGTGTGACCTTGGTTCAGGAATAAAACTCATGCCCCTCTCTGTAATAGAGAAACTGGGAATCTATGGGGTGCAAGCTGCTAAAATCTCATTAGAGATGGCAGACAGCTCAAGAAGACAGGCTTATGGACAAGTAGAAGATGTATTAGTAAAGGTTGAGGGCCTTTACATACCTACTGATTTCATAGTCCTGGATACTGGAAAGGAAGAGGATGAATCCATCATCCTAGGAAGACCTTTCCTGGCCACAGCAAGAGCTGTGATTGATGTTGACAGAGGTGAAATAGTCCTTCAATGGAATGAGAACTCCCTTGTATTCAAAAATCAAGGATCTCCCTCTGCAACCATGGAGAGGAAGCTTGAAAAGCTTCTCTCAAAGCAGAGTCAACCAGAGCCCCCACAGTCAAACTCTAAGTTTGGTGTTGGGAGGCCACAACCAAACTCTAACTTTGGTGTTGAACTCCCATATCCAAACTCTAAGTTTGGTGTTGGAGAGTCTCAACAAAGCTCTGCACATCTGTGAGGCTCCATGAGAGCCCACTGTCAAGCTATTGACATTAAAGAAGCGCTTGTTGGGAGGCAACCCAATGTTTATCTAATTCTTATTTTTATTGTTTTTCATGTTTTCTTAGGTTCATGATCATATGGAGTCACAAAATAAATAGAAAAATTGAAAACGGAATCAAAAACAGCAGAAGAAAAATCACACCCTGGAGGAGCATCTGTCTGGCGTTCAGCGCCAGAACAGAGCATGGTTCTGGCGCTGAACGCCCAAAATGGGCAGCTTCTGGGCGCTGAACGCCAGAACAGGCATGGTTCTGGCGTTCAACACCAGAAATGGCACACAAATGGGCGTTAAACGCCCAAAATGGCCACCAACCTGGCGCTGAACGCCCAGAGTTGGGTACAAAGGCATTTTTACATGCCTAATGGGTGCAGGGATGTAAATCCTTGAACACCTCAGGATCTGTGGACCCCATAGGATCCACTCAGGATCTGTGGACCCCACAGGATCCACTCAGGATCTGTGGACCCCACAGGATCCCTACTTACCTCCACTCACTTCTTCTCACCACTCTCTTTCACACAACCCCATAAACACTCTTACCCAAAAACCCTTCACCAATCACCTCAAACTCTCTTCCCCATCACCTCTTCACCACTCACATCCATCCACTCTTCCCCATAAACCTACCTCATAAACTCCACCTACCTTCAAAATTCAAAACCAATTTCCCACCCAAACCCACCCATATGGCCGAACCTTAACCCCCCCTCCCTTCCCTATATAAAGACCTCCATTCTTCATCAAATTCACACAACACACCCCTCTACACTCCTCTTGGCCGAAACCACATCTCCCTCTCCCTCTCCATATTTCTTCTTCTTCTTCTTCTATTCTTTTGTTTATTGCTCGAGGGCGAGCAATATTCTAAGTTTGGTGTGGTAAAAGCATAGCTTTTTTGTTTTTCCATTACCATTGATGGCACCCAAGACCGGAGAATCCTCTAGAAGAGGGAAAGGGAAGACAAGAGCTTCCACATCCGAGTCATGGGAGATGGAAAGGTTCATCTCCAAAGCCCATCAAGACCACTTCTATGATGTTGTGGCCAAGAAGAAGGTGATCCCTGAGGTCCCTTTTAAACTCAAAAGAAATGAGTATCCGGAGATCCGACATGAAATTCAAAGAAGAGGTTGGGAAGTTCTAACAAATCCCATCCAACAAGTCGGCATCCTAATGGTTCAAGAGTTCTATGCCAATGCATGGATCACCAAGAACCATGATCAAAGTAAGAACCCGGATCCAAAGAACTATGTTACAATGGTTCGGGGGAAATACTTAGATTTTAGTCCAGAAAATGTGAGGTTGGCATTCAACTTGCCATACATGGAAGAGAACGCACGCCCCTAAACAAGGAGAGTCAACTTTGATCAAAGGTTGGACCAAGTCCTTATGGACATATGTGTAGAAGGAGCTCAATGGAAGATTGACTCCAAAGGCAAGCCGGTTCAACTAAGAAGATTGGACCTCAAGCCTATAGCTAGAGGATGGTTGGAGTTTATTCAATGCTCAATCATTCCCACTAGCAACCGGTCTGAAGTTACCATAGACCGGGCCATCATGATCCATAGCATCATGATTGGAGAAGAGGTGGAAGTTCATGAGATTATACCTCAAGAACTCTACAAGGTGGCTGACAAGTCCTCCACCATGGCAAGGTTAGCCTTTCCTCACCTCATTTGCCACCTATGCAATTCAGCTGGAATTGACATAGAGGGAGATATCCTCATTAAAGAGGAAAAGCCCATCACTAAGAAAAAGATGGAGCAAGCAAGAGAGCCCACTCATGGAGCTCAAGAGGCGTATGAAGCTCATCACCATGAGATTCCGGAAATGCCTCAAATACACTTTCCTCCACAAAACTATTGGGAGCACATCAACACCTCCCTAGAAGAATTGAGTTCCAATATGGGACAACTAAGGGTGGAACATCAAGAGCACTCCATCATGCTTCATGAAATAAGAGAAGATCAAAAAGCAATGAGGGAGGAGCAACAAAGACAAGGAAGAGACATAGAAGAGCTCAAGGACATCATTGGTTCCTCAAGAAGGAAACGCCACCATCACTAAGGTGGATTCATTCCTTGTTTTTGCTTTCTCTATTTTTCGTTTTCTATGTTATGTGCTTATCTATGTTTGTGCCTTCATTACATGATCATTAGTAGTTAGTAACTTTGTCTTAAAGATATGAATGTCCTATGAATCCATCACCTCTCTTAAATGAAAAAATGTTTTAATTCAAAAGAACAAGAAGTACATGAGTTTCGAATTTATCCTTGAACTTAGTTTAATTATATTGATGTGGTGACAAAGCTTCTTGTTTTCTGAATGTATGCTTGAACAGTGCATATGTCTTTTGAAGTTGTTGTTTAAGAATGTTAAATATGTTGGCTCTTGAAAGAATGATGACTAGGAGACATGTTATTTGATAATCTGAAAAATCATAAAAATGATTCTTGAAGCAAGAAAAAGCAGCAAAGAACAAAGCTTGCAGAAAAAAAAATAGGTGAAAAAAAAATAGAAAGAAAAAGAAAAAGCAAGCAGAAAATGCCAATAACCCTTAAAACCAAAAGGCAAGGGCAAATAAAAAGGATCCCAAGGCTTTGAGCATCAGTGGATAGGAGGGCCTAAAGGAATAAAATCCTGGTCTAAGCGGCTAAACCAAGCTGTCCCTAACCATGTGCTTGTGGCGTGTAGGTGTCAAGTGAAAACTTGAGACTGAGCGGTTAAAGTCAAGGTCCAAAGCAAAAAAAAAAAAAAGAGTGTGCTTAAGAACCCTGGACACCTCTAATTGGGGACTTTAGCAAAGCTGAGTCACAATCTGAAAAGGTTCACCCAATTATGTGTCTGTGGCATTTATGTATCCGGTGGTAATACTGGAAAACAAAGTGCTTAGGGCCACGGCCAAGACTCATAAAGAAGCTGTGTTCAAGAATCATCATACTGAACTAGGAGAGTCAATAACACTATTCGAAATCTGAAGTTCCAATAGATGCCAATCATTCTGAACCTCAATGGATAAAGTGAGATGCCAAAACTATTCAAGAGGCAAAAAGCTATAAGTCCCGCTCATTTGATTGGAGCTATGTTTCATTGATAGTTTGGAATTTATAGTATATTCTCTTATTTTTATCCTATTTAATTTTCAGTTGCTTGGGGACAAGCAACAATTTAAGTTTGGTGTTGTGATGAGCGGATAATTTATACGCTTTTTGGCATTGTTTTTAGTATGTTTTTAGTAGGATCTAGTTACTTTTAGGGATGTTTTCATTAGTTTTTATGTTAAATTCACATTTCTGGACTTTACTATGAGTTTGTGTGTTTTTCTGTGATTTCAGGTATTTTCTGGCTGAAATTGAGGGACTTGAGCAAAAATCAGATTCAGAGGTTGAAAAAGGACTGCTGATGCTGTTGGATTCTGACCTCCCTGCACTCAAAGTGGATTTTCTGGAGCTACAGAACTTGAAATGGCGCGCTTCCAATTGCGTTGGAAAGTAGACATCCAGGGCTTTCCAGCAATATATAATAGTCCATACTTTGGCCAAGAATAGACGACGTAAACTGGCGTTCAATGCTAGCCTTCTGCCCAAATCTGGCGTCCAGCGCCAGAAAAGGATCCAAAACCAGAGTTGAACGCCCAAACTGGCACAGAAACTGGCGTTCAACTCCACAAATGGCCTCTGCACGTGGAACACTTAAGCTCAGCCCAAACACACACCAAGTGGGCCCCGGAAGTGGATTTATACATCAAATACTTACTCATGTAAACCCTAGTAGCTAGTTTATTATAAATAGGACCTCTTACTATTGTATTAGGCATCTTTGGTCTCAGTTTTAATCCATTGTTCATCTTTGGATTACCTTATGATCCTTTGATCACATTTTGGGGGCTGGCCATCTCGGCCATGCCTGGACCTTCACTTATGTATTTTTAACGGTAGAGTTTCTACACTCCATAGATTAAGGTGTGGAGCTCTGCTGTCCCTCAAAGATTAATGCAAAGTACTACTGTTTTCTATTCAATTCTTCTTATTTCGCTTCTAAGATATCCATTCGCACCCAAGAACGTGATGAAGGTGATGATTATGTGTGACGCTCATCATCCTTCTCCCTTATGAACGCGTGCCTGACAAACACTTCCGTTCTACATGAAATAAGGTAGAATGAATATCTCTTAGATCTCCTAACCAGAATCTTCGTGGCGTAAGCTAGAATGATGGCGGCATTCAAGAGAATCCGGAAAGTCTAAACCTTGTCTGTGGTATTCCGAGTAGGATTCAATGATTGAATGACTGTGACAAGCTTCAAACTCGCGATTGTTGGGCGTTAGTGACAGACGCAAAAGGAGGGTGAATCCTATTCCAGCATGATCGGGAACCGACAGATGAATAGCCGTGCCGTGACAGGGTGCGTGAGCATATTATTCACTGAGAGGAGGGGATGTAGCCACTGACAACAGTGATGCCCTTGCATAAAGCCAGCCATGGAAAGGAGTAAGACAGATTGGATGAAGATAGCAGGAAAGCAGAGGTTCAGAGGAACGAAAAGCATCTCCATTCGCTTATCTGAAATTCCTACCAATGATTTACATAAGTATCTCTATCTCTATTTTATTATATCATATTCGAAAACACCATTATCACTTTATATCTGCCTGACTGAGATTTACAAGGTGACCATAGCTTGCTTCATACCAACAATCTCCGTGGGATTCGACCCTTACTCACGTAAGGTATTACTTGGACGACCCAGTGCACTTGCTGGTTAGTTGTATCGAAGTTGCGACAATTATGAATTAAGATCAAAGCACCAAGCTTTGGAGCCATTACCAGGGATTGCTCGAGCCTGGACATCACAATTTCGTGCACCACCTTACCATACACAAGTTGGTATGGAGAGGTCCCTATAGGGGTCTTGAATGTTGTTCTGTAAGCCCACAGAGCATCATCCAAGCTCCGTGCCCAATCCTTTCTACGGGTACTTACTGTCCGTTCTAGGATTCTCTTTATTTCTCTGTTAGAGACTTCAGCTTACCCATTAGTTTGTGGATGATATGGAGTAGCCACTTTATGGCGAATTCCATACCGAACCATGGTAGAGTAAAGCTGTTTATTGCAGAAGTGAGTGCCCCCATCACTGATCAGTACTCTAGGGACACCAAACCTGCTAAAGATATGTTTCTGGGGGAACTTCAGCACTGTTTTAGTATCATTGGTGGGTGTGGCAATGGCCTCAACCCATTTTGATACATAGTCAACTGCCACCAGAATATAAGTGTTTGAGTATGATGGTGGGAAAGGTCCCTGGTGCGCAGAAATTATGATTACACTTTGATTATGTAAAATTCATCGCTCTTTCTTTCCCTGGTAATGGCGCCAAAAACATGATGCCAATACCATGGTTCACAACTTCGCACAACTAACCAGCAAGTGCACTGGGTCGTCCAAGTAATAGCTTACGTGAGTAAGGGTCGAATCCCACGGAGATTGTTGGTATGAAGCAAGCTATGGTCACCTTGTAAATCTCAGTCAGGCGGATATAAAATAGTAATGAGGTTTTCGAAAATAATTAATAAAATAGTGATAGAAATACTTATGTAAATCATTGGTGAGAATTTCAGATAAGCGAATAGAGATGCTTTCGTTCCTCTGAACCTCTGCTTTCCTGCTATCTTCATCCAATCAGTCTTACTCCTTTCCATGGCTGGATTTTTGTAATGCATCACCATTGTCAATGGCTACTTTCGATCTTCTCTCGGGAAAATGATTCAAATGCCCTGTCACGGCACGGCTAATCGTCTGGAGGCATCACCCTTGTCAATGGTTACATCCTATCCTCTCAGTGAATATGGTCAATGCACCCTGTCACGGCACGGCTATTCATCTGTCGGTTCTCGATCATGCTGGAATAGGATTTACTATCCTTTTGCGTCTGTCACTACGCCCAGCAATCGCGAGTTTGAAGCTCGTCACAGTCATTCAATCATTGAATCCTACTCGGAATACCATAGACAAGGTTTAGACTTTTCGGATTCTCTTGAATGCCGCCATCATTCTAGCTTACACCACGAAGATTCTGATTAAGAGATCTAAGAGATACTCATTCAATCTAATGTAGAACGGAAGTGGTTGTCAGGCACGCGTTCATAGGGAATGATGATGATTGTCACGTTCATCACATTCAGGTTGAAGTGCGAATGAATATCTTAGAAGCGAAATAAGATGAGTTGAATAGAAAATAGTAGTACTTTGCATTAATCTTTGAGGAACAGCAGAGCTCCACACCTTAATCTATGGAGTGTAGAAGCTCTACCGTTAAAAATACATAAGTGAAAGGTCCAGGCATGGCCGAATGGCCAGCCCCTCTGATCTAAGAACCAGGCATCCAAAGATGTCTAATACAATAGTAAAAGGTCCTATTCATAATAAACTAGCCACTAGGGTTTACAGAAGTAAGTAATTGATGCATAAATCTACTTCTGGGGCCCACTTGGTGTGTGCTTGGGCTGAGCTTGAGTGTTACACGTGTAGAGGTCATTCCTGGAGTTGAACGCCAGTTTTGGTGCCAGTTTGGGCGTTGAACTCCACTTTGCAACTTGTTTCTGGCGCTGGACGCTAGAATTGGACAGAGAACTGGCGTTGAACGCCAGTTTGCGTCATCTAAACTTGGGCAAAATATGGACTATTATACATTTCTGGAAAGCCCTGGATGTCTACTTTCCAACGCAATTGGAAGTGCGCCATTTCAAGTTCTGTAGCTCCAAAAAATCCACTCTGAGTGCAGGGAGGTCAGAATCCAACAGCATCAGCAGTCCTTCTACAACCTCTGAATATGATTTTTGCTCAAGTCCCTCAATTTCAGCCAGAAAATACCTGAAATCACAGAAAAACATACAAACTCATAGTAAAGTCCAGAAATGTGAATTTAACATAAAAACTAATGAAAACATCCCTAAAAGTAACTAGATTCTACTAAAAACATACTAAAAACAATGCCAAAAAGCGTATAAATTATCCGCTCATCAGTCCCATGAAGTCAATTCCCCATACGTCAAACAACTCAATTTCCAAGATTCCTTTTTGAGGCATGGCGTAATCATGAGGCAGATTACCAGCTCTTTGGCAACTGTCACAGTTACGTACAAACTCTCGGGAATCTTTATAGAGTGTGGGCCAATAGAAGCCACATTGGAGGACCTTGGTGGCTGTTCACTCACCTCCGAAATGGCCTCCATATTGAGATCTATGGCAATGCCACAGGATCCTCTCTGCTTCCTCTCTAGGCACACACCTACGGATTATTCCGTCTGCACATCTCTTAAAGAGATAGGGTTTATCCCATAAGTAGTACTTTGCATTAGTAATTAATTTCTTCTTTTGTATCCTGTTGTACTCCTTGGGTATGAACCTTGCAGCTTTATAGTTTGCAATATCGGCAAACCATGGTGTTTCCTGAATGGCAAATAAGTGCTCATCCGAAAAAGTCTCAGAGATCTCAGGAGAGGGGAGGGGCGTCCCTTCTACTGGCTCTATCCAGGACAGGTGATCAGCCACTTGGTTCTCTGTCCCTTTTCTGTCTCTTATTTCTATATCAAACTCTTGCAGAAGCAACACCCATCTGATGAGCCTGGGTTTTGAATCCTGCTTTGTGAGTAGATATTTAAGAGCAGCATGATCAGTATACACAATCACTTTTGATCCTACTAAGTATGATCTGAACTTGTCAATGGCATAAACCACTGCAAGTAATTCTTTTTCTGTGGTTGTGTAATTTTTCTGGGCATCATTTAGAACGCGACTAGCGTAATAAATGACGTGCAGAAGCTTGTCATGCCTCTGTCCCAACATTGCACCAATGGCGTGATCACTGGCATCACACATTAGCTCAAATGGTAATGTCCAGTCTGGTGCAAAAATAACTGGTGCTGTGACCAGCTTAGCTTTCAGCGTTTCAAACGCCTGCAGGCACTCTGTGTTAAACACAAATGGCGTGTCAGCAGCTAGCAGATTGCTTAGAGGTTTTGCGATTTTTGAAAAATCCTTTATAAACCTCCTATAGAATCCTGCATGCCCCAGAAAGCTTCTGATTGCCTTAACATTGGCAGGTGGTGGTAATTTTTCAATTACCTCTATTTTTGCTTGATCCACCTCTATTCCCTTGTTTGAGATTTTATGCCCAAGAACAATCCCTTCAGTCACCATGAAGTGACATTTTTCCCAGTTTAAAACTAGGTTGGTCTCTTGGCATCTTTTCAGAACAAGTTTCAGGTGATCAAGACAGGAGCTGAATGAGTCTCCATATACTGAGAAGTCATCCATGAAGACTTCCAAAAATTTTTCCACCATATCAGAGAAAATAGAGAGCATGCATCTCTGGAAGGTTGCAGGCGCATTACACAGCCCAAATGGCATCCTTCTATAAGCAAACACTCCGGATGAACATGTGAATGCTGTTTTCTCTTGATCCTGAGGATCTACTGCAATCTGGTTATAGCCTGAGTAGCCGTCCAAAAAGCAGTAATAATCATGACCTGCTAGTCTTTCTAGCATCTGGTCTATGAATGGTAAAGGAAAATGATCCTTTCTGGTGGCTGTATTGAGCCTTCTGTAGTCAATACACATGCGCCACCCTGTAACTGTTCTTGTAGGAACCAGTTCATTTTTTTCATTATGAATCACTGTCATGCCTCCCTTTTTTGGGACGACTTGGACAGGGCTCACCCAGGGGCTATCAGAAATAGGATAAATAATCCCAGCCTCTAGTAATTTGGTGACCTCTTTCTGCACCACTTCCTTCATGGCTGGATTTAGCCGTCTCTGTGGTTGAACCACTGGTTTAGCATTATCCTCCAATAAGATTTTGTGCATGCATCTAGCTGGGCTTATGCCCTTAAGATCACCTATGGACCACCCAAGAGCTGTCTTGTGTGTCCTTAGCACTTGAATAAGTGCTTCCTCTTCCTGTGAATTTAAGGCAGAGCTTATGATCACTGGAAAAGTGTCACCTTCTCCCAGAAATGCATATTTCAAGGATGGTAGTAATGGCTTGAGCTCGAGTTTAGGAGGTTTTTCTTCTTCCATAAGAAATTTCAGAGGCTCTTTCATGTCCTCTGAATCCTCTAAATCAGGCTGAACATCTTTAAAGATGTTTTCCAACTCTGATTCGAGACTCTCAGCCATGTTGATCTCTTCTACCAAAGAGTCAATAAGATCAACTTTCATGCAGTCTTTTGATGTGTCAGGATGCTGCATGGCTTTGACAGCGTTCAACTTAAACTCATCATCATTGACTCTCAGGGTTATTTCCCCCTGTTGGACGTCAATGAGGGATCGTCCAGTTGCTAGGAAGGGTCTTCCTAGAATGAGAGTAGCACTCTTGTGCTCCTCCATTTCCAGCACCACGAAGTCAGTGGGAAAGGCGAATGGCCCAACTCTGACAATCATGTCTTCAATCACGCCTGATGGGTATTTAGTGGAGCCATCAGCAAGTTGGAGACATATCCGGGTTGGTTTAACTTCTTCAGTTAAACCAAGCTTTCTGATAGTGGATGCAGGTATTAGGTTGATGCTTGCCCCAGGATCGCATAAAGCTGTCTTGGTGCAATTACCTTCTAATATGCATGGTATCAGAAAACTCCCAGGGTCTTTAAGCTTTTCAGGAAAGCTCTTCAGAATGACTGCACTGCATTCTTCAGTGAGGAGAACTCTTTCTGTTTCTCTCCAATCCTTTTTATGACTCAAGATCTCTTTCATGAACTTGGCATAAGAAGGTATTTGCTCAAGTGCTTCTGCGAATGGAATCTTTATTTCAAGAGTCCTGAGGTAATCTGCAAAGCGAGAAAATTGCTTATCTTGCTCCTCTTTCTGGAGTTTTTGAGGATAAGGTACCTTGGCTTTATATTCCTCAACCTTAGTTGCTGCAGGTTTATTGCCTACAGAAGTGGTTGAAGAAACATTTTTAGAGGGGTTGTTATCAGCATTTGTGTGTGTCTGATCCCTCACTGGCAATTGGGTGCCAGGGTTAAAAGCTGAAGTGAAATTGGACGCCAGCTCCTTGTCTGTTCCTGGTGTCTGAACGCCAGAACTGTGCCCATTTTGGGCGTTCAGCGCCAGATCTTTGCCTATTTCTGGCGTTGAACGCCAGTCCTGCCTTGTTTCTAGCGTTGAACGCCAGTCCTGAGCATGGTTTGGGCGTTCAGCGCCAGCCTTCCACCAAATTTCTGGCGTTTTAGTTCCAGAATTACTTTCCCCTGGGCTCTTACTGTCATCAGGTGAATTTTGGATGGTTTGCTCATTTCTTAGCTTTTTGCTGCCTTGAGGTGGGGTATTTAATGTTTTCCCACTTCTTAATTGAACTGCTTGGCATTCTTCTATTATTTGCCTTGACAGCTGCTGCTTTGTTTGCTTAAACTGTTCTTCCATATGTATATTAGCCATCCTTGTCTCTTGTAGTCTATCTTTGAATTCGGCTAACTGCTTTGTTAGAAAGTCCAATTGCTGATTGAATTCAGCAGCTTGTTTTACAGGACTGAGTTCAGCAGTTACTGTCTTAACCTCTTCTTTCATGGAAGGGTCACTGTTTAGGTACAGATGCTGATTCCTGGCAACTGTATCAATGAGCTCTTGAGCCTCTTCAATTGTCTTTCTCATGTGGATAGATCCACCGGCTGAGTAATCTAAAGACATCTGAGCTCCTTCTGCAAGCCCATAGTAGAAGATGTCTAACTGAACCCACTCTGAAAACATTTCAGAGGGGCATTTTCGTAGCATCTCTCTGTATCTCTCCCAGGCATCATAAAGAGATTCATTATCTCCTTGTTTAAAGCCTTGGATGTCCAGCCTTAGCTGTGTCATCCATTTTGGGGGAAAGTATTGATTCAGGAATTTTTCTGTGAGCTGTTTCCATGTCCTTATGCTGGCCTTAGGTTGGTTATTTAACCACCTCTTAGCTTGATCTTTTACAGCAAATGGAAACAGTAATAGTCTGTAGACATCCTGATCTATTTCTTTATCATGTACTGTGTCAGCAATTTGTAAAAATTGTGCCAGAAACTCTGTAGGTTCTTCCTGTGGAAAACCGGAATACTGGCAACTTTGCTGCACCATGATAATGAGCTGAGGATTCAACTCAAAGCTACTGACTCCAATGGAGGGTATGCAGATACTACTCCCATATGAAGCAGTAGAGGGGTTAGCATATGACCCCAGAGTCCTCCTGGACTGTTCATTTCCACTTAGATCCATGACGGAGAAAGGGAGATGATAAAAATATTTTTATTTTTATTTATTTATTTATTTATTTCGAAAATAAAATAAATTAAAATAAAATAAATAAAAATAGGTGAAGATTTTCGAAAAAAATGAGGGGAGAGAAAGTGGTAAGGAAGTTTTGAAAAAGATATGATTTGGAAAAGATTTTAAATTTTAAAAAAAATCTGAAATTTTTTTTTAAAAATAATTTTCGAAAATTTGTTTTAAAATTAGAGAGAAAATATATTTTTGAATTTAGTGAGGAAAGAGAAAAACAATAAAATAGCACAAGACTTAAAATTTTTAGATCTAATGCTCCTTGTTTTCGAAAATTTTAGAGGGAAAACACCAAGGAACACCAAACTTAAAATTTTAAGATCAAGACACAAGGAAAACTCAAGAACACTTTGAAGACTCACAAGAACACAAGAACATGAAGAAAGAACACCAAACTTAAAATTTTTAGAAAACCAAACTAAAATTTTCGAAAAACAAAGAAAAATCAACAAGAGAACACCAAACTTAAAGTTTGACATAGAATTTAATAGAAAAATTATTAATTTTTTTTTGAATGAGATTTTAAAAAGAGTGTACCAAACTGCCACGGACTTAGACCAACGCTCTAGCCAATTGAGCAGTAAATGTAACACTTGTTTTGAAGAAGGATATTTTTAACCAAGAACAATAATAAGAGACTCTAAACCAAAAAGAAAAACTTTCCTAATCTAAGCAACAAAATAAACCGTCAGTTGTTCAAACACGAACAATCCCCGGCAACGGCGCCAAAAACTTGGTGCACGAAATTATGAATCACACTTTTCACAACTCGTACCACTAACCAGCAAGTGCACTGGGTCGTCCAAGTAATACCTTACGTGAGTAAGGGTCGAATCCCACGGAGATTGTTGGTTTGAAGCAATCTATGGTTATCTTGCAATTCTTAGTCAGGAAGTCAATTATATTTATCAGTTGAATTGCGAACAAACAAGAGAGCATGGATTAAAGGTTACTTGTTATGCAGTAATGGAGGATATGTTGGAGTTTTGGAGATGCTTTGTCTTCAGAATCTCTGCTTTCCTCTGTTTTCTGATTCACGCACGCACGTCCTCCTATGGCAAGCTATGTGTAGGTGGATCACCGTTGTCAATGGCTACCATCCATCCTTCCAGTGAAAAGGGTCCAAGTGCGCTGTCACCGTACGGCTAATCATCTGCAGGTTCTCAGTCGTACCGGAATAGGATTTACTATCCTTTGGCGTCTGTCACTACGCCCAGCACTCGCGAGTTTGAAGTTCGTCACAGCTATCCAATCCCAGAATCCTACTCAGAATACCACAGACAAGGTTTAGACTTTCCGGATTCTCATGAACGCCGCCATCAATCTAGCTTATACCACGGAGATTCTGATTAAGGAATTTAAGAGATATTCATTCAATCTGATGTAGAACGGAGGTGATTGTCAGACACACGTTCATGGATTGAGGAAGGTGATGAGTGTCACTGATCATCACCTTCTCCATAGTTAGGCGCGAATGGATATCTTAGGTAGGAACACGCATGTTTGAATGGAAAACAGAAATACTTGCATTAATTCATTGAGACACAGCAGAGCTCCTCACCCCCAACATTGGAGTTTAGAGACTCATGCCGTCAAAGAGTACAAAGTTCAGATCTAAAATGTCATGAGATGCTAAATAAGTTTCTAAAAGTTGTTTAAATACTAAACTAGTAGCCTAGGTTTACAAAAAGTGAGTAGACTATGATAGATGGTGCAGAGATCCACTTCTGGGGCCCACTTGGTGTGTGCTGGGGCTGAGACTTAAACAATTCACGTGCATAAGGCTGTTTTGGGTGTTCAACGCCAGGTTTGGATCCATTTCTGGCGTTGAACTCTAACTTTTAATCCTTTTCTGGCGCTGGACGCCAGAATTGGGCAGAGAACTGGCGTTGAACGCCAGTTTACGTCGTCTATCCTTGAGCAAAGTATGGACTATTATATATTGATGGAAAGCTCTGGATGTCTACTTTCCAACGCAATTGGAAGCGCGCCATTTCAAGTTCTGTAGCTCCAGAAAATTCACTTTGAGTGCAAGGAGGTCAGAATCCAACAGTATCAGCAGTTCTTTTTCAGCCTGAATCAGATTTTTGCTCAGCTCCCTCAATTTCAGCCAGAAAAATACCTGAAATTACAGAAAAACACACAACTCATAGTAAAGTCCATTAATATGAATTTTTCCTAAAATCTAATGGAAATAAACTAAAAACTAACTAGAATATACTAAAAACTATATGAAATTAACCCCAAAAAAGCGTATAAAATATCCGCTCATCAGAAATTTTCGAAAATAGGGAGAGAAAGAATTGAGAATTTTCAAAAAGAGGAAAAGAGTTAGAAATTTTCAAAAAAAAGGAGAGAGAAAGAGGTAGATGATTTTTGAAAAAGATGAGAGAGAAAGAAGAAATAAAGAGACACCAAACTTTTAAAATTAAAATAAAATGAAAATAAATAACTAACTAACAATATTTGAAAATAAAATAAAAGATTTTATTTTGAAAGTTTTTGAAATTTTAAAAGAAAGAGTCGATCAAAGATTTTAAAATTTAAATTTGAAAGAAAAAGTCAAATAAGATAAGATAAGATTTTAAAAATTTAAGATAGAAGATTTGATTTTGAAATTAAAAAAAAAAGAAAGTCAAAGAAAGATTTTGAAATTCAAATTTTAAAGAAAGAAAAACTAACCAAATACTAAATTTGTAAAATTTGAATTTAAAAAGGAAAGATAATATAACAAAATTTTAAAATCAAAGAAAATGATAGGATAAAGATTAAAGATAAAAATATAAACAAGAAAATTAAATTAAATTAAATGAAAAGATACCAATGGGACACCAAACTTAAAAATTTTGAAATTAAACCACAATAAATTCAAAAATTAAAAAGAAAAAACACTAAAAGATACCAAACTTAAAAATTTTCAAATCAAACAAGGAAAAATACAAAGAAAATTTCGAACACAAAGAAAGAAAGACCAGAACAATTTTCAAAAAAAAAAACTCAAGAAAAGAAATGAAAACCAAAGGGACACCAAACTTGATAACTGACATAAGACTCAAACAAAAGAAAAAGATAATTTTTTTTTGAAAAATTTTGAAAAAGAAAATAAGAAATACAAGAGAAAAACAGTAAAAAGTACCTGATCTAAGGAGCAAGATAACCGCTAGTTTGTCAATCACGAACAATTCCCGACAATGGCGCCAAAGACTTGGTGCACGAAATTAGAACTAGCACAACTAAACCGGCAAGTGCACTAAGTCGTCCAAGTAATACCTCAGGTGAGTGAGGGTCGACCCCACGAGGATTGTTGAATTGAGCAAGAGTGGTTATCCTGTAGATCTTAGTCAAGCAAATAGAAAGATGATTGTTGTTATTGTAGGCGCATAAACAAAACAATAAAGAAATCAATATAGAATTGGTGTAGAAATAATGATTGGAAATCAGTTAAGGCCTTGGAGATGCTTATTCTTCTGGATTAATACTTCTTACTAATTACTTTAACACTGAGTGATTCATTCAATGTCAAGGCTGTAAGTGATTAAAGCCGGGGCTAGTGGTCATTAATCTCCTCTTATCCAGATCACATGCCGGTACTAATGGTCATCCAATCTGAACGAGGGTGAAGCTTATGCAATTCAGTCTCTGGTGATCCTACTCAAAACGCCACAGCCAAGGTCAGATCTTCCAGATCGGAGAATGATTCTCTGTATTCTAGTCTTAACGCCACAGAGACCTCAATTATCCATGACTAACGAGATTTCATGTCATGTATCCCAATTAGCCCAGATACTCTCTTGGAGCCTGTGATGTACCCTCAAACTGTAGCTCAATACTATCCGACTAAGGCTTCGTAAGAGCTCATGTAGAATAAGGGGTCATACTCTCATTCCACCCTAGATTCATAAAGCTGAAGAACGAAAATACATCATAGAATGGAATCAAACATGTATTAAAGTAGAAAAGTAATGATATTAATCCATAGGAATGAGCAAAGCTCCTATCCTTAACTCAGAAGGTTTAGCTGCTCATACTTTACGGAAAATAATATGTGATAAGTTTTGAGAGGCTGAAGATCCTAAACATGAGTAATCTTCTCCTATATATACTAATCTAATAATTAAAAATTACAAAAATGAGATAAACTAAGAAAAAGGTGCGAAAATCCACTTCTGGGCCCACTTGGTGAGTGGTTGGACTGAGTTGGCGTTTAGCTTGGAAGAGTGGGCATTGAACGCCCACTAGGGAGTGTCCACGCTGCTTGCTTGCTCCCTTGGTGGCATTGAACGTCAGTTTTGGGTGTTCAACGCTTGCCTTGGTCCTTTTGGGGCGTTGAGCGCCAGAAAGGGCGTAAGTTAGGTGTTCAATGCCCGTTTTTGGTAGTCATTTCAAAATAAAAGTATAGACTATCATATTTTGCTGGAAATATTTGGAAGTTAGCTTTCCAACGCCGTTGAGATCTCATCAATTAAACCTCTTTAACTCATGATATGCTCGTTGGAATGTATGGAGGTCACGATTTGACAGCATTTGCTATTCTTTCTTTTCCTGTGAATCAGCCTTTGCCAGAATTCACCAATTTCACCCAAAAATCACCTAGAATCATAATAAAAACACAAAAACTCGAAGTAGCATCCAAAATGTGAATTTTGCACTAAAACATACTAAAACTTGCTAAATTGTAACTGAAAACACTAAGAAAATGATACTGAAAAGGGTATAAAATATCCGCTCATCACTCATGCATTAAATGTTTAAACCGTATGCATTGATACACTTTTATATATTTATTCTATAAAAAAGAGAAAAAGAAAAGAAAAAGAAAGCAATAAAAAGGGGACAAAATGCCCCAAAGTAAAGTAATAATAATAATGCATATGTGTTATGATTGAAAAGAATGCATGAGTGTGAAAAAGTGAGAATTGTGGGTAGTTAGGTTGCATTAGAATTGAATAGGTTGTTGTAGGTTAGGTGAAAGTTTAAGTTAATCAAAGATTCAAATTCTAGTCTACTTGATCAAATACAATCTTACCTTAACCCTAGCCCCATTACAACCTTGAAAAAGTCCTCATGATACTTGTATGCATACATTGAATAATTATTGATTGTTAGATAAAAAAGAAATCTTAGAAAGCTTGATTAGAGGAGAATTGAGTGAATCAACCATGAACACTTGAGCAACTAGAGCGTATACACATCCGGTGAGGGGTTCGATTGCTCAATTCTATTTTTCCACCGGTTATTATTTCCTTCTTGCAAGTTGTTAAATTATTTTCAATTACTCAATTCAATTGTGGATTTGATTTTATTGCGATTGCTTTAGCCTTTATGTTCATATATGTATTCTTGGAAATTGATTTATTTTGACCAAGTAGTTGCATTCATGTAGATAGGTTGCATATAGGTAGTTTACTTTGAATAAATGTTAACACCCCTTTCTTGTCATTCTTGAGTTTAGCATCAGGACATGCTTGGTTTAAGTGTGGGGAGATTGATAAACCACAATTTTATGGTTTAACTTGTATTGAATTTGGTGGATTTTATCAACTTTTCCTACATTTATTTAATGAAATAGCATGATTTTGTGAATTCTCACTAAATTGTGCTTGAGAGGGAAAACATTCTTTTTAGGCCCAAAAATTGCTAATTTTAACTCACTTTAATCCCATTCGATGTCTTGATATGTTTGTTGAGTGATTTCAGCCTTAGGAGGCAAGGTTTGGATCAAAGAAGTGAAGAAAATGTATGCAAAGGTGAAGAAATCATGAAGAAATGAAGTTTTGAAAATCTGCCATGCGAGGCGCACGCATGACCCACGCGTATACGTGACCTAAAAATTGCAATATGACGTGTACACGTGGGTGACAAGCAACACGTGACCAACTTAAAGGCAACACACTGGGGGTGATTTCTAGGGCTGTAGAACCTCAATCCAACTCATTTCTGAAGCTGTTAGAGGCCGAATTCAAGAGGAAACAAGGGAAAAGCAATTAGGTGTAGTATGCTTTAGGTTATATTCTAGAGAGAGAAGATCTCTCTTCTCTCTAGAATATAGGTAGAATTAGGATAATTTCATCCTAGATCTAGGTTTTAATCTTGCTTTAATTTAGTTTTCTTGCCATTTCTTATTATAAGATCTTTGCTATCTTAGTTTACTTATCATTCCCTTTATTTGGTTGTCTTTATGTTTATGCACTCTTGCTACTTTTGATCTTTATTAATGCAAATTATATTTTCATGTTATTATTGCTTTCTTTAGTTGTTATTGTTGATTTCTTGCAATTGGTAGTTGTTAGATATTATTATCGTTGCAATTTTAATATGCTTTCCTTTTATGCCTTCCAAGTGTTTGATAAAATGCTTGGTTGGATTTTAAAATAGATTTTTATACTCTTGGCTTGTGATTGAGGACTTAGGTCCCTTGATATCATTGATGTCCAGTTTCATTGGTAATTTAGGGTTGTTAATTGGTTTTAGGATCAAATATGTCCACTTAATTTAACCTTCCGATGTTAGAGGAAAACTAAGTGGAATTAACTCTTTGTAATTACCATGTTGTGGTCAATGATGCAAGATAGGAAACCTTGACTCTTAATCCTTGCCATGAGTAGCCTTTTAGCATTTATATTTCTTTAGTTGTTAGTTTAATTTTCTTGTCTATCAAACCCAAAACTCCAAAAATATACACCCCATAACCAATAATATGCACACTTCCGTGCAATTCCTTGAGAGATGACTCGATTTTTAAATACTCTTGGTTTTTATTGGGTTTGCTTAAGTGACAAACAAATTAAACTTTGATTGAGGGTTTTCTACCAATTTGGAACTATACTTCGACGAGATTATTTTGTGAAATTCCTAACCAACGATTTCCCTTACATCAATACGCTCTTATCTTCACCTCCAGAAGCCTCTGACCTTACTTTCAGGCTCACACTATAAAAGGGAATGCTACAATGGGACATTGCAGGGAGAATGCTACAATGGGTTGTGCAGCTATCCGAGTTCGACTTGCGATATGAGGCTCGGACAACAATTAAGTCCCAGTATCTGGCCGATTTCGTGGCAGAATACACTGAAGGTCAGGTAGTTTGATGACTTGGAACCTATATGTAGATGGATCATCCAACAAGGCCGGAAGCAGAACCGGAGTCATCCTGGAAAATGAGCAAGAAAGTCGGATCGAACTATCACTCAAATTCGAGTTTCCTGCTTATAACAACCAAGCAGAGTATGAAGCCTTACTTGCTGGCTTAAAACTGTCTAAAGAAGTTGTGGAAGAAAGCTGATAGTGTTTAGCGATTCTCAAGTAATAACCTCCCAAATTAATGGCACTTATCAAGCCAAAGATCCCAACATGAAGAAGTACTTAGAAGAAGCACGAGAACAACTAGCACAGTTCTCGAAAAGAGAGGTCTGACACATAGCTCGGGAATCCAACGCCCGAGAAGATGCCCTCTCTAAGTTAGCCAGTACCAAACCAGGGGGCAACAATAGAAGTCTCATCCAGGAAACTTTCCACGCACGATCAGTGTCAAAAGAAGATGACAGCTCAGACATAATGGTCATATTCAACCAAAATTTAGGATGGATGACTCCCATAGTCAACTATCTTAAATTTGATATCATTCCTGAAGATGAAAAGAAAGCACAAAGACTCATAAGGGAAGCACCAAATTACACCCTGGTCCACAACATTCTATACAAAATAGGGATATCTACGCCTCTATTAAAGTATGTCCCGACCTCTAGCACTAAAGAGGTCCTAGAGGAAGTATATAATGACATATGTGGGATCCACTTAGGAGCCCAAACACTAGCCAAGAAGATAATCTGAGCTGGAATCCTTTGGCTGACCTTGCAAAGAAAAGCGGCCATGTTCGTTAGAAAATGCCCGCCTTGCCAGAAGCATGCTAACTTCCATGTTGCACCTCCCGAAGATCTCATTAGCATCACATCACCATGGCCATTCGCAGAATGGGGTCTCGATCTCCTCGGACCATTCCCTCAAGTTCCAGGACAAGTAAAATATCTCATAGTGGAAATCGACTATTTTACTAAATGGATTGAGGCGGAACCATTAGCGACCATCACAGCCCAATGAAGTCAGAAGTTTCTCTACAAGAACATTGTCAGAAGGTTTGGAGTTCTCCACTCCATTACCACAGACAACAGAAATCAATTTACCGACTCAACCTTTTTGGAATTTGGTAGCTAGCCTTAAGATCAAGCACCAATTTATATCGGTAGAACACCCTCCAGCCAATGGACATGCCGAAGCAGCAAACAAAGTAATATTGGCTGGCTACAAGATGCGAAGGGAGCATTGGCAGACGAGTTTCTTCAAGTTCTGTGGGCATATCAGACAACTCCTCATTCAACAACAGGGGCATCACCTTTCCGACATGCTTATGGAATATAAGTCATTATTCCTATAGAGATCGTTGAAGAGTCTCTGATGAGTCCATATTTGACTACATACTTCAGCTTGATTTGAATAGATTTTATCATATAAACTCACACTTATTCATTTAAATAGCATACTTTTGTGTTTGATCCCTAAATTGGATTTAAATGTGAAAACATGTATTTTTATGCTTAAATTAGTGAATTTTATTCCACTTTTATTCCATTTAATGCCATGACTTGTTTGTTGAGTGATTCAGGTCATAGAGACAAGAATGGATAGGCAAAAGTGGAAAGAAGAATGTACAAAGGGAGAACACATGAGAAAAACAAGGGAGAAGCACGCAACCATGTGTGCATGCGCACAAGCAAGTGTGCGTGCGCACAAGAAGAAAATTGGCTGGTGTGCATACGCACAACCCTCTGTGCGTACGCACAAGTGAAAATTCAGCGAAGTATGCATACGCATACATCTGTGCATACGCACAGGTCCCTGCACGTGGTTTCATTAATGAAACATGTGATCCGCGATTTTTGGGGCCTTTGGCCCAGTTTTGGAAGGCTTGATGATAAATGGGAATTGCTATATCAAGGGGAATTGAAGCCATATGAAAAAAAAAAAAGAGAAAGGTTTCATTAGGACTTAGACATAATTTTCTATAATATTAGGAGTAGGAGTAGTGTAGAGTAGAAAATGCTCTCCTAGGGTTTCATTTCCATCTCCATTGTAGCATTTTATAGCAAGCTTTGATTTTGGATTTTGCTCATCTTTTGTAAGTACTCTTAAATTTCCTCTTTAATTCCATTACTTTTGCTTTTATTTTCTTATGGTTCAAGATACTTTGTTTATATATGCAATTTTGAGTTTCTTGAAGTTTTGATTGATGCAATTAATGTTTCATGCTTTCTTTATGCTTGGTTGATTGTCTATTGTAGATATTGTGAATAGTTTGGTTATAGTTTTCATTTTCTTTTATAATTTCTCATGTTTTGGTTATTTGCCTACCAAGTATTTGTGAAAATGCCACTTGGTAATTTTCAGTAGATTTTCACACCTTGGCTTGGGATTTGAGTTCCTAGAATACTAGAGTCATAATGTCAGACATTTAGTGGTAATTCTTGGATAGTTAGTTGACTCTTGTTTCCATTGATGCTAGCTTTTTACCAATTAATTAATTTGGTAAGTTAGCTAGGACTTATGGACTAAGGTCAATTATGCTTGCTTGACCTACTCCTCGATGTAGGGATTAACTAAGCGAGATTGACTCATCATAGTTGCCATAGTTGTGGTTATGACGATGATAGGATTTCTTGGACTCTCATTCCCAAGTCAAGGCTCTTTTATACATATGTTTGCATTTTCACTAGTTTTGACCTTGCTTCCCTTTTTACTTGCATTAATTTCAATTTTGATCATTTCTTAGTTCTTTTATTTCTTAGTTCTTTTAATCTTTTGTTCTTTAATTGCAAAACCCCTTTTTCCTCACAACCAAGAGCGTGACACTTCGATTGCATTCCTAGGGAGAATGACCCGAGGTTTCATTGATTTGGGCATTTTATTGAAAATAATTTGTAAAATTGGTGAGCAAATAGTATTTTCTATATATTAGTGTTGGACTTGATTTGGATTTCAATTATTATATTATTCCCAAGTTTAATTGAAGTTACTAAAATGCCCCTAACCCTAATTTTTCACACAACACCCTTACCCCTTTTCCCCCTAACCTTCAGCCGCCGAAATCCTATTCCAATTGTCCTCTTCTTAGACCCAACAGCAGCGACACAAACCCTTCCCCTTTCTCAAATCATTCGCATCAAAACTGGGGAAAGAGGAACAGAGAAAGAACGGGTCAAAGAGAGAAGAAGCGGAGCTGTGATCGGAAGAGGAGGTGAGCCGCGTTGTTGCTGCCGTTTCGCTTGTAGCCACCGCGCTGTGCATAGCCGCCGCCACCATGCCACGCCTCACCGCGAGCTGCGCCTCACCACCGCCCAGCTTGCCGCCGCCACCGTCGTGGTGTATGGATGTCGCCAGTTGAAGCCACTGCTACTCTGGTTCGCTGTCGCTGAAGATGGTAGTCGTTGTCCTTGCCAGAGAGAAGCAATAAACCCCCTCCGTTTTTGTTACTTTGGTCCGCTGGGAAGGGGAAGGCACCGCCGTGCCCTTCGTTGCCGTCGTCGGTTGATGGAGGGAAGAGGATGTGCGAAAGGGAGGTGCTGGTGTTGGGTTAGCGCCGCCACTGCTGCCAGCTCCGGGGTGTCGTCTAAGCCGTTGCCCAGCCACCGTTAAGCCAAGCCCACCGGCGCTCTTGTGACGTGCCGGAAAGGGAGGTAGCCTGCGGATAGGAAGAGAGATGCGACGGGCCTGTCCTGAGCTGCTCCGTTTGTTCCTCGTTGCGGTAAGAGCTACATTTTCGGAACCCTTGAAAATCTGCACCTTGTTATATTTGGGTAGGAATCCTAAGATTTTGATAACGTAGGGCTGAGTTCGAGTTACTGCCTGTTGCGGTTAGAGCTGTTGTTGCTGTTACGAGTAGTTGGAGCTGAGGCTGCCTCTACCGCCGGAGAGCGCTCTGCCAGTAAGGGTTTTAAATTGAGGTTTCTGCCATTTTGGATTTCGAGAAGGTTTCAATGCTGCGTGGTTTTTATAGTTGATTCACCGGAGCTTCTGGCCGCTGCCGAAGCTGTTGCCGGACCGGTTCGAAATCGCAGCTGCTTCGTGTTGTCATTCTGGTAAGAAATTATGTTTTGAAAGCCCTACGTTAGTGTCCCGTACGTATATTAAAGCCTTTATGGTATTAATGTCCTTAGAGTTTAGTAACTGAGGTTGCTTTTTGTAATTTAGAACTGTTTACGCTGCTGCAAAACGTGTGGGGCTGTGCTTTGAAGCTGCCTTTGATTTCGGGTTGAGGCGGAAATGACTCTGTGAGACGTTTGGGTTATGGAATTGCGTTTTGAGGTAGGGGCGCTTTCCAAAAACTATATTTTTATATGTTGGAATTATTATATATGGATACTGATGTGAGAAAATGTGTATTTGGTGATTGTATCGGCCTTATGTATTATTTGATTGACTCGAATGTTTATGGATGTTGGTTTGGCTGAGTTGTTGTGCGGCCTTGTGAAATGTAATGTTTTGAAGCTGATTCTTTAAATATTTGAAATCTGAGTTTAATCCGTTGAGGATTGATTTGAATTGAGTTGATTATTTTGATGATGTGAAAGATAGGATCCTCTTGAAATTCAGCCTGGGTTGCTTTAATTGATTTGGTTTTGATAAATGATTTATTGCTGAACCGATTCTTTAAAGCTTTGGAAATGAGTTAAATCGGTTGATATTGAGTTGATTTTGAAATGGTTTTCTTGAGATATGCCACTGAGGCGACTGTTGGATTTAGCTTGCTTTGAATTGATTTTTGGTTTTGGGGAGGTGCTGCCGAAATTTCTACAAAAATCCTAGTCTTGTTTGAAAATTTATTTAAAAAAAAAGGATTGGATTTGAGAAGTTGTATTATTTGATTTATTAAGAGAATATTTATATTTTCAAGCTTAATTTATTTAGTGAACTTTATGCCTTGAGTTTGACTTATTTAGAAATGAATTATTTTTACCGTTTGAATCACTGAAAGAAAGAATGATGCTCCAATATTGATTTCAATATAAAAAGGGTCTTTTAGTGATTTCAAAGGAATCTAGACTTTTGATTGAGTAATTAAGTTTGAGGCATTTTGGAAGAGTTAGAAAAATGGATTCCAAAAAGAAACCTGAAGGTGATTTGATTCAAATGAACCGGTTCCGTTTCAAATGAGTTGATTTTTGGACCGGGTTGGAACTTGTGATTTTGGATGGTCGGTTTCATAATAAATTCAGTTTTATTTACTTGAACTGAGAATCCATGATTTTAAGAGTTTCAATGAATTTTAAGGAATTGATATAGGTTGACCTTCCCTAAGGACTTGGGACTCTGCCGAGAAACTTTTGTTATAAAATCCCATTATTGTATGGGTGATTTTGAATACTCTAAAATAAATCCTTAACTTACCATGGTTTTGGATGTTTTGGAAAGAGAATGCCGAGAGTGACTTTGTTTTAAAAGGGAACTCACTTTGAGTAGATTTGGCTTATGAGCCTGAGATGAATTGAGAAACGAGATTTCTAAAGCCAAGGCTGAAAAGAGTTGAAACTTGATTTCAAAGTGAATGAATTGAGAAAAGTGATTTATGGCTTGAATGCCGATTTATGAATTTAATGATGTTGAATGGTGGAAGTGTTGTTTTATTGTGAGCCAGAATGGCTGTGTATGATTTATGAATATTGGCTGGTTCTGGATTGAACCGTGAGCCGGAATGGTTGTGTATGATATTGATTCATGGCTGATTGCCGAATGAGTTATGGGCCGTATGGCTGACTATGAATTATGAATTTAAGCCGGATGGCTGAGATGGATGTTGATCCATGGCTGGGACTGAATGAATATATGCTTGAGATACCTGGGTAGTAGCAAGGGTTGTGGTTCGTCCCACTTGCTCCAAGTCAGAGACTGTGACGCCTGGGTAGTAGCGGTAGTAGTGGTGATTCCACTCGCTCCAGGTTGAGCTTTTAAACACCCGCCTAGGTAGTAGCCGCATTAGTGGTTATTCCACTGGCTCTGGGTTGAGCGGGTAGTAGCAATGGGGTTGTAGCTCAAACCTAATTGCTCCGCGATGGGTGTTTCTGTCCATGGTTAGCTACCAGGACGTGTCGGGTTGGCTATATAACCGACAGATGATATCATCAGCCACTAGGGACAGGCATGCATCATATGCATCTATGTGACATTGTTTGGGTGTGCATATTGTACTTGGTTTGCCTATGTGATTAACTGCTAATTGTTCTACTTGCTGTAACTGTTTGTTTGTGTTTGAACTTCCTATTTGTGTTTGCAACTGGGACTCTGTTGGATTGTGGTGATTGGTTGTTGGTTGGATTTGTTTGGGCCTAGGGCCGTGGTTGAAATAAGATGGACCGATGGTTGGTTTCGGTTTTGTGTGTTTCCGGTTTGGAAAGATATAAAAGGCTATTTTGGTTCAGTATAGATAAACCTTTTTGAAAGGCTTTTGATGTTTTTGAGAATTGAATGGTTCCTCTTTCAGAAAAGATTTTCGACTTCACTTTTATTGAAAACCGTTGTTTTTGAAAAGAGGTATAAGACGGTTATTAATTACTGGTACGGTTTATCTTCATGTATCCTATTACAGTAATTCCCAAAAACCCTCTACTGAGAACCCTTTCGAGGATGATGTTCTCACCCCCCTACATTTTTCCCCTTTCAGGATATGGGCGCAGAAGTTACGAAGATTTTATTTAGTTGTTGGAATGCTTTGTATTGCTTTAGGTTATCATTTGTACCCTCGCCTTTATCTTGAGATATTCTGTAAGAGGGATAGGAGTTGTATTGTCTAATGCTTATATATATATATATATATATATATATATATATATATATATATATATATATGTACTCTTTATGAGCTTTTGTAAGTTGTATGGTATTTATGGATGTACGTATCGAACGAAAGTATTTTTGGGAGCGGTTTTGCTGTTTAAAGTTTCAAACAGGCTCATATTTTAGTATTAAATAATATAAGCGTCGTCGTAATGTCCGAGCTATCAGAGTCGCGCAGCCGGAAGCGTGAGCTTTGGTAGTTAGGGTGTTACACATATGCCTGTAGTCCGAACTCCACCTCGAGCTAAGATCTAAAGGTGACTTTTTTATGGCCACGTCATCCATGCTAACGTAGCTATGAGGAAGAATGTGCTATTCACTCCAGAAAAAAGTCGTCAAAACCCTGCTCGTATATGCTCCCGACTGTGAAGTCTTACGCTTCTTAGGGGTAGGTGATGCGTGAGCATCTTTCTTATATTTTGCTAGTGAATTTGCATTTAATTTGTTGAGTTTAATCAAGAATTAATTATCTTTTAACCACTATGAATGCTACTTTGAGTTGTGTGCAATTCTATTTATTTTTAAAAATAAATATTATTAAAGTTTCAATATTTAATCCTAAAAATTTTAGTCATTTATATCTCTACCTTTTAAAAATAAAAAACTAAAATTTTATATTTCAAAACTAAAAATTTATTTTTAGACTATCAAATATAATATTAAATTTTAATCTCCTATTTTCAATTTCAATTTTTAAAAACAAGCACTGCCTTGAACAATTTAAATGGCTGTCACTTAACACTTATATTAAATCTCACGTTGATACATATAACATGAAAATCTTATCCAACCTAACTAACACATGCTAAGAATTCAATTAGTCATCAAATCGTACATTGATGATCAATGCGACAACTTAACAACCTTTTGCACGACGCAACAGAAACAATAGACAAGTTGCATGTGCACGTGGGACTCTAGATAGAGTCTAGTGATAATTTGATGACTATTACTGATGTAGATGCATTTTATTTCCTAAATAATCTTCTTCGCATTAATTTAGTTGCCACTTGTCCAAGATGCATGTTAAAAGCTGAATCAATTTTTTATACTTTGTTTTAATGTTTCCTGTTTTTAATAATATGGAGCCTAAACTTAATAATTTTTGACCTATGAATGAGAGAAGAAGAGACATTTTTCAATTGGTGGCAACGAGTCTTATTCTAGACAGCGGCTCAATTCGACGGTAGACAAAAGACCCTCCTCATAGTGGCGCTGTATTGGAGCACTTGAAAAGCGAAAAATCAGTGTATTTTTAAGAAGGTAATAAGCCCGGCACCAAAAATAGTGAAAGAAGCCAGCAATTTAGTGCGTGAACTCGTGAGCCATACCTGATAGATGCTACTAATTTTCTTTACTCTTACTTTACTCTTTTCTAAGCTCTTAGTCTTTCAGTCATAGTTGATGATAAATAAAAATACTCAATTCTTTTGTACTTTTTTATAAAAATATTTTTATTTTATATTAATAAAATAATATTTATCTTTAAAAAAAAATTAGTTGCTCAAAGTTTTATATATTAATTTCAAAAAGTTAAAACGTGGCATTTCACTCATTCATGAGATTCTGACAACAGATAAATTTAAGTTAAAATACAACTGAACATCACTTTGTTCACTAATCAATTAAAATAAACTAGCAATATTAGAGTTTTTGAGAAGAGAGATTGAATTAAAACCCTCTTTATTTTTAAGTTAAGAAAAAGCTCAACTCTTAGAAAAAAGAGAAGCTACAAAGTCATAAAAGATTTGAAAAGAGAAACTAATACGAAGAAATAAAAACGCCCAAAGGATATACAACTCACATGAGACCACAACAGTTGCGACCTACTATCAAATCATGCCGCCACCAACCTGTTGGAGATAAAAAATGAATAAATGATGATAAGAAGATGGATATTACAGATTTAAAGGTACGAATGAATAAATTTTTTTTACATATCTCACACCTAGTTGTCAATAGATTCATAATGACACTCTTTCCAAATACAATAGACTCTATGAATATCTTATTAAACACTGAAAAGAAATTTCCTATTTTCTTAAACTTATAACTACGATATAAGGAATTTGTAATGTTTGAAAATACTCAAACTCACTATACACCAAGTAATTGTGTTTCCCCATACTTTCTCTACACGTGTATAATGCTTGTCTATGTCATTCTAACCAAAATGTATAATAATTTATTTATACTGTACAAAAAAAAAAAAAAAATCGTGCAATATCCTGTACATCTCTTGCAAGTGATTCTCAATCATATGGATACGTTGGCTTCAAGATGATTTATTAAAAAATGTCTCTTCGTTAAATAAATATATCTCTTTAAGTAATAATTAATTAGAATACCATTATTTTTGTATATTCTATTTTAAATCATAATATTAAAGATGCAAGATGAAAGGAGTGAAGAAATTTAAAACAGAAGCCGGAAAAGAGAATGAGTTGAAATTGTAGCTTGTATTATAATGCTAAACTATATTTTCTATAACTAGTATTTACTAAAAAACAGTAGATTATAGGCAGATTTTTCGGTAAATTTTATTGTCAAAAATACCGAAAGATTTTTGACGGCTTTTTTGTTAATACAAAAATAAAAAATTTACCAATAAATTATAAGATCTATCAATAATTCTGTCGATATAATTAAAATTTTAATTTTAAGATTTGTACTGACAAAAAATTCATCGATAAATATTTAATAAATATATCGAAAATTTAAATTACTATTAACACACAAACATAATTTGAGAGGCATTTACACAAACACTATTCTCCCTCTCAATTAAAAAGGTGACGTCCTCCACTGCCGCTGTCGCTTGCGTCGCACAAGCTCTCTTCGTCACGCTCGGTCACACAAGCTTTTTTTACCGCCGCTCTCATCGCGTCTGCTCCCTTTGTCTCCATCGTCGCACGAGGTCTCTCTATGCCGTGCTCTTGTATTACGAGCTCTTTCCGTCACTACTTCTTCTCTCCTCACTGAAGGTTTGTCATCGTCTTTTCTCGCTGCTGTTGGTTTAGGTAGGCCTCCGCCTCCTTCTCGTCTCTAGCCCTAACCCTTCCATTGTGATTTTGTTCTGATTTCATTGTCTCTAGCCCTAACCTTGTCCCTTCTCTGTTTTGATTTCATTTTTGTCTTTTTTTTTTGGAAACCATCATTAAAAGATTGTGATTCATTTTCTAGCTTTATATTATAATTGAAGCATGGTTACTGAGAAAATTTGAATATGCTCTGATGAATAATTGATTTGTTTTTCTTGTTAATGGAGAAGAGGGACAACACCAACCTTCCTCTAGGTGTGTATTTTTCTTGTTAATGTGATTGGTATTTTAAAATCTGAACATTTTCGTCATTTTCATTTTCTAGTTCTCAATTCTGGTTCTTAATTATTTGAGTTTTTTTTATACTAATTCTTTGATTTGATCTTGTCACCTTATATTGCAAGTATAACAATTTGGATTCAGTTGAGACAATGAAAGAAATATAGTTATATAGAGATCAAAAGAAAAGCTTCGATAGACCAGAAACTATTCGAGCTGCATCTAAACTTAAGCCTGATAAGAAATTAATGTTTAATAGTAACTTGTCATTGTGCTTTTATTTTCTTAATTGATAACTACTAATATGTTATGGTTTTATAATTAGTAGATGAATAGTGGAGGTTATTCGGTAGTTTTGCTCCATGTTTACAAAGGATAGTTGTTTGCATTCTTAGCCAAGCATCTGCTTCCTCTGAGTGTGAGAGGAATTAGAATCTTTTTGACCATATTCATACAAAAAGAAGAAATAGATTGGAGCATGATAGAGTAAGTGATATTGTTTATGTTACTTATAATTTAGGTCTTAAATCCAGGTAATATATGTTTCATGTAATATCATATTATTTCATACGTAATCTTTATCATAACAAATTTGTAAATTATTAATTCTTCATATATTGTATGAGAAAAACTCAAAACAGCCCCTGACAATTACCTCGAAAGACAACGAGGCCCTTGACAAAAAAAAAAAAAAACCAACTCGGCCCCTAACAATTACCTCGAAAGGACAAGGATGCCCCTGTGCCAAAAAAAGTCAATGTTGTTTTTTTGGCATAGGGGATAATCAGTCCCAAAAAAAAGATCAGGGGCCGGATTGGATTTTTTTGGGGGGGGGGCCTCGTTGTCCTTTCGAGGTAATTGTCAGGGGTCGGGTGGGGTATTCACTCATATTGTATTTAAAGTTTTAGGAAGAAAAAAGAAAAAAGAAAGCAAAAGACACAATATGATCCAATTGATTATGAAAGCATCAATTTAGTTGACTTTTGGGTGACGAAAGAGGTTGTAGATAAAGAGCCTGATCTTCCTAGTAATATGGATGACTTATTGCGTGAGTATTATAGTTTATTTTCTAATAATTTATTAGAATGTTGTTTGTTTATAATATAATGATAACATGTGTATTTTATTAGGTGATATTGATGCTGATTTATATCAAAGTGGCATTGGTAGTAGTGGTCTTTATGCTGCATCTCTTGATTCTTCTACTCAAGAGGGTGGAAATAAAGGTGAAGATGATCCCATCGAAACAAATTTGCAACAAGTTCTTGCAGATTTTGATAATTGATAAATCTTCATGTTGGCATTTAATATTTAGTTTTTTTTATTTAACTTTTGAGTTTGATTTTTTAATAAGATCATATAGATTTGGTTGATGATATTTTATGTAGTGTTTTAAATTTCGAAGATATTTTAAGATTTATATTAGCCTATAATTATATTTTAGGTTGTTTATTTATAATTTATTTATTATTCTATTCTAAAACAATTTTTTCGGTTGTACCACCGGGTGGACTGGTTGTGTAACACCCTAATTACCCTAAACCTTACCTCTAGCCGTAAAGCAAAAGATAACTAAGTGCCACGACAGAAATAATACGAAAAGCCCGATGAAGAAATTACAGCTCAATAAAAACAGAAAAGCGTGAAGCGTTCACACGATAACTAAAAGCATAAAGGATAATATACCGGTACAAGATAACAAAGTATATATATGTAGATATATGAGTATATTAGTCATAAAGTACTAGCCTCAGCCTGCAGAGTTTAGGCCGACTAGATATATACAGACATAACAGAATTCTAAAAGTTAAAATAGCATATACAATATCTCTCTCAAAGTTATCCTTTAAGGAAAATAAAGATACAAAAAATAGAGAGAACTACAACAAAATAGTCAAAATGCAAAAGATGATAAAGGATCTTCCACTCTGTTACCATCACGCAACTCACCGAGGTGGGTAACGACCTGCATCTGAAAAACAACAACAGAATATGGTATAGGAACCGGAGGTTCTCAGTATGGTAACAGTGTCTAGTAATGTAAGATATAAGATTTCAGGACGCCAAAGACAATCATAGAACTTCACATCAAGCATAAGATTCAACTTATAAGACAATTTAAATAACTCCTTAGACATGTCATCTAACTTAGGCAATTTCTAATCTAACATTTATGCCACTGTCCCAAAGCCTTCGCCAGCTTAACTGCCATGCGATCCCATTGCCACCGCCTTTCGAACATCCTCAATCCTAGTAGAAAATACAAGTAATAGCAATACAAGTAAAACACAAGCAGAATCATATATATTAAGTAATTCAAGAGGCAAATAAGCATGTTATACAATTAGGCAAAACAATGCAAGTCGGCAAAGCAAGCAAACATATAGAATATGCACATGATGAATGCTTATCCTATTTAGCTGTGATATCACATTGTCGATTCAACTGGCAACCCGACACATTCCCATGGGAATGTCGCCTTTCGGTCATGAATATAAGTGGGATCCCCCCACGGATATAGTGCCGGTCACACTACCCACGGATATATGATGCAAGAGCATCTTTTCTATATTTTCCTAGTGAATTTGCATTTGAATTGTTATGTTTAATCAAGATTTAAATATCTTTTAGCCACTACGAATGCTACTTTGATTTGTGTACAATTTTGTTTATTTCAGGTAGCATTCGGATAGATTTGATGGAATTTCTGTAGAAGAAGAGGAAGAAAGTAGATGATGTTGTCAATCCTGACCTCCTTGCACTCAAACAGAAATAACTTGTGCTACAGAGGTCCAATTGATGTGATTCTAATGGAATTGGAAAGCCAACTTTCAGAGCTTTCCAACGATATATAATAGTCTACATCTTTCATATGGAACTACTGCCTTGGTGGCGCCAAACTTGGGAAATCCCAAGTTTGGCGCCATGATCATCACAACAGCTTGAAAACAATTTCTCCTAAATTTCTAATTATCTATGCTTAACGGGATATGTGACATATAATCCTCTTATATTTGGGTAATTAGGATTTTTGTGACATATAAACTAGAATTGAACTTCACCTTTTAATTGGAATTAAGTGACCAAGAAATTTGCAGTTGATGAAGGTTAGAGGAGACTAAAATGGTCTAAGAAATTAGGGTTTAGTCACATATAGTTTTCCATGAATTGAATCTTGCATGATAAAAATAGTTAGTAAGAAAAGTCAATCCAGAAGATAGATATCTCTGAAGCCTTAACTGTTTTCTCTATAAATATTTCACCTCAATTTACTGCTTGTTTTCTGATTATCTGAATTACTGTTTGATGCATTTGAAATCTCAACACTCTTTTCTGTTTGTCTAACTAAGTAAATCACTTAACCATTGTTCCTTAGTCCATCAATCCTCGTGGGATCGACCCTCATTCACTTGAGGTGCTACTTGGTACGACCCGGAACACTTGCTGGTTAGTTTGTGGGTTATAAATTCCGCACCAATATAGTGCTGGACATACTACCCACGGATATAGTGCCGGACACACTCTTGTGATCTGAAAGGATGCGAGCAGGATACTCTACCACAGACCTCACATCTCAATGTAAGCGAGATTGACCACCATCCTTACGCCGCTGCCGCGACCTCGACAAGCGGGATTGACCATCGTCCTTACCAGACGTATAGCGTTTGAACAGTACCAGTACAAAACAATATATCAGTGGATTTCAGAAATCATTTTCAATTCTCAGTAAAGTCCTCATTTAACCTCGAGTCTTAAACTCATCTCAAACATCATCAGTCTATAATTCCACAACTCATTACCTTAATCATCATTAGAGTACTCCACCATCTCACTCAACTAATCCATCCTCAGTACCCCCAGAAACCTAAGTCTCTGTCTTCTAAATTTATAGGGTCTTTCTCAAATTCTTTTTGGTTCTTTCCTTGAATGTTTCATGGATTTGTTAGTGAAATGATAGATTATATTCTCATTTTGGACTCTAACCTGCATGTGGGGGATCTTATTTCTAATAATACTTAGAATCTTCAAGGTCTTGCCTCTAATATTTCTGAGGATTTAAAATTGATTATTCAAAGCTATGAGCTTGTCTCATATTCTGATGCTCTTAGTTGGATTTGGTGCAGCTCTAGGGGTACTGAATATACCTCAAAAGATGGTTATCTTTGGCTCCTAGATAAGCATGCTCCTGCCGACACTTCAATAAATTGGACTTGGTTGTGAAATCTTCATATTCTTGAGAAAGTGAGACTTTTATTATGGCTATGCCTTCACAATGCTCTTTCCACTCGTGAATTATGATTCAACTGTCACCTTGAATCTTCAAATACTTATAGCCACTACAACATTTCTACAGAACATATTCTCCATTGTTTGAGGGATTGTGCCAAAGCCCAATGCATCTGGAACAACCTTGGAATCAATCAAGCTCCGACTTTAATGGTGCAAGATTTTTCGACTTGATTGCAAACGTTGTTAAGAAGAACTTATTTGTTTCTCTTGTCAGCGGCTTTGTGGTGCATATGGCTTGATTGGAATACTTGTATCTTCAATAATGAAAACCAAACCCCTGCTTCCATAGCTTTCAAAGTCAGATTCTTGGCCGAAGAATTCCGAAATGCCTCGTCTTAGAATTTCCAACAAAGTTCCTTTTTGATTGAATACAAGTAGACTCGACCAAACAATGAATTTGTGAAAATTAACTGTGACAAAAGTTTTTTTCCTGACTTTGGGAAGGCCGAGTATGGATGTGTTCTTCGTGACAAAGATGGTGTAAGAAAGGTTCCTGGTTCAAGTGTGCTCCGCACAAAGTTGTGGGCTATTTGGTGTAGATTGATGTTGGCGCTAGAGAATGGTCTTCGAAATATTATGTGTGAGACTGACTCGGTTGATGCATATTCATTTGTTGACACCTTGAACACTCTTCAAGATCAAATCAGAACTTCTCTCCAAGATTTTTGAATTTAAGATGTGCAAAGAAAGTTCTGTTCAATTTGGTATTATTCATCGTAAGACTAATGAGATTGCTGATCTTTTAGCAAAATATGGTGCACAAGGAATGGCTAGCTAATATACTTGGTTACAATATCCGCTGCTAATATACTTGTTGCAACATGATTTAATTTACTCGTGTTTCTTTTCCTTTTCTTTGTTCTTTTTCTTCTTTCTTACCTAATATATATATATATCCCTTATACGTCGAAAAGTCAGATTATACCTCGGTGAAACTAAATAAAATTAAGATCAAATCAAACCCCTTAACGTAACCAAACTATATCCTAACAAACCTCTTCCCCAAAGTCTCGCCCTGACGTCGACCACGAAGATCATAGCACCAACCGACGAATAAATCAGCTTCGATCAAACTATAAATCAGAGTGAGGGCCAATAATATGGGGCAGAGCATTCAATTTCATCTCACTGATTATACACTCATTCTCTTAAGTGATTCTTTATTGATTTGAGCGTCGGAGTCCTTTTTGCAGGTACCACGCTTAGGTCCGAGTTCACGAGGGTAATCTAATTCCAGAACGAGCTGTCAGATGCCTCAGAGTAGTGAGAGACCGATGTATAGCTCAGAAAGAGTATCCTTTCTAGAACATTTGGCGCCCACCGTGGGCCCCACCTCACTTTTTTTATCTAACATCACTAGATTCGATTTGTATCTTCTTTTCTTTGCAGAAGCCAAACTATGACGGATCATTCAGTAACTCCTCAAGTTAACCCAACCAATGCGAAACTCTTTGTCGCCAATGCTGCTCTACAGGCGGAAAACCAACGAATGGCCGAACTGTTAGCAGCAATGCAGAACAACGACAAAAAAGAATGATAATAAAAAATTCAACAACAACCTCCATGAGGAACAACAGTCAGAGTTGAATGTAAAGACAGGAGAAGCACCTCCCAAAACAGAAAGACGACGAACTGGCCCTTTTTCTGAAGAAATAATGAATTTCAAAATGCCTAAAAATTTTACACTCCCAATGACTTTGACACCGTACAAGGGGATTATAGATCCTAGAGTTCATGTCACAAAATTCGAATCTATGATGTTTCTCAATAGTTACTCCGATCCCATCTTGTGCCGATCTTTCTCAACTTTTTTAAATAGAGCTACTTTATTATAGTTTTCCAACTTACCTGCAGGTTTGATATCCAGCTTCGACGAATTTGTCAAATTATTCATATACCACTTTGCAGCATCCAAAATCTACATGCGGGACTCAGACTATCTCAGTATGATTAGGCAAGGACAACACGAAAGTTTGAAAGACTACATGACGTGCTTCACAACAGCGGCCATGAAAATCCCGAACCTCAATCCAGAGGCACAGCTCCATGCAATAAAGAGTGGCCTCCGACCTGGAAAATTCCAGGAAGCAATAGCAGTTGCAAAGCTGAAGACATTGGAAGAATTTAGGGACAAAGCAACCGGACAAATTGAAATTGAAGAATTACGTGAAGCTCGGAGAAATGAAAAACCATCATCTCGGAAGGAAGAAGAGAAACCTCCCAGGTCTCAGAGCAAGGATTTCAAAAAGCCTTTCAAATTGACACTGAAATTTGATTCATATACCAAGTTCAACACCAAAAGAGAGGACATTATCAAAGAAATCCTGCACAACAAACTGATAAAACCACTGAGCAAAGAAAGCACATATCAGGATCAGAGGCATGTAGACAGAAGTAAACATTGCGCATTTCACCAGAAGTACGGCCATACCACTGATGAATGCATAGTACCCAAAGACCTATTGGAAATGCTAGCAAGACAAGGCTTACTGGATAAATATGTCACTTGCAAAAGCCAGAAAGAAAAAACCAAGGGCGCTGACAAACCGAGTTATAGCTCCGATCATAAAGAAAGGGGAACTTGGTATGACCAGTCAAAACTACTACCTCTAAAGGAATAATAAATTATATTTCAGGTGGCTTCGAGGAGGAGGAGCAACTAATACAGCTAGGAAGTGAAGTTACAGAGCCATGATGACAGTGGAAGGATCTTATCAAAAGATTCAAACCTCTACTCCAGCTGCCCAGATCACTTTCGGTGTGTCCGACTTCAAGTCACAGTGTCTGAACTTGGACGATCCAGCGGTGATCTCGATCCAAATACGGGAAATAACAGTAAAAAAGGTTCTACTCGACCCAGGGAGTAGCTGATGCATGGAAACTTGTCTCTTAACAAAATTTTCTCGGCAAGTATACCGAATTATCGTCAAGTAAAAACTCACAATAGAGTGAGGTCGAATCCCACAGGGATTGATTGGTCAAGCAACTTTAATCAGAAGAATGTTCTAGTTGAGCCAAGCAGAAATTGAGTTGATATTTGCAGAAACGTAAATGGCGGGAAAGTAAATAATAGAAATTGTAAATGCTGGAAATAAAGAGCAAAATGTAAATGGCGGAAAGTAAATTGCAGAATCTTAAATGGGGATTTGGGAAAATAAACATAAAAGTAAATGGCAAAATGTAAAGAGAATGGGTAAGATCAGAAATGGGGGATTCATTGGGCTCAAGAGATGTTGTATTCTCCGGATCAAGTTCATTCTCATCTCTTCCTCAATCAATGCATTCATTGATCTCCTTGGCAATCTTAAGTGATTGGATTCAAATTCCTTGCTAATTCAATCTCTCAAATCTTGATCAATAGCCAATTCCTTGGTCTAATTGCTCATGAGAAGAGATGAAGTATGGTCACTGATTATACCACATGTATTCCCAAATCAAAGTGTTGGTAGGATTATATGTCACTATATCCATCCAAACCCCAATTTAGTCCAACATGAGAAAGCATTTCTAGCATGATCTCTTCATTCCTCTTCCAAGGTTTCGAAGAGATCCAAGTATGAATAGCTCCTTTTCTAAGACAACTACCCAATTGGATGAAGATTGAAAGCTTTCTAGTAAAATCAAGAGAAAAGAAAGAAGAAGAATAATGAAAACTATTATTGATCTATCAAATTACAACAGAGCTCTCTAACCCAATGAAAGGGGTTTAGTTGTTCATAGCTCTGGGAATGGAAAGCATAAATGAAAAGTACATACTGAAAAGCTAAAACTAGAAGTCGCAGAGAAAGTAAAATATATAGAGTGTAGTTCTCCAAAATGCCAAAAGGTTTTTTTCACTAGTTCAAAACTACTTATTTTATAGTTGGCTTCTTCAAGTCTTGGATATGGGCCTTTGGATCTTTAGTTGAAGCAGTTACAATCTTCAGTGGGCTCAGCTTTGCTTGCAGAGAAAGTGTGAGTTAGAAATGGACGTTAGTTAGGACGTTAGTGGTGTTAACGTTAAGTAAAAGTGTGGGTTCGAGAACGTTAGTGATGATCACCTTTTTCACTAACGTTCCAAGTCAAAATTGATCCACGTTAACTTCAACGTTAGTGGCACTAACGTGACCACTAACGTTGCCTCTTGGTCCTTTGCAAACGTTATTGGCATTCACCTTTTCCAATAACGTTGCTTATTGCCCCCTTTCCCCACGTGAGAGTTCACGTTAGTATAGCTAACGTGACCTTTAACGTAGGCTTGCCTAATCTTCGAGAGCGTTAGTGACACTTACCTTTGTCACTAACGCTCCAAACGCCCCTCCTTCCCACGTTAGAGTTCACGTTAATTAGATTAACGTGACCACTAATGTGGTGGTGATTGCCATCTCCAACGTTAGTGACAAAGGTGAGTGTCACTAACGTTGGTCCATCAATTCTTCTTCCACGTTAGCTTCCACGTTAACGTAATTAACGTGGCAACTAACGTGGGCAATCGTAGCTTAATAGTGGCTTAATCCAACGTTATTGACAAAGGTGAGTGTCACTAACGTTGGCAATTCTTTGTGCCTTCCACGTTAGAGTTCACGTTAATGTGATTAACGTGACTCTTAACGTGGCCAAGTGTGCCCCTTTTTCCAACGTTAGTGGTATTCACTTTTACCACTAACGTTGGAGCTTCACTTCTCTTCCACGTTAGCTTCCACGTTAACGTAATTAACGTGGCAACTAACGTGGGCTATAATGGCTTTCGAAGGCGTTATTGGCGATCACTTTTCTCATTAACGTTGCAAGCTAGCTCCCATTCCACGTTAGTGGCCACGTTAATTAGACTAACGCGGCTACTAATGGTGCACGAAATTGTGATGTCCAGGCTCGAACAATCCCTGGTAATGGCTCCAAAGCTTGGTGCTTTGATATTAATTCATAATTGTCACAACTTCGATACAACTAACCAGCAAGTGCACTGGGTCGTCCAAGTAATACCTTACGTGAGTAAGGGTCGAATCCCACGGAGATTGTTGGTATGAAGCAAGCTATGGTCACCTTGTAAATCTCAGTCAGGCAGATATAAAGTGATAATGGTGTTTTCGAATATTATATAATAAAATAGGGATAGAGATACTTATGTAAATCATTGGTAGGAATTTCAGATAAGCGAATGGAGATGCTTTTCATTCTTCTGAACCTCTGCTTTCCTGCTATCTTCATCCAATCAGTCTTACTCCTTTCCATGGCTGGCTTTATGTGATACATCACCATTGTCAACGGCTACTTTCGGTCATCTCACGGGAAAATGATCCAATGCCCTGTCACGGCACGGCTAATCGTCTGGAGGCATCACCCTTGTCAATGGCTTCATCTTATCCTCTCAGTGAATAATATGCTCACGTACCCTGTCACGGCACGGCTATTCATCTGTCGGTTCTCGATCATGCTGGAATAGGATTTACTATCCTTTTGCATCTGTCACTAACGCCCTGCAATCGCGAGTTAGGAGCTCGTCACAGTCATTCAATCATTGAATCCTACTCGGAATACCACAGACAAGGTTTAGACCTTCCGGATTCTCTTGAATGCCGCCATCATTCTAGCTTACGCCACGAAGATTCTGGTTAGGAGATCTAAGAGATATTCATTCTAGCTTAATTCATGTAGAACGGAAGTGGTTGTCAGGCACGCGTTCATAAGGGAGAAGGATGATGAGCGTCACACATAATCATCACCTTCATCACGTTCTTGGGTGCGAATGGATATCTTAGAAGCAAAATAAGATGAATTGAATAGAAAACAGTAGTACTTTGCATTAATCTTTGAGGAACAGCAGAGCTCCACACCTTAATCTATGGAGTGTAGAAACTCTACCGTCGAAAATACATAAGTGATAGGTCCAGGCATGGCCGTGTGGCCAGCCCCCATGATCTAAGAACAATGCGTTCAAAGATGATCCTAAGATCCTAAGCTGATCAAAAGATGGTCAAAAAGACTAGTAAAAGGTCCTATTTATAATAAACTAGTCACTAGGGTTTACATGAGTAAGTAATTGATGCATAAATCCACTTCCTGGGCCCACTTGGTGTGTATTTGGGCTGAGCTTAAGTGTAGCACGTGCAGAGGCCATTTGTGGAGTTGAACGCCAGTTTCTGTGCCAGTTTGGGCATTCAACTCTGGTTTTGGATCCTTTTCTGGCGCTGGACGCCAGAATTGGGCAGAAGGCTGGCGTTGAACGCCAGTTTACGTCGTTAATTCTTGGCCAAAGTATGGACTATTATATATTGCTGGAAAGCCCTGGATGTCTACTTTCCAACGCAATTAGAAGCGCGCCATTTCAAGTTCTGTAGCTCCGGAAAATCCATTTTGAGTGCAGGGAGGTCAGAATCCAACAGCATCAGCAGTCCTTTTTCAACCTCTGAATCTGATTTCTGCTCAAGTCCCTCAATTTCAGCCAGAAAATACCTGAAATCACAGAAAAACACACAATCTCATAGTAAAGTCCAGAAATGTGAATTTAACATAAAAACTAATGAAAACGTCCCTAAAAGTAACTAGATCCTACTAAAAGCATACTAAAAACAATGCCAAAAAGCGTATAAATTATCCGCTCATCACAACACCAAACTTAAATTGTTGCTTGTCCCCAAGCAACTGAAAATCCAATAGGATAAAAAGAAGAGAATATACTATAAATTCCAAGCTATCAATGAAACATAGCTGCAATCATATGAGCGGGACTTATAGCTTTTTGCCTCTTGAATAGTTTTGGCATCTCACTTTATCCATTGAGGTTCAGAATGATTGGCATCTATAGGAACTTCAGATTTCGAATAGTGTTATTAACTCTCCTAGTTCAGTATGATGATTCTTGAACACAGCTTCTTTATGAGTCTTGGCCGTGGCCCTAAGCACTTTGTTTTCCAGTATTACCACCGGATACATAAATGCCACAGACACATAATTGGGTGAACCTTTTCAGATTGTGACTCAGCTTTGCTAAAGTCCCCAATTAGAGGTGTCCAGGGTTCTTAAGCACACTCTTTGTTTTTGCTTTGGACCTTGACTTTAACCGCTCAGTCTCAAGTTTTCACTTGACATCTACACGCCACAAGCACATGGTTAGGGACAGCTTGGTTTAGCCGCTTAGACCAGGATTTTATTCCTTTAGGCCCTCCTATCCACTGATGCTCAAAGCCTTGGGATCCTTTTTATTTGCCCTTGCCTTTTGGTTTTAAGGGTTATTGGCTTTTTCTGCTTGCTTTTTCTTTTTCTTTCTATTTTTTTTTTCGCCTATTTTTTTTTCTCTTTCTCTTTTTTTTTTTTCTGCAAGCTTTGTTTTTTGCTACTTTTTCTTGCTTCAAGAATCATTTTTATCATTTTTCAGATTATCAAATAACATGTCTCCTATTCATCATTCTTTCAAGAGCCAACATATTTAACATTCTTAAACAACAACTTCAAAAGACATATGCACTGTTCAAGCATACATTCAGAAAACAAGAAGCATTGTCACCACATCAATATAATTAAACTAAGTTCAAGGATAAATTCGAAACTCATGTACTTCTTGTTCTTTTGAATTAAAACATTTTTCATTTAAGAGAGGTGATGGATTCATAGGACATTCATATCTTTAAGACAAAGTTACTAACTACTAATGATCATGTAGTGAAGACACAAACATAGATAGGCACATAACATAGAAAACGAAAAACAGAAGAAAGAAGAACAAGGAATGAATCCACCTTAGTGATGGTGGTGTTTCCTTCTTGAGGAACCAATGATGTCCTTGAGCTCTTCTATGTCTCTTCCTTGTCTTTGTTGCTCCTCCCTCATTGCTTTTTGATCTTCTCTTATTTCATGAAGCATGATGGAGTGTTCTTGATGTTCCACCCTTAGTTGTCCCATATTGGAACTCAATTCTCCTAGGGAGGTGTTGATTTGCTCCCAATAATTTTGTGGAGGAAAGTGCATTTGAGGCATCTCCGGGATCTCATGGAAGTGAGCTTCTTGCGCCTCTTGAGCTCCATGATTGGGCTCTCTTGCTTGCTCCATCTTTTTCTTAGTGATGGGCTTGTCCTCTTTAATGAGGATATCTCCCTCTATGTCAATCCCAGCTGAATTGCATAGGTGGCAAATGAGGTGAGGAAAGGCTAACCTTGCCATAGTGGAGGACTTGTCAGCCACCTTGTAGAGTTCTTGAGGTATAATCTCATGAACTTCCACCTCTTCTCCAATCATGATGCTATGGATCATGATGGCCCGGTCTATAGTAACTTCAGACCGGTTGCTAGTGGGAATGATTGAGCATTGAATAAACTCCAACCATCCTCTAGCCACAGGCTTGAGGTCCAATCTTCTTAGTTGAACCGGCTTGCCTTTGGAGTCAACCTTCCATTGAGCTCCTTCTACACATATGTCCATAAGGACTTGGTCCAACCTTTGATCAAAGTTGACTCTCCTTGTGTAGGGGCGTGCGTTCTCTTCCATGTATGGCAAGTTGAACGCCAACCTCACATTTTCCGGACTAAAATCTAAGTATTTCCCCCGAACCATTGTGACATAGTTCTTTGGATCCGGGTTCTTACTTTGATCATGGTTCTTGGTGATCCATGCATTGGCATAGAACTCTTGAACCATTAGGATGCCGACTTGTTGGATGGGATTTGTTTAGAACTTCCCAACCTCTTCTTTGAATTTCATGTCGGATCTCCGGATACTCATTTCTTTTGAGTTTAAAAGGGACCTCAGGGATCACCTTTTTCTTGGCCACAACATCATAGAAGTGGTCTTGATGGGCTTTGGAGATGAACCTTTCCATCTCCCATGACTCGGATGTGGAAGCTTTTGTCTTCCCTTTCCCTCTTCTAGAGGATTCTCCGGTCTTGGGTGCCATCAATGGTAATGGAAAAACAAAAAAGCTATGCTTTTACCACACCAAACTTAGAATATTGCTCGCCCTCGAGCAATAAACAACAGAAATAGAAGAAGAAGAAGAAGAAATATGGAGAGGGAGAGGGAGATGAGGTTTCGGCCAAGAGGAGTGTAGAGGGGTGTGTTGTGTGAATTTGATGAAGAATGGAGGTCTTTATATAGGGAAGGGAGGGGGGGTTAAGGTTCGGCCATATGGGTGGGTTTGGGTGGGAAATTGGTTTTGAATTTTGAAGGTAGGTGGAGTTAATGAGGTAGGTTTATGGGGAAGAGTGGATGGATGTGAGTGGTGAAGGTTTAGTGGGGAAGAGAGTTTGTGGGGTTGTGTGAAAGAGAGTGGTGAGAAGGAGTGAGTGGAGGTAGGTGGGGATCTTGTGGGGTCCACAGATCCTGAGTGGATCCTGTGGGGTCCACAGATTCTTAGGTGTTCAAGGATTTACATCCCTGCACCCATTAGGCATGTAAAAATGCCTTTGTACTCAACTCTGGGCGTTCAGCGCCAGGTTGGTGGCCATTTTGGGCGTTCAACGCCCATTTGTGTGCCATTTCTGGCGTTGAACGCCAGAACCATGCCTGTTCTGGCGTTCAGCGCCCAGAAGCTGCCCATTTTGGGCGTTCAGCGCCAGAACCATGCTCTGTTCTGGCGCTGAACGCCAGACAGATGCTCCTCCAGGGTGTGATTTTTCTTCTGCTGTTTTTGATTCCGTTTTCAATTTTTCTATTTATTTTGTGACTCCACATGATCATGAACCTAAGAAAACATGAAAAACAATAAAAATAAGAATTAGATAAACATTGGGTTGCCTCCCAACAAGCGCTTCTTTAATGTCAATAGCTTGACAGTGGGCTCTCATGGAGCCTCACAGATGTGCAGAGCTTTGTTGAGACTCTCCAACACCAAACTTAGAGTTTGGATATGGGAGTTCAACACCAAACTTAGAGTTTGGTTGTGGCTTCCCAACACCAAACTTAGAGTTTGACTGTGGGGGCTCTGGTTGACTCTGCTTTGAGAGAAGCTTTTCATGCTTCCTCTTCATGGTTGCAGAGGGAGATCCTTGAGTTTTGAATACAAGGGAGTTCTCATTCCATTGAAGGACTATTTCACCTCTGTCAACATCAATCACAGCTCTTGCTGTGGCCAGGAAAGGTCTTTCTAGGATGATGGATTCATCCTCTTCCTTTCCAGTATCCAGGACTATGAAATCAGTAGGTATGTAAAGGCCCTCAACCTTTACTAATACATCTTTTACTTGTCCATAAGCCTGTTTTCTTGAGCTGTCTGCCATCTCTAGTGAGATTTTAGCAGCTTGCACCCCATAGATTCCCAGTTTCTCTATTATAGAGAGAGGCATGAGGTTTATTCCTGAACCAAGGTCACATAGAGCCTTAAAGATCATGGTGCCTATGGTACAGGGTATTATGAACTTTCCAGGATCCTGTCTCTTCTGAGGTAATGTCAGTTGATCCAGATCACTTAGTTCATTGATGAACAAGGGAGGTTCAACTTCCCAAGTATCAATGCCAAATAATTTGGCATTCAGCTTCATGATCGCACCAAGAAACTTGGCAGTTTGCTCTTCAGTAACATCCTCATTCTCTTCTGAAGAGGAATACTCATCAGAGCTCATGAAGGGTATAAGGAGGTTCAATGGAATCTCTATGGTCTCTAGATGAGTCTCAGATTCATTTGGTTCCTTAGAGGGAAGCTCCTTATTGATCACTGGACGTCCCAGGAGGTCTTCCTCCTTGGGATTCACGTCCTCTCCTCTCCTCACAGGTTCGGCCATGGCGCTTATGTCAATGGCCTTGCACTCTCCTTTTGGGTTCTCTTCTGTATTGCTTGGGAGAGTACTAGGAGGGATTTCAGTGATCCTTTTACTCAGCTGGCCCACTTGTGCTTCCAAATTTCTAATGGAAGACCTTGTTTTATTCATGAAACTTACAGTGGCCTTGGATAGATCAGAGACTAGATTTGCTAAATTAGAAGCATTTTGCTCAGAGTTCTCTGTCTGTTGCTGAGTTGATGATGGAAAAGGTTTATTATTGTTAAACCTGTTTCTTCCACCATTATTAAAGCCTTGTTGGGGCTTTTGATCCTTCCATGAGAAATTTGGATGATTTCTTCATGTTGCGTTATAGGTGTTTCCATAAGGTTCACCTAAGTAATTAACTTCTGCTATTGCAGGGTTCTCAGGATCATAAGCTTCTTCTTCAGAAGATGCCTCTTGAGTACTGTTGGATGCAGCTTGCATTCCATGCAGACTCTGAGAGATCATATTGACTTGCTGAGTCAATATTTTATTCTGAGCCAATATGGCATTCAGAGTATCAACCTCAAGAACTCCCTTCTTCATAGGTGTCCCATTACTCACAGGATTCCTTTCAGAAGTGTACATGAACTGGTTATTAGCAACCATGTCAATGAGTTCTTGAGCTTCTGCAGGCGTTTTCTTTAGGTGAATGGATCCACCTGCAGAAGTATCCAATGACATCTTAGATAACTCAGACAGACCATCATAGAATATATCCAGGATGGTCCATTCTGAAAGCATGTCAGAGGGACACTTTTTGGTCAACTATTTGTATCTTTCCCAAGCTTCATAGAGGGATTCACCTTCTTTCTGCCTGAAGGTTTGAACATCAGCTCTAAGCTTGCTCAGCTTTTGAGGAGGAAAGTACTTGGCTAAGAAAGCCGTGACCAGCTTATCCCAAGAGTTCAGGCTGTCTTTGGGTTGAGAATCCAACCATAATCTAGCTCTGTCTCTTACAGCAAAAGGGAAAAGCATGAGCCTGTAGACTTCAGGATCTACTCCATTAGTCTTAACAGTATCACATATCTGCAAGAATTCAGTTAAGAACTGAAAAGGATCTTCAGATGGAAGTCCATGAAACTTGCAGTTCTGCTGCATCAGAGAAACTAATTGAGGTTTCAGCTCAAAGTTGTTTGCTCCAATGGCAGGAATGGAGATGCTTCTTCCATGTAAATTGGAATTAGGTGCAGTAAAGTCACCAAGCATCCTCCTTTCATTATTATTATTTTCGGCTGCCATCTCCTTTTCCTGTTCGAAAATTTCTGAAAGGTTATCTCTGGATTGTTGTATTTTGGCTTCTCTTAATTTTCTCTTCAGAGTCCTTTCAGGTTCTGGATCTGCTTCCACAAGAATGTTCTTATCCTTGCTCCTGCTCATATGACAAAGAAGAAGGCACAGAAAAATAATAATAATAATAGAGATCCTTTATACCACGTATAGGGATCCCTTTGTGAGTGGAAGAAAAGAGGGGGAGACAAAGAATGTGATGTAAAGGAAGAAACACAACTGTACGGATGGAAGAGATGTGAGATGAGATGTTAGGATATGAATGAATAAATAGAATAGGATGGGGGAGGGATAATTTTCGAAAATTATTTTGAAAAAGAGTTAGTGATTTTTGAAAATAGTTTTTTTTTTTTGAAAAATGTTAGTATTTTCGAAATTTTTTTTTTCTTTTTTTTTTTAAAATTAAAATTAAAAATAATTAGTTAATTAAAAAGAAATTTTTGAAAAAGAGGGAAGATATTTTCGAAAATTAGAGAGAGAGAGTTAGTTAGGTAGTTTTGAAAAAGTTAAGAAACAAACAAAAAGTTAGTTAGTTAGTTGAAACAAATTTTGAAAAGATAGGAAGTTAGGAAGTTAGGAAAGATATTTTTGAAAAGATATTTTTGAAAAAGATAAGATGAGAAGATATTTTTGAAAAGATATGATAGAAATTAGTTTTTGAAAAAGATTTGATTTTTAAAATCTCAATTAATGACTTGATTCACAAGAAATCACAAGATATGATTCTAAAACTTAAAGTTTGAATCTTTCTTAACAAGTAAGTAACAAACTTGAAATTTTTGAATCAAAACATTAATTGATTAGTTATTTTCGAAAATTTGGTATAAAAATAAGAAAAAGATTTTTGAAAAATATTTTTGGAATTTTTCGAAAATAACTAAGAATTTTGAAAAAGATTTGATTTTTGAAAAAGATTTTGAAAAAGATAAGATTTTCAAATTGAAAATTTGATTTGACTCATAAGAAACAACTTGATTTTTAAAAATTTTTGAAAAAGTCAACTCAATTTTTGAATTTGATGAGAGAAAAAGGGAAGGATATTTTTTTGAAATTTTTTTTATTTTTTTTATGAAAAACATGAAAATTATGCAATGCATGAAATTTTTAGATCAAAACAATGAATGCATGCAAGAATGCTATGAATGTCATGATGAACATCAAGAACATATTTTTGAAAAATTTTTAATGCAAAGAAAACATGCAAGACACCAAACTTAGAATTCTTTAATGCTTAGGCACTAAGAATTCAAAAATGCATATGATAAACATGAAAAGACACAAAACAAAAAATCATCAAGATCAAACAAGAAGACTTACCAAGAACAACTTGAAGATCATGAAGAACACCATGAATGCATGAAATTTTCGAAAAATGCAAGATGCATATGCAATTGACACCAAACTTATAATGTGACTCAAGACTCAAACAAGAAACAGAAAATATTTTTGATTTTTATGATTTTCTAATTTTTTTTTGGATTTTTTCGAAGATTTATTGAAAAGGGAAAATAAGGATTCCAAAATTTTTAATATGAATTCCAGGAATCTTGCATTCTTAGTCTAAAGCTTCAGTCCAGGAATTAGACATGGCTCACTAGCCAGCCAAGCTTTCAATGAAAGCTCCGGTCCAAAACACTAGACATGGCCAATGGCCAGCCAAGCTTCAGCAAACATATGAATGTAATTCATTCAATTTTAATCCAAAACCTCAGTCCAAAAGAATTTAGACATGGCTTTGCAGCCAGCCAGGCTTTAGCATGCTTCATGAAACACTAGAATTCATTCTTAAAAATTTTGAATAAAAAATTTTTTGAAAACATTTTTATTTTTTTATTTTTTCGAAAACAGGTGAGAGAATTTTAGAATATTTTTGAAAATTTTTTTTGAAAAGAAAACGAAAAGAAAATTACCTAATCTGAGCAACAAGATGAACCGTCAGTTGTCCAAACTCAAACAATCCCCGGCAACGGCGCCAAAAACTTGGTGTTGTTGCCGGATCAAACTTGGCACTGATGTTACCGGACCAAAAGCTTGCCGAAAACTCAAACAATCCCCGGCAACGGCGCCAAAAACTTGGTGCACGAAATTGTGATGTCCAGGCTCGAACAATCCCTGGTAATGGCTCCAAAGCTTGGTGCTTTGATATTAATTCATAATTGTCACAACTTCGATACAACTAACCAGCAAGTGCACTGGGTCGTCCAAGTAATACCTTACGTGAGTAAGGGTCGAATCCCACGGAGATTGTTGGTATGAAGCAAGCTATGGTCACCTTGTAAATCTCAGTCAGGCAGATATAAAGTGATAATGGTGTTTTCGAGTATTATATAATAAAATAGGGATAGAGATACTTATGTAAATCATTGGTAGGATTTTCAGATAAGCGAATGGAGATGCTTTTCATTCTTCTGAACCTCTGCTTTTCTGCTATCTTCATCCAATCAGTCTTACTCCTTTCCATGGCTGGCTTTATGTGATACATCACCATTGTCAACGGCTACTTTCGGTCATCTCACGGGAAAATGATCCAATGCCCTGTCACGGCACGGCTAATCGTCTGGAGGCATCACCCTTGTCAATGGCTTCATCTTATCCTCTCAGTGAATAATATGCTCACGCACCCTGTCACGGCACGGCTATTCATCTGTCGGTTCTCGATCATGCTGGAATAGGATTTACTATCCTTTTGCGTCTGTCACTAACGCCCTGCAATCGCGAGTTAGGAGCTCGTCACAGTCATTCAATCATTGAATCCTACTCGGAATACCACAGACAAGGTTTAGACCTTCCGGATTCTCTTGAATGCCGCCATCATTCTAGCTTACGCCACGAAGATTCTGGTTAGGAGATCTAAGAGATATTCATTCTAGCTTAATTCATGTAGAACGGAAGTGGTTGTCAGGCACGCGTTCATAAGGGAGAAGGATGATGAGCGTCACACATAATCATCACCTTCATCATGTTCTTGGGTGTGAATGGATATCTTAGAAGCGAAATAAGATGAATTGAATAGAAAACAGTAGTACTTTGCATTAATCTTTGAGGAACAGCAGAGCTCCACACCTTAATCTATGGAGTGTAGAAACTCTACCGTCAAAAATACATAAGTGATAGGTCCAGGCATGGCCGTGTGGCCAGCCCCCATGATCTAAGAACAATGCGTTCAAAGATGATCCTAAGATCCTAAGCTGATCAAAAGATGGTCAAAAAGACTAGTAAAAGGTCCTATTTATAATAAACTAGTCACTAGGGTTTACATGAGTAAGTAATTGATGCATAAATCCACTTCCTGGGCCCACTTGGTGTGTATTTGGGCTGAGCTTAAGTGTAGCACGTGCAGAGGCCATTTGTGGAGTTGAACGCCAGTTTCTGTGCCAGTTTGGGCATTCAACTCTGGTTTTGGATCCTTTTCTGGCGCTGGACGCCAGAATTGGGCAGAAGGCTGGCGTTGAACGCCAGTTTACGTCGTTAATTCTTGGCCAAAGTATGGACTATTATATATTGCTGGAAAGCCCTGGATGTCTACTTTCCAACGCAATTAGAAGCGCGCCATTTCAAGTTCTGTAGCTCCGGAAAATCCATTTTGAGTGCAGGGAGGTCAGAATCCAACAGCATCAGCAGTCCTTTTTCAACCTCTGAATCTGATTTCTGCTCAAGTCCCTCAATTTCAGCCAGAAAATACCTGAAATCACAGAAAAACACACAATCTCATAGTAAAGTCCAGAAATGTGAATTTAACATAAAAACTAATGAAAACGTCCCTAAAAGTAACTAGATCCTACTAAAAGCATACTAAAAACAATGCCAAAAAGCGTATAAATTATCCGCTCATCAACTAACGTGGTTCTTCCTTGCTTCCTTTGTCCTGAAATCAAGAAATTAAAGTGCATCAAAGCTCTATTCCAAGTCATGAGATCATGGATTATCCAATTTGTCATTAAATTCATGCATAATTCTCATGAAATCATGTAAAGTTCACAATGTTTGCTTGAATCAATATGTAAGTGAATATCTACCCAAAACTTGCTTTTTTACTTAAGAAAATGCATGAAACTACCCTAAAACAGTAAAGAAAAGGTCAGTGAAACTGGCCAAAATGCCCTGGCATCATAACACCAAACTTAAAGCTTGCTTGTCCCTAAGCAAGTACTGAAACATAAGAATGATGAATGAAAGAACAAGAGGAACAAGTTCTTATTATAGAAGTAAAGCTCTTGGTTTATGGGGTTTCATGCATAGCAATATAGGTTCATTCCTTTACTGGTTTCCAAGTCCTTCTCATGATTTTGAAATCTTTCTTGATTGCATCCTATGAGATCCTTATTCTTTGATCCTCCCTTTTTTTTTCAGGGTTTATTGCATCCTTAGGCTAAGTGCTCTGTGAGGGGGCGACTCTTTAAAATAAGCTTTCAGCCAACACTCCCGAACCAGTTGGTTCAAGGTGCTAGGTATTGAAACACCCCTAAGGACTTACTCCCTGAAGTCTCTCTCCCCCATACATGCACACCACAGGCACATGGTTTGTTATTTTCTTTCCTTGAGGCCTTGGTGTCCAGCACCTCTTTGGGTTACTAAATGTTCTGTAGCAAGGTTGCTCTTGATAGTGGATTTTTAATTGATAATCCCGGGTTAGTTAACCCAAGTTATCAAGTGATGAAGCACTCCTAAGAACTTATTCATCCAAGCAGATCCTTGGTACAGGATCACCACAGACACATCCCTCAAGATTTAAACCCTTGGTGCCTAGCCTTATTTCTTATTATTTTTCTTTCTTTTTCAAACTCTTATTGTTCTTTTTCTTTTTCTTATTAGGATCTTGTTGTTTGGTTAATCTCATATAATGTGCTTCAAGCATGTAATTCAATGCATAAGTGTCCTTATACCTTACAGGTGAACCAACTTAGCTAACTTATTACCACACCACAGACCTTGAGAACTTACTCCACAATATGAACCCCACTCTGATTTTTTTCTTTTCATAACATTCTTTTTTTTTTAAATTCAAAGGGCAAGCATACAAGTAAGTAAGATGAAAATGAAAACAGGTAACTTGGACAGCACACATATGACAAAGGCAACAGAAAATATTAGAGACAGAATTGAAAATTCCTAAGCTACTATGGAAGCATGTTCTATTTCATACATGATTTTCCTTATTTAGACTTCAAAAAGATAAAACGAAGAGGGAACTCCACCACCTTTTACTCGCGGGGCTGCCCATGCTCTCCCTCTTGTTTGTCCTCTTTATGTCCTTCTTGAGTGCTTGAACCCCCATTTCCCTTGCTCTTTCTAATCAACTTTTTTCAGAAGCCAGCATCTTCCATCTTCTTTTTCAATGTTTCCTTCTGTTGTTTCACTTTCCTTTCCTCTTGTTCTGTTAGATCCTTTTCAACTATATCATATCTGGGGATTACAGAGTGTAAATTATGCATATGCCCAGTCATATAGTTCAACTTGGCTTGAGTGTTTATGCTGAATTCTTCCCTATGTAGTTGTCGTCCTTCATTAAGCATGCTGAACTCGTTGAATGCTTTCGTCTGAGCTAGCTAACGCTGGTTGAGCTCTTGAAGGCATTTATCTTTAAGTTCTTACCTTTCAGTCACTTGATTGATGGCCTGAGTGAGCTGGGAATAGTGTTCCTGTTGCTGCTCCAGTTGTTTTTTCTGCCACTCTCCTTGTTGATTCATCCAGTTAGCAAGTAGTTCTTCCTGATGATCCATCCGTTGGGATTGAAGGTGTAGTTGTTGCTCTTGCCCTTTCATATATCTCCTTGCCAAGTCCTCAATGGCTCCTTGAATGTGGCCCAGGTTTATATTGGTTGGATCATAGTACTCTTCTTGTTGGTATTCTTCTTGATGAGATTCTTCTTGGTGAGGTCCTTCTTGTGATGTTCTTTTCCCTATTTGAGGCCTTCTTTGTTGTTGGGTGGGTGCCACATAAGTTATACGCTGGAGCGTAACTAACCTCCCAGGGTTTACCCAATGTGGATTGCTGTCTTCGAAGACCACCTTGGCTTTCTTACATAATCTCACAATGGTGCTGGGGTACAAAAGCCGAGCACTCAGATCACTCTTTTCGGCTGCCTTTTGGACTCCCTCAGCTATAATTTCATGTACATTGATGTCTCCACCGCTCATAATGCAATGTAGCATGGTAGCTCGAGCAATGTTGACCTCAGAATTGTTTGAGGCTGGGAGAATAGATCTTCTCACAAGCTCAAACCATCCCTTAGCTTCCGGGATGAGGTCTCCTCTTCTGATGAACCGTGGCCTCTTATCTGAATACCTCTCCCAATCTGATCCTATGACACACATGTCATTCACAATTTCTTCAAGCTCATCATTGTCGGGGCCATTACTTATTCTTGCTTGATAACTTAGCTTATCAGAGGGTTGTGATCTCAGACGAAGAGTCCTCATTATAGTATTGGGACTGAAGTCCACCTCTGTTCCTCTTACGTAACTTTTGAAGGTCGGAGCCTTGGTATTGTCTTCTCTGGCAACATTGGCATAGAACTCTTTAATAAGATTTGTATTTATTTTTGTTTCTGGGTTCGTGAGTTATTGCCAACCCCTCTATTCAATCTTCTCTCCAATCTGCAGGCACTCATCATAGTTGAATTGGAATGTCAGCTCTAGCAGTACTTTCTTATGCTTGATACGTTCGAATTAAAGCTCATGGAAAGTGGTCTTGAACCTTCCTTCGTCAAAAGGAATGCTCTCCACTGGTGTCTTTCTGATGCATGGAAACTTGTCTCTTAACAAATTTCCCTCGGCAAGTATACCGAATTATCGTCAAGTAATAACTCACAAAAGAGTGAGGTTGAATCCCATAGAGATTAACGGATTAAGCAATCAATAGTTGATTAATTGTCCTAGTTAGACGGTTCAGATTTGGATGATGAGCAGTAGGAAGTGTAAATGGCATAAAAGTAAAGAAAGCAATAAGGTGTAGAAAAGTAAAATGGCAAGGAAAGTAAATGTAAGAACTAAAATTAAAATGAACATTGGGATCAAGAGATATTGCAATCCTCTGGATCAAGTTCATTCTCATCTCTTCCTCAATCAATGCATTCATTGATCTCCTTGGCAATCTTAAGTGATTGGATCCCAATTCCTTGGCAATCCAATCTCTCTAAGCTTGAACAATTTCCCAATTCCTTGATTTAATTGCTCATGGGAAGAGATGAAGTTTGGTCACTGATTATACCACACACATTCATAGATCAAAGTATTGGTAGGATTAAATATCACAATATCCATCCAACCCCCAACCTAATTCAATGTGAGAGAGCATTTCTAGCATGATTTCCTCATTCCTCTTCCAAGGTTCAGAGGAAATCCAAGTATGAGCAATTTCTCTTCCGAGACAATTACCCAATTGGATGAAGATCGAAAGCTCTCTAGTAAAATCAAGAGAAAAGAAAGAAGAAGAAGAATAAGAACTACAATTGATCCATTGAATCATAATAGAGCTCTCTAACCCAATGAAAAGAGTTAGTTGATCATTGCTCTACCAAAATAGAAAAGAAAGAAAGTGCAGAAAAGTAAAGATGAAGGTTAAAACTGAAAATAAAACTTCAAAGTTCATAAATAAAAATTACAACTAAAACAAAACTACTCCTAAGGAAGAAAAGAAGAGAAAAGGAAGAAGAGTGTAGGACCCACTCCCCTTGGAGTGTGCCAATTCACAGAAGTTCGAATTGGTCTTCACTCTCTCCCCCTTCCTTCAATTCTCCGTTCCAGAATGCTTTCAAAGTAAAAACTAAGGCCTTTTTATAGGCTCTCCTAAATTACAAAATGAAATGAAATTAAAAGTAAATTACAATGAAATGAAAATTAACTATTCTAGATGCTTCTTGTGGCTTTGATTGGTTGACAATTGTGGGCTTGCTTGCTTGAGCTTTGAAGTGGACTTGAGAGGGAAGTGAATCAAATTGAGGTCGAGGGTAACTTGGCGTTATTTCTGCCGTTAGCCACACCAACGCTACAAGTGTGGCGTTAGTGCTAAAGTTAGTGTGGCTAACGTCACACTTGCTACCCAGTTGGTGTTTTGGGGCTCAAAATATGCCTCTAGTTTGTGCTCCAATTTCTTGCCCACTATAGAGTATTATATATCTTTGGAAGGCTCTAAATTTCACTTTCTAACGCAACTGGAATCACCTCAATTGGACCTCTGTAACTCAAGTTATGCTCCTTTGAAGTGGACAAGGTCGCTGGCATAGTCGCTAGCGTTACTGGAAAAAGCGAGTCACAATAACGTTAGCGATCAGGGGTTAATATTGCCAGGTTCTGGAGCTCAAACTTAATGTCCACCCCATACTATTATATATTGTTGGAAAGCCCTGGATTTCTACTTTCCAACGCCTTTGAAAGCACATCATTTGGAGCTCTACAGCTCGAGTTACACTTCTTGGAAGGTGAAGAGGTCAGCTGGCCTTACTACAGGTTGATACCATGTTCATCTTTGCACTTTCGGGGCAGGTTTTCTCCCTCAAATTTAGTTTCCACCATGTAGTTCCATATATGCTTGGAAAGCTCTGGAATCCTACTTTCCAATGCCACTGGAATCACCTCATTTGGAGCTTTGTGGCTCAAGTTATTCTTGTTTGAAGAAGGCATGGTCAGGCTACCAGGTGACATTTTTGCCCACGTTAATGTCCACGTTAGTGTAACTAATGTGGCCATTAACGTGGGTCTTCCTTTGCTTCACAAACGTTAGTGGCACTCACTTTTTCGACTAACGTTGGCGTTTCCCTTTCCTTCCACGTTAGTTCCCACGTTAACGTAACTAACGTGGAAGCTAACGTGGGTCTTCCTTTGCTTTGCTAGCGTTATTTGCACTCACTTTTGCCAATAACGCTGCTCCTTCTTCAAAGTTAATGCCATTAACTTTCTCACTAACGTTGGGGCTTCTCTTTTCTTCCACGTTAGTGCCCACGTTAGTAGAGCTAACGGGGTTGCTAACGTGGGTCTTCTTGCCTTTTTCTAACGTTAGTGGCGTTAACGTTCTCACTAACTTTCCAAGCTTTCCTTCCTTCCACTTTAATGGCCACGTTAGTGGCGCTAACGTAGCCACTAACGTGACTCTTCTCTGCTTCTTTTGGTCTGAAATCAAGCAAACAAAGTGTATCAAAGTAACATACAAGACAAACTTCATTATACTAAGTGTGCTAATAATACCCAAAATCAAAACTTCACTTAGTGTGATCTATTTCATCACATTTACCCTGTATATTAGCTAAAATTCACATATGCTTGAGATTTTGTTTCATGCAGAGATTTTTCATGCTTTTGCTCCTTTATCAACAGAAATTGTATGAAAACTGAATTAAAATCTACTGAAAAAGCATAGAAAAACAGGCCATGATACCCTGGCATCACTTTCCCTTTCGCCTTTTGGAGCTTGATGATGCCATGAGTGACTTTTGATATGTGAAGGTGTTGAAGGGTGTGGATAGCTGATGGAATTCGGCCTCGTTAGGGTAAGGTGTAATTAAGGGAGTGGGTGAGAGTGTCTTTGATGGGGTAAGAGGTGTTGGGTTCCGAAAGTGAGAAGTACAAAGAATGGGAATTGGAATGTGAAGGGGGTACGTAATAAGAACCACTTATATAGAAAAGTGGTGAGTAAATGAAAGGTGTGGATTGATGGTGTAGGCTTATGATGAACGGATGGGGTTTAGCATGGGATGGTCACAAGGATCATCACTTTTATGATGGGGTTGGTTCAGTCTCCAAGGGTATTATTCTTCTAATGTTGCATGACAACATTTCCCAATGCATTCCCCTTGAAGACATGTGTATAGTCCCCTTTTGTGAAGTGGCCGAACCCTTCTTCTTCAATTATCCCATCAATTCCTTCCAATCTTCTTTTCATTTCTCCTACAAAAAAAAGGAATGCAATTAATAACTTTTTGGATAATGGCGGCAAAATTTAAAAAGAAAGAATACTACTTTTTAAAATTTTTGTTTTTAAATGACTAAGTGCTATTCATGAATGCAAACCAACTGACTATTTAGTTATCCATGTATGCAACATTGGTGACACCAAACATAGTTTGTGGCCATGTGGGGTAAAAAGATTTGTTCAAGGTTCTAAGAGTGACATGATATGAATTACATTCATGTCCTCTTAGTGTGCCTTGAACACCAAACTTGTTCTTCACTATATGTTGCATAAAAGGATTCATTCAAGTATATGTCAAAGTTGATTTGGAATTCATGAACCTTCCATTATTAACTACTTTAAAAGCATATAAAACATAGGTTGCCTCCCATGAAGCGCTTCTTTAGCGTCACTAGCTTGACGTTCTGCCTTTGTCAGGGTGGTTGGTAATGCTTCAAATCTTTCCCCCTCATAGTGAATCTATCTCCATTGGCTTCGTTAAGGATCTCCACATGTTCTAATGAGAGAATTCTATTGATGGTGAAAACTTTAGGCATCTGAGATGGGATAGTGGGGAGATGAGGTGGGATAACTGGGAGATAAGCTGAGATTACTTTATCCCCTGGAGAGAAATCCTCTGTAGGGATCTTCATGTTCCTCCATCTCCTTGGTGCCTTCTTCTTTGTTTCTTTTAATGTTGCCTTGCTCTTTGTGGCCTCTTTTTCCAAGAAAATTTTGTTGTTGGTCTCATATGACTCTGGTGGTTTTGGTTCCTCTTGGATTTCCTTTAGCTGTGGTACCTTCTGACTGTTTTGCTTACCAGCCAAAGGGATTCCCAGGTGTACAGTTTGTGTTTCAATGTTTGTTTCTTCCACCAGTGCCTTGTCGTGATCTTCCCTTGGTTCCTTGTTTTCTTGATCTGCTTCTTGTGAGGGTTTGAAGACATTGAATGCGAGTTATTCATCATGTATCCTCAGTATTAACTCTCCTCGCTCTACATCTATAAGCGCTCTGGCTGTAGCCAGAAATGGTCTTCCCAATATGATTGGATGGAGGTTACTTTCTTCCATTTCCAATATGACAAAGTCTGTGGGAAGGAAGTAGTTCCCAACCTTTACCAATACGTTTTCAACCACTCCTATTGCTTGTTTTTGAGTTTTGTCAGCCAGCCTGATGACTACGTCTGTGGGCATTAGCTCATTGATCTGCAGCTTCTTTATGAGAGATAGAGGCATTAAATTAATGCTTGCTCCCAGATCACAGAGTCCCTTATCAATTACTGTTTCTCCTACAGCACAAGGGATGTGAAAACTCCCGGATCCTTCCTTTTTGTATGCAACTCCGATTGAATGAGAGCACTGCACTCCTTATTCATCACTATTGTTTGCCTTCCTTTGAGTGAGCTTTTCCTGGTCAGCAGCTCCTTCATGTACTTAATGTATGAGGGAATTTGTTGGAGAGCTTTGATAAATGGTATGTTTACATGAAGAGATGCAAACATATCAAGGAATTTTGAGTATATTCTCTTTTCTACACCACCCTTGAGTCTTTGGGGAAAAGGTGCATAGAGTTTTTAGAATCTCCTTCTGTGTAACTTTGGTTTCTTGGTGACCCTCTTCCTAATTCTCTGGTAAGGTGTCTCTAGGTTGTTCCAAGGGTTTGTTCAGCTCTTCCTCAGTCCCCCTATCAGTTATAGCGACCATCTTGCATTCTTCCTATCTTACTTTCTTTGCTTCACCTCTCGGGTTTTTCTCTGTGTCACTTGGGAAGTTATCAATAGGTTTGGGAATCTTCTCAGAGAGGTATCCTACTTGAAATTCTAGCCTCTTGATGGTGTCTCCCTGGTTTTTGATATTGGCTCGCACCTCCTCCTTGAACACCTTGTTATCTTGGATTTCCTTACATATGCCTTCAAGTAGAGTTTCAATCCTTGAGAGTCTATCTTCGGATAATGGTGAGTTGAGATTGGAGGGATGAGAAGGGCCATTTTGGTTTTGATATGGATGTTGAGAGGTGTTGTTAGGTGGGTGCTGATATGATCTCTGTGTGGAATGTTGGTGAGCTGCATTGTTGTTGGGGTTGTGACATCTCTGATCTTGGCCTTGATCTTGTTGATTTTCCCACCCAAAGTTTGGGTGGTTCCTCCAACCAGGATTATAAGTTTTGGAGTATGGATCATGGGTCTGCCTAGGTGAGTTTCCAATGTAGTTGGCTTGTTCCTGATAATCCTCTACCTCTGCATTCACTCCTTCTTGAGCTGCTGATGAGGTAGTGATTGCTGCTACTTGGTTCCTTTCCATCTTCTTGGTAAGGTCAGCCAGCTGCTTGGTGATCATCTTGTTTTGAGCCAGCAGTGCATCCACGTTATTTAGCTCCATCACTCCTCTAGTGTTGCCTCTTTTAGAAGCATAGAAGTAGTCATTCTCAGCTACAGTCTCAATGACATCTATGGCTTCTTCAATGGTCTTCTTCTTGTTCAGAGATCCCCCGGATGAGTGGTCTACTGCCTTCTTTGATTCATAAGAAAGACCTTCATAGAAAATGTGTAACTGCACCCATTCATTGAACATATCTGATGGGCATCTTCTTGTCAAGTCCTTAAACCTCTCCCATGCTTCATAGAGAGTCTCACCATCTTATTGCCTGAAGGTTTGTACCTCAGCTCTCAACCTGTTAATTCTCTGAGGAGGGTAGAATCTCGCTAAGAATTTATTCACCATATCTTTCCAGGTTGTTAAACTCTCCTTCGGGAAAGATTCCAGCCATTTAGATGCTTTGTCCTTGAGTGAAAAGGGGAACAAAAGCAATCTATAGGTGTCAGGATGAACACCATTAGATTTTACAGTATCACATATCCTCAGGAAGGTGGTTAGATGTTGATTGAGGTCTTCTTGGACACTTCCTCCGAATGAACAGTTGTTCTGAACAAGGGTGATGAGCTGTGGCTTTAGTTCAAAGTTATTGGCATGTATGGTAGGCTTTTGGATGCTACTTCCACATTTTCCTGGGTTTGGATTTATATAAGATCCTAAGACTCTTCTCTCTTGTCCAGCATGATGCACTGGACCTTCTCTGCCATGGTTATGAGCCTCTTCTTCATGATGGTTCTCCATATTCTCATCCATGTCTGGTTCAAAATACTCCTCTTCTTCCTCGGCACTAACAACTCTCTTTCCTCTTGCTTCCCTCCTTAGTCTAAGGAAGGTCTTCTCAGGTTCAGAATCAAAGGAAGTTGAAGCCCCGCTTCTTCTACCTATCATACAACCAACAAGGCACAAGCAAGAAGGAGACAAATGCAGGAAGTATTCTTGTCAGAAATGCTGTTAGTGTGAGTGATGCAATATATCAAACAGTTAGTGGGTTAGTGAACTGAATTGTAATAAATAAGAAAACACCACAAACGGGTAAGGGGTAAAGGAAAGAAAAATAACTAAAACTGAAAGTAAATCACTCAAACAGAAATTAAATCAAACAAAAAAAATGCTCAATCTAGTTATCCACCAATTTAATCATTGTTGATACAAAATCAATCTCCGACAACGGCGCCATAAACTTGATGCATGGAAACTTGTCTCTTAACAAAATTCCCTCGGCAAGTATACCGAATTGTCGTCAAGTAAAAACTCACAATAGAGTGAGGTCGAATCCCACAGGGATTGATTGGTCAAGCAACTTTAATCAGAGGAATGTTCTAGTTGAGCTAAGTAGAAATTGAGTTGATATTTGCAGAAACGTAAATGGCGGGAAAGTAAATAACAGAAAATGTAAATGCTGGAAATAAAGAGCAAAATGTAAATGGCAGAAAGTAAATTGCAGAATCTTAAATGGGGATTTGAGGAAATGAACATAAAAGTAAATGGCAGAAAGTAAAAAGAATGGGTAAGATCAGAAATGGGGGATTCATTGGGCTCAGGAGATGTTGTATTCTCCGGATCAAGTTCATTCTCATCTCTTCCTCAATCAATGCATTCATTGATCTCCTTGGCAATCTTAAGTGATTAGATTCCAATTCCTTGGTAATTCAATCTCTCAAATCTTGATCAATAGCCAATTCCTTGGTCTAATTGCTCATGAAAAAAGATGAAGTATGGTCACTGGTTATTCCCAAATCAAAGTGTTGGTAGGATTATATGTCACTATATCCATCCAAACCCTAATTTGGTCCAACATGAGAAAGCATTTCTAGCATGATCTCTTCATTCCTCTTCCAAGGTTCCAAAGAGATCCAAGTATGAATAGCTCCTTTTCCAAGACAACTACCCAATTGGATGAAGATTGAAAGCTTTCTAGTAAAATCAAGAGAAAAGAAAGAAGAAGAACAATGAAAACTATTATTGATCCATCAAATTACAACAGAGCTCCCTAACCCAATGAAAGGGGTTTAGTTGTTCATAGCTCTGGGAATGGAAAGCATAAATTAAAAGTACATACTAAAAAGCTAAAACTAGAAGTTACAGAGAAAGTAAAATATATCGAGTGTAGTTCTCCAAAATGCCAAAAGGTTTTTTTCACTAGTTCAAAACTACTCCTATATATACTACTCTTATGATTTTCTAGTTGGCTTCTTCAAGTCTTGGATATGGGCCTTTGGATCTTTAGTTGAAGCAGTTACAATCTTCAGTGGGCTCAGCTTTGCTTGCAGAGAAAGTGTGAGTAAGGCATGGACATTAGTTAGGACGTTAGTGGTGTTAACGTTAAGTGAAAGTGTGGGTTCGAGAACATTAGTGACGATCACCTTTTTCACTAACGTTCCAAGTCAAAATTGATCCACGTTAACTTCAACGTTAGTGGCACTAACGTGACCACTAACGTTGCCTCTTGGTCCTTCGCAAACGTTATTGGCATTCACCTTTTCCAATAACGTTGCTTATTGCCCCCTTTCCCCACGTTAGAGTTCACGTTAGTATAGCTAACGTGACCTTTAACGTAGGCTTGCCTAATCTTCGAGAGCGTTAGTGACACTTACCTTTGTCACTAACGCTCCAAACGCCCCTCCTTCCCACGTTAGAGTTCACGTTAATTAGATTAACGTGACCACTAACGTGGTGGTGATTGCCATCTCCAACGTTAGTGACAAAGGTGAGTGTCACTAACGTTGGTCCATCAATTCTTCTTCCACGTTAGCTTCCACGTTAACGTAATTAACGTGGCAACTAACGTGGGCAATAGTGACTTAATAGTGGCTTAATCCAACGTTAGTGACAAAGGTGAGTGTCACTAACGTTGGCAATTCCTTGTTCCTTCCATGTTAGAGTTCACGTTAATGTGATTAACGTGACTCTTAACAAGGCCAAGTGTGCCCCTTTTTCCAACATTAGTGGTATTCACTTTTACCACTAACGTTGGAGCTTCACTTCTCTTCCACGTTAGCTTCCACGTTAACGTAATTAACGTGGCAACTAACGTGGGCTATAATGGCTTTCGAAGGCGTTTTTGGCGATCACTTTTCTCATTAACGTTGCAAGCTAGCTCCCATTCCACGTTAGTGGTCACGTTAATTAGACTAACGTGGCTACTAACGTGGTTCTTCCTTGCTTTCTTTGTCCTGAAATCAAGCAATTAAAGTACATCAAAGCTCTATTCCAAGTCATGAGATCATGCATTATCCAATTTGTCATTAAATTCATGCATAATTATCATGAAATCATGTAAAGTTCACAATGTTTGCTTGAATCAAGATGTAAGTGAATATCTACCCAAAACTTGCTTATTTACTTAAGAAAATGCATGAAACTACCCTAAAACAGTAAAGAAAAGGTCAGTGAAACTGGCCAAAATACCCTGGCATTTGTAGCGCCGAAGTATTGTTTTACTCCATATTCAAGAAGATGCAACTTAGCGACAAAGCACTGCAACCTTCAACCAAAGAATTGGTAGGATTCTCCAGAGAAAGAGTCCTTGTATTAGGTTATGTATGGTTGAAAACGATGCTAGGGGAGTCTCCAAACTCAAAACCCTAGATATTCAATTTCTAGTAATTGATTGTGCTAGACCTTATAATATTATTTTTGGATGCCCGCCTCTTAACTCTTTTGGAGCCATTATCTCTACGGTTCACCTTTGTGTCAAGTTCTCTGTGTAGGATAACATAGTGGCAACAGTCTATGCCAACCACAAAGAAGCTAGACAATGTTACAATGCAGGTTTAAAGGCCATTTCATAGCAGACCATCCCAAGAGTCCACTCTTTATATAACATAGAGAATATTCCAACCTTGGCCGAGTTAGACCCGAGAAGCAATAACAGCCGCCCTGCCCCGACAAACAACCTTGAAAAGATACGAGTGGGGAGAGCTGACCAATGTACTAATATCGGTTCTGTTTTCTCAGCAGGAACAAAACAAGATCTGATCGAAATCCTCGAGTCTAATTCCGATCTTTCTGCAGCACACCCACGGACATGCTGGGGATTGATCCGAACTTCATATGCCACAAGCTAGCGATTAATCCCAACATCCGACCTATAAGACAAAAGAAGAGAAACTTGGGCACTAAAAAATGAAACGCAGCAATGGTAGAAACACAAAAATTACTTGATGCATGTTTCATCCGAGAACTTCATTTCTCATCATGGGTAGCAAACATAGTGATGGTGAATATTGACAGATTGGTAGACAACACCTCAAGATACCAAGTACTGAGTTTCATGGATGCCTATTCCAGCTACAATCAAATATTAATGCACCCTGATGACGAAGACAAAACAACATTTGTAACCGACCAAGGTAACCTTTGTTATAAAGTCATGCTTTTTGGGTTGAAAAATATAGGAGCCACCTACCAGTGATTAATGGACAAGATCTTCAAAGATCAGATCGGCAAAAACATTGAAATATATGTCGATGATATGGTAGTCTAATCAAGCTCTGAGTAACAACATAAAGCCAACCTTAATCAAATTTTCTAACAACTCTGAAAGTATAATATGAGGTTAAACCCAGATAAGTGCGCATTCAGAGTACATGGAGGCAAATTCCTCGGATTCTTACTAACAAATAGGGGAATAGAAGCCAACCCTGACAAATGTCAAGCCGTGATACAAATGCAATCACCTCGGTTAGTCAAGGAAGTGCAACAACTAACAGGTCACCTAGCAGCCTTGTCTTGATTCCTACTTGCAGTCACCGCCAAGTCATACCACTTCTTCAACACTCTGAGAAAGGCCAAAAGGTTTGTCTGGAGAGACAAGTGTGAAAGAGCCTTCATAGAATTCAAAAACCTTCTGTGATCACTGATGATGGCCGAAAGTGGGTTAGGAATTTTTCTCAAAATAGAATTGGCATTGCAAGTATAGTTCCAAACCCACAATCAACCAACATCAAAGTTTAACTCAAAGATCGTCACAATTCAAACCAAAATAACCGGGAGTTTTAAGTCCCGGGTCGTTCTCCTTAGGAATTGCAATTAAGTGTCATATTATTGGCTATGAGATCAAGGGGGTTTGAGATTGCAAGAAGTTATATAAGCATGCAAGGGAATTAAAGCTCAAAGCAAGTAAATCAAAAATAGAATTCAAGTGGCAAAAAGGACTCTTGGCAAGGATTGGGGAATTGAGGATTCCTATTCTAGTCATGGACCACAAACATGGTAATTGCGAGAATTAATCCCAATTAGTCTATCCTAACATCGAGGATAAGTCAAAAGGGCATAATTGATCTCAATCCATAAGTCCTAGTCAACTCACTAATTAACTTAGTGAAAGACTAGCGTCAATGGAAACTGATAAACCATTATTTTATGATTTATATTGTGTTCAATTGTGTAGTTTTATCAAATCTTTACCCACTTATTCATATGATTAGCATGTATTTACAATTCCTTCACAAAAATTACTCCATGGTTGAAAACTTGCTTCCTAGAGACTTTTAATTATGTATTTTAATTCTCTTTTATCCCATTCGATGCCGTGATCCATGTGTTAAGTGTTTCAGGCTTCATAGGGCATGAATGACTTGGAAATTGGAGAGGAGGCTTGCAAAAATGGAAGGAACACAAGAAACTAAGGAGATGACCAGCGGGCAATGACGCGAGCACATGGCCCACGCGAACGCACAAAATGGAGAATTCGCAACGATGCGGACGCGTGCCTGACGCAAACATATCGATTGGAATCTGCACGAGTAACGCGAACACGTGAACCACGCAAACACGTGACAAGGAAAATCGCTGACTGACGCGAACGCGTGGACGACGCATATGCGTCACCTGCGCGATCTGCAAAAATAACAGAATACGCTGGGGGCGATTTCGGGCTGCTTTTTGACCCAGTTTTTGGCCCAGAAACACAGATTAAACCTAGGAAACATGCAGAAACTGAAGACACATCCACACACATTCAGATTCATCACATTAGGATTACTCTTAGTTTCAGATCTGAGTTTTGAGAGTTGCATTACATTGATAGTTTATGCTTTTGTTTGGATTTTTGGATGCTGAGAGTCATTACCTCTGTTGAAGACATTACTTTAGTTTGTTTCCTCATTCCCCTATTTTTAATTAGTTACTCATTGATTCTGTTCAGATAATTATGTTGCGTTTTGAATTTATTAATATACAGAGTTATTTTTATTTTAATTAATTTTAATTCTCTATTTTATTTCATTTAATTATGTCTTCTCATATTTTTATGATTATTAATTTCATGTCAATGGAGTAGAATTTCTACTTGACATGGGGGTTGATTAAGAGGTGATACCTGAGTTGGAATGCTCAAGTGCTTGGTTAAACTGGACATTGTTAGCTAATTCCATACCTACTAACACTAGACTTCCCCAAGGGAGAGAGCTAGGATCTGAGGGTAAGAGTTATTTCAATCACCATACTTTCCCTTATTTAGTAAGGGGTAATCGAGTGAGAACAACAACCATTTTACACCACACTTGAGAAGATCCCAACAAGGATAGAAGTTCCACTTAATTATTCCCCCAGTCAAGACCTTTTATTTAGAGTACCCATAATCATTCTCAGTTTAATTTTATTGTTTCAATTTTTAAGCATTTTAATTACTCATTATCAAAATCAACTTTCTGAAAATTTTCTGATTAATAAAATAGCACTCTTTTCTGCAACTCGTTGGGAGACGACCTAGGACTCATACTCCCAGTATTTTATTTCTAAAATTTGTGACAACCTTTTTTAAATTGGTGAGGCAAATCTTAGCTGGTTAAGAGCTATACGTGCAACGCTGTCTCTTAATTGAAATCTCTAAATTGGTTAACTTCTGCCACGCATCAGAAACCAAACCAACTAACAATCCTAACACAATATGAAATGGACATCCATAACTCAAGTTCACCTAATCACCCAATTCCAAGTCAAGAATGTGAAAAACTATACAAAAACTATAAGATACATTTTATCAAACACCTAGCATGCATAAAAGGGAAAATATCATAAAATGCAATAATAATAAAATCTATAACTACCAATTGTAATAAAATGATAACAATAACTCAAATAAACATCAAAGAAACATAAAACATTAAATTGCATTATTGAAACCAAAATTGACAAGAGTATTCATAAACTAAAAATGACAAAATTGAGAAAATGACAAAAGAAATTAAGAAGATCAAGACAAGAAAGCATAGAAACATAAATGAAACTACATTAAAGCAATAATTAAAATCTGAAATTAAAAAGAAATTAAGACAAAAATCCCAAATTCTAGAGAGAAGAGGGAGCTTCTCTCTCTAGAAAAACAAGTTAAAATATGTAAAAACCTAAACCTAATTGCTCCCCCCTTCATCCTTCTTCAATTTGGCTTAAAATAAATTCAGAAATGAGTTGGATTTGGCTCCAAAAGCCCAAAAATTGCTGTCAGTGAGTTGCAATTAATGAGGTCATGTAACGACCCAATTTTCAATATGTCTAGATCATACCAGAAACTGAGCGCTACCAATTTGTCTTCTTAATTATTATCTATTATTTATCATATGAGCCTGATTTATTGTTAAAAGCGTAGTTAATTTGCGAGGTATTTTTTTTTTTTGAAAATATTTAGATTAATAGACAATATCATTTATTATCAATTCACAAATAATAATAGATAAAACAGTTATAAACAACCACACATAAATACATCACAAGTAGTTGACAACATTCGGTGATTCAGCCTTTATTAGAATATAGACTGTTAGTTAGAACACCCCTAGATATAGAGAAATAATATCTATATACATGTATATACATACAACATCCCAGGTCCTGACCTGTTCAAGAGGTCCCTAAGCTGGCACCTAGGCTAGCCTAGACTCTATACTCACCTAGTCCCTCTAAACTACTAAAGCGAGGGAAAGTATGTTCTAGGTCTTCAAAACTCAAGTCAGGTGGAATGTCATCAAAAGATAGAACATCATCTGCTACTCCTCTGCACGATCAGACTTTTCCACAGAACGTCTCTCTGGTACCTCATGAAGTAGCCACACAATAGGAATCTCGTACACAGGATTTAGGTTAAAGTGCACATACGAACGGGGTGCAGATGTTGGCTGGTCTCACAGTATATACATATAATCAGAGAACGATATTCACCCTAGACTCAGAAGACTATCTAGAGCAGAATCCTCTTCTTGCGAACGGTCATCAGCGAACTATGGTAAGGTACTCTTACTTCCATCTGAAGGGGGAAGGGAGAGAGAAGGGGTAAGAACTGGGGAGTTCTTAGTAGGGTCGGGGTTATTAGTTACGTTCATTAATTCTATGTTGTTTAGCAGACTATTAACAGAATACAAAGAAGCAGTAATTAGAAAACACAAATAAGTAGAGAAGATAGAGAAAACAGATAGCAGAACACAAACAGAAGAATACAAGAAAATAACACAAGCGCAGAGAATGGAATACAAACAAGGAAAGCATACATTCATACCACAATCATAACAAAGGAAATGCGCAACCAAGTATGATGCATGTCTAGCCCTAGCGCAGGTAATGAGCTCATCTGTCGGTTTCTACCCGCTCCCGACGTAACACGAAGCAGCTGAAACGGGTATGGTTTTCCAGTCAGCATAGGTACAGTTCTCACTAACTGACATATACGTCATATCCTGTGTAAGCAAACTCTGCCTTACAGGTGGCGGCATTCCAGCCGTGTATGAAATCATATTCTCTGTAAGCAATCCTTGCCTTACAGGTGCGGCATTCTAGCCGTGTATGAATTAATATCCTCTGCAAGTGATCCCAGGTTATCAGTTGCAGGTACAGCTCTCAATAGCTGTGTAACACTGGAAAACGTTCTGTGGTCGTACCACTATCTATCTGACTGCCTTCACGCAGCAGATCATTACATAATCATTCTCATTATTCATCATCATTTTCACATTCTTATGCAGTACCTCTTTCTTTCTCTGTTCAATCATACTGTACAAACTTTACATCTTTCGCTTTTACAATATCCTCGCTCAAACCATTTCTCTTTATCATATTATTCTTTTATCTTTGTATCTCTTTACTTTACTCTGGTTACTCTGTACTCTGTGTTACTTTATTCTGCTCTGATTTCTCTGTTTAACATGTGTATTTAAAGCTTATGTAAATTTCGGTATGAATAGTTAGCCTGTCCCAGGTATAGGTTCATTAAGTCTATACCGAAACAGTTTAAATTTTCATATAATACCTAACCCTAGTCGCAACGCAAGTACTAACTAAGTTGCCCTAGTTCGTTCACTAGTCTCTGTCTGTTTTTCTGTCATTAAAATTTTACAGACTTTTTCTTTGGTTTTTATATTTTCTTTAACTTCTTATCTTTTCTTTATCTTTGCCTCACTAACATGTCATTACCACTCCCTAAGTGTTTTATGAAGGTACTTATGAGATTCTGCACTTAAAGTTGTCTTTCTAAAGCTTTTACAAAAAACTGCCTTTTCGCATTATTTTATTATTTTTATTAAAATATTATTTTTAATTAAATATTATTATTTAATAATTTATTATTATTTATTATTTTATTAATATATTTTCGAAAATTAACTTATCTTTTACTTTTAACCTTTAAAATTCACTTTTTACCACCCGTAACTTTAATATTTCTACTTTTACCACCCTAACTTCCAGAAATTACCATATAACCCCTTAAACACCAAAAATTTTACTTCCTTGCCCTTTCTAAGATCTAAAAGGTGTTCTTCAATGTTCTTCACCACACTCAAAGTGTTCTTCGTGTTCTTCGTATATTCTTCGAATTCTTTCTCTTTTTTTACCCGTTTTTCAGTCTTTTCAGCAACCGATTTTTACCAAAATTTAAAATAAATTTCCAGCCACTAAAACCCCATATTTTCTACATAATTTAACACAAATTTAACCTCAATTTAAGCTCTAGGGTTTCGTTTTCCAGCAGCCACAAGAACACACATTCATAGCTTGAATTTCATCAAATTTTCACCAAAATTTCAACAAGAATTACTCATACAAACAATCAATTTCAAGCACAGCCAAACCATATCATAATCACACAACTCAAACACAATCAATCAAGATTAAATTCATCAATCCCTACCTGGTTTTGCTGCTCCTAATTCGGTTAAACTTTCAGGTGGTCCTTAAGCACTTTTTCCTCCTAAATCACATCAAGAACAACTTTAAATCCAAAAACTCTCAACTGACCAAATCTCACTCAGTATGTTAGGAAGAGATATCTCACCTTAGACTTTCTGGAAATTCACGTTTCTTGGCCCTCAAGTCAAGTTAAGCATGATTCCTAAGGAAGAACATCAAGAAAACATATGTTTTGCATGGTTTTCCTTGAAAACCGAATTGAAATGGGAGGGAGACAGCCATCTCACCTTATTTCGATCCTTGATAAGTTACATGGTTATGTATAGGAAGAAGAGAGGATCATTTTGGTGAAATCGGAGTTTTGATTTGAGTTTTAGTTCAGAAGAAATCAAGCTTTGAAGATTAAGTGTTCATGAAAGTTTCTCTCTTTTCTCTCTTGTTATTTTCGGCCAAAATGATGAAATGAGACAGCCTTGGAGGTCTTGGGGGTGTAATGTGAGTTGTGATTGGTTGGCTTGGAGGTGGATTAAAATAATATTAAAATATCTCTGGTGTACAACTACTAAAACTAGGTGTATCGGAATACTTGTAAAAACATCTCTAAAAATTATTTTCTGAGCTACTAGCATAAATGACACTAGTAACATATTTATTATGAGAATAGAACATGTATAATGAGGCCTTAGCATTGCTAAATTCATCAGAGAGTGCTGGTGCTAAGCTGCACCAGTAAACTGTAAACCCGGTTAAATCGATTTTCTGTTTTTAACAAAAACAGACCAGGTAATCTTATAATATCATTCAAGTATTTTCTAATACTAATATAATGATAATATTATAATATTATCTCTCTCCTCTCATGAATCGAGTCCGGTTCGTCAAACAGAGACTATTTACGAAAATTAGAATCAAAACTGCCAACCGATACGGTTCAAAAACAAGGTTCTTCGCGATTGCATTATCGAGCTTGCCTCAGAGGAGGTTCTAACTTAAGGATGACATAATGATAATGAGGATTGAGATGCTTGATGATATAACAGAGGTGTTCCCTTTACTGATCTTCTGGAGAAATCCGTACTTTCAGAAAAGATCTCATGTACTCGAAAATCAGGGTTGTTACATTCTACCCTCCTAAAAGAAAATTTTGCCCTCAAAATTTCAGTTACCTGAGAACAGATGCGGGTAATCAGCTCTCATCTTATCTTCCAATTCCCAAGTGTGCTCTTCTTCTCCTCTTGGTTCCCATGCTACTTTGACAAAGCGAACAGTCTTGCCTCTTAGCTGCTTATCACTTCTTTCTACGATCTGAACTGGTGATGCTTGATATGTCAAATCATTTTATAACTATACTGTTTTTGGTTGTGAAACGTGACTCTCATCGGGAACATATTTCTTAAGTTGCGAGACATGAAAAAAAACATCATGAAGGTTTGATAAATAAGGAGGAAGGGCTATTTGATAAGCTACTAGACCGACTCTTTTAAGTATTTGGAAAAGTTCTATGTATCGTGGGTTAAGCTTTTTAGTCTTAACGGCTCTACCTATTCCAGTAATCGAAGTTACTTCTAGAAAGACATGGTTTCCCTCACTAAACTCTAAGGGTCTACGTCTATTATCGGCATAGCTCTTTTGACGGCCTTGTGCTGTCTGGATCTTCCGACGAATCTTTTTTATCTTCTCAGTAGTTTCTTACACTAAGTTTGGACCTAAGACACTAGCTTTCCCATCGTCATTCCAACACAATGGTGTCCGACATCTTCTTTCGTAGAGAGCTTCGTATGGTGCCATCCCGATACTTTATTGGCAACTGTTGTTGTAGACAAATTCAACCAACAGCAAATACTTATCCCAGCTGCTTTGGTTATCTATCATACATAATCGTAACATGTCTTCTAACGTTTGGATTGTCTGCTCTGATTATCCGTCTATCTGAGGATGGTATGCTATACTCGTGTGCAATTCTGTTTCCAACGCTTTCTGAAAAGCTCCCCAAAATCTAGTAGTAAACCTTGAAACTTGATCTGAGACAATTTACAAAGGTATCCCATGTAGTCGTACGTTTTCTTGAATATATATTCGTTCCAGCCTTTCTAAAGTATAGTCAACTCGAATCGGAAGGAAGTGCGCTGACTTTGTCAACCTATCCACAATTACCCAGATGGTATCGTATCCTGTTGAGGTCCTTGGCAATCCCGTGACAAAATCCATAGTAATTTGCTCCCATTTTCATTGTGGTATTTCTAAGGGTTGCAGGGTTCCTAACAGCTTCTGATGTTCCACCTTCATCTTCTGGCAGGTTAAATATTTTGAGACATAATCAGCTACTTCTTTCTTTAAGCCCGGCCACCAGAACATTCGTTTCAAATCTCGATACATCTTTGTCACTCCAGGATGCATAGAAAATCTACTTTGGTGAGCTTCAGCAAGAATCTTTTGTCGCAATTCTCCAGAGTTAGGCACACAAATTATGTTCTTGTACCTCTATAGGCCACTACGATCCTGTCTCATAGCTTCTGGTTCTTCTGTGTTCATCCGTCTCAGCATCGTCATCATTTCTGAGTCCTGTGCTTGTGCTTGCTGAATACTAATCTTAAAATCTGGTGTTATACGCAATTTGGCCAAACGGACTCCACTTGACGTCTCAGTCATAGCCAACTTAAGGTCCTCAAATTCCGTAAGTAATTTTTCTTCCTGTATCATCATCCAAGAGATACTCAAATTCTTCCTACTTAAAGCGTTTGCCACCACGTTCGCTTTTTCTGGGTGATAACTTAATTTGAAATCATAGTCCTTCAAAAATTCCATCCACCTTCGCTGTCTAGAATTCGCACTTTAATAGTTTATCATATAACTTCCGAGTCCTCAGTGTCTACAATACAGTCCTTAGATGCTCTTCATGCACTCTTTCTGTCTTCGAATAGATGAGAATATCGTCTATGAAAACTACTACAAACTGATCAAGGTACGGACGGAAAATACGATTCATGTAATCCATGAAAATCGTAGGAGCATTAGTTAGTCCAAACGACATAACCGTATACTCATAGTGACCATAACGAGTCCCTAAATACAGTCTTCGGTATATCTGATTCTTTCACTCGAATCTAGTGAAAGCTCGATCGCAAATCAATCTTCGAGAACACAGTTGCACCTTCCAATTGATCCATCAAATCATCTATCCGTGGAAGTGGATACTTGTTCTTGATAGTGTCTTTATTTAGCTGTCGGTAATCTATGCGAAGTCTGATTCTACCGTCCTTCTTCTTTACTAGCAATACTGGAGCTCCCCAAGATGATGCACTAAGACAAATAAATTCCTTTCCAAGTAGCTCATCCAACTACTTCTTCAACTTTGCAAGTTCCAGTGGTGACATCCGGCACGGTGCTATGGAAATCGGTCCAGTTCTAGGTACTAGTTTAATGTTGAATTCTATCTCTCACTAAGGAGGAAACTCAGGTATGTCGTCCAGAAAAACATCAGGAAATTCCTTCACCACTCGGATTCGTTCTAAGCTTAGTTTACTGTCATTCGAGCTAGCCACTAATAGAACGTACCCCTCATAATCCCTCCCGTCTAAGGTAACTCTTACAGAATTCAAATATAAGGTGTGGGACTGATGCTCTCTCCAAGGGTGTATTGGTAAATTTCTCTTTAATAACACCTCGTTGTGAGTATAGCTTTACCAACAACAATCCTTGGGAGATCAAATTTAGAAGAGGGATCTGGTTGTCACAAGTTCAACCCCAATAGAAATAACCGAAGTATTCAAACCTCGGGTCGTCTCACAAGGAATGGGCAAACATGTACTTCGACATTGGTTAGAAATCCGGGGTTGTGAGTTATGAACATGAAAATAAATGGAAAAACTTAACAAGCAAGTAATCTTAAATTGCAATAAACGAATTCAACTACGTAAGCAAAAATTAAGCAATTCCAATGAACAAGGAATATTCTACTTAATTCTACCTTAAACTAAACGAATAACTATAACTAAGACAATTGAAATTGGAAATTGGTTTTCGAATATGAATAACAAAAATAACTCTTGGCTATGCATGGGAATTGGAATCACAATCCTTGTCCAACGACTACATCTTGACAATTATGAGAAACCAAGCTCATTAAGTCTACTCTCAAGTCTTAAGTACGTGATGTCTACTCCTAGACTTGAAGTACGTCAAATGACCCTGATCACATCAACCCATAAGTCCCAACCTACCTACTAATCAGATTAGTAGTGGGTTGGCGTCAATGAGTATCAAATTGACCACCTAGGGCTCCCAAATCATCAAATCCATTAGACCCAATGACTCAAGTTTACCCAATTCCCTTGACCTAGGCCAAGAGTGAGAAGGAACTACTCCATAATCAAAGTGAACAATTCATCGAACACTTGGTAAGCACTAACAAAAGACATGTTCAAAATAGCAATTAAATTGAATTCTACAAAAACCCACTAACAATTATCAATGTACAATCAAACAATCAACAAGAGTAAACATAGAAATCATCAATGTAACATCAACAAAACAAGATCCACAACATTCATGAAATGGGTAAAAATGACAATTGGCAAGAATCATAAAACTATCACTAGATATAAGCAAGATTTTAGCAAGGAATTTAAATTGAACAATTAAAACTGTAATCAACAAAATCCAATTCACAAATCAACAAGGAAAAATCAAAATGGAAACTAGATCTAGAGAGGAACAAGGGTTTCTCTCACTAGAATCACCCAAGAACCAAAAAAAACTCCTAAAATTATGTCCTAGTGTCAAAATGAGTTCTCCCCCCTTTCCCCCTTAGCATCCTTGGGTCTTTTCCATGCAGAAACAGCTTGAAATTGGGCCTCCTTGGCCTCAGAAATTGCCAGGCACGATTTCTCTTAATGAGGTCACGTGCAGCTTCCCACGCGTGCGCGCCATGCGTGCGCGCGCGCCGATTACTTTTGTGATCCACGCGTGCGCGCCAGTTGCGCGTGTGCGTCGATAGAAATCTTCCAATCTGCGCGGATGCATCCATCCTTGCGCGCCGCTTCTAGTCAGTTCCATCCATGCGAGCGCGTGGAGTGCGCGGGCGCGCCGATGCTGCTGCTCCCAAGACTTCAATTCTTCATGTTCCTCCCTTTTTGTATATGCTTTCTCCCTCTCTTCTGAGTCATTCCTAACCTATAATTCCTAAAATTACTCAACACAGATATCACAGCATCGAATGACAATAGAAGAGGATTAAAATATGGCAATTTAAAGGTAAAATAAGCATGTTTTTCATCATAGAGCAATATTGGGAAGTGAACACAAAACCATGCATTTCTTGTGAATAAGTGTGAGAAATATTGATAAAATTCCCCAAAATAAGCACAAGATAAACCACGAAATCGGGGTTTATCAAATCTCCCCACACTTAAACCAAGCATGCCCTCATGCTTAAAATAAAAAGACCAAAGATTATGATGGGAAAGGGTTTATGAAATGCTAAGTATCTAAACGGATGCGTGTAACTAATGTAAAGTCATCTACCTACTTGGTCAAAAGTGAATCCATCCTTCAAGAATACATGTGAGCATATAGGGTGAAGATAGTATGCAGTTCACGAATCCTACCAAATTGAACATCACTAAAGAGTGCATATGACTTGCTAAACGAACGCTTGTGAAAGCTGGGAACAAGCATTGAGCATCGAACCCTCATCGGAAGTGTATCCGCTCTATTCGCTCAAGTGTCTAGGGTTCGTCACTCAATCTCCTCCTAATCATGCTTTCCAAGATTTGTCTTTCATCTAATCAATCGACAATTACTTAATGCATGCATACAAGTATCATGAGGTCTTATTCATGGGTTGTAATGGGGCTAAGGTGAAGGTAAGGATGTATATGGCTAAGTGGGCTTAAAATTTGAGTCCTTGATCAACCTCGGATCCCACTAGACACCTAAAACAACCTATACAACTACAATATATTCCTAGCTACCCTTGAATTTTTACCCTTTTACATACTCATGCCTTCTTTTCAGTCCACCTACTATATGCATTGTTTTTATTACTTTATCTTGGGGCAAATTTTTTTTTTTATATATATGACATTATCATCATCCCCTTTTCCTTGGGGTTTCTTAGTGAACTAAAGTGTCAATGCATACGGTGCAATCATTTAGCACATGAGTATGTTCCTAAAATCCTAGAGTTTTCAATTATACTACAATTACATGCCTATATATCTACCCGAATTTTCAAAGTATACCCCTCCTATGTGAATGATACACATCCTAACTTACCTAAGCTAATCAAGGATTCAAATTCAGGGACATTCATGGTTTTTCACTTAGGGTTGTTGACGTGCTCCATTTAAGAACAAGAGGGTTTATCAAAGGCTCAAAATTGGTTAGCAATGGTAGATATAAGGGTTAAGGCTATTTGGGAAAAGTGACTATTGAAATGATGGCCTCAATCACGCAAATGCATTCATACACAAAGCAATAGACATATAGAATTAGACAAATCAAGGATCACATTCATGGAGAGAGAGATATGCACACAAGAATGGAAATAATGGTTAAAAGATGTAACCATGCAATAGGCTCAAAACTTTCATGCTTGTGTTCTTAACTCAATCACTATGTTCCAAAATACATTCTTAAAGCAAGTTCACTGCGAAAATTTTCAAAATTTTTGGTAGGTCACCCAGAACACAGTTTCTTGGAGAAAAAGTTATTGCTTTGACCAAGTAATCCTAATTAAAACTAACTACCATGCAAGGGTATTTACAAGAAAAACTAACTACGCATGCAATATGCTAACATCTACGCAAAAGATAAATCCATGGTTATTGAAGAGAAGAGAGTGTTACCCATGGAGATCGGTCGAACGACCTCCCCACACTTTTAGAAATTAGCACGGTCCTCCGTGCTACGAATAATACTCAAGGGACGGTCGGGACCGGAGCTTTCACTATCCCCTCCATCAGAACTTCCATCGCTTGGGTTCGAGGTGGATGTGAATATCTCAAGTTCCTCCATGCTCGGGGCAACACGACTCAGAAGCTTCTTGAGGTGGGTGTATCGGCGGTGGTTGCGCCGCTCATACCTATCCAGCTTTCGGTGAAGATCTTCTATCCTTTGATCTGTGGATCTCAGTAGTGGTGGTGATGAGCTCGGGGGAAAAAGAAGTGGCGGGGCCCTGTCAAGGCTTGGTTTGTTCATGGGAAGATATAGGTATTTTCCGCTTGGGACCACATCGCCCTTAGCCGGAACCGTGATCCTCTTATCCTTGGCTTCCCAAGAAACACCCGCAGCAGCAACTAAGTCAGATACCAAAGCTGGAAATGGCAGGTTACCCCGGTCGTGAACTTGACTCATTGCTTGCTTGACAAGAGGTGGGATGTTCATCGGCTTTTCTGTAAGAATACACCAAACAAGCAAGGCAAGGTCCGCCGTGATGGACGACTTGTGAGTGCTAGGTAGCACATAGTGAGAAAGGATCTGGGCCCAGGCTCTAGCTTCCACAGTGAGGAAGCGAGCGTTGATACTCTTGGGCCTCATTCGCTGTCGACCTTAGATCCAAAAAGTTTCTGGCTCAGCAACGACTCGGAGTATCGAGTCCCAATCGAATCCATACTCTTCACGCTGATGTAGGATTTTTTGGTAGCCATCCATGGCACTTGGCACTGGTAAAACATTAAGTACTTGCTGAATAGCCTCTTCTGAAACTGAGACTTGCTTACGGCGCATGTATACCGATTGAAGAGAGGGAAGGTGGTAGTTGGTGTAAAATTCTTCCACCCAAGAGAGGTTGATTTCCCTTGGTTTCCTCAAAAGAAACTCCCATCCTCGCTTTTCGATACGGGGTAGAATATAAGGAGCAATCTTGTCCGGCGGAACGAGCAAATGCTCAGGATGATAGTTCCTTACGGCTATGGAAGGGAACTTGAATTCACAAAAGCGGTTGGAGAACCTTGAAGAGTCTCGTGCCGGTTTGCCCTTGTTATCCTCATCAATAGGAGAGGGTGTTTTTCCGTTCTTTGATAAGGTTTTGGCTCTTATCGAAGAACGTGCCTTAGAATTTGATCCTTGGGGTACCCTTTTTGCGGTCAGTTTCCTCGAAGCTACCTCCTTGCTTTTTTTGGTGGCCATCCTAAAAAGAAAGAGGAGGAAGGAAAACATCAAACCCAAGAAACAAATTGATGAAAACATGCAAGTGATTTGTCATGCCCATGATGAATATGAAAGCAAGGGTTATATCACTTGGCATGTGATGCAAGAGAAAGTAAGGCATGCAAAGGCATGAGAAGAGTAGTCTCAAGCATCCTTAGTAAAAAGCAAGTCAAGTTCAATTAATATGAGATTGGCAAGTATGAACCTTAAGCACATAAATTAGACTCAATGCATTTAAGAGAAAGCAAGTGAATGAGGAGGGAGCACCAATTTGAAAGTGTATGACTAAAATGAGCCAAAATGGTAGTTGTGCATTTTCTCGAACACTTGTCGTGCAATAATCAAGCAATGAGCAATTATGAAATACTAAACCAATTTAAAGCCCAAAATAGAACATCAATCACCACATAAACATCACACATTGGTAAAAGAGTGACAAAAGATCTAGTAATGCAAATTAAGTTCAAGTTCAACATCCATGGAGAAACATAGAAAAGAGAGGGAAAATAAGCAAACAAGAAATATCACTATCAAGCAAAAGAGAAACTAAGTAAGATGATAAGAAGCATTTTTAATTAGAAGAAATAGTATAAGAAAAAGCAAAGGTAAATGGGAGGGAGAAGTTAAACCTTGAAGAGTATGAAAAAGCAAGGTTGAATCTTCTTTTGTGAAGATGAGAGAGAAAATAGGAGAAGTGTAGCGCCACCGGAAAAATGGTTGTTGTCACCGGCGAGTGGCTGGAGACAATGGTGGTGGGTTATGGAAGAAGGAGAAGAAGAGAAGAGAAGTGAAGTGATGAAGGGAGTAGGAGCTAAGAAAGAAAAAGAAGGGTAAATGAGAAAGGAAGTGAAACGGCGCGAAGTATAAAACTGATTCGCGCAGATGGCGCGCGCGCAAGGTGCGCTGACGCGTCGGTGAAGGTACTAGCTGAAGGCGCGTGCGCGTCAGTAGCGCGCGCGCGTGAAAGGAGCTGTGCCCCAGGCACAAAAGTGGCATAAACCTGGCTCAAGTCTCTGGTTTTTGTACCAGGGTGACCCAGGGAGGCATGCGCGCGGATGCGCATCATGCGCGGGCGCGTGCTTGTGGTATTCTACAGATGGCACGGGCGCGCACTACTCGCGGACGCGTCAGTTTTGGCACAAAGTTGGCCTAATCTTGACACAACTCTCTGGTTTTTGTACCAGAGACTCCATATAGCTCCATCGGCGCGCGCGCATAGTGCGCTTGCGCGTCGATGGTCAACTGGCAATGGTGCGCGCAGGCGGCATGTACGCGAACGCGTGGGTGCCTGGCACGAGTTGGGCATAAAGTTGGCCTGACTCTCGGGTTTTTGGCCTGAAAATGGAAATTCGCAACCGGCGCGCGTGCGCACTGTGCGCTTGCGCGTCGGTGCTCTTTTTCAAAGAAAAATTTTGTGTTTTCTTTAGCTCTTTCACAACCTATCTAAATGAACATTCTACCTATCTAACAGAATCAACAAAGCTAGCATCCCTAAGCACTCAATCAATCATCAAAAGAGCATAAAATTCAAGGAACTAAAGATACTACAAGATGGTATAAACAAGGAAGATCTTACCACGGTGGGGTGCCTCCCACCAAGCACTTTTCTTTAACGTCCTTAAGTTGGACGGTCCTCTTCTCAAGCTTCATCTCTACTTGTTGCATCCTCCAATATGTACACCTCTAGCTCCCTTGGAGGTTTGCAACCTTGATATTTCTTCACTCTATGCCCATTCACCTTGAAAGTTGCTTCACTTTTGGGATCAAACAATTCCACCACTCCGTAGGGCTTCATTTCTTTCACCTTAAAAGGTCCTTCCCATCTAGAACGGAGCTTGCCAGGCATAAATCGGAGCCTTGAGTTGTAGAGGAGGACTTTATCTCCTTCCTTAAAGTCCTTCTTCCGAATGTGATGGTCATGGAACGCTTTAGTCTTTTCTTTGTAAATTCAGGCATTCTCATATGACTTGTTCCTGAAACACTCAAGCTCTTCTAATTGTAACTTCCTAGCTTCACCCGCCTTAGCTAAATCCATGTTGCACTGCTTTACCGCCCAATATGCTCGATGCTCAATTTCCACCGGAAGGTGGCATGCCTTACCATAGACGATCTGAAAGGGACTCATCCCTATCGGAGTCTTGTAGGCCGTTCTGTATGCCCATAGTGCATCTCCTAACCGGAGGCTCCAATCCTTTCTTTGTGGATTGACCACTTTTTCCAAGATTCTCTTGATTTCCCGGTTGGCACTTCCGCTTGCCCATTTGTTTGCGGATGATAAGCAGTAGCAACCTTATGCGATACTCCATAGCGCTTGAGCAATGCTTCTACCTTCCTGTTACAAAAGTGGGATCCTTGGTCCCTCACGATTGCTCGTGGCGACCCATAACGGCATACAATGTGATTCCTAATGAAAGAAACAACGGTGTTGGCATCGTCAAGGCGGGTAGGCACGGCCTCCACCCACTTTGACACGTAATCGACCGCTAACAGAATGTACAGATACCCACTAGAGTTAAGAAACGGTCCCATAAAGTTAATGCCCCACACATCAAATATCTCACAGAACAACATAGGTTGCTGAGGCATTTCATCCCTTTGGGATGTGTTTCCTGACTTTTGACACTGATGACAAGACACACATAGCCGGTTAGTATCCTTGAATAAGGTTGGCCACCAGAATCCGCAATCCAACACCTTTTTGGCGGTCCTTTGTGGGCCAAAGTGGCCACCACAGTCGAACGAATGACAAGCTTCCAGAATTGGTTGAAATTCGGATTCTGTGACACACCTTCGGATTACTTGGTCTACACCTCTCTTCCACAAGTGAGGGTCATCCCAAATGTAGTATTTGGAATCACTCCTCAGCTTGTCCCTTTGATTTTTCGAAAAGTTTGGAGGGAAGATTCTTGCAACCAAGTAGTTCGCCATTGGGGCAAACCAAGGAAAACTAGCCGACACAGCATGCAAACTTTCCAATGGAAATGAGTCATTGATCGGAAATGGATCAGTTTTTAAATTCTCAATGCGGCTTAAATGATTAGCAACCATGTTTTGAGATCCACTCCGGTCCCTAATCTCAATGTCAAATTCTTGCAAAAGCAAGATCCAACGTATGAGTCTAGGCTTTGACTCATTCTTTGTCAATAAATACTTCAAAGCTGCATGATCCGTGTATACCACTATCTTTGAACCTAGCAAATAAGATCTGAATTTATCTAAGGCATGAACAATGGCTAAGAGTTCTTTTTCGGTAGTGGTATAGTTGGATTGTGCGGCATCTAGTGTCTTAGAAGAGTAGGCAATGACATAAGGGAGTTTACCCTCGCGCTGTGCAAGCACGGCACCCACAGCATAGTTTGACGCATCGCACATTATCTCAAACGGCAACGTCCAGTTGGGGCCTCGCACAATCGGTGCTATGGTGAGAATTTTCCTCAACTCTTCAAAAGCTTTTACACATTCACTGTCAAACTCAAAATCCACATTTTTTTGGAGTAGGCGCGACAATGGCAAGGCAATCTTGCTGAAGTCCTTGATAAAGCGCCTGTAAAATTCTGCATGTCCCAAAAAAGAGCGGACCTCCCTCACAGATGAGGGGTGAGGCAAAGTAGTAATAACATCGACCTTGGCCGGGTCCACGGAAATGCCTTCATGAGATACTACATGTCCTAACACTATGCCTTGTCGTACCATAAAGTGACATTTTTCAAAATTTAAGACAAGGTTGGTGTCAACACATCTAGCTAGGACCTTGGCCAAGCTCTCCAAACAACAATCAAATGAGACACCATAAACGCTGAAATCGTCCATAAAAACTTCTAGACAATTCTCCATTAGATCGGAGAAGACACTCATCATGCACCTCTGAAAAGTAGCAGGTGCGTTACATAGTCCAAATGGCATCCTTTTATAGGCAAAGGTGCCAAACGGACATGTAAACATGGTCTTCTCCTGATCTTCAGGAGCAATATGTATCTAAAAATATCCAGTAAATCCATCAAGAAAACAGTAGTGAGATTTACCTGCCAAGCGGTCCAGCATCTGATCGATGAAGGGTAAGGGGTAATGGTCCATCCGTGTGGCGGCATTCAATCTTTTGTAGTCAATACATACTCGCCACGCATTTTGCACTCTTTTAGTGACCATTTCTCCGTCTTCCTTTTTGACCGTTGTGATGTCTGACTTCTTGGGAACAACTTGAACCGGGCTCACCCACTCACTGTCAGAAATAGGGTATATGATATCCGCATCCAGTAGTTGGGTGACCTCTTTTTTCACTACGTCAAGGATGGTTGGGTTGAGCCTCCTTTGCGGTTGCCGAACCGGCTTGGCTCCATCTTGGAGAAATATACTATGCATGCACTTATGCGGGTCAATCCCCACAATATCCGCAAGGCTCCATCCTATCGCTTTCTTGTACTTTCTTAGAACGTCTAGGAGTTTTTCCTCTTCTTCACTTGAGAGTTCACTAGCAATAATAACTGGAAACCCACAGTTGTCTTCTAGGAATGCATATTTCAGATGGGAGGGAAGGGGTTTTAGTTCATTCGCTACCTCCAGATGAGGTTCCTTTTCATCAAGTTTATGGGACTCATTCTTGACAACTTCTTTAAGTTCATCCTCTTGGTCATCTATCTCCTCAACGGTGGGGTAGCATGACTTGTCATGATCTTCTTCTTGTACTTCCACTACCACTTCATCAATTATGTCGCATCGGAGCATAGAATGTTCTTCGGAAGGATGTTTCATGGCTTCCTCTAAATTGAACTTGATAGTCTTGTCTCCAACTCCAAAGGAATATACACCAGTAAAGGCATCTAGCTTGAATTTGGAGGTTTTGAGGAAAGGTCTACCAAGTAGGACGGAGGATGAGCTTCTACCTTCCGTTGGGGGCATCTCAAGGATGTAAAAGTCAACCGAAAAAACCAAATCCTTAATTGCCAAAAGTACATCTTCAGATATTCCCATTACTGTGATCACACTTTTATCGGCTAAGGCAAACCTCGCCACCGACTTCTTCAATGGAGCTAAATTCAACCGCACATAGATGGAAAGTGGCATGATGCTAACACAAGCTCCCAAGTCACACATACAATCATGAAAAGTGTATCCACCAATACAACAAGACACTAAGCACGGTCCAAGGTCACCACATTTTCTTGGAATAGGCTCCATCAAGGAAGAAATCGAGCTACCCAAGGATAGTGTCTCCAATTCCCCTATTCTATCCTTGTGTGTACACAAGTCTTTCAAAAATTTTGCATACTTGGGAATTTGTTGAATAGCGTCAAGGAGTGGTATGGTTACCTCGACCTTTTTGAACACTTGGAGCATGTCTAAATCAAACTCCGGTGTCTTCTTTGCTTTCTTCACCATGGAAGGAAATGGAATAGGAATTGATTCATCGATTACGGCTTTCCTCTTGGGTTCCTTGAGGTTTACTCCTTCTTCCTCATGCCTCTTGTCTACCACCTCTTCTTCATGTGGAGTTCCAACAACTACCTCTTCCTCATGCATCTCTCCCATGACTCTTGGGGGTATTTCCTCCAATGTAGTCCCCAACCGTAGAGTGATGGCATTGAGACCGCCTCTTGGGTTTGGTTGGGGTTGTGATGGAAGGTTGGGGGAACTTGAGGGTTGGGTGGTGTTGTTATTGGGAGTTGGTGGTTGGCTTGACATGTTCATCTTTGAGAGTATGTTGGTGAGGTTGGCCAATTGAGTGTTCAAGGCCTCGAATTGAGCTTTGTTGATCTCATCTCGTTTTTCCATAGTGGCTCTAAGCTCATCAACTTGATTGTTGGAAGATGTAGGAGTTTGGTTTTGTTGTCTATGGTGTGGTGTTTGGTACTTGGTGTAGTTGTTTTGGTTTTGGTTGGCTTGGTAGTTGGTGTTATTGTGGTGGTATTGGGATGAAGATTGGTTGTTATTGTGATGAGAAGAAGGGTTGTTCCATCTTTGGTTCTGATTGCTTCCTTGTGCATTATCTCTCCACCCTTGATGTTGATTGCTACCTTGATGGTAGTTGTTCTGGCCTTGAGAAGGATATGGTGGACGGTTGTTGTAATTAACATTGGCTACCACAAGGGCATGTTCCTCTTGAATTTGATGGCATTGGTCGGTGTAATGTGTGGTGCTAGAGCACAACCCACAAATCCTAGGAGGGCCTTCAAGTTGAGCAACCGGAGGAGGGGCTTGGATGGCTTTTATGGAGTAATACTCCCTTTGATCTCTTTGAATTTGTGTAAGGATGGCGGCCATATCCCCAAGTGCCTTGGTTAGACTTGCTTCGGAGGGGGACGGTTCTACCACACCCTTAAGGGGGTTATTCCTCACTCTTGTGTGTTGCGTAGATTCGGCAACATCCTTTATCAAATCCCAAGCTTCTCCTTCCGTCTTGTTTTTCGAAAGGGACCCGCCACTAGAGGCGATAAGCAATCTTCTATCTTCCGCACAAAGACCTTCGATAAAGTAGCTAATGAGCAAGCGAGTGGTCATTCCGTGATGTGGACATGACTCCAATAGCCTCTTGAACCAAGACCAATACTCATACATGCTCTCTTGGTCTCTTTGCATTATGCCCGAAATCTCTTTCCGGATGTACTTGGTCTTCTCCGATGGGAAGAACTTGTCAAGAAACTCTCTTCTCAAGAAATCCCAATTAGTCACAATATCATCCGGTAGCGAATAAAACCATGTTTTTGCTTGTGCTTCAAGAGAAAAAGGAAAGGCAAAAACCATGATGGCTACCTCATCGGCTCCATGCCTTCGAGCCGTAGAACAAGCAACTTGAAAATCCTTCAAGTGTCGGATGGGGTCTTGACCCGGCAACCCATGATACTTAGGAAGTAGATTTATCAAGCTACTCTTCAACTCAAAGTTTGGATCAAGGTTAGGATACCTTGCTTGTAACGGTTGAAGTATGATATCCGGAGCTCCTTGCTCATGCAAAGTGATCTGCCGTGGCTCCGCCATGTGTGGCTCACCTGTACGATGCAAAGATGTATTAGTAGTGCCAACAGAAGAATAGGAAGTAGCGGACTCCAAGTCACCCTCGGTGGCGTCTAGTGATTCGGTGTTTTCCTCAAGAGAGGCCGAAGTACTAGGCATGTAGTCCAATCGCCTTCTAGCTTGCCGAGTGTGTAACAAAGTTCTTTCAATCTCGGGATCAAAGTTGGCTAAGCTAGAATTCGGTTGAGACCGAGTCATCAAACTTGAAAGTCATAGTACAATTGCAAAAGAAATTTAAACTCTAGCTAAGTATTGAAAGAGCAAAATATCTACAGTATTCACATATTCACATAACCAATATCAAGGCATATGTTGCAACCATTCCCCGGCAACGGCGCCAGAAATTTGATGCTCTCTCCAAGGGTGTATTGGTAAATTTCTCTTTAATAACACCTCGTTGTGAGTATAGCTTTACCAACAACAATCATCGGGAGATCAAATTTAGAAGAGGGATCTGGTTGTCACAAGTTCAACCCCAATAGAAATAACCGAAGTATTCAAACCTCGGGTCGTCTCACAAGGAATGGGCAAACATGTACTTCGACATTGGTTAGAAATCCGGGGTTGTGAGTTATGAACATGAAAATAAATGGAAAAACTTAACAAGCAAGTAATCTTAAATTGCAATAAACGAATTCAACTACGTAAGCAAAAATTAAGCAATTCCAATGAACAAGGAATATTCTACTTAATTCTACCTTAAACTAAACGAATAACTATAACTAAGACAATTGAAATTGGAAATTGGTTTTCGAATATGAATAACAAAAATAACTCTTGGCTATGCATGGGAATTGGAATCACAATCCTTGTCCAACGACTACATCTTGACAATTATGAGAAACCAAGCTCATTAAGTCTACTCTCAAGTCTTAAGTACGTGATGTCTACTCCTAGACTTGAAGTACGTCAAATGGCCCTGATCACATCAACCCATAAGTCCCAACCTACCTACTAATCAGATTAGTAGTGGGTTGGCGTCAATGAGTATCAAATTGACCACCTAGGGCTCCCAAATCATCAAATCCATTAGACCCAATGACTCAAGTTTACCCAATTCCCTTGACCTAGGCCAAGAGTGAGAAGGAACTACTCCATAATCAAAGTGAACAATTCATCGAACACTTGGTAAGCACTAACAAAAGACATGTTCAAAATAGCAATTAAATTGAATTCTACAAAAACCCACTAACAATTATCAATGTACAATCAAACAATCAACAAGAGTAAACATAGAAATCATCAATGTAACATCAACAAAACAAGATCCACAACATTCATGAAATGGGTAAAAATGACAATTGGCAAGAATCATAAAACTATCACTAGATATAAGCAAGATTGTAGCAAGGAATTTAAATTGAACAATTAAAATTGTAATCAACAAAATCCAATTCATAAATCAACAAGGAAAAATCAAAATGGAAACTAGATCTAGAGAGGAACAAGGGTTTCTCTCTCTAGAATCACCCAAGAACCAAAAAAAACTCCTAAAATTATGTCCTAGTGTCAAAATGAGTTCTCCCCCCTTTCCCCCCTAGCATCCTTAGGTCTTTTCCATGCAGAAACAGCTTGAAATTGGGCCTCCTTGGCCTCAAAAATTGCCAGGCATGATTTCTCTTAATGAGGTCACGTGCAGCTTCCCACGCGTGCGCGCCATGCGTGCGCGCGTGCCGATTACTTTTGTGATCCACGCATGCGCGCCAGTTGTGCGTGTGCGTCGATAGAAATCTTCCAATCTGCACGGATGTGTCCATCCTTGCGCGCCGCTTCTAGTCAGTTCCATCCACGCGAGCGCGTGGAGTGCGCGGGCGCGCCGATGCTGCTGCTCCCAAGACTTCAATTCTTTTTGTTCCTCCCTTTTTGTACATGCTTTCTCCCTCTCTTCTGAGTCATTCCTAACCTATAATTCCTGAAATTACTCAACACAGATATCACAGCATCGAATGACAATAGAAGAGGATTAAAATATGGCAATTTTAAGGTAAAATAAGCATGTTTTTCATCATAGAGCAATATTGGGAAGTGAACACAAAACCATGCATTTCTTGTGAATAAGTGTGAGAAATATTGATAAAATTCCCCAAAATAAGCACAAGATAAACCACGAAATCGGGGTTTATCAGGGACAGAAATGGTTTAGTACATAGACTATCAGATGGAATAACAGCAGTGCTTTTAAGATAATCAAGGAAAGCATGATACTTAGATAACCAATCTAATCCTAAAATAACTTCTAAACCACATAGAGGTAAACAGATTAGATCGTGTATAAAAGTCCTGTTCCTAATAGCGAATGGTACTTGCAGGCACACTAAATTGGTCAAAGCATTTTGGGATGCAGGTGTATGGACAATCAAGTAAAAATTCAATTTAAAGAAATATAATCCTAACTCGTAAGCAATAGTTAGAGAAATAAAGAATGCGATGCACCCGAATCATACAGTACAGTTAGAAATCGATTCTTGACATAACACTGACCTTGAATGAGGGCGTTCGATTGCACAACATCGTCAATAGTGATAGCAAATACTCGTCCTTGTTGCTGGGTTCTAACTGAATTTTGAGTAAATCCCTTCGGACAATCCTTGGCAATATGTCCAAGTTCTCCACAAGCATAGCAGTTAGGTGATCCAAACTGGCAAGACCTGTTATCATGCTCTTTTCCGCATTGCTTACATGCAGTGTTTATGTAAGCCTGATGGGCTCGTTTACCATTGCCTTGCCTTACTTTACCTCTATTCTTACCCGTACGGCGAGCAGTAATGTTACCAACTTGTAGGTTCTTATGCTGTCGTATGCCACGCGCTTTAAAATGCACCCTTCTCTCAGCTGCCTGATAATTGCTAAGACGCCTTGGTGGAAATCCTTGGCGACTCACCTTGGCCACAGTCACTTTCTTAATACATTCTTCCACTAACTTGCTCTTGTTGACTAATTCAGCAAAATTACGTATCTCCAGCGGAACTATTGAACTCATCAGATCATCACGAAGGCCTCCTTCAAACTTCTAGCACTTCCATTCTTCAAAGTCAGTAGGATTCCCTTGACAGATCTTAGAGAAACGACACAAGTCATCAAAATTACGAGCATACTCAGCAACAGTCATATCCCCTTGCCTCAGCTGCATAAGCTCTATCTCTTTAGCATCACGCACTGCTCTTGGAAAGTATTTCTTGTAGAATTCATCTTTAAAAATATCCCAAGGAATGTCACCTTCATTACATTGTAGTAGTCGCCGTATCCCCTGCCACCAGTACTCAACTTCTCCCTCGAGCATATAAGTAGCAAACTCCACGTGTTGTCCTTCCGGAACATGCTGTGCTCTCAATGATCGTTCAATACTTCGAAACCAGTTATCAGCGTCAGTCGCAATGAGTGTACCCTTGAACTTAGGCGGATTAAGCTTCAGAAAGGTCGCAAGGGTCATAGGTCTTTCAGGATGCCTTAAGTTATTCTCATCATTCCCATTTCTCACTCCAAGACGTTCAACGGCCCTAGCCGTTGTTACCGCAGCTTCACGCACTACTTCAGCCGCGTTGTTCATGGTAGCCATAAACGTTTCCTGTTCCCTCTTGTAGTTAACATTAGGAATTCCTTCCCGTACGCCTTGTCTCTGTGAACCCATTGTAGTCCTGTTCACACCAAACAATCATTGTTAAGGTGATCAGTCTTAACACTTCAAGTCAAGTGTGAACATTCCCAAAATGAAAACACAGAAATAACCATGCAACATATATTACTGGGATATCCTATACACATGAGACACACAACAGAGTATGCAACGAAGCATAGTCAGTCCACTCCCCAGGCTCTACTGGGAACGAACTGCTCTGATACCAAATTGTAACGACCCAATTTTCAATATGTCTAGATCATACCGGAAACTGAACGCTACCAATTTGTCTTCCTAATTATTATCTATTATTTATCATATGAGCCTGATTCGTTGTTAAAAGCGTAGTTAATTTGCGAGGTGTTTTTTTTTTTGAAAACGTTTGGATTAATAGACAGAATCATTTATAATCAATTCACAAATAATAACAGATAAAATAGTTATAAACAAGCACACATAAATACATCACAAGTAGTTGACAACATTCGGTGATTTAGCCTTTATTAAAATATAGACTGCTAGTTAGAACACCCCCTAGATATACCTAAATAATATCTATATACATGTATATACATACAACATCCCAGGTCCTGACCTGTTCAAGAGGTCCCTAAGCTGGCATCTAGGCTTAGGGATGGCAATGGGTAGGGTAGGGTAGGGTTTGGACCCTACCCTAACCCTACCCGCGGGTTGAAAATTCTATTAAAATTCTACCCTACCCTACCCGCGGGTTGAGAATCTCTCAACCCTAACCCTACCCGCACCCTAAAGTTCTAAACCCTACCCTACCCTACCCTATCCGCAGAAATATCAAATTTTTTAAAATAAATATAAAATTCAATTATTTCAAATTTTATACATATTAATAACATAAAAAATAACAAACTAATACTCTAAATTACTAAATTAACTAACTAGTTTAGTGGTTGTTCACTTATTGTAAGTCATTACATAAGAGAGTTTGTGGGTTTAACTCTCACTTTCTTCACTATATACCTAATTTTTATAAAATATGTGTTATATTTGAGGTGCGGGTAGGGTAGGGTAGGGTACACCCTAAACCCGTACCCTACCCTACCCGCAGGCATACCCGGACCGTACCCTACCCTACCCGCACCGGAATACCCGAACGGGTTGGGTACCCGCGGGTAGGGTATGAATTGCTAGCCCTACCTAGGCTAGCCTAGACTCTATACTCACCTAGTCCCTCTAAACTACTAAAGCGAGGAAAAGTACGTTCTAGGTCTTCAAAACTCAAGTCAGGTGGAATGTCATGAAAAGCTAGAACATCATCTACTACTCCTCTGCACGATCAGACTTTTCCACAGGACGTCTCTCTGGTACCTCATGAAGTAGCCACACAATAGGAATCTCGTACACAGGATTTAGGATAAAGTGCGCATACGAACGGAGTGCAGACGTTGGCTGGTCTCACAGTATATACATATAATCAGAGAACGATATTCACCCTAGACTCAGAAGACTATCTAGAGCAGAATCCTCTTCTTGCGAACGGTCATCAACGAACTATGGTAAGGTACTCTTACTTCCATCTGAAGGGGGAAGGGAGAGAGAAGGGGTAAGAACTGGGAAGTTCTTAGTAGGGTCGGGGTTATTAGTTACGTTCATTAATTCTATGTTGTTTAGCAGACTATTAGCAGAATACAAAGAAGCAGAAATTAGAAAACACAGATAAGTAGAGAAGATAGAGAAAACAGATAGCAGAACACAAATAGAAGAATACAAGAAAATAACACAAGCGCAGAGAATGGAATACAAACAAGGAAAGCATACATTCGTACCACAATCATAACAAAGGAAATGTGCAACCAAGTATGATGCATGTCTAGCCCTAGCACAGGTAATGAGCTCATCTGTCGGTTTCTACCCGCTCCCGACATAACTCGAAGCAGCTGAAACGGGTGTGATTTTCCAGTCAGCATAGGCACAGTTCTCACTAACCGACGTTTGCGTCATATCCTCTGCAAGCAAACTCTGTCTTACAGGTGGCGGCATTCCAGCCATGTATGAAATCATATTCTCTGTAAGCAATCCTTGCCTTACAGGTGCGGCATTCTAGCCATGTATGAATTAATATCCTCTGCAAGTGATCCCAGGTTATCAGTTGCAGGTACAGCTCTCAATAGCTGTGTAACACTGGAAAACGTTCTGTGGTCGTACCACTATCTATCTGACTGCCTTCACGCAGCAGATCATTACATAATCATTCTCATTATCATCATTCATCATCATTCTCATTATTCATCATCATTTTCACATTCTTATGCAGTACCTCTTTCTTTCTCTGTTCAATCATACTGTACAAACTTTACATCTTTCACTTTTACAATATCCTTGCTCAAACCATTTCTCTTGATCATATTATTCTTTTATCTTTGTATCTCTTTACTTTACTCTGGTTACTTTGTGCTCTGTGTTACTTTATTCTGCTCTGATTTCTCTGTTTAACATGTGTATTTAAAGCTTATGTAAATTTCGGTATGAATAGTTAGCCTGTCCCAGGTATAGGTTCATTAAGTCTATACTGAAACAGTTTAACTTTTCATATAATACCTAACCCTAGTCGCAACGCAAGTACTAACTAAGTTGCCCTAGTTCGTTCACTACTCTCTGTCTGTTTTTCTGTCATTAAAATTTTACAGACTTTTTCTTTGGTTTTTATATTTTCTTTAACTTTTTATCTTTTCTTTATCTTTGCCTCACTAACATGTTATTACCACTCCCTAAGTGTTCTATGAAGGTAATTATGAGATTCTGCACTTAAAGTTGTCTTTCTAAAGCTTTTACAGAAATATGCCTTTTTCGTATTATTTTATTATTTTTATTAAAATATTATTTTTAATTAAATATTATTATTTAATATTTTATTATTATTTATTATTTTATTAATATATTTTCGATAATTAACTTACCTTTTACTTTTAACCTTTAAAATTCACTTTTTACCACCCGTAACTTTTAATATTTCTACTTTTACCACCCTAACTTCCAGAAATTACCATATAACCCCTTAAACACCAAAAATTTTACTTCCTTGCCCTTTCTAAGATCTAAAAGGTGTTCTTTAATGTTCTTCACCACACTCAAAGTGTTCTTCGTGTTCTTCGTATATTCTTCAAATTCTTTCTCTGTTTTTACCCATTTTTCAGTCTTTTCAGCAATCGATTTTTACCAAAATTCAAAATAAATTTCCAGCCACTAAAACCCCATCTTTTCTACATGATTTTAATACAAATTGAACCTCAATTTAATCTCTAGGGTTTTGTTTTCCAGCAGCCACAAGAACACACATTCATAGCTTGAATTTCATCAAATTTCATCAAATTTTCACTAAAATTTCAACAAGAATTACTCATACAAACAATCAATTTCAAGCACAGCCAAACCATATCATAATCACACAAATCAAACACAATCAATCAAGATTAAATTCGTCAATCCCTACCTGGTTTTGCTACTCCTAATTCGGTTAAACTTTCAGGTGGTCCTTAAGCACTTTTTCCTCCTAAATCACATCAAGAACAACTTTAAATCCAAAAACTCTCAACTGACCAAATCTCACTCAGTATGTTAGGAAGAGATATCTCACCTTAGACTTTCTGGAAATTCACGTTTCTTGGCCCTCAAGTCAAGTTAAGCATGATTCCTAAGGAAGAACATCAAAAAAATACATGTTTTGCATGGTTTTCCTTGAAAACCGAATTGAAATGGGAGGGAGACAGCCATATCACCTTATTTCCATCCTTGATAAGTTACATGGTTATGTAGAAGAAGAAGAGAGGATCATTTTGGCGAAATCGGAGTTTTGATTTGAGTTTTAGTTCAGAAGAAATCAAGCTTTGAAGATTAAGTGTTCATGAAAGTTTCTCTCTTTTCTCTCTTGTTATTTTCGGCCAAAATGATAAAATGGGACAGCCTTGGAGGTCTTGGGGGTGTAAGGTGAGTTGTGATTGGTTGGCTTGGAGGTGGATTAAAATAATATTAAAATATCTCTGGTGTACAACTACTAAAACTAGGTGTATCGAAACACTCGTAAACAACATCTCTAAAAATTATTTTCTGAGCTACTAGCATAAATGACACTAGTAACATATTTATTATGAGAATAGAACATGTATAATGAGGCCTTAGCATTGCTAAATTCATCAGAGAGTGCTGGTGCTAAGCTGCACCAGTAAACTGTAAACCCGGTTAAACCGATTTTCTGTTTTTAACAAAAATAGACCAGGTAACCTGATAATGTCATTCAAGCATTTTCTAATACTAATATAATGATAATATTATACTATTATCTCTCTCCTCTCATGAATCGAGTCCGGTTCGTCAAACAGAGACTATTTACGAAAATTAGAATCAAAACTGCCAACCGATACGGTTCAAAAACAAGGTTCTTCGCGATTGCATTATCGAGCTTGCCTCAGAGGAGGTTCTAACTTAAGGATGACATAATGATAATGAGGATTGAGATGCTTGATGATATAACAGAGGTGTTCCCTTTACTGATCTTCCAGAGAAATTCGTACTTTCAGAAAAGATCTCATGTACTCGAAAATCAGGGTTGTTACAGGTCATGTGCCAGGACTTGTGCTTACGCACAGATGTATGTGAACGCACACTTGCTAATTTTCTTTTTGTGCGTGCGAACAAGTGTGTGCGTACACACACCCAAAATCCATGTCCAGTATGGTAAATTGTATATCATTTTGAAGCTCCAGATGTTAGCTTTCCAATGCCGCTAAAATCACTTTATTTGAACTTCTGTAGCTCAAGTTATGATCAATTTAGTACAGAGAGGTCAGGATTGGCAGCTTTCCAAATCCTTCATTTCTTGAATTCTTCCACTTTGGATGCTTTCCTTCCTCACTTCTTCAATCCATACTTGCCTTGTAAGCTTGAAATTACTCAACAAACACATCAACAAAATTGACAATTTTAAACATAAAAAGTATATTTTTCACAATTAAGCACAATTAGGAAAGAATTCACAGAAGCATGCTATTTCAATGAATAAATGGAAGAAAAGTCAATGAAATCCACCTAATTACAGCAAATAAATACCATGAAATGTGGATTCGTCAATCACTACCTATACTCCAGAAACCCCAACAAGGTAAACCCCTTTACTTATTCCTTTCAATCTCTACTAACAAGGGTAGCTCCATGCTTATTACAAAAATAGGAAAAGAGCAACACCCATTGTATTTTGTGAGAAAAGTACTGCAAAATACCAAAACAAGATACCCAACGATAGAAAAATTAGCATTCAGCTTGGTCATAATAGCTCGACGTCTATGGCATTATTTTCAGACACATCAGATAATAGTTTAGACTGGTCAACCTCTACGTCAAATATTATCAAAACCAGATTTAGCAGGTCGATTCACGAAATGGGCAATAGAGGTCTCAGAATTCGACATCTCCTACCAATCACGAGGATCTCCTAAAGCCCAAGCATGGGCTGACTTTATTTTGGAATTCACCAACGCAAAAGAAACGGTCAAGGAAGGGGAACTATATGTAGATGGTACATCAAATGAGAGCGGATGTGGAGCTGGGATTCTACTAAAAGATGACACTGGAGCGCATGCTGAACAGTCAATTAAATTCCTCTTTCAAGCCACCAATAACCAAGCCGAATATGAGGCACTCCTAACAGGCCTAAGGTTAGCAAAGAAAATAGAAGTCAAAACCTAAAGGTATATTGTAACTCCCTCCTCGTAGTACAACAAGTAATTGGTCACTTTCAAGTACGAGATCCGCTCTTAGAGAAGTACTTAAATTCGGCAAAAAATATGATACAACATTTTCAAAATTTTTAAATATCACATATACCTAGAGAACAAAACTGTAGAGCCTATATTTTATCCAAATTAGCTGTATATAGGGTAATTGATTCATCAGACAAATTATCTCATTTTACACTAACAGAATCAAGTTTAGATATCAAATCTGTTGTAAGTGTGTCACAGGAAGAAGATTGGCCACGCCCATTCATTCGCTATCTGCTGGAGAAATACCAAAAAACAAAAACCCGAGGTCATTTAGACATAAAGCAAGCCATTACACAATGATGGGAGCCGACCTATACAAACGGGGTATCTCTAGACCATTGCTAAAATGCCTCGGCCGAGCAGATGCAGAAAATGCCATAGCCGAAACCCATGATGGAATCTGTGGACACCACACTAGAGGCAGAAGCTTGGCCACAAAAATTTTACGAGCAAGGTACTACTGGCCGACGTTACGAGAAGACTGTAGAAACAAAGTACAGAAGTGCAATGCATGCCAAAAGTGTGCACCACTCATCCATAGCCCAGCCGAGTTACTGCACACATCGGATATTAGTTGGCCTTCTCATAAATGGGGATGGATATACTCTGCCCATTCCCCGTAGTACTAGGGCAGGTAAAATTTCTATTAGTGGCAATTGATTACTTCACAAAGTGGATAAAAGCACAGCCACTTACAAAAATAACTTTGGACAAGGTACAAACGTTCATTTGGAAATCTATTATATGTAGATATGGTCTGCCTAGGGAAATTGTTTCTGATAATGGTCGGTAATTTACTAATAAGAAAATAGCTTCATTTTTAACTGATCTTCATATCAATAATCGTTTTTTCTCTGTGAGCACCCACAAAGTAACAGACTTGCAGAGGCAGCTAACAAGGTCATTTTGCAAATTTTAAAGAAAAAGTTAACAGATGCTAAAGGACGTTGGGCCAAACTCATACTAGAAATATTGTGGAGCTATTGATGCCAGGGCATCATGGCCTGTTTTTCTATGCTTTTTTAGTAGATTTTAATTCAGTTTTCATACAATTTATGTTGATAAAGGAGCAAAAGCATGAAAAATCTCTACATGAAACAAAATCTCAAGCATAGGTGAATTTTAGCTAATATACAGGATAAATATGATGAAATAGATCACACTAAGTGAAGTTTTGATTTTGGGCATTATTAGCACACTTAGTATAATGAAGTTTGTCTTGTATGTTACTTTGATACACTTTGTTTGCTTGATTTCAGACCAAAAAAAGCAGAGAAGAGCCACGTTAGTGGCTACGTTAGCGCCACTAATGTGGCCATTAAAGTGGAAGGAAGGAAAGCTTGGAAAGTTAGTGAGAACGTTAACGCCACTAACGTTAGCAAAAGGCAAGACCCACGTTAGCAACCCCGTTAGCTCCACTAACGTGGGCACTAACGTGGAAGAAAAGAGAAGCCCCAACGTTAGTGAAAAAGTTAATGGCATTAACTTTGAAGAAGGAGCAGCGTTATTGGCAAAAGTGAGTGCCAATAACACTAGCGAAACAAAGGAAGACCCACGTTAGCATCCACGTTAGTTACATTAACGTGGGAACTAACGTAGAAGGAAAGGAAAACACCAACGTTAGTGGAAAAAGTGAGTGCCACTAACGTTTGCAAAGCAAAGGAAAACCCACGTTAATGGCCATGTTAGTTGGACATTAACGTGGGCAAAAATGTCACCTGGCAGCCTGTCCATGCCTTCTTCAAACAAGAATAACTTGAGCCACAAAGCTCCAAATGAGGTGATTCTAGTGGCATTGGAAAGTAGGATTCCAGAGCTTTCCAAGCATATATGGCACTACATGGTGGAAACAAAATTTGAGGGAGAAAACATGCCCCGAAAGTGCAAAGATGAACATGGTATCAACCTGTAGTAAGGCCAGCTGACATCTTCACCTTCCAAGAAGTGTAACTCAAGCTATAGAGCTCCAAATGATGCGCTTTCAAAGGCGTTGGAAAGTAGACATCTAGGGCTATCCAAAAATATGTAATAGTATGGGGTGGACATTAAGTTTGAGCTCCAGAACCTGGCAATATTAAGCCCCTGATCCCTAACGTGTGACTCGCTTTTTCCAGTAACGCTAGCAACTATGCCAGCGACCTTGTCCACTTCAAAGGAGCATAACTTGAGTTACAGAGGTCCAATTGAGGTGATTTCAGTTGCGTTAGAAAGCTGACATTTAGAGATTTCCAAAGATATATAATACTCTATAGTGGGCATGAAATTGGAGCACAAACCAGAGGCATATTTTGAGCCTCAAAACACCAACTAGGTAGCAAGTGTGACGTTAGCCACACTAACTTTAGCACTAACGCCACACTTGTAGCGTTAGTGTGGCTAACAGCAGTAATAACGCCAAGTCACCCTGGACCTCAATTTGATTCACTTCCCTCTCAAGTCCACTTCAAAGCTCAAGCAAGCAAGCCCACAATTGTCAACCAATCAAAGCCACAAGAAGCATCTAGAATAGTTAATTTTTATTTCATTGTAATTTACTTTTAATTTCATTTCATTTTGTAATTTAGGAGAGCCTATAAAAAGGCCTTAGTTTTTACTTTGAAAGCATTTTGGAACGGAGAATTGAAGGAAGGGGGAGAGAGTGAAGACCAATTCGAACTTCTATGAATTGGCACACTCTAAGGGGAGTGGGTCTTCGAACCCCTCCCCTCCTACACTCTTCTTCCTTTTCTCTTATTTTCTTCCTTAGGAGTAGTTTCGTTTTAGTTGTAATTTTCATTTATGAACTTTGAAGTTTTATTTTCAGTTTTAACCTTCATCTTTACTTTTCTGCACTTTCTTTCTTTTCTATTTTGGTAGAGCAATGATCAACTAACTCTTTTCATTGGGTTAGAGAGCTCAATTGTGATTCAATGGATCAATTATAGTTCTTATTCTTATTCTTCTTTCTTTTCTCTTAATTTTACTAGAGAGCTTTTGATCTTCATCCAATTGGGTAATTGTCTCGAAAGAGAAATTGCTCATACTTGGATTTCCTCTGAACCTTGGAAGAGGAATGAGAAAATCATGCTAGAAATGCTCTCTCACATTGGATTAGGTTGGGGGTTGGATGGATATTGTGACATTTAATCCTACCAATACTTTGATCTATGAATGTGTGTGGTATAATCAATGACCAAACTTCATCTCTTCCCATGAGCAATTAAATCAAGGAATTGGGAAATTGTTCAAGCTTAGAGAGATTGGATTGCCAAGGAATTGGGATCTAATCACTTAAGATTGCCAAAGAGATCAATGAATGCATTGATTGAGGAAGAGATGAGAATAAACTTGATCCAGAGGATTGCAATATCTCTTGATCCCATTGTTCATTTTATTTTTAGTTCTTACATTTACTTTCCTTGCCATTTTACTTTTCTACACCTTATTGCTTTCTTTACTTTTATTCCATTTACACTTCCTGCTGCTTATCATCCAAATCTGAACCATCTAACTAGGACAATTAATCAATTATTGATTGCTTAATCCGTTAATCTATGTGGGATTCGACCTCACTCTTTTGTGAGTTATTACTTGACGACAATTCGGTATACTTGCCGAGAAAAATTTGTTAAGAGACAAGTTTCCGTGCATCAAGTTTATGGCGCCGTTGCCGGGGATTAATTTTGTATCAACAATGATTTAATTGGTGGATAACTAGATTGAGCATTTTTCTTGATTTAATTTCATTTGAGTAATTTACTTTCAGTTTTAGTTATTTTCTCTCTTTCCCCTACCCGTTTTCTTAGTTGTTTACAATTTATTTCACTAACCCACTAACTGTTTGATATATTGCATCACTCACACTAACAGCATTTCTAACAAGAACACTTTCTGCATCTATTTCCTTGCTTGTGCCTTGTTGGTTGTATGACAGGGAGAAGAAGCAGGGCTTCAACTTCCTTTGATTCTGAACCTGAGAGGACCTTCCTTAGATTAAGGAGGGAAGCAAGAGGAAAACGAGTAGTTGGTGTGGAGGAAGAGGAGGAATACTTTGAACCAAACATGGATGAGAACATGGAAAATCATCATGAAGAAGAGGCTCACAACCATGGCAGAGAAGGTCCAGCACATCAGGCTGGACAAGAGAGAAGAGTTCTGGGTTCTTACATCAACCCAAATCCAGGAAACTATGGAAGTAGCATCCAAAGGCCAACCATACATGCCAACAACTTTGAACTAAAGCCACAGCTCATCACCCTTGTTCAGAACAATTGTTCATTCGGAGGAAGTGTCCAAGAAGACCCCAATCAACATCTAACCACCTTCCTGAGGATATGCGATACTGTGAAGTCTAATGGTGTTCACCCTGACACCTATAGACTACTTCTGTTTCCCTTCTCACTCAAGGACAAAGCATCTAAATGGCTGGAATCCTTTCCAAAGGAGAGTTTAACAACCTGGGAAGATGTGGTGAACAAATTCTTGGCAAGATTCTACCCTTCTCAATGAATTAACAGGTTGAGAGCTGAGGTACAGACCTTTAGATAACAAGATGGTGAGACTCTTTATGAAGCATGGGAGAGGTTTAAGGACCTAACAAGAAGATGCCCACCAGATATGTTCAATGAATGGGTGCAGTTGCACATTTTCTATGAAGGCCTTTCGTATGGATCAAAGAAGGCAGTAGACCACTCATCCGGGGGATCTCTGAACAAGAAGATCTCTACAGAAGATTTCTCTCCATGGGGATAAAGTGATCTCAGCTTACTTCCCAAATATCCCACCTCATCTCCCCACCATCCCATCTCAGCTACCCAAGATTTTCACCATCAACAAAGTTCTCTCCCTAGAACATGTAGAGATCCTTGATGAAGCCAATGGATATAGGTTTACTGCAAGAGGAGAAGATCTAAAGCACTACCAACCACCCTGACAAAAGGCAGAACGTCAAGCTAGTGACGCTAAAGAAGTGCTTCATGGGAGGCAACCCAGGTTTTACATGCTTTTGAAGTAGTTAATAAAACAAGGTTCATAAAATTCAAATCAACTTTGACATATCCTTGAATGTAACAAATAGTGAAGAACAAGTTTGGTGTTCAAGGCACACTAAGAAAACATGAATGCAACTCATAGCATGTCACTCTTAGCACCTTGAACAAATCTTCTTACACCACAGTGCCACAAACTAAGTTTGGTGTCACCAATATTGCATACATGGACATTTAGTTGGTTAGTTGGTTTGCACTCATGAATAGCAATTAGTAACTAGAAACAAAAATTTTAAAAAGTAGTTACTTGATGCCAAGGCATCTTAGGCTAGTTTCACTAGCATTTTTTGATAGTTTTAGATGTTTTATGCATTTTCTTGAGCTTAAAGTAACCAAGAATGGTTAAAAGAAGAACAAAGCAATGAACCATTCAAACAGTATGATTTTGATGCAAATTCCATGAGTTTTTAGTTATATTACTTGAATGCTATGAATGGAAGATTTCTCATGAAATTTTGCAAGACTTTGATGCAATTGTTTGGATGATTTCAGGGAAGAAGAGGCTAGGCAAGGAAGCAACAAAGTCAATAAAGGAAGCTTGAATATCACATGTGGAGTTTAAGTTCTAGTTTAAGCCTAAACTGGAGCTTAAACGCCAGAATCATGAAGGCTAAGAAATGCTGAAACTGAAGTTTAACCTCCAGTTTAACCTTAAACTGGAGGTTAAACGCCAGAATGAAAGTCTCACCAAAGAAGCATTCCACGTTTAACCTCCAGTTTAACCTTAAACTGGAGGTTAAACGCCAGAAATGGGAAGTGCACCAGGGAGCCATTTCCACGTTTAAGCTCCAGTTTGACCTTAAACTGGAGCTTAAACGTGTTCGACCAAGTTTTCTCCTCCAGGGTTGCTTTCTCCATTTCCACGTTTAAGCTCCAGTTTAACCTTAAACTGGAGCTTAAACGTGTTCGACACCTCCAGGGCTACCTTTCTCAGCTTCCACGTTTAAGCTCCAGTTTAACCTTAAACTGGAGCTTAAACGTGTTCGACCTCCAGGATGCCTTCTTCCATTTCCACGTTTAAGCTCCAGTTTAACCTTAAACTGGAGCTTAAACGTGTTCGACCTCCAGGGCTGCCTTTTCTATCTCCACGTTTAAGCTTCAGTTTAACCTTAAACTGAAGCTTAAACGTGTTCGACTAAGTTACCCTCCAGGGCTGCCTTCTTCCATTTCCACGTTTAAGCTTCAGTTTAACCTTAAACTGAAGCTTAAACGTGCTTCCACAAAAGGCATCACTGGAAGTGTCTGGCGTTTAAGCTACAGTTTAAGCTTAAACTGCAACTTAAACGCCACTCTTGGAAAAGGTTTCTGGGCCAACAATATTGCGGTTTAAGTTAGTATTTGAGCACAAACATTAACTTAAACTTACTCTGGTATGAAACCCAATTGAATATCATGGTTTATGGGATTGGGCCTGAAGGATTGATGAGTCTGAAATTTCAATTTATTGAGTCATGTGTCATTATTTGATTATCACTAAGTTGGCTCAATGAATGTTACAGATTTTGGATCAACAGCCTCATCAAGATTATGGATCATAAACCCAAGGCAAAAGGAAAGCAGGGAGAGGCCTCAAAGCCCAAGAAACACAACAGAAGCTCAATATAGAAAGTGTATAAATAGGATAGAATTTAAGTTAGGGAGGACTTTTACTTTTTCATTTGGCTAGTTTTCAGGAGTTGTGTAATTGAATTCAGAGCTATGACTCACTAAACCCCTTTTCATTGGGTTAGGGAGCTCTATTGTAATTCAATGAATCAATAATAGTTTATCTTCTTCTTCAACCTTTTCTCTTGAATTTTGTTAGAAAGCTTCTCGATCTAATTCCATTGGGTAGTTGTCTTGGGAAAGAAACTACCCATAATTGGAATCCTTCGGAACCTTGGGAAAGGAATGGAGGATTCATGCTAGAGAAGCTTTCTCACAGTGAATTGGATTGGGGTTTGGATGGATATTGTGACATGTAATCCTACCAAATTGTGGTTCATGAAACTGTGTGGTATAATCAGTGATCGAGCATCATCTCTTCTTATGAACATTTAAACCAAGGGATTGGGAATTTGTTCGTTTTTAGAGAGAATTGGTGAGCCAAGGGATTGGGATCCAATCATATAAGATTGCCAAGCAAATTCAATGAATGCATTGGTTGAGGAAGGGATAAAAGTTGTTTTGATTCGGAGATCTCAATATCTCCTAACACCCAATGAACTCCCCATTTCTGATTTACCACTTTCTCTTTACATTCTGCAATTAAATTCATGCAATCACCCCCATCCCTTTTAATTTCAGCAATTTAGCTTCTCGCTCTTTAATTCATGCTATTTTACATTCCGCAATTCTCATCTAAATCTTGATTCCGCTCAACTAGAACATACTTCTAATCCGAATTGCTCACTCAACCAATCCTTGTGGGATTCGACCTCACTCTATTGTGAGTTTTTTACTTGACGATAACCGGTGCACTTGCCGGAAGGAATTTTGCCGATCGTGCAATTTCCTAAATCGTAGCATAACAAGTTTATGCGCATCAAGTTTATGGCGCCGTTGCCGGAGATTGGTTTTCGATTGACAATTCTCAAATTGGAAGTTAACTAGATTGAGCATTTTTTTTTGTTTTGATTAATTCAGTACACATTACTTGTTGAATTTTAATTTCTGCACTCTGTTACATGCTTTCTTTCTTTATGCCTTTAAATTCAAGCAACTAACTCACTGACTCACTAACTGTTTGAATTAATTCCTCAACTGCTCTAACCATACTCTTCCATTAACCAAGAGTATTTCACTTGTTTGTTGCCTGTGCTGTGTTCTTGTATGACAGGTAGGAGAGGAGAGACATCAACTCCTCCATATACCGAACCAGAGAGGACCCTTCATAGACTGAGAAGGGAAGCAAGAGGGAAGAGAGTACTGGGAGAAGAGGAATCTGAAGGAGAATCTGAGGACAATTTTGAGGAAGCTTTAGATCTCAACATGGATAGAGAAGTTCACAACCATGAGAGAGCTGATGGAAACAATGCCATTCCTGAGAGGAGGGTTCTTAGTTCATACATAAACCCAACCTCTGGGAATTGTGGTAGCAGCATCCAGAAACCACCCATTCAGGCCAACAATTTTGAGCTCAAACCACAGCTAATATCACTTGTGGAGAATCATTGTTCATTTGGTGGAAGTGCTAATGAAGACCCAAACCAACATCTCACAAAATTTCTGAGAATTTGTGACACTGTGAAGTCCAATGGAGTCCAGGAAGATGCATATAAACTGCTTTTGTTCCCATTTTCACTTAGGGACAAGGCAGCTAAGTGGCTGGAATCATTCCCAAGGGGGAGCCTAACAACCTGGGATGAGGTGGAAAGCAAGTTTCTGGCACGTTTCTACCCCCCACAAAAGGTCAATAGGCTTCGATCTGAGGTTCAGACGTTTAGACAACAAGATGGTGAAACTCTCTACGAGGCATGGGAGAGATTCAAGGATTTGACAAGGAAATGCCCACCAGACATGTTCCATGACTGGGTGCAATTGCATATTTTCTATGATGGACTGTCTTATGAATCAAGGAAGGCTGTAGACCATTCATCAGGAGGTTCATTGAACAGGAAAAAGACTGTGGAAGAAGCCATTGAAGTGATTGAGACAGTGGCTGAGAACGAGTACTACTATGCATCAGAGAGACACAACACTAAGGGAGTCATGGAGCTGAACCATGTTGATACAATTCTAGCCCAAAACAAGGTGTTTGCCAAGCAACTAGCAGAGCTCACCAGGAAATTAGAAACAAAATAAGTGGCTGCAATACACACACAAGAGCAAGAGGAAGAAAGCACTGAAGGAGGTGATTGGGAAGAGGCCAATTATGTAGGAAATCAACAAAGGCAACCATATGATCCACATTCCAACACTTACAACCCAGGCTGGAAAAACCACCCAAACTTTGGGTGGGGAAACCAGCAAAACCAACATAACAAGTCCACATACCAAAACTCCAACCAAAGATCATACCAAGCCACACAAAACACTTACTCTCAACCACCATATCATAGCCAAAATAATCAACCTGCTCAACCTAATCCGAACCAACAATTTCAAGATCAATTAAACAGGATAGAAGGAATGCTTGCAACCATGAGTCAAGACATAACCGAATTGAAAGCTTTTAAGGAAGAAGTAAATTCTAACCTGCAAAACCAAGGAGCTGCCATCCAGAAGCTAGAAAATCAAATTGCGTATTTGTCTAAGCAAACCCCTGGGACAAGCGTTTCTCATGCTGCCAAGGCTATTGCAAGGGAGGAATGTAAGGCCATAACCCTCAGAAGCGGAAAGAATCTAAAGGAGATCTCAAAGGAAACCACAGAGGATGAAGCAAAGGAAAATGTGAGAGATAAGGAACAAGGACAATCTTTTACATCGTCTGCAACAAAAGAAAAAGAAAAAGAGGTCCTGAAGCCTTATACACCTAAAGCACCATATCCTCAACGTTTGATGAAAAGTGAAAAGGATGGCCAATTCTCCAGGTTCTTGGAGATTTTCAAGAAGCTTCAAATCAACATTCCGTTTGCTGAGGCAATAGAGCAAATGCCACTCTATGCAAAATTCTTAAAGGAATTAATGACCAAGAAAAGAAGCTGGAGAAACGAGGAAACTGTGTTGTTAACTGAAGAATGCAGTGCCATCATCCAGCACAAATTGCCTCAGAAATTGAAGGATCCAGGCAGTTTCCAAATCCCCTACATCATAGGAGAAGTCATGGTGGAGAAGGCCTTGTGTGACTTAGGGGCCAGTATCAATTTGATGTCTCTAACAATGATGAGAAGAATGAAGATTGAGGAAGCTAAACCAACAAGAATGGCCCTCCAATTGGCAGATCGAACTTTTAAATTCCCTCATGGGATAGTTGAGGATTTGTTGGTGAAAGTGGGAGATTTTATATTTCCTGCTGATTTTGTGGTGTTAGATATGGAGGAAGAAGCCAAAGCTTCAATAATTCTGGGAAGACCCTTCCTAGCTACTGCTGGAGCCATCATAGATGTACAAAAGGGTGAACTCACTCTTAGACTACATGATGAGAAATTGGTGTTTAACGTATTCAAGGCAATGAGCTATCCATCAGAATCACTAAGGGAATGCATGAGGGTTGATGTAGTGGACATTGCAGTACAAGAAACTTTTGAGGAAACAATAAAGGAAGTGGCAGAGGAGGAGTTCACCAAGGATATTGAAGTTAGTGACATCAAGGCTGCTGAAACAACCATGCCAAGCATGCCAGAGAGAGTGAAAGAAGAGAAGGAAGCACCAAAACCTGAGCTCAAAGCATTGCCCCCTAATCTCAAGTATGCATAATTGGGTAGTGATGAGAGTCACCCTGTTATCATTAGCTCTGCCCTGAGCCAAGAACAGGAAGAAGAATTGATCAAGGTGCTACAAACTCATCAAGATGCCATTGGATGGACCCTAGCTGATTTGAAGGGGATAAGTTCATCCATATGCATGCATAAAATCTTGTTAGAAGAGGATGCTAGACCCTCCATTCAAGCTCAGAGAAGATTGAATCCCGTCATGAAAGAAGTGGTACAAAAGGAAGTCATGAAGTTATGGCAGGCAGGGGTAATCTACCCCATTTTTGATAGCCCATGGGTTAGTCCCATCCATGTAGTTCCCAAGAAAGGTGGCATAACTGTGGTGCCAAATGAGAAGAACGAACTCATACCCACAAGAACCGTCACTGGGTGGAGGATGTGCATAGACTACAGGAAGCTCAATGAAGCCACCAGAAAGGATCAATTCCCACTCCCATTCATGGATCAGATGCTTGAAAGGCTTGCCGGACATGCTTACTATTGCTTTTTGGATGGATATTCAGGCTACAACCAAATAGTAGTTGATCCTAGAGATCAAGAGAAAACATCATTTGTTTGTCCATATGGAGTTTTTGCTTATAGACGCATGCCCTTTGGATTGTGCAATGCACCTGCCACTTTCCAAAGATGCATGCTGTCCATCTTTTCGGACATGATTGAAAAATTTATTGAGGTCTTCATGGACGATTTTTCTGTGTTTGGAGATTCTTTTCCCAGCTGCCTACACCACCTTGCCTTGGTGCTTAAGAGGTGTCGAGAGACTAACCTAGTATTAAACTGGGAAAAATGTCATTTCATGGTCACAGAAGGAATAGTCCTTGGCCACAAAATCTCTAATAGAGGCATGGAGGTGGACAGAGCTAAGGTGGAAATCATTGAAAAACAACCTCCACCAAGTAATGTCAAGGCAGTTAGGAGTTTTTTGGGACACGCTGGGTTTTACAGAAGGTTTATTAGAGACTTTTCTAAAATAGCCAAACCTTTGAGTAACTTGCTTGTCTCTGATACACCCTTTGTATTTGATAAAAATTGCATGCTAGCCTATGAACTTTTGAAGCAAAAACTTTCCTCTGCACCTATCATTGCCCCACCGGATTGGAACTTACCTTTTGAACTGATGTGTGATGCATCAGACCTTGCTATTGGGGCAGTGTTAGGACAAAGGAAAGACAATTTGGTACATGTGATTTATTATGCCAGTAAAGTCTTGAATGCTAACCAAAGGAATTACACAACCACTGAAAAAGAACTCTTGGCAATAGTCTTTGCATTTGACAAATTTAGATCCTATCTCATTGGATCTAAAGTCATTGTCTTCACTGATCATTCAGCTTTAAAATACTTACTTGCTAAACAAGAATCCAAACCAAGACTTATTAGATGGGTTCTTTTGTTGCAGGAATTTGACATTGAAATCAAAGACAAGAAGGGTGTAGAGAACAAGGTGGCAGACCATTTATCAAGGATACCATGTGAAGAAGGAAGCGCACAAAGCACACATATAAATGAGTGCTTTCCTGATGAACAACTCATGGTAATTCACAAAGCACCCTGGTTTGCAGACATAGCAAACTTCAAGGCCACTGGGAGTTGGCCGTTGGAATTTAACAAGCATCAAAGGAAGAAATTGGTAAATGATGCCAAATACTTCATCTGGGACGAACCATACTTGTTCAAAAAATGTTCCGATGGCATACTCAGAAGATGCATATCAGAGGAAGAAGGAAGGGAAGTCTTATGGGACTGCCATGGCTCCACTTATGGAGGACATTTTGCAGGAGAAAGAACAGCAGCTAAGGTGTTGCAGTGTGGTTTTTATTGGCCCACTATCTTCAAAGATGCAAAGGAACTAGTGAAGCACTGCCATGAATGCCAGAAAGCGGGGAACCTGCCAAGAAGAAATGAAATGCCACAACAATTCATTCTGGAACTTGAATTGTTTGATGTATGGGGGATAGATTTCATGGGACCCTTTCCCTCCTCATACTCAAATAATTACATTCTTGTGGCAGTAGACTATGTCTCCAAATGGGTTGAAGCAATAGCAACTCCAACCAATGATAATAAGGTAGTTATGAACTTCCTCAGAAAACACATTTTTTGCCGTTTTGGGGTTCCAAGAGCAATCATCAGTGATGGAGGAAGCCACTTCTGCAACAAACTATTAGAGGCATTGCTTCTAAAATATGGAGTCAAACACAAGGTAGCCACACCATACCATCCACAAACAAGTGGGCAAGCCGAAATATCTAACAGAGAACTCAAAAGGATCCTGGAAAAGACTGTGGGAACTTCAAGGAAGGACTGGTCGATTAAGCTAGATGATGCTCTTTGGGCATATAGGACAGCTTTCAAAACACCAATTGGAATGTCTCCTTACCAACTAGTATACGGAAAAGCTTGCCATTTGCCACTGGAGTTGGAGCACAAGGCATACTGGGCCTTGAAACTTTTGAACTTGGACAGCAAAGCTGCTGGAGAAAGAAGGATGTTGCAAATTCAAGAGTTGGAAGAGTTCAGAGCTGAAGCTTATGAGAATGCCAAAATTTACAAAGAAAGAGCAAAGAAGAAGCATGACAGCAACATAGCCCCAAGGAAATTTGAAGAAGGACAAAAAGTATTGCTCTACAATTCTAGGCTGAAGCTATTTCCAGGGAAGCTAAAATCAAGGTGGTCTGGACCATTCCTTGTCACCAAGGTCTCCAAATATGGACAAGTAGAAATCATGGAAGAAAAGTCACAACGAACCTTCATTGTGAACGGTCAAAGACTCAAACATTACTTGGGAGATGTGGAGGAGAAGGACAAGGTTAAATATCACCTCAACTGAGGAAGCTGACCGTCAAGCTAATGACGTTAAAGAAGCGCTTGTTGGGAGGCAACCCAACCTGAGGTAATACCCTTTTGCTGTTTCTTTTATTTGTTTCAATAAAAAAAAGGGTGAAGTAGTTTCTGTGCATTGCAAAGAATTAAGTTTGGTGTTTCACACCAAACAATGAATTCGTGGATCAATAATTCAAAGGGGAATGTGTGACTCTAAGTTTGGTGTTCCACCATAAAGATCAACTGAACACAACAACCTTTGAATTATATGAAAGGAACAACCATTCTAAGCAGTCACAGAAATGCTTAAAACCCTTAGCAGCAACTTCATTCCAAAGAGAACTCAAGGATTCAAAGAACAGAGAAGTAATTGGGAGACTAAGTTTGGTGTTCACACACCAACTTAAGACTCAGATACTTACCCACACATAGTTGAGCTAACCAATCAAGTGCTTGAGAAGCAAGCAACTTCATCACTCTTTGTAGGAAAGGAAACAAGGATCTTAAAACATGAAGCAACAATTAGGAGAAGAAGGAGAAATCAAAGTGTTTCCTGGCAACAAAGAGAAAACAAGGAATTTCACAAGGTGGTATTGTTCCTTGATAATTCTTTAAAAAGGGCAAACAAAAGCATGCTTGTTCTGGTTTAAACTGTAAATGTTGAATCTTTCTGGAATGTGAAGTTTTTAGTATATGAGTGTCTGTTATTGCTTTGAATAAAGTGAATGCCTAGATGTTTGGATATAACTTCACCTTCTTAAACAAGTGCTTGCCATGCTTGTTCTGTTTCCAAAAATAAAAGAAAAGTTTGAACAAAAGTAACTTGGCTAAATTAGTGACAAATCAAGTAGAATTAAGTGGTGGTATGCATGCTTGATTGTTCAGTCAGATCACTGGAAATAGAGTGTAGAATTATCATTTTTTATGTAGAAATTGAAAACTGTCTATGGATCTTGATGAATAAATGTCTTTGGCCATGAAAAAGAAAGAAAAAGAAGAAGAAAAAGCCACTGAAAAAGGGCAACCAAAAAGAAAAAAATTTTGAGAAAATAAGCTAGGCACCAATGGTTTGAACTTCTGAGACAAATGCCTGTGGTGTTCATGTATTAAGGATATGCTTGGATGAATAGGTTCTGAGGAGTGTTTCAACACTTGGTAACTTGGGTTAACTAACCCGGGATTATCAACCAAAAGTCCATTATCAAGAGCAACCTAAATACAAAACATTTAGTCACACAAAGAGGTGCTGGGCACCAATGTCTCAAGAAGAAATGTGAACTAAAATGCCTGAAGTGGATATGTGTAGTGCACTGATAAGAAAAAGAAAATGCCAAAGGCTTGTGCAACACATGACACCAAGCAAACAAGGAGCAAAGGAGCTCTAAGAAAAAGAAAAGAAAAACAAAGAAGAGAAAAGTGCCAAGGACATAAGAATAACAAGAGGCCATAGCAGTGTTTGATGGATGCAATGAAAAAGTGATGATCTTACTTGATAAGTATGGAAAAGTGATGCTGCAACTTTCTGCATAAAACCCTTCTGATGAACTTCAAATGCTTGCTAATATAGCCAATGTAATTGCTTTCTGTTTCATACTTTCTTCTCAAATAACTCAGGACTTGCTTAGGGACAAGCAAGTATTAAGTTTGGTGTTGTGATGCCAAGGCATCTTAGGCTAGTTTCACTAGCATTTTTTGATAGTTTTAGATGTTTTATGCATTTTCTTGAGCTTAAAGTAACCAAGAATGGTTAAAAGAAGAACAAAGCAATGAACCATCCAAACAGTATGATTTTGATGCAAATTCCATGAGTTTTTAGTTATATTACTTGAATGCTATGAATGGAAGATTTCTCATGAAATTTTGCAAGACTTTGATGCAATTGTTTGGATGATTTCAGGGAAGAAGAGGCTAGGCAAGGAAGCAACAAAGTCAATAAAGGAAGCTTGAATATCACATGTGGAGTTTAAGTTCTAGTTTAAGCCTAAACTGGAGCTTAAATGCCAGAATCATGAAGGCTAAGAAATGCTGAAACTGAAGTTTAACCTCCAGTTTAACCTTAAACTGGAGGTTAAACGCCAGAATGAAAGTCTCACCAAAGAAGCATTCCACGTTTAACCTCCAGTTTAACCTTAAACTGGAGGTTAAACGCCAGAATGAGAATGCCAATCAGGAAGCATTTCCACGTTTAACCTCCAGTTTAACCTTAAACTGGAGGTTAAACGCCAGAAATGGGAAGTGCACCAGGGAGCCATTTCCACGTTTAAGCTCCAGTTTGACCTTAAACTGGAGCTTAAACGTGTTCGACCAAGTTTTCTCCTCCAGGGTTGCTTTCTCCATTTCCACGTTTAAGCTCCAGTTTAACCTTAAACTGGAGCTTAAACGTGTTCGACACCTCCAGGGCTACCTTTCTCAGCTTCCACGTTTAAGCTCCAGTTTAACCTTAAACTGGAGCTTAAACGTGTTCGACCTCCAGGATGCCTTCTTCCATTTCCACGTTTAAGCTCCAGTTTAACCTTAAACTGGAGCTTAAACGTGTTCGACCTCCAGGGCTGCCTTTTCTATCTCCACGTTTAAGCTTCAGTTTAACCTTAAACTGAAGCTTAAACGTGTTCGACTAAGTTACCCTCCAGGGCTGCCTTCTTCCATTTCCACGTTTAAGCTTCAGTTTAACCTTAAACTGAAGCTTAAACGTGCTTCCACAAAAGGCATCACTGGAAGTGTCTGGCGTTTAAGCTACAGTTTAAGCTTAAACTGCAACTTAAACGCCACTCTTGGAAAAGGTTTCTGGGCCAACAATATTGCGGTTTAAGTTAGTATTTGAGCACAAACATTAACTTAAACTTACTCTGGTATGAAACCCAATTGAATATCATGGTTTATGGGATTGGGCCTGAAGGATTGATGAGTCTGAAATTTCAATTTATTGAGTCATGTGTCATTATTTGATTATCACTAAGTTGGCTCAATGAATGTTACAGATTTTGGATCAACAGCCTCATCAAGATTATGGATCATAAACCCAAGGCAAAAGGAAAGCAGGGAGAGGCCTCAAAGCCCAAGAAACACAACAGAAGCTCAATATAGAAAGTGTATAAATAGGATAGAATTTAAGTTAGGGAGGACTTTTACTTTTTCATTTGGCTAGTTTTCAGGAGTTGTGTAATTGAATTCAGAGCTATGACTCACTAAACCCCTTTTCATTGGGTTAGGGAGCTCTATTGTAATTCAATGAATCAATAATAGTTTATCTTCTTCTTCAACCTTTTCTCTTGAATTTTGTTAGAAAGCTTCTCGATCTAATTCCATTGGGTAGTTGTCTTGGGAAAGAAACTACCCATAATTGGAATCCTTCGGAACCTTGGGAAAGGAATGGAGGATTCATGCTAGAGAAGCTTTCTCACAGTGAATTGGATTGGGGTTTGGATGGATATTGTGACATGTAATCCTACCAAATTGTGGTTCATGAAACTGTGTGGTATAATCAGTGATCGAGCATCATCTCTTCTTATGAACATTTAAACCAAGGGATTGGGATCCAATCATATAAGATTGCCAAGCAAATTCAATGAATGCATTGGTTGAGGAAGGGATAAAAGTTGTTTTGATTCGGAGATCTCAATATCTCCTAACACCCAATGAACTCCCCATTTCTGATTTACCACTTTCTCTTTACATTCTGCAATTAAATTCATGCAATCACCCCCATCCCTTTTAATTTCAGCAATTTAGCTTCTCGCTCTTTAATTCATGCTATTTTACATTCCGCAATTCTCATCTAAATCTTGATTCCGCTCAACTAGAACATACTTCTAATCCGAATTGCTCACTCAACCAATCCTTGTGGGATTCGACCTCACTCTATTGTGAGTTTTTTACTTGACGATAACCGGTGCACTTGCCGGAAGGAATTTTGCCGATCGTGCAATTTCCTAAATCGTAGCATAACAAGTTTATGCGCATCATTACTCTTTCTCTTTTTTTTTTTAAATTTTGCCGCCACTTTCCACAATTTTATTAATCATATTTCTTTTATTTTGTAGGAGAATTGATGGGACAATTGAAGGAGGATTTGGCCACCACAAAAAGAGAAGACTATACACGTGTCTTCAAAGGGATTGCATTGGAAATTGTTTCCATGCAACATTGGAAGAAGAATGAGCTTGGAAACTGAACCAACCCCATCATAAAGTTGATGATCCTTGTGCTCATCCATTGCTAAACCCCATCCGTCCATCACACAACCACCCCATCAATCCACACCTTTCATTCACTCATCACTTTCCTATATAAGTGATTCCTAGTCCGTACTCCCCTTCACATTTCAATTCCCATTCTTTATACTTCACACCTTCGAAACCCAAATTCCTTCATCTCACCTTATCTTAACCGGCCAAAGTCCATCACTAACCTCAACACCTTCACTTCTCAAAAAAATCACTCATGGCATCATCAATCTCTAAAAGAAGAAAGGGGAAGGAGCCTATGGAGCAACGCCCTTTTGATGAAAAGAAGTTTAGAACCTTTCACCATGCACTTCAATTTGGATGGATGGCTGATAAGGAGATCATATATGAGCTAGGCTTTCAAGTCAAGAAAACTGAGTGCCCCAAAATCACAGAGAAGGTAGAAAAGAGAAGATGGGAGCTCCTCACCGATCCAGTCATCGCAAGAATAAATGCAACGCTCGTAAGAGAGTTTTATGCAAATGCAGTGAGGTATAATAGGAAAGAGGAATCTTATATAAGCTTTATGAGAGGAGTAACGGTGGATTTTAGTCCCATGAGCATCATGAGGGTGTTGAAGCTACGAACCATACCATTTGAAAAAGAGAGCTATCAATCTCGAATAGATGGTAGTCCTAATTATGACCAGATTGTGAAAGATATCTGTGTACAAGGAGCGGACTGGGTGAGAGATCCAATGGAAAGCCCAAATTTATCAAAAGAGGTGATCTCACCCCTGAAGCAAAGGGGTGGTTCAAAATTGTAAGGAGATCCATCCTCCCTGCCGGAAACAATTCAGAGGTGAATCTTAAGAGAGCAACAATGGTGCAATGTATACTTAAAGGGGGAGAGATCAAGGTGCATGAACTCATAGCCCAAGGCATTAGGAAGATGGCTGAGAAAAGTGATTCTGGAAGAAGGTTAGGCTACCCCAGCACCATTTTCCGTCTGTGTGACAAGGCTGGGGTGGTGTTCAAAGACGAAAACCCCGAATGGATAAAAGTTGGTATCCAAATTACTGTCCGGCGTATGCATGCTGTTGCCTCTCCCCTACCTCAACGAAGGATAAGAAAGAGAGTAGCCCATCAAGCTGTGGAAGAGTAGAACCCAGAGGAGCAAGCCGCAGCCACCTTGAACATGCACCAATTACAAGAAGCCATTGATAGCTTATCTAGGCAATATTGGGAGAATCAAGAGGCACAGAAGGAGCTCCAACTACAAATGATGAATCGCCAAGAAGAATCATTTTCTAGATGGGCGAATCAACAGGGGGAGTGGCAAAAGCAGATGATGGAGCAGCAACTGGAACAAGGGAAACAATGGGGTGAATCCTTCCACAGGATGAAACAAAGGCAGGATCAACAACAAGAGACCATCCAAAAGCTAATCAACATCCAAGCACATCAAGGTGCACACATACATGAAATGCATCAGAAACAGTTAGAACAGGCAGAACTCTTCGACGAATACAGGGCATTTTTAGAAGGAGTTTACATGAACCAGACTGGACATCATGTGAACACTCAGGCCAGACTCGGATACTTAGTCAGACAACTACCTATACTGCATCCGGGAATCACAAGCTATGAAGAAGTGAAGGAAGGCACTTGAGGATTGGAAAAAAGCTAGACTGGCACGAATGCAAGGAAGCACAAGTGGACACAAAGAGGACAAACAAGAGGGAGAGCATGAGCACCCCCATGAGTAAAAGGTGGTGGAGTTCCCTCATTGTCCCATCTTTTTCAAGTTTTAAATAAGGAAAATCATGTATGAAATAGAACATGCTTCCATGGTAGTTTAGGTTTTTCAATGCTGTCTTTAGTATTTTTCTTACTTTTGTCATATGTGTGCTGGTTCAAGTTACCTATCTTCATCTGCATCTTGCTTATTGTATGTTTGTCCTTTTAAGCTAAATAAAAAGAGATGTTATGAAAGACCACAGTGGAGTTTAATTTGTGGAGTAAGTCTTTAAATTGGTGGTGTAGTAATCACTTAGCTAAGTTGGTTCACCAACAAGGTGGGAAGGCAACTATCTGTCCTGAATCATATGCTTGAAACACACCCCATGAGACTAGCTAAATAATAAGATCTCAGTAAGAAAATGGAAAAGAACACTAAGAGTTGAAAAAGAAAGAAAGGTAATAAAGAATAAGGCTAGGCACCAAGGGCTTGAACCTTGAGGGATGTGTCTGTGGTGCTCTTGTACCAAGGATCTGCTTGGATGAATAAGTTCTTAGGAGTGCTTCATCACTTGGTAACTTGGGTTAATTAACCCAGGATTATCAACTGAAAATCCACTATCAAGAGCAACCTTGCTACAGAACATTTAGTAACCCAAAGAGGTGCTGGACACCAAGACCTCAAGGAAAGAAAATAACAAACCATGTGCCTGTGGTGTGCATGTATGGGGGAGAGAGACTTGAGGGAGTAAGTCCTTAGGGGTGTTTCAACACCTAGCACTTTGAACCAACTGGTTCGGGAGTGTTGGCTGAAAACTTATCTTAAAGAGTCACCCTCTCACAGAACACTTAGCCTAAGGATGCAATAAACCTTGGAAAGACAAAGGGATCAATAAATAACAGTCTCAAAGGATGCCATCAAGTGAGTATTCCAAGGCATGATAAAGGTCTGAAAGCCAGTAAAGGAATGAACTTAAGTTGCTATGCATGAAACCCCATAAAACCAAGGACATGACTTCCACAAGAATGATTCATTCATCTTGTCATTTCATTCATCATTCTCTTGTTCCAGTACTTGCTTAGGGACAAGCAAGCTTTAAGTTTGGTGTTGTGATGCCAGGGCATTTTGGCCAGTTTCACTAACTTTTTGTTTATGATTTTAGGATAGTTTCATGCATTTTCTTAGGAAATAAGCAAGTTTTGGGTAAATAATCACTTACATCTTGATTCAAGCAAACATTGTGAATTTTACATGATTTCATGAGAATTATGCATGAATTAAATGACAAAATTAAATGATGCATGTCTCATAACTTGGATTAGAGCTTTGATACACTTTATTGCTTGATTTCAGGACAAAGGAAGCAAGGAAGAACCACGTTAGTCTAGCTAACGTGACCACTAACGTGGAATGGAGGCTAGCTTGTAACGTTAATGAGAAAAGTGATCGCCATTAACGCCTTCGTGAGCCATCATAGCCCACGTTAGTTGCCACGATAACTATGTTAACGTGGAAGCTAACGTGGAAGAGAAGTAGAACTCCAACGTTAGTGATAAAAGTAAGTGCCACTAACATTCCAAAGTGGTAGCTGGCCACGTTAAGATTCACGTTAACTCAGTTAACGTGAACTCTAACGTGGATGAGGAAGATAATGCCAACGTTAGTGACACTCACCTTTGTCACTAACGTTGGACTAAGCTCATATTTGCCACGTTAAGAGTCACGTTAACCTAGTTAATGTGGACTCTAACGTGGAGGGAGCAAGGAATCACCAACGTTAGTGACACTCACCTTTGTCACTAACATTGGATTAAGCCACTATGAGCCACGTTAGTTGCCACGTTAATTACATTAACGTGGAAGCTAACGTGGAGAAGAGGGATGATGAGCCAACGTTAGTGACACTCACCATTGTCACTAACGTTGGAGATGGCTATCAATACCACGTTAGAAGTCACGCTAACCTAGTTAACGTGAACTCTAACGTGGGAAGTAGGGGCGTTTTGAAGCGTTAGTGACAAAGGTAAGTGTGACTAATGCTCTCGAAGATTTGGCAAGCCTACATTAAAGGCCACGTTAACTATACTAACGTGAACTCTAACGTAGGGAGAAAGGGGTACTCTCAGCGTTATTGGAAAAGGTAAACCCCAGTAACGTTTGCGAAGGGCCAAGAAGCAACGTTAGTGGTCATGTTAGTGCCATTAACGTTGAAGTTAACGTGGACCATTTTTTGGGTTAGGAACGTTAGTGAAAAAGGTGATTGTCACTAACGTTCTCGACCCCACAGTTTCACTTAACGTTAACACCACTAACGCCCCAAGCTAAAGTCTATACCTACTGCACACTTTTTCTGCAAGTAAAGCTGAGCCCACTGAAGAAGATAACTGCTTCAACTCAAGATCCAAAGGCCCATATCCAAGACTTGAAGAAGCAACTAGAAGATCAGAAGAATAGTATAAATAGGGAGAACTTTGAACTAGAAAGAAGCTTTTGGGCATTATTAGAATTACTCTCTGTATTTTTTACTTCCTCTGCAACTTCTAGTTTAACTTTTCAGAATGCATTCTCCATCTTTGTTTTCCATTCCCAGAGCTATGAACAACTAAACCCCTTTCATTGGGTTAGGGAGCTCTGTTGTAATTTGATGGATCAATAATAGTTTTCATTATTCTTCTTCTTTCTTTTCTCTTGACTTTACTAGAAAGCTTTTAATCTTCACCTAATTGAGTAGTTATCTTGGAAAAGAAGCTATTCATACTTGGATCTCTTCGGAACCTTGGAAAAGGAATGAAGAGATCATGCTAGAAATGCTTTCTCATGTTGGACCAAATTGGGGTTTGGATGGATATAGTGACATATAATCCTACCAACACTTTGATTTGGAAATACATGTGGTACAATCAGTGACCATACCTCATCTCTTCTCATGAGCAATTGGACCAAGGAATTGGCTATTGATCAAGATTTGAGAGATTGAATTACCAAGTAATTGGAATTCAATCACTTAAGATTGCCAAGGAGATCAATAAATGCATTGATTGAGGAAGAGATGAAAATGAACTTGATCCGGAGGATGCAACATCTCCTAAGCCCGATGAACTCCCCATTTCTGATCTTACTCATTCTCTTTAATTTCTGCCAATTACTTTTATGATCATCTTCCCCATTCCCATTTAAGATTCTGCAATTTTTTTTCCGTCATCTATTTTCAGCTCTTTATTTCCAGCATTTACATTTTCTGCTATTTACTTTCCCACCATTTAATTTCCTGCAACTCTCAAACCAAATTCTGCTTAGCTCAACTAGAACATTCCTCCAATTAAAGTTGCTTGACCAGTCAATCCCTGTGGGATTCGACCTCACTCTTTTGTGAGTTATTATTTGACGACAATTTGGTATACTTGCCGAGGGAAATCTGTTGAGAGACAAGTTTCCGTGCATCAAGTTTATCATAAACCTGATGCACGAAAACTTGTCTCTTAACAAATTTCCCTCAGCAAGTATACCGAATTGTCGTCGAGTAACAACTCACAAAAGAGTGAGGTCGAATCCCACAGAGATTAACGGATTAAGCAATCAATAGTTAATTAATTGTCCTAGTTAGACAGTTCAGATTTGGATGATGAGCAGCAGGAAGTGTAAATGGCATAAAAGTAAAGAAAGCAATAAGGTGCAGAAAAGTAAAATGGCAAGGAAAGTAAATGTAAGAACTAAAAATAAAATGAACATTGGGATCAAGAGATATTGCAATCCTCCGGATCAAGTTCATTCTCATCTCTTCCTCAATCAATGCATTCATTGATCTCCTTGGCAATCTTAAGTGATTGGATCCCAATTCCTTGGCAATCCAATCTCTCTAAGCTTGAACAATTTCCCAATTCCTTGATTTAATTGCTCATGGGAAGAGATGAAGTTTGGTCACTGATTATACCACACACATTCATAGATCAAAGTATTGGTAGGATTAAATGTCACAATATCCATCCAACCCCCAACCTAATCCAATGTGAGAGAGCATTTCTAGCATGATTTCCTCATTCCTCTTCCGAGACAATTACCCAATTGGATGAAGATCGAAAGCTCTCTAGTAAAATCAAGAGAAAAGAAAGAAGAAGAAGAATAAGAACTACAATTGATCCATTGAATCACAATAGAGCTCTCTAACCCAATAAAAAGAGTTAGTTGATCATTGCTCTACCAAAATAGAAAAGAAAGAAAGTACAGAAAAGTAAAGATGAAGGTTAAAACTGAAAATAAAACTTCAAAGTTCATAAATGAAAATTACAACTAAAATAAAACTACTCCTAAGGAAGAAAAGAAGAGAAAAGGAAGAAGAGTGTAGGAGGGGAGGGGTCCGAAGACCCACTCCCCTTGGAGTGTGCCAATTCACAGAAGTTCGAATTGGTCTTCAGTCTCTCTCCCTTCCTTCAATTCTCCATTCCAGAATGATTTCAAAGTAAAAACTAAGGCCTTTTTATAGGCTCTCCTAAATTACAAAATAAATTAAATTAAAAGTAAATTACAATGAAATAAAAATTAACTATTTTAGATGCTTCTTATGGCTTTGATTGGTTGACAATTGTGGGCTTGCTTGCTTGAGCTTTGAAGTGGACTTGAGAGGGAAGTGAATGAAATTGAGGTCCAAGGTGACTTGGCATTATTGCTTCCGTTAGCCACACTAACTCTACAAGTGTGGCGTTAGTGCTAAAGTTAGTGTGGCTAACGTCACACTTGCTACCCAGTTGGTGTTTTGGGGCTCAAAATATGCCTCTGTTTTGTGCTCCAATTTCATGCCCACTATAGAGTATTATATATCTTTAGAAAGTTCTGAATGTCAGCTTTCTAACACAACTGGAATCATCTCAATTGGACCTTTGTAACTCAAGTTATGCTCCTTTGAAGTGGACAAGGTTGCTGGCATAGTCGCTAGCATTACTGGAAAAAGCGAGTCACAATAACGTTAGCGATCAGGGGCTTAATATTGCCAGGTTCTGGAGCTCAAACTTAATGTCCACCCCATACTATTATATATTGTTGGAAAGCCCTGGATGTCTACTTTCTAACGCTTTTGAAAGTACATCATTTGGAGCTCTATAGCTTGAGTTACACTTCTTGGAAGGTGAAGAGGTCAGCTGGCCTTACTACAGGTTGATACCATGTTCATCTTTGCACTTTCGGGGCAGATTTTCTCCCTCAAATTTAGTGTCCACCATGTAGTGCCATATATGCTTGGAAAGCTCTGGAATCCTACTTTCCAATGCCACTAGAATCACCTCATTTGGAGCTTTGTGGCTCAAGTTATTCTTGTTTGAAGAAGGCATGGTCAGGCTGCCAGGTGACATTTTTGCCCATGTTAATGTCCACGTTAGTGTAACTAACGTGGCTATTAACGTGGGTCTTCCTTTGCTTCGCAAACGTTAGTGGCACTCACTTTTTCCACTAACGTTGGCGTTTCCCTTTCCTTCCGCGTTAGTTCCCACGTTAATGTAACTAACGTGGAAGCTAACATGGGTCTTCCTTTGCTTCGCTAGCGTTATTGGCACTCACTTGCCAATAACGCTGCTCCTTCTTCAAAGTTAATGCCATTAACTTTCTCATTAACGTTGGGGCTTCTCTTTTCTTCCACGTTAATGCCCACGTTAGTGGAGCTAACGGGGTTGCTAACGCGGGTCTTCTTGCCTTTTGCTAACGTTAGTGGCGTTAACGTTCTCACTAACTTTCCAAGCTTTCCTTCCTTCCACTTTAATGGCCACGTTAGTGGCGCTAACGTAGCCACTAACGTGGCTCTTCCCTGCTTCTTTTGGTCTGAAATCAAGCAAACAAAGTGTATCAAAGTAACATACAAGACAAACTTCATTATACTAAGTGTGCTAATAATGTCCAAAATCAAAACTTCACTTAGTGTGATCTATTTCATCATATTTACCCTGTATATTAGCTAAAATTCACCTATGCTTGAGATTTTGTTTCATGCAGAGATTTTTTATACTTTTGCTCCTTTATCAACAGAAATTGTATGAAAACTGAATTAAAATCTACTGAAAAAGCATAGAAAAATAGGCCATGATGCCCTGGCATCACAACACCAAACTTAAATCTTGCTTGTCCCCAAGCAAGAAGAGAATAATGCAATAAGGTTTGACAATCCAAGGTAAGAAGAGTAGCAGTGTAATGTTCATGGTCAGCTAGCTTTCTATGCATGAAATAATCACAAAAGAACTTCAGATGATTGATGCCTCTATCTAGCTCATTTTATGAAATCTTTTCTATATGTTTCTTTCTTGAACAAGCTTTTCATTCTCTTTTTATCTTATCTTCTTAGGTGCTTTGCACCATGATTTGAAAGCTACGACTCTAAATGCTTTGTTTTCAAGTATTACCACTTGGTACATAAGCACCACAAGCATTTAATCAGAGGACTCTTTTAGCTCATTTCGTTTTCTTGTCTTCTTGACTCTCTAATCATTGATGCTCAGAGCCTTGATCTTTGAGGGAGTGCTTTTGCACTTGAGCCTAGCCTTGACTCTAAATGTTTTGTTTTCAAGCTTTTTGCTTGATACGTAAACACCACAAGCACTTAACAATTGAATTATCATTGGTACTCCGAGCCTTCAGCTTTCCCATCCTCTCCCTTTTTTTTTCATGCCTTATTTGCAATTACTTTTTCAAAGTTTTCATGATTTCAAAAATTTTATAAAATTTCCTAGATGAAAACATCAATTAAATATATTCAAATGCAATTGAGCAACAATAGTCATGCTAGCATCCCAATACTTATATGCTCATGCTAACTTCTTCTTAAATGACCTTGTTTGTTTATGATCATGAAACTACATTGCTTTGGACTCACAAAACTTCAAGATGGCAATCATAATGTCACAGCAACATATCGTAATTCAAAAATTAAACTATGCTTATTCATAAGGAGCAAGCACACATACATACAAGGAAATTAGAAGACAATCATGCAATTGAATGTACTGGAAATAAGTGTGAGGAAAAAGGAACTTTACCACCTTGTAGTTCATCTTCATTGTTGTTGCCCTTTTTTTCCTACTTTTCTCCCTTTCCATACTAATTTAGACTAATTGCTTGTCTTCAAGCAGCAAATAAAATAGTGGTGGTGGGGTCTATGGTGGGTCATGAACGTTTTACATACTGAAATGTAAGTGATGTATGCGATTAAGCAAGCAAAGATTAAGGATAACACTGCAGGCCAAAGAAGCACAGACATTATGATTATACAAATAAGTGGTGTTGCTGGATACATTGCATAGAAAAATAAATGACACACCAAACTTAGTGTGACACTTTCTCTTGGAATTGATGCAAGTATCCAGAAAGATTGAAAACAGAATGTTGCAGGGCAACACCAAACTTAGAATGTGATCATATGCCAATTTTATTTGAAAAGAAGCTAAGTAAAAGAAACTGTTGTATTAATAACAAAATCACCAAGAGCCAGAGCTGTCACGAACAGGGGCTTCTTGGTGAGGCATTAACACAAACAGTTAGAGAGCATAGAAAATAAAGAACTAAAGTAATTACATGAATAAAACAAAACAAAAGAAAATGTCTAATCTAGGTAATCAACCAACCAGTAGTTTGTTAATCATAATTAATCCCCGGCAACGGCGCCATAAACTTGATGCACGGAAACTTGTCTCTCAACAAATTTCCCTCGACAAGTATACCGAATTGTCATCAAGTAATAACTCACAAAAGAGTGAGGTCGAATCCCACAGGGATTGATTGGTCAAGCAACTTTAATTGGAGGAATGTTCTAGTTGAGCTAAGCAGAATTTGGTTTGAGAGTTGCAGGAAATTAAATGGTGAGAAAGTAAATAGCAGAAAATGTAAATGCTGGAAATAAAGAGCAGAAAATAGATGACGGAAAATAAATTGCAGAATCTTAAATGGGAATGGGGAAGATGATCATAAAAGTAATTGGCAGAAATTAAAGAGAATGGGTAAGATCAGAAATGGGGAGTTCATCGGGCTTAGGAGATGTTGCATCCTCCGGATCAAGTTCATTTTCATCTCTTCCTCAATCAATGCATTCATTGATCTCCTTGGCAATCTTAAGTGATTGAATTCCAATTCCTTGGTAATTCAATCTTTCAAATCTTGATCAATAGCCAATTCCTTGGTCCAATTGCTCATGAGAAGAGATGAGGTATGGTCACTAATTATACCACATGTATTTCCAAATCAAAATGTTGGTAGGATTATATGTCACTATATCCATCCAAACCCCAATTTGGTCCAACATGAGAAAGCATTTCTAGCATGATCTCTTCATTCCTCTTCCAAGGTTCCGAAGAGATCCAAGTATGAATAGCTTCTTTTCCAAGATAACTACTCAATTGGGTAAAGATTGAAAGCTTTCTAGTAAAGTCAAGAGAAAAGAAAGAAGAAGAATAATGAAAACTATTATTGATCCATCAAATTACAACAGAGCTCCCTAACCCAATGAAAGGGGTTTAGTTGTTCATAGCTCTGGGAATGGAAAACAAAGATGGAGAATGCATTCTGAAAAGTTAAACTAGAAGTTGCAGAGAAAGTAAAAAATACAGAGAGTAATTCTAATAATGCCCAAAAGCTTCTTTCTAGTTCAAAGTTCTCCCTATTTATACTATTCTTCTGATCTTCTAGTTGCTTCTTCAGGTGTTGGATATGGGCCTTTGGATCTTGAGTTGAAGCAGTTATCTTCTTCAGTGGGCTCAGCTTTACTTGCAGAAAAAGTGTGCAGTAGGTATGGACTTTAGCTTGGGGCGTTAGTGGTGTTAACGTTAAGTGAAACTATGGGGTCGAGAACGTTAGTGACAATCACCTTTTTCACTAACGTTCCTAACCCAAAAAATGGTCCATGTTAACTTCAATGTTAGTGGCACTAATGTGACCACTAACGTTGCTTCTTGGCCCTTCGCAAACGTTACTGGGGTTTACCTTTTCCAATAACGTTGAGAGTACCCCTTTCTCCCTACGTTAGAGTTCACGTTAGTATAGTTAACGTGGCCTTTAACGTAGGCTTCCCAAATCTTCGAGAGCGTTAGTGACACTTACCTTTGTCACTAACGCTTCAAAACGCCCCTACTTTCCACGTTAGAGTTCACGTTAACTAGATTAACGTGACTTCTAATGTGGTATTGATAGCCATCTCCAATGTTAGTGACAAAGGTGAGTGTCACTAACGTTGGCTCATCATCCCTCTTCTCCACGTTAGCTTCCACATTAATGTAATTAACGTGGAAACTAACGTGGCTCATAGTGGCTTAATCCAACGTTAGTGACAAAGGTGAGTGTCACTAACGTTGGTGATTCCTTGCTCCCTCCACGTTAGAGTCCACGTTAACTAGGTTAACGTGACTCTTAACGTGGCAAATATGAGCTTAGTCCAACGTTAGTGACAAAGGTGAGTGTCACTAACGTTGGCATTATCTTCCTCATCCACGTTAGAGTTCACGTTAACTGAGTTAACGTGACTCTTAATGCGGCTAGCTGCCACTTTGGAACGTTAGTGGCACTTACTTTTACCACTAACGTTGGAGTTCTACTTCTCTTCCACGTTAGCTTCCACGTTAACATAGTTAACGTGGCAACTAACGTGGGCTATGATGGCTCACGAAGGCGTTAATGGCGATCACTTTTCTCATTAACGTTACAAGCTAGCCTCCATTCCACGTTAGTGGTCACGTTAGCTAGACTAACGTGGCTACTAACGTGGTTCTTCCTTGCTTCCTTTGTCCTGAAATCAAGCAATAAAGTGCATCAAAGCTCTAATCCAAGTTATGAGACATGCATCATTCAATTTTGTCATTTAATTCATGCATAATTCTCATGAAATCATGTAAAATTCACAATGTTTGCTTGAATCAAGATGTATGTGATTATTTACCCAAAACTTGCTTATTTCCTAAGAAAATACATGAAACTACCCTAAAACCATAAAGAAAAGGTTAGTGAAATTTGTCAAAATGCCCTGGCATCAGCTATAACACAACACCATAATCCACAACAAAGGAAAGCCCGTTCCAATTAGTATACGGCACGGACTGCATGATTCCCATAGAAGTTGGTCAGGGGTTAACTCGGACCAAATACTTTGACAAAAATGCCATTATGGAAGCCAGATTAGCTGAGATTGATACAATAAACAAAGAATGATGCCTAACCGAGCTCAGACAAAGATCCATGCAATTGGCTATGCAAAGGCAGTATAACAAGAAAGTGTGACCGAGAACTCTGAAACAAGGAGACTTGGTGTTAAGGCAAATAGAAGAAATTCGGAAACCCCAGGGCATGGAAAAAGAGCTTATTGTCTCGAAATGCTGGATGGAACAGCCCTGCCTAACACTTGGAACATTTCATCTCTGAAGTTCTATTATAGTTTACTTTTCCTTGTAAACAAGATGGAGTGGACAAGTACTCTTTTTCCTGATCACGAGGATTTTTTCCTAAGGAGGAATTTTCTCGGACAGGTTTTAACAAGGCCGACCATTTCACACCTTGCAAAACTAAGAGATCTTTTTCATATGAATAAAAATGTATTCTTTTCTGATTTTTTATTCACTACATTTACGTATCTACTCAAACATTTAAACCAACAAAAAATCAAGTTGGAAACAACATTCACAAGCATGCATTCACAGATGAAACTTTTTAAAAAAAGTCAAACCGACATTACAAGTCGGATGAGCAGTTCACAAAAAACAATCGATATAACATCGGATACCGAATTCATAAGTTACAAAATAAAGATTCTAAAAATTACAAATATTCAAATTTCTTCAAGAGGGGGGAGGAACATTCTCATCGTGCTCCTCACCCGCCTCGTCTTCAACCAACTTGCCATCAATAACAATTTTGGTCACATCAAGTTGACTCACATCAAACTCAGGTGAAAACAGTGTAACCTGACTAATAGCTCGGTCAAAAACTGCAGCAAACATTTCCAACCCCTCTTCTTCCAGTTCATGAATGCGGGATGTCATTTCACCTTTTGTCTTATCATTTTCTTTAATTTCGGCTTAAAGAAGCCGAATTTGATCCTGAAGCTTCGCATTCTCCTCCTCCTCGTGCTTCATCTTCGCATTCACATCAACGATCACATCCTCTTTCTCCTTCATAGATCGCTCTAGGCCGCCGACCTTGTCCATGGAGGATTGCTGCTCTACTCCCAACAACTCGGTCGCACGACCAACACATAATAAACGCGAAGCCACAATCTATATAGCAGAAATAAACAATGATGAATATATATATCGCAGATGAGTTCATAAAGCAAAAAAGCCACTACCCTGGATGAACTTCCCCATCCCTTCCATACCAGTTCGACGAGTAAGCCGCATGTCCCCAGGATAGTGGGAAACCTTGTCAGCAAGCTCAACGATAGGGAACTGATCACTTCAAAGTGACTGCGGATTCACACCTTCAATAAAACCATGGAGTTTCTTCTGCCTTTCAAATACCGATCTGTCATCCACAACAACCTCCTTCTCTCCCTCAGATAAACCTCCAGAGACCCATCTGACTCACCCCTCTTCTTCTTCAAAGATGCAGCAGGTCGAACAGTAGACTGTGCAGCATCCCTACTAGCCTCTTTCACCACTCCAGAACCACTACCACCCTTTTCCTTTTTTTATGCAAAAAGATTGAAGCCGAGAAGTATTCAGATGAGGAACTCATCCACCTGCAACTGTGAAGGAGCACAGTTAAGCTGGGTCAACACCTTACATTCAAAATTAGAAAACGAAAAATTCACATATAACTTAGTAAAATAAGGGGTGTAGATGTAAAAATACTCCCAATCCCCTCATCCCTCCCAAACTCTCTCCTCGCTAGTGCAAGGGAGAATCTCAATACTAACCCTAGAGCCATCTTTTACAAGCTTCAGAGCTTATAGCTCACGAGGTGACTCGGCGTCAGAATAAGACGAAGCACGAGTCTTCACATCCACATGCACCCAGTGGTGGTACGGATTTTCCTTCTTTACTTCAACTACTTTCACTTTGTCTTTTTCCTTTTCTTTTTCTCTAACCATTATGTCGAAGAAAAACAAAACACAGACAGGGACAACAAGTTGAGAAGACTAACCTTTCAAAGCCATGTCGTTTTCTCCACCTACGCAAAACTGACTTGATCTGTGCATTGTGGTTCTTTCCAAGAAAGAAATGGCATTAAAGCATAATTACAACCCACTAATTTAGTGGGAAGTTCCAATTGAAACTGCTCACATGCCCAAAAATGATCCGCATTTCACATAGACAAACAAAAATTCAATGCAGCCCAAGTAACAAGGTGGGAAATTATTAAACCTCATTTTTTACCCTTATTTCAAAAAAAAAAAAAAAACCCAAACTTGAAACTGCAATATCATGCGTTGAGTTTGGGGGCTAAGATATTTTGTTCAAACAACCGTGATATAACTACACGAGGAAAGCTCAACTTGCTAAACTACGTTTTCCAAGTCAAGTTTGGGGGTTATGTACCGTATCCCGTATACGTCAGAAAAACCAGATTATGCCTCGGTCAAACTAAATAAAATTAAGATCAAATCAAACCCCTCAACATAACCAAACTCTATCCTAACAAACCTCTTCCCCAAAATCTTGCCCTGACGTCGGCTACGAAGATCTCGGCACCAACCGACGAATAAATCAGCCTCGATCAAACTATAAATCGGGGTAAAGGCTGACGATATGGGGCAGAGCATTCAATATTACTTCACTGATTATACACTCATTCTCTTAAGTGATTCTTTACTAACTTGAGTATCGGAGTCCTTTTTACAAGTATCACACTTGGATTCGAGTTTTCGAGAATATTTCAATTCTAGGACGAGCTGTCAGACGCCTCGAAATAGTGAAAGACCGACGTATAACTCAAAAAAAAGTATCCTTTCCAAATATATATATATATATATATATATATATATATATGAAATAAAGACCAATTAAAAAAAAACAGATTGATCCGAAAAATGTAGAATTGGATCAGATTATACGTCCAAAAATATCAATGTTTGATTCCATTCGATCCGATCCAAATATATATATATATATATATATGAAATAAAAATCAATTAAAAAAAAAAATAGATTGATCCGAAAATTGTAGAATTGGATCAGATTATACGTCCAAAAATATTAATGTTTGATTCCATTCGATCCGATCCAAAATTTTAAATGCGAATCGGATGGTAAATTTGCTCAAGTCCAATATGTGTACGCTCCTAACTTTATTATATTACATGTACAAATTTAAACTATTTATATTTAAATATCTTTTAATAATTTTCTTGAAAGATTTAGGAAGCCTTTTTCTCGGCTCTCTACACATGACTACCTTCATTTGAGTCCACTTTGCTAACTGAAGTTTAAACAAGTGTTTTGCGGACACGATTATATATACCATCTAAGACAAGTTTAATTTTTTACCATTATTTTCTTTACATATAATAGGAATACCAATCTCAAATCTACTGTCTATTATTTGTGATTCTATCTATATCTAATATATCCACTTATCCATTCAGTCACGTATACTCGATCAAAAGATCGATGCATTTCTTTTTCTTTAGATGTACAAAACTTGTCAAAAAAATTATTATTCTAATATAAGTTCTGCTAATATAGTGGTACTATACAAAAAGAATAAAATGTAAATAACTCAATTTTTTATAACTAAACATATATAGAAATTAAAGAGAGGTGCGTATTTTTGTAGGTCTCTAAAATACACATATCTTTATAAGTATACATTTATGGTGTACTTATAATATAGTTGTCAAAATAAATTATTTATATAGTCATTTTGTAATTTAATAAATTAAAAAAAATAACAACAAAAAGAGTACAGGAGGTGTATCATATATATCATAGTTATTAAAATCGGACTGAATTGATTGATTCGATCGAAAAATCGGTGAACTGAATTCTATATTGATCGGTCCGATATTTGAACTGTATAAGACAGAAAATCAGTCAAATTTAGAATATATTAGTAAAAATTGGGTAAATTCAATAAAGACCAATACGACTAAATCGCTTGAAATTTAAATTTTTTTTAAAATATTTGAAGTAGAGTTCAAATCCTTCTCCTCGATGAGAGAGATGTCATTCATAACCACTAAGCTGTTATGCTTATTGTTAATATATTTACAAATTTTAATACATATAAATATCTTTCATTAAATATTTTACTTTTATTTAATTTATTTTAATTTTAGTTATAAACTCATTTATTCTTAAATTAATTATATTTTTATTTAGTAATAATTATAAATTCATCTATTTTTTTATAATTATATAATATCTATTAATATTATTTTTTAACAAATATATGTAGTATATAATAGTATAAATATAAATTAATTAATAAATTATTAAAATTTAAAAATAATAGTTATTTTAATATAAAAATAAAATAAAATATTTATAATAAAATAAAATTAACAAAATATTTATTATTCTTGTTTTATATTGTTTTAGAATAGTTAAATATTTTTTAAATATTAATAAAAATATGTATTTTTTTATTTTAATTTTAAATTTTCTAATTATTTTTTATTTTTATTTATATAAAACCGAGTAAACCAATTCAACCAGTGATTTAGTGATCTAATAATTTGATCAGCTTAATACGACAGTGCTCGACACAAGTTGATGGAGAAATGGGCCCGTTAAGAACTGAGGAGATACAACGTGCTAAATCTATGTGCTAAATCTATGTGCTAATTCTACGTGCTTACCACCACGACCAGGAAATCATAAAATGTTCCCTTTAATTTATTCTTTTTCTCTCATATAATGATATAAATACATCAAAGATAGCACGATATATATGCTATGGTGGGTCACCAAAAAAATGCTACAGCTAGAAAAAGGAAAAAGGGGTCTAAACGACAAAACGTATCAAAATATTTTGGAGAGTAAATATGCAATTTCGTCTGTAACAATTGCTTTAAAGGGCAAAACGTCTGTGGATAAAAAAATAAAGTTCAATTCGGTTCCTGTTCTTTAACGTAACGGGACAACACGATTCTTTCGTTATTTCTGTCGCTAACTTATAATGAAAATTGTTTAGGTGGCATATTTGAATGATAAGTAGACACGTTAAGTAACATGTTATCATTATCAAATTTGTTGAAAATTTATTTATTATTAAATTTAAATTGATCAAAAATATATTTATTTTTATTTACTTTGACAAAATATCATCGTTTCGAAGTTAAATTAGTCAAAAACTTATTTGTCAGGAATTTATTTATTCTTTTTTATATTAATTTTTTATTGTTGTGATATTGATTATATTTTTTTAATAAATTATTAAATAAATAGTATAATAAATATAAATTAATTAATAAATTATTCAAATTAAAATGTCATTTATTATGAAATCAAATAAAATTTTTTCATTGTAATTTTTTAAAATATAGATAAGAATTATGCAATTAAAAATAAAAAATACTATTAAAATTTGAAATAAAATTAATAAATTAGAAATAAAATTTAAAGAAAAGCAATTCTGTATATTAGTAATATATTACTAGTATTATGAAATTATAATTAGAATTTGGTGCCCTTTGTACTCTTTTGTAATAATTTCATAATAATACTTGATACATAAGTGAATTACTAGTTATTAAATAAGTAATATTCTTAATGTTTGAAAAATAGTAATTTTTTATGTAAAAACACTCAAAAAGTTACACGATAAACAACTATAAAGAGTAACATCAAGTCAACAAAATTAACTAACAAATACTTCAAAAAAATTAGACAATTTTTAACAATAATTTAATGTTTACATATATAAATTTAAGATATTTCAATCTAAATCATTATATATGATTATATATAATGTTCAAAGCCTAGTATACATATTATAACTTTCATTATATATGTTACATTATGTGAAATAATGTGTTCACTAGCTAGTTTTAATTTTAAATTGACTTTTAATAATTTTTATAAATATCTTTTGCTCTTAATTGTATAATTTTTTATTTATAATTTTTAAAAATTATTCTAAGAATTATTTAGTTGATTTCATAATAAATAATATTTTAAATTTAAATAATTTATTAATTAATTTATGTTATTATATTATTTATTTAATAATTTATTGAAAAAAATAATCTAACCAATATCATAACAATAGAAATTTAATATGAAACAAAATTTATATTAAAAATACTTTTAGGACAAATAAGTCCCTGATAAATAAGTTCTTAACCAACTTAACGTTAAAACGATATCATTTTATTAAAGTGAATAGAGACAAATAGATCCGTGACCAATTTGGGTATAGAAACAAATAAGTTTTTAACCAATTTGACGGTGACTACATGATACTTAATATGCCAGCTCATCATCTAAATATGCTATCTAAGCAATTTTCATTACGAGTTAACAACAGAAATGACAGAGAAATCGCATTATCCCATTGTGTTAAAGAACAGAGACCGAATTGAACTCTTTTTTTTTTATCAAGGGACGCTTTGTCATTCGAAATAATTGTCAAATATTGAATTAGGTGTTAACTCTATTTTAGAACTTATATGATCAACAACATTTCTTAGAACTTATATGATCAACAACATATCCACAATATCCCTTTGTTGTAGAAATTATATATCATCTATCTTCTATGCATATATAATCTATATCTATCAATACCTTCATACATAACTAGAATAAGATGAAAAGTAGAAATTTCGTATATATTTCTTGAAAAAGTATAAGGGATCAATTAGTGGTGTAGCCAACGGTAATTAATTAGAAAAAAATAAAAAATTAAAGCAGCACCGAAAGAGTTTCCATAATTTTAATTTGTCTTTCACTCTTATTCATAGTGAAGAAATAACCGCACAAACCCTTATCCCTCTCTCCATAATCACATGCTGCACCACCCAGCTGCGGAGTCTCACCCCGCCTGCACTGCTGCTCGTGTTGTCGACAAATGACGCCCCTCATCCTTCCACCACTGGTCGCCACAATGCCTCCTCCAAAAGGCCGCAGCGCTGCTCGCATTTCGACGAAGGAGAAGGCTGTGTGGATCACGCCTCCTCCGCGACGTGCATAGAACAACGAGTGAAACTGCTACTGTTCGTGCCGCTAACCAACGAAACTCCTCCTCCTTCTGCCATCGGCCGCTGCAACTTCTCCTCCGTGAAGTCGTAGCGCCGCTTGCATTTTGATGAAGAAAAAGGCCGCGAGTCACACCTCCTCCGCGACGTGCACAGAATAGCTCTTCTTCAACTTTTCAGTTTTGTATGATTATTTTTATTAGTTTTGTATGTTTTTCTCCTAAGTTTCGGATATTTTTTTACTTAAGCTTTGAATGATTCTTCCTTTTAGAATTTGGATGATTTTTTTATTAGTTCTAGATGTTTCTTTTCATAATTTTCGGATGTTCTTTTTCCAATATTTTGTTGGATGTCTGTTGATGCATATTTTCGCAAACTACTATCGGCAAGTCAACAAAGTCATACCAGATAATACCATGGGAGTGGATTATCGTTCCCACAACAATTAATGGAATAAGCAATAGTGATCAAGTGATTAATCTAGTCAGAAAATCAGAATTTAGAGTTTCAGAAGTCTTTAACATAAAACAATGAATTAAGTGAAAGCAAGCAGTAAGTATTTGAGAAAGTAATATTATGGAAAGAGTTAAAATTTCAGAGATGTTGAACTTTAGGAATAATATTTTTCACTCTCTACTTTAATAATACAAGATGTATTTATGGCTAATCATTAGTAATCAAACTCCAATTCCTTGGTAATTCAATTACTCTTAACTTAACAAACCACCAATTTCTTGATTAATTGATTATGAAAAGAGGTGAAGTACGTTCACTGATTTAAAAAACACACAATTCACAAGAATTAACCCTAGTTGATTCGATGTCACTTATCAAGTCTAGTTTCAAAACTTAAAGAATTGTGAGAAGGAGATTTCAAGCTTAATTCTAAAAACCAAGTTTTCCAATATGATAATTAGAATTTAGTTAAGATTAGAACTATTTTCCAATAGATTCAAACCCTTGTGATGAAGAACGAAAACTCTTTCTTAAGAAAATATCAATGCATTAATCAAAAGTAGAAAAGCTATAACATTAGTCCATTAAAATCAACAGAGCTCCTAACGTTAATCAAAGAGATTAGTTGACGCGTGAGCATCTTTTCTATATTTTCTTATTATTTTAGATATGAAATTATTGAGTTTTATTTAGATTTTAGTGTTTGAAGCCTGTTTGCATGCTACTTTGAAGCGCATTGTGGTTTTATTTATTTTAGGAAAATTCTGAACAAGTTTGGTAGAGTTCGTGCAGAAGAAAAAGAAAGAAAATTTATGCTGCCAAGCTGGCGCTAAACGCCGCTACTAGGCATTTCGCGCCAGGTGCCTTGTAACGCATGCAAGCCTTCTGTCAAGATGGCATTAAACACCACGACCCCGTGTTTAGCGCCAGATGCTTCGTAATTCATGCCCAGAACCGCACGCTAGTGGCGCTAAACATTGAGCTGAGCGTTTAGCACTAGAAAGACAACAATGCAACAATTCCTTTCTGCCTTAGTGGCGCTAAACGCTGAGCCTGGCATTTAGCACCAGTAGCGCGTACACAGATTCCAAAGAAGAGCTCCGTGGCTAAAGATTTAGTTAATTATTTATTTTTTTCATTATTTGTTAAACCAAAACACAATTTTTTAGGCTTGTAGTAGTTATTATTTTATTTTATTTTCAAATCAATTAGGTTAGATATAAAAGGAGAAAAGATTCAGCCCTTTAGGCTCCCTTCTCCTCTCTCTTCCTCATTTTGCACTTTACACACTTTTGAAATCCTAGCTTTTCTTTGAGCCATGAGCATCTAAACCTCCTTTGTTAAGGTTAGGAGCTCTGTTTATTCTATGGATTAATACTATTGTCATTCTACTTTTAATTAATGTACTAATTTAAATTCAATGATTACTTTCGTTCTTCATCTTATGAATTTGAGTATATTGGAATATAGCTTTTTTGTATATGAATTCTTGTTGATTCTTGAAAAAGTTAACTCACTTGAATAACAGCTTGAAAGTAATTCCTCCTAAATCTCTAATTGCCTGGACTTAACGTGATACGTGACATATAATCATCTTATATTTGGGTAATTAGAGTTTGTGTGGCTAATAAACTAGAATTGAACCTAAACCTTTAATCTAACTCAAGTGACCAAGGGATTGGCAATTGATTAGGTTAGAGGAGATCAAATCACAAAAGAATTAGGGTTTAATCAATTAAAGTTTGCCATAAATTGAATCTTACATGATTAAAGTTGTTGGTAAGAATTATTAATCCGAATAAATAAATAACTCTGAAACCTTAACTGTTTCTCATACACTTTTTACACCCAAGTCATTGTTTGCCTTCTTAATTCCTGAATTTTTGTTTAATGCTTTTGAACACAAAACACTTTTTTTGCTTGTCTGACTAAGTGAATCACTCAATTATTGTTGCTTGAATCATCAATCCTCGTGGGATCGACCTTCACTCACCTGAGGTATTACTTGGTACGACCCGGTGCACTTGCTAGTTAGTTCGTGGTATTCTAAATCCGCACCATTAGTGACTCATGCTAAGCCACAAAATCAAAAACAAAGTATGAAAAACGGCCAAAAGGTCCCGTCCAAGTTATTCAGGATCCTTTTATATTAAACCTAAAACAAAACCTGAAACTGAAATTCAAATTAAAATCTAATGAAATCAAATCAAATCTTCCATAATTAATCTTCAATTCTTAGTGTGATTTAGGTCCAAACCTTAGTGATCCAATCTTTCAATAATTCAAATGGGGGATTGAGTCATAACTTGAAGTTTGTGGGTTCATGGGCCATGGGTGTATGGCACGCCCAATATTTTCAAGGCCTTGGGAGTGGTCACCTTGGGCTTGCAGCACACTCAACTATTGTTTTGCACATTTTCACAAGAAAGAAAGTCTAACATACTCAATTCCCAAACCAAATATTTACCAAATCCAACTTTCCCACACTTAAATCATGAGTACTCTCACTAGTCTAAGCTAACCAAGGATTCAAATGAAGGACATTATTATTTTTCACTTAGAGTTAGTGATAAGCTAAAGTAAAGAATAAATGGGGTGAAAAAGGCTCAACATTGATTTGCAAAGGATAATGAAAAGGATAAGGCCATATGGGTATGTGAGCTATAGTGAAATAAGGCCTCAATCACATAAGTGCATGCATACATCAAACAGTGGAAATATAGAATCAAGAAAGACAAAGATCACAATTTTAGAGAGAACAACACACACCAAAATAGAATATTGGTTGATAAAATGCAACCAATCAAATAGGCTCAAAATCTCACTAGGTTGTGTTCTAGCTCTAAAACCATGTTCCAAAATAAATTTCTTTGAGAAAGTTTAATAAAAATTTTAATTCAAATTAGTGAAATGCTATAGAATAGTTTCTTAGAAAAGAATTCATCACTTCAACCAAGCAGTACATACATGCAAGCGACTAACTACACATGCCATCTATTATGCAATGCAACAACTAACTAACAAAGAAAATTAAACATTGGTGTTGAAAATAAAGTAGTTACCCATGGAAGTCGGTATCGACCTCCCCACACTTAAAGATTGTACCGTCCTCGGTGCATGCAAAGATGTGCAAGTGGACGGATTGTGACAACTGATGCGCTTTCCCCAAAGATGGTGCAGAAGAACTTGTTTATTGCCCTAGTTAGAAACTTTTCTCTTCCATCTTGGTGGCCATCCTGAAAGAAGAGAAAAGGGAAGAAGAACCCACAAATAGAGATATGCAAACAAATAAAGTCTAGGTGGGCTAATGCCAAATAATAATGAGGTTCTCAGCTACATGGTAGCTACAACATGTAAGTGAGAAAATAATAGGAGCAAATGGCATGACAACTAAATAGCAAACAAGTCAAGAAGCACCCAAAATAATACAAGAAATATGCCACAGTTAAGTAAGAAAAGTTAACACCAATGGAGAATTAGCAAACTTAGAAAAGAAATAAAAACATGCACAAAGTGAAAATACAATGAATGATAGTATGCAAATGCAATTTGTAAAAGAGAATGAAGGATAAGAAAAATGATAAGTAAAATGTTTAAAAGTGAGAGAAGAAGAATGTAAGAAAGGAAGAAGAAAGAAGAAGAAAGGAGAAATAAAGAAGAAGAAAGGCATAAATAAGGCGCGAAAGCGACGCGCGCGCGTGAGAACAAAAATAGGCAGGTGACGCATGAGCATCATCCACGCGTACGCGTCGATACCCCAAAATGACAAGTAACGCGCGAGCGTCAGTCACGCGTACGCGTGACTGCTCGTTGTGCCAGACGCACGATTCCAGCATAATTCCAGCTTAACTCTTTGTTCGTAATACTAGGCAAACAAAATTTTGAGACCACGCTCACGTGTCGTTGACGCCTACATGTAGGTGTGGAAAAATGCAAATGACGCGTATGTGTGGGGTTGGCTATGCGCCTAGCACCACACCAGCGCGGCCCTGGCGCAACTCTCTGTCCAGGCCGCGCGCTCGCATCGTTTCAGCACTGTTTAAGCACGAGCCAAGTCTGGGCATCGACGCATACACGTCGGTTACGCGCACACGTGACAGCCTCTTTTTTTTTTAAATAAGAAACTAACAAGCTACCAGAGTAATACCAGACATTATTAAACAAGTAAAACCATAACTTAAACTAAATAAACTTAACTAAAAATAAAAATGCAACTTATTACCACTATAAACAAAAAAGGGAAAATAAATAGAATTTACCATGGTGGGATGTCTCCCACCTAGGACTTTTAGTTAAAGTCCTTAAGTTAGACATTTGGTGAGCTCCTTGTCATGGTGGCTTGTGCTTGAACTCATCTTGAAACTTCCACCAACGCTTGGACTTCCAATAAGCTCCAACATTTATAAGTGAATTCACCAAGCTTTGGTGACGTTCTTCACAAGCTCCCAAAGTTGATCCTCTTGTATGCCGGGATCCCAAATCTTGTTGCTACACCCGTCTTGAAGTAGATAATCATTGTTCCAATTGGGTGGCAAGTAATTCGAATTCTCAATGAAGTACCAAACTCTTCTCTTAGATCCCACTAATTGATCACTACTCCAACCCTTGCATCTAGCTCTTAAAATCTCAACCTTGATGAGTCTTGATTTGCAACTCCAACCGCTAAACATCCTTCTCTTACGCTTCATTCCACAAAGCCTCCTAAGTTGGCCATCTGTTTCAAGAATACCATACTCAAGTGGGACAGTAAAGTGAATAGAGATAAGTTTTACCCACTCAAATGAAGGAGTAGACGGCAACCTAGGTAGAGAAGTCTCCAACGGTCTTGACAAATCATACTCAACTCCCGTCTAACCTTGCCGAAGGACTTCCACCTTTTGAACAGATTCTTCACTTTCAAGCTCTCCCTCACCGGATTCATACAACTCTTCTCCATCACTCACATCATAACTATGAGGTTGAGAGGAATCTACCTCAACATTGCTTTCAATTTCATCAGGAGAAGGTTCTTCAAACTCAAGGGGTTCACTTTTGGATGCAAATTCATTACTAGGATGGCCTGATTCATGATCATCATCACCAAGGGAACTTGCTTCTTGATTTATTCAATCCAATTCTTCATAGGGAATATGCCTTGGATGTTGTGCACTGACCTCCTCAACATCAATTTCAAGCTTCTTGGAGGAATACTCTACAACTCTAGATTCCCATGGAGGTTCAGCATCTCCTAAGTCTTCAACCACTTCTTCCTCTTCAACAGGTATGGCTTCCTCCAGTTGCTCTAGTACAAAGCCACATTCCTCACTTTCCACCAGAGTTTCTAGTCTCTCCTTCATGCTACACTCTTCTATTGATTCTCCACATGCGGCCATGTGGGTACTTTGAGTGTTGACGTGCTATGAAGCTAAATTATCTACTACCTCGGTCAAGGTAGCTATAAACTCTAGTGTCGTCCGCTGCATCTCTCTTTGCTCTTGAAGAAGAACACCAAGAGTGTCATCCATTGGAGATTGGAGTGGATATGATAGTTGATACAAGAATTATTGTCGGTCTAGAATTTCTCTTAATAGAAATAGAACTTCGTTGTAAGCATAGTTCCAAACCAACTAATAACTCTCAATCAAGAATTGGTTGTCACAAAGTTCAACCCCAATAAAAGTAAACCGAAGTATTTAAACCTCGGGTCGTCTCGCAAGGAATGGGCAAACATATGCATCAACATTGGTTAGAATTCCGGGGTTGGGAGTCATGATCAAGAAATTAAACTACTACACTTAACAAGCAAGAAATCTTAAAAGGGCAAGCAACTAAATCAAGTAACTAAAGCAAGGTATGGGCAATTTCAAACTAACAAGAGAACATTCAATATAATTCTACTCTAGAACTAAGCAAGTAACTATAACTAGAATTAATGCAATTGAAATTTTTGGTTTTCAAATATGAACAATAAAAGGAACTCTTGGCTAGGCATAGGAATTGGGATCTCCATCCTTGTCTAATAACCATATCTTGACAATTATGAGGAACCAAGCTCATTAAGTTTACTTCTATACTTGAAGTATATCAAATGACTTGATCAATCTCAACTTATAAGTCCCAATCCAAGTACCAATTGACTTAGTAGTGGATTAGTGTCAATGGGTATCAACTTGACCACTAAGGGTTCTTAAATCACCAAATCAATTAGACCCAATGACTCAAGTTCACCCAATTCCCTTAGCCTAGGCCAAGAGTAAGGAAAACTACTCTATAATCAAGGAAAACATTTCATCAAACACATAGTATGTACTAATAAAAGACATATTCAAATTGCAAATATATTGGAAATTAAAAGAACCCACTAACAATTATCAATGGAAAACTACTCAATCAATACTATTAATCATGAAAAACATCAATGTATCATTAGAAATTCAAGATCCACAAGGTTCATAAGATGAATAGAAAATGGGAAATAACAAGAAAACATAAATATAACACAAGATCTCAACAAAATTATACTAGGAAATTCAAATTAAGTAATCAAAACTAGAAATCAACAAAACCCAATTCAGAATTTAACAAGGAAAGATCAAATTAAACTAGATCTAGAAAGGAATAATGGTTTCTCTCTCTACAAGAACAAGAACCAAAAAAACTAGCCAAAATTATGTCTAAGTGTGTAATGAATGATCCCCCCTTTCTCCCTAGAGTTTCTGGGTCTTTTCCATGCAGAATCCAGCTGAAATTGGGCCTGCAGAGCCTCCAAAATCGCCAACCACGATTTCATTAATGAGGTCACATGCTACTTGTCACGCGTACGCGTCGCCTGAGTTTCGCGATCCACGCGTACGCGTCAAGTATGCGTACGCGTCGGTAGGAAATTCGCCAATCCACGCGGATGTGTCACTCTTCACGCGCCATGCCTAGCTCCTTGTACCCACACGTGCGCGTGGCATGCACATGTGCGTCACAACCGATTCTTCAAAGCCCAATTTTTCATGTTCCTTCTACCTTTACATGCTTCCTTTCTCTTTTCTAAGTCATTTTTGCCCTACAAACTCTGAAATCACTCAACAAACATATCACGGCATCGAATGGTAATAGAAGAGGATTAAAATATGGCATTTTTAAGGCAAAAGTAGCATGTTTTCCATCATGAAGCAGAATTAGGAAGAGAACAATAAACCATGTAATTTCTATGAATAAGTGTGGAAAATATTGACAAATATCCCCCAAATTTTACACAATATAAACCACAAAATTGGGATTTATCAAACCTCCCCACACATAAACCAAGCATGTCCTCATGCTAAAAATAAAAAGACCAAAGATCATGGGAGAAAAGGCTTCATGAAGTGCAAATTACCTAAATGAATGCATGCAACTAATGTAAATGTATCCATATACTTGGTCAAGGGTGAATCTATCCTCCAAGAACACATATGAGCATATAGGGCTAAAGTGACATGTAGTCCATGGATTCTACCAATTTGAACATCAAAATGAAGTGCATATAACCTGCGAGACGAACGCTTGTGAAAGCCGAGAACAAGGAGTTGAGAATCGAACCCTCACCGGAAGTGTATCCGCTCTATTCACTCAAGTGCATAGGGTTCGCCACTCAATCCTCCCCTAATCATGCATTCCAAGATTTGTCTTTCATCTAACAATCAACAATTACTCAATGCATGCATACAAGTATCATGAAGACTTATTCATGGGTTGTAATGGGGCTTGGGTCAAGGTAGGGGTGCATATGGTCAAGTGAGCTTGAAATTTGAATATTTGATTAACCTAAGATATCACCAAACACATAAAACAACATATATAATTCTAATACAATACCTAGCTACCCATAATTCTCACTTTTTCACATACTCATGCATTCTCTTTAATTCACATTCCATATGCATTGTTGTTATCACTTTGCTTTGGAACATTTTTGTCCCCCTTTTATTGCATTTTTTTCTATATATTTTTCTTTTTCTCTCTCTCTCTCTCTATATATATATATTTTTTTCTTTTTATTATTATTATTTTTTTTCAATCTAAAAAATATACAAGGGCATCAATGCATATAGTTTTTACATTTAGTGTATGAATATGTACCCAATTCCCAATATTTTCAATCAAAATACAAAATACACTTTTACCTCAACCAATGTTCCAAGTTTTCCTTACCGAAATGATACACACCCTCACTAGCCTAAGCTAATCAAAGATCCAAATTAAGGGACATTTATTATTTTTCACTTAGGGGTAGTGATGTGCTAAAATTAAGAACAAAAGGAATTAAATAGGCTCAAATTTGTCTAACAATGGTTGATGAAAGGTAGGCTATTTGGGTAAGTGATTTAAATAAAATGATGGCCTCAATCATATAAATGTATTCATACACAGAATAATGGACATAAAGAATCAAACAAATCAAAGATCACAATCATAGAAGGAGAACGATGCACACAAGAATGGAAATAAGTGGTTATAAGATGTAACCACACCATAAGGCTCAAAACTCGCATGCTTGTGTTCTTAGTTCAAAAACCATGTTCCAAAATACATTTTTCAAGCAAGTTCAACAAAATTTTTTCCAAATTGGTAGGGTGCCCTAAAAATAGTTTCTTGGAAAAGAGGTCATCACCCTAACCAAGTAGTCCTAACAAGAAAAACTAACTAAACATGCAAGGTGTCCTAATTAACAAAACAAAAGAGAATTAAGGTCCATAGATGTTAAAAAGTGGAGATTATTACCCACGGAGATCGGTCGAACGACCTCCCCACACTTAAGAATTAGCACGGTTCTCCGTGCTACTAGCAAGGTACAAGGGGTGGTTGGGTTTGGAACTTTCACTATCCCGTTCGTGCATGCTCTCTTCACTTAAGTACGAGGTGGATGTGGAGATCTCCGATTCTTCCATAGATGGGTCACAAAACTCAAGAGCTTGTTTATATAAGCAAACCGGCGTTGGTTTCGCCGTTCATATCTATCCATCCTCTTATGGAGGTCCTCAAGTCGTTGGTGGGAAGATCCTTGTGGTGTAGAAGAACTGGTAGGGATATCCGAGGGGATAGCTATGTCAAGGTTTCCGGGTTCCGCCGGAGGCTTGAAATATTTTCCAGTTGGGACAACGTCGCTCTCTACCGGAATCATTGCTTTCCCATCCTTAGTCTTCCGGGGAACACCAGCGGTAGCAACTAACTCCGTCACCAAGGCGGGGAAAGGTAGGTTACCCTTGGCATGAATACGACCCATGGCTTGGTGGATGAGGCGAGCAATGTTAACCGGCCACTTCGTGAGTATGCACCAAACTAGTAAGGCTAGGTCTGTGGTGATCAACGTCTCGTGAGTGTTGGGGAACACGTAATGAGACAAGATCTAGGTCCTTGCTCAAGCCTCTACGGTCAAAAAGCGCACAAGAATACCCTTAGGTCGGGGCCTGAGTCTCCCTCGGGTCCAAAATGTATCCGGTTCGGTAATAACCCGGTGGACAACATCCCAATCAAAAATAAAATCGAAGTCATCACGCTGGCGGAGGACCTCTTGGTAACCATCTACCTCATCTTGCACGCGTAAGACTCAAAGTACTTCTTGAATAGCTTTCTCGGAAACTGGGAGTTGCTTCTGGTGCACAAAGACAGTCTGAAGAGAAGGAGAGTGGTAATTGGTGTAGAACTCTACCACCCACGAGAGATTGGCTTCTTGTGGTCTCCTCATGAGAAATCCCCATCCTCGCCGCTCAATGCGAGGTATGACAAACTGAACTACATGACCCGGAGGGGTAAGAAGAGGTTCAGAATGATAATTTCGTGCAATCATGATGGGGAATATGAGCTCACAATAGCGGTTAGGAAACCTAGTGGGGTCCCTCGCAGGGTTGTCCTTCTCTTGTTCATCAATATTAATGATGCTTTGCGCCTTACTGGGGAGAGGCTTGGCCTTGGGCGCATGGTGTGCCTTGGCGGTGGATCTTTGAGGTGCCATTTTGGTAGGCGACTTCTTCGGTGCCTTTTCCTTGTCCTTTTTGATGGCCATCTGAAAAAGGAGAGGAAAAAGAGAAGACATTAAACTCAAAGAAATCACACTTGAATTATAACATGCTAATGAGAAAAGTGCCACAAAAGAATAGGTATCCTGAAAACATGACAGCTGCAACATGCAAGCGAGACCACCATTGAAACACGGAGCAAAGCACTAGCATGGGATGCAAGAGTGAGAAAGGCATGCAAGTAAGGCATGAGAAGAATAAACTCAAGCATCACTAACAATCCAAAGTGACATATGCAAGAAAGATAAAAAGCACAAGAAGATCAATTACCTAATCTAACTCCAAGACAATAAAGCATGCAAAAGGAATAAAGTGGAGTTAGAGAGGGTTGAAACACAATTCTTGCAATATGACCTAAGGAATCAAGTCATGGGTATGCACATATGAATAGTAAATATGAAGTGCAATAAGCTCAATGTACATTAAGAAAGCAAGTGTGTTGATAGAAGAGCACCAAATTGAAAGCATAGTGTTAAAATTGACTAAAAATGTGATAGTGCAATTCAATAAACACTTGGTGTGCACATTCAAGCAATAAGCAATTTGAATAAATGCAAAAATGCAATACCCCAAAATGATATACCCAACATCAAAACACTTGTTTATTTGCTTTCTTTCTTTTTTTTTCAACACCCATGGGATATGAAAAAAAAAGAAAGAAAGCAAATAAACAAGAACAAATTTAACAAAGTGCAACGAAAAGAAATAAAAGAGAGTAAATAAATGCAAGTAAGAAGAAAAGAAATAAGGCAAAGACAAAGAGAAGGGGGAAGAATATGACCTTGAGATGAGAAAGAGAAGTTAAGGTGCAAATGGAGATAGGAGAAAAGAAATGGAAGAAAGAGAGGAGAGAGAGAAGTGGAGAGAGAAAATGGGACCACCGGAAGTGGTGGTCGCCGGTGGGTGAAGTCGCCGGTGGTAGTGGGCGAGAGAAGTGGTGAAGAGGAAAGGAAGAAGAAAGGAGGAAGAGAGGAAGAAGAAAGTGGAAGAGGGGAATTGAAAACAAAAGATCAAACATGGCGCGTTTGTTCATTACCTGCGTCCGGAAAGCGACGCGCGTGCACAAGCCACGCGTACGCGTGGAGGGACAAAAAAGAAGAGGGGCGCTTGAGCGCCACCCACGCATACGCATGGGTTGGTAGACAGGTAAGGGATGCGTACGCGTCACAGCGCGCACACGCGTGGAGACAACTGCGCGCTTTGCGCAGTGCTTGCACAATACTCACGCAACTCTCGGGTGTCATGTACTAGGGAAGGCATGTAAAGCGACCGACGCGTACGCGTCATGTGCGCACACGCGTGGGTAGGTAAGGAGGCAAGACGTCGCGTGAGGGTGCTACACGCGTACGCGTGAGTAGGAGTTGCGTGTTGCGCACAGTGTTCGTGCGATGTTCGCGCAACTCTCGGGAAAATGTATCGAGAGTGGCACACATAGCGACCGACGCATACGCATCATAAGTCCGCACGCATGGATAAGCGTGGGGATAGGCGACGCGTGGGCGTGCCTCACGCATACGCCTGGGTGGGTATTTGTGCGTTTCGTGCAGTGCTTGCCCAATGCTCGCGCAACTCTCGAGAAAATGTACCACGAGTTGCAAAAATGCGAACGACGTGCACGCATCCTGCATGCTTAAGCGTGGACCCCCTTTTTTTTACAACATAGAGAAAAGTATTTTTAACACATTCCTGGCAGGTATTCAAGCAAGTCAAGAAAACACTCACAAATTCATGCACTACTCAAGATAAAATATTTTCTCCAACCTTATCAATTTATCCATACCAAGATTAATGAAATCGACATGAATATCATAACAATTCAACAAAATCAACAAAAGCTAGCATACCTAAGGAAACTCAACAACACCAAGAAATCACAAAATTCACAAGAATCTAAAGCTAGAAGCAAGAAAGTATACACAAGGAAGATCTTACCATGGTGGGGTGTCTCCCACCAAGCACTTTTCTTTAACGTCCTTAAGTTGGACGGTTATGTGCTTAAGCTTCCCCTCCTTTTGGTGCATCCGTAAGCACGAACACCTCTAACTCTTTTAGCGATTTGTACCCATGGTACTTCTTTACCCAGTGCCCATTCACCTTGAATGTTGTGCCACTTTGAGGGTGGAATAGTTCAACCACACCATAGGGCTTTACCTCTTTCACCCTAAATGGACCATGCCACCTTGAACGAAGCTTTCTGGGCATGAATCTGAGTCTTGAGTTGTATAAGAGAACGTCATCACCTTCTTTGAAATCCTTTTTGCGGATATGATGATCATGGAATGCCTTAGTTTGCTCCTTGTAAATCCTTGCATTCTCATAGGCCTCTAACCTAAGACACTTAAGCTCCTCTAGTTGCAATTTTTTGGTTATATCCACCTTGGTAAAATCCATGTTACACTGCTTAACCGCCCAATAGGCCTTATGCTCAATCTCCACCAGAAGGTGGCATGCCTTGCCATAGACAATTCGAAAGGGACTCATCCCTAACGGGGTCTTATAGGCCGTCCTGTATGCCCATAGTGCGTATCCCAACCGAGAGCTCCAGTCCTTCCTTTGTGAATTCACCACTTTCTCCAAAATTCGCTTAATCTCCGGGTTGGACACCTCCGCTTATTCATTGGTTTGGGGGTGATAAGCAGTTGCAACCTTGTGCAATACCCCATAGCTCTTGAGCAGTGCTTCTACCTTCCTGTTACAAAAGTGGGAATCTTGGTGTCTCACGATTTCTCGTGACGACCCGTAGCGGCACACAATATTGTTTCTAATGAAAGAAATCACGGCATTAGCGTCATCAAGGTGGGTAGGTATCGCTTCCACCCACTTTGATACGTAGTCAACCGCCAACAAAATATATAGGTACCCACTTGAGTTAGGAAATGGTCCCATAAAGTCTATGCCCATTGACGATTAGATTCTTGCTAGTAAAGAATTTTATAAAAATAATCACGTTGTAAGTATAGTTTCTAAACCAACAGAGAATCCTTTCGTACAAAAGTTTGGTTGTCACAAGTAACAAAACCCAATAAAATTTATAACCGAAGTATTTAAACCTCGGGTCGTCTTCTCAAGGAATTGCAGGAAGGTATGATTTATTATTGGATATGGAAAAGGGTATATTTTTGGGTTTTTAAAATAAGGAACAAGAAAATAAATTGGCAAGGAAAATAAATTAATAATTAGAAAAACTCTTGGCAAGGTATGAGAACTGGAAATCCCATCCTAGTTATCCTTATCAGGTGTGATGAGAATTGTTTATTGCTCCCAATTAGTTAACCCTTACTAAATAAAGGAAAGTCAAGTGGACTAATCAATTTGATTCCTCAAGTCCTAGTCAACTCCTGTGGAAAGACTAGCTTTAGAAGGATCTAAATCAATCAGCAAATTCTAATTTTTAATCAACAGCTGAGTTTGATAACTCAAGTGTCACCAATTACTCAACCAGAGCCAAAAGGGGAAAAATATAAATTATTTATATCATAAATAGAAGAAAGCAATCATAAATCTGAAATACCTCAATGTGTATTAAATAAGAAAATTAATTCTAACATGAAGAGTTCATAAGCCAATTTTGGCAACATAAATAATTAACAAGTAAAAGCAATAGAATAAATAAAAGTAGAAGAGAAACATAAATTAAAGGAACATTGAACCTGGAATGAAGAAATAACCATAAACTAAGAGAAATCCTAATCTTAAAACCTAAGAGAGAGGAGAGAGCATCTCTCTCTCTAAAACTACATCTAAAATCTAAAATTGTGAATTATGAATGTTGTATCAATGAATGAATCGATTCCCCCACTTTATAGCCTCTAATATGTGTTTTCTGGGCCGAAAACTGGGTCAGAAATAGCCCAAAAATCACTCCCAGTGATTTCTGATATGTACAGGTCGCGGCACTGTCACGCGTACACGTCGTCCACGCGTACGCGTGGATTGAGTTTTCGCCAGGTGACGCGTGCGCGTGATCCACGCGCTCACGCATGCGTGTAGCCTATCTTTGGGGCAGCTATGGCAAATTATATATCATTGCAAAGCCCTGAATGTTAGCTTTCTAAAGCAACTGGAACCACCTCATTTAGACCTCTGTAGCTCAAGTTATGATTGATTTAGTACCAGAAGGTCAGGCTGGACAGTTTTAGCAATTCTTTTAGTTTCTTGTATTCCTTCCACTTTTGCATGCTTCCTTTCCATCCTCTGAGCCATTCCTACCCTGTAAATCCTGAAATCACTTAACACACATATCAAGGCATCGAATGGTAATAAGAGAGGATTAAACATAGTAATTTAAAGGCCCAAGAAACATATTTTCAATCATAGCACAAAATCAGGAAGGAAAACATAAAACATGTGAATTGTATGAATAAGTGAGTAAAGAATTGATAAAGACCACTCAATTGAGCACAAGATAAACCATAAAATAGTGTTTTATCACCCATACATCAAAGATTTCACAGAACAACATTGGTTGTTGAGGCATTTCATCCTTTTGGGAAGCATTTCCCGACTTCTGACATTGGTGGCACGACACACAGAATTGGTTAGCATCCTTGAATAAGGTTGGCCATCAGAATGCACAATCCAAAACCTTTTTAGCCGTCCTTTGTAGGCGAAAGTGGCCACCACACTCGGATGAATGGCAAGCTTCAAGAATGGGTTGGATTTCAGATTCTGGGATACATTTTCGAATTACTTGGTCTACTCCCCTCTTCCACAAGTGAGGGTCATCCCAAATGTAATATTTGGAATCACTCCTCAACTTGTCCCTTTGATGTTTAGAAAAGTTGGGAGGGAAGATCTTAGCAACCAAGTGGTTCGCCATAGGTGCAAACCAAGGAAAGCTATCCAAAACCGCATGCAAACTATCCAAAGAGAATGAGTCATCAATCAGAAATGGGTCATATTTAAGATTTTCAAGGCGGCTTAAGTGATCCGCAACCAAATTTTGAGACCCACTTCAATCCCTAATCTCAATTTCGAACTCTTGCAAGAGCAAGATCCAACGTATGAGCCTAGGTTTCGACTCATTCTTTATCAACAAATACTTTAAAGCTGCATGATCCGTATATACCACTATTTTGGACCCTAGCAAATAAGATCTGAATTTATCTAATGCATGAACAATAGCTAGGAGTTCTTTCTCCGTAGTGGTATAGTTGGATTGTGCCGCATCCAATGTTTTTGAGGAATAAGCAATGATGTAAGGGAGTTTACCATCGCGCTACGCAAGCACGGCACCTACGGCATGATTTGACGCGTCGCACATGATTTCGAATGGCTGCGTCCAGTTAGGGCCCCTCACAATTGGTGTCGTGGTAAGAGCTCTCCTTAACTCTTCAAAGGCATCCGCACAAGCACTATCAAACTCAAAGTCCACGTCCTTTTGGAGTAGGCGCGACAATGGCAATGCAATCTTGCTAAAATTCTTGATAAAGTGCCTATAGAATCCTGCATGCCCCAAAAAGGAATGGACCTCCCTCACAGAAGAGGGATGTGGTAAACTGGTGATAACATCAACCTTGGTCGGGTCCACAGAAATGCCCTTGTCAGAAACTATGTGTCCTAACACTATACCTTGTCTCACCATGAAGTGACATTTTTTGAAATTGAGAACAAGGTTAGTGTTGACACATCTTTCCAAGACCTTGGCCAAGTTCTCCAAACAACTATCAAAAGAGGTACCATATATGCTAAAATCATCCATAAAGACTTCCAGGCAAGTTTCCATAAGATCAGAAAAGACACTCGTCATGCACCGCTAAAAAGTGGTGGGTGCATTGCATAGCCCAAATGGCATCCTTTTATAGGCAAAGGTGCCAAAGGGACAAGTAAAGGTGGTCTTTTTCCTGATCTTCAGGAGCAATATGTATCTGGAAGTAGCCAGTGAATCCATCAAGAAAGCAATAATGGGATTTATCTGCCAGTTGGTCCAACATCTGGTCAATGAAGGGAAAAGGGTAGTGGTCCTTCCTTGTTGCGGCATTCAACTTTCTATAATCAATGCATACTCACCAAGAATTTTGCACTCTTGTGGTGACCACTTCACCATCATCCTTCTTAACCGCAGTAATTCCTGATTTCTTTGGGACGACTTGGACCGGGCTCACCCATTCACTGTCAGAAATCGGATATATAATACCCGCATCAAGTAGCCTTGTGACTTCCTTTTTCACCACATCTAGGATAGTCGGGTTGAGCCTTCTTTGGGGTTGTCTCAAAGGCCGAGCTCCCTCTTGGAGAAAAATACGATGCATACATGTGCGGGGTCAATCCCCACAATGTCGGCCAAGCTCCAACCGATTGCTTTCTTGTGCTTCCTTAGGACCTCTAGGAGCTTCTTTTCTTCTTGGCTAGAAAGCTCACTAGCGATGATTACTGGAAACTTTTGCTTGTCCTCAAGGAACGCATACTTCAAATGTGATAGAAGAGGCTTCAATTCACTTTTTGCCTCAAGTTGAGGTTCCTTTTCATCAAGCTCCGGGAGTTCATTCTCAACAACTTTCTCTTGTTCACCTTCATGGTCATCCGTCTCTGCAACAATAGGGTAGCACAACTTGTTGTGATCCTCTCTTCGCACCTCTGCTACTACTTCATCGATTACATCACATCGGAGAACGAAATGCTCTTTAGGTGGGTGTTTCATGGCTTCATCCAAGTTGAACTTGATTGTCTTGTTCCCGACCTCAAAGGAGTATGTGTCGGTGAAGGCATCTAATATGAACTTAGAGGTCTTCAAGAAGGGTCTACCAACTAGAACGGAGGAAGAACCTCTATTCTCTGTTAGAGGCATCTCAAAGATGTAGAAATTAACTGGAAATACCAAGTCCTTGATTGCCACAAGTACATCTTCTGCTATTCCCATTACAATGATCACACTCTTATCGGCTAAGGCAAACTTGGCGGCCGACCTTTTCAATGGAGCTAGTTTCAACCTTGCAAATATCGAGAGTGACATGATGCTCACACAAGCCCCTAAATTACACATACAGTTATAAAAAGTAACTCCACCAATACGACAAGACACCAAACATGGTCCGGGGTCACTACACTTTTTCGGAATAGGCTTCATCAATGAAGAGATGGAACTACCCAATGACAATGTTTCCAACTCACCAATCCTATCTTTGTGTGTGCACAAGTCCTTTAAAAATTTTGCATACTTCGGAATTTGTTGAATAGCATCAAGAAGTGGAATGGTTACCTCAACCTTCTTGAATACTTGAAACATGTTTAAATCAAACTCTGGAGTTTTCTTGGCCTTCTTTACCATGGAAGGGAATGGGATAGGAATAGATTCATCCACTATAGCCTTCTTCCTGGGTTCCTTAAGGCTCACTTCTTCTTCCTCATGCCTTGTGTGTACCTCCTCTTCTTCATGTGAAACTTCAACAACCACATCTTCCTCATGAATGTCTTCCTTGACCCTAGGAGGTATCTCCTCCAATGTAGTTCCCGACCATAGAGTAATGGTGTTGAGGCCGCCCTTTGGGTTTGGAAGGGGTTGGGATGGAAGATTAGAAGAGCTTGGGGGTTGGTTGGTGTTGTTGGAGGAAGGTAGAGACAACCTTGAAAGTATCTCGGTGATGTTGGACAATTGAGTAGTTATGGTACCAAATTGAACCTCATGTTTCTCTACCACAGTTTTAAGTCTCTCTTGTTCTTGAGAGAGTGCACGGTTGGGGTCGTCACCTTGGGTAGTGGAGGAAGACGAGGACTGGTTGGATTGTTGCCTATGATGTGGTGCTTGATATTTGGGGTAGTTGTTTTGGTTTTGATGAGGTGCTTGGTTGTGATGATTTTGGTTGGCTTGATGGTTGGTGTTGTTTTGGTGGTATTGGGATGAAGATTGGTGGTTGTTGTTGTAGTGAGAAGAGGAATTGTTCCAACTTTGATTTTGATTGCTCCCTTGTACATTGTCCCTCCACCCTTGATTATAGTTATTTCCATGAGAGTAGTTGTTTTGGCCTTGAGGGGGGTAGGGTGAATGATTGTTATAGTTCACATTGGCTACGGCAAGGGTAAACTCCTCTTGAATTTGGTGGCATTGGTCGGTGTAATGTGTGGTGCTAGAGCACAAACCACAAATTCTAGGAGGACCTTCAAGTTGGGAGACTTGGGGTGGGGATGGATGGCTTGGATGGAATATAATGCCTTTTGTTCTTTGTGTATCTCCGTAAGGATAGTAGTCATATCCCCAAGCACCTTGGTTAAGCTTGTTTCGGAAGGAGGTGTTTCTACCACACCCTTGAGGGGATTACTCCTTACTCTTACATGTTGTGTGGCCTCGACAACATTATTTATCAAGCTCCAAGCTTCTCCCGCTGTCTTATTTTTGGAAAGGAAACCACCACTAGCGGCAGTGAGTAATCTTCTATCTTCTGCATAAAGACCTCCGGTAAAATAACTGATAAGCAAATGAGTGTCCAATCCATGGTGTGGACAAGATTCCAATAGCCTTTTGAATCTAGTCCAATACTCATACAAGATTTCTTAGTCCTTTTGCATTTTACCTGAGATTTCTTTTCGGATGTAATCGGTCTTCTCCGGCAGAAAGAACTTGTCTAAAAACTCTCTTCTCAAGAAATCCCAATTGGTCACAATCTCATCCGATTGAGAATAGAACCACGTTTTTTCTTGTCCCTCAAGAGAGAAGGGGAAAGCAAAAACCATAATAGCAACCTCATCGGCCCCATGCCTTCGAACCGTAGAACAAGTAACTTGAAAATCTCTTAGATGTTGGATAGGGTCTTGACCCAGAAGCCCATGATACTTGGGGAGTAGATTTATCAAGCTATTCTTCAACTCAAAATTTGGGTCGAGATTGCGATACCTTGCTTGCAAAGGTTGAAGTATGATATCCGGAGCCCCTTGTTCATGCAAGGTGATTTGGCGTGGCTCCGCCATGTATTGTTCGCCTGTAGGATGCAAAGATGTATTAGTAGTGCCAACAGAAGAATAGAAAGTAGCGGACTCCAAGTTGCCCTCGGTTCCGTCTAGTAATTCAGTATGCTCCTCAAGAGAGGTCAATGTACTAGCCGTATAGTTCAACCGCCGTCTAGCTTGCCGAGTGTGTAACAAAGTTTTTTCAATCTCAAGGTCAATCTCGGCTAAGCTAGAGTTCGGTTGAGACCGAGTCATCAAACTTGGGAGTCATAGCACATGTATAGAAGAAATCTAAACTACAAACAGAATATTGAAAGCAAGTAACTTTCTACACTATTCATATATTCACATAACCAATGTCAAGGCATACGTTGCAACCATTCCCCGGCAACGGCACCAAAAATTTGATACAAGAATTATTGTCGGTCTAGAATTTCTCTTAATAGAAATAGAACTTCGTTGTAAGCGTAGTTCTAAACCAACTAATAGCTCTCAATCAAATTTTAAAGAGTTGGTTGTCACAAAGATCAACCCCAATAAAAGTAAACCGAAGTATTTAAACCTCGGGTCGTCTCACAAGAAATGGGTAAACATATGCATCAACATTGGTTAGAATTCCGGAGTTAGGAGTCATGATCAAGAAATTAAACTACTACACTTAACAAGCAAGAAATCTTAAAAGGGCAAGCAACTAAATCAAGTAACTAAAGCAAGGTATGAGCAATGTCAAACTAACAAGAGAACATTCAATATAATTCTACTCTAGAACTAAGCAAGTAACTATAACTAGAATTAATGCAATTGAAATTTTTGGTTTTCAAATATGAACAATAAAAGGAACTCTTGGCTAGGCATAGGAATTGGGATCTCCATCTTTGTCTAATAACCATATCTTGACAATTATGAGGAACCAAGCTCATTAAGTTTACTTCTATACTTGAAGTATATCAAATGACTTAATCAATCTCAACTCATAAGTCCCAATCCAACTACCAATTGACTTAGTAGTGGATTAGTGTCAATGGGTATCAACTAGACCACTAAGGGTTCTCAAATCACTAAATCAATTAGACCCAATGACTCAAGTTCACCGAATTCCCTTAGCCTAGGCCAAAAGTAAGGAAAACTACTCCATAATCAAGGGAAACATTTCATCAAACACATAGTATGCACTAATAAAAGACATATTCAAATTGCAAATTAATTGGAAATTGAAAGCACCCACTAACAATTATCAATGGAAAACTACTCAATCAACACTATTAATCATGGAAAATATCAATGTATCATTAGAAATTCAAGATCCACAAGGTTCATAAGATGAATAGAAAATGGGAAATAACAAGAAAACATAAATCTAACACAAGGTCTCAACAAAATTATACTAGAAAATTCAAATTAAGTAATCAAAACTAGAAATCAACAAATCCCAATTCATAATTCAACAAGGGAAGATCAAATTAAACTAGATCTAGAGAGGAATAATGGTTTCTCTCTCTAGAAGAACAAGAACAAAAAAAATAGCGAAAATTATGTCTAAGTGTGTAATGAATGTTCCCCTTTTTCCCCCTAGAGTTTCTGGGTCTTTTCCATGCAGAATCCAGCTGAAATTGGCCCTGCAGAGCCTCCAAAATCGCCAGCCACGATTTCATTAATGAAGTCACAGGCTGCTTGTCACGCGTACATGTGAGTCACGCGTACGCGTTGCCTGAGTTTTGCGATTCACGCGTACGCGTCAGTAGGAAATTCGCCAATCCACATGGATGTGTCACTCTTCGCGCGCCATGCCTAGCTCCTTGCACCCACGCGTGCGCGTGGCATGCGCGTGCGCGTCGCAGCTAATTCTTCAAAGCCCAATTATTAATGTTCTTTCTACCTTTGCATGCCTCCTTTCTCTCTTCTAAGTCATTCTTGCCCTACAAACTCTGAAATCACTCAACAAACATATCACGACATCGAATGGTAATAGAAGAGGATTAAAATATGGAATTTTTAAGGCAAAAGGAGCATGTTTTCCATCATGAAGCAGAATTAGGAAGAGAACACAAAACCATGAAATTTCTATGAATAAGTGTGGAAAATATTGACGAAAACCCCCCAAATTCTACACAATATAAACCACAAAATTGGGGTTTATCATGGGTTCATTGCTCGGGTGAAAAGGGTCATGATAGGAGGGTGGTTCATCATGATAAGGATGTGGTGGTTCAACACTCTCCATCTTTTCCACTTGTTGCACAACACATTCATCCGTGGAAATGCTCTGTTTGTTGCATGAGTTCCATGGGTCGAACTTTTGATGGATGGTTGCTTGAAGTTGATCCATTACTTCCTTAAAATGATCCTGTGGCTCTTGTTCTGCTTGGCTAACATAATTAGGATCATATTGTGATTGAAAGCTCACATACATTAGAGGTGGTGGTTCTTGGGGATAATTGTATTGGAATTAGGGTGGTTCTGTGTACAGTTCATAGGGCTCATAGGACGGTTGGTTTGGTGGATATGCGTTAGGGTCATAAAGAAATGTTTGATTGTAAGTGGCTTGTGAGTATGGTGGTTCAAAGCTATGTTGAGGAGGGGGTTCATAGGCATATGGTGGGGCTTATTGGTAACTACAAGGGGTCAACCATATTCATTGTCTTGGTATGCACCTTGGAATGGCTCTTGCTCATAGTAGGTTGGTGGAGGTTGTTGCCAAGAAGGTTGTCCAAAAGCTTGAGGCTCCTCCCACCTTTGATTGTTCCATCCTTGATGCATGTTCTCGTTGTATCTTCTATTCCCTACAACATAATTTGAACCAAACTCATAGCCAAAGGGGTGAGAATTCATAGTAACAAGAGAAAATAAAAACAAAAAACTAATAAGAGATAATGAAAATAAACTCCTAAAACTAGAAAAAACTAACAAAGAAACAAAAAAGCAAACATATTCACAATATTCAGAATAACCAATAATAAGGTACACATTTGCAATTTACTAGCAACGGTGCCAAAAATTTATGGAGGAAAAATGTCAGTAAAGATTTTCACAAAAATATCGCATTGTAAGTATAGTTCTAAACTGACAATTAAACCTCAATCAATATTTAAATTGTTTGTCACTTAAGCAAATCCAATAAAATTAACCGAAGTATTAAACCTTGGGTCATCTCTCAAGGAATTGCAGGGAAGTGTAGTTATTATTGGTTATAGGAAAGTATATTTTTTGGGTTTTGAAATAAGGAACAAGTAATGTAAAATAACAAGGAAATAAAATAACAACTAAGAAAAGTTCTAGCAAGGAGTGAGAATTGGAATTTCTATCCTCATTATCATCATCAATTGTGATGGTAATTGCCTTTTGCTTTCACTTAGTTAACCTCTAACAATGAAGGAAAGTCAAGTGAGAAAAATCAACTTAAGTTCACAAGTCCAAATCAAAGAAGAGATTTAGTGAAGCCTAAGCCAACTAGCAAGTCTCAATCACCAATCAACAAATAAATTTTGATAACTCAAGAGTCTCTAATTGATCAATCCAAGTTAAGAACGTAAAAATCTAAATTAAAATCTAACCAAGCATTTTATCAAACACTTGGTAGGCACAAAATAAAAGCATAGAAAAGTAACGAGGAATATTAAATTTAAAAAACCAATTGCAAGCATCAATAACACAAATTAAAGAAAGCAATCATAAATATTGAAACATAAATTGCATTAATATGGATTAAAGGAAACATAAGAGTTCATAAACTAAATTGGCAACATAAAGAAATCAATGATAGAAGTAGACAAACCAAAGTACTAGAACAAATGAAAGTAGAAGAAAACTAAATAAAAGTAAGGTAGAAATCTGAATTTGAGAAAAGCTAAACCTAAAACCTAGAGATAAGAGAGTGCCTCTCTCTCTATAAAACTACATCTAAAACCTAAAGTGTAGATTGAAAGTATGAATGATTGATTCCCCCTTCCAGCTCCACTCTGCAGCCTCTAATCTTCACTTTCGGGCTTGAAACTGGGCCAAAGCAGCCCAGAAATTGCCCCTAGCATTTTCTGTTTAATGCAGCACGTGACGCTCTGTCACGCGCTTGAACAAATTCCTGGTCATGCGTACGCGTCATCCACACATACGCGTCGCTTTCCTACTGCACTGGTCACACGTACGCGTCGCCCATGCGTGCGCGTCGCTACCAGATTCTGAAAAACTTGATTTCTTGTGTTCCTTCCACTTTTGCATGCTTCCTTTCTATCCTCTAAGCCATTCCTGCCCTAGAAAATCTGAAATCACTTAAGACACATATCACGGCATCGAATGGTATTTAGAGAGGATTAAAATTAGCAAATTTAAGGCCAAAAAAGCATGTTTTCAATCATAGTACAAAATTAGGAAGGAAAATGTAAAACATGCGAATTCTATGAATAAGTGTGAGAATAATGGATAAAATCCACTCAATTCAGCATAAAATGTACCATGAAATAGTGGTGCATCAAATCTCTCCACACTTAAATATTAGCATGTCCTCATGCTAAGCTCAAGAGAAGTTATAAAGAAGTGAAGATGAATGGTAGAATTTATGAAATGTAACCTATCTATATGAATGCAACTAAATGAAAAATGCTTTTTCCTACTTGGTTAAAAGTAAATAAATCTTTCAAGAACAAATATGAACTGGACCTCACTAATTCGAATCATAAAATAAAGTATAAATAAACTTGCAAGAAGAAAGCTCGTGAAAGTCGGGAACAAAGAATCGAGCATCGAACCCTCATCGGAAGTGTATACACTATAATCACTCAAGTGTTTAGGGTTCGATTTTCTCAATTCTCTACTAACCTTGCTTTCTAAGGCTTGCTCTTCTTCTACCAATCAACAAAAATTTAATGCACAAATACACATATCAAGGGGTTTTTTAAGGGTTGTAATGGGGTTATGGTCAAGGTAGCATTGTATTTGGTCAAGTGAACTAAAATCTGAATCCTTGATTAACCTAAACTTCTCACCTAACTTAAGACAATCTATGTACTCAGAATATAAAATCTAACTACCCATTAACTATGCTTTGCCAGATATTCATGTATCCTAAATTTGAATACAACTCAAATGCATTGCTATACCATTTAATTTGAGGCATTTTGTCCCCTTTTTATTTTTTTCTTTTTATTTTTCTTTTCTTTTCTTTCGTTTTTCTCAATACATACGATTAAACTATTGAATGCAATTATATGTGCTCAACTATTGTTTTGCACATTTTCACAAGAAAGAAAGTCTAACATACTCAATTCCTAAACCAAATGTTTCCCAAATCCAATTTCCCCACACTTAAATCATGAGTACTCTCACTAGTCTAAGCTAACCAAGGATTCAAATGAAGGACATTTTTGTTTTCCGCTTAGAGTTAGTGATGAGCTAAAGTAAAGAATAAATGGGGTGAAAAGGGCTCAACATTGGTTTGCAAAGGATAATGAAAAGGATAAGGCCATATGGGTATGTGAGCTATAGTGAAATAAGGCCTCAATCACATAAGTACATGCATACATCAAACAGTGGAAATATAGAATCAAGCAAGACAAAGATCACAATTTTAGAGAGAACGACACACACCAAAGCAGAATATTGGTTAATAAAATGCAACCAATCAAATAGGGCTCAAAATCTCACTGGGTTGTGTTCTAGCTCTAAAACCATGTTCCAAAATAAATTTCTTCAAGCAAGTTTAATAAAAATTTTAATTCAAATTAGTAAAATGCTATAGAATAATTTCTTGGAAAAGAATTCATCACTTCAACCAAGCAGTACATACATGCAAGCGACTAACTACACATGCCATCTATTATGCAATGCAACAACTAACTAACAAGAAAATTAAACATTGGTATTGAAAATAAAGTAGTTACCCGTGGAAGTCGGTGTCGACCTCTCCATACTTAAAGATTGTACCGTCCTCGGTGCATGCAAAGATGTGCAAGTGGACGGGTTGTGACAACTGATGTGCTTTCCCCAAAGATGGTGCGAAAGAACTTGTTATTGTCCTAGTTAGAAACTTTCCTCTTTCCTCTTGGTGGCCATCCTGAAAGAAGAGAAAATGGAAGAAAAAGAACCCACAAACAGAGATATGCAAACAAATAAAGTCTAGGTGGGCTAATGCCAAATAATAATGAGGTTCTCAGCTACATGGTAGCTACAACATGTAAGTGAGAAAATAATAGGAGCAAACGGCATGACAAATAAATAGCAAACAAGTCAAGAAGCACCCAAAAAAATACAAGAAATATGCCACAGTTGAGTAAGAAAAGTTAACACCAATGGAAAATTAGCAAACTTAGAAAAAAAAATAAAAAACATGCACAAAGTGAAAATGCAATGAATGATAGTATGCAAATGCAATTTGTAAAAGAGAATGAAGGATAAGAAAAATGATAAGTGAACTTTTGAAAAGTGAGAGAAGAAGAATGTAAGAAAGGAATAAGAAAGAAGAAGAAAGGAGAAAGAAAGAAGAAGAAAGGCATAAATAAGGCGCGAAAGCAACGCGCGCACGCAGGTCACACGCACGCGTGAGAACAGAAATAGGCAGGTGACGCGTGAGCGTCGTCCACGCGTACGCGTGGATACCCCAAAATGACAAGTGACGCGTAGGCGTCGATCACGCGTACGCGTGACTGCTCGTTGTGCCAGATGCATGATTCCTGCATAATTCCAGCCCAACTCTCTGTTCGTAATACTAGGCAATCAAAATTTTGAGCCCACGCTCAGGCATCGTGGACGCCTACGTGCGGGTGTGAAAAAACGCAAATGAAGCGTACGCGTGGGGTTGGCTATGCGCCTAGCACCACACCAGTGCAGCCCTGGCACTACTCTCTGTCTAGGCCGCGCGCTCGCATCATTTCAGCACTGTTTAAGCACGTGCCAAGTCTGGGCATCGACGCGTACGCGTTGGTTACGTGCACGCGTGACTGCCTCTTTTTTTTTTTAAATAAATAACTAACAAGCTACCAGAGTAATACCAGACATTATTAAACAAGTAAAACCATAACTTAAACTACATAAACTTAACTAAAAATAAAAATGTAACTTATTACCACTATAAACAAAAAAGTGGAAAATAAACAGAATTTACCATGGTGGGGTATCTCCCACCTAGCAATTTTAGTTAAAGTCCTTAAGTTAGACATTTGGTGAGCTCCTTGTCATGGTGACTTGTGCTTGAACTCATCTTCAAACTTCCACCAACGCTTGGACTTCCAATAAGCTCCAACATTTCTAAGTGAATTCACCAAGCTTTGGCGACGTTCTTCACAAGCTTTGAACTCCCAAAGTTGATCGTCTTGTATGCTGGGATCCCAATCTTGTTGCTACACCCGTCTTGAAGTGGATCATCATTGTTCCAACTGGGTGGCAAGCAATTCGAATTCTCAACGAAGCACCAAACTCTTCTCTTAGATCCCACTAATTGATCACTAGTCCAACCCTTGCATCTAGCTCTTGAAATCTCAACCTTGATGAGTCCTGATTTGCAACTCCAACCGCTAAACATCCTTCTCTTATGCTTCATTCCACAAAGCCTCCTAAGTTGGCCATCTGTTTCAAGAATACCATACTCAAGTGGGACAATAAAGCGAATAGAGATAAATTTTACCCACTCAAATAAAGGAGTAGACGACAACCTAGGTAGAGAAGTCTCCAACGATCTTGACAAAGCATACTCAACTCCCATCCAACCTTGCCGAAGGACTTCCACCTTTTGAACAGATTCTTCACTTTCAAGCTCTCCCTCACCGGATTCATACAACTCTTCTCCGTCACTCACATCATAACTATGAGGTTGAGAGGAATCTACCTCAACGTTGCTTTCAATTTCATCGGGAGAATGTTCTTCAAAATCAAGGGGTTCACTTGAGTTTGAAGAACCTTCTGTTTCAAGAATACCATACTCAAGTAGGACAATAAAGCGAATAGAGATAAATTTTACCCACTCAAATAAAGGAGTAGCCGGCAACCTAGGTAGAGAAGTCTCCAACGATCTTGACAAAGCATACTCAACTCCCGTCCAACCTTGCCGAAGGACTTTCACCTTTTGAATAGATTCTTCACTTTCAAGCTCTCCCTCACCGGATTCATACAACTCTTCTCCGTCACTCACATCATAACTATGAGGTTGAGAGGAATCTACCTCAACGTTGCTTTTAATTTCATCGGGAGAAGGTTCTTCAAACTCAAGGGGTTCACTTGTGGATGCAAATTCATTACTAGGATGGCTTGATTCATGATCATCATCACCAAGAAAATTTGCTTCTTGATCTATTGATGACATGTCACCATGTCATGTTTTTCTATGCTTTTTCATGCAAGAAATTGATAATTAGTGCTTAATTATTGCATTCTTTTGTGCTTAAATGTATATTTCCTTGATCTTTTGATTTGATAAATTTTGTTTGAAATAAGAAGAAAAAGAAGCAAAAAGGGCATAAAATAAGCTAAAAAGAAGAAAAGAGGAATTTTGGGCACGCTTTGAAGATTGAGCACGCTTTAGAACCTTAGGCCACGCCTTTAAAATCGTGGCCCATGACCATGAAGCCTTGGCACATGCATCAATGCCATATGCATACATGCATGAAAATTTTTAATGCAAGTGGCAAATAACGTTTGCGCCAACGTTTGCTGGAAACGTTGCTCCCCACAGCCTGAAGGGGTATACTTCCAACAAGAATAACTTGAGCTACAGAGCTCCAAATGAGGTGATTCCAAAACCATTGGAAAGTAGGAATCAAGAGCTTTCCAAGAATATATGGCACTACATGGTGGACATAAAAATTGAGGGAGAAAACTGCCCCGAAAAGTGCATAAACAGACATGACACCAACCTGTAGTAAGGCCAGCTGACCTCTGCACCTTCGATGGAGTATAACTTGAACTGTGGAGCTCCAAATGATGCGCTTTCAACGGCATTGGAAAGTAGACATTCAGGGCTTTCCAACGATATATAATAGTATGGGGTGGACAGCACGTTCGAGCCTCCAAAATAGGCAATGTTCCCAACGTTTGCGCCAACGTTTGCCTCAAACGTGAGGTCAAACGTTGGCCACCTTTGAGCATGGAAGAGCACCCCTGATTGATGATTTAAATGAGCCACGTTTGTGCCAACATTTGCCTCAAACGTTAGGCCAAATGTTGGCTAGAAGAGCTACTCGGGAAAGGCCACGTTTGAGCTCACGTTTGACCTCAAACGTTGTCTCAAACGTGGATGACATCAAGGGGCCGATCTGCATAATGGGTTTCACAAAGACGTTTGAGTCAACGTTTGCCTCAAATATTGACTCAAACGTGAATTGCTCAACAATCCAATTTGCACGCAGATTTCTCCTCAAGACCAAGGCCATCCGAATCCATCTTCAACCCAATTCCACTCCAAAGCAAGCAAAGCCCAATTGACATCACTTATAGGCACAAAGATCAGTTAGATTAGGATTTTTCATTTCTGAAATTTAATTTATTTTCAATTTTATTTTCATTTTCATTTTGCCTATATAAGGCATCATTTTCATTTTTAGAAGGAAGCTGGCTCCACTAGGGAGCACTAGGATTAGAGAGCTCTCTCTTTTAGTTTTTCCTTTTTGTTTTGAATCTTGGGTTGAGAATTGAAGAAATTATGTTTTAATCTCACCTTGGGAATTTTCTCTGTTTGCTTGTTTGCATAATTTCAGTGAATTGTAATTTGAATCAAAGCTCTCTTTACTGCTTTCATCTCTATTTCTTCTTCAATCTGTTTGCTGTTAGATCAAGGAAGGGATTGAGATCTAGACTTGTTTTCTAGTCTCATTGAGCTCCTGAGATCTTCAACCTCTCATTTAGATTTTGCAATTGAGCCAAGCTGCTTTCTGTTTTGATTTTTCAAGTGATTTTCCAAATCTGTTTGAATCTGCTGCATCTTTTACTTCTCTGTTTGATTGCTATTTACACTTCCTTGTTTGCTTTCTTTAATTTCTCTGCACCCAATTCCCTTTACATTTGATGCAATTTACATTTCTTGCTCTTTAAGATTCTGTCAATTTACTTTTCTTGCTCTTTAAGCTTATGCCAATTTAAGTTTCCTACCTATTTTACATTCTGTCATTTATAATTCTTAGCAATTTACTTTCTGTTGGTTACTTTCCACCCAATTCACCAATGTTAGCTTGACTAAACTAATCACCCACTAAAGTTTCTTGATCCATCAATCCTCGTGGGATCGACCTCACTCTAAGTGAGTTTTACTACTTGATGCGACCCGGTATACTTGCCGGTTAGATTTGTGTGTTTGGAATTCGTTTTCCACAAAAACACCATCAAGTTTTTGGCGCCGTTGCCGGGGATTGATTTAGATCAACAATGATTAAGTGGGTGAGAAGTCTAGATCAAGCATTTTCTTTGTTTTTGTTTTCTGTTTCAAAGTGAAACCAAGGTGTTTGAGTTTTTGCCTCACTAAGAAATTCTCATCTTTGATATGATTAATTTCAATTTTCCTTGGTTGTATTTGTTACAAAACTCAAATGGAGTTCAACTCATCTTATGATCAAACATGTTTTATGGGATATTACCCACCATCACCAATCTCTAATGGTGGCTGGGAATATCACCAAGAAAATACAAATTCTGAGCACTCCAATTCATGGAGATTTGCTTCAGAGACACAAGATGAGCAAGAAAACCATATGGGATATTTTCCTCCACCACAAAATGATGAAAGTCATGATTCTAATGGTGGCTGGAAAGGGAATTCTAATGTTCCATATGATATTCATCCAAAGATATCATCACTTGACCATGCTTCAACAGAAAACCCCTTTCAAAACTCACCACCCACACAAACTTCCATGAACAACTCAAGGTTCTCAAAGTTTGAATCCATGCTCAAAAGATATGAGGAGAAGACAATGAAAGTTTGGAAAGAATAAGAAAACTCCCTTAAAAACATGGAAGTGCAGCTAGCTCAATTGGTGAGTGCAACGAAGAAGGAGGAAAAACAAGAGGAAGAGGCTACTGAGTCAAGTGGATTTTTAGTGAAGAAAAAAGAGGTGGTGGAAACATTTGAACTTGAACTTGCATATTCACAGAGGCCACTTGAGATGACAAGGGAACATGAAAACTCACAACTCTCTCAAACCTCCTTGAAACAAAACGGCTCAACAATTGAATCCATGATTGAAAGATATGAAGAGGAGATGAAAAAATGTTGGGAAGATCAACAAACCTCCTCCATAAAAGAACTATTAAGTCAAATGTTGGGTGCAAAGAAAGGAGTGGAGGAGCAAGAAAGTGAGAAAGACAACCAAAGAATTCCAAACTCAAGTGAAGCAGAGAAGTACATAGAGGAAAAGCTCATAGAACCACCAATTCAAAAGGCTCTGGATGAATACAAAACTCCAATAATCACACAGCAACCAAGTCTTGAATCCAAAGAAGTGAAGACAACTAGCAAGAACACCAATTCTGTCCCTAATTCAGCAAGCAAGATCAATCAAGCCATTTGCAAAAGGAAACTTGCTGAGGAAAGGCCAAGACAAGGGACACTAGCTGAATCCTTCCCTCCTTTGAGGTCATTCCTCTTAACAAACTGGAAGAAGAGGAAGAAAGTGAAGAACAACATGTCAAGCTAATGACACTAAAAGAGCACTTGTTGGGAGGTAACCCAACCGTAGGTAACATTTCCTATCTGCTTTGTTTTCGTTCTTTGTTTTGTTTAAATTCAATAAATTGGCATATGGTTACATTCTAAGTTTGGTGTTACCTTGCAACAAATTGTTTTCAATCTTTTTGGATGATTGCATCAAATCAAAAATGAAAGTGACACACCAAGATTCTAAGTTTGGTGTGCCATTTATTTTTCTATGCAATTTATTCAAGCAACACTACTTGTCTGCATAATCATAATGCCTCTGCAGTTTTATTTTCTCTTTTGACTTGACACTTTTTCATTCTACTTGCTTTAGTCATTTTTCTATCTTTACTTGCTTTCATTTAATTTGCTGTTTAACTGTTCTTGTTAATACTTCACCAAGACATCCTTATTCATGATAGATTCTTCACTTGGTGATTGTATTTAACATAAACAGTCTTTCTTTTTTTTTTCATTTAGTATTAATTCAAATAAATTGACATAGGATTGCATTCTAAGTTTGGTGTTTCTATGCAACAAAAATTTGCTTCCAATCTTTACTAGATACTTGCATTAATTCCAAGTGAAAGTGTCACACTAAGTTTGGTGTGCCACTTATCTTTTATGCAATGTATTGTGCTCACCTTCGTAAGTTTGCAATCACAATGTCTCTGTCTCTTGTACCTTGATTATTATCTTTAATTTTGCTTGCTTAGAACACATGTACTACTAACTTTTCATTGTGTAAGACATTCATGATCCATCTTAGCCCTATAGCCATTGTTCTAATTGTTGCTTGAGAATGAGCAAGCATTCTAAGTTTGGCAAGGGAAAGAGGAAGAATAGAGGAAAAAGGACAACAATAATGAAGATGAACTACAAGGTTGTAGAGTTCCTTTTATCCTCATTTGTTTCCAGCACTTAAATTGCATGATTGTCTTCATCTTTTCTGTTTACATGTGTGTGTGAATAAAGCATAGCTTGAATCTTGATTTGTAACATGTTGCTGTGGCATTATGACTACCAACTTGAGTTTTGTGAGTTCAAAAGCAATAAAGCATTATGATCATAAACAAACAAGGAATTAAAGAAGATTTTAGCATGTGCATACAAGTATTGGAAAGCTAGTATGATTAATTGTTGCTCAATTGCATTGGATTTTATTTAAGTGAAGTTTTCATCTAGGACATTTTGTGAAATCTTTTGAACATCATGAAAACCTTGAAGAAGCAAATAAAGTAAGAAAAGAAAAAGGGAAAAAATGAGAAAGCTGAAGGCTCTGAGTACCAATGGCAATTTATTTGCTAAGTACTTGTGGTGTTTATGTATCAAGCCAAATGCTTGAAAACAAAACACTTAGAAGTCAAGGTTAGGCTCAAAGTGCAAAAGCACTCCCTCAAAGCTCAAGGCTCTGAGCATCAATGATTAGAGAGTCAAGAAAAGAAAAGAAAAATGAGCTTAATGGAGTCCTCTAAACAAATGCTTGTGGTGCTTATGTATCAAGTGGTAATACTTGAAAACAAAGCATTTAGAGTCGTAGCTTTGTTATCAACTCATGGAGTAAAGCATCCAAAAGGATAAGCTAATAAGAAAATCAAAAGCTTGTTTCAAGGGAAAATTATAAGGAAAAGATTTCATAAATTGAGCTAGATAGAAGCATCAATCATTTACATTTCTTTTGTGATTGTAGCATGCTTAGAAAACTAGCTTACCATGAACATTGAGTTGCTATTCTTCTTACCTTGGATTGTCAATTTTTAGTGCATGATTCTTTTCTTGCTTGGGGACAAGCAAGGTTTAAGTTTGGTGTTGTGATGACATGTCACCATGTCATGTTTTTCTATGCTTTTTCATGCAAGAAATTGATAATTAGTGCTTAATTATTGCATTCTTTTGTGCTTAGATGTATATTTCTTTGATCTTTTGATTTGATAAATTTTGTAGGAAATAAGAAGAAAAAGAAGCAAAAAGGGCATAAAATAAGCTAAAAAGAAGAAAAGAGGAATTTTGGGCACGCTTTGAAGATTGAGCACGCTTTGGAACCTTAGGCCACGCCTTTAAAATCGTGGCCCATGACCATGAAGCCTTGGCACATGCATCAATGCCATATGCATACATGCATGAAAATTTTTAATGCAAGTGGCAAATAACGTTTGCGCCAACGTTTGCCGGAAACGTTGCTCCCCACAGCCTGAAGGGGTATACTTCCAACAAGAATAACTTGAGCTACAGAGCTCCAAATGAGGTGATTCCAAAACCATTGGAAAGTAGGAATCAAGAGCTTTCCAAGCATATATGGCACTACATGGTGGACATAAAAATTGAGGGAGAAAACTGCCCCAAAAAGTGCATAAATAGACATGACACCAACCTGTAGTAAGGCCAGCTGACCTCTGCACCTTCGATGGAGTATAACTCGAGCTGTGGAGCTCCAAATGATGCGCTTCCAATGGCATTGGAAAGTAGACATTCAGGGCTTTCCAACGATATATAATAGTATGGGGTGGACAGCACGTTCGAGCCTCTAAAACTGGCAATGTTCCCAACGTTTGCGCCAACATTTGCCTCAAACGTGAGGTCAAACGTTGGCCACCTTTGAGCATGGAAGAGCACCCCTGATTGATGATTTAAATGAGCCACGTTTGTGCCAACGTTTGCCTCAAACGTTAGGCCAAATGTTGGCTAGAAGAGCTACTTAGGATAGGCCACGTTTGAGCTCACGTTTGACCTCAAACGTTGGCTCAAACGTGGATGACAGCAAGGGGCCGATCTACATAATGGGTTTCACGAAGACGTTTGGGTCAACGTTTGCCTCAAACATTGACTCAAATGTGAATTGCTCAACAATCCAATTTGCACGCAGATTTCTCCTCAAGACCAAGGCCATCCGAATCCATCTTCAACCCAATTCCACTCCAAAGCAAGCAAAGCCCAATTGACATCACTTATAGGCACAAAGATCAGTTAGATTAGGATTTTTCATTTCTGAAATTTAATTTGTTTTCAATTTCATTTTCATTTTCATTTTGCCTATATAAGGCATCATTTTCATTTTTAGAAGGAGGCTGGCTCCACTAGGGAGCACTAGGATTAGAGAGCTCTCTCTTTTAGTTTTTCCTTTTTGTTTTGAATCTTGGGTTGAGAATTGAAGAAATTCTGTTTCAATCTCACCTTGGGAATTCTCTCTGTTTGCTTGTCTGCATAATTTCAGTGAATTATGATTTGAATCAAAGCTTTCTTTACTGCTTTCATCTCTATTTCTTCTTCAATCTGTTTGCTGTTGGATCAAGGAAGGGATTGAGATCTAGACTTGTTTTCTAGTCTCATTGAGCTCCTGAGATCTTCAACCTCTCATTTAGATTTTGCAATTGAGCCAAGCTGCTTTCTTTTTTTATTTTTCAAGTGATTTTCCAAATCTGTTTGAATCTGCTGCATCTTTTACTTCTCTGTTTGATTGCTATTTACATTTCCTTGTTTGCTTTCTTTAATTTCTCTGCACCCAATTCCCTTTACATTTGATACAATTTACATTTCTTGCTCTTTAAGATTCTGTCAATTTACTTTTCTTGCTCTTTAAGCTTATGCCAATTTAAGTTTCCTACCTATTTACATTCTGTCATTTATAATTCTTAGCAATTTACTTTCTGTTGGTTACTTTCCACCCAATTCACCAATGTTAGCTTGACTAAACTAATCACCCACTAAAGTTGCTTGATCCATCAATCCTCGTGGGATCGACCTCACTCTAAGTGAGTTTTACTACTTGATGCGACCCGGTATACTTGCCGGTTAGATTTGTGTGTTTGGAATTCGTTTTCCAAAAAAACACCATCATCTATTCTGTCCAATTTTTCATAGAGAATATGCCTTGGAAGTTGTGCACTGACCTCCTCAACATCAATTTCAAGCTTCTTGGAGGAATACTCTACAACTCTAGATTTCTATGGCGGTTCAGCATCTCCTAAGTCTTCAACCACTTCTTCCTCTTCAACAGGTATGGCTTCCTCCAATTGCTCCAGTACAAAGCCACATTCCTCACTTTCTACCGGAGTTTCTAGTCTCTCCTTCATGCTACACTCTTCTATGATTCTCCACATGCGGCCATGGGGTATTTTGAGTGTTGACGTGCAGTGAAACTAAATTATCTACTACCTCGGTCAAGGTAGCTATAAACTCTAGTGTCGTCCACTACATCTCCCTTTGCTCTTGAAGAAGGACACCATGAGCGTCATCTATTGGAGATTGGAGTAGATATGGGGGTTCATTGCTCGGGAGGAAAGGGTCATGATAGGAGGGTGGTTCATCATGATAAGGATATGACGGTTCAACACTCTCCATCTTTTCCACTTGTTGCACAACACATTCATCTATGGACATGCTCTGTTTGTTGCATGAGTTCCATGGGTTAAACTTTTGACAGATGGTTGCTTGAAGTTGATCCATTGCTTCTTTAAAATGATCTTGTGGCTCTTTTTCCGCTTGACTAACATAATTAGGATCATATTGTGATGGAAAACTCGCATACATTAGAGATGGTGGTTCTTGGGGATAATTGCATTAGAATTGGGGTGGTTCTGTGTATGGTTCATAGGGCTCATAGGGCAGTTGTTATAGTGGATATGGGTTAAGGTCATAAGGAAGTGTTTGATTGTAAGTAGCTTGTGAGTATGGTGGTTCAAAGCTATGTTGAGGAGGGGGTTCATAGGCATATGGTGGGGCTTGTTGGTAACTATAAGAGGGTCCACCGTATCCGTTGTCTTGGTATGCACCTTAAAATGGCTCTTGCTCATAGTAGGTTGGTGGAGGTTGTTGCCAAGAGGGTTGTCCATAAGCTTGAGGCTCCTCCCACCTTTGATTGTCCCATCCTTGATGCATGTTTTCATTATAGCTTCCATTCCCTATAACATAATTTAAACCAAACTCATAGCCAAAGGAGTGAGAATTCTTAGTAACAAGAGAAAATAAAAACAAAAACTAATAAGAGATAATGAAAATAAACTCCTAAAACTAGAAAAAACTAACAAAGAAACAAAAAAGCAAACATATTCACAATATTCACAATAACCAATAATAAGGCACACATTTGCAATTCCCTGACAACGGCGCCAAAAATTTATTGAGGAAAAATATCGGTAAAGATTTTCACAAAAATATCGCGTTGCAAGTATAGTTCTAAACCGACAATTAAACCTCAATCATTATTTAAATTGTTTGTCACTTAAGCAAACCTAATAAAATTAATCGAAGTATTAAACCTTGGGTCGTCTCTCAAGGAATTGCAGGGAAGTGTAGTTATTATTGGTTATGGGAAAGTATATTTTTTGGGTTTTGAAATAAGGAACAAGTAATGTAAAATAACAAGGAAACAAAATAACAACTAAGAAAAGTCCTAGCAAGGATTGAGATTTGGAATTCCTATCCTCATTATCATCATCAATTGTGATGGTAATTGCCTTTTGCTTTCACTTAGTTAACCTCTAACAATGAAGGAAAGTCAAGTGAGCAAAATCAACTTAAGTTCACAAGTCCTAATCAAAGATTAGATTTAGTGAAGCCTAAGCCAACTAGCAAGTCTCAATCACCAATCAACAAATGAATTTTGATAACTCAAGAGTCTCTAATTGATCAATCCAAGTTAAGAACGTAAAAATTTAAATTAAAATCCAACCAAGCATTTTATCAAAAACTTGGTAGGCACAAAATAAAAGCATAGAAAAGTAAAAAGGAATATTAAATTTAAACAACCAATTGCAAGCATCAATAACACAAATTAAAGAAAGCAATCATAAATATTGAAACATAAATTGCATTAATATGGATCAAAGGAAACATAAGAGTTCATAAACTAAATTGGCAACATAAAGGTATCAATGATAGTAGTAGCCAAACCAAAGTACTATAACAAATGAAAGTAGAAGAAAACTAAATAAAAGCAAGGTAGACATCTAAATTTGAAAAAAGCTAAACCTAAAAATCCTAAAACCTAGAGAGAGAAGAGAGCCTCTCTCTCTATAAAACTACATCTAAAACCTAAAGTGTAGAATGAAAGTATGAATTATTGATTCCCCCTTCCAGCTCCTCTGTACAACATCTAATCTTCACTTTTGGGCTTGAAACTAGGCCAAAGCAACCCAGAAATCGCCCCTAGCATTTTCTGTTTAATGCAGCACGTGACGCTCTGTCACGCGCTTGAACAAATTCCTGGTCAAGCGTACACGTCATCCACGCGTACGCGTCACTTGCCTGCTGCACTGGTCACGCATACGCGTCGCCTATACGTGCGTGTCGCTACCAGATTCTAAAAAACTTGATTTTTTGTGTTCCTTCCACTTTCACATGCTTCCTTTCCATCCTCTAAGCCATTCCTGCCCTAGAAAACCTGAAATCACTTAACACATATATCACGGCATTGAATGGTAATTAGAGACGATTAAAATTAGCAAATTTAAGGCCAAAGAAGCATGTTTTCAATCATAGTACAAAATTAGGAAGGAAAATGTAAAACATGCGAATTCTATGAATAAGTGTGAGAATAATGGATAAAATCTACTTAATTCAGCATAAAATGTACCACGAAATAGTGGTGCATCACCCAACCATTTGCGGTTTGGGGAGTTGACCTTATGGGCCCCTTTCCGACGGCCCCGAGATAGCTCAAGTTTCTCATAGTAACCATCAACTACTACACTAAGTGGATAGAAGCTGAAGCTCTGGAGACAAGTGATCAACTGGTTTGGCATCCTGGAGGTCATCATCTCAGACAACGGCACCCAATTCACTGATAAAAAGTTTCATAACTTCCTCGAAGGATAGGGAATCCGGCAAAGCTTCTCTTTGGTGGAGCATCCTGATGAATCCACATTTTATGTTATTTGTTTGCTCTATTTGGGTAGATTTCATCAACTTTTCTTGCATTTATCTATTGAAATAACATAGTTTCATGATTTCTTCCTAAATTGTGCTTGAAAGTAAAAACATGCTTTTTAGGCCTTTTAATTTCTAAATTTTATTCACTTTAATCTCATTTGATGCCTTGATGTGTTTGCTAATTGATTTCGGGTTTCCATGGCAAGTATGGGTTGAAGAAGTGAGAAAAGAGCATGCAAAAGAGAAGAAACCATGAAGAAATGGAGTTTGGAAGTTTTAGCATCTGTGCGTACCCACAGTGATGCGTGCGTACGCACAAGTATGAGCTGATGGCGACACGTACGCGTGATCCTTGTCACGTGAGCTCATTAATTGCAAAATGCTAGGGGCGAATTTTGGGCCTCCAAAACCCAGTCGAACTCATTTCTGAAGCTATTTCAAGCCAAAGTGAAGAAGAATGAAGGGGGGAGCAATTAAGTTTAGCTTATTATCATGTTGTACGGCATTTTCTAGAGAGAGAAGCTCCCCCTTCTCTCTAGAAATTAAGGTAGATTAGTTTAATTTCTCTTCAATTTCTCTCTTTAATTCTTGTTTTAGTGTAGTTTCATTTACTTTTCCTTTTTTAACTGCCTTAATTCTCTTAGTTCTTCTTGTTAATTTCTCTTTTATGTCACTTTTTATTTTATGAACACTCTTATTAACTTTAATTTTCATTTAATGCAATTTGATGTTTTTATGTTTATTGTTATTTAATTGAGTTGTTATTATTATTTTCTCTCTTTTGGTAGCTTTAGAATTTATTATTATTGCAATTTAATGTGATTTTCTTTTTGTGCACACAAAGTGTTTGATAAAATGCTTGGGTTAGTTTTAGTGTAGTTTTTCACACTCTTGGCTTGGAATTGAGGACTTTGGTGACCTTGAGTCATTGATGTCCATTCTTGATTGATATATCAGAGTAGTTAGTTGATTTGGTTTTCATTGACGCTAGTCTTTCACTAAGTTAATTAGTGAGTTAGCTAGGACTTATGGATTGAGATCAATTATGCCTATTTGACTTATCCTCGATGTTAGGGTTGACTAAGTAGGATTAACTCTTCATAATCATCATATGTATGTAGTCAATGGCTAGGATAGGTTACCTTAACTCTCACTCCTTGCCAAGAGGTTTCTAGCATTTGAATTTTACTTTCACTTGATTAATTGCCTTGAGTTTAGTTGCTTTTGATATTTAGTTATTGTTTGTTTATTTAATTTCTTGCTACTTACATTTCTTGCTTCTTGCAATCAAAACCCCCGTTCCCTCATAGCCAATAATTGAGCACTTCATTGCAATTCCTAGGGAGAATGACTCGGGATTTAAAACTCCTGGTTAATTTGATTTGAATTGTGACAATTCTTTATTTTAAACTTTGATGCTTGGATTTCATTGCTGGTTTGGACTATGCTATCAACGAAGAAGTTCTCTTTTCTAAACTGAAATTCTAAACCTGCACAAATCCTCTTCATCGCATCCTCAAGCCAACGGACAAGTCAAAGCTGCCAATGAAGTGATTCTAAAAGGAATCAAGAAGAGATTGAAACAAAAGAAATGCGATAGGAGACGAACTCGGCTCCATTCTCTAGCCATATCATACCAACCCGCAGTCGACACCAGGGGAAACACCTTTGCACTTGACCTATGGCATAGAAGTGGTAATCCCATTCCAAATCGGTGGACCAAGCCCCAGATTCCTCCTTGGAGCCTTTGACTAAGAAGCAGAGAAAAACCTAGTGGATGAGGTTCAGAAATTGGCCTACTTGAGAGGAACTGCCCTCAAGCAAAGACTAGCCCTCATATACAACCGGAGCATGAGGAAGCAAGTTTTTTATAGAGGGGACCTGGTGCTCCGATGAAATAACATTGGAACTCAAAAACCCAACGAAAGGAAACTCTCACCAAATTGGGAAGGCCCCTACCATGTCTGGGAAGCCTGTGGAAAAAGAGCCTATCAACTAGAAAGACTCGATGGGTCTACTATACCCTACGGCTGAAACGCTGTTAACCTCAAAAGGTTTTAGTCATAAAAACTAGGGCAACATCAATATGTTATAGAATCCTTTTTACTTAGCAAAGGCAATAGTACTCTTTCCTCCCCTAATAATCCTGTGACGGGCAATGGAAGGTTTTGACGAGGTCCAAGCCCTTTTCTCCTTGTTTTTTCATTTATGTCCATATTCAATATTTATAATTTATAAAGTATTTATCTTTTCTATTTAAGCAAATTATCTTTTTTCTCAAAGTTTTTCTAAGTTACCTTCACGGCACCCCGAGAATGATAAACCCGAGAGCCAGAATCAAAATGCACCACCTTTAAACGGATATCTAAAACAAATCATGGCAAAAGTTTCATAAAACTTAACCAAAATAAAAGCATAAATATGGTTTAAGTCTCTCCTAAACCACAGTATTCACAAAGTTGGCCCATCGAGCATACATTCAAATTATAAAAAACAAAACAAAACATAAAGCAACCTATGCTTTCTTCTTGATATTAAGATCCACAATCTTACTATCTCAGAAAGCTTTGAAGGCACCAATGCGGGACACATCGAAATCGGGAGCAACGAAGGAGACCTATGACTTCAGATCTTCCTCGGTCGCAAAAATAGCCTCCTTAGCATTCTTCACAAACTCCCTGTCCCTCTTCTTTAGCCGATTCACCACCTCCTCGGCAACCTTCGCTTTCTTTTCAGCTTCCTCAGTTTGATGCTCCACTTTAGCAGCTTCCACCCTTAAAGACGTCTCCAAGTAGTAAGACGCTAAATCTCATCCCCAAGCTCCTTCGCCTCATTTTTTGCTTTAACCCGAGCAGTTTCTGCCGCCTCCTTCTCAAAACGGGTAGTCGTCAGGTCGGCCTGAGCCTGGCGCAGCTTTCCATCTAAAACATGAGGCTGGCCAAGCACCACTCTGCTTTATGAACCACCGCTATCGAACAAGTAGGGAGCGATACACCTACTTTGCCTGAGCAGCAAGATCACAATCAGTAAAGAAACCCTCCGTACCAGGAAGCAAATGCTCATCAATAAAACCCGAGACATCGAAGGCCTTCTCCATAATAGAAGGAAAGGCAACTTCTTTCCGTTTGCCACTCCCTTCTGCCTTCCTTTTCTTACGAGGATCAGGATTCGAGATCTTGTGGATCTCATCATTGCCAGCTAGAGATTAATCGGTGATACAATCCCCGCATTCACTTGATGTAACCACCTCCACGGATAGGTGCTTATCCTCCTCCTCCTCATTTTCCACCGTAAGGAAGGAGGCCATCAAATTCTCCATGGTCACATTCCCTCCGGCCATATTGACTCTGAAAGTAAACAACTTATGAGAACGACGATATAAAAAGAAGCAAGAAAAGAAAATATGTAACACCTACCCACATACTAATGATCGGCCTCCCAATCACCCATCACATGTTGGGGATTTAATGCCCTGTTCCCCAAACTAGCCAACAACATGTCAGCTATGTTTTTACTCTCTCGGATCAAGCCTTTATACAAAACTTTGATAAGATAATCAGCGCCAACCTTGTATTTTCAATACGTCGGGAACTTTTATTCTCCCTCAGGAGTCAGCCAAAAAGGATGGTGTCCACCTTACCTTGAAGTACTCCTCTTTAAACTCATGAAAAGAGTATTCCAAAATGCCAATAATCTTTTGGTTCTGAACATCCTAGAAGGACATGTATCGCTTCTTATGTATGCCCTCCCGATATGGCATGGTAAGCAGAAAGAAATACAAGAAGACATCCACCACAGGCAGAATTTGAAGGAACTCGCACATGAGCTCAAAGTACTTAATAGTTGCCCAGCTATTCGGATAGAGCTGTGAAGGAGCCACGCTGCACCGATTTAATAAGGCAAACACAAAATTCTAAGAGGGGAAGCAAACCCCTACAATTTTAAACATGGATCTATAGACCCAATCTAATCTGACACTAGAGTCGTCGACATATTCACATAACAAACTAGCAAATCAGGAAGGAAGAGATCATAATACTCTTCGCACAGCGCTTCCACTGCAAATCGCACCAGTTTTTCAGAGCTCTTGCAAATCTTCCTCGCTGAAACGCAAAGGGGTCCCCCACCACATCAGTAGTACACCAATAATAAGTCCAAGGAATCCCACCGTCCGGGAAAACAAATCTCTAAGGCTGAGGATCAGCTCTCCTTCGCACCATACCTTAATCAAAGAAGCTACAAAGGGAAAAAACTAAAAATTGCGCTAAGGGAAACTAGCCTAAATCAAGCGGAGAGGCTATCGCACCCCTTCTAGCTTATCAAAATACTCACAACCAAGGTAGTGAACTCGTAGTTTTTATCTCGACTCAGAAAATGAGTGTAAAATCGTAATTCGTAGAATCGTAAATTCAATTTATCACAAAGCATTAGAAGTAGAAAGATTAGAGTAAAATAATGAAAATAATTTTAGCATATATAAATTATGCACATAAATTTAACATTATATGCTTTATTAAATCGTAAGTGAAAATAAATATAAATATATAAACAAAATAAAAGTTTACGACAATAGATTTTTATAACATAAGAACAGTAACACAAGAAAAATCCAAAGGCACGCGTAGTTGAGAAAAGCAAAAATAGAAATAGAGCAACTAGATGGCAAGACCAGCACAGTAGGAATCGGCAAAGCTTAGTGGAACCGGAGAGAAAGAGACGCTCATTAGAGTAGTGTTAATGACGACGAGCAACAAGCTTCGCTGAGAGAGGAGAGATTAAGAGAGAATCCAAAAAGATCCAAAACTCAGATTTAGAGAGCCAAAGAAGGGACAAAAACGGTGCAATACCTAAAATTTTATCCCTGTTAACCACTAATTGGCTAAGAAACCATATTCCTCTCTCAATTTGCTTCGCTAGACGCTGCATGATGGTGAGAATTATTGTTGGTCTAGAATTTTTCAATAGAAAAAGAGAATTTCTTCGTTGTAAGCATAGTTCCAAACCAACAAATAATTCTTACATCAAATTTTAAGGTTTCGTTGTCACAAGTACAAACCCCAATGAAAATAACCGAGAGTATTCAAACCTCAGATCGTCTCACAAGGAATTGCAATGAAGTGATCAATTATTGGCTATGAAGAGGCAAGGGGGGTTTGATTTGGTAATTGGCAAGAAAATTAAATGACAAGAAAGTAAATGATAATTAACTAATAAAGGAAAAAGCAAAGAACTCTTGGCAAGGCATGGGAATTGAGATCACCCATCCTTGTCTATAAACCATGTATTGACAATTATGAGGGACTAACCCATTAAGTCTACTTCTATGCTTGAAGTACGTACAATGTCTACCTCAACGCTTGAAGTACGTTAAATAGGCTTGATCAACATCAATCCATAAGTCCTAACCTAGCTACTAATTGACTTAGTAGTAGGCTAGCGTCAATGGTTATCAAATTGACCACTAAGGGTTCTCAAATCACTAATTCAATGAGACCCAATGACTCAAGGACACCTAATTTCCTTAGCCTAGGCCAAGAGTGAAGAAAACTACTCTAAAACTAGTGAAAACATTTTATCAAACACCTAGAGTGCAATAAAAGTAAACATCACAAAATGCAAGAATTAATAAAAGCTATAATTAACATAAGCAAGAAATCAACAATAACAACTAAGATAAACATAAAAAGACATGGAAACATAAAATTGCATTAAAAGAAAATTAAATCCAATAAGGGTTCATAAATATAAAAGAGACCAAAATAAGAAATTAACAAGAGGAGTAGATAAACTAAAGCACTAGAGCAAATGAAAGTAAGGAAAAATTAAAATGAAACAAGATTAAAATATATATCTAAAAGGAATTGAAATAAGAACCCTAAAATCTAGAGAGAGGAGAGAGCCTCTCTCTCTAGAATTCTATCCTAAAACATGATGAAAAACTATACTATGACTCCCCCCACCCTTTTCCCTTGCAATCCTTGGGTTCAAAAGCATCAGAAATGAATTGGATTTGGGCCTCCTTGAGCTCAGAAATCGTCCCCAGCGTTTTGCCTTTAGTGAAGTCACGTGCCGCTTGTCACGCGTATGCATGGGTCACGTGTACGTGTCGCATTGCAAAATTCTTCTTCATGCGTGTGATGTGCGGAAATTGTCTATTAGTAAAGAATTTCACAAATAAAATCTCGTTGCAAGTATAGTTCTAAACCAACAAACAATTCCTCAATCAAAAATTTGTTTGTCACAATTACAAACCCCTATAAAAATAAAAACCGAAGTATTCAAACCTCGGGTCGTCTCTCAAGGAATTGTAGGGAAGTGTTCTTGTTATTGGTTATGGGACAAGTATTTTTGGGGTTTTGAATAAGGGACATGAAAGATAAATTGCAAGAAAGTAAATAAAAATCAAATGATAAAAAGGTCTTGACAAGGGTTGATGGTTAAGGATCTTTATCCTTGTTACGAACCACAACATGATAATTGTAAGGATCAATCTCATTAAGTCATCCTCTAACAAGTGAAGGAAAGTCAAATGAGCTTTATCAATCCCAATCCATATGTCCTAGCCACTCACTAATTAACTTAGTGAAAGCTAGAGTCAATGGACACCAATTATGGACACTTGGACATTAGCAACTCAAGTTCACCTATGTTACCATCCCAAGCCAAGAACACAAAAATCTACTCTAACATCCTTCTAAGAATTCAATCAAACACTTGGAAGGCATAAAAGGGAGGTAAAATAAAATTGCAAGAAATATAAATCTACAACTACTCAAAGCAAGGGAAACAACAAAAATAACAACTCAAATTAACAATAGAAGAAATCAAACATAAATTGCATTAAAGGAAAATAGAAGGAAGAATATTGCATCAACAACAAAGTAAGCAATTACAAGGAGTAAAATACTAAACTAGGAAAGTAAAGGTAGAGGAACAAGAAATTAAAAAGGAAAAGTAAATCAAAGCATGAATTAAACCTAGATCTAAGAAATCCTAATCTACATCTAACCTAATTTTAGAGAGAATAGAGAGCTTCTCTCTCTAGAAACTAACTAAAGCATGATGAAAACTAAAACTCTGTGCTTTCTGTAACGGCCTAGCCTTGAAGAAACGACGATATTTTGGAGTCAAACAGAATTTTTATGGATATTTTTTTAGGAATTTTAGTGCATATAAGCACCTCTGCTACACAGGTGCTGTGTCATCAAGCTGCTGAGTCAGCAGCTTGACTGCACCAGACACCTCTCCTAATCTAAGTAGGTACGTCGCAAAAAGTTACATTTTTGAGCCACTTCGGACTCGAATTTCAAAATTCTGATTCTGTGCTTAGTCTCATTGTGATGAGCTGGTCCTGAATTTCGAGAGAAAAATTATATTAATATAATATTCATATATTATTATTTTATTCAAAATATTATATTATTATTTCCTCTGTTATGGTTAATGTTGATCTATGTTTAGTAATATAATAACTGAACTAGAAATCTACCGGTAATGGATAATACCGGAATTCTTAGATGAACTTAGCAATGCTAATGCTTCATCATATATCTTTTATTCTCATGATTATTATGTTACTAGTATCATTTATACTATTAACACTCATGCTTATCCTTTAGTAGTATAATCTGATGTATCTAGTTTTAATAATTATCTCCCAGAGTTAGCCATCACATGTTTCCTTTCATTCTCTCCAAGAAAAGGTTTCTTAAGGAAAAAGTAAGAAACACTTGTATTCTAATACATCTAGCTTCAGTAATTATCCTTTCTTGAGATAATTTTACACCAACCTTTAGAATAATGCTTATCCTAACCCCACGGCCTTCCATGTATCATCATTACTATCATATTTACTTTCTAAACAAGTTAGAATTCGAAATTCTTGAGAGAGAAATGGAAGAACTTCCATGAAAACTTCCATGAACACCTGAGTTTCTTTCTCCGTTCTTTCCCAAACTAAAACCCCTATCAAAAATCTAATCCAACAAAAGTGTTCACCTCTTCCTCCTCTTAATTTCTATATCAATTTTCATGGAGTAAATCAAGGCATGATGGCTGCTCCTCCTCCTTGAAGTTTCATCCATGGTGGAAACTCAAGCTGATGATGTTTTCTTCATGTTTTCTCTTAGGATATCTTGTTCACTCACCATAAGCTCTAAGAAAACGTAATTTCTAGCTGCCTTAAGGTGATAATAACCTTCTTTTCATCAACATGAAGCTTCAGCCTTCATGGTTCATATGGTTCTAAAGTTGTTTTTGATGTTAAAATAGGCATAAAAGTGCTTTTGGAAGCTTGTTTTTGGTTCAACTTTTGGCAGCAGCAAAGGTGGTAAGGTTTGGTAAATTAATCAATGATTAGTTGTGTTATTGAAGTGTTAAATCAGATCTTGTTCCTTGAGGCTTGATTTTGAGTGTTTGTGTCATGGTTTGATCATGAAATCTTGTTGTTTAATGATTGAAAATCAAGTTTTTGATGGTTCTAAAGTTGTTGTTGTTTCTGCTGGAAAACGTGGCTTTCCAGCCATGAAATTCATAATATTTGATGTGTTTTTGATGTGTATTTGTTGGCTGAAACGTTGCTCTTTGGTTTGGTAAAAATCAGGTAAAAATCGGTTACCGAAAAGATTGAAAAACTAGCTGAAAATCAAGTGAAAATCTGATGAACTTTTGGAAAAATGTTTTTAGTTTTTGGAAGGATGTGAAAACGTTTATTTTGATGATTTTGGGGTCAAAATGCAATTATTAAAAAGTTTGGGGTTGAAAATTAATTAATAGAAAGTTGAGGGGCCAAAGTGTAAATATTAAAAGTTAACGGGATTAAAATATAATTTCCAAAAAGTTCGGGGGTCAAAATGCAATTTTTGAAATTTGAATAAAATATTATTATTTTAATATTAAAATATTAAAATATTATTTTATTAATAATAAAATATTGATAAAAAGGCAGTTTTTCCTAAAAGCCTCAGGAAGGCAGTGTTGAGTCCAGAATTTCTTAATTCTCTTTATTAAACACCTAAGAAAAGGTATAAGAGAAGGTATTGAGGTATGTCAGGTAATGAAAAAGGATTTAGAAACTTGTAAACATGTTAGAAAGGAAAAGAGTTAAAAGCTATAAAGCTGTGTTTGACCTCACAGAATAAGTAGAGAGTTATTATTCCTATAGGCCGAAGTTTACCTACAGTGAATAACAATTGTGTATCTCAGGGTGTTGTTCTTGTAGGCCAAAGTTCACCTACAGAAAGTTGTGATTCCTGTAAGCCGAAGTTTACTTACAGGGGCGCCATTTCTATAAGCCGAAGTCCACTTACAGAAGTGCCATTTCTGTAGGCCAAAGTTCACCTACAGAAAGTTGTTGTGTTATGGTTAGACTATTCCTATAAGCCGAAGTTCACTTATAGGAGTGCTATTTCTGTAGGCCGAAGTTCACCTACAGAGATAAAGCCATATCTAGGACTAGTTCCTAGGTAATGTCGTGCTGCAGGGTGTAAACCGACACGTGAGCTCATGACCTGCATAGGACAGACATGCATCATACTTGGTTGTGCATTTCCTCTATTATGATTGTTGTATGAATGTGTGATTTATTTGTTTGTATTCTATTCTTTGTGTCTGTGTTTTATTTTCTTGTATTCTTTGTTGTGTTCTGCTTTCTGATTTCTTAGTTTCTTTATTTATCTGTATCTTCTGTTTACTGTTTCTCTGTATTCTGCTATTTGTCTGCTAAGCGACACAGAATTAATGAACTTAACTAATAACCCCGGCCTTACTAAGAACTACCCAGTTCTTACCCCTTCTCTCTCCCTTCTCCCTTCAGATGGAAGCATGAATACCCTTCCGTAGTTCGATGATGACGTTCCACCTGACTTGAGTTTTGAAGACCTAGAACGTACTTTCCCTCGCTTTAGTAGTTTAGAGGGACTAGGTGAGTATAGAGTCTAAGCTAGCCTGGGTGCCAGCTTAGGGACTTCTTGAACAGGTCAGGGCCTAGGATGTTGTATATATATATATATATATAGTTATTACCTAGCTATTTCTAGGGGTGTTCAAACTAAGATCTGTGTTCCAATAATGGCTGGATGACTAAATGTTGTCTACTGCTTAAAATGTGTATGTGTATATAAGTGTGGTTATTTATAACTGTTTTATTTGTTATTCTTTGTGAATTGGTTATGAATCATTCTGTTTATTAATCCAAACATTTTCAAGAAAAGAAATTACCCCGCAAATTAACTACGCTTTTGACAATGAATCAGGCTCATATAATAAATAATAGATAATAATTAGGAAGACAAGTTGGCAGCACTCTGTTTCCGGTATGATCTAGACATACTGAAAATTGGGCCGTTACACTTTTCCCTTTTACACCTCTTGAATTCTGCAAGTAATAGCCTCTGGAATGAGTTGGATTTGGGCCTGAGAAGCTCAGAAATCACCCCAAGTTTTCACTTTAATGAGGTCACGTGCGAGCTGCGACGCGTACGCATGGGTCTGATAAACCCCATTTTTAGGGTTTATCTTGTGTTGAATTTAGAGCATTTTATCAATCTTTTCTCATATTTATCCAATGAAATAGCATGGTTTTGTGATTCTTCCTTAATTTGTGCTTAAATGTGAGAACATGATTTTTAGACCTTGAATTAGCTAATTTTGATTCACCTTTGATTACACTAGATGCTTTGATTGGTTTGTTAAGTGATTTTAGGTTGAAAAGGCTAGGAATGGATCAAAGGAGTGAAGAGGGAAGCATGCAAAGTGGAGAACACATGGAAAGGCCAAAGAATTGGATGAGCTCATGGACGCGCACGCGCACTGTACGCGCACGCGTGGATCGCAAAACTCAAGGGACGCGCACGCGTGCTGTACGCGTATGCATCGGTGCCGGCACGTGATTTTAAAGTGAAAATGTTCCCAGTGAATTCTGAGAAGCTGTGGGGCCCAATCTAAACCAACTTTGGCGCCAAAACACTTAAAAGGACCAAGGATTGAAGGGGAGAAATATCTTTGGCTCATTCATCATTCTTACACATAGTTTTAGTTTAGTTAATGCTTTTGGTTAGTTTTAGAGAGAGAAGCTCTCTCTTCTCTCTAGGGTTAGGATTAGGTTTAGGTCAATAATCTTAGATCTAGGGTTTAATCCATGCTTTCATCTACTTCCATCTTTCAATTCTTTGTTGTTACATCTTGTTCTTCTATTCTTTTGTTGTAATTTCCTCTATGTTATTTCCATACTTTGTTGTTGATATACTCTTGTTCTTTTTTTTTTTTCAATTCATTTTGAGGTAATTCATGTCAATAATGTCCTTTTTTATTGTTGTTGTTAATTCTTTACAATAATTATTGTTAGATTTCATTCTTGTTATCAGTTTACTATGCTTTTCTTTTACACCTTCCAAGTGTTTGTCAAAATGCTTGAGAGGATGTTAGAGTAGAATTTTATGTTCTTGGCTTGGGAAGGTAACTTAGAAATTCTTGAGTTGTTAATGTCCAAGTGGTTGATAGTTGATAGCCATTGACTCTAGCTCTCATTAATTCGATTATTGAATAGCTAGGACCTATGGACTTGGATTGATATAGCTCATTTGACTTTCTTCTATTTGTTAGAAGATGACTTAATGTGATTGATCCTTGCAATTATCATATTGTGGTTAGTGATAAGGATAGAGAGCCTTGACCACCAAACCTTGCCAAGACCATTTTGTCATTTGATTTCCATTACAATTTACTTTCTTGTTTCTTATCCAAAACCCCAAAATATACATGTGCATAGCCAATAACAAGAACACTACCCTGCAATTCCATTGAGAGACGACCCGAGGTTTAAATGCTTCAGTTATTAGTTTTATTAGGAGTTTGTACTTGTGACAAACAAATTTTTGTATGAAAGGATTAGTGTTGGTTTAGAAACTATATTGCAACAAGATTTCTTTTGTGAATTCTAAACCGTCAAAAATCCACTCATCAAAATGGCACCGTTGCCGAGGAAGTTCAATTGTGTGCCTTGTTATTGGTTATTGTGTATATGCGAATATTGTGAATATGTTTGTCTTTTACTTGTTTGTTAGTTTTTGTTAGCTTTAGGTGTTAGTTAGCTTGTTTTTGCTTCCACCATGAATTCTCACTCTCTTGGCTATAAGTTTAGTTCTAATTGTGTTGTAGGAAATGTGAACTTCAATGATCACATGTGTCAAGGATGGAACCAACAAAGATGGGAGGAGCCGTGATAAACCACTATTTTATGGTTTATCTTGTGCTCAATTGAGTGGATTTTATCAATTCTTTATCCACTTATTCATACTATTTGCATAGTTTTACATTTGCCTTCCTAATTATGTGCTTTGATTGAAAACATGCTTCTTTGATCTTATATTTGCTTATTATTAATCCTCTCTTATTACCATTAGATGCCTTGATATGTGTGTTAAGTGTTTTCAGATATTATAAGGCAGGAATGGCTTGGAGGATGGAAAGGAAGCATGCAAAAGTGGAAGAAATACAAGAAGTTGGAGAAATTGCTAAGCTGTCCAGCCTGACCTCTTCGCACTCAAACGGCTATAACTTTAGCTACAGAGGTCCAAACGATGCGGTTCCAGTTGCGTTGGAAAGCTAATGTCCGGGGCTTCGATTTGATATATAATATGCTATATTTTCCCTGACGCTAGGCGACGCGACCGCGTGATCCATGTGGTCGCGTCGCAGTGACAGAAATCAGCGTGTTTGAATTCTTCTCCAGCGATTTTTCCGGGCTGTTTTCGACCCAGTTCGCGGCTCAGAAAACACAAATTAGAGGCTATAAAGTGGGAGATTGCATCCATTCATAGGAGGCTCTCATAATTCATAATTTTAGGAGTAGATGTAGTTTTTAGAGAGAGAGGTTCTCTCCTCTCTCTTAGGATCAGGATTTAGGATTTCTCTTAGTTTTAGGAGTGACTCTCAATCCCAGGTTCTTTATTTTTATTTATTTTCTCAATTTAATTTATGAACATCTATGCCAGATTTAATTTCTTTTGTTAATGCAATTTGAGGTATTTTCAGATTTAAGATTGTTTTGCTTATATTGATGCTTTTAATTTAATTTAGATATTTTTCTCCCTTTTGGCTTTGGTCAAGTGATTGGTAGTACTTGAGTTATCAAACTCAGCAAGTGATTGAAATTGGCAGATTTTGCTTTAGCTAGGATTGCTCTAACACTAGTCTCTCCACAGGAGTTGACTAGGACTTGAAAATCAAGCTAATCAGTCCACTTAACCTTCCTTTGTTTAATAAAGGCTGACCAAGTGAGATTAAAATCCAATTCTCTTCACACTTGATAAGGATAAATAGGATAGGAATTCCAATTCTTATACCTTGCCAAGAGATTTTATTATTATTATTTTATTTTACTTGTCATATAACATATTCCCTCCTTACTTCCAAACCCCCAATTTACAAACTCATAACCAATAATAAGAACATACCTCCCTGCAATTCCTTGAGAAGACGACCCGAGGTTTGAATACTCGGTTATCAATTTCAAAGGGGTTTGTTACTTGTGACAACCAAAACGTTTGTACGAAGGGATTTTTGTCGGTTTAGAGACTATATCTACAAAGCGACTGTTTTTATGACATTCTTTACTGGCAAAAATCCCAACGTCAAAATGGCGTTGTTGCCGGGGAATTGCAAACGTGTGCCTTATTATTGGTTATTGTAAATATTTTTTTTTTGCTTGTTTATTTGTTTTTATTTTTGTTTTTATTTTTGCTTTTTCATAAATTAAGAGGTTATTGGTTTTAAAAAAATAAAATAAAATAAAAAAATAAATATTTTTAGATTTTTATTTTTAAAATTTTATTCTTATCTTATCTTATTTCAAAAATCAAATTTCAAATTTCAAAAATTCAAATTTAAAAAATTTAAAATTCAAATTTCAAAATTCAAATTTCAAAATTTAATTTTCAAATTCAAAATTTAAATAACCTTTTAATTTAAATTTATTTTTATTTTTATTTTTAATTTTTATTTACTACTATGAACTCTCACCCCTTTGGCTATGAGTCTGGTTACAATTATGTTGCAGGAAGAAGAAATTACAATGAGAACATGCATCAAGGTTGGAACAATCAAAGATGGGAGGAGCCACAAGGATTTGATCAACCCTCATGGCAACAACCACCTCCAATGGACTATCAACAACCACCACCATATGCCTATGAACCCTTTCCTCAACACAACTTGAACTACCACACTCACAAGCCAACTACCACCATTCACCTCCATATGACCCTAACCCTCAACCACCATACCAACCACCTTATGAGCCATATGAACCATATATAGAACCACCCCAATTCCAATCCACTCACTCCCAACCACCACCACTTCTCTATGTGTCCTGTCCAAATCCGGCAACCCGAGAAGCAGAGGTTCGCCTAAAAGAAACAGTGGATCGATTTCAGGCAACCATTCATCAATTGGGGCAAGCAATAATGAGTCAATTAGCTTCCCGACGTTCGTACACTCAAGGAACTCCCATGGCATCATGTGGACAATCTAATGAAGAACGTAGTATGAAGGAGATACTAGAAACTCCAGTGAACAGTACGGAGCATGACTTTGTACTGGAACAAGTAGAGGAAGCCAGAATTTTTGAAGAAGAAGAAGTGGTTGAAGACTTAGGAGATGCAGAACCTCCATGGGAAAGTCCAGTCATAGAGCCTCCTTCCAAGACGGTTGAAATTGATGCTGAGGACGGTGTACAACCTCCAAAGCATATCATAGTTGAAGACTTGGAAGAGGTTGATCAAGGGATGGAGATTCAAGAAGAAGAAGCACAACCTCCCATGCCCTTGGAAAGCAATGAAGAGGAGATTGAATTGAAAGAGAGCTACCAAGAGGAAGAGATTGAAATTAAAGAAGCTTACAAAGAGGTGGTAGTTATCAAAAAAGAGCACAAGGGAGTGGAGCTTGCAATTTCATTAAAAATACCTCCCCCTAAGTTGCCATCATCCTTCACAACATTCAAGTGGGTAGAATTCATATCCCATAGCTTTCTAATCCCACTTGAATATGGGCTACTGGAGACGGATGGTCAACTTAGAGCTCTTTGTGGCATTAAGAGTAAGAGGAAGATGGCCAGTGGTAAGAATTGTCCTGCAAGGTTCATCATGGTTGGAAGCTTTAAGTTTAAATGCAAAGGTTGGTGTAAAGCTCAATTGAATGGGTCTAGAAAATTGTTTGGACGCTTCAGTGAGAATTCTAAAGCTGAACCACCCGGATGGAATCATGATAATCAACTTAAAGACGGGTGCAAAAGCAAGATCTGGGACCCCGGAATTCATCCCAGAAATCAATACTCTTGGGGCCTTGTCACTTGCTTTAACTTGATTGAAGGCTTTCTGCGCCTAGTTTGGGATCCCGGAGGCCATTGGAATCACAAACATTGGTGGAGATTCCTGGATGAGTTCAAGCACAAGCCTCCATAACAAAGGACTCCCCAAATGTCCAACTTAAGGACTTTAACTAAAAGTGCTAGGTGGGAGACAACCCACCATGGTATGATTGTTCTTTTTTTTTTTCATTTTTCATTTAGTTTTATTTGTTTTCTAGTTTTAATTTATTTTATTATATTGAACCTGGAGTTTTGCATCACATTCATATTAACACTGCATTCTGCATCTTTTCATATTAAAAAAAAAAAGCGAGCACGCGACGCGACCGCATCAGCGACGCGTCCGCGTCGCAAGGAGATGGGAGACAATATTAATATGAACAGAGAGTTTTGCAGGAGCAGTGCTGGAGGCGTGCCAATGGCACAAATCACCCCACGCGACCGCGTCATATGGGAATAATAGCCTCCCACGCGACCGCGTCACCCACGTGGCCGCGTGACCTGAAATTGGCGTAAAAAGGGTGCATGGCCGAAAGTTGTGCTGGAGTTAGGCTGGACTCGTGCTGGCATCCCAAGCCCTCCCACGCGAACGCGTGCCCCACGCATCCGCGTCATATTGGAAATAAGGCCACTCACGCGATCGCATGCCCCACGCGACCGCGTCACCCTGGATTTTGGCAATACTAAGTTTTGAACAGAGAGTTGTGCGACCGCGAGGCTGCACTCGTGCCACTAGCACAAATCGAGTCACGCGATCGCGTGCCCCACGCGTCTGCGTCGCCTAACCTTATTTGCGCACCACGCGACCGCGTCACCCACGCGACCGCGTCGCCAGCATCGCACAACCTATCCAGATTAGTGCCAATTTTCTTATCTTTTCTTCTCCGAATCCTTATTCTCTTATCTTTTCTTATTTCTTTCTTCTTCCTTTCTTATTTTCTCTCACTCCCATTCTAGTTTATTTAATTTATTTTTATACTCTCATTTATTGCATATTTTTATTTTTCTAAAATTATTATTGGTGTTCAAATATTCTTATTCAACTGTTACATCTTTTCTGGTATTTTCTTGATGCTTAGTGACTTGTTTAATTCTGATTGAGTAATATTATTTAAATCAATGCCAATCTTTTATATTTGTATTACTTTTGCATTGACATGAATTTATATTATCTCTCCTCCCCCACTCTTTTCCCCATTGTTGCAAATTTTGCACCATTGGTATGCCATGGCTTCTATTGTTTTTCCACTTACATGTTGAAGCTTCCATGTAAATGAGACCCTTATCATTTGGCATTAACCCAACCATACTTCATTTATTTTCTTATCTCTATTATTGGGTTACCTTTCTTCCCTTTTTCTTTCAGGATGGCCACCAGGAAGAGAACCGAAAGACGCTTAAAAGGGGAGACAAACAAGTCCATCTGCACAATCCTTGAAGAAAAGCATCAGTTGGAACAGCCTGTCCACTTGTACATCTTAGCATGCACCGAGGACGGTGCAACCTTTAAGTGTGGGGAGGTCGATACCGATCTTCGTGGGTTAGTACTTTCTTTTCAACACCAATAATCTTAATTTCTTTATTTGTTCATTGTTGCATCTGCATATTTGATTGCATATTTATTTGATTTTGTGCATTTAGTTACTACTTGGTTAAAATAATAAATCTCTTTTTAAGATCCTATTTTTGAAAAAAATTTCACTAATTTAAAAAAAAATTTAAAATTTTTATGTGTTAAATTTGTTTGAAGTTGTATTTGGAACATGGTTTTTGAGTCAAAGAACACACAACCTGTGAGACTTTGAGCTTATTTACATGGTTATATTATTTAACCATAAATTTTTATTCTTGTGTGTTTTCTTCTCTATGATTGTAATCTATATTTTGTTCCAATCTATATGCCCATTATTTAGTGTATTTACATGCTTGCATATGATTGAGGCCATTATTTGTTATTAGCTCACTTATCCCAAATAAGCCTACCCTTTAAATCACCCTTGTTAGCCACTTTGAGCCTTTTAATTCCCTTCTGTTCTATTTTACCACATCACTAGTCTAAAGCAGAAAAACAAAAGTAATATCCCAAATTGAATCTTTGGTTAGCTTAAGATAGGGATTGTGTAACAATTAAGTGTGGGAAAACTGTGGGAACATGGGTTAATAAGGGAATGTATCATGTTTCTAATTTATTTGAATATTGGGAATTTGGGAACCTACTCATGAAAAATCAAAATAGAAAAATAATGGAAAATCCATGTGCATTGATAAGTTATGTTTGCTTTTATGATTCAAAAAAAAAAAAGAAAAGAAAACGAGAATATATATATATATATATATATATATATATATATATATATATATATATATATATATATATAAATAAGGGGACAAAATTACCCCAATGTTGAGTTAATGAAAAAAATCAATGCACATGTGATAAATTAAAAAGAAAAAGTTGATACATGAGTATGTGATGTAAAAGTGGGAATCTTGGGTAGCTAGGTATGAATTAGAATTATATAAAGTATATGTATGTTAGGTGAAAGTTTAGGTTAATTAAAGATTCAATTTATAAAGCTCACTTAGCCATATATATACCTTTACCCTTACCTTAGCCCCATTACAACCTTGAAAAAGACCTCATGATGTTTGCATTGGTATATTAAAAATTGTTGATTGGTTAGATGAAGAACAAGGTTTAGAAAGCATGACTAGAAAAAAGTAGAGTGAATAACCCTATACACTTGAGAGATTAGAGTGATATACACTACCAGTGAGGGTTCAATGCTTGATTCTATGTTCCCTGCTTTCATAAGCTGTCTTCTTACAAGTTTACTTGCTTTTTATTGTACGATTTGAATTAGTGGAAATTAGTTTGTATTTGTCTTGGAGAACTTATTTATTTTTAACCAAGTAGGTAGGAACATTTTTTGCATGTAGTTGCATTCATATAGATAGGTTGCATTTCATACATCCTACCATTCCTCTTCATCTTTATAGTTCTCTTAAGCTTAGCATGAGGACATGCTAATGTTTAAGTGTGGGGAGGTTGATAAACCACTATTTTATGGTTTATCTTGTGCTCAATTGAGTGGATTTTATCAACTCTTTACCCACTTATTCATACTATTTGCATGGTTTTACATTTGCCTTCCTAATTATGTACTTTGATTGAAAACATGCTTCTTTGATCTTATATTTGCTTATTATTAATCCTCTCTTATTACCATTAGATGCCTTGATATGTGTGTTAAGTTTTTTCAGATATTATAAGGCAGGAATGGCTTGGAGGATGGAAAGGAAGCATGCAAAAGTGGAAGGAATACAAGAAGTTGGAGAAATTGCTAAGCTGTCCAGCCTGACCTCTTCGCACTCAAACGGCTATAACTTTAGCTATAGAGGTCCAAACGATGTGGTTCCAGTTGCGTTGGAAAGCTAACGTCCGGGGCTTCGATTTGATATATAATATGCTATAGTTTCCCTGATGCTAAGCGACGAGACCGTGTGATCCATGCGGCCGCGTCGTAGTGACAGAAATCAGCGTGTTTGAATTCTTCTCCAGCGATTTCCGGGCTGTTTTTGACCTAGTTTGTGGCCCAGAAAACACAGATTTGAGGCTATGAAGTGGGGGATTGCATCCATTCATAAGAGGCTCTCATAATTCATAATTTTAGGAGTAGATGTAGTTTTTAGAGAGAGAGGTTCTCTCCTCTCTCTTAGGATTAGGATTTAGGATTTCTCTTAGTTTTAAGAGTGACTCTCAATCCCAGGTTCTTTATTTTTATTTATTTTCTCAATTTAATTTATGAACATCTATGCCAGATTTAATTTCTTTTGTTAATGCAATTCGAGGTATTTTCAGATTTAAGATTGCTTTGCTTATATTGGTGCTTTTAATTTAATTTAGATATTTTTCTCCCTTTTGGCTTTGGTCAAGTGATTGGTTGTACTTGAGTTATCAAACTCAGCAAGTGATTGAAATTGGCAGATTTTGCTTTAGCTAGGATTGCTCTAACACTAGTCTCTCCACAGGAGTTGACTAGGACTTGAGAATCAAGCTAATCAGTCCACTTAACCTTCCTTTGTTTAATAAAGGCTGACCAAGTGGGATTAAAACCCAATTCTTATACCTTTCCAAGAGATTTTATTATTATTATTTTATTTTATTTGTCATATAACATATTTGTAACAACCCTGATTTTCGAGTACATGAGATCTTTTCTAAAAGTATAGATTTCTCTAGAAGATTAGTAAAGGGAACACCTCTGCTATATCATCAAGTATCTCAATCCTCATTATCATTATGTCATCCTTAAGCTAGAACCTCCTTTGAGGCAAGCTCGATAATGCAATCGCGAAGAACCTAGTTTTTGAACCGTATCGGTTGGCAGTTTTGATTCTGATTTTCGTAAATAGTCTCTGTTTGACGAACCGGACTCGATTCATGAGAGGAGAGAGATAATAGTATAATATTATCATTATATTAGTATTAGAAAATGCTTGAATGACATTATAAGGTTACCTGGTCTGTTTTTGTTAAAAACAGAAAATCGGTTTAACCGGGTTTACGGTTTACTGGTGCAGCTTAGTACCAGCACTCTCTGATGAATTTAGCAATGCTAAGGCCTCATTATACATGTTCTATTCTCATAATAAATATGTTACTAGTGTCATTTATGCTAGTAGCTCAGAAAATAATTTTTAGAGATGTTTTTACGAGTGTTCCGGTACACCTAGTTTTAGTAGTTGTACACCAGAGATATTTTAATATTATTTTAATCCACCTCCAAGCCAACCAATCACAACTCACCTTACACCCCCAAGACCTCCAAGGCTGTCTCATTTCATCATTTTGGCCGAAAATAACAAGAGAGAAAAGAGAGAAACTTTCATGAACACTTAATCTTCAAAGCTTGATTTCTTCTGAACTAAAACTCAAATCAAAACTCCGTTTTCACCAAAATGATCCTCTCTTCTTCCTCTACATAACCATGTAACTTATCAAGGATGGAAATAAGGTGAGATGGCTGTCTCTCTCCCATTTGAATTTGGTTTTCAAGGAAAACCATGCAAAACATGTGTTTTCTTGATGTTCTTCCTTAGGAATCATGCTTAACTTGACTTGAGGGCCAAGAAACGTGAATTTACAGCAATTCTAAGGTGAGATATCTCTTTCTAACATACTGAGTGAGATTTGGTCAGTTGAGAGTTTTTGGATTTAAAGTTGTTCTAGATGTGATTTAGGAGGAAAAAGTGCTTAAGGACCACCTGAAAGTTTAACCGAATTAGGAGCAGCAAAACCAGGTAGGGTTTGGTAAAATTAATGTTGATTGATTGTGTTTGAATTGTGTGATTATGATATAGTTTGGTTATGCTTGAAATTGATTGTTTATATGAGTGATTCTTGTTGAAACTTTGGTGAAAATTTGATGAAATTTGATGATATTCAACTTTGAATTTGTGTTCTTCATGGATGCTGGAAAAACGAACCCTAGACCTTAAATTGGGGTTCAATTTGTGTTAAAATAATGTAGAAAAGATGGGGTTTTAGTGGCTGCAAATTTATTTTGAATTATGGGAAAAATCGGTTGCTGAAAAGATTGAAAAACGGGTAAAAACAGAGAAAGAATCTGAAGAATTTATGAAGAACACGAAGAACACTTTGAGTGTGGTGAAGAACAATGAAGAACACCTTTTAGATCTTAGAAAGGGCAAGGAAGTAATTATTTTGGTGTTTGAGGGGTTATTTGGTAATTTCTGAAAGTTAGGGTGGTAAAAGTAGAAATATTAAAAGTTACGGGTGGTAAAAAGTGAATTGTAAAGGTTAAAAATTAAAGTGGGGTAATTTTCGAAAATTTAATGATAAAATAATAAATAATAATAAAATATTAAATAATAATATTTAATTAAAAATAATATTTTAATAAAAATAATAAAATAATGCGGAAAAGATAGTTTTCTGTAAAAGCTTTAGAAAGACAACTTTAAGCACAGAATCTCGTAATTGCCCTCTTAAAATACTTAGGGAGTGGTAAGAACATATTAGTGAGGGAAAGATAAATAAAAGATAAAAAGTTGAGGAAAAGATAAAAACTAAAGAAAAGTCTGTAAGGTTTTAATAACAGAAAAATAGACAAAAATTAGTGAACGAACTAGGGCAACATAGTTAGTCCTTGAGTTGCGACTAGGGTTAGGTATTATATGAAAAGTTAAACTGTTTCATTATAGACTTAATAAACCTATACTTGGGACAGGCGAACTATTCATACCGAAATTTACATAAACTTTAAATACATACGTTAAGCAGAGAAATCAGAGCAGAGTAGAGAAAATACAGAAAATAGAGTAACCTGAGTAAAGTAAAGAGATAAAGAGAAAAAGAGTAATATAGATACAGATGAAAAGAGTAATCAGAAAAGAGAAAAGAGATACAGAGAACAGAGTAATTAAAACAGAGTAAAGAGATACAGAGAAAAGAGAAACCAGAACAGAGTAAAGAGATATAAAGAGAAGAGTAATATAATATAAAGAGCTATATTTATATATATATATATATATTAGTTGCTTAATGCAACCCAGAGCTATATTTATATATATATTAGTTGCTTGATGCAACCCAGAGCTATATTTATATATATATTAGTTGCTTGATGCAACCCAGAGCTATATTTAATATATATTAGTTGCTTAATGCAACCCAGAGCTTCTGTAGGGAAACTAAGTTACGTACAACTATTTTTCGCTTCCCCAGAGCAGAGCAGAGTATATATATATTTTCCTGCAGTAAGCAGAGGCTGTCTCAAATGAGCGGCTATTATTATATGCGCATTTATTTAGGAACGGAAAATTGTATTCGGGAAATCGGGATTACTCGTGACCGGATAAATGTCGGGATTGCGGGTGATGACAAGTCATCTTAGCCTAGTTACACTAGCCTTTTTCTTTTGTTTTCAATTGAATTATGCACTTTCTTGAGCCATAAGCAAGCCAATTGGGTAGATTTTCATGCTTCCTTTGACTTAATCAACCATGTATGAATTCATGCTATTTCATGAGGTTTTATGCTATAATTGTCACATATTATGAAAGAATGAATATCTCATGGTTTTGAGCATAGCTTTGATGTGTTTGGTTGATTAATGATAGGTGAAGAAAGCTTGGAGAAAAGTTGAAGCAAGGAGGAATGGTTAGGAGGAAGAGAGGACAAAAAGTTTGAGCAAAAGTTTGCCTCAAACTTTAGCTCAAACTTTTGGAATAAGTGAAAATGAACCAGGGAGCAAAAAGCTGGACCAAAAGTTTGCCTCAAACTTTTATGCAAACTTTTGGGCAAAAAGCTGGAGCAAAAGTTTGCCTCAAACTTTTTGGCAAACTTTTGGCATCACAAATCAACACCCTGGAGAGCAAAAGTTTGCGCCAACGTTAGCCTCTAACTTTTTGGCTAACGTTGGCGCCATGAGTGTGCAACGGGAGGCCAACGTTGGAGCAAAAGTTAGACCCCAAACTTTTGCCCCAACGTTGGTATCAGCAAAAGAGGGTGGCTGATGTGAAAAGTTGGAGTAAAATTTTGCCTCAAACTTTTACTCCAACTTTTACTCAAGCTTTCATGATTCTAAACCCAGTTCAATTTGGTTCTTCTCCAAACTCCAAGAGCAATCAACCAAGGCCTCTATCAACCCAATTCCATCAAGAGCAAAGGCCCAATTGAAGGCTTGAAGACCATTTGAAGAAAGTGTATAAATAGCATAGGATTTAAGTTTTTAGGAGAGCTTTTCTTTTCGGTTTGATTAGTACACTTAGTAGAGAGCTCATTTTACATTCTAGCATTCTTGTTTTAATTCAAGAGAATTGGGGAGGAGAATTGATCTCTCTTCTTCCTTGTTCTTGCCCAGCACTCTTTAATTTTCTTGCTTCGGATCTTGGGTGGAGAATTGAAGAACTTATGTTTCAATCTCACCTTGGGGATCTTGTTTAATTTTCTGCTTAATTGAATTTCAGTTTCTGTTACTTGCTCTCTCATCTACTTTCTCTGCAATTTACATTTCCTTTGCAATTACTCTTGTTGGATCTAGGAAGGCATTGAGATCTAGACTTGGTTATCTAGTCTCTTGAGTCCTGAGATCTGAATTCCAATTTTACATCCTCTGTTTAATGTTTTTCAATCTCATTTACATTTCTGTTTTCAGATCCGGTTCAATCCAAGTCATTTTCTATTTCTCTGCTTGTTGCAATTTTACTTTTCCTTGTTTAATTTCTGCAAATCCAATTCCCAACTCCCTTTACAATTCAAGCCATTTACATTTCTTGCACTTTAAGATTCTGCAATTTACATTTCTTGCGTTCTAAGTTTCTGCCATTTAATTTCTTGTTCTTTAAGATTCAGCACTTTAAATTTCAGTTCTCTTTAATTTCATGCAATTTACCCATTCCCTTTACTTCCCATGCAATTTAATTTCTGCAAATCACAATTCACTCAACCAAATCTTGATTCGCTTGACTAAATCAACCACTAAACTAAAATTGCTCAATCCTTCAATCCCTATGGGATCGACCTCACTCCCGTGAGTTTTTATTACTTGATGCGACCCGGTGCACTTGCCGGTTAGATTTGTGTGTTTGGAATTCGTTTTCCAAAAATACACATCAAGTTTTTGGCGCCGTTGCCGGGGATTGATTAGATTGACAATGATTAATTGAAGTGGAGATCTAGATCAAGCACTTTTCATTTTCTGTTTCTTTAATTTTTGACTTGCACACTAACTGTTTGAGACTTTGTCTCTACTAACTCCCACTGCACTCAAGCTACAGAGTGCTCTGTGTATCTTTGCTATTTTGGTTGTATGACATGAATCAGAAGAGAGTTCTCCACCTCTGGAATTTCTGAAGAAAGGCACCAAGAAATGGAGGAGACCGGAAGGAAGTCCATAGTGAGAGGAGAAAATCAAAGGCAACAGGATTTTCAACCTCCATGATCAAAGAATTGAGGATGTCAAGCTAGTGACAATAAAGAAGCGCTTGTTGGGAGGCAACCCAACCTGAGGTAGTTTTCTTTTCATAGCTATTTTAATAAAAAGGTTAATTAGTTTTATCTATATTGCAAGAAGCTAAGTTTGGTGTTGCACACCAAAACAATCTAAAGGATAAGAATTCTAAGTTTGGTGTTCCACCAAAATCCCATCATAAACACACATTCTCACTTTCTGCATAATGCTAGCTTCAAGCATTTAGATAAACTAGTTAACTGTTCTGCTGTTTCCTAAGTTTTCAGTTTATTACTTTTGAAAAAGAAAAAGAGTTTCACACATGGTTAAATTTGATGCATGAAAACCATTGGCAAGGTACTAAGTTTGGTGTTCTCACACCAAAGTAAGTTCAAAGGCCCACAAATAAATCATGCAGACTAACCATTGTTTCTAAGTGCTTGGGGAACAAGCAACTTTCAATATCACTGCAGAGTACCATACAAACTTTTGGAGAGATTAAGCATCATCAACCAAAGAGATGAAAGATGAATGCGAAGGCCAGCAATGATGATGATGAGAAGAAGGAAAGCAAGTGAACTCCAAAAGGTTGTATTGTTAAGTAATTGTTTTTACATCAAACACTGCTATGATTGAAAGTAATATCATACCCTTATCTGTCCTTCTGTCTAGTATAGTTTTTCTGCAATTCAATAAGCAAGATGCTTGATCATTCACAACATTTTTCTCTTCAAAACTTGTTTGCACTCAAGATTTCAAAAAATGCATCACAAGAAAGTTCTTTGAAAAGAAGGATTGAGGAATTAAACAATTTTGAGGAAAGCAAAAGATTAGGAGAAGTGGTGGTTCTAGTTGTATGATTATGTATTGAGGTTGCATGCTTGTGAAAACTTGCATGGGAGCTCATAGGCAGGACATGAAGTTCAAAGAAGTATTGTGGAGATTCTCAAAAATTTATTGATCCAAGAAGCAGCAAACAAAACAAAAGAAAGAAAAGAAAATACAAAAACAAAAAAAACATGGCCCAAGGCTCTGAGCATCAATTACTAGGCAGAAAAAGAAAGAAGAAACAAAACTCAAAGAGTTGTTAGCCTAGTAAATGCTTGTGGTTGAGTTGTGTCAAAGAAAGAGGCTTGAGCAAGTAAATCCTTAGGGGTGCTTCAACACCTAATACCTTAAAACCAACTGGTTTAGGAGTATTGATTGAAAGCTTATCTAAAGAGCCGCTTTGAGACATGACACTTAGAGTCGAGGCCAAAGCACAGAAATTATAAGCTACTTCAAGGTGACTACATATAAAGAGATCTCCATGATACCATTTGGATGAAAATCCTAAGACCTAAGACTCCCAATAAGTGAGGACTAGCAAGCACTGAAGCCCTTGTATGAGCATATAATTTAGAGTTCACCCCACTGTTACTTGATCACTTCACTCACAGGACTTTACAAGTTTTTCTTCAATCCATCTTAAATGAAAGAACCCTTGAGCATAATTCATTCCTTGCTTGGGGACAAGCAAGCTTTAAGTTTGGTGTTGTGATGACAAGTCATCTTAGCCTAGTTGCACTAGCCTTTTTCTTTTGTTTTCAATTGAATTATGCACTTTCTTGAGCCATAAGCAAGCCAATTGGGTAGATTTTCATGCTTCCTTTGACTTAATCAACCATGTATGAATTCATGCTATTTCATGAGGTTTTATGCTATAATTGTCACATATTATGAAAGAATGAATATCTCATGGTTTTGAGCATAGCTTTGATGTGTTTGGTTGATTAATGATAGGTGAAGAAAGCTTGGAGAAAAGTTGAAGCAAGGAGGAATGGTTAGGAGGAAGAGAGGACAAAAAGTTTGAGCAAAAGTTTGCCTCAAACTTTAGCTCAAACTTTTGGAATAAGTGAAAATGAACCAGGGAGCAAAAAGCTGGACCAAAAGTTTGCCTCAAACTTTTATGCAAACTTTTGGGCAAAAAGCTGGAGCAAAAGTTTGCCTCAAACTTTTTGGCAAACTTTTGGCATCACAAATCAACACCCTGGAGAGCAAAAGTTTGCGCCAACGTTAGCCTCTAACTTTTTGGCTAACATTGGCGCCATGAGTGTGCAAGGGGATGCCAACGTTGGAGCAAAAGTTAGACCCCAAACTTTTGCCCCAACGTTGGTATCAGCAAAAGAGGGTGGCTGATGTGAAAAGTTGGAGTAAAAGTTTGCCTCAAACTTTTACTCAAACTTTTACTCAAGCTTTCATGATTCCAAACCCGGTTCAATTCGATTCTTCTCCAAACTCCAAGAGCAATCAACCAAGGCCTCTATCAACCCAATTCCATCAAGAGCAAAGGCCCAATTGAAGGCTTGAAGACCATTTGAAGAAAGTGTATAAATAGCATAGGATTTAAGTTTTTAGGAGAGCTTTTCTTTTCGGTTTGATTAGTACACTTAGTAGAGAGCTCATTTTACATTCTAGCATTGTTGTTTTAATTCAAGAGAATTGGGGAGGAGAATTGATCTCTCTTCTTCCTTGTTCTTGCCCAGCACTCTTTAATTTTCTTGCTTCGAATCTTGGGTGGAGAATTGAAGAACTTCTGTTTCAATCTCACCTTGGGGATCTTGTTTAATTTTCTGCTTAATTGAATTTCAGTTTCTGTTACTTGCTCTCTCATCTACTTTCTCTGCAATTTACATTTCCTTTGCAATTACTCTTGTTGGATCTAGGAAGGCATTGAGATCTAGACTTGGTTATCTAGTCTCTTGAGTCCTGAGATCTGAATTCCAATTTTACATCCTCTGTTTAATGTTTTTCAATCTCATTTACATTTCTGTTTTCAGATCCGGTTCAATCCAAGTCATTTTCTATTTCTCTGCTTGTTGCAATTTTACTTTTCCTTGTTTAATTTCTGCAAATCCAATTCCCAATTCCCTTTACAATTCAAGCCATTTACATTTCTTGCACTTTAAGATTCTGCAATTTACATTTCTTGCGTTCTAAGTTTCTGCCATTTAATTTCTTGTTCTTTAAGATTCAGCACTTTAAATTTCAGTTCTCTTTAATTTCATGCAATTTACCCATTCCCTTTACTTCCCATGCAATTTAATTTCTGCAAACCACAATTCACTCAACCAAATCTTGATTCGCTTGACTAAATCAACCACTAAACTAAAATTTCTCAATCCTTCAATCCCTGTGGGATCGACCTCACTCCCATGAGTTTTTATTACTTGATGCGACCCGGTGCACTTGCCGGTTAGATTTGTGTGTTTGGAATTCGTTTTCCAAAAATACACATTAGCGGGCAGCCAACCGACACATGAGCTCATGGCCTGTACTAGGGCAAGACATGCATCATTCTTGTCTGCGCATCATTCTCTGTTGCATTCTTTTCTGTGTGTGATCTACTTCTTTATGTTTGTCTGCTTGTATGCTATTTCTGTGCTTTATTTTCTTGTATTCTTTTGTTTGTGTTCTGCTTTCTGTTGTCTCTACTTTCTCTTTCTATCTTTATCTTCTATTTACTGCTTCGCTATATTATGTTATTCGTCTACTAATCGACCCCAAATAAATGAACGTAACTAATAACCCCGGCCCTACTAAGAACTCCCCAGTTCTTACCCCTTCTCTCTCGCTTTCCCCTTCAGATGGAAGTAAGAGTTCCTTTCCGTAGTTTGCTGACGATTGTACGCAAAAAGGGATTCCACTTTAGGCAGTCTTCTGAGTCTAGGGTAAATATCGTTCTCAGATTATATGTATATACTGTGAGACCAGCCAACGTCTGCACCCCGTTCGTATGCGCACTTTAACCTAAATCCTGTGTACAAGATTCCTATTGTGTGGCTACTTCATGAGGTACCAGAGAGACGTCCTGTGGAAAAGTCTGATCGTGCAGAAGAGTAGCAGATGATGTTCTATCTTTTGATGACGTTCCACTTGACTTGAGTTTTGAAGACCTAGAACGTACTTTCCCTCGCTTTAGTAGTTTAGAGGGACTAGGCGAGTATAGAGTCTAGGCTAGCCTAGGTGCCAGCTTAGGGACCTCTTGAATAGGTCAGGACCTGGGATGTTGTATGTATATATATGTATATAGATATTATTTAGCTATATCTAGGGGTGTTCTAACTAACAGTCTATATGCTAACAAAGGCTAAATCACCAAATGTTGTCAACTACTTGTGATGTATTTATGTGTGGTTGTTTATAACTGTTTTATCTGTTATTATTTGTGAATTGATTGTAAATGATTCTGTCTATTAATCCAAACGTTTTCAAAAAAAATACCCCGCCAATTAACTAAGTTTTTAACAATGAATCAGGCTCATATGATAAATAATAGATAATAATTAGGAAGACAAACTGGTAGTGCTCAGTTTCTGGTATGATCTAGACATATTAAAAATTGGATCGTTACAATTTGGTATCAGAGCAGTTCGTTTCCAGTAGAGCCTGGGGAGTGGACTGACTATGCTTCATTGCATACTCTGTTGTGTGTCTCATGCGTATAGGATATCCCAGTGATATATGTTGCATGATTGTCTCTGTGTTTTCATTTTGGGAATGTTCACACTTGACTTGAAGTGTTAAGACTGATCACCTTAACAATGATTGTTTGGTGAGAACAGGACCACAATGGGTTCACGGAGACGAGGCGTACGGGTTAGAATTCCTAATGTTAACCACGAGAGGGAACAGGAAACGTTTATGGCTACCATGAACAACGTGGCTGAAGTAGTGCGTGAAGCTGCTGTAGCAGCGGCTAGGGTTGTTGAACGTCTCGGAGTGAGAAATGGGAACGAGAATGAATACGGAGAAGATAATGGGAATGATGAGAATAACTTAGGGCATCCTAAAAGACCTATGACCCTTGCGACCTTTCTGAAGGTTAATCCGCCTAAGTTTAAAGGCACACTCGTTGTGACGGATGCTGACAACTGGTTTTGAGGTATTGAACGATCACTGAGAGCGCAGCATGTTCCGGAAGGACAACACGTGGAGTTTGCTACTTATATGCTCGAGGGAGAAGCTGAGTACTGGTGGCAAGGGATACAGCAACTGCTACAACGTAATGAAGGTGACATTCCTTGGGATATTTTTAAAGATGATTTCTACAAGAAATATTTCCCAAGAGCAGTGCGTGATGCTAAAGAGATAGAGCTTATGCAGCTGAGGCAAGGTGGTATGACTGTTGCTGAGTATGCTCGTAATTTCGATGACTTGTGTCGTTTCTCTAAGATCTGTCAAGGGAATCCTGCTGACTTTGAAGAATGGAAGTGCTTGAAGTTTGAAGGAGGCCTTCGTGATGATCTGATGAGTTCAATAGTTCCGCTGGAGATACGTAATTTTGCTGAATTAGTCAACAAGAGTAAGTTAGTAGAAGAATGTATTAAGAAAGTGACTGTGGCCAAGGTGAGTCGCCAAGGATTTCCACCAAGGCATCTTAGCAATCATCAGGCAGCTGGAAGAAGGGTGCATTTTAAAGCGCGTGGCATACGACAGCATAAGAACCTATAAGTTGGTAACATTACTGCTCGCCGTACGGGTAAGAATGAAGGTAAAGTAAGGCAAGGCAATGGTGAACGAGCCCATCAGGCTTACATAAACACTGCATGTAAGTAATGCGAAAAAGAGCATGATAACAGGTCTTGCCAGTTTAGATCACCTAACTGCTATGCTTGTGGAGAACTTGGACATATTGCCAAGGATTGTCCGAAGGGATTTACTCAAAATTCAGTTAGAACCCAGCAACAAGGACGAGTGTTTGCTATCACTATTGAAGATGTTGTGCAATCGAACACCCTCATTCAAGGTCAGGTTATGTCAAGAATCGATTTCTAACTGTACTGTATGATTCGGGTGCATCGCATTCTTCATTTCTCTAACTATTGCTCACGAGTTAGGATTATATTTCTTTAAATTGAATTTTTACTTGATTGTCCATACACTTGCATCCCAAAATGCTTTGGCCAGTTTAGTGTTCCTCCAAGTACCATTTGCTATTAGGAACAGGACTTTTATACACTATCTAATCTGTTTGCCTCTATATGGTTTAGAAGTTATTTTAGGATTAGATTGGTTATCTAAGTATCATGTTTTCCTTGATTATTTTAAAAGAACTGCTGTTATTCCATCTGATAGTCTATGTACTAAACCATTTCTGTCCCACACCTTATATCTGAATTCTGTAAGAGTTACCTTAGGCGGGAGTGATTGTGAGGGGTACGTTCTGTTAGCGGCTAGCTCGAATGATAGTGAATTAAGCTTAGAACGAATCTGAATGATGAAGGAATTTCCTGATGTTTTCTTGGACGACATACCTGAGTCTCCTCCTCAGCGAGAGATAGAATTCAGCATTGATCTAGTACCTGGAGCCAGACCGATTTCCATAGCACTGTACTGGATGTCACCATTGCTTGCAGAGTTGAAGAAGCTGTGAGGTAGGATCGTAGTGGCCTATGGAGGTACAAGAAAAAAATTTGTGTGCTTAACTCTGGAGAATTGCGACAAAAGATTCTTGCTGAAGCTCACCAAAGTAGATTTTCTATGCATCCTGGAGTGACAAAGATGTATCGAGATTTGAAACAAATGTTCTGGTGGCCGGGCTTAAAGAAAGAAGTAGCTGATTATGTCTCAAAATGTTTAACCTGCTAGAAGATGAAGGTGGAAAATCAGAAGCTGTCAAGAACCCTGCAACCCTTAGAAATACCACAATGGAAATGGGAGCAGATTACTATGGATTTTGTCACGAGATTGCCAAGAACCTCAACAGGACGTAATGCCATTTGGGTGATTGTGGACAGGTTGCCAAAATCGGCATGCTTCTTTCCGATTCGAGTTGATTATACTTTAGAAAGGCTGGAACGAATATATATTCAAGGAATCGTATGACTACATGGGATACCTTCATAAATTGTCTCAGATCGAGTTTCGAGGTTTACTACTAGATTCTGGGGAGCTTTTCAGAAAGCGTTGGAAATAGAATTGCACATAAGTATAGCATACCATCCTCAGATAGACGGACAATCAGAGCAGACAATCCAGACATTAGAGGACATGTTACGATCATGTATGATAGACAACCAAAGCAGCTGGGATAAGTATTTGCTTTTGGTCAAATTCGTCTACAACAACAGTTTCCAATAAAGTATCGGGATGGCACCATATGAAGCTCTCTATGGAAGAAGATGTCGGACACCATTGTGTTGGAATGACGATGGACAAGCTAGTGTCTTAGGTCCAGAATTAGTGTAAGAAACTACTGAGAAGATAAAGGAGATTCGTCGGAAGATCCAGACAGCACAAAGCCGTCAAAAGAGCTATGCCGATAATAGACGTAGACCCTTAGAGTTTAGTGACGGAAACCGTGTCTTTCTAGAAGTAACCTCGATTACTGGAATAGGTAGAGCCCTTAAGACTAAAAAGCTTAACCCACGATACATAGAACCTTTCCAAATACTTAAAAGAGTCGGTCTAGTAGTTTATCAAATAGTCCTTCCTCCTTATTTATCAAACATTCATGATGTTTTTCATGTCTCGCAACTTAAGAAATATATTCCCGACAAGAGTCATGTTTTACAACCAGAGACAGTACAGTTATGAAATGATTTGACATATCAAGCATCACCGGTTCAAATCATAGAAAGAAGTGATAAGCAGCTAAAAGGCAAGACTATTCGCTTAGTCAAAGTAGCATGGGAACTAAGAGGAGAGGAAGAGCACACTTGGGAACTGGAAGATAAGATGAAAGTTGATTACCCGCATTTATTCCTAGGTAACTGAAATTTTGAGGGCAAAATTTTCTTTTAGGAGGGTAGAATGTAACAACCCTGATTTTCGAGTACATGAGATCTTTTCTAAAAGTACGGATTTCTCCAGAAGATTAGTAAAGGGAACACCTCTGCTATATCATCAAGTATCTCAATCCTCATTAACATTATTTCATCCTTAAGCTAGAACCTCCTTTGAGGCAAGCTCGATAATGCAATCGCGAAGAACCTAGTTTTTGAACCGTATCGGTTGGCAGTTTTGATTCTGATTTTCGTAAATAGTCTCTGTTTGACGAACCGGACTCGATTCATGAGAGGAGATAGATAATAGTATAATATTATCATTATATTAGTATTAGAAAATGCTTGAATGAAATTATAAGGTTACCTGGTCTGTTTTTGTTAAAAACAGAAAATCGGTTTAACCGGGTTTACGGTTTACTGGTGCAGCTTAGTACCAGCACTCTCTGATGAATTTAGCAATGCTAAGGCCTCATTATACATGTTCTATTCTCATAATAAATATGTTACTAGTGTCATTTATGCTAATAGCTCAAAAAATAATTTTTAGAGATGTTTTTACGAGTGTTCCGGTACACCTAGTTTTAGTAGTTGTACACCAGAGATATTTTAATATTATTTTAATCCACCTCCAAGCCAACCAATCACAACTCACCTTACACCCCCAAGACCTCCAAGGCAGTCTCATTTCATCATTTTGGCCGAAAATAACAAGAGAGAAAAGAGAGAAACTTTCATGAACACTTAATCTTCAAAGCTTGATTTCTTCTGAACTAAAACTCAAATCAAAACTCTGTTTTCACCAAAATGATCCTCTTTTCTTCCTCTACATAACCATGTAACTTATCAAGGATGGAAATAAGGTGATATGGCTGTCTCTCTCCCATTTGAATTCGGTTTTCAAGGAAAACCATGCAAAACATGTGTTTTCTTGATGTTCTTCCTTAGGAATCATGCTTAACTTGACTTGAGGGCCAAGAAACGTGAATTTCCAGCAATTCTAAGGTGAGATATCTCTTCCTAACATACTGAGTGAGATTTGTTCAGTTGAGAGTTTTTGGATTTAAAGTTGTTCTTGATGTGATTTAGGAGGAAAAAGTGCTTAAGGACCACCTGAAAGTTTAACCGAATTAGGAGCAGCAAAACCAGGCAGGGTTTGGTAAAATTAATCTTGATTGATTGTGTTTGAATTGTGTGATTATGATATGGTTTGGTTATGCTTGAAATTGATTGTTTATATGAGTGATTCTGGTTGAAACTTTGGTAAAATTTTGATGAAATTTGATGATATTCAAATTTGAATTTGTGTTCTTCATGGATGCTGGAAAAACGAACCCTAGACCTTAAATTGGGGTTCAATTTGTGTTAAAATAATGTAGAAAAGATGGGGTTTTAGTGGCTGTAAATTTATTTTGAATTATGGTAAAAATCGGTTGCTGAAAAGATTGAAAAACGGGTAAAAACAGAGAAAGAATCTGAAGAATTTATGAAGAACACGAAGAACACTTTGAGTGTGGTGAAGAACAATGAAGAACACCTTTTAGATCTTAGAAAGGGCAAGGAAGTAATTATTTTGGTGTTTGAGGGGTTATTTGGTAATTTCTGAAAGTTAGGGTGATAAAAGTAGAAATATTAAAAGTTATGGGTGGTAAAAAGTGAATTGTAAAGGTTAAAAGTTAAATTGGGGTAATTTTCAAAAATTTAATGATAAAATAATAAATAATAATAAAATATTAAATAATAATATTTAATTAAAAATAATTTTTTAATAAAAATAATAAAATAATGCGGAAAAGGCAGTTTTCTGTAAAAGCTTTAGAAAGACAACTTTAAGCGCAGAATCTCATAATTACCCTCATAAAATACTTAGGGAGTGGTAAGAACATATTAGTGAGGCAAAGATAAATAAAAGATAAAAAGTTGAGGAAAAGATAAAAACTAAAGAAAAATCTGTAAGGTTTTAATAACAGAAAAACAGACAGAAATTAGTGAACGAACTAGGGCAACATAGTTAGTCCTTGAGTTGCGACTAGGGTTAGGTATTATATGAAAAGTTAAACTGTTTCAGTATAGACTTAATGAACCTATACTTGGGACAGGCGAACTATTCATACCGAAATTTACATAAACGTTAAATACATACGTTAAGCAGAGTAGAGAAAACACAGAAAACAGAGTAACCATAGTAAAGTAAAGAGATAAAGAGAAAAAGAGTAATATAGATACAGATGAAAAGAGTAATCAGAGAAGAGAAAAGAGATACAGAGAACAGAGTAATTAAAACAGAGTAAAGAGATACAGAGAAAAGAGAAATCAGAACAGAGTAAAGAGATATAAAGAGAAGAGTAATATAATATAAAGAGCTATATATATATATATATATATTAGTTGCTTAATGCAACCCAGAGCTATATTTATATATATATTAGTTGCTTGATGCAACCCAGAGCTATATTTATATATATATTAGTTGCTTGATGCAACCCAGAGCTATATTTAATATATATTAGTTACTTAATGCAACCCAGAGCTTCTGTAGGGAAACTAAGTTACCTACAGCTATTTTCCGCTTCCCCAGAGCAGAGCAGAGTATATATATATTTTCCTGCAGTAAGCAGAGGCTGTCTCAAATGAGCGGCTATTATTATATGCGCATTTATTTAGGAACGGAAAATCGTATTCGGGAAATTGGGATTACTCATGACCGGATAAATGTCGGGATTGCGGGCAGCCAATGATGCCAAGGCATCTTAGGCTAGTTTCACTAGCATTTTTCTGTTAGTTTTAGTTGTTTTATGCACTTTCTTGAGCTTAAAGTAACCAAGAATGGTTAAATGAATAACAAAGCAATGAACCATCCAAACAGTATGATTTTTATGCAAATTTCATGAGTTTTTAGTTATATTACTTGAATGCTATGAATGGAAGATTCTCATGAAAATTTGCAAGACTTTGATGCAGTTGTTTGGATAATTTCAGGAAAGAAGAGGCTAGGCAAGGAAGCAACAAAAATCAATAAAGGAAGCTTGAATATCACATGTGGAGTTTAAGTTCCAGTTTAAGCTTAAACTGGAACTTAAACGGCCAAAATCATAAAAGCTGAGGAAAGGGTGAAAGTGGCGTTTAACCTCCAGTTTAACCTTAAACTGGAAGTTAAACGCCAGAAATGGGAAATGCACCAGGGAGCCAATTCCACGTTTAAGCTCCAGTTTAACCTTAAACTGGAGCTTAAACGTGTTCGACCAAGTTTTCTCCTCCAGGGTTGCTCTCTCCATTTCCACGTTTAAGCTCCAGTTTAACCTTAAACTGGAGCTTAAACGTGTTCGACCTCCAGGGGTTGCTTTCTCCGCTTCCACGTTTAAGCTCCAGTTTAACCTTAAACTGGAGCTTAAACGTGTTCGACACCTCCAGGGCTACCTTTCTCCGCTTCCACGTTTAAGCTCCAGTTTAACCTTAAACTGGAGCTTAAACGTGTTTGACCTCCAGGATGGCTTTCTCTATTCCCACGTTTAAGCTCCAGTTTAACCTTAAACTGGAGCTTAAACGTGTTCGACCTCCAGGGCTGCCTTTCCTATCTCCACGTTTAAGCTTCAGTTTAACCTTAAACTGAAGCTTAAACGTGTTCGACTACGTTACCTTCCAGGGCTGCCTTCTTCCATTTCCACGTTTAAGCTTCAGTTTAACCTTAAACTGAAGCTTAAACGTGCTTCCACAAAAGGCATCACTGGAAGTGTCTGGCGTTTAAGCTGCAGTTTAAGCTTAAACTGCAACTTAAACGCCACTATTGGAAAAGGTTTCTGGGCCAAAAATATTGCAGTTTAAGTTAGCTTTTGAGCACAAACATTAACTTAAACTTACACTGGTATGAAACCCAATTGAATATCATGGTTTATGGAATTGGGTCTGAAGAATTGATGAGTCTGGAGCTTTAATTTGTTGAGTCTTGTGTCATTACTTGTTTATCACTAAGTTTGCTCAATAAATGTTACAGAATTGGATCACAGCCTCATCAGGATTATGGATCATAAACCCAAAGCAAAAGGAAAGCAGGGAGAGGCCTCAAAGCCCAAGAAACACAACAGAAGCTCAATATAGAAAGTGTATAAATAGGATAGAATTTAAGTTAGGAGGGATTTTTTATTTTTACCTTTTCATTTTGCTAGTTTTCATACCTTTGTAATTGAATTCAAAGCTATGACTCACTAAACCCCTTTCATTGGGTTAGGGAGCTCTATTGTAATTCAATGAATCAATAATAGTTTTATCTTCTTCTTCAATCTTTTCTCTTGAATTTTGTTAGAAAGCTTCTCGATCTAATTCCATTGGGTAGTTGTCTTGGGAAAGAAACTACCCATAATTGGAATCCTTCGGAACCTTGGGAAAGGAATGGAGGATTCATGCTAGAGAAGCTTTCTCACAGTGAATTGGATTGGGGTTTGGATGGATATTGTGACATGTAATCCTACCAAATTGTGGTTCATGAAACTGTGTGGTATAATCAGTGATCGAGCATCATCTCTTCTTATGAACATTTAAACCAAGGGATTGGGAATTTGTTCGTTTTTAGAGAGAATTGGTGAGCCAAGGGATTGGGATCCAATCATATAAGATTGCCAAGCAAAATTCAATGAATGCATTGGTTGAGGGAGGAATAAAAATGTTTTGATTCGGAGATCTCAATATCTCCTAACACCCAATGAATTCCCCATTTCTGATTTCCACTTTCTCTTTACATTCTGCAACTCAATTCATGCAATCACCCCTATTCCCTTTTAATTTCAGCAATTTAGCTTCTGCTCTTTAATTCATGCAATTTAAGATTCCACCATTTCAATTTCTTGTCATTTACGTTTCCCGCCAATTTTACATTCCGCAATTCTCATCTAATTCTTGATTCCGCTCAACTAGACACACTTCTAATCCGAATTGCTCATTCAACCAATCCTTGTGGGATTCGACCTCACTCTATTGTGAGTTTTTACTTGACGATAACCGGTGCACTTGCCGGAAGGAATTTTGCCGATCGTGCAATTTCCTAAATCGTGGCATAACTAGTTTATGCGCATCAAGTTTATGGCGCCGTTGCCGGGGATTGGTTTTCGATTGACAATTCTCAAATTGGAAGTTAACTAGATTGAGCAATTTTTCTTTTCTTTTGTTAATAGTTTTTGTTTCAGTTTATTACTGCTAATTTCTGCAAATTTTAATTTGTTTTCTTTGCTTATTCACTTGTTAGCATACTAACCACTAGCTGTTTGTGATATTGCCTCACTATGGAATTTCCACTACCTTTGGATGAGTATTGTTTGAGACTGAGCACATTGCAAAAAAGAAAGGAGTATCCATCATCTTTTGGTCAATCAAAATTCATGAGAAACTCTCCACCACCACAGAATGATTCATGTTATTATGCTCATGGTGGGTGGGAGTATCAGGAACAGGAAACGGGGTACTTCCCAGAGCCACAAAATGGTCCATGTTTTGGTAAATTTGATCACTACTCAAGTTGTGGCTGGGAAGATCAAAACCAAAGAGATTTCACTTATTCACACCCCATTCATCAAGAGCCATCACCTCTGAATTATCCAACCTCACCTCCCAGTTTTACATATCCAAATTCTTCATCACTTGAGCATTTCTCAGCACAAAATTCCTTCTCAAATTCATACAAATCATTTCACTATCCACAAGACTCATTCCACTACACACAAGAGTCATACCACTACCAACACTCCAACCAAAGACTCTATCGGCCCACACAAAACACATACTCCCAGCCACCATATCACAGCCAAGATAATCAACCTCATCAACCCAATCCGAACCAATCACTTCATGATCAGTTAACCAGGATAGAAGGAATGCTTGCAACTATGGGCAGAGATGTGGCTGATTTGAAAGGCTTTAAGGAAGAAGTGATATCCAACTTACAAAATCAAGGTGCTGCCATTCAAAAGCTAGAAGCACAAATTGGATATCTATCAAAGCAAATCCCTACCCACAATTCTTCTAGTGATACCATGGCAAACCCAAGGGAGGAATCAGAAGAACAAGAAAGGGAGAAAGTCAATCAAGGGAGATCACACTCCAATGAAACAGAGAGTTGCAAAGAGGAAGGGTTCATTGAACCACAAATTCAGGAAGCTTTTGATGAACAGGATACTCCAACTGTCCAACAACAACCAAGTTCTGAGATCAAGGATGTGAAGGCAGTAGAAACAAGCACCAAAATGAGGATTGTGACCGAGAAACAAAGGACCATATCCATGAAGAAGAGAAGGTCGAAGAACAATCCAACTCCTGAGCCAACAAGCAAGTTCACTCAAGCCAATCACAAGGGAAAGCTTGCTGGAAAGAGGCATTCACAACAAGGGGCACTAACTAGCTCCTTTATCCACTTGAAGTCATTCCTCTTAACAAACTGGAGGAAGAGGAAGAAAGTCAGGAACAGCATGTCAAGCTAATGACAGTAAACGAGCGTTTGTTGGGAGGCAACCCAACCAAAGGTAGTTTTTCTTTTCTAGTTATTTCAATAAAAGAGTTAAGTAGATTTATCTGTATTGCAAGGAGCTAAGTTTGGTGTTGCACACCAAAACAATTCAAGGGTGAATGTGAGATTCTAAGTTTGGTGTTCCACCAAAAACTTCATTAAAAGCACATTTCTACCTCAGCATGACTAGTCACTAGCTCCAACCAATCAGGGAAACTACTTAAACAATAGTTTAATTTCTAGTTCATAGTTTCTTTTTCTAGTTCATAGTTATTTTCTTAATAAAAGCACATGAGGTTTTCTGCATATGATCCAAATTGCTGCATATGGCAAGGAACTAAGTTTGGTGTTCACACACCAATCTAAGTTCAGAGGCCTACAAACATACATGCATGCTAACCAATTCTCAAAGTGCTTGGGGAACAAGCAACTTCTAATAGCTTTGCAGGAAGACAATCAATCTCATGGAATGAATATACATCATCATCAAAGAGAACACCAAGGCTAGGAAGGATGATGAACAACAAAGAAGATGCTAAAAGGTTGTATTGTCACTTAATTGCTTGTACTTTGAATTGCTGATATTGGAAGTTTGCATGCACCCCTGCTTTAAGTTTGAGTCATTGCAGTTTTTGTTTATCTGTTTGTTTAATTTCCAAATAAGTGATAGTCTAAGTGTCTGGATAAACTTCACTTGCTTAAATGTATGCTTGCCATGCTTGTTCTGTTTCCAAAAATAAAAGAAAAGTTTGAACAAAAGTAACTTGGCTCAATTAGTGACAAATCAAGTAGAATTAAGTGGTGGTATGCATGCTTGATTGTTTAGTCAGATCACTGGAAATTGAGTGTAGAATTATCATTTTTTGTGTAGAATTTGAAAACTGTCTATGGATCTTGATGAATAAATGTCTTTGGCCATGAAAAAGAAAGAAAAAGAAGAAGAAAAAGCCACTGAAAAAGGGCAACCAAAAAAAAAAGCAAAAAAAATTGAGAAAATAAGCTAGGCACCAATGGTTTGAACTTCTGAGACAAATGCCTGTGGTGTTTATGTATTAAGGATATGCTTGGATTAATAGGTTCTGAGGAGTGTTTCAACACTTGGTAACTTGGGTTAACTAACCCGGGATTATCAACCAAAAGTCCATTATCAAGAGCAACCTAAATACAAAACATTTAGTCACACAAAGAGGTGCTGGGCACCAATGTCTCAAGAAGAAATGTGAACTAAAATGCCTGTAGTGGATATGTGTAGTGCACTGATAAGAAAAAGAAAATGCCAAAGGCTTGTGCAACACATGACACTGAGCAAACAAGGAGCAAATGAGCTCTAAGAAAAAGAAAAACAAAGAAGAGAAAAGTGCCAAGGACATAAGAATAACAAGGGGCCATAGCAGTGTTTGATGGATGCAATGAAAAAGTGATAATCTTACCTGATAAGAATGAAAAAGTGATGCTGCAACTTTCTGCATAAAACCCTTCTGATGAACTTCAAGTGCTTACTAATATAGCCAATGTAATTGCTTTCTGTTTCATACTTTCTTCTCAAGTAACTCAGGACTTGCTTAGGGACAAGCAAGTATTAAGTTTGGTGTTGTGATGCCAAGGCATCTTAGGCTAGTTTCACTAGCATTTTTCTGTTAGTTTTAGTTGTTTTATGCACTTTCTTGAGCTTAAAGTAACCAAGAATGGTTAAATGAATAACAAAGCAATGAACCATCCAAACAGTATGATTTTTATGCAAATTTCATGAGTTTTTAGTTATATTACTTGAATGCTATGAATGGAAGATTCTCATGAAAATTTGCAAGACTTTGATGCAGTTGTTTGGATAATTTCAGGAAAGAAGAGGCTAGGCAAGGAAGCAACAAAAATCAATAAAGGAAGCTTGAATATCACATGTGGAGTTTAAGTTCCAGTTTAAGCTTAAACTGGAACTTAAACGGCCAAAATCATAAAAGCTGAGGAAAGGGTGAAAGTGGCGTTTAACCTCCAGTTTAACCTTAAACTGGAAGTTAAACGCCAGAAATGGGAAATGCACCAGGGAGCCAATTCCACGTTTAAGCTCCAGTTTAACCTTAAACTGGAGCTTAAACGTGTTCGACCAAGTTTTCTCCTCCAGGGTTGCTCTCTCCATTTCCACGTTTAAGCTCCAGTTTAACCTTAAACTGGAGCTTAAACGTGTTCGACCTCCAGGGGTTGCTTTCTCCGCTTCCACGTTTAAGCTCCAGTTTAACCTTAAACTGGAGCTTAAACGTGTTCGACACCTCCAGGGCTACCTTTCTCCGCTTCCACGTTTAAGCTCCAGTTTAACCTTAAACTGGAGCTTAAACGTGTTCGACCTCCAGGATGGCTTTCTCTATTCCCACGTTTAAGCTCCAGTTTAACCTTAAACTGGAGCTTAAACGTGTTCGACCTCCAGGGCTGCCTTTCCTATCTCCACGTTTAAGCTTCAGTTTAACCTTAAACTGAAGCTTAAACGTGTTCGACTACGTTACCCTCCAGGGATGCCTTCTTCCATTTCCACGTTTAAGCTTCAGTTTAACCTTAAACTGAAGCTTAAACGTGCTTCCACAAAAGGCATCACTGGAAGTGTCTGGCGTTTAAGCTGCAGTTTAAGCTTAAACTGCAACTTAAACGCCACTATTGGAAAAGGTTTCTGGGCCAAAAATATTGCAGTTTAAGTTAGCTTTTGAGCACAAACATTAACTTAAACTTACTCTGGTATGAAACCCAATTGAATATCATGGTTTATGGAATTGGGCCTGAAGAATTGATGAGTCTGGAGCTTTAATTTGTTGAGTCTTGTGTCATTACTTGTTTATCACTAAGTTTGCTCAATGAATGTTACAGAATTGGATCACAGCCTCATCAGGATTATGGATCATAAACCCAAAGCCAAAGGAAAGCAGGGAGAGGCCTCAAAGCCCAAGAAACACAACAGAAGCTCAATATAGAAAGTGTATAAATAGGATAGAATTTAAGTTAGGAGGGATTTTTTATTTTTACCTTTTCATTTTGCTAGTTTTCATACCTTTGTAATTGAATTCAGAGCTATGACTCACTAAACCCCTTTCATTGGGTTAGGGAGCTCTATTGTAATTCAATGAATCAATAATAGTTTTATCTTCTTCTTCAATCTTTTCTCTTGAATTTTGTTAGAAAGCTTCTCGATCTAATTCCATTGGGTAGTTGTCTTGGGAAAGAAACTACCCATAATTGGAATCCTTCGGAACCTTGGGAAAGGAATGGAGGATTCATGCTAGAGAAGCTTTCTCACAGTGAATTGGATTGGGGTTTGGATGGATATTGTGACATGTAATCCTACCAAATTGTGGTTCATGAAACTGTGTGGTATAATCAGTGATCGAGCATCATCTCTTCTTATGAACATTTAAACCAAGGGATTGGGAATTTGTTCGTTTTTAGAGAGAATTGGTGAGCCAAGGGATTGGGATCCAATCATATAAGATTGCCAAGCAAAATTCAATGAATGCATTGGTTGAGGGAGGAATAAAAATGTTTTGATTCGGAGATCTCAATATCTCCTAACACCCAATGAATTCCCCATTTCTGATTTCCACTTTCTCTTTACATTCTGCAACTCAATTCATGCAATCACCCCCATTCCCTTTTAATTTCAGCAATTTAGCTTCTGCTCTTTAATTCATGCAATTTAAGATTCCGCCATTTCAATTTCTTGTCATTTACGTTTCCCGCCAATTTTACATTCCGCAATTCTCATCTAATTCTTGATTCCGCTCAACTAGACACACTTCTAATCCAAATTGCTCATTCAACTAATCCTTGTGGGATTCGACCTCACTCTATTGTGAGTTTTTACTTGACGATAACCGGTGCACTTGCCGGAAGGAATTTTGCCGATCGTGCAATTTCCTAAATCGTGGCATAACTAGTTTATGCGCATCAGCCAACCGACACATGAGCTCATGGCTTGTACTAGGGCAAGACATGCATCATTCTTGTCTGCGCATTATTCTATTTTGCATTCCTTTCTGTGTGTGATCTACTTCTTTATGTTTGTCTGCTTGTATGCTATTTCTGTGCTTTATTTTCTTGTATTCTTTTGTTTGTGTTCTGCTTTCTGTTGTCTCTACTTTCTCTTTCTATCTTTATCTTCTATTTACTGCTTCGCTATATTATGTTATTCGTCTACTAATCGACCCCAAATAAATGAACGTAACTAATAACCCCGGCCCTACTAAGAACTCCCCAGTTCTTACCGCTTCTCTCTCGCTTTCCCCTTCAGATGGAAGTAAGAGTTCCTTTCCGTAGTTTGCTGACGATTGTATGCAAAAAGGGATTCCACTTTAGGCAGTCTTCTGAGTCTAGGGTAAATATCGTTCTCAGATTATATGTATATACTGTGAGACCAGCCAACGTCTGCACCCCGTTCGTATGCGCACTTTAACCTAAATCCTGTGTACGAGATTCCTATTGTGTGGCTACTTCATGAGGTACCAGAGAGATGTCCTGTGGAAAAGTCTGATCGTGCAGAAGAGTAGCAGATGATGTTCTATCTTTTGATGACGTTCCACTTGACTTGAGTTTTGAAGACCTAGAACGTACTTTCCCTCGCTTTAGTAGTTTATAGGGACTAGGCGAGTATAGAGTCTAGGCTAGCCTAGGTGCCAGCTTAGGGACCTCTTGAATAGGTCAGGACCTGGGATGTTGTATGTATATATATGTATATAGATATTATTTAGCTATATCTAGGGGTGTTCTAACTAACAGTCTATATGCTAACAAAGGCTGAATCACCGAATGTTGTCAACTACTTGTGATGTATTTATGTGTGGTTGTTTATAACTATTTTATTTGTTATTATTTGTGAATTGATTGTAAATGATTCTGTCTATTAATCCAAACATTTTCAAAAGAAAAAATACCCCACCAATTAACTACGTTTTTAACAACGAATCAGGCTCATTTGATAAATAATAGATAATAATTAGGAAGACAAATTGGTAGCGCTCAGTTTTTGGTATGATCTAGACATATTGAAAATTGGGTCGTTACAATATTCCCTCCTTACTTCCAAACCCCCAATTTACAAACTCATAACCAATAATAAGAACATACCTCCCTGCAATTCCTTGAGAAGACGACCCGAGGTTTGAATACTCGGTTATCAATTTCAAAGGGGTTTGTTACTTGTGACAACCAAAACGTTTGTACGAAGGGATTTTTGTCGGTTTAGAGACTATATCTACAACGCGACTATTTTTATGACATTCTTTACTGGCAAAAATCCCAACGTCAAGCCGCAAGGAATTGGTCACTCCTATTGGCAACGACCTCCGAATTCGTATAGGTATAATCACCATTGTAATGCCTGTCAATTCAATGGCCATGGTAATTCTTTTTGTGACAATCAACAATCACCATCATATGCCTATGAATCCTATCCTCAACATGAACCTCAACCTTACTCACAAGCCCTTCCTTATCGAACACCCTCCTATGATCCATATCCATCATATGACCAATCACCCATACCATATCCTTGTAATCATTATGAGCAAAAAAATTTAGAACCACCACAACCTTGTCATGATTACTACCATGAGCCACCTTAATACTCACCATTTATGTATCCTTACCAAGTAGAACCACCTTCCTACCATGAACCATTTCTCTAAAATAATGAACCCTCTTATCCACTCCAAGCTCCAATAGATGATTCTCTTACCTTGCTACTTCAAGGACAAGTGGATATGCAAAGGAACACCCTAGAGTTTGTGACTAACTTGACCAAGGTAGTGCATACTCAAAGTGTTCCTGTGACCACATGTGAAGGACCAAAAGAAGAGCAACGCATGAAGAAGAGATTGGAAAATCCGGTGGATAAGGAGGAATTGCATTTTGTGTTGGAACAATTGGAGGAACCTACGCTTATTGAAGAAAAGGAAGACATGGTTGAAAATGTAGGAGATGTGAAACCGCCATAGGAGTCTCAACCTCCTCCAGAATATGTCAAAATTGAAGAATATGAAGAGGTTGATCAAGAGATGGATTCAATCATCGATGATTTTCTATCCAAAATTGAATCCTCTCCCATTAGGTGTGAAATTGACGTTATTGAAGACAACTCCAAACCAAGTGATATTGATATCCTTGTTGAAGAAGTTGACGAGCAAGAAGAAATTGAAAGAAGTTGTCAAGAGGTGGAAATTATTAAGGAAGAGCCTACGGGACTAGACCTCGCATTGTCTAAGTATGGGGAGGTCTCCCTTTCCAAGTCACCCTCCAACACAACATTCAAGTGGGTAAAATTTCTACCCTTACGCTTCACTTTTTCACTTGAATATGGGTTGATTGAAACGGATGGGCAACTTAGTGCTCTTTGTAGACTTAAGAGTAAGAGGGTGTTATGTGGTGGTTGGAAGTGTGATGTTAGGCTCATTAAGGTCGAACTTTCAAAGCATAGGGACCGTGATTGGATGAACGCTACTCGGTGTGGGTCTAGAAGGATGATTTGGCTTGCTAAAGAGAATTCTACGTGTCAACCACCCGGAAGGAAGAATCATAAAAATCAACTTGAAGACGGGTGCGAAAATAAGATATAGGATTCTGGATCACACTTGGAAGACCAACTTTGGTAACTCATATCTTGGGATGAACTTCACCCAAGCTTGGTGAAGATGGTTGGAATTTCTGTCAACTATTTGAGGAGCAAGGATCCTTGGAGATTCAAGGATGAGTACAAACACAAGCCACCATGACAAAGAGCCTCACAAATGTCCAACTTAAGGACTTAAACTAAAAGTGCTAGGTAGGAGACACCCCACCATGGTAAACTCTTTCCACTCTCTTGTAGATTCGATTTGTTAATAAGTGATTTGAGTTGCCATTGTAGGAAGTTTCTCTCTTTATATAGTTATTTTAATAATTTGGTTTCCAAACCAAAATATTTTTGTATATTTGCATTTTTGGTTAGTTCTGAGTTTTAGGTAGTGTTAAGGAGACTTTTAACTGTTTTTGGTGTTTTTGAAAAAAAAAGAGGGCAGGGACGCGTGCGCACGCTGTACGCACACACGTCAATGAGGGAATACAGGTCCATACATAATTCCGGAGAGTTGGGCCAACATCGTGCGAACACTGAGCATGGGGCATAAGGGAATGCATGCGTACGCGTACATGACGCGTACGCGTCGATGTGTCCACATAGATACCATACATATACCCGAGAGTTGCGCAACTTTCGCACGCTCATTAAGCGTGTGGCACAATTCTCAACCCACGTGGATGCGCATGGTACGCGTATGCCTCGCCGTACACCTCCATCATCCACGCTTAAGCGCACCTGACGCCTCCGCGTCCATCCCTTTGTCACCCATCCACGCGGACGCATAGAGGACGCGCACTCGTGGATTCAAACTCACTAACCCCCATCTACACGAGAACCCTAACATTGCATCCCTCATTTCGTTCTCCCCCTCTAACGTTCCACTTCCCTTTTCCTCATACCACCGCTGTCAACCACCCTTCTGGCGACCCATCACCGCCAACCGCCACCGTAATCTCCTCTTCCCTCTCTTTCATCTTCTCTTCTCTCTCTCAATCAACCTTTTCTTCCCCGTCTCTCCTCTTATCTATCTTAACGCCTCTTCTATCGACCTCCGCCAGCAGCCACCGCGACTGCCTATTGTAGCCGACGAAGCCTCATCAAACAACCACCCACTCTCTTCCACCCTTCCCCCTCAGTCCCATTGCTGCCACAGGGAAAAGCTGAATCTCCTTGCCTCTGCCCTGTGCTACTCTCTATTCTCCGGCTCTGCTCCGTGACTCTGCCTTCTCTGCACCGCCGCAAGCCACGCCGCCACCACTCCTGAGCGGCACTGCAGTCCTTCGCCTTCTCACCTTTCCATTTCCATTTTTATCCTACCACCCTTCAGGTTCCCCTACCTCACTGCCCCTCTGTTTTGCTTTCTCTATAGTTAATTTTAGTTGTTAATTTTAGTTAGTTTAGTTCACTTAATTTTGCTTGTTAGGTTAGATAGAGATGTATGCTGTTAGGTAGTTAGGTTGTGGTTAGAATATCTTAGGCCTGATAATTGCTCCATTCTTGTTTACTCTCTGAATGTAAATTGCCTGGTTGCTGATTGGTGATGCTCTGTACAGTCATGTTACTGCTATGCTACTTTTACCTGCTGCCTTGTTGAACTCTACTTGTGTGATTGTGTTTGATGCTGCCTGAACATATGCAGTCCTTATTCTTTTCATGCTTGTTGCAATTTTGGATTCATATGGGATTTTTGCTTCTATTTGCTATCCGAGAATGTCCAAATTACTACTGGATTACTGTCCAAATTTTTTTGAAAACTGCCTGGTGTTAACATGCAGCTATGAAAGAATTTGGCATCTCTTGATTTTTAACCCATTTTAGCCTATGCCAAGTTCAATTCATATGCTAAATAGGCCAGCATTTCCATTTACATTCCCGTTCCCTCGTTTGTGTAATTGATGATTGACTGGACCAAGGAACTCTTCGATGAATTGCTATGTCAATTAGGACCTTGGTTAGATCTGTCAACATGAACCTTGTTACGTTTTCACTAGTGCCGGTTTTATTCATATGCTTCAAGACCTCTATGATTTTGTCATTTGACCTAGACCCATGCCTTTTTTATTAAGGCTCATTCACTTGTGATATTTGGTGCCTTTCACTTGTGTGACACTTTTAATTCAACATGGTTTTCAACTCGCTTTTAGTTACACAAAGTGCACTTTCATTTTCGCAACACCAATTGTCACAAAACTTAGTGACCGTGTGCATTGTTGATGAATTGCTTTTCTGTTATATGCTCTTTATGCAATCTCATATTTCATCATCAATGACTGCATCATCCTCATAACTATGAGTGTGCTTGTTTTCCATACTTTTTCAAATTTTTCTTGATTAAGCCAATAACCGTCATACCACTAATGTTTGAACTAATTTTCTGACTTCTAACCTGATTAACTTGCTAACTTTTCTTTTTAATTTCAAATTAACCCTTTCACATTATTTTGGATATGACAATTATTGTGCTTAATAAACAAGCATTGTATGCAACTATTGCTTGAATTCTTGGTTTATGTCTCTAATTGAATTTTGATTTTTGTTGCTTGCATTCCAAGTTTTCATTCTTTTTAACTCACTTCATGAATATGTCAATCATCTTGCCTTCTGTATTTGCTTAATGCCTTGCTTTGTTTTTCTCTACATGGCTTAAATGTTTATATCCTGTATATCTATTTTCCAGGATGGCCGATAGAGGAAAAGCCAAAGTTACCTCTAGAAAGCGCAAGAAATCTCAAGCCTCCACTCTTTCTCCTTACTATGACTATGCCAAGAACCCTCTTAATGAGGAGGACAAAGCTAACCAGCAGCTGCCGCATAAAGAGGCATATAGGTTCCCTAACCTATACTGCGAGCTCCGCTTTCCGACATACCGAAAGAAGAATCTGAATATAGAGAAGAAACTAGCCAGGACATGGGCCTAGGCTTTATTGATAGAGAGCTAGGCAGGATGAACTCATCATGGGTCAAGGAATTTTACTGTAACTTCTTCAGACACACCCTTGATTCAGTCTACCTGCGAGGCAGTCAGATATTGGTTACGGAGGCTGCCATTGAGGATAGACTCCGCTGTTTGCCTAGGGCCGGTGGCACAGATGCCATTGAGCAGGCAGAAGTGGCTATACATTGTATGACCTTTGATTATGATGCTCTGAGAGATGTTATTGCCATCCCGGATGCCCCTTGGGTGATGGACGCTAACAATAAGAAGCCCAAGGGGATGCTGTTTACTTATCTTTCGATGGAGGCCAAGACGTGGCAGCAGATCTTTGCCCATTACGTCATGCCGACTACCCATTTTACTAAAATTCCGGTGGACATGCTCGTCCTGATCGGATGTGTTATGGAGGGGAAGGAGGTATACTTGCCCCGGTTGATCAGGAGATACATGTGGCGAGCACATGTCCGTGGCATACTTTCATTTTTCACTTTGGTCACCGAGATGATTCAGCTAGCCAGCGCCCAATGTGAAGCAGATGATGAGACACCACCCCCCGACCATGGAAAGGAGGAAGTGATTCCGTGGGGAACATGGGTGCATGAGAAACCCCCATCCCGGCGCCGCTCCAGAGCTAGAGCCAGAGCAGCACCACCACCTGGCGCTTCATCTTTCTCGGCCGCAGTAGGCCCATCAGCACCCGCAGCACCACTACCACCAGCATCACAGCTGACATATCTCTTAGTACAGCATCTGTTCTACTTCATGGAGCGTAGCAAGTGCTGCATCATACAACGTCTTGACAGAATGGATCAGATGTTTGTGACACTGGGCGTTGATTTGTCCCTATTCCCGACCCTTCTTCTTTAGAGGAGGAGGAGCATAAGGAGGATCCAGCTCAGCAGGAAGCACCACTATAGACATAGGCTACCACAGAGGAGCCACAGCCTCAGCCCCAGCAGCCAAATACGACAGTTGACTTTCATCCCGAGCCCGAGCAGTATCATCGAGGACGATGCTCCATTCTAAGTGTGGGGAGGTCACCGTCGTTGCCGTCGGTGGAGTTGCCGTATTGGGTGATGAGTTCGGACATTTATCACTTATTTTGTTATTTTTAGTACTTTGCACTTTATTTTTACTGCACTTTTGGGATTATTGTATATATTTGTTATTTTGATACTTTTATTTGTTATTGCATTTTGCACCTTAGTTGGTAGATATTTCATACTTTTAGTTAGATTTGCTTTGATTTATGTAGTTGTTTTAGTTTGTGGTTGTGATTTGAAAATTGTGGATTATTAGAGCTTAGTTTACCCTTTTTACATAAGAAATTTGGTTTGATTTGGAAAAAGAAGGGATAAACTAAGGAAATTTTAAAATTTCTAAATCGTAACATTGCATTTAGGATAAGCTTAGTTAAAACAATAAATTTTCTAAAAGAAATTATCTATAGGGCACCACCCCAATTGATTGAAAATTTTTGTGGAACTTGCTTGAATTATACATATTTTGTGAAGCATGTTTTGAGCTAAGAACACAAGCATGTGAGATTTGAGCCTAATGATGTGGTTACATCTTATAACCACTTATTTTTCCTTCTTGTGTGCAATTGTTCTCCTTCTATGATTGTGATCCTTGATTTGCTTAATTCTATATGTACATTATTCCTTATAATCATGTATTTATATGATTGAGGCCATTATTTCATTAGCTCACTTATCCAAATAGCCTACCTTTTACTCTCCATTGTTAGCCAATTTTGAGCCTATACTTAACCCAATTATTCTTTATTTTAGCACATTACAAGCCTAAAGCGAAAAAATAGAGAAACAATAAAAGTCCCTTGTTTGGATCTTTGATTAGCTTAGGCTAGTGAGAGTGTTTACTATTCAAGTTTGGGGAGATTTAGGAACATTGGTGGGGATAAAAGGGTGCTTTGTATTTTTATATTTGGAAATTGGGTGCATACTCACGTATTAATCAAATGTTAACCCTATGCATTGATGTTCTTGTATATAGTTTTGAAAGAAACAAAAATGGGAAAAACAAGAGAAAAAGAAAAAAAATTGTATGAAAAAGAAAAGAAAAATATAGAAAAAGAAAGAAAGAAAAGAAGAAAAGAAAGAAATAAAAAGGGGACAAAATGCCCCAAAGTGAAGTTCAAGAAGGATCAATGCATAAGTGTTATGAAATAAAAAGAAAATGCATGGGTATGTGAAAAAGTGAAGAATGGGTAGTTAGGTTAGAACTTAATTGTATAGGTTATCATAGGTTAGGTGGAAAAGCCTAGGCTAATCAAAGGTTCACATTCTTGTCCACTTAACCATATATGACCTTATCTTGACCCTAGCCCCATTACAACCTTTGAGAAAGACCTCATGATAATTGTATGCATGCATTGAATAATTGTTGATTGTTAATTGCCCCATTTTTAGGGTTTATCTTGTGTTAAATTTAGAGCATTTTATCAACATTTTCTCACATTTATCTAATGAAATAGCATGGTTTTGTGATTCTTCCTTAATTTGTGTTTAAATGTGAGAACATGCTTTTTAGACCTTGAATTAGCTAATTTTGATTCACCTTTGATTCCAATAGATTCCTTGATTGGTTTGTTAAGTGATTTCAGGTTGAAAAGGCTAGGAATGGATCAAAGGAGTGAAGAGGGAAGCATGCAAAGTGGAGAAGACATGGAAGGGCCAAAGAATTGGATGAGCTCATGGACGCGCACGCGGACTGTACGCACACGCGTGGATTGCAAAACTCAAGGGACGCGCACGCGTGCTTTACGCGTACACGTCGGTGCCGGCACGTGATTTTAAAGTGAAAACGTGCCCAGCAAATTCTGAGAAGCTGTGGGGCCCAATCTAAACCAATTTTGCCGCCAAAACACTTAAAAGGACCAAGGATTGAAGGGGAGAAGTATCTTTGCCTCATTCATCATTCTTACACACAGCTCTCTCTTCTCTCTAGGATTAGGATTAGGTTTAGGTCAATAATCTTAGATCTAGGGTTTAATCCATTCTTTCATCTACTTCCATCTTTCAATTCTTTGTTGTTACATCTTGTTCTTCTATTCTTTTGTTGTAATTTCCTCTATGTTGTTTCCATACTTTGTTGTTGATCTATTCTTGTTCCTTTTATTTTCTTTCAATTCAATTTGAGGTAATTCATGTCAATAATGTTCTTTTTAATTGTTGTTGTTAATTCTTTGCAATAATTGTTGTTGGATTTCATTCTTGTTGTCAATTTACTATGCTTTTCTTTTACACCTTCCAAGTGTTTGTCAAAATGCTTGAGAGGATGTTAGAGTAAAATTTTATGTTCTTGGCTTGGGAAGGTAACTTAGGAATTCTTGAGTTGCTAATGTCGTCCAAGTAATTGATAGTTGATAGCCATTGACTCTAGCTCTCATTAATTCGATTAGTGAATAGCTAGGACCTATGGACTTGGATTGATATAGCTCACTTGACTTTCTTCTACTTGTTAGAAGATGACTTAATGTGATTGATCCTTGCAATTATCATATTGTGGTTAGTGATTAGGATAGAGAGCCTTGACCACCAAACCTTGCCAAGACCTTTTTGTCATTTTATTTCCATTACAATTTACTTTTCTTGTTTCTTATCCAAAACCCCAAAATATACATGTCTATAGCCAATAACAAGAACACTACCCGAGGTTTAAATACTTCGGTTATTAGTTTTATTAGGGGTTTGTACTTGTGACAAACAAATTTTTGTATGAAAGGATTAGTGTTGGTTTAGAAACTATATTGCAACGAGATTTCATTTGTGAATTCTAAACCGTCAAAAATCCACTCCTTAGGGTCACGCGTACGCATCGCTTGACATTTTACTTTCCACACGTACACGTCATGTCATTCGTACGCGTCGCCATGCGACTTCATATTGACGCATGTGCATCGATGAATGCACTCCCAATCCTTGATTTTCCATGAGTTCTCCACTTTGCATGCTTTTCTCTTCACTCCTTTGATCCATTCCTAGCCTTTTCAACCTGAATTTACTAACAAACACATCAAGACATCTAGTGGAATTATAGGTGAATTAAAATTAACCAATTAAGGGCCTAAAAAGCATGTTTTCACTCTTAAGCACAAATTAGGAGATAATCATGGAACCATGCTATTTCATTGAATAAATGTGAGAAAAGTTGATAAAATCTACTCAATTCAGCATAAAATATACCACAAAATAGTGGTGCATCAAATCTCCCCACACTTAAACCGAGCATGTCCTCATGCTAAACCAAGAAAGAGACAAAGGGTATCAACAATTATTAAATGCAAACTAACTAAATGCAACCTATCTCTATATGCAACTATCTAAATGAATTCAACTACTTGGTCAAAACAAATCAACTTCCAAGAAAGCATATATGCACATAAGGGCTAAAGGTATTAACAACCAAGCCGAACCCACAATTAAATTGAGTTATTAAAAGATTTTACAAACTTGCAAGAAAAGTGATGATTCTAGGTGAAAGCATGTAATTGAGCAATCGAACCCTCACCGGATATGTATCCGCTCTAGTCACTCTACTGTATAGGGTTGATTCACTCAATTCTCCCCTAATCATGCTTTCTAAGATTTATTTTTCATCTAACAATCAACAATTATTTCATGCATGCATACATCTATTATGAGGACTTATTCATAGGTTGTAATGGGGCTAGGGTCAAGGTAGGATGCATATGGTCAAGTGGACTTGAAATTTGAATCTTTGATTAACTTAAACTTCCCACCTAACCTATATAGCAACCTATACAATTTAAATTCTAACCTAACTACCCATTCTTCACTTTTTCGTACACTCATGCATTCTCTTTTTTATAACAACTCATATGCATTGATTATTATTGGACTTCACTTTGAGGCATTTTGTCCCCTTTTTTATTTCTTTTCTTTTTCTTTCTTTTTCTATTTTTTTTCTTTTGATATATATATTTTTTTCTTTATTTTTTTCTTTTCAAACTAAAATATATATACAAGAGCATCAATACATATGGTTTTACATTTAATTAACACATGAGTATGTACCCAATTTCCAATGTTTTTTAACAAAATTACAAAACTACCCTTTTCTCAACTAATGTCCCAAGTTTTCCCACACTTGAATGACACACACTCACTAGTCTAAGCTAATCAAAGATCCAAGTAAATGACATTTATTATTTTTCGCTTAAAGGCTTGTAATGTGCTGAAATTAAGAACAAAGGGGTTAATAGTAGGCTTAAAGTTGGCTAATAATGGAAGATAAAAGGTAAGGCTATTTCGGTAAGTGAGCTATTTGAAATAATGGCATCAATCATATAATTGCATGTATACACAAAATAATGCACATAAAGAATCAAACAAATCAAAGATTACAATCATAAAAAGAGAATGATCACACAAGAAGGAAAATAAGTGGTTGTAGGATGTAACCACATAATTAGGCTCAAACCTCACATGCTTGTGTTCCTAGCTCAAAACATGTTCCACAAGATATAATTCCAGCAAGTTCAATGAAAAATTTTTACTCAAATCAATTGGGATACCCTATAGATAAATTTCTTGAAAAATTTTATTATTTTGACTAAGCTTATTATATATATGCAAAAATAAGAAAATGCAACAAAAACTTCTAAAAGACCTAAAAATGAAATGCGAAAGTGTTGGGATTAGAAATTTGTTACCCAAAAACGTCGATTGGTCGGTGTAAGACCCGGTTAATTAACGGCTAATTAATCCATAAATGATAATTTATTCTAGAAAGCCAAAAATGTTATTTTTATGGCTTAGTATGATAGAGGAGATTGGGATGAGAATTTCGGTACCAATTTTATAGAAAACGGACCAAGATTGGACCGAACGGGCCAAACCGATCCAACCGGACCCAAAATGGGCCCTTGGCCTAACTAAACTAAACCAAAACCCTAGTTTTTAGCACTCTCTCTCCTCACAATACTCTCATTCACACTGAAATGGTGGAGAGGAAGGGAAGAACACTCTCTCAAGTTCTATCTCTCACTTGATCTTCAAACCACCATAACTTTTGATCTAGAGCTCCGATTGCCGCACCGTTTACGGCCACGCGTTCACCGCGGAGAGCTCTACAAAACCCATACAATCAATCTTGATGTAAGACACATTTTGCTCTTCGAAATTCCAGCCTTTGTTTTCGAGTTTTATGGGTGAAATGTTGAGATTTTGGGTTCTTTGATGTTATAGGACCCAACTTTCTTGAAGGAGAAGGTTAATCTTGTCTCCTTGGACCTTGGGTGTGGTAAAATTCTCAACCCTAGTGTAATTTGTTGTTCTATGATGTTTGGGTATTGAGATGTTGTGTATGGATATGATGATTGTGGCTTAGGTTGTGTATATGTGAATATTGGAGCTTGATTGGTGATTTTGGAAAGCTTGGAAAAGGGTTTTATGTGATAAAATCTGTTCTTGGAGGTGTTGATACCTTGAGAGCTTGTGGACAAGTGGTTTGGAAGTGCTCCGGTTAAGCGTGGGAAATCGGCTAAGGTATGGTTTCGGTTTCCCGTATCTAATATGTAATGTGGTAAGAAATACTTAGGCTAGAGGCCCTAAGATAGGCATTGAATTGTTGATGTTGTTGAATGGTTGAGATATATGATGTGATCATATATGTGATTATGAATATTGATGCCTTGATTGTGTGATATATGAGAAATGCATGTTGTGATATATGCTTAATGGATGATTAAGGTTGAATTGGTAGGTGGTACCATATTGATGGTGAGTATGATGTTGATTATGTATAATGATGGTTGATTGGAAAGGGTATTACTGGAATTTGGGATGAGAGAGGATGTATGACATGATATTGTGTTTGTCCTTTAACTATTTGATTGAGAAGTGTTAAAATGGTTGGATGGTGATTTTTGGAAATTTGGTAAAATGTCAATGTGTGAGTTGAGGATGGCTTGATGTTGATTTTGGTACATTTTGATTGATTTCAAAGAAAAGGGATGAAATTGGCATGTTTTGATTGATTTTGAAAAGAGTTGAAAGTGGCTTGTTTTGAAAATGGCACTTTAGGGTTTTGTATGAAAACACGGTTTTTGGGCATACTTTGACGGGACATAACTTGGACTACGGATCTCTGATTTGTGCTAAATCTGTTTAGAATTGAAATTGAATCCGGGATGTCCATACCGTTCGAAGAACGGGTGAAAAACAATTTAAAATGAGAAAGTTATGTCCGTCGGAAGATTGGCGGTCGAATTTGTGAATTCTGCAGCTTTTAACTTAGAAAATTTTTAGCAGAATGACCCCTGCGCGTAGGCGCACTTGGCGCATACGCGCCGTTCTTCGAGAAAGCACCATCTACGCGTGCGCATGGTGTGCGCGAGCGCGTCGATGCACTGCACCAAATGCCCATCCATTTTTCCGAGAGTTGTGCCAGAGTTGTGCCAGTTTTGTGCCTGGGGCGCAAGAGCACCCACGCGTACGCGTGGCTGACGCTTGCGCATTGTTTGGCTAATTTTCAATCCGCGCGTTCGCGCGTATGACGCTTGCGTGTCGATGAGTTTTAAGGCCATCCACGCGTGCGCGTGGAGTGCGCGTATGCGTGGCCCTGTTTTCATCCCAAAGTTGATTTTTGAGTTTTAAAAGCCAAATTTCATACTTCTAAGCCTCCGATCTCACTACTTATGTCTTGAATCATTATGATATGCCTAGCATGAGAAAAGGGCTAGCGAATGTGGTAACTTGTGAGTGAAACAAGGGGAAAAATGAATGATCATTGAGGATCAAAGATGATTATGTGAGATGCGGAGGATGGCGGTGGAAGTGCTTGTTGTGCCATGGGCCGAAGGGCCGTAATTGTTAATGAATTGGCTGGTTATGGATTTAACCATGAGCCAGATGGCTAGATTATTGCCGTGTTACGGCGGAGCCATGATTATGGCTAAGTATAAATGCATATATGCTGTTGAATGAATTGTGAATGTTTGCACTTCCACCATCGGAGATGAGGGTTTCCCTGGGAGGAAGCAGTGGCTAGCCACCACGTGCTCCAGGTTGAGACTCGAAGCTCTTTTGACCCTATGCCGTAAGTGTGGCCGGGCACTGTGAAAGGCCCGGATGAGCTCGCCCCCGTAAATATTCACCAGTGAGGGTGATGGATATGGATCATGATTATGATCAAGTTTATGATGAGTATAACTCGAGTTGGGGATGCGCGACAGAGGGACAGTCCAATGGGTAGCTACCAGGACTTGTCGGGTTGGCTCTATAACCGACAGATGATATCATCAGCCACTAGGGACAGGCATGCATCATAAGCATACTACATGAATTGTTTGAGATTGCCTATTTGACTGCATATTACTTGCTAATTGTCTAAATGCCTTATCTGTTCCTATTTGTAAATCTCTTGTCTAATATAACTGTGTTTGCTATATTATACTCCTGCTGGTGGTTGGGAGGTCTGAAGGAATCGGAAAGGGAAGTATTAGTTAGACTGAAGGATCTTTAGTCAGTTGCCACTTACGGTTTAGTTTGTTTATAAGCTTTGATATTATCTGGAGGAAGTTCTAGGATTGCCTTCAGGTTTCCTCTATTATTATGTATTATATATGTGGAAGCTGTTACCGTGCTGGGGGCCTCTAGTTCTCACCCATGCGAATTTTGTGGTTTTTAGATGCAGAACGCGAGGCTCCTCGTTAAGGCATGCTGGAGACTTCCGTATTAGCGAAGATCTTTGTTCTCGGGGCTCTGTCTTGGTTTATATATCTTGTTTAGATACTTTTATCTCCATTAAATAATACAAACTGTGATGACTCCTTCTAGAGGGGATTTTGGAGAATAGATTTCTGTATTTGTGTCCCTTTGGGTTTCCTTTGGGGTTTTCCTTATTTTATTATATGTATATATTGCTATGCTCGGACCGGTTATCTTCGCAGCTGGATTTTGAGCCTTGATATTCCCATTTTTATACTCTTTATATATTTATGATCTTGCGCTAGCTTATCCTTTGCTCATTACGTTATCGATCGAAGTGTTGCACGTTCGAGTTACGGTTTTTGTTTACCCCCTTTTCTACAAAGGCTCCTAGTTATAATCAATTATTCATACTACTATACGTACTAAATTTTTGTTTTAGAGGTCGTAATACCTTGCCATCTCTGAATTATGACTTAAGCATAAGACTCTGTATGGTAGGGTGTTACAGTCGGACGACCTCTCCACACTTAAAAGTTTACACCATCCTCGGTGCATTCAAAGATGAGCAAAGGGGTACGCGCGACTTCACAGGTTGCCACCTTCAGCTGGTAGACCAACCGATTGCTGCATGTTCTTTTTCCCGCTTCCGTTTTAGCTTATAATGACTCATCCTGAAAATAGAAGGCAGGATAGTAAGAAAAGTAAATATAAAAGTAAAGAAGCACATATTGTTGGAATGAGGTAAATCACTAGAATGAAGTGAGTGACCCAATGTGCGACATGGATAAAAGAAAGCATTTAAGCCAAAAATATATGGATGCATATGATCAAGAAACACAATGCATTAAGATAAATGCACAACATCCATCAAGAAATAGCCTAATCAAAGAAAAGAGTTCAAATCACATGGCGGCCAAATCATGCAATTCAAAAAGATTTAACATTCGTTAAAGGCAATTCTCATATACTTTGTGTTCACAAAGGTTAAGCATGAAGAATTCAAAACCAAGTAATAAATTGTAACCTCAACAAGAGAATCCAACAATGAATATCCAAAAATAATTATGCTAAAATAGCATTCAATTAGTAATAAGCAGCAATATACAGTAAACAAAATTAATAATCCAACACTTATCATGAAAAACAGAAAATTAAACAAAAATGAAACTAACTAAATACCTAACCAAAAGAAATGGTGTTAGATGGTGATTGGTAGTATTGGATGATGGGTAAGAGAAGGGAAAGAAAAGAGAAGAAGGGAGAAGAAGGAAAGAAATGGAAAGAAGATGAGAAAAGAAGAGTGGTGAAACAGGGCAATCCACCCGTACGCGTAGGGTGACCCGTGTGCGTGGTGAAGTGAAATGGGAGCGACGCGTACGCGTGGGTCACGCGTACGCGTGATGGGTTATTTAGAGAAGTGATTGGTGCACGAAATTGTGATCATCAATGGCACCAACAACTTGGTACGCACAATTGTAATCTCAACTCTTTGTCACAACTTCGCACAACTAACCACACTACAACAAATATGGCCTTTAGCAACGCTAAATTTTGTAACGCCTTAAAACCGTTCTCTTAGATAGGTTTAGGCAACGGCTTTTTATAGTGTTACTGTTGAATTCAATTTTTTATTATTTTATAGCAATAAATTAAAACTGTTCTCTTTGACTATTTTAAAGAACGGTTTTATAACCGTTACCATGATTTATATTTAAGCAACGGTTTTTTATTGTTGTTTAAATACTTGTACAAAAGAAACGCATAAAAACTGTTGCCAAAATGCTACACTTTAAAACCGTTCTATTAGTAACAAAATAAAACCGTTCTCTTTGACTATTTTAAAGAACGGTTTTACAACCATTACAACAATTGTTTATGAAATAACAATTTTCTAATATTATTTAAATAATTATACAAATTAAACAATACCAATAAAAATAATTTCAAATAATTATATAAATAAATTGTGATTTATTTTATTTTGAACTCCTTATTTTTATAAACTAATCTTTTAAGAGTAATTAAATTAATTTTATTAATATATGGAGTTAAGTTAATTAATAATCTTATATAATTTTTATAATTGGTTATTTCATGTAATTTCAAATTAAAATTCAGTAATGGAAGTGTTAGGTAATTTAATATAAGAAATTTGTATTATGAATAAATTACAATTTATTTTATTAAATTAAACTCTTAGAGATTAATTTGTTAAAAATGGTTATATTAATTTTTATAAATACTTAAATTTAAGACAATTAATAGTTAGTACAATTTTTATTATAATTAATTATTTTATACAAATTAAAATTAAAATTTTGGTAATAAAAAAGTAATAAAAAATTATATCGTATAATCTAAATAATTGATATTTCGGGTTAAAACTGTATTTTATAAAATATGATTAGTGTGTTCATTTTATAATTTAAATTAAAAAAAATTATTTAAAGTAAATGATATATTAGTAAATAAAATTTTATATGCTCCAAAAATAATTTTTACAATATTATATTCAAATCCTAAATTGTTATTTGATTTTAAATATTTTATAAAAATTATTATATTACTTGTATATATTTTCCCTTAATTCTAAAAATTCTTAATTTAAACCTAATATCCCAAATTTCTCCATTTGTGCCTTAAATCAAACACAACGCACACACACAGAAGGAAAGAAAAGAGAAACAGGGAAGCTCGAGGGGGAAATGGAGAAGAAGAGAAAGGAGAAGCGAGGGAGGGGATGGCACCAGGAAAGGTTTTGCGGTCGTCGTTGTCATCGTCGGGTGAAGTAGAGGGGTGACCGAGAGAGAGTCGGGTGTGAGGAATAGAACGACATGCGTGAGAGGGAGACAGAGGCTGCGATGGAGCTGTCCCGCCACCAACGCCTCGTCGCCGTCGTGCTTCAAGGTCACCGCTGCCGTCTGAGCCGCCGTCGGTTCTGCATCGCTGAGGGAAGCCCCAGATGGAGATGAGGGAGACGCGAGCCAAGGACCACGACGAGGAGTAGAAGAAGCCGTCACCTTCACTGGAGCCACGATCGCTGTCACCATTCTGCCTTCCCCTGAGCCGCCAATACCACCATATTCTTCCAATCCGCCACACTCACCACCAGCAAAGCTTCTATTGCCGTCACCGCAGAAAGGGGGTTGCTGTTGCTGTCATGGCCGACTTCCTTGCCGCTGTAACTTCATTCAATCCTCAACTGTTGGAACTCGCCGCTGGTACCAATCGAGGCTTCTGCTACTAATGATTCACTACGATACAAAACAGCGGTGGAGAAAGGGACAAAACTCCCCAGAGGAGGTTGCTGGAGCTGTTGGTCCGAACTGGGGCCTTTTCCCTGCTCCAGTGCCACTGCTACTGCTGGAAAGTGATCGGAAATGTTGCTGCTGTTGCCATGGATTAAGAAAGAGGGATTTGTCGCAATTAATTCCTTCTAGTTCGACACTCTGAGGTAGGGGATTTATTTTAAAGTTTAATAGTTTTAATTTTAGAATGCCTACAAAGTTAATTGGATAATTGCAAATGGTTAATAGTGGTTAAGAATCAATTAATTGATGTGAATGACTTGAAATGTGTTTGAGAAGGGTTAGCTATTGTGATAATTCTGAGTTATGATTGGCATTAGATGTGGTTGTGAAGGGTGATTACTATGAGTTATGATCGGAATTAGTTTTGATTTTGATTTGAGGCTGTGACTGTTACCGATTTTTCTGATTGTTTGGAATTGCAGAGAATCCTAATTATATTTGATTATGCTGAATTGGTTGTTATAAGTTGGTTTGCTTGATGGATTATATTGAAGTTTGATTACTGAATTGTTATCTTGAAATCTGAGTTTTAAAATAGTCTTTATGCTTGCCCTGCATAATGTGTGGTGGATTTTTGTTGTTGTTCTTGCCTTCACAGAAAATGGGATAGATAAGAGAATTGTTTGTGTGACTTATGGTGGCACCACCGCTCTATTGGAGCAGCGGTGCGTTCGCTATGTTGACAACTTTATTTCAGGTCATAGGGGAGCCACATCCACTGAGTATTTGTTCTTGCACTTGCTCTTGTTCTTGTTCTTGTCAATGAAACTTTTTCTTGGATATTTGTTTGGTGATCTCTTGGAGGGGAATGAATACTATGTTGCTGGTTATGTTGAGTGTAGGTCTTTTCTGAAGGCGCGATATGCTGTGCTTCATCCTCTTCTTGTACCATTAAAAAAGGGAAGGAAAAGAATATAAATAAAATGATACCAATAACTCTACTAGCAATGCTTCACATTAGAATTTGCACTAAAAATGTGATAAACTTAAATATAAGACTTGATCATGTAGGTCGTTAGTTGTATGAAACAATGATGTTAACTGCCTTGTAAGATTTTTTTCCCTCTTCTTCCTTTAGAAGATTCTTAATGTTTATCTTGATCGCTAAAGGCTGACAAAATTCCATCATATATATAATTTCATCATAAAATGCAATCTGTTACGTGGTGTATATAGTTTCTTCCTGTCTTGGTGTTTGCCAGCAATAATTTGTTTATTTGTTTATTTTTCATTTCCATGGGTTCATCAGATTGCTAGAGCCACTTGTTATTTTGTAGCTTAACTATAAGTGCTTAATAATTATATATATCTTGGCACAAATTGATCATTGATAAATATGTTTTTTATTTTGTAGATGCTGCAAATAATTTCAAAGCCAATGAAGGATATTGGCCCACGTGCAATGTTCTATCTTATCTGACTTTTATGTTCCTCAGAAGGAGATGGTATAAAATTGTAATGTTGGTTCTTCTTTCCATGAAAGTTTCATCCCTTGTTAACTTCAATTTTGGCTTGAATGATTTTGTAATATGTTAAGATACAAGAATATTAACCATGTCGATTTCAACATCTGTGCTAGAGTTAGTTATTATTTAGAGAATTAGCATACAGATAACACTGCATAACTTAATTAGTCCTGCTTAGATTGTGAAAACTGAAAAGTATAAGCAGAAAGACATTTATTATATTTTGAAAAATGATGATATAATGTGATTGTGGATCTTACGACAATTTTTATAAGTCAAATTTGATGAGAAATGTTCAATTATTTTTTCTATAGTAATTCGATTCAAATAGTTTAGATTATTTATTGACACTAAATTAAAAAAAGTTGGAACTAATTTTATTTATGAGAAAACTATTGTAAATAAAGAATTATATATTATAAAAAACCGTTGTCAGAAGTCACATAAGGCAATGGTGTTAAAACCGTTGTCAAAGACGATTACAAAATGGCCAAAAAATGACATTAACGGTAACGCTCTTAAACCGTTGTCTTAGACGACTACAAAATGGTAATGGTATTAAAACTGTTGCCAAAAAATGACACGAACAGTAACGCTTTAAAATCGTTGGCTTTGTGAATAATAAAGCTTCAACAGTTTAAAACCGTTGCCTATCTAGTTATGGTTTAAAATCGTTGCATCATGAAAGAAAATGGTTTAAAACCGTTGTTTATTGAGTAACGATTCAAAACCGTTGTTTAAAATTTTCTTTCAAAACCGTTGTCTATGTTAGTAACTAAGGCAACGGTTTTCTTGTTACCGTTGCCTTAGGTAAAAAACTGTTGCCTTTGAGCATTGGCAACGGCCGCATATACCACAGGTCAAAAACTGTTGCCAAATCGTTGCCTAAAGTTTTAGGAACGGTTTTTCAATCTACGGCAATGGTTTTTGACCGTTGTGAAAACCCTTATTTGTTGTAGTGCCAGCAAGTGCACTGGGTCGTCCAAGTAATAAACCTTACTTGAGTAATGGTCGATCCCACGGAGATTGTCGGCTAGAAGCAAGCTATGGTCATCTTGTAAATCTCAGTCAGACGGATTCAAATGGTTATGAAGAATTGATAATTAAAAGATGAATAAAACATAAAATAGGATAGAGATACGTATGTAATTCATTGGTGAGAATTTCAGATAAGCGTATGAAGATGCTTTGTTCCTTTTGAACCTCTGCTTTCCTATTGCCTTCTTCCAATCATTCATACTCCTTTCCATGGCAAGCTCTATGTTGGGTTTCACCGTTGTCAATGGCTACCTCCCGTCCTCTTAGTGAAAATGGTCCAAATGCACTGTCACCGCATGGCTAATCATCTGTCGGTTCTCGATCATGTTGGAATAGGATCCATTGATCCTTTTGCGTCTGTCACTACGCCCAACACTCGCAAGTTTGAAGCTCGTCACAGTCATCCCTTCCCAGATCCAACTCAGAATACCACAGACAAGGTTTAGACTTTCCGGATCTCAAGAATGGCCGCCAATAATTCTAGCCTATACCACGAAGGTTTTAATCTTAGATTAGAAATCCAAGAGATACACATTCAAGCTTGTTTGCATGTAGAACAGAAGTGGTTGTCAGGCACACGTTCATAGGTGAGAATAGTGATGAGTGTCACGGATCATCACATTCATCAAGTTGAAGAATGAGTGTATATCTTAGAGAATAAGTAGGCGTTAATTGAATAGAAAATAGTAGTACTTTGCATTAATTCATGAAGAACAGCAGAGCTCCACACCTTAATCTATGGTGTGTAGAAACTCCACCATTGAGAATACATAAGAACAAGGTCTAGGCATGGCCGAATGGCCAGCCTCCCAAAGAGGGTTCAATCATCAAAACATGATTAAAAGATAGATTGAAAGATGTAAAATACAATAGTAAAAGGTCCTATTTATAGAGAACTAGTAGCCTAGGGTTATAGAAATAAGTAATTAATGCAGAAATCTTCTTCTGGGCCCACTTGGTGTGTGCATGGGCTGAGCATGAAGCTTTCACATGTAGAGACTTTTCTTGGAGTTAAACGCCAGCTTTTGTGCCAGTTTGGGCGTTTAACTCCAGCTTTTATGCCAGTTCTGGCGTTTTGACGCCATAATTTTTATGCTGACTTGGAACGCCGGTTTGGGCCATTAAATCTCGGGCAAAGTATGGACTATTAAATCTACTTTCTAAGGCAATTGAGAGCGCGCTAATTGGGCTTCTGTAGCTCCAGAAAATCCACTTAGAGTGCAGGGAGGTCAGAATCTGACAACATCTGCAGTCCTTTTTCAGCCTCTAAATCAGGTTTTTGCTCAGGTCCCTCAATTTCAGCCAGAAAATACCTGAAATCACATAAAAACACACAAACTTATAGTAAAGTCCATAAATGTGATTTTTAATTAAAAACTAATAAAAACATAATAAAAACTAACTCAAATATACTAAAAACTACCTAAAAATAGTGCCAAAAAGCGTATAAATTATCCGCTCATCACAACACCAAACTTTAATTGTTGCTTGTCCCCAAGCAACGGAAAATCAAATAGCATAAAAAGAAGAGAATATACTATAAATTTCAAAATATCAATGAAACTTAGCTCCAATTAGATGAGCGGGACTAGTAGCTTTTTGCCTCTAAACAATTTTGGCATCTCACTTTATCCTTTGAAGTTTAGAATGATTGGCATCTATAGGAACTCAGAATTTAGATAGTGTTATTGATTCTCCTAGTTCAGTATTGTTGATTCTTGAACACAGTTACTTTATGAGTCTTGGCCGTGACCCTAAGCATCTTGTTTTCCAGTATTACCACCGGATACATAAATGCCACAAACACATAACTGGATGAACCTTTTCAGATTGTGACTCAGCTTTGCTAAAGTCCCCAATTAGAGGTGTCCAGAGCTCTTAAGCACACTCTTTTTGCTTTGGACCATGACTTTAACCGCTCAGTCTCAAGCTCTTCACTTGACACCTTCACGCCACAAGCACATGGTTAGGGACAGCTTGGTTTAGCCACTTAGGCCAGGATTTTATTCCTGTGGGCCCTCATATCCACTGATGCTCAAAGTCTTGGATCCTTTTTATTTTACCCTTGCCTTTTAATTTAAAGGGCTATTGGCTTTTTTCTGCTTGCTTTTTTTTCTTTTTCTTTCTTTCTTTATTTTTTTTTTGCCATTTTTTTTTGCAAGCTTTTCACTGCTTTTTCTTGCATCAAGAATCAATTTTATGATTTTTCAGATTATCAATAACATTTCTCCTTTTTCATTATTCTTTCAAGAGCCAACAATTTTAACATTCATAAACAACAAATTCAAAAAATATGCACTGTTCAAGCATTCATTCAGAAAACAAAAAGTATTGTCACCACATCAAAATAATTAAACTAGTTTCAAGGATGAATTCGAAATCATGTACTTCTTGTTCTTTTGTGATTAAAACATTTTTCTTTTAAGAAAGGTGATGGATTCATAGGACATTCATAGCTTTAAGACATAGACACTAAGACACTAATGATCATGTAATAAAGACACAAACATAGATAAACATAAAGCATAATTTTCGAAAAACAGAAAAATAAGAGTAAGGAGATTAAAGAATGGGTCCACCTTAGTGATGGCGGCTTGTTCTTCCTCTTGAAGATCTTATGGAGTGCTTAAGCTCCTCAATGTCTCTTCCTTGCCTTTGTTGCTCCTCCCTCATGACCCTTTAGTCTTCTCTAATTTCATGGAGGAGGATGGAATGCTCTTGGTGCTCCACCCTTAGTTGTCCTATATTGGAACTTAATTCTCTTAGGGAGGTGTTGATTTGCTCCCAATAGTTTTGTGGAGAAAAATGCATCCCTTGAGGCATCTTAGGGATTTCAAGATGAGGAATTTCCTCATTCTCTTGTTGGGGTCCATGAGTGGGCTCTCTTGTTTGCTCCATCCTTTTCTTAGTGATGGGCTTGTCCTCTTCAATGAGGAGTCATGGCCACAACTTCATAGAAGTGGTCTTGATGGTCCTTTGAGATGAATCTCTCCATCTCCCATAATTCGAAGGTGGAAGCAATTGCCTTTCCTTTCCTCTTTCTAGAGGTTTCTCCGGCCTTAGGTGCCATAAATGGTTATGGAAAAACAAAAAAGCTGAGCTTTTTCACACCAAACTTAAAAGGTTTGCTCGTCCTCGAGCAAAAGAATAAAGAAAGGAGGAGAAGAAGAAGAGATGGAGGAGATGGAGGTGTGTGAATTGTTTGGCCAAGGGGGGTTTTAGGTGGTTATAATGTGGAAAAGGAAGGAGTGATGGTTTGAATTTGAGTGGGTGGGTGTAAGTGGGTTATATGATGGTTTTGAAGGAGTAATGGAGGTGATTGGTGGAGGTTATTTGGGGAAAAGTATTATGAAAAGGTGTGAAGAAGTGAGAGAGAGTGAGTTGAGGTTAGTGGAGATCCTGTGGGGTCCACAGATCTTGAGGTGTCAAGGATTTCTCATCCCTGCACCAATTAGGCATACAAAACGCCCTTAGAGTGCAATTCTGGCGTTAAATGCCCAGAATAGTGCCAGACTGGGCGTTTAACGCCCATTCAGCTATCCTTACTGGCGTTTGAACGCCTGTAAGCTTCTCCTCCAGGGTGTGCTATTTTTAATACTGTTTTTCATTCTATTTTTACTTTTTCAGTTGTTTTTGTGAGTTCACATGATCATCAACCTATAGAAAACATAAAATGACAATGGAGAATAAATAGATATAATTAAATAAAATTGGGTTGCCTCCCAACAAGCGCTTCTTTAATGTCAATAGCTTGACAGTGAGCTCTCATGGAGCCTTACAGATACTCAGAGCATGGTGATGGCCTCCCAACACCAAACTTAGAGTTTGAATGTGGGGGCTCTGTTTGACTCTGCATTGAGGGAAGCTTTTCAAGCTTCCTCTCCATGGTTACAGAGGGAAATCCTTGAGCCTTAAACACAAGGGAGTCCTCATTCACTTGAAGGACCAATTCTCCTCTGTCAACATCAATCACAGCTTTTGCTGTGGCTAGGAAGGGTCTGCCAAGGATGATGGATTCATCCATACACTTCCCAGTGTCTAGGATTATGAAATCAACAGGGATGTAGTGGTCTTCAACCTTTACCAAGACATCCTCTACAAGTCCATAAGCCTATTTTCTTGAATTGTCTGCCATTTCTAGTGAGATTCTTGCAGCTTGTACCTCAAGGATCCCTAGCTTCTCCATTACAGAGAGAGGCATGAGGTTTATGCTTGACCCTAGGTCACAGAGAACCTTCTCAAAGGTCATGGTGCCTATGGTACAAGGTATTGAGAACTTTCCAGGATCCTGTCTCTTCTGAGGTAATCTTTGCCTAGTCAAGTCATCCAGTTCTTTGGTGAGCAAGGGGGTTCATCCTCCCAAGTCTCATTACCAAATAACTTGGCATTTAACTTCATAATTGTTCCAATGTACTTAGCAACTTGCTCTTCAGTAACCTCTTCATCCTCTTCAGAGGAAGAATACTCATCAGAGCTCATGAATGGCAGAAGTAAATTCAATGGAATCTCTATGGTCTCTGTATGAGCCTCAGATTCCCATGGTTCCTCATTAGGGAACTCCTTGGAGGCCAGTGGACGTCCATTGAGGTCTTCCTCAGTAGAAATCACTGCCTCTTCCTCCTCTCCATGTTCGGCCGAGTGGGTAATGTTGATGGCCTTGCACTCTCTTTTTGGATTCTCTTCTGTATTGCTTGGGAGAGTACTAGGAGGGAGTTCAGTAATTTTCTTACTCAGCTGACCCACTTGTGCCTCCAAATTTCTAATAGAGGATCTTGTTTCAGTCATGAAACTTTGAGTGGTTTTAATTAGATCAGAGACTATGGTTGCTAAGTCAGAATGGCTCTGCTTAGAATTCTCTGTCTATTGCCGAGAAGATGATGGAAAAGGCTTGCTATTGCTAAACCTATTTCTTCCATCATTACTATTGTTGAAGCCTTGTTGAGGCCTCTGTTGGTCCTTCCATGAGAGATTTGGGTGATTTCTCCATGAAGGATTATAGGTGTTTCCATAGGGTTCTCCCATGTAATTCACTTCTTCCATTGCTGGGTTCTCAGGATTATAAGCTTCTTCTTCAGATGAAGCTTCTTTGGTACTACATGTTGCTGCTTGCATTCCAGATAGACTCTGAGAAATCATATTGACTTGCTGAGTCAATATTTTGTTTTGAACCAATATGGCATTCAGAGTGTCAATCTCAAGAACTCCTTTCTTCTGATTCGTCCCATTATTCACAGGATTCCTTTCAGAAGTGTACATGAATTGGTTATTTGCAACCATTTCAATGAGTTCCTGAGCTTCTGCAGGCATCTTCTTCAGATGAAGAGATCCTCCAGTAGAGCTGTCCAATGACATCTTGGACAGTTCAGACAGACCATCATCGAAGATACCTATAATGCTTCACTCTGAAAGCATGTCAGAAGGACACCTTCTGATCAATTGCTTGTATCTTTCCCAAGCTTCATAGAGTGATTCACCTTCCTTCTATCTGAAGGTTTGCACTTCCACTCGAAGCTTACTCAATTTTTGAGGTGGAAAGAACTTTGCCAAGAAGGCATTGACTAGCTTTTCCCAAGAGTTCAAGCTTTCCTTAGGTTGTGAATCCAACCATATCCTAGCTCTGTCTCTTACAGAAAAAGGGAAGAGCATAAGTCTGTAGACCTCAGGGTCAACCCCATTGGTCTTAACAGTATCACAGATTTGCAAGAATTCAGCTAAGAACTGATGAGGATCTTCTAATGGAAGTCCATGAAACTTGCAATTATGTTGTATTAGAGAAACTAATTGAGGCTTAAGCTCAAAGTTGTTTGCTCCAATGGCAGGGATAGAGATGCTTCTCCCATAGAAGTCGGGAGTAGGTGCAGTAAAGTCACCAAGCACCTTCCTTGCATTGTTGGCATTGTTGTTGTTTTCGGCTGCCATGGCTTCTTCTTGTTTGAAAAGCTCTGTTAGGTCCTCTTCAGGATCAGCCTCAACAAGAATGTCTTTGTCCTTACCCTTGCTCATATGAAAGAGAGAGAAGAAGAAAGTATGGAATCCTCTATGTTACAGTATAGAGATTCCTTGAGATGTCAGAGGAAAAGAAGAATAGAAGGAGGAGGTAGAGAGGAGAGAATTTGAACTTATAGAGAGAGGGAGTCCGAATTGCACATTGAGGAAGAGTGTTAGTCCCTTAAATAGAAAAATGTGAGAATGGGAGAAGAATTTCTGAAAACAAATTAAAAAGATTTTGAAATAATTAAAAGAAATTTTGAAAAATTAATTGATGATTTTCGAAAATTAATGTTGAGAAAGTAGTTAAGTGATTTTGAAAAAGATTTTGAAATTAGAAATCAAAAAGATATGATTGAAAATTATTTTGAAAAAGATGTGATGGAGAAGATATGATTGAAAATCAAATGAAAAAAGAAAGTTTTAAAATTAAAGTTGATTACTTGACTAACAAGAAATTAGAAGATATGATTCTAGAATTTAAAATTTGATCCTTTCTTAATAGGCAAGTAACAACTTGAAAATTTTGAATTAAATCATTAATTGTAGCAAGGATTTTCAAAAATAGTAAAAAATATAAGATGGAAAGAAATTGATTTTGAAAAGATATGATTGAAAAGATATGATTTAAAAAAGATTTGCTTTTGAAAAATTATGAAGATTTGCAAAAGATTCGAATTAAAAACAAAATCTTACCTCTTGTGCCATCCTGGCGTTAAACGCCCAAAATGGTATCCATTCTGGCGTTTAACGCCCAAAATATTACCCTTTTGGGCGTTTAACGCCCAACCAGGTACCCTGGCTGGTGTTTAAACGCCAGTTTTTCTTCTTCACTGGGCGCTTTGAACGCCCAGCTTTTTCTGTTTAATTCCTCTGCTGCATGTTCTGAATCTTCAATTCTCTGTATTATTGACTTGAGAAGACATAATTTTGAAAATTTTTTTTTTTGAGTTTTTTAATGATGAGAAACAACAGAATGAAACTAATCATGGAAAACTAAGATCAAATAAACAAAGCATGCAAGACACCAAACTTAGAAATTTTCATATTAGAAACACCGACAGATTGAGAATGCATATGAGAAACAACTAAACACACAAAATAAGAGAATTTAAAGATCAAAGCAAGGAAATCATCAAGAACATCTTGAAGATTAATGAAGAACATAATGCATGTAATTTTTGAAAATTAGAAGAATACAATTGACACCAAACTTAAAATTAGACACTAGACTCAAACAAGAAACATAAAATATTTTTATTTTAAGATTTAAAAAAAAAAATTTTGTGATTTTTCGAAAGTTATTTGGAAAAGAAAATAAAGGGATTCAAAATTTTTAATAAGAATTCTAGGAATCATGCAATATTAGTCTAAAACTCCGGTCCAAGAATTAGACATGGCTTACTAGCCTGCCAAGCTTTCAGTGAAAGCTTCGGTCCAAAACACTAGACATGGCCAATGGCCAGCCAAGCTTTAGCAGACCATTACCTTCAATAGAAAAGTTGATAGAAATCAATAAGCTCTTGTGATGATAAGTTGAAACCTCGGTCCAAAAGTTTAGACATGGTTTCACAACCAGTTAGACTTCAATAAATCATCATGAAACTCTAGAATTCATTCTTAAAAACTCTGAAGAACAGAATAGAAATTTTTTTTTGTATTTTTGAAAAAAATTTTCGAAAATAAAAAGTAAAAAGCTTAAACATAAAATAAAATTACCTAATCTAAGCAACAAGATGAACCGTCAGTTGTCCAAACTCGAACAATCCCCGACAACGGCGCCAAAAACTTGGTGCACGAAATTGTGATCATCAATGGCGCCAACAACTTGGTACCCACAATTGTAATCTCAACTCTTTGTCACAACTTCGCACAACTAACCAGCAAGTGCACTGGGTCGTCCAAGTAATAAACCTTACTTGAGTAATAGTCGATCCCACGGAGATTGTCGGCTAGAAGCAAGCTATGGTCATCTTGTAAATCTCAGTCAAACGGATTCAAATGGTTATGAAGAATTGATAATTAAAAGATGAATAAAACATAAAATAGGATAGAGATACTTATGTAATTCATTGGTGAGAATTTTAGATAAGCGTATGAAGATGCTTTGTTCCTTTTGAACCTCTGCTTTCCTATTGCCTTCTTCCAATCATTCATACTCCTTTCCATGGCAAGCTCTACATTAGGTTTCACCGTTGTCAATGGCTACCTCCCGTCCTCCTAGTGAAAATGGTCCAAATGCGCTGTCATCGCACGGCTAATCATCTATCGGTTCTCGATCATGTTGGAATAGGATCCATTGATCCTTTTGCGTCTGTCACTACGCCCAACACTCGCGAGTTTGAAGCTCGTCACAGTCATCCCTTCCCAGATCCTACTCAGAATACCACAGACAAGGTTTAGACTTTCCAGATCTCAGGAATGGCCGCCAATAATTCTAGCCTATACCACGAAGGTTTAGACTTTCCAGATCTCAGGAATGGCCGCCAATAATTCCCAAGAGATACACATTCAAGCTTGTTTACATGTAGAACGGAAGTGGTTGTCAGGCACGCGTTCATAGGTGAGAATAGTGATGAGTGTCACGGATCATCACATTCATCAAGTTGAAGAACGAGTGTATATCTTAGAGAAGAAGTAGGCATGAATTGAATAGAAAACAGTAGTACTTTGCATTAATTCATGAAGAACAGCAGAGCTCCACACCTTAATCTATGGTGTGTAGAAACTCTACCGTTGAGAATACATAAGAACAAGGTCTAGGCATGACCGAATGGCCAGCCTCCCAAAGAGGGTTCAATCATCAAAACATGATTAAAAGATAGATTGAAAGATGTAAAATACAATAGTAAAAGGTCCTATTTATAGAGAACTAGTAGCCTAGGGTTACAGAAATAAGTAATTAATGCAGAAATCTTCTTCCGGGCCCACTTGGTATGTGCTTGGGCTAAGCATTGAAGCTTTCACATGTAGAGACTTTTTTTGGAGTTAAACGCCAGCTTTTGTGCCAGTTTGGGCGTTTAACTCCAGATTTTATGCCAGTTCTGGCGTTTTGACGCCAGAATTTTTATGCTGCTTGGAACACCGGTTTGGGCCATCAAATCTCGGGAAAAGTATGGACTATTATATATTTCTGGAAAGCCCAGAATGTCTACTTTCCAAAGTAATTGAGAGCGCGCCAATTGGGCTTCTGTAGCTCCAGAAAATTCACTTTGAGTGCAGGGAGGTTAGAATCCAACAGCATTTGCAATGCTTTTTCAGCCTCTGAATCAGATTTTTGCTTAGGTCCCTCAATTTCAGCCAGAAAATACCTGAAATCACAGAAAAACACACAAACTCATAGTAAAGTCCAGAAATGTGATTTTTAATTAAAAACTAATAAAAACATAATAAAAACTAACTAAAATATACTAAAAACTACCTAAAAACAGTGCCAAAAAGCGTATAAATTATCTGCTCATCAGCGATGTGTATGTGTGAGATGACGCGTACGCGTGGGTTGGCTTTGTGCTAGAGGCACAAAACGCGCACAAAGTAGGCATAACTCTCTAGATTTTGTATGGAGGGGAAAATTTTGGATCCACGCGTACGCGTGCGCGTGGAAGGTCGAAAAACTTGGGGTCACGCGTACCTGTGGGGACGCATACGCGTGGGTTGGTGCTCTGTTTTTCAAATTTTGTTCAAGTTCTTGCACCAAACCAAGCATTCCAAACCTCCAAACAGCTACCAAAACACCATAAAACCTTATTTAACATACTAGACTACCAAATAAACTCAACAAACCAATCAAAACATAAAATTAACTAATTTTACCAATATTTACAAAAGAGAAAGATGAAAAGATGTTACCATGGTGGGGTGTCTCCCACCTAGCACTTTTATTTATTTTCCGTAAGTTGGACTTATGGGGAGCTCCTTATCAAGGTGGCTTGTGCTTGAATCCATCCTTGAACATCCAACAATGCTTGAGTCTCCAATAAGCTCCATTCTTTAAAATTAATGCCACCAAGCTTTGATGGAGTTCCGCACAAGCTAAGGGCTCCCAAAATTGATCCTCATTGTGCGGTCTGAGATTCCACACTTTGTTTTGACACCTGTCTTTAAATTGATCATCATTAGTCCATCCGAGTGGTAAGCAAGATGAATTCCCAATAAAGTGCCAAATTCCCCTTTTAGACCCACCTAATTGAGCATTAGTCCAACCTTTGTATCTCATCTTTGATGTGTCAACCAAAATGAGCCTTGATTTGCAACGCCAACCACAAAACATCCTTCTCTTATGCTTTATTCCACAAAGTTCTCTAAGTTGACCATCCGTTTCAAGCAAACCATACTCAAGTGGGACAATAAAGCTTATAGAGATGACTTTTACCCACTTAAATGTAGGAGTAAATGACAATCTAGGCAAAAAAGCTTCCAAGAATCTTGACAAAGCGTATTCAACTCCCGTCCTTCTTTTTCTAAGGACCTCCACCTCTTCACAAGATTTCACAATTTCAACCCTTTGTTCATCAATTTCATCTAACTCTTCTCCATCACTCAAATCATAAATGGGAGGGTGAGAGAAATATACCCCCACAATACTTTCAAATTCATCGGGAGAAGGTTCTTCAAGTTTAAAGGATTCACCCCCAAGAAGGTTTGATGCATGATCTTCATCACCAAGGGAACTCAATTCTTGCTTCATTCCTTCCAAGTCTTCATTCAAAAATTGTTTTGGAGGTTCTGCACTCTCCTCCTCAACATCAAATTCAATCTTCTTGAAGAAATTTTCTATGATTCTAGATTCCCATGGAGGTTCCGCATCTCCTAAGTCTTCAACCACTTCTTCCTCTTCTTTAACAATCATAGGTTCCTCCAATTGTTCTAATACAAAGCAACATTCCTCATTTTCCACCAGAGTTCCCAATCTATCCTTCATGTATGCTCTTCAATTGATTCTCCACATGCGGCCATGGGAGTTCCTTGAGTGTTCAAATATTGGGAGGCTAATCGATTTGCTACCTCATCTAAGGCGGCCGTGAACTCTAGTACCTCCCATTTTATCTATTCTTTCCCTTGAATAATAACGCTAAGGGGTTCATCTATTAGAGATTGGTGTGGATAAGAGGGTTCATTATCTTGGAGAAAGGGTTCATAATAGGAAGGTGGTTCTTCTTGGTAAGGGTATGGAGGTGGTATGTATGGAATTTGTGGTCCTTGGAAGTATTGATATTAGAATTGTGGTGGCTCTATGGATTTTCTTACATAATGGTCACAAGGATGAGGTAAGGGTGATTGGTTATATGATAGATGAGGGTCATAGGAAGGTGTTTAGTAAAAAGGGGCTTGTGAGTATGGTTGAGGACTATGTTGACGATGAGGCTTGTAGGCATGTGGTGGTGGTTATTGAAAATCACAATGAGGGTCACCGCATCTATTTGATTGATATGCATTAGGCATTGGATTATACCTACAAGAAACCGGAGGAGGTTGTTGCCAAGAAGGTTGTCCATAAGCTTGAGGCTCCTCCCACCTTTGATTGTTCTATTCTTAATGCATATCCTCTTTGAAATGCCCATTTCCTACAACATAATTGCAACCAAACTCATTGCTAAGAGGATGATAATTCATGGTAGCAAGGGAAAATAAATACAAAAACTAGTAACAAAAACTAACAAAGAAGCTAAAGGCAAACATATTCACAATATTCACATATATACAATAACCAATAACAAGGCACACATTTGCAACTCCCCGGCAACGACGCCATTTTGATGCACGAAAATTGTCTATCGGTAAAGAATTTCACAAACGAAATCTCGTTGCAAGTATAGTTCTAAACCAACAAACAATTTCTCAATCAAAAATTTGTTTTTCACAAGTACAAACCCAATAAAAATAAAAATCGAAGTATTCAAACCTCGGGTCGTCTCTCAAGGAATTACATGGAAGTGTTCTTGTTATTGGTTATGGGACAAGTATTTTTGGGGTTTTGAATAAGGGATATGAAAGATAAATTGCAAGAAAGTAAATGAAACTCAAATGATAAAAAGGTCTTGGAAAGGGTTGATGGTTAAGGATTGATAAACCTCTATTTCATGGTTTATCTTGTGCTCATTTGAGTGGTTTTTATCAACACTTTACCTACTTATTCATACTATTTGCATGGTTTTACATTTGCCTTCCTAATTATGTGCTTTGATTGAAAACATGCTTCTTTGATCTTATATTTGCTTATTATTAATCCTCTCTTATCACCATTAGATGCCTTGATATGTGTGTTAAGTGTTTTCAGATATTATAGGGCAGGAATGACTTGGAGGATGGAAAGGAAGCATGTAAAAGTGGAAGGAATACAAGAAGATGAAGAAGTTGCTAAGCTGTCCAGCCTGACCTCTTTGCACTCAAACGGCTATAACTTTAGCTGCATAGGTCCAAACGACGCGGTTCCAATTGCGTTGGAAAGCTAACGTCCGGGGCTTCGATTTGATATATAATATACTATAGTTCCTCTGACGCTAGGCGACGCGACCGCGTGATCCATGCGGCCGCGTCGCAGTGACGGAAATCAGCGTGTTTGAATTCTTCTCCAGCGATTTCCAGGCTGTTTTCGACCCAGTTCGCGGCCCAGAAAACACAGATTAGAGGCTATAAAGTGAGAGAATGCATCCATTCATGAGGGGACTCTCATAATTCACAATTTTTAGGAGTAGATGTAGTTTTTAGAGAGAGAGGTTCTCTCCTCTCTCTTAGGATTAGGATTTAGGACTTTTCTTAGTTTTAGGAGTGACTCTCAATCCCAGGTTCAATGTTCTTTTTATTTATTTCTCCAATTTAATTTGTATGTCAGATTTAAGTTCTTTTGTGAATGCAATTCGAGGTATTTTCAGACTTAATTTTGCGTTGCTTTATTTATATGAATGCTTTTAATTTAATTTAGATATTTTTCCTTTTGGTCTTGGTTAAGGAATCAGTAACTCAGGAATTATCCAACTCAATAGCATAATTGATAACTGTTATCCTTGCTAATTGAATTGATCTTCAATAATCCCAATCTTTTCTTAGGAATTAACTAGGATTCAAAGATCTAACTAATTAGTCACTTGACCGTCCCTTGTTATAGCAAAGGTTAACTAAGTGGAATTAAGATTCAGTTTTCATCATCATTGATAAGGATAACTAGACTGGACTTTCAATTTCTTATACCTTGCCAAAAATTTATTTTATAGTTATTTATTTATTTTATTTGTCATTTGAATATACCTGTGCCCATTGCCCAAACTCAACATTCCCCAGTTTACAAACTCATAACCAATAATAAGAACATACCTCCCTGCAATTCCTTGAGAAGACGACCGGAGGTTTAAATACTCGGTTATCAATTTTAAAAGGGGTTTGTTACTTATGACAATCAAAACGTTTGTATGAAAGGACTTTTGAAGGTTTAGAAACTATACTTGCAACGAGGATTTATCCGCAATTTCTAGACCACGCAAAAGTTCTCTCATCAAAATGGCGCCGTTGTTGGGGAATTGCAAACGTGTGCCTTATTATTGGTTATTGTAAATATTTTTTGCTTTTTGTTTGTTTATTTGTTTTTATTTTTGTTTTTATTTTTTCTTTTTCATAAATTAAGAGGTTATTGGTTTTTATTTAGTTATTAAAAAAAAAAATTTTTCAAAAATTTGTTTTTAATGTTCATCTTGATCTTCAAGTTGTTCTTCGCGTTCATCTTGACCTTCAAGCTGTTCTTAGTTGTTTTTTTCGTTTTGATCTAAAAATTTGAAATTTGGTGTCATTTTATTGTTTTTCTCTCTCCTCATTAAATTCAAAAATATTTTTAATTAATTTTTTTTCGAAAAAAAAAATTTTCAGATTTTTATTTTTAAAATTTCTATCTTATCTTATCTTATTTCAAAAATCAAATTTCAAATATTCAAATTTTAAAAATTTAAAATTCAAATTTCAAAATTCAAAATTCAAAATTTCAAATTTCAAATTTTAAAATTTAATTTTCAAATTCAAAATTTAAATAACCTTTTAATTTAAATTTGTTTTTATTTTTATTTTTAATTTTTATTTTACTACTATGAACTCTCACCCCTTTGGCTATGAGTCTGGTTACAATTATGTTGCAGGAAGAAGAAATTACAATGAGAACAGGCATCAAGATTGGAACAATCAAAGATGGGAGGAGCCACAAGGATTTGATCAACCCTCATGGCAACAACCACCTCCAGTGGACTATCAACAACCACCACCATATGCCTATGAACCCTTTCCTCAACATGACTTTGGACCACCATACTCACAAGCCCCTTTCCACCATTCACCTCCATATGACCCTAACCCACATCCACCATACCAACCACCTTATGAACCAAATGAACTATACATAGATTCACCCCAAACCTCCATGGAGAAAGCACTTGCCAATCTAAACTCTACTATACAAGCTCTCGTCGCCCAAATCAGACCACCAAATACCTTCAACAATCAACCCTCAAGCTCTAGTGCACTTCCTTTTCAACCACAGAATGATCTCTCCATCCCATCACCACCATCCATGGAAGAGCACCCACATCCATCAATCCAAGAGCAACATGATCCCAATGATGCTATTGACATGGAACAAGAGAGAAGGGATCATCTTCGCGAATCCATACTTCATAAGGAGCTAGAGGAGGCCCTAAAGGTGAATGTAGTAAATACCCTTGAAGATGAAAGAACAATTGAAAGGAGTTGTCATGGAAAGCAAATCATCAAGGATGAGTACGATTTTATATTAAAACTACTGGACAAAGCAGTAATTATTAAAGAGGAAAAAGTGGTTGAAGACTTGCGAGATGCTGAACCTCCATGGGAAAGTCAAGACATAGAGCCTCCTTCCAAGACGGTTGCATTTGATGTTGAGGAGGGTGTACAACCTCCAAGGCATACCCTGGTTGAAGACTTGGAAGAGGTTGAAATTGAAGAAGCTTACAAGGAGGTGGAAGTTGTCAGAGAAGAGCACAAGGGAGTGGAGCTTGCAATTTCATTAGAAATACCTCCCCCTAAGTTACCATCATCCTTCACAACATTCAAGTGGGTAAAATTCATATCCCTTAGCTTTCTAATTCCACTTGAATATGGGCTACTGGAGACGGATGGTCAACTTAGAGCTCTTTGTGGCATAGAGAGTAAGAGGAAGATGGTTAGTGGTTGGAGTTGTCCAACAAGGTTCAACATGGTTGCATACTCAAAGTTTAAATGCAAGGGTTGGTGTAAAGCTCAACTGAATGGGTCTAGGACGCTGTTTGGTAGCTGCAGTGAGAATTCAAATTACTTATCACCCAGTTGGAAAAATACAGATCCCGACATGGATGGGTGTAAAAGCAAGATTTGGGATCCTGGAATCTGCTCTGACACTTGTTACCCCGGGAGCCTAAGAATCTGTTTGAAGCTTCTTAAGGGCTTTACATGCTTAGTTTGGGACCCCGGAGGTTACTGGAGCTACAAACATTGATGGGGATTCCTGGATGAATACAAGCATAAGCCACCATAACAGAGAGCTCACCAAATGTCCAACTTAAGGACTCTAACTAAAAGTGCTAGGTGGGAGACAACCCACCATGGTATGATTGTCCCTTTTTCATTTTTAGTTAGTTTTATTTGTTTTTGAGTTTATTTTATTTTATTTCATTGAACCTGGAATTACTCATAACATCCATATCATTTTGCACTCTGCATAATGCATCAAAAAAAAATGCCACGCAACGCGACCACATCAGCGACACGTCCGCGTCGTAAGGAGAAGAGAGAAAATAAAAACGAACAGAGAGTCACGCTGGAGCATGGCTGGAGGCGTGCCACTGGCACAAATCGACCCACGCGACCGCGTCACCCACGCGGCCGCATGCCATGTAAATCGACGTCACAAGGGTGTATGGCCGAAAGTTGAGCTGGAATTCGGCTGGATCCGTGCTAGCAGCACAAGCCCTACCACGCGAACACATGCCCCACGCGGCCGCGTCATTTTCAGAAAATGGCCATTCACGCGATCGCGTCAACCACGCGACCGCGTCACCTAGAATTTTGGCAAAAAAAAAAGTTTCGAACAGAGAGTTGTGCGACCGCGAGGCTGCACTCGCGCCAATCGCACAAAACAGGCCACGCAATTGCGTGACCCACGCGTCCGCGTCACCTGACCTTGTCACGCACCACGCGACCGCGTCACTCACGCGTCCGCGTCACAAGCGGCGCACAGAATATCTAGATCAGCCAATTTTCTTATCTTTTCCTCTCTAATCCTTATTTTTCTTATCTTTTCTTATTTCTTTCTTGTTCCTTTCTTATCTTCTTTCCCTTCTCATTCTTCTTATTTTTCTTTTTATTTTATTTATTTGCATACTTTCATTCATTGCATATTTTTATTTTATCATTGGTTTTCAAATGTTCTTATTCAACTGTTATTTCTTTTCTGGTATTATCTTGGTGCTTATGACTTGTTTTATTCTGGTTAGGTAATATTATTTAAATCAATGCCAATCTTTTATACCTGTATTACTTTTACATTGATATGAAATTATATTATCTCTCCTTACCTACACTCTCCCTCATTGTTTATGCCACGTGCTTCTATTGTTTTCTCACTTGCATGTTGTAGCTACCATGTAACTGAGACCCTCATTATATGGCATTAACCAACCCATGTTTTAAATTGTTTCTTATCTTTATTTTTAGGTTACTATTCTTCTTTTCCTCTCCTTTCAGGCTGGCCACCAAAGACGGCAAAAAGGAGAAACTTCTAAAAGGGAGACAAACAAGTCCATCTGCACAATCCTTAGAGAAAAGCAACAGTTGAAACAACCCGTCCACCTGCACATCTCAGCATGCACCGAGGACGGTGCAATCTTTAAGTGTGGGGAGGTCGATACCGATCTCCGTGGATTAGTACCTTCCTATCTCAAACACCAATATTTTATTTTTTTTGTTAGTTGTTGCATTTGCATATTTAATTGCATGTTTATTTGATTTTATGCATTTAGTTACTACTTGGTTGAAGTAATATTTTCTTTTTCAAGAAATTTTATAGCATTTCACTAATTTGAAAAAATTTTTTATGTTAAAACTTGTTCGAAGTTGTATTTGGAACATGGTTTTTAAGCCAAAGAACACACAACCTGTGAGATTTGAGCTTATTTATATGGTTACATTATTTAACCATAAATATTTTATTCCTGTGTGTTTCCTTCTCTATGATTGTAATCTATTTTTTTGTTCCATTCTATATGTCCAATATTTAGTGTATTTACATACTTGCATATTGATGAGTATTTTCGGAAAACGAATTCCAAACACACAAAACTCACCGGCAAGTTTACCGGGTCGCATCAAGTAATAAAACTCACAGGAGTGAGGTCGATCCCACAGGGATTGAAGGATTGAGCAATTTTTGTTTAGTGGATGACTTAGTCTAGCGAATTAAGATTTGGTTGAGTGATTTGTAATTTGCAGAAACTAAATTGCATGAAAAGTAAAAGGGAAGAGGGGAAATTGCAGTAAAGGAAAGAGCAGGAAAGTAAATGTGCTAAATCTTAAAGAATAAGAAATTAAATGGCAGAAACTTATAACGCATGAAATGTAAATGGCTGAATCTTAAAGGGCAAGAAATGTAAATTACTTGAATTATAAAGGGAATTGGGAAGTGGATTTGCAGAAATTAAACAAGGAAGAGTAAAATTCAACAAACAGAAATGTAACAGATGGACTCAATTAAACCGGATCTTGAATGAAAATGAAAATAAGCTTGGTGTAACAACGAAACAAGGAAATTGAAATTAAAAACTGTAGATCTCAGGACTCAAGAGACTAGATAGCCAAGTCTAGATCTCACTGCCTTCCTAGATCCAGCAAGAACAATTGCAAAGGAAATGAAGAAAAGTAAATTGTAGAAATAATAGAAAAAGAAGCAATTAACAGAAATAGAAATTCAATTATGCAGAAAATTTAACAAGATCTCAAGGTGAGATTGAAACAGAAGTTCTTCAATTCTCCACCCAAAATCCAAAGCAAGAAAAGTAAAGAGTGCTGAGCAAGAACAAGGAAGAAGAGAGATCAATTCTCCTTCCTAATTCTCTTAAATTCTAAAAGACAATAACTAAAAATGTAAAGGTGAGCTCTCTCTCTAAGTGTTCTAAGAATTCTCCAAGAAAAGCTCTCTGAAAACTTAAATCCTAAGCTATTTATACACTTTCTTCAAATGGTCTTCAAGCCTTGAATTGGGCCTTTGCTCTTGATGGAATTGGGTTGATAAAAGCCTCTGTTGATTGCTCTTGGAGTTGGAGAGAAATCCATTGTGAACCGGGCCATGAATCATAAAAGCTTGAGTCAAAGTTTGAGGCAAACTTTGGCTCAAGCTTTTCATATCAGCTGCCCCCTTTTGCTGCTACCAACGTTTGGGCTAAAGTTTGAGGTCAAACTTTGAGCCAAACATTGAGCCTTCTTGTATGCCTTGTGGCGCCAACGTTTGCCAAAAAGTTTGAGGCAAACGTTGGCGCAAACTTTTGCTCTCCTGGGTGTGTTGATGGTGGCGCCAACGTTTGCCAAAAAGCTTGAGGCAAACGTTGGCGCAAGCTTTTTCTCCTCCAGGGTGTTGGTGTATGGCGCCAACGTTTTCCAAAAAGCTTGAGGCAAACATTGGCGCAAGCTTTTGCTTCTTCCAGGGAGATTTCAACTTTTCCAAAAGTTTGAGCTAAAGTTTGAGGCAAACTATGGCTCAAGCTTTTTGTTCTCTCTTGCTCCTAGCCATTCCTTCTTTCTTCAACCTTCTTCAAAGCTCTTTTCCCCTATCATCAATCAACCAAACATATAAAAGCTATGCTCAAAATCATGAGATTGTTATTCTTTCATAGTATATGACAATTATAGCACAAAATCTCATGAAATTGCATTAATTCTTCCATGGTTGATTGAATCAAAGGAAACATGAAATTCTACTCAATTGGCTTACTTATGACTCAAGAAAATGCATAAAATCAATTGAAAACAAAAGAAAAAGACTAGTGAAACTAGGGTAAGATGACTTGTCATCACAACACCAAACTTAAAGCTTGCTTGTCCCCAAGCAAGAAAAGAATTATTGAGAAGAAAGAATGAAATGGAAGAGAATGTTCATGCTAGCAAAGTATTATTGGTAGTTCATGGGGTTTTATGTGGATATGTAAACACTCACTTTTTATTGACTTTTAGGCCTAGAAAGTCTCCTTCAAGCATCAAGCAACACACTGCTATGACCTCTCATTATTCCTTTGTCCTTGACTATTATTTTTCTCTATAAGCTTTAGTTCAGTGTCATTTGTAACAAATTCTTTTCTTTCTTTATACTTGACACATTATTCACTATAGACACTTGGCTCACATTCCTTCTTAAAACATTGATGCCCAGCACCTCTTTGGGGTTACTAAATGCCTTGTAGTTAGGTTGCTCTTGATAGTGGACTTTCAGCTGATGATCCCGGGTTAGTTAACCCAAAGTCACCAAGTGTTGATGCACTCCAAAGAACTTAATGATCCAAGCAGATCCTAGTACAAAGACACCACAGGCATATATTCTAAGGTTCAAGCTATTGGTGTCTAGCTTTACTTCTTTTTTTTTCTTTTATTCTATTGCCAATTTTTGGCTTTTTCTTTTCTCTTTTTGTTTTTCTTTTTAACCAAGGACTTTTATTTGATTGAGATTCATAGACAGTAGGCCACTTTCTACTTAGAAGGAGACATCCTAGTTCTCTTATTCACTAAAAGTGAGCTATCATACAATCACACATACATACCACCACTTACTTTTATTGTACTTCTATCTAACAGAGAACTATCTTACTTCACATTCAAACATTTCTTTTATTGAATTAAAGATGCAGGGGACAAAGCATGCTTTTTGTTAAGTGAAAGTAAACACACAAGCATACGTTTAGACTAGCTTATTTATTGCAAACAAAAAATTGATTCTACTTGTACTAGATGAACACTTTAGCAAGACATAAATCATAGCATCTCTCAACAGCAGAAGTTAATTATAGATACAACCTATTGGTTTGCAGTTCTTTTGTCCTTCCTTCTGTTGTGCCCCTTTTGAGTTATGATGCATAATGTCTTCAAATGGTGGTTAGTTTCCTGCACAATTCTCAAAAATTGCTTGCTTCTCAAGCCCTTAGGTGACTAGTTAGTATGCATGAATTGAGTGCAGCTTTTGGATTTAATTTGGTGTGGGAACACCAAACTTAGTTCCTTGCCACTTCCTCTGATGCAACAGGTTAACTATATGTAAAATCTTGTGTCCTTGCTAAAGGTTATGGAGTTAAAACTAGAGACCATTTAAGTAGTTGAATAATCTGTTTGATTGCTTGGAGCTAGTATTGTGCAGGAAATGAGAATGTGCTTTTAAGTGAGGCTTTGGTGGAACACCAAACTTAGAATCCTTCATTCTCCCTTAAATTGTTTTGGTGTGCAACACCAAACTTAGCTCCTTGCAATGCATACCAATTATTCAACATTTTTATTGAAAAAGCTATGAAAAGAAGACTACCTCAGGTTGGATTGCCTCCCAACAAGCGCTCTTTTAATGTCACTAGCTTGACATCTTGTTCTTTGATCATGGAGGTTGAAAATCATAGTGCCTCAGCTTTTCTCCTCTTACTGTGAACTTTCTTCCAGTCTCCTCTTTGATGATCTCTAGGTGTTCAAGTGAAAGGATCCGGTTCACAGTATAGCATTCAGATGATTGTGGGGACACCTTCATTAGATGGGTGTTTAACACCACTTTATCCTCTGGTGAAAAGCCTTCAGTGGGGATTTTCTTGTTTTTCCACCCTTTTGGCCTCTTCTTCTTCTCTTCTTTCTTAGGAGATGATTCATGCCTTGGTGGTTCTTTATCTAGAATGTTGAGGTTCTCATCTAGTGGTTTTGGATCTAGTTCCTCCTTGATTTCTTTGGTCTGTTGCACCATCTCTACTTCTTTCAAGCATGGATTTGGAAATCTTGGAGTTAACTCATTGACTACCTCCTTCAAACTTTGATCTCTGGCCTTATCCTCCGTACAATCTTCTTCTTGAGTGGGCTCATGTAGGGTTTTAAAAACATGGAATGCTAGGTGCTCATCATGCACTCTCAGCAATAATTCCCCTTTTTCAACATCTATCAATGCTCTGCCCGTAGCAAGAAAAGGCCTCCCCAGGATGATGGGAGTGTTAGGGTCCTCCTCCATATCCAGGATGACAAAATCAGTTGGGAGAAGGAATTTTCCCACTTTTACCAGCACATTCTCTACAACTCCGAGTGCTTGCTGAATGGACTTATCAGCCATTTGAAGAGTTATTCGAGTAGGTTTCAGTTCAAAAATTTGAAGCTTCCTCATAAGAGATAGAGGCATCAAGTTTATGCTTGCACCAAGGTCACAGAATGATTTCTCAATAGTTATGTCTCCTATGGTACAAGGTATATAAAACCTTCCAGGATCATCCTTCTTCTCTGGTAGACCTCTTTGGAGAATAGCACTACACTCCATTGTCATTTCAACAATTTGTCCTTCCTTCAAGGGTCTTTTCTTTGTTAGCACTTCTTTCATAAATTTGGCATATAATGGCATCTGTTCAAGTACTTCTAAGAAAGGAATATTGATACTAAGTGTCTTGAATATGTCCAGGAACTTTGAATATTGCTTATCCTCATTTTCTTTTTTGAACCTCTGAGGGTACGAAAGTTTGGGGACATCTGGCTTCACCCCTTCCTTCTTCTCCTGTAGCTGTGTTTCAAGGATGTTCTTGTCTCTCTTTGAGCTTTTTGCATTCTTGGTCCTTCTATCCTTTTCTCTTCTCTCTTCTGTCTCTTCTTGTGGAACTTCTCTGTTGTGTTCTTCCTGATTGATGACTTCTTTCCCTCCAGTCTTCTCACTTCCCACTATAATTGCCTTGCACTCCTTCCACTTTGTAGCTTTTCCTTTGTCCCTTGTGTGGTCTTAAGTGGCACTAGGGGATGCATTTGATTGCTTCTCACCCATCTCTACAATTTGTTTAGCCATTTGCTCCATATGCCTCTTAAGATTTCTGATTGAAGCTTCTTGGTTTTTGCTTGTTGTGGCTTGATCTTTTCTTGCTGCTTCTTGATCTTTTCTTGCTGCTTCTTGATTTTTCATGAGTTTCTCCATCATTATCTCTAGACTAGAGATTCTTTGGGAGTCTGGATTTGGTTGTGGTTGTGTAAAATGAGATGGTTGTTGCTGGAAGTTGTTTGAACTATTTGTGGGATTATTTTGTGGGTGGAATGTAGATGTGGAAGGTGGATGATGGTTATTTTGGGGTTTTTTATATGGATTGTGGGTTATGTTTTGCTGGTTGTTGTTCTGGTTGTTTCTTGAGTTGTTTTGGTTTGAATTTCTTTGCCATGGTTGTTGGTTTTGAGTGTGGTTATCTCCCCATCTGAGATTTGGATGGTTCTTCCAGGATGGATTGTAGGTGTCACCACAAACTTCATTTTGGCCGCAGCTTTGGTTGTGCACATATTGAGGTTGTTCCTGCTGCTGATCTTCTTGGTTTTCTTCATTTTGCCCCCATTTGGTTGATAATTGGCTTGTGTTGATTGCTGCAACTTGGAGACTATCAATCCTCTTGGCCATTTGATCAAATTGTTGTTGAATTTGCTGCTGCATCATTTTGTTTTGAGCCAGAATTGAGTCCACTCCTTCCAACTCCATCACTCCTTTCCTTTGTGATGGCTGGCGTTGTCTCTGATGAGCAAAGAAATATTGATTGTTTGCCACCATATCAATGAGGTTTTGGGCCTCTTCAGCTGTCTTCATGAGTTGCATTGAGCCTCCTGCTGAATAGTCAAGTGCCTCTTGAGCTTTCATTGTCAGTCCTTCATAGAAATTTTGGAGTTTATCCCATTCATTAAACATCTCAGGAGGGCACTTCCTGATTAGAGCCTTGTATCATTCCCATGCCTCATACAAGGGTTCAACATCCATTTGTGTGAATGTTTGTACTTCAGTCTTCAATCTAATAACTCTTTGAGGTGGGTAAAACTTGGTAAGGAACTTGGTTACTAGATCATCCCAATTGTTGATGCTGTCTCTTGGGAAGGATTCCAACCATTGAGTGGCTTTGTCTCTGAGGGAAAATGGAAATAGCAGCAATTTGTAACTGTCAGGATGTACACCATTGGTCTTCACTGTGTTACATATCCTCAGGAAGGTGGATAGGTGCTGGTTTGGATCTTCCAAGGGGCCTCCTCCATAAGAACAGTTGTTCTGCACCAAGGTGATGAGTTGGGGCTTCAATTCAAAGTTATTCGCATCGACATTTGGGGTAAGGATGCTACTCCCACAATGCCTTGGATTAGCAAATGTATATGAAGCCAATACTCTCCTTTGGGGCTGACCATTGTTGTTGGCCACTCCCACTTGTGGATTTGTTAGATTTTCTTCCATTTCTTGGTTCTCTTCTCAACCTCCAAAATGTTTCAGGATCAAAAGGTGTGGATTCATTGATTTTTCCTCCTGACATAAACACAGAACCAGGAACCAAAATTAAGCACTCTATTGCTAGAGTGAAGTTTTAGTTAGCTTAAGCAAAATTTCAAACAGTTAGTGTGTCAGTCAAAAATTAGAGAAACAGAAAAGAAAAAGTGCTTGATCTAGATCTCCACTTCACTTAATCATTGTCAATCTATTTTAATCCCCGGCAACAGCGCCAAAAACTTGATGAGTATTTTCAGAAAACAAATTCCAAACACACAAAACTCACCAGCAAGTTTACCGGGTCGCATCAAGTAATAAAACTCACAGGAGTGAGGTCGATCCCACAGGGATTGAAGGATTGAGCAATTTTTGTTTAGTGGATGACTTAGTCGAGCGAATCAAGATTTGGTTGAGTGATTTGTAATTTGCAGAAACTAAATTGCATGAAAAGTAAAAGGGAAGAGGGGAAATTGCAGTAAAGGAAAGAGTAGGAAAGTAAATGTGCTAAATCTTAAAGAACAAGAAATTAAATGGCAGAAACTTATAACGCAAGAAATGTAAATGGCTGAATCTTAAAGGGAAAGAAATGTAAATTACTTGAATTATAAAGGGAATTGGGAAGTGGATTTGCAGAAATTAAACAAGGAAGAGTAAAATTCAACAAACAGAAAGGTAACAGATGGACTCAATTAAACCGGATCTTGAATGAAAATGAAAATAAGCTTGGTGTAACAACGAAACAAGGAAATTGAAATTAAAAACTGTAGATCTCAGGACTCAAGAGACTAGATAGCCAAGTCTAGATCTCACTGCCTTCCTAGATCCAGCAAGAACAATTGCAAAGGAAATGAAGAAAAGTAAATTGCAGAAATAGTAGAAAAAGAAGCAATTAACAGAAATGGAAATTCAATTATGCAGAAAATTTAACAAGATCTCAAGGTGAGATTGAAACAGAAGTTCTTCAATTCTCCACCCAAAATCCAAAGCAAGAAAAGTAAAGATTTCTGAGCAAGAACAAGGAAGAAGAGAGATCAATTCTCCTTCCTAATTCTCTTGAATTCTAAAAGACAATAACTAAAAATGTAAAGGTGAGCTCTCTCTCTAAGTGTTCTAAGAATTCTCCAAGAAAAGCTCTCTGAAAACTTAAATCCTAAGCTATTTATACACTTTCTTCAAATGGTCTTCAAGCCTTGAATTGGGCCTTTGCTCTTGATGGAATTGGGTTGATAAAAGCCTCTGTTGATTGCTCTTGGAGTTGGAGAGAAATCCATTGTGAACCGGGCCATGAATCATAAAAGCTTGAGTCAAAGTTTGAGGCAAACTTTGGCTCAAGCTTTTCATATCAGCTGCCCCCTTTTGCTGCTACCAACGTTTGGGCTAAAGTTTGAGGTCAAACTTTGAGCCAAACGTTGAGCCTTCTTGTATGCCTTGTGGCGCCAACGTTTGCCAAAAAGTTTGAGGCAAACGTTGGCGCAAACTTTTGCTCTCCTGGGTGTGTTGATGGTGGCGCCAACGTTTGCCAAAAAGCTTGAGGCAAATGTTGGCGCAAGCTTTTTCTCCTCCAAGGTGTTGGTGTGTGGCGCCAACGTTTGCCAAAAAGCTTGAGGCAAACGTTGGCGCAAGCTTTTGCTTCTTCCAGGGAGATTACAACTTTTCCAAAAGTTTGAGCTAAAGTTTGAGGCAAACTATGGCTCAAGCTTTTTGTTCTCTCTTGCTCCTAGCCATTCCTTCTTTCTTCAACTTTCTTCAAAGCTCTTTTCCCCTATCATCAATCAACCAAACATATCAAAGCTATGCTCAAAATCATGAGATTGTTATTCTTTCATAGTATATGACAATTATAGCACAAAATCTCATGAAATTGCATTAATTCTTCCATGGTTGATTGAATCAAAGGAAACATGAAATTCTACTCAAGCGTCTTACTTATGGCTCAAGAAAGTGCATAAAATCAATTGAAAACAAAAGAAAAAGACTAGTGAAACTAGGCTAAGATGACTTGTCATCACATATGATTGAGGCCATTGTTTGATTTTAGTTCACTTATCCCAAATAAGCCTACCCTTTAAATCACTCTTGTCAGCCACTTTGAGCCTTTTAATCCCCATTTATTCTATATTTTACCACATCACTAGCCCTAAGTGGAAAACAAATTAATTATCCCAATTGAATCTTTGGTTAGCTTAAGATAGTGTGTTAATTAAGTGTGGGGAAATTGTGGGAACATGGATTAATAAGGGAATGTATCATGTTTCTAATTTATTTGAATATTGAAAATTTGGGAAGTATACTCATGTGAAATCAAAATAATTAAATTACCATGTGCATTGAAGAAAAATATATTAAGTAGTTAAATAAGGGGATACAAAAAAAAAAAGAGAAGAAAACAAAAATGAAAAAAATACCCCAAATGCAAAATAAAAAAAATTTCAATGCATATGGGACAAAAATTCAAAAATAAGTTTGATACATGAGCATGTAATACAAAAGTGGGAAAATTTTGGGTAGCTAGGTAAAGTATTTTTAAATTATATAAAGTATGTATATGTTAGGTGAGATCTTAGACTAATCAAGGATTCACTTTGTTAGCTCACTTAGCCTTATATATATATACCCTCACCCTTACCTTAACCCATTACAACCTTGAAAAGACCTCATGATGTTTGCATTGGTACATTAAATTTTTGTTGATTGGTTAGATGAAGAACAAGGTTTAGAAAGCATGACTAGAGAAGAGTAGAGTGATTGACCCTATACACTTGAGAGATTAGAGTGATATACACTACTAGTAAGGGTTCAAGGCTTAATTCTATGCTCCCTGCTTTCATGAGCTATCTTCTTACAAATTTACTTACTTTTTATTGTATGAATTGAATTAGTGAAATCTGATTTATTTTTGTCTTGGAAAACTTATTTATTTTTAACCAAGTAGGTAGAAACATTTCTTTGCATATAGTTGCATTCATATAGATAGGTTGCATTTCATACATCCTATCATTCCTCTTCATCTTTATAGTTCTCTTAATCTTAGCATGAGGACATGCTATTGTTTAAGTGTGGGGAGATTGATAAACCTCTATTTCATGGTTTATCTTGTGCTCATTTGAGTGGTTTTTATCAACACTTTACCCACTTATTCATACTATTTGCATAGTTTTACATTTGCCTTCCTAATTATGTGCTTTGATTGAAAACATGCTTCTTTGATCTTATATTTGCTTATTATTAATCCTCTCTTATCACCATTAGATGCCTTGATATGTGTGTTAAGTGTTTTCAGATATTATAGGGCAGGAATGACTTGGAGGATGGAAAGGAAGCATGCAAAAGTGGAAGGAATACAAGAAGATGAAGAAGTTGCTAAGCTGTCCAGCCTGACCTCTTTGCACTCAAACGGCTATAACTTTAGCTACAGAGGTCCAAACGACGCGGTTCCAGCTGCGTTGGAAAGTTAATGTCCGGGGCTTTGATTTGATATATAATATGCTATAGTTCCTCTGACACTAGGCGACGCGACCGCGTGATCCATGCGGCCGCGTCGCAGTGACGGAAATCAGCGTGTTTGAATTCTTCTCCAGCGATTTCTGGGCTATTTTCGACCCAGTTCGCGGCCCAGAAAACACAGATTAGAGGCTATAAAGTGGGAGAATACATCCATTCATGAGGAGACTCTCATAATTCACAATTTTTAGGAGTAGATGTAGTTTTTAGAGAGAGAGGTTATCTCCTCTCTCTTAGGATTAGGATTTAGGACTTCTCTTAGTTTTAGGAGTGACTCTCAATCCCAGGTTCAATGTTCTTTTTATATATTTCTCCAATTTAATTTGTATGTCAGATTTAAGTTCTTTTGTGAATGCAATTCGAGGTATTTTCAGACTTAATTTTGCTTTGCTTTATTAATATGAATGCTTTTAATTTAATTTAGATATTTTCCCTTTTGGTCTTGGTTAAGAAATCAGTAACTCAGGAATTATCCAACTCAATAGCATAATTGATAACTGTTATCCTTGCTAATTGAATTGATCTTCAATAATCCCAATCTTTTCTTAGGAATTAACTAGGATTCAAAGATCTAACTAATTAGTCACTTGACCGTCCCTTGTTATAGCAAAGGTTAACTAAGTGGAATTAAGATTCAGTTTTCATCATCATTGATAAGGATAACTAGACTGGACTTCCAATTTCTCATACCTTGCCAAAAGTTTATTTTACAGTTATTTATTTATTTTATTTGTCATTTGAATATACCTGTGCCTATTGCCCAAACTCAACATTCCCCAGTTTACAAACTCATAACCAATAATAAGAACATACCTCCCTGCAATTCCTTGAGAAGACGACCCGAGGTTTAAATACTCGGTTATCAATTTTAAAAGGGGTTTGTTACTTGTGACAATCAAAACATTTGTATGAAAGGACTTTTGAAGGTTTAGAAACTATACTTGCAACGAGGATTTATCCGCAATTTCTAGACCACGCAAAAGTTCTCTCATCAAGGATCTTTATCCTTGTTACTAACCATAACATGATAATTGTAAGGATCAATCTCATTAAGTCATCCTCTAACAAGTGAAGAAAAGTCAAATGAGCTTTATCAATCCCAATCCATAAGTCCTAGCGACTCACTAATTGACTTAGTGAAAGCTAGAGTCAATGGACACCAATTATTAACACTTGGACATTAGTAACTCAAGTTCACCTAAGTTACCATCCCAAGCCAAGAACACAAAAATCTACTCTAACATCCTTCGAAGCATTCAATCAAACACTTGGAAGGCATAAAAGGAAGGTAAAATAAAATTGCAAGAAATATAAATCTACAACTACTCAAAGCAAGGAAAACAACAACAACTCAAATCAACAATAGAAGAAATCAAACATAAATTGCATTAAAGGAAAATAGAAGGAACAAGATTGCATCAACAACAAAGTAAGCAATTACCAGGAGTAAAATACTAAACTAGGAAAGTAAAGGTAGAGGAACAAGAAATTAAAAAGAAAAAGTAAATCAAAGCATGAATTAAACCTAGATCTAAAAAATCCTAATCTACATCTAACCTAATTCTAGAAAGAAGAGAGATCTTCTCTCTCTAGAAACTAACTAAAGCATGATGAAAACTAAAACTATGTGCTTTCTCCTTTGACCCCTCTTGATTTTGCATGTAATAGCCACTAGAATGAGTTGGATTTGGGCCTGGGAAGCTCAGAAATCCCCCCCAGTATTTTCACTTTAATGAGGTCACGTGCGAGCTACAACGCCTACGCATGGGTCACGCGTACGCGTCACTTGGCATTTTTACTTTCCACGTGTACGCGTCATGTCACGTGTACGCGTCGCCATGCGACTTCATATTCACGCGTGCACGTCGTTCCACACGTGCGCGTCGATGAATGCACTCCCAATCCTTGATTTTCCATGAGTTCTCCACTTTGCATGCTTTTCTCTTCACTCCTTTGATCCATTCCTATCCTTTTCAACCTGAATTCACTAACAAACATATCAAGGCATCTAGTAGAATCAAAAGTGAATTAAAATTAACCAATTAAGGGCCTAAAAAAATGTTTTCACTCTTAAGCACAAATTAGGAGAAAATCATGAAACCATGATATTTCATTGAATAAATGTGAGAAAAGTTGATAAAATCCACTCAATTCAGCATAAAATGTACCACGAAATAGTGGTGGATCAGCGTGCGTGTGGGTGACGCGTGTGCGTCGCTGGCGAATCTCCTTCTCATACGTACGTGTGGGTGACGCGTGCATGTGGCCTTGAGTTCAGCAAATCCTAATTTCTTCATGAATTCTCCATTTTTGCATGCTTTTTCTTCATTCCTTCAACCCAATCTTTGCCTTCTAATTCTGAAATCACTTAACAAACATATCAAGGCATCAAATGGAATTAAAGTGAATTAAATTTATCAAGTTAAAGGCCGAAAAAGCATGTTTTTACTCTTAAGCACAAATTAGGAGAAATTCACAAAACCATACTATTTTATTGAATAAATGTGGGAAAAGTTGATAAAATTTCCCAAATTAAGCATAAGAAAACCACAAAATCGGGGTTTATCAAACCTCCCCACACTTAAACTAAGCATGTCCTCATGCTAAACCAAGAGAGACAAGAAAAGTGGTATGAACATTTATTCAATGCAAATAAACTATATGAATACAACTAAATGCAAAATGCTTCTACCTACTTGGTTAAAAGCAAATCAATTCTCCAAGAACGTACACGAACATGTAGGGCTAAGTAGTATGATTATTCATGAATCTTACCAATTCAAATATCAAAATGAAGTTCAAATAGACTTGCAAGAAGAAAGCTCGTGAAAGCCGGGAACAAGGAATTGAGCATCAAACCCTCACCGGAAGTGTATCCGCTCTATTCGCTCAAGTGTATAGGGTTGATTCACTCAATTCTTTTCTAATCATACTTTCCAAGATTTGTTTTTCATCTAACAATCAACAATTATTCGGTACATGCATACATTTATCATGAGGACTTATTCATAGGATGTAATGGGGCTAGGGTAAAGGTAAGGATATATATATATATATGGCTAAGTGAGCTTGAACTTTGCATCTTTGATTAACCTAAGCTCTCACTAAATACATATAACAACATATACAATTCTAATACACCACCTAGCTACCCCTGATTCTCACTTTTTTTTTTTTTGCATATTCATACATTCTCTTTAATTCATATTCCATATGTATTGTTATTATTACTTTACTTTAGGGCATTTTTGTCCCCTTTTTATTGCTTCCTTTTTCTATATATTTTTCTTTCTTTTATTTTTCTATTTTTTTTCACATTCTTTTTATTTTTCTTTTCGTTTTCTTCTTTTTTTTTCAAGATAAAATATATATATAAGAGTATCAATGCATATGGTTGAAACATTTAGTGCATGAATATGTACCCAATCCCATGATTTTCAACAAAAATACAAAATACACTTTTACCTCAACCAATGTTCCCAAGTTTCCCATACCCAAATGATACACACCCTCACTAGCCTAAGCTAATCAAAGATTCAAATTAAAGGACATTTATTATTTTTTACTTAGGGGTAGTGATGTGCTAAAATTAAGAACAAAAGGGATTAAATAGGCTCAAAATTGGCTAACAATGGTTGATGAAAGGTAGGCTATTTGGGTAAATGAGCTAAATGAAATGATGGCCTCAATCATTTAAATGCATGTATACATGGAATAATGCACACAATAATAGAAATAAGTGGTTATGATGTAACCACACAATTGGGCTCAAAACTCGCATGCTTATGTGTTCTTAGCTCAAAAATCATGTTCCAAAATAAATTCTTCAAGCAAGTTCAACACAAAAATTTTTTCAAATTGGTAGGGTGCCCTAAAAATATTTTCTTGGAAAAGAAATCATCATTCTAACCAAGTAGTCCTAACATAAAAAGAAGTGGTAAAATATGTACAAATTCTAACTAACATGCAACCTATCATTCGATGCAATGATTAACTAACAAAGAAAATTACGAATTGGTGTTGAAAAAGGAAGTGGTTACCTATGGAGGTCGGCCCTCGACCTCCCTACACTTAGCAATTTACACCATCCTTGATGCATGCAAAGAAGAGCAAGGTGGACGGGTTGCTACAACTGATGAGCTTCTACAAAAGGTTGTGCGGAGGGACTTGCTTGTTGCCCCCATTTAAAAGCTTTTCCTTTTTCCTTCTTGGTGGCCAGCCTAAAAGAAGAGAAAAAGAAAGAAAGTTAAGCCGACAACAAAGATATTAAAGCAACTAGAACATAGGCGGGGGCTAATACCAAATAAGAGTAAGGTTCTCAACTACATGGAAGCTACACATGTAAGCGAGAAAGCAATATGAGAAAAGGGCATATCAACTAAGACTTGATGCAAGAGTAAAGTCAAAGCATAAGTACATGAAATGAAAAGCATGTTGAGCATCAAGTTCAAACAAGAAATAGTGGGTCATGAAAGACGGGCAAGTTCATATCAATGCACAAAGGATGCAAGAATCATCAAAGGTTAAGCATTGACTTAGAAATTTCATCACCCATCAATATAAAAAAAGTCAAGAAGCACTAAAACTAACCAAGAAAGTCTCAATAATTGAGTAGAAGGATTCAACACCAATATTAAAAAAATAAAAAAACTTAGAAAGGAAAATAAGAACAAGCTACAAAAATAAAATAAAAAATACAATGAATGAAAATAAGCAAATGCAACATACAAAAGAAAATGAAAAATAAGAAAAATGAGTAGTGAAATTTTGAAGAGAGGGAGAAGAAGAAAGCAAGAAAGGAAGAAGAGAGAAGAAGAAACGTAGAAAGGAAGAGGAATGAGAGAAGAAAGAAGAAGAAACAGGGGAAAAATAGGGCGCGAAGGAGACGCGCGCACAAGGGCGACGCGTGCGCACGAAAAGAAAGAGTGGCAAGTGACACGTAAGCGTCGTCCATGCGTACGCGTGGATCACAGAAAAGATAGGTGATGCATACGCATCACACATGCGTATGCGTGAGGCTAAATTGTGCTCTTCGCACAATGGCAGCACCACTCCAGCACAACTCTCTGGTTTTTGTACCAGGAGTCCCAACATCACACATGACGCGTGAGCGTCAGCCACGCTTACGCGTGGCGCGCACATTTTTTTTAAAGAAGCCTAAAAACAGAATTAAACACTCTCCTACCCTATTTACACTCTAAACTAACCAAAATTTTAAACTTAACAAAAATCTTTTTAGTTTTTGAAAATTTTTTCAAAGACAATGCAAACAAAACTTGCACTTCAAGAAAAATGCAATTCAAAAACAACTAACCTACAACTTAAGGCATAAATCTAATCAAACAAACTAACAACCAAAACACTAAAACAAGAATATGCAAAAAAGAAAACTACCTAACAATGGCTACTTGATGAGCGGATAATTTATACGCTTTTTGACATTGTTTTTAGTATGTTTTTAGTAGGATCTAGTTACTTTTAGGGATGTTTTTAATAGATTTTGTGTTAAATTCACAATTCTGGACTTTACTATGAGTTTGTGTGTTTTTCTGTGATTTCAGGTACTTTCTGGCTGAAATTGAGGGACTTGAGCAGAAATCAGATTCAGAGGTTGAAAAAGGACTGCTGATGCTGTCGGATTCTGACCTCCCTGCACTCAAAGTGGATTTTCTGGCGCTACAGAACTCGAAATGGCGCGCTTCCAATTGCGTTGGAAACTAGACATCCAGGGCTTTCCAGCAATATATAATAGTCCATACTTTGGCCAAGAATAGACGACATAAACTGGCGTTCAACGCCAGCCTTCTGCCCAATTCTGGCGACCAGCGCCAGAAAAGGATCCAAAACCAGAGTTGAACGCCCAAACTGGCACAGAAACTGGCGTTCAACTCCACAAATGGCCTCTGCACGTGCAACACTTAAGCTCAGTCCAAACACACACCAAGTGGGCCCCGGAAGTGGATTTATACATCAAATACTTACTCATGTAAACCCTAGTAGCTAGTTTATTATAAATAGGACCTCTTACTATTGTATTAGGCATCTTTGGATTACCTTATGATCCTTTGATCACATTTTGGGGGCTGGCCATCTCGGCCATGCCTGGACCTTCACTTATGTATTTTCATACGGTAGAGTTTCTACACTCCATAGATTAAGGTGTGGAGCTCTGCTGTTCCTCAAAGATTAATGCAAAGTACTACTGTTTTCTATTCAATTCTTCTTATTTCGCTTCTAAGATATCCATTCGCACCCAAGAACGTGATGAAGGTGATGATTATGTGTGACACTCATCATCCTTCTCCCTTATGAACGCGTGCCTGACAAACACTTCCGTTCTACATGAATTAAGCTAGAATGAATATCTCTTAGATCTCCTAACCAGAATCTTCGTGGCGTAAGCTGGAATGATGGCGGCATTCAAGAGAATCCGGAAGGTCTAAACCTTGTCTGTGGTATTCTGAGTAGGATTCAATGATTGAATGACTGTGACGAGCTTCAAACTCGCGATTGTTGGGCGTTAGTGACAGACGCAAAAGGAGGGTGAATCCTATTCCAGCATGATCGAGAACCGACAGATGAATAGCCGTGCCGTGACAGGGTGCGTGAGCATATTATTCACTGAGAGGAGGGGATGTAGCCACTGACAACGGTGATGCCCTTGCATAAAGCCAGCCAAGGAAAGGAGTAAGATTGATTGGATGAAGATAGCAGGAAAGCAGAGGTTCAGAGGAACGAAAAGCATCTCCATTCGCTTATCTGAAATTCCTACCAATGATTTACATAAGTACCTCTATCCCTATCTTATTATATAATATTCGAAAACACCATTATCACTTTATATCTGCCTGACTGAGATTTACAAGGTGACCATAGCTTGCTTCATACCAACAATCTCCGTGGGATTCGACCCTTACTCACGTAAGGTATTACTTGGACGACCCAGTGCACTTGCTGGTTAGTTGTATCGAAGTTGTGACAATTATGAATTAAGATCAGAGCACCAAGCTTTGGAGCCATTACCAGGATTTGTTCGAGCCTGGAGATCACAATTTCGTGCACCAAGTTTTTGGCGCCGTTGCCGGGGATTGTTCGAGTTTGGACAACTGACGGTTCATCTTGTTGCTCAGATTATGTAATTTTCTTTTTGTTTTGTTTTCAAAAATTTTTCAAAAAGCTTTCAAAAATTTTTCTTTTGTTTTCGAAAAAATAAAATAAAATAAAAAAAAAATTTGTTTTCAAAAATAAATTATTCTATGGCTTCAGAATTTTTAAGAATGAATTCTAGTGTTTCATGAAGCATGATTGAAGCCTGGCTGGCTGTAAAGCCATGTCTCAATCCTTATACCCAAGAGAAGAGCTTCTTTATCTTTCTTAGCCAATTGGCTGTTGAATGTAAGGAATGTCAGGTGTGTCATGTCTGAGTTACATACTAAAGCTTGGCTGGCTATTAAGCCATGCCTGACCCTTTGATTGGAGCTTTAGAGCATAAGATTCCTGGAATTCATATTAAAAATTTTGAATCCTTATTTTTCTTTTTTTTAAATAATTTTCGAAAAATATAAGTTAAAAATCCAAAAAAATCATAAAATCATAAAAATCAAAAATATTTCATGTTTCTTGTTTGAGTCTTGAGTCATATCATAAGTTTGGTGTCATATGCATATGCATTTTGCATTTTTCGAAAATCCCATGCATTCATAGTGTTCTTCATGATCTTCAAGTTGTTCTTGGTAAGTCTTCTTGTTTGATCTTGATGATTTTTTGTTTTGTGTCTTTTCATGTTTTTCATATGCATTCTTGAATTCTTAGTGTCTAAGCATTAAAGAATTCTAAGTTTGGTGTCTTGCATGTTTTCTTTGCATTAAAAATTTTTCAAAAATATGTTCTTGATGTTCATCATGACATTCAAAGTGTTCTTGGTGTTCATCTTGACATTCATAGCATTCTTGCATGCATTCATTGTTTTGATCTAAAAATTTCATGCATTGCATATTTTTCATGTTTTTCATAAAAATTTCAAAAAATCAAAAAAATATCTTTCCCTTTTTCTCTCATCAAATTCGAAAATTTGAGTTGACTTTTTCAAAAATTTTTAAAATCAAATTGTTTCTCATAAGTCAAATCAAATTTTCAATTTGAAAATCTTATCTTTTTCAAAATCTTTTTCAAAAATCAAATCTTTTTCAAAATTCTTAGTTATTTTCGAAAATTTCAAAAAAAAAATATTTTTCAAAAATCTTTTTCTTATTTTTAATCAAATTTTCGAAAATAACATAAACAATTAATGTTTTGATTCAAAAATTTGAAGTTTGTTACTTGCTTGTTAAGAAAGATTCAAACTTTAAGTTCTAGAATCATATCTTATGATTTCTTATGAATCAAGTCATTAATTGAGATTTTAAAAATCAAATCTTTTTCAAAACTAATTTCAATCATATCTTTTCAAAAATATCTTCTTATCTTATCTTTTTCAAAAATATCTTTTCAAAATATCTTTTCTAACTTCCTAACTTCTTATCTTTTCAAAATTTGTTTCAACTAACTAACTAACTTTTTGTTTGTTTCTTAACTTTTTCAAAACCTCCTAACTAACTCTCTCTCTCTCACTTTCAAAAATATCTTTCTTCTTTTTCAAAAAAATATCTTTTCAAAATATCTTTTCTAACTTCCTAACTTCCTATCTTTTCAAAATTTGTTTCAACTAACTAACTAACTTTTTGTTTGTTTCTTAACTTTTTCAAAACCACCTAACTAACTCTCTCTCTCTCATTTTCGAAAATATCTCTCCCCTTTTTCAAGATTTCTTTTTAATTTATTAATTATTTCAATATAAAAAAAAATTTCGAAAAAAAAAATACTAACAATTTTCAAAAAACAATTTTCAAAAATCACTAACTCTTTTTCAAAATAATTTTCGAAAATTATTCCTCCCCCATCTCATTCTATTTATTCATTCATGTCCTAACATCTCATCTCACATTCCAATCCTCACAGTTGTGTTTCTTCCTTTACATCACATCCTTTATCTCCCCCTCTTCTTCTACTTACAAAGGGATCCCTATACTGTGGTATAAAGGATCTCTATTATTATTATCATTTTTCTGGCCATTCTTCCTTGTCATATGAGCAGGAGCAAGGATAAGAACATTCTTGTGGAAGCAGATCCAGAACCTGAAAGAACTCTGAAGAGAAAATTAAGAGAAGCTAAAATACAACAATCCAGAGATAACCTTTCAGAAATTTTCGAACAGGCAGAGGAGATGGCAGGCGAAAATAATAATAATGAAAGGAGGATGCTTGGTGACTTTACTGCACCTAATTCCAATTTACATGGAAGAAGCATCTCCATTCCTGCCATTGGAGCAAACAACTTTGAGCTGAAACCTCAATTAGTTTCTCTGATGCAGCAGAACTGCAAGTTTCATGGACTTCCATCTGAAGATCCTTTTCAGTTCTTAACTGAATTCTTGCAGATATGTGATACTGTTAAGACTAATGGAGTAAATCCTGAAGTCTACAGGCTCATGCTTTTCCCTTTTGCTGTAAGAGACAGAGCTAGATTATGGTTGGATTCTCAACCTAAAGACAGCCTGAACTCTTGGGATAAGCTGGTCACGGCTTTCTTAGCCAAGTACTTTCCTCCTCAAAAGCTGAGCAAGCTTAGAGCTTATGTTCAAACCTTCAGACAGAAAGAAGGTGAATCTCTCTATGAAGCTTGGGAAAGATACAAACAGTTGACCAAAAAGTGTCCTTCTGACATGCTTTCAGAATGGACCATCCTGGATATATTCTATGATGGTTTATCTGAGCTATCAAAGATGTCACTGGACACTTCTGCAGGTGGATCCATTCACCTAAAGAAAACGCCTGCAGAAGCTCAAGAACTCATTGACATGGTTGCTAATAACCAGTTCATGTACACTTCTGAAAGGAATCCTGTAATCAATGGGACGCCTATGAAGAAGGGAGTTCTTGAAGTTGATACTCTGAATGCCATATTGGCTCAGAATAAAATATTGACTCAGCAAGTCAATATGATCTCTCAGAGTCTGCATGGAATGCAAGCTGCATCCAACAGTACTCAAGAGGCATCTTCTGAAGAAGAAGCCTATGATCCTGAGAACCCTGCAATAGCAGAGGTAAATTACTTAGGTGAACCTTATGGAAACACCTATAACTCAACATGGAGAAATCATCCAAATTTCTCATGGAAGGATCAAAAGCCCCAACAAGGCTTTAATAATGGTGGAAGAAACAGGTTTAGCAATAGCAAGCCTTTTCCATCATCAACTCAGCAACAGACAGAGAACTCTGAACAAAATGCTTCTAATTTAGCAAATCTAGTCTCTGATCTATCTAAGGCCACTGTAAGTTTCATGAATGAAACAAGGTCTTCCATTAGAAATCTGGAAGCACAAGTGGGCCAGCTGAGTAAAAGGATCACTGAAATCCCTCCTAGTACTCTCCCAAGCAATACAGAAGAGAATCCAAAAGGAGAGTGCAAGGCCATTGACATAAGCGCCATGGCCAAACCTGTGAGGAGAGGAGAGGACGTGAATCCCAAGGAGGAAGACCCCCTGGGACGTCCAGTGGTCAATAAGGAGCTTCCCTCTGAGGAACCAAAGGACTCTGAGGCTCATCTAGAGACCATAGAGATTCCATTGAACCTCCTTATGCCCTTCATGAGCTCTGATGAGTATTACTCTTCTGAAGAGAATGAGTATGTCACTGAAGAGCAAACTGCCAAGTTTCTTGGTGCAATCATGAAGCTGAATGCCAAATTGTTTGGCATTGATGCTTGGGAAGTTGAACCTCCCTTGTTCATCAATGAACTAAGTGATCTGGATCAACTGACATTGCCTCAGAAGAGACAGGATCCTGGAAAGTTCATAATACCCTGTACCATAGGCATCATGATCTTTAAGGCTCTGTGTGACCTTGGTTCAGGAATAAACCTCATGCCCCTCTCTGTAATAGAGAAACTAGGAATCTATGGGGTGCAAGCTGCTAAAATCTCACTAGAGATGGCAGACAGCTCAAGAAGACAGGCTTATGGACACGTAGAAGATGTATTGGTAAAAGTTGAGGGCCTTTACATCCCTGCTGATTTCATAGTCCTGGATACTGGAAAGGAAGAGGATGAATCCATCATCCTAGGAAGACCTTTCCTGGCCACAGCAAGAGCTGGGATTGATGTTGACAGAGGTGAAATAGTCCTTCAATGGAATGAGAACTCCCTTGTATTCAAAACTCAAGGATCTCCCTCTGCAACCATAGAGAGGAAGCAGGAAAAGCTTCTCTCCAAGCAGAGTCAACCAGAGCCCCCACAGTCAAACTCTAAGTTTGGTGTTGGGAGGCCACAACCAAACTCTAAGTTTGGTGTTGAACTCCCATATCCAAACTCTAAGTTTGGTGTTGGAAAGTCTCAACAAAGCTCTGCACATCTGTGAGGCTCCATGAGAGCCCACTGTCAAGCTATTGACATTAAAGAAGCGCTTGTTGGGAGGTAACCTAATGTTTATTTATCTAACTATATTTTTCTTAGTTATGTGTCTTTATAGGTTCATGATCATGAGGAGTCACAAAATAAATATAAAAATTGAAAATGGAATCAAAAACAGCAGAAGAAAAATCACACCCTGGAGGAGCATCTGTCTGGCGTTCAAACGCCAGAACAGAGCATAGTTCTGGCGCTGAACGCCCAGAATGGGAGCATCCTGGCGCTGAACGCCCAGAACAAGCATGGTTCTGGCATTCAACGCCAGAAATGGCAGCAAATGGGCGTTGAACGCCCAAAATGGGCACCAACCTGGCGCTGAACGCCCAGAGTTGTGTGCAAGGGCATTTTGCATGCCTAAATTGGTGCAGGGATGTAAATGCCTTGACACCTCAAGATCTGTGGACCTCACAGGATCACCTCAGGATCTGTGGACCCCACAGGATCCCCACCTACCTCATCATCTCTCTTTCCATTCATGATCATCACTTCTACTTTCCAATTACCACTCACATCCATACACCCACTACCTTCAAAATTCAACATCTCTCTCCCACCCAATCCCACCCATATGGCTGAACACACACTCCCATCCATCTCCTCCATATCTTCTTCTTATTCTTCAGTCTTTCTTCTTTTGCTCGAGGGCGAGCAACATTCTAAGTTTGGTGTGGTAAAAAGCATAGCTTTTTTGTTTTTTTTTCCATAACCATTGATGGCACCTAAGGCCAGAGAAACCTCTAGAAAGAGGAAAGGGAAGACAAAAGCTTCCATCAAGGGTCTATAGCTCAGTGGTAGAACATTTGACTGCAAATCAAGAGATCCCTGAGATACCTCAGGGGATACATTTTCTTCCACACAATTATTGGAAGCAACTAAGGGTGGAACATCAAGAGCACTCCATCATCCTTCATGAAATCAGAGAAGATCTAAAAGCAATGAAGGAGGAGCAGCAAAGACAAGGAAGAGACATAGAAGAACTCAAGGACATCACTAAGGTGGACTCATTCCTTGTTCTTACTTTCTCTGTTTTTTATTTTCTATGTTATGTGCTTATCTGTGTTTGTGTCTTCATTACATGATCATTAGTAGTTAGTAACTATGTCTTAAAGATATGAATGTCCTATGAATCCATCACCTCTCTTAAATAAAAACTGTTTTAATTTAAAAGAACAAGAAGTACATGAGTTTCGAATTTATCCTTGAACTTAGCTTAATTATATTGATGTGGTGACAATGCTTCTTGTTTTCTGAATGAATGCTTGAACAGTGCATATGTCTTTTGAAGTTGTTGTTTAAGAATATTAAATATGTTGGCTCTTGAAAGAATGATGACTAGGAAACATGTTATTTGATAATCTGAAAAATCATAAAAATGATTCTTGAAGCAAGAAAAAGCAGCAAAGAACAAAGCTTGCAGAAAAAAAAAATAGGCGAAAAAAAAAATAATAGAAAGAAAAAGAAAAAAAAAGCAAGCAGAAAAAGCCAATAACCCTTAAAACCAAAAGGCAAGGGCAAATAAAAAAGGATCCCAAGGCTTTGAGCATCAGTGGATAGGAGGGCCTAAAGGAATAAAATCCTGGTCTAAGCGGCTAAACCAAGCTGTCCCTAACCATGTGCTTGTGGCGTGTAGGTGTCAAGTGAAAACTTGGGACTGAGCGGTTAAAGTCAAGGTCCAAAGCAAAAACAAAGAGTGTGCTTAAGAACCCTGGACACCTCTAATTGGGGACTCTAAGCAAAGCTGAGTCACAATCTGAAAAGGTTCACCCAATTATGTGTCTGTGGCATTTCTGTATCCGGTGGTAATACTGGAAAACAAAGTGCTTAGGGCCACGGCCAAGACTCATAAAGAAGCTGTGTTCAAGAATCATCATACTGAACTAGGAGAGTCAATAACACTATCTGAAATCTGAGTTCCTATAGATGCCAATCATTCTGAACCTCAATGGATAAAGTGAGATGCCAAAACTATTCAAGAGGCAAAAAGCTATAAGTCCCGCTCATATGATTGAAGCTCTGTTTCATTGATAGTTTGGAATTTATAGTATATTCTATTCTTTTTATCCTATTTTGATTTTTAGTTGCTTGGGGACAAGCAACAATTTAAGTTTGGTGTTGTGATGAGCGGATAATTTATACGCTTTTTGACATTGTTTTTAGTATGTTTTTAGTAGGATCTAGTTACTTTTAGGGATGTTTTTAATAGATTTTGTGTTAAATTCACAATTCTGGACTTTACTATGAGTTTGTGTGTTTTTCTGTGATTTCAGGTACTTTCTGGCTGAAATTGAGGGACTTGAGCAGAAATCAGATTTAGAGGTTGAAAAAGGACTGCTGATGCTGTCGGATTCTGACCTCCCTGCACTCAAAGTGGATTTTCTGGAGCTACAGAACTCGAAATGGCGCGCTTCTAATTGCGTTGGAAAGTAGACATCCAGGGCTTTCCAGCAATATATAATAGTCCATACTTTGGCCAAGAATAGACGACATAAACCGGCGTTCAACTCCAGCCTTCTGCCCAATTCTGGCGACCAGCGCCAGAAAAGGATCCAAAACCAGAGTTGAACGCCCAAACTGGCACAGAAACTGGCGTTCAATTCCACAAATGGCCTCTGCACGTGCAACACTTAAGCTCAGCCCAAACACACACCAAGTGGGCCCCGGAAGTGGATTTATACATCAAATACTTACTCATGTAAACCCTAGTAGCTAGTTTATTATAAATAGGACCTCTTACTGTTGTATTAGGCATCTTTGGATTACCTTATGATCCTTTGATCACATTTTGGGGGCTGGCCATCTCGGCCATGCCTGGACCTTCACTTATGTATTTTCATACGGTAGAGTTTCTACACTCCATAGATTAAGGTGTGGAGCTCTGCTGTTCCTCAAAGATTAATGCAAAGTACTACTGTTTTCTATTCAATTCTTCTTATTTCGCTTCTAAGATATCCATTCGCACCCAAGAACGTGATGAAGGTGATGATTATGTGTGACGCTCATCATCCTTCTCCCTTATGAACGCGTGCCTGACAAACACTTCCGTTCTACATGAATTAAGCTAGAATGAATATCTCTTAGATCTCCTAACCAGAATCTTCGTGGCGTAAGCTGGAATGATGGCGGCATTCAAGAGAATCCGGAAGGTCTAAACCTTGTCTGTGGTATTCTGAGTAGGATTCAATGATTGAATGACTGTGACGAGCTTCAAACTCGCGATTGTTGGGCGTTAGTGACAGACGCAAAAGGAGGGTGAATCCTATTCCAGCATGATCGAGAACCGACAGATGAATAGCCGTGCCGTGACAGGGTGCGTGAGCATATTATTCACTGAGAGGAGGGGATGTAGCCACTGACAACGGTGATGCCCTTGCATAAAGCCAGCCAAGGAAAGGAGTAAGACTGATTGGATGAAGATAGCAGGAAAGCAGAGGTTCAGAGGAACGAAAAGCATCTCCATTCGCTTATCTGAAATTCCTACCAATGATTTACATAAGTACCTCTATCCCTATCTTATTATATAATATTCGAAAACACCATTATCACTTTATATCTGCCTGACTGAGATTTACAAGGTGACCATAGCTTGCTTCATACCAACAATCTCCGTGGGATTCGACCCTTACTCACGTAAGGTATTACTTGGACGACCCAGTGCACTTGCTGGTTAGTTGTATCGAAGTTGTGACAATTATGAATTAAGATCAGAGCACCAAGCTTTGGAGCCATTACCAGGATTTGTTCGAGCCTGGAGATCACAATTTCGTGCACCACTACTCAATTCATTTATTGATTATATATACAAGAGAATGAAAAGAGTTTACCATGGTGGGGTGTCTTCCACCTAGCACTTTTAGTTTAAGTCCTTAAGTTGGACAATTGGGAGGCTCCTTGTCAAGGTGGTTTATGCTTGTACTCATCCTTGAACTTCCAAGGATGCTTGCTTCTCAAACGGTTGTCAGAATTTCCAATCGACTTCACCAAGCTTGGGTGAAGTTCTTCCCAAGATATGAGCTCCCAAAATTGGTATTCATGTTGTGATCCGGGATCCCATATCTTATTTTCGCACCCGTCTTCTAATTGATTATCATTGTTCCGTCCAGGTGGTAGGAAAGCCGAATTCTCACTAAGGCACCAAACTATCCTCCTAGACCCATCCAATTGAGCACTAGTCCAACCCTTGCTCCTCAAGTTTGAGCTTTCAACCATAATGAGCCTAGATTTACAACGCCAACCACTAAACATCCTTCTCTTATGCTTCATTCCACAAAGCGCCCTAAGTTGGCCATCTGTTTCAAGCAAGCCAAATTCGAGTGGGATAGTAAAGCTAAGAGTTATGAGTTTTACCCACTCAAATGAAGGATTAGATGGTGACTTAGGTTGAGAAATTTCCAATAGTCTTGACAAAGCATATTACACTCCCGTCCATCCTCTTCTAGAGGCTTCCACCACTTGGCAAGGTTCTTCAAGCTCTACCTCTTGCCAAGCTTCCTCAAGTTCACATTCCTCTTCACCAATATCTTCAAGCTCTTCCCCATCACTCAAATCATAAATAGGAGGTTGAGTGAAATCTACCTCAACATCAATTACAAGTTCAATGGGGAAGGATCTATTAAGCTCAAAAGGATCATATGTTGATGCAGAATCATCATAGATAGGAGAACTTAGTGCTTGTGCCATTTCTTCCAATGCTTCACCCTCAATATGCCTTGGAGGTTGTGCACTATCCTCCTTGACATCACTTTCAAACTCCATGGAAGAAGGCTTTTCAACTTGAGATTCCTCTTTGCACTCAACATAAGCAAGAAATCAATAATAACAACTAAGATAAACATAAAAAGACATGGAAACATAAAATTGTATTAAAAGAAAATTAAATCCAACAAAGGTTCATAAACATAAAAGAGAGCAAAATAAGAAATTAACAAGAGGAGTAGATAAACTAAAGAACTAGAGCAAATGAAAGTAAAGGAAAACTAAAATGAAACAAGATTAAAATATATATCTAAAAGGAATTGAAATAAGAACCCTAAAATCTAGAGAGAGGAGAGAGCCTCTCTCTCTAGAATCTACCCTAAAACATGATGAAAAACTATACTATGACTCCCCCCTCCTTTTTCCTTGCAATTCTTGGGTTCAAAAGCATCAGAAATGAGTTGGATTTGGGCCTCCTTGAGCTCAGAAATCGCCCCCAGCGTTTTGCCTTTAGTGAAGTCACGTGCTGCTTGTTACGCGTACACATGGGTCACGCGTACGTGTCGCATTGCAAAATTCTTCTTCACGCGTACACGTGGGTGACGCGTGCGCGTTGCTGGCGAATCTCCTTCTCACGTGTATGCGTGGGTGACGCGTGCGCGTGGCCTTGACTTCAGCAAATCCTCATTTCTTCATGAATTCTCCATGTTTGCATGCTTTTTCTTCATTCCTTCAACCCAATTTTTGCCTTCTAGTCCTGAAATCACTTAACAAACATATCAAGGCATCGAATGAAATTAAAGTGAATTAAATTATCAATTTAAAGGCTTAAAAAGCATAGTTTTACTCTTAAGCACAAATTAGAAGAAATTTACAAAACCATGCTATTTCATTGAATAAATGTGAGAAAAGTTGATAAAATCCCCCAAATTAAGCACAAGATAACAAAATTGGGGTTTATCACTGCACGATGGCAGAGCTGCGATTCTAGCAAATCTACGTCTTTACTCGACGATTCTGCATGAATGACTGTCATCCAAGACGAAGACTAGAATCGGAACAGGAGAAAGAGTCAGAGTCACAAAATCGTCTGATTTAGCGAATTAGTTCGCAATTCTGTCTACCTTGCTCACAACTAAAGATCTCTGCCAACCTCATTACTAAAACAGTAAAAGAAGCGAGAAACAGTATAGGAAAAAAAGGCTTACTCAAAAAATGTTAGTTGATGATCACAAATAGTAGAAGCACGAGACACGACCGAGCACCACCCAAAGCAATGCAGTTTTCAGAAATGGAAAATGCAACCCATCAGCACAAAAAGCAACAGAAGCAGGAATAGGTGGTGTATCCAAAAATGATGAAATTAAGAGAAAGAAAATGGGAAAAAAGCCAAGAAAAATGAGAAGAAACGCAAAAGGGGATAACTAAAGCGATTTTTTTCAAACAAGTGTATTCCAAAAGTGCGAATGTGAATGGCCCAAATAATAAAATAGTAAAAACAAACTCAACAGCATTAAATGAGTCCCTTCATGTTAAATGACGTAACTCCTCGAAAAGTACACGCACAATCACTAGAACCAAGTGCCTTGAAGCGACCGTTCACTACTAGCCGACTTACCAAGGCAATGGGTACCCGGGTCCGTGGAAACATGTCGTCGCCAAAATCAAACACACCACATTTGGGGGCACTATTACGGATTCGACTTTCAGCATCTACGATCCAACGATGACTCAGTCTAGGTACGTAACACACATGCTTAAACTCTATTTTTGAGATCCATTTTAACTTGAGCGTTGAAATATCTTTGGATGTTGTTCTCCACCATTCATTCAATTGGACCGAAAACCAAAAAATTCACCAACTCCGATGAACTATGGATCCCATCGTTTCAGATAACTCATGAACATCTAGGTATTTATTTTTTTTCAAAAAATATTAAAGGATATTTACCATGGCCTCAAATCAATAGAAACTGAGCATGCTATGAACGAGTCGTTATGTATATATATTTCTTGAAAAAAGAAATTAACATTAATGTGATATTTTTACCATCGGTTTATTATTAACGCAATTGTAAGCTCGTAGTAGCAATATTTTCTTCTACGTCGTGTCTTATTTTGTATGACAAGTTTTTTATGGAATAAACTAGATTAATATATGTTTATATTATTGCAGGATCTGAAGGGTATTTACAAATTTGATTAATTAATATTATTAATATTATTGATATTATTATTATTATTATTAATATTAATAAACGGTTACTAGCCGTTTAGTACCATTTGGTTGAAAGAACACAAACTTTTAAGAATTATGTGTGTTCAAACATTGTGTCTATTGGTTAAAGGGACACAACTCTTTAAGAGTTGTATATATTCAAAACATTGTATCTATTGGCAATAGAAAAGACACAATCATTTATATACGTAACTAATCATAATTGCTACGTACAATATGTATAAATAAGTCCTTGTCCACTATTTCAAAAACGCAGTACTAAGTGTACAATTTACTCAATCATTAAGAGATTTTCTTTGTTCAAGAGAGTTGAGAATTTTTTACTATTACTAATTAAAAAATTCTTAGGTTTCATTGTATCCTGAGAGAGTATTGTCATCAACCCTATAGCAATTAAGTGTGGGGACAAATATCTCTCTAAAAAAAGCGATCTAATCGTACCTTGAAACCACTACATAAATATAAGATTTTGTCATCTTCTCATAATCATATACCCAACAGGATCACCACTCAACTCTATATTGTCTCTAATGGGAGATATAGATAGCGTATATTAGTAATTCAGTATAGAGAGAACTACAAATATTTTTTTTTAGTATAAAAAGTATTTTTTTTTTTTTCAAAAAAAAAAAAGGTATTTTGTGTCTGATTTAATCTCTATAACAAAATAAGTTTTCTAACCAATATTTGACATGGGAGACAAAGTCCTTTCTGTGCGCGTGCGTGCATGTGTATGTTTCCGAAATCCGAAATATAATTTAAACAATAATATCATTTAATTTTACTAGGTAATCAACTAAAAATACAATTAACAGCAATCAACTAATAAAAAATAAAAGTCTATTAAAGTCAAAACAAAAAAATAGAATTAGACTTTTTTTAAATTTTTTCTTTAAATGAAACGTGAATTCAAATTATCATAAAAAATATATAAATTAACTGAAAATAAACATCTAAAATTTAAAAAAAATACATCTAAAACCAAATGAAAACAAATATTCAAAATCATTATAAAATGAATATTCAAAACCTAATAAAAAGAAAAGTAATTACCCAAATCAGATCCCAAGGATTTTAAAAACAGATATTTTAGTCTCCAAAAAAAATTAATCTCTAATAATTTAAAATAAGAGATCTTTTGATTATATTAAATACAAAATATTAAATAATTTTAACTTTAAATTTCTTATAGAATAATCTCTAATAATTTTATTGAATATTATTATTATTATTATTATTATTATTATTATTATTATTATTTAGTGACTATTATTACTTTTGTTCAAAAAATACAAAAAATTATGGTACAATATTATTATGCAATTAATAATAATAAAAATAATAATAATTTGATTTTTTTTGGACCGATGATTGTTATGTCTAACAAAGAAAACATTGGGGATTGATTTGTGTATTAATTTTTTTGGGACTAAAATGTCCGTTTTTTAAATTCTTGGAGACTAATTTGGGTAATTACTCGACCGAAAAGTAAACTGGGGACTGATTTGTCTGCCGGAGTAAAATCTTGGGGATTGATTTGTGTAGTAATTTTTCTTGGAGACTAAAATGTCAAGTTTTAAAATCTTTGGGGACTGATTTGGGTAATTACTCTAAAAAAAACGTCTAAAATGTAACAAAAAAAACATAAAAAACTTAACAAAAATGATATTTAAAATCATTTTGAAAAATCCAAAACCTAACAAAATGACACATCCAAAAATATTGGAAAAAATATTCGAAAACTAAGAAAAGAAACATCAAAAACTATTTTTTCCAAAACCTAAAAAAAGATTCATCCAAAAATATTGGAAAAAGAACATCCAAAAACTAAGAAAAAAAACATCCAAAACTATTAAAACAAAGAACGTGTGTGGCAATTGGTGTGCGAGTGATGGGCGGCGTGGCGGACGCGACGTGCAACGAATTGGTACGTGGCACTGCAACGGGCACGGAACACAATGGACTGGTGCGCGGGGAATGGGTGGTGTAGCGCGCGTCAGATGGTGATGGGCGGTGCAAATTTGGTTTCAAACGAAAAAAGATCCACCATTAGGGAATGTGGGTTTTAGGATGTGATAGAATGGATTTGGAGTTTTCAATGGAAGAGAGATCTATACCAATGGGAATTGATACTACTGAGTCAACTTTATGGTATTCTTCAAGAGGCCAAGTTGTTTATAAGAAAAGAGGACACAATTGTGTGGAAGTTTGATAAAAATGATTTGTTTATTATTGTACTGGATGCCTCCGGTACAGGTTGAGAGATGGATCGGGAACTTGTGGGTCGAGTGGATGCCGGATTGTTTGACTGGAGCAATGGGGTGGTACTTGCAAAGAAACTCCGACGCTCAAGTCAGAATGGATTTGAGAGGTGTAAGGTGTGTAGAGTGAATGACATACCTGAGGGTGCCTGGGGCTCCCCTTTATATAGGTGATGATAATTATCTTATCTTATCTTATCTGGTTAAGATAAAGGAGGTATTTGAATTTGATTGTTGGTTAGAGCTCTAGTGGGCCGGTTCTGGGCCTTCTAGAAGGGTGAAGCGGTTCGGATCTGGGTAACCGGGTTTGGAGACTGTTCCGGGTGTGGAAGTCATGGGTCGGATCCGTAACAGTTGCCCCCGGTGCGTGAGAGTAAGGGTGTTCGGTCTCATCGCTGGAGGAACCTTTTCTTCGCCATTGTGGTTTGGCAAGGAGATCGTTGTTTGGTTTTTCCGGTCAAGGTCGGGGATTCGGGGAGTTCCTGGCCGTTTCATGGTCAGGCGAAGAGCGCGTTGTTTGTGCGTCTCATCACATGTCGGGTTTGATGACCATTCCGAGGAAGGGCACGAAGATCGGGTCTGGAACAGTTACCCTAGGAGCATGAGAGCATGCTTGCTTGGTCTCAATGCTAAGTTATTTGGAGAGTCTGATTCTCTGTAGTTCGGGAGACTGTGAGGGGCCTAGAAAGGGCGTGACGTCATCCTGCACCGATTGGTGGGATGTTGGTCAGTCCGGTTCTCTGCGAGTTGGAAGACCGTCAACTCATGCTTGTTTTGTGTGGCCTTTTTTGGGCCGTTATTGTGAACTTATTTTAGGCCTCTTGGTGGGCCGATTTCAAGATTTTGTTTATTAACTTATTTGGATTTCCGTTTTGTTGGCCTTGTGGTGATCGATCCCCGAGCCGTCATTTTTTGTTGTTTGGATACCCGTTTTGTTTTTTGGATATCCGTTTTGTTGGCCTCGGGGTGATCGATTTTCGGGTAGCCGTTTACTTATTTACATATCCGTTTTATTGGCTTCGAGGTGATCGATTCCCGGGTAGCCGTTTACTTATTTGGATATCCGTTTTATTATTTGGATATCCGTTCGGCTACTTATTTGTATATCCGTTTTATTATTTGGATATCCGTTTTGTTGGCCTCAGGGTAATGGATTCTCGTGTAGCCGTTTACTTTTTTGGATATCCATTTTGTTATTTGGATATCCGTTTTATTGGCTTCGGGGTGATCAATTTCCGGGTAGCCGTTTACTTATTCGGATATCCGTTTTATTATTTGGATATCCGTTTTGTTATTTGGATATCCGTTTTATTGGCTTTAGGGTGATCGATTCTCGAGTAGCCATTTACTTATTTGGATATCCGTTTTATTATTTGGATATCCGTTTTATTGGATTCGGGGTGATCGATTCCCGGGTAGCCGTTTCTATTTTATTATTTGGATATCCGTTTTATTGGCTTTGGGTTGATCGATTCCCGAGTAGCCATTTACTTATTTGGATATCCATTTTATTGGATTCGGGGTGATCGATTCCCGGGTAGCCGTTTACTTATTTGGATATCCGTTTTGTTGGCCTCGGGGTGATCGATCCCTGGGTAGCCGCGTTTAGTTTGTGCCGTCGGACGGGACAATGCTTTTGAAAAAATGAATTTCATTTGTGGTTTGGGCCTCGTTAAAACCTCCTCGATCTTGTTGTTTTGGACGGATATTTTTACGTATAGTAGCGCTGTAAGTTGGTGGAATTTTAGGATCTTGGGAGCTTGGCCCCTTTTGTCTTTCGAGCCTGTAGGCTCCTTTTTCGATAACCATCTTGATTTGGTAGGGACCCTCCCAGTTGGGCGTGAGCATCCCTTCTCTGGGAGTGGGTGGACCGATATCGTTTCGTTGTAAGACGAGGTCTCCTGGTCCAAAGTCTTGTAATACCGTGCTGCCATTGTACCTTAGCCTTATTCTCTATTTTAGGGCTAGCTCTCGTAGTTGTGCTATGCTACTGACCTTGTCTGCAAGGTCTCACTCTGCTTCTTTTTTTCGTTTCTTCGCACAGTTCTACGCGGACTTTGCTCTTGGCATGCATCGAGGTCGGCGAGGAAGATGCTTGCCGCGTCTCGGGATCTCTTGTGGAGGTCCTCACACTTTACCGCAACTTCCCGGTCTCCATGTATTGTGCCGATAGTGCCGTCGTCGGCTTGGAACTTCATGAGTAAGAATTTGGTGAAGATGACCGTGGAAAGGTTGTTAATGGTCTTTCTCCCGAGGATGATTTTGTAGGTGGTGGAGTCCTTGAGGATGACAAATTCGGAGAGGATGGTCTTTCTTTGGTTCCCGGCTCCGATGGCGAGGGGAAGTGTGATGGTGTCGTCCAGTTGAAAGAAGTTATCCCTGAGGCTGGTTACCCCATTACAGTGGGTTTGTAGGTGTTCGTTTTGGAGCCCGAGTTTATCGAAGGCTCCCCTGAAGAGGATGTTGGAATATGCTCCTGTGTCGATCAGTATTCTTCTAACTAGCCCGGTTCCAATCTTTGCCGAGATAACGAAGGGGGCATCTTTCGCTGAGCTGCCGTATTGGCAGTCCTCGAGGGAGAATGTTATTGCATTATTGGTGATGATTTCCGGGGTTTGGTTTCTGATTGCCAGGACCTTAAGGTCCTTTTTTAGTGCCGATTTTGACTTTTTTGGCTTATCCTTGCCCGTTAAGACATTGACGACTATGGTCGGGTCAGTTTCTGGACTTTCCTAGGGGGCTTGTCTTTGTGTCCTTGGGTTGCGTCTTCCCTCTCTGGCGATCTATCTCTTTCTGTGTGCTTTGGCTCCCTGATGATCTTCGCGAACTCGAGGAGTTCGCCATCTCATATGGCTTGCTCCAGAGCATCTTTTAAGTCGATGCAGCCCTGTGTTCTGTGCCCGTATCCTCAGTGATAGTCACAATATAAGCTCTTGTTGCCGCCCGTTCTTTCCTTAAGTGGTCGGGCCTTCGGAAGGACGCCTTGGTCCGCTATTTGGTGGTAGATCTCGGTGATGGGAGCTGACAAAGGGGTGTAATTTGAGAATTTCCCGATTTTGGGGGGTTGGTTTGCATTTGTCAGTTCGGGATATTCCTTTTGGTTTTCTCTTGATGGGGGGTTTTGGCGAGGTGTCGTACTGTCGTTCTGCCGTTTGTTTGCCGCCACGACTTGGCTCACCTCCTCATCGTTTATGTAATCCTTAGCGACTCTCAGAATCTCGTGCATAATCTAGACTGGCTTCAGGGTGAGATGCTTTCGGAAGTCCCCATTCAGAAGCCCATTGGTCAGGTGGAGGCTCGCGACTGAGTCCGTGAGTCTGTCGACCATCATGCATTCGTCGTTGAATCTGTCCAGGTATTTTTTCGTAGATTCGTCTTGTCTTTGGGTGATTCCGAGCAAGCTAATGGGGTGTTTAGCTTTGGTGATTCTGGTGGTGAACTGGGCTATTACCTTTCTGGTGATATCATGGAAGCTGGCTATGGACCCGTTTGGGAGGGCGTTGAACCATTTAATCGCAGGTCCACCCCAAGGTTGTCGGGAAAGCTCTGCATCGGACCGCGTCGGTGGCCCCTTCCAGGTTCATCCTAGCCTTGAAGGCCGTCAGATGTTCCTGGGAATCTTTGGTTTCGTCATATTTCATGTCCGTGGGCTTGTTGAAGCCCTTGGGGAGTTTTGCTCTTAGGATCTTCTCCGTGAAGGGGGTGGCCTCCATTATCACGTGTATGATTCCTGCTTGTTTTGCCTCCCGATGGTGCCGTTGGTCGTCTTTTCTGCGTCGGTATTTCGGGTCTAGGGAAACGTTGCGGTCGTGCCGTTTGCTGTGTTGTTGCTCAGGCGGCCTGGTGTTCCTGGTATAGTGGTGAGATCAGGTCCTGGAGGTCGCTTGGCTTACATGCTCTGGGTGGTACCGTTCTTTGGGTGTAACTCGGCCTTTGAGGCTTTGCACCCTAAGGCACAACTCTTGGATTATATGGACCGCCTTCTCTCCCAAGCCGTCAGTGGCCGGGCTTTAGTGGGAGGACAGTTGTCCTCTCTTGGTTGTTGTTGGGTTGGGGTTGGTTGGCGATGTGCCGCGCTTGTTATCCTCCCGTGGGTGGGAGGATTGTTATCTTGGAGTTCGGGAGATGGGCTTCACGGGTTTGAGTTGGGGTGTTGGCTGGAGGATTGCTCCTCGAGATTCTCCGTCATGCCGCCATGATTTGGCAGTCCCCCGCATCTGTGCCAGAACCTTGAGAACTTTCTTGATCTCTTGACTCCTTATGAATTTTCAGTAAGGTCCGAAGGGGGGATCATGGCGACAGAGTTGTCATAGGTGAGGCGGCAGATGGCAGAGGTTTGGAACCTGGTGTTGAAGGAGGTGACCTCGTGGGTTTAGAAGAAGAGGTTGAAGAGTTCAAAAGAAGAAGCAACCACGGTAGGCATGGAGCCAAAGTAGAGGGAAAAGATGGGGCCATGGCGTTTGGAGAGATGGATGAGGGAATGGTAAATGAGAGGGTCTAAGAAGAGGAGGTGTCCCACTAAAGGGAGGCAAGACTTTGGGCTCAGAGGATTTGGAATTTCACCGTTGGAGTAAGGCGAAGGTGCATAAAGAGTGTTATCACTAAGAAGGTGATTGCAAGTCAAAGAAACACTGTTCTTTTGGGATTTCGCCGTTGGAGTAGGGCGAAGGTCTGTTATCACTAAGAAGGTGATGCAAGTTAAGGAAACATTATTCCTTTTTGCTCTCAGTTACAAGCAAGAAATCAAGTGAGTAAGTTTTGGGATTGCTCTTCTGGGTTATCCGCCATGCCGCCATGACGTTGCAAATTCTCCACAGACGGCGCCAATGTACTGGATACCTCCGGTACGGGTTGAGAGATGGATTGGGAACTTGCGGGTCAAGCAGATGCCAGATTGTTTGACTGGAGCAATGGGGGGTGGTACCTGCAAAGACACTCCGACGCTCAAGTCAGAATGGATCTGAGAGGTGTAAGGTGTGTAGAGTGAATGACATACCTGAGGGGGCCTGGGGCTCCCCTTTATATAGGTGATGATAATTATCTTATCTTATCTTATCTGGTTAAGATAAGGGAGGTATTTGAATTTGATTGTTGGTTAGAAGCTCTAGTGGGCCGGTTCTGGGCCTTCTAGAAGCATGAAGCGGTTCGGATCCGGGTAACCAGGTTTGGAGACTGTTCCGGGTGTGGAAGTCGTGGGTCAGATCCGTAACAATTACTAACTCTATTGTACCGGTTTTGCAGGAACAAATAATACCAGAGGAAATATCAAGTTATAGTTTCACAAAAACTATTTGGCAGGTGTTGGTTCCACCTCGAGTTGAAATTTTTACTTGGTTTGTTGTCATAAGTAGAGTTAATACCAAAAATAAGTTGTGTAGGTTTGGTGTAATTGGTTTTAATGACACTATGTATGTGTTGTGTGGTATTGATGTTGAGAGTGAACACCATTTGTTTGTCTCTGGTGAGTTTTCTTGGTAAATGTGGTGTGCCTGATCCTGTGTTGATGGTGCGCGAAATTAAAACTTGCACAGCTGAACTGGCAAGTGCACCGGGTCGTCCAAGTAATACCTCAGGTGAGTAAGGGTCGATCCCACGAGGATTGTTGGATTGAGGAAGTTGTGATTATCTTGCAGATCTTAGTCAGGTGCATAGAAAGATAATTGTTGTTGTTGTAGGTGCATAAACAAAACAATAAAGAAAGCAATATAGAATAGGTGTAGCAACAATGATAGGAAATCAGTTAAGGCCTTGGAGATGCTTACTCTTCCAGATTAATACTTCTCACTGACTACTTTAACAATGAGTGATTCATTCAATGAAAAGGCTATAAGTGATTAAAGATGGGGCTAGTGGTCATTAATCTCCTCTGATTCAGATCACATACCGGTGCTAATGGTCATCCAATCTGAACGGGGGTGAAGCTTACGCAATTCAATCTCTGGGGATCCTACTCAAAATGTCACAGACAAGGTCAGATCTTTTGGATCGGAGAATGATGCTCTGTATTCTAGCCTTAACGCCGCAAAGACCTCAATTACCCATGACTAACGAGATTTTATGTCACGTATCCCAATTAGTCCAGATACTCTCTTGGAACCTGTAATGTACTCTCACGCTATAGCTCAATACTATTCGGCTAAGGCTTCGCACGAGCTCATGTAGAATGAGGGGTCATACTCTCGTTCCACCCCAAATTCATAAAGATGAAGAATGAAAATACATCATAGAATGGAATCAAACATATATTAAAGTAGAAAAGTAATGATATTGATCTATAGGAATGAGCAGAGCTCCTATCCTTAACTCAGAAAGTCTAGCCGCTTATATTTTACAGAAATAATATGTGATAAGTTCTGAGAAGCTGAAGCTCCTAAACATGGGTGATCTTCTCCTATATATACTAATATAATAATTAAAAGTTACATAAATGAGATAAACTAATAAAAAAGGTGTAAAAATCTACTTCTGGGCCCACTTGGTGAGTGTTTGGGCTGAGTTTGTCGTTTAGCTCGGAAGAGTGGGCGTTGAACGCCAACTAGGGAGTGTCCATGTTGCTTCCTTGCTCCCTTGGTGGCGTTGAACGGCAGTTTCAGGATTTCAACGCCCGTTTTGAGCAGTCGTTTCCAAAGAAAAGTATAAACCATTATATATTTTTGGAAAGCCTTGAAAGTTAGATTTCCAACGCCATTAAGAGCGCGTTAATTAGACCTCTGTAGCTCAAGATATGCTCATTGGATTGTATGGAGGTCAGGATTTGACAGCATCTGCTATCCTTTCTTTGGCTCTGAATCAGACTTTACCAAAACTTGCCAAATTCCTCCAAAAATCACCTGAAATCATAATAAAAACACAAAAACTCAAAGTAGCATCCAAAAGGTGAATTTTGCACTAAAACCTACTAAAACATAATAAAACTTGCTAAAATATGCTCGAAAACTCTAGAAAAATGGTACCAAAAAGGGTATAAAATATCCACTCATTAGTTGACTGTTGTTCTTGGACTATTCCAGGTACAATCAAGAAACATTTCGAAAGTTGGATAGGTACGACAATAAGGAAGGAGCTACGTAAGAGGTGGTTAATGGGCTTCTTTGCTATTGTCTAGAATAGTTGGATAGAAAGAAATCGAAGAATTTTTTAGAATAAGATAGAGAGTTGATGATGTTCTTGCATTGTCTTTTAGAAGCTATAGAGAGTGGAGTATAATTGATTCCTTTTGTTGTTGATGGCAATGCCAGAGATGACAAAGAAATTAGGTTTGCTACTAGTTTGTATGATCTTTAGTTTATTTCTTTACTCTACTTTGTTGTGTTGAGTTGTGTTTCTAAAAAAAAAAAAGAAAAGGAAGAAAAAGAGAAAGAGAAAGAGAAAGAAAAAGAGGAGAAAGACGAAAAAGAAGAACGTACACAGTGTAAATACTAAGGCACGTTGTTTAAAATTTAAAACTTTTTAAAATTTAAAAGTTGTCTCCAATTAATTGCATCCCTAGTTAATTACCTATATTTTTTCCTATAAATGTTGAACAAAATCTTTCAATCAAAGAGTAAAAGTCATGTTGAAACATTCAAAAGTTATTCAGTTAAAATTACTTCTTCTAAAAATTTAAATTGATAATAAAAAATACATAAATAATTATATCTTTAACATATTTTTTTATGTAAGATTTTTTTGAATTTTTTAAAATTTTTGTATAATTTTTTCTTCTTTTATTAGTTTTAAATTGAAATTTTTTATTAATAAAGATTAAATTCTAAACTTTTATGTTATAAAAATTTTAATATCGTATTATAAAATATTTTTTTTTAATTTAAGCTAAAAAAATATATAAATAGTTAAATTTTTATCTATTATAAAATTAGCATGATATACCCAAATTCCAAATAAAACATTTTTAACTCCAAACAAAACATTTTTTGGTTTTTTATTTTTAATATTGGACCGAAATTGGTGTAATCCACCAAAATGGCCAAAAAACTGTGTTTAACGTCGTTGTGAGAATTTTTTATGGCTACAGAAAAATGCCACCACCGTTTTTCATCCAGGTCACTATCGCTTTTGACAAAATATCGGCAACGTTTTACATAAAAATGTCAATGACGTTTTTTGTGTATGGCTAACACGTGGCTGACGGACTCTTTCTTTCTAGCATAATTTTTTTCATCTTAGCAATTATCTTCTCTTCCCCTTTTCTTCTTCTCTTTCTAGCTCCACAAAACAGCTCTCTTCTATCATTGTCATTCTTACCCACCAAAAATAAACAAACCCACCAAAAACAAATAAAACAACAATTTCATACTCACCTGTCACTGGAACTAAACTAAAGATATTCAAGTAAATATTTGTATGTGTTGGCTATTGCTTCTTTTTTTTTTATAAAATTGAAAGTGTGAAAGAAATTTTTAAAAAATAGGTAAGGTTTTGTAATTTTTGTTTAGGTTATTTTGTTGTTGATTAATAGTAAGTTAATTAATTGTTAGTAGTAGTTTTGGCGTTAGTATAGGTGTTAATTACTTTAATTTTTTATTTTATATAAAATATTAGTTTCAATTATTATTAATTTATGTTTTTAGTGATGTTCATTTTGGCTGAAATATCTTTTAATTAAATCCTAATAGAAAATAGAATTAATTATAGTGATGTTACTTTTATTATTATTAATTTATAGGATATATTAATTTTGGTTTTATTTGAAATATTTTAAAAAAATAGAATTATTAATGTTAATAGTTAGGATAGATGTATTTATAATAAAATATTGTTCATTTTAAATATTTTTAAAAAAAATATTTTAATTATTCATATGTTCTTTTTAATGTATAATTTAAAAAAGAAAAAAATGAGAAAATATGACATCATACATATTGAAGAATATATTACAAAATATCTTTGATATCTTGTATATATAAATAATTTTTGTATTAATTATAATAATTAAAAATTAGTAATTTATTTAATAATCATCAATTATTACAATATGTAATAATTTAATAAATGTTTGTTACGGATCCGGTCCACGGACCCCACACCCAGAACGGTCTCTAAATCCGGTTATCCGGGTCTGACCTGCCGGTCTTTTTAGAAGGTTCGGAACCGGCCCACTAGAACTCCTAACCAACAATCAAATTCAAATACCTCCCTTATCTTACCCGAATAAGATAAGATAAGATATTTACCATCACCTATATAAAGGGGAGCCCCGGGCCTCCTCAGGTATGTCATTCGCTTTACACGCCTTATACCTCTCAGATCCATTCTGACTTGAGCATCGGAGTGTCTTTGCAGGTACCACCCCCCATTGCTCCAGTCAGATAATCCGACATTCGCCTCGACCTACAAGTTCCCAATCTACTTCTCAACCCGTACCAGAGGCTTCCAGTACATTGGCGCCGTCTGTGGGGACTTGCAAACATCGTCGTGGAATGGTGTACACCTTCGAGGAGCGATCCCCGAGCCACCATGATAACTCCCGAACGAGGAACCCAACCCCCGAATACCAAGAGACTACAACCCATGGAAGGATAGCAAGCACTATTCCTCAGACCCCGGCGCAAAACAAGGAGAACGGTCCTAAAATACTGATCGCCAAAAACTTGGGAGAAAAAGCAGCTCAAATAATCCAAGACCTTTGTCTCCGAGTACAAGAACTCGAAGGACGAGTCCCAATTAAGGAAAAACACCACATTGAGGATGGAAGCCACGCAACGTCCCGATCAAAGTCCCGCCACAAAGCCAGACATAGCATATCGCTCGAACGGCGACATAACAGGAGATACGATTGCAGCACCTCTTGCGACCAAAGACATCATAACGGCGCGAACGGTGGAAGACATGCTAGGTCACCCGAACGGTGACACGGCAAGAGACACAACCGTAGCGTCTCTCGCGACCCGAGTCCTCGATACGACACCAACGACAACCGACGACACTGAGAAGCTAAACCCACAAGAAACGATCACGTAATCATGGGAGCTACTCCCTTCACTTAAAGAATCCTAAAAGCAAAACCCCCTAAGGGTTTTGACAAACCCACGGACATGAAGTATGATGGAACCAAGGACCTCCAAGAACACCTAACGGCCTTCGAGGCTAGAATGAACCTGGAAGGGCCCCCGACGCGGTCTGATGCAGGGACTTCCCAGTAACCTTAGCCGGGCTCGTGATTAAATGGTTTAACGCCCTTCCCAGTGGATCCATAACTAGCTTCCATGATATCTCACGGAAATTCATGGCCCAATTCACCACCAGAATCACCAAAGCCAAGCATCCCATCAGCTTGTTAGGAGTTACCCAGAGACAGGATGAATCCACGAGAAAATACCTTGACCGATTCAACGACGAGTGCTTGACAATCGACGGGCTCACGGACTCAGTCACAAGCCTCTTCCTGACCAAACGACTCATGAATGAAGACTTTCGGAAACACCTCACCACCAAACCGGTTTGGACCATGCACGAGATCCAGGGCATCGCAAAGGAGTACATAAACGACGAAGAAGTAAGCCATGTCGTAGTCGCCAATAAATGGCAACACGGCAACACACAGCACGGCAACACTGTGCCTCGACATAACCACCTACTAAGAGAAAACTAGAAGGAAAATCCCAAACCAGCACACATAAACCCACCTCCCAGAATCGGAAAATTCTCTAACTACACACCCCTAACAGCTCCGATCACCGAGATTTACCACCAAATAGCAGACCGACATATTGGTGCACAGAAATCGTGACGGTTTCATTCCTTGGTAACGGCGCTGAAAACTTTATACGCACATTCATAATCTTAATTCTTTTTCACAACTTCACACAACTGACCAGCAAGTGCACTGGGTCGTCCAAGTAATAAACCTTACGTGAGTAAGGGTCGATCCCACGGAGATTGTCGGCTTGAAGCAAGCTATGGTCACCTTGTAAATCTCAGTCAGGCGGATTCAAATGTATTAAGAGATTATAGTGTACTAAAAGATAATTAAAATAGGATAGAGATACTTATGTAATTCATTGGTGAGAGTTTCAGATAAGAGTATAGAGATGCTTTCGTTCCTCTGAACCTCTGCTTTCCTGATGTCTTCATCCAACCATTCCTACTCATTTCCATGGCAAGCTTTATGTAGGGCATCACCGTTGTCAATGGCTACATCCCATCCTCTCTGTGAAAATGGTCCAATGCGCTGTCACTGCATGGCTAATCATCTGTCGGTTCTCGATCATACTGGAATAGGATTTACTATCCTTTTGCGTCTGTCACTACGCCCAGCACTCGCGAGTTTGAAGCTCGTCACAGCCATCCCTTCCCGGATCCTACTCGGAATACACAGACAAGGTTTAGACTTTCTGGATCTCAGGAATGGCCATCCATGGGTTCTAACTTATACCACGAAGATTCTAATATCTCGGACTCGGTCCTTTGTATTAGATATCTAAGAGATATTCATTCTAGCTTGTTTGCATGTAGAACGGAAGTGTTTGTCAGGCACGCATTCGTAAGTGAGAATGATGATGAGCGTCACATAATCATCACATTCATCATGTTCTTGGGTGCAAATGAACATCTTAGAATAGGAATAAGCTTGAATTGAATAGAAAAACAATAGTACTTTACATTAATTCATGAGGAACAGCAGAACTCCACACCTTAATCTATGGTGTGTAGAAACTCTACCGTTGAAAATACATAAGTGATAATGGAGTTCATTGGTCTCGGCCCCAGAGGGGAACCGGAGTAACCAAGACTAAAATGATCCGAAGATATAAAAACAATAGTAAAAAGTTCTATTTATACTAAACTAGTTACTAGGGTTTACAAAAATGAGTAAATGATGCAGAAATCCACTTCTGGGGCCCACTTGGTGTGTGCTTGGGCTGAGCATGAAGCTTTCATGTGTAGAGGCTTCTCTTGCAGTTGAACGCCAGTTTGTAACCTGTTTCTGGCGTTTAACTCCACTTTGCAACCTGTTTCTGGCGTTTAACTCCAGAATGCAGCATGGAACTGGCGTTGAACGCCAGTTTGCATCATCTAAACTCGGGCAAAGTATGGACTATTATATATTGCCGGAAAGCCCTGGATGTATACTTTCCAACGCAATTGAGAGTGCACCATTTTGAGTTCTGTAGCTCTGGAAAATCCACTTTGAGTGCAGGGAGGTCAGAATCCAACAGCATCTGCAGTCCTTCTTCAACCTCAGAATCTGATTTTTGCTCAAGTCCCTCAATTTCAGCCAGAAAATACCTGAAATCACAGAAAAATACACAAACTCATAGTAAAGTCCAGAAATGTGAATTTTAATTAAAAACTAATAAAAATATACTAAAAACTAACTAAATCATACTGAAAACTATGTAAAAACAATGCCAAAAAGCGTATAAATTATCTACTCATCACAACACCAAACTTAAATTGTTGCTTGTCCCCAAGCAACTGAAAATCAAATAGGATAAAAAGAAGAGAATATACTATAAATTCCAAAATATCAATGAAACTTAGCTCCAATCAGATGAGCGGGACTTGTAGCTTTTTGCCTCTTGAATAGTTTTGGCATCTCACTTTATCCATTGAGGTTCAGAATAATTGGCATCTATAGGAACTCAGAGTTCAGATAGTGTTATTGATTCTCCTAGTTCAGTATGTTGATTCTTGAACATAGTTACTTAATGAGTCTTGGCCGTGGCTCTAGGCACTTTGTTTTCCAGTATTACCACCGGATACATAAATGCCACAGACACATAACTGGGTGAACCTTTTCAGATTGTGACTCAGCTTTGCTAAAGTCCCCAATTAGAGGTGTCCAGGGTTCTTAAGTACACTTTGTTTTTGCTTTGAACCTCGACTTTAACCGCCCAGTCTCAAGTTTTCACTTGACACCTTCACGCCACAAGCACATGGTTAGGGACAGCTTGGTTTAGCTGCTTAGGCCAGGATTTTATTCCTTTAGGCCCTCCTATCCACTGATGCTCAAAGCCTTGGATCCTTTTTATTACTCTTGCCTTTTGGTTTTAAGGGCTATTGGCTTTTTTTTCTTGCCTTTTGGTTTAAAGAGCTTTTGGCTTTTTCTGCTTGCTTTTTCTTTTTCTTTTTTTCGCTATTTTTCTCTTTTTCTTTTTTTTTTTCTGCAAGCTTTTGTATTCACTGCTTTTTCTTGCTTCAAGAATTATTTTTATGATTTTTCAGATTATCAGATAACATTTCTCCTTTTCATCATTCTTTCAAGAGCCAACATATTTAACATTCATAAACATCAACTTCAAAAGACATATGCACTGTTCAAGCATTCATTCAGAAAACAAAAAGTATTGTCACCACATCAAAATAATTAAACTAGTTTCAAGGATGAATTCGAAACCATGTACTTCTTGTTCTTTTGTAATTAAAACATTTTTCATTCAAGAGAGGTGATGGATTCATATTCATAACTTTAAGGCATAGACACTTAGACACTAATGATCATGTAGTAAAGGCACAAACATAAATAACACATAAGGCTTAAAAAACGAAAACCATAAAATAAATAGACAAGGAGATTAAGGAATGAGTCCACCTTAGTGAGGGTGGCGTCTTCCTCTTCTTGAAGAACCAATGGTGCTCTTGAGCTCCTCTATGTCTCTTCCTTGTCTTTCCTTCTTCTCCCTCATAGCTCTTTGATCTTCTCTAATTTCATGGAGGATGATGGAGTGCTCTTGGTGCTCCACCCTTAATTGTCCCATGTTGGAACTTAATTCTCCTAGGGAAGTGTTGATTTGTCCCCAATAATTCTGTGGAGAAAAGTGCATCCCCTGAGGCATCTCAGGGATTTCATGGTGAGGAATTTCCTCATGATCATGTTGAAGTCCATGATCTCTTATTTGCTTCATCCTTTTCTTAGTGATTGGCTTATCCTCTTCAATGAGGATATCTCCCTCAATGTCAATTCCAGCCGAATTGCAGAGGTGGCAAATGAGGTGAGGAAAGGCTAACCTTGCCCAAGTGGAGGACTTGTCAGCCACCTTGTAGAGTTCTTGAGGTATAATCTCATGAACTTCCACCTCTTCTCCAATCATGATACTATGGATCATGATGGCCCGGTCTATAGTAACTTCAGACCAGTTACTAGTAGGAATGATTGAGCATTGAATGAACTCTAGCCATCCCCTAGCCACTGGTTTGAGGTCATGCCTTCTTAATTGAACCGGCTTGCCTCTTGAGTCAATTTTCCATTGAGCTCCTTCCTCACATATGTCTATGAGGACTTGGTCCAACCTTTGATCAAAGTTGACCCTTCTTGTGTAGGGGCGTGCATTTTCTTCCATCATTGGCAAGTTGAACGCTAGCCTTACATTTTCCGGATTGAAATCTAAGTATTTTTCCCAAACCATGGTAAGCCAATGCTTTGGATTTGGGTTCACACTTTGATCATGGTTTCTAGTGATCCGTGCGTTTGCATAGAACTCTTGAACCATTAGGATCCCGACTTGTTGAATGGGGTTGGTGAGAACTTCCCAGCCTCTTCTTTGGATCTCAAGTCGGATCTCTGGATACTCATTATTCTTGAGCTTGAAAGGAACCTCAGGGATCACTTTCTTCTTGGCCACAACTTCATAGAAGTGGTCTTGATGGACCTTTGAGATGAATCTCTCCATCTTCCATGACTCAGAGGTGGAAGCAATTGCCTTCCCTTTCCTCTTTCTAGAGGTTTCTCTGGCCTTAGGTGCCATAAATGGTTATGGAAAAATAAAAAGCAATGCTTTTACCACACCAAACATAAAATGTTTGCTCGTCCCCGAGCAAAAGAAGAAAGAAGTGAGTAGAAGAAGAAGAAAATGGAGGAGAGGGAGAGAGAGTAGGTTTCAGCCAAGTGGAAGAAGAGAGGGTAGTGTTATGTGAAATAGAAGAATGAATGAGGGGTTTAGGGTTCGGCTATTTAGGATTGGGTTTGGGAGGGAAAATATTTTGAATTTGAAGGTAGGTGGGGTTTATGGGGAAGAGAAGATGGATGTGGGTGGTGAAGAGGTGATGGGAAAGAGTGATTGAGTTGATTGGTGAGGGGTATTTGGGGAAGAAAGTTATGAAAAGGTGGGAAGAGGAGAGAAGAAGGGTAGGTGGGGATCTTGTGGGGTCCACAGATCTTGAGGAGATCCTGTGGGGCCCACAGATCAAGTGGGGCCAAGGACTTAACATCCCTGCCTCAATTAGGCGTGTAAAACGCCCTTATTGTGGAATTCTGGTGTTTAACGCCACTTCCATGCTTGTTTCTGGCATTAAACGCCAGCTCCATGCTTGATTCTGGCATTAAACGCCCAAATGGAGCTTGTTTCTGGCGTTTAACGCCAGCTTTTCTCTGGGTGCAATCCTGGCGTTTAAACGCCAGACTGCTGCTTATTTCTGGCGTTTAACGCCAGTTTCATGCTCTGTTCTGGCGTTAAACGCCAGCCAGATGCTCCTTACTGGCGTTTAAACGCCAGTAAGCTCTTCCTCCAGGGTGTGCTGTTTTCAATGCTGCTTTTCATTGTTTTTGATTTTTCAGTAGTTTTTGTGACTCCATATGATCATCAACCTAATAAAATACGAAATAATAAAGAGAAAATAAAATAAAATTGATTAAATAACATTGAGTTGCCTCCCAACAAGCGCTTCTTTAATGTCAATAGCTTGACAGTGAGCTCTCATGGAGCCTCACAGATAATCAGAGCAAGGTTAGAACCTCCCAACACCAAACTTAGAGTTTGAATGTGGGGGTTCAACACCAAACTTAGAGTTTGGTTGTGGCCTCCCAACACCAAACTTAGAGGTTGACTGTGGGGGCTTTGGTTGACTCTGCAGTAAGAGAAGCTTTTCATGCTTCCTCTCCATGGTTACAAAAGGAGATCCTTGAGTTTTAAACACAAGGTAGTCCTCATTCAGTTGAAGGACCAACTCTCCTCTGTCCACATCAATCACAGCTCTTGCTGTGGCTAGGAAGGGTCTTCCAAGGATGATGGATTCATCCTCATCCTTCCTAGTGTCTAGGATTATGAAATCAGCAGGGATGTAAAGGCCTTGAACCTTTACTAGCACGTCCTCTACTAGTCCATAAGCCTATTTCATGGATTTGTCTGCCATCTCTAATGAGAATTTGGCAGCCTGTACCTCAAAGATTTCCAGTTTGTCCATTACAGAGAGTGGCATGAGGTTTATTCCTGACCCCAGGTCACAAAGAGCTTTTTCAAAGGTCATGGTGCCTATGTTACAGGGAATTAGGAATTTACCAGGATCCTGTTTCTTCTGAGGCAATCTCAGTTGATTCAGATCACTCAGTTCATTGGTGAGCACGGGGGTTCATCTTCCCAAGTCTCATTACCAAATAATTTGGCATTCAGCTTCATGATCGCACCAAGGTATTTGGCAACTTGCTCTTCAGTGACATCTTCATTCTCTTCAAAAGAATACTCATCAGAGCTCATGAATGGCATAAGGAGGTTCAATGGAATCTCTATGGTCTCTAGATGAGTCTCAGATTCCTTTGGTTCCTCAGACGGAAACTCCTTATTGATCACAGGACGTCCCATGAGGTCTTCCTTACTGGGATTCACGTCCTCTCCCTCCCTTGTAGGTTCGGCCATGGTGATTAAATCAATGGCTTTGCACTCTCTCTTTGGATTTTCTTCTGTATTGTTTGGGAGAGTACTAGGAGGAATTTCAGTGACCCTTTTACTCAACTGGCCCACTTGTGCCTTCAAATTTCTAATGGAGGACCTTGTTTCATTCATGAAACTCAAAGTGGCCTTAGATAGATCAGAGACTATATTTGCTAAGCTAGATGGGTTCTGCTCAGAATTCTCTGTCTGTTGCTGAGTGGATGGTGGAAAAGGTTTACTATTGCTAAACCTGTTTCTTCCACCATTATTAAAGCCTTGTTGAGGCTTTTGTTGATCCTTCCATGAGAAATTTGGATGATTTCTCCATGAGGGATTATAGGTGTTTCCATAGGGTTCACCCATGTAATTCACCTCTACTATTGCAGGGTTCTCAGGATCATAAGCTTCTTCTTCAGAAGATGCCTCTTTAGTACTGTTGGATGATTCCTTCAATCCATTCAGACTTTGAGAGATCATATTGACTTGCTGAGTCAATATTTTTTTCTGAGCCAATATGGCATTCAGAGCATCAATTTCAAGAACTCCTTTCCTCATAGGCATCCCATTATTCACAGGATTCCCTTCAGAAGTGTACATGAACTGGTTATTTGCAACCATGTCAATGAGTTCTTGAGCTTCTGCAGGTGTTTTCTTTTGGTGAATGGATCCACCTGCAGAATGGTCCAGTAACATCTTTGATAGCTCAGACAGACCATCATAGAATATATCCAGGATGGTCCATTCTGAAAGCATGTCAGAAAGATACTTTTTGGTCAGCTTCTTATATCTCTCCCAAGCTTCATAGAGGGATTCACCTTCCTTCTGTCTGAAGGTTTGGACATCCACTCTAAGCTTACTAAGCTTTTGAGGAGGAAAGAACTTGGCTAAGAAAGCCTTGACCAGCTTATCCCAAGAGTTCAGGCTATCTTTAGGTTGAGAGTCCAACCATACTCTAGCTCTGTCTCTTACAGCAAATGGGAAAAGCATAAGCCTGTAGACCTCGGAATCAACCCCATTGGTCTTAACAGTATCACAGATCTGCAAGAATTCAGTTAAGAACTGAAAGGGATCTTCGGATGGAAGTCCATAAAACTTGCAATTCTGTTGCATCAGAGAAACTAGTTGAGGTTTCAGCTCAAAATTGTTTGCTCCAATGGTAGGGATTGAGATGCTTCTTCCATGTAAATTGGAATTAGGTGCAGTGAAGTCACCAAGCATCTTCTTTGCATTGTTATTATTTTCGGCCATGTCTCCTTCTTTTTCGAAAATTTCTGTCAGATTTTCTCTAGAGAGTTGTGCTTTAGCTTCCCTTAGCTTCCTCTTTAGAGTCCTTTCAGGTTCAGGATCAGCCTCAACAAGAATGTTCTTATCCTTGTTCCTGCTCATATGAAAAAGAAGAGAACACAAAAGAAAATATAGAATCCTCTATGTCACAGTATAAAGATTCCTTATGCAAGTATAAGAAGAGAAGAATATAAGAAGGAGAAGAGGAAAATTCGAACACAGAGAGGGAGATGGGGTTCGGATTTTGGGTGGAAGAGAAGTGTTAGTAGATGAATAAATAAATAGAAGGAGATGAGGAAGAGAATAATTCGAAAATTAAATAAATTAAAATAAAAATATTTTTGTTTTTAATTTAAAATTAAGGTTAGAATTCGAAAATTTAAAACAATTAGTTAATCAAAAAGGAATTTTGAAAAAGAGGAAGGTGATTTTCGAAAATTAGAGAGAGAATTAGTTATGTAGTTTTGAAAAAGATATGATTGAAATAGTAAACTTTTAAAATCAAACAAAAAGTTAAGTGATTAATTGAAAAAGATTTGAAAATCAAATTTTGAAAAGATAGGAAGTTAGAAAAGAAGTTAGAAAAGATTTTGAAATTAAATTTTGAAAAAGATGTGATTGAAATTTATTTTGAAAAAGATTTGAAAAAGAATTTTAAAAAGATTTGATTTTGAAAGTTAAAGTTGATTACTTGACTAACAAGAAACAAAAAGATTTGATTTTAAAATTTAAAGATTGAACCTTTCTTATTAGGCAAGTAACAAACTTAATATTTTTGAATCAGTCACATTAATTGTTAGCATTGAATTCGAAAATATGGACTAAAAAATAAGAAAAAAATTTTGAAAATTAATTTGAAATTTTTGAAAATATGAAAGAAAAATGAAAAAGGTTTGATTTTTGAAAAAGATTTGAAAAAGATAAGATTTTTAAATTGAAAATTTGATTTGACTCATAAGGAACAACTAGATTTTAAAAATTTTTGAAAAAGTCAAGTCAAATATTCGAGTTTTATGAGAAGAAAAGGGAAAGATATTTTTTTTTATTTTTGAATTTTTAATGAAGAAAGAGAAAAACAACCAAAAGACTCACAACATGAAAATTATGAATCAAAACACATGATGCATGCAAGAACACTATGAATGTCAAGATGAACACCAAGAACACTTTGAAGATCATGATGAACATCAAGAACTTATTTTTGAAAAATATTTAAGAAAAGAAAAACATGCAAGACACCAAACTTAGAAATTTTCAAACTTTAGACACTAACAAATTAAAAATGCATATGAAAAACTAGAAAAGACATAAAACAAGAAATTTTAAAGATCAAACAAGAAGACTTGTCAAGAACAACTTGAAGATCATGAAGAACACATGCATGAGTTTTCGAAAAATGCACAAATTTTAAAAACATGCAATTGACACCAGACTTAAAATTTGACTCAAGACTCAAACAAGAAACACAAAAATTATTTTTGATTTTATGATTTTATAATTTTTTTTTGGATTTTCGCAAATTATTTTGGGAAAAACGAAAAAGAAAATTTTTTGTATTTTTCGAAAATAAGAAATAAAAAGCTTAAAAATAAAATAAAATTACCTAATCTGAGCAACAAGATGAACCGTCAATTGTCCAAACTCGAACAATCCCCGGCAACGGCGCCAAAAACTTGGTGCGCAGAAATCGTGACGGTTCCATTCCTTGGTAACGGCGCTGAAAACTTTATACGCACGTTCATATTCTTAATTCTTTGTCACAACTTCGCACAACTGACCAGCAAGTGCACTGGGTCGTCCAAGTAATAAACCTTACGTGAGTAAGGGTCGATCCTACGGAGATTGTCGGCTTGAAGCAAGCTATGGTCACCTTGTAAATCTCAGTCAGGCGGATTCAAATGTATTAAGAGATTATAGTGTACTAAAAGATAATTAAAATAGGATAGAGATACTTATGTAATTCATTGGTGAGAGTTTCAGATAAGAGTATAGAGATGCTTTCGTTCCTCTGAACCTCTGCTTTCTTGCTGTCTTCATCCAACCATTCCTACTCCTTTTCATGGCAAGCTTTATGTAGGGCATCACCGTTGTCAATGGATACATCCCATCCTCTCTGTGAAAATGGTCCAATGCGCTGTCACTGCATGGCTAATCATCTATCGGTTCTCGATCATACTGGAATAGGATTTACTATCCTTTTGCATCTGTCACTACGCCCAGCACTCGCGAGTTTGAAGCTCGTCATAGCCATCCCTTCCCGGATCCTACTCGGAATACCACAGACAAGGTTTAGACTTTCTGAATCTCAGGAATGGCCGTCCATGGGTTCTAACTTATACCACGAAGATTCTAATATCTCAGACTCGGTCCTCTGTATTAGATATCTAAGAGATATTCATTCTAGCTTGTTTGCATGTAGAACGGAAGTGTTTGTCAGGCACGCGTTCGTAAGTGAGAATGATGATGAGTATCACATAATCATCACATTCATCATGTTCTTGGGTGCGAATGAACATCTTAGAATAGGAATAAGCTTGAATTGAATAGAAAAACAATAGTACTTTGCATTAATTCATGAGAAACAGCAGAGCTCCACACCTTAATCTATGGTGTGTAGAAACTCTACCGTTGAAAATACATAAGTGATAATGGAGTTCATTGGTCTCGACCCCAGAGCGGAACCGGAGTAACCAAGACTAAAATGATCCGAAGATATAAAAACAATAGTAAAAAGTTCTATTTATACTAAACTAGTTACTAGAGTTTACAGAAATGAGTAAATGATGCAGAAATCCACTTCTGGGCCCACTTGGTGTGTGCTTAGGCTGAGCATGAAGCTTTCATGTGTAGACGCTTCTCTTGGAGTTGAACGCCAGTTTGTAACCTGTTTCTGGCGTTTAACTCCAGAATGCACCATGGAACTGGCGTTGAACGCCAGTTTGCGTCATCTAAACTCGAGCATAGTATGAACTATTATATATTGTTGGAAAGCCCTAGATGTCTACTTTCCAACGCAATTGAGAGCGCACCATTTGGAGTTCTGTAGCTCCAAAAAATCCACTTTAAGTGCAGGGAGGTCAGAATCCAACAACATCTGTAGTCCTTCTTCAACCTCTGAATCTGATTTTTGCTCAAGTCCCTCAATTTCAGCCAGAAAATACCTGAAATCACAGAAAAACACACAGACTCATAGTAAAGTCCAGAAATGTGAATTTTAATTAAAAACTAATAAAAATATACTAAAAACTAACTAAATCATACTGAAAACTATGTAATAATAATGCCAAAAAGCGTATAAATTATCCGCTCATCACGTATCCTCCCGAAGGCCCGATAACTCAAGGAAAGAACCGGTGGAAACAAAACCCTATACTGCGACTATCACCGAGGTTACGGACATAGGACACAAGACTGTTTCGACTGAAAAGACGCTCTTGAACAAGCAATAAGAGACAGCAAACTCCCCGAGTTCGCCAAAATTATCAGGGAGCCAAAGTGTGCAAAAAGATACAGATCACTAGAGAGAGAAGGACGCAGCCCAAGGACGCAAAGACAAGCCCCCAAGGAAATCCCAGAGAGAGATACGACCATAATCGTAAATGTCATCACAGGCAAAGATACCCCGGGTAAATCAAAATCAGCACTCAAGAAGGATCTCAAGGTCTTGGCAGTTAGAAATCAAACCCCAACCGCCACCACAGGTAAGGCGATAACATTCTCCCCCGAGGACTGCCAACTCGGCACCTCGGTGGAAGACGCTCCCTTCGTCATCTCGGCGAAGATCGGAACCGGGCTAGTCAAAAGAATACTAGTACATACAGGAGCAGACTCTAACATCCTTTTCAGAGGAGCCTTCGACAAACTCGGACTCCGCAACAACAATCTACAGACACACCACAACGGAGTCACAGGACTCGGAGACAACTTCCTCAACCCAGACGGTTCCAACGTCCTTCCCCTCACCATAGGGACAGGAAACCAAAGGAAGACAATCCTATCCGAGTTCGTGGTCCTCAAAGACTCCACTGCCTACAACATCATCCTCGGAAGAAAAATAATCAACGACCTCTCTGCCGTCATCTTCACCAAATACCTTCTCAAGAAGTTCACAGCAGAAGACGGCTCCATCGGAACCATCCACGAAGATTGGGAAATCGCAGTAGAATGCGACAACGCCAACCTAGCCTTGCGAAAAAGATCCCGCGACACGGCCAACATATTCTTAGCCGACCTGGATGCCCGACAAGACGGACAATCCAGGCCGGAACCAGAAGGAGACATGGAAAAACTGCAAATAGGGCAAGCCAAAGAAGAGTACACTTTCATCAATAGGAACCTCCCTATGATTTTAAAGAAGATCTCTCACGCCTCCTAAGGCAGAGCAGAGACTTTTTTGCATTCACACCCGCCGATATGCCAAGAATAGACCCCAATCTAATGTCTCACTGACTAGCCGTGGATCCCAAAGCTAAACCTGTGGCACAGAGGAGACGAAAAATATCCCCCGACCGAGCAGCCGAGGTCAACAAACAGGTTAAACCCCTCCTCAAAGCGGGCTTTATTAGGGAACTGCCCTTTACGACCTGGCTGGCTAACGTCATGCTAGTCAAAAAAGAAAACAGGAAATGGCAGATGTGTGTCAACTACACGGACCTCAGTAAAGCCTGTCCAAAAGACGCCTCCCCCCTACCAAGCATCGACGGACTGGTAGACGCTGCATTCGGCCACCAATATCTCAGCTTCATGGACGCGTATTCGTGGTTCAACCAGATACTAATGCACCGACCTGATGAAGAGAAAACGACCTTCATCACTCCCGACGGGACGTACTGCTACACAGTCATGCCCTTCGGCCTTAAAAGCACCGGAGCCACTTACCAAAGGCTCGTCAACAAAATTTTCCAAGGCCTATCCAGGAACAAGTTGGAAGTTTACATAGACGACATGCTCGTGAAGACCGAATCCGGCGAACAGCTCATTGGTGACCTCAAGCTCGTAATGGATACTCTGAGGAGGCACCGAATGCGCCTTAACCCGACAAAATGTGCATTCGGGATGGAAGCGGGAAAATTCTTGGGGTTCATAATCACACAACGCGGGGTAGAAGCAAACCCCAAGAAGTGTACAGCCATACTTAAAATGGCAAGTCCAAAAAACCTCAAAGACATCTAGAAATTGACCACCTAGAAGGCGATCCCCTTCTTCAAACTTATGAAGAAAGGAACCCCCTTCAAATGGGATACAGAATGCGAAAAGGCATTCCAACACTTCAAAGAAGTACTGGCAGAACCCCCCGTTCTAGCCAAACCCCAAACAGGGGAGGTCCTCTATCTATACATGTCCATAACGGAAGGAGCACTAGCCGTGACACTAGTCCGAGAAGACGAAAACAAGGCCCAGCGACCTATCTACCTCGTAAGCAAAGTCTTCCAAGACACGGAATCACGCTACTCTCACCTCGAGAAGCTCACCATCACACTCCTCACAGCTTCCCGACGCCTCCATCAATACTTCCAGGCACATCCCATTACAGTTCGAACTGACCAAGCGGTCAGACAAGTACTGCAGAAGACCGACCTAGCAGGACAAATGCTAGCATGGTCTATCGAACTATCCCAATTCCAGATAACATTCGAACCCCAGACCGCGATCAAAGTACAGGCCTTGGCAAATTTCATCGCTAAGATGACACCAGGAAACGCCACTACCGATACCTGGAAGCTACACGTGGACGGCTCATCCAACATCACCTCCGGCAGAGCCGGAGTGATACTCGAAAGCCAAAACAGAGTCATAATCGAACAATCAGTTCAGTACGAGTTCCCCGTCTCCAACAACCAGGCAAAATACGAGGATCTCTTGGCCAGCTTAACCCTAGCCAAAGAGGTCGGGGCAAAAGTTTTGGAGATTTGCAGCGACTCACAGGTAGTCAGCTCCCAAGTCAACGGAGACTACCAAACACGAGACCCCCTACTCCAACAATACCTCACCAAGGTAAATAAGCTAAAAGAAGAATTCGATCAAGTAACCATACAACACATCCCCAGGGAACAAAATGCAAGAGCAGACTACTCTCAAAACTGGCCAGCACCAAGCCAGGACAGGGTAACCAGTCGTTAATTCAGGAAGTCGTCCGAACGCCGTCCGTATCAACCACGACCGACATTGTTCTACCGATCTACGACCCGGAATCATGGACCTCCTCTATCCTACAATACCTCCTCGACGGAGTACTACCCGAAGATCCCAAAAAAGCAAATCGGGTAAAACGGGAAGTCGCCAACTACATCATCGTTTTAGGACAATTATATAAACGAGGATTCTCGCAGCCCCTACTCAAGTGCGTCAAACCCAGGGACACGGAGTCCATACTCCGTGAAATCCATGAAGGCTGCTGTGGCCATCACATCGGGGGCAAAATCCTAGCCCAGAAGGTCGTCCGGGCTGGATACTTCTGGCCCTCGGTTATCAAGGACTCTATGCAGCTGGTAAAAAACTGCAGCAAATGCCAGGCACACGCCGACTTCCACCAGGCCGTCCCACACCAGCTCAATGTCATAACAATAGAACAGCCATTCGGAACATGGGGCGTCGACCTTGTCGGCCCTTTTTCCACGGCACCCAAACAACTCCGGTATCTCATCGTTGCCGTAGACTACTACACCAAATGGATCGAGGCCGAGCCCTTAGCCTCCATTACGGCAACCCAATGTCGAAAGTTTTTCTTGAGACACATAATAACCCGGTTCGGGATCCCCGAGATCGTAATCTCGGACAACGGAACCCAATTCACCAACAAAAAATTTCGAGAATTCTTGGAAGGGCTTCACATATCCCATCGTTTCAGCTCAGTAGAACACCCCCAGACGAACGGATAGGTGGAGTCCGCAAACAAGATAATAATTAAGGACTCAAGAAACGACTCGACGGGGCTAAAGGACTATGGGCCGACGAACTCGAATCAGTCCTCTGGTCATACCGAACCACACCCCAGACCTCCACGGGGGAAACCCCGTTCCGCCTGACATACGACATAGAAGATGTCGTCCCAGTAGAGATCGGAGAGCCAAGCACCCGGAGAATAGTCGGAAGTAATGACAAAGAGGCGGAATGGGACCTCACAGAGGGAGTAGCATAGCCCACATGCGAGAGTTAGCCTTAAAGCAAAGAATCGGCTTAAGGTATAACCGCAGCATAATCCGGTGGGAGTTTGCACCCGATGACCTCGTCCTACGACGAAACGATATCGGCGCCCCCACCCCCGAGAAGGGAAGCTCACCCCCAACTGGGAAGGCCTATACAGAATCAAGGCAGTAGTAGGAAAGGGAGCATACAAGCTCGAAAGACTCAACGGCGCCGAGATCCCGAGGACCTGGAACGCTGCCAACTTACAATGATATTACGTGTAGGCTAATCCCCTACCCAAGTTCCTCTGTTATTTATTCTTCTACTTATTCTTTTGCTTTTCTTCTTTTACTTATTATTTTTCACAAGTGTTATTTTCGGGTACTCTTTCCCCCCACGTCGGAGGGTTTTAACGAGGCCCAACTTAATAAAATTTCCTTAATACACCTACCCCGCTTCTCCCTACACTTTCATAATGGCAAAAGAACGCACGGCCAACATCGAGGACCGATCACCGTCGAGGCCTAAAAATGGATATCCACCCACGACTAAACGGCCTACCAACATCGAATGGCTAAACAAAAGCCAATACAAATGGCTAACGAACTAGAACGGCTACCAAAAGCCAAGACAAACGACTTGCAAAATAAAAGGACCGACCAACCCGAAATGCAACCATCCGCAAATATCCAAAAGCCAACACGGCTCAATAAAAATAAAACGGCCCGACCGGCCCAAGTCATCCAAAAAAGTCAACAATCCAGCAACACAACACGGCCACGTGGCCAACCAAATCTCAAAAAATTTACAAGTCACAAAATCAGCAGAACAAAGAAAAAACCTACTTAAAGATCAATAATACGACCATCCTGAACGCCCCATGACGGACACGTCGGCACCTGGAGTGAGCACCTGAGCCTGAGCCCTCATCGTCTCCTCGGCCGCCGTCACCGCCTCCTTCACATCCGCAAGAAGCTCCATCTTCTCCTTCTTCAGCACTTCCACCTCAGCCTTTGACCCTGCAACCTCAGCTTTCATGGAATTCATTTCAGCAAGGAGCACCGCAGCCTGAGATTCAGCGTCAGAAGCCCTCCTCCATTCCTCACCTAGTTAAGACAAAAGCGAAGTCTCGACCTCAGAAAGCCGAAGGATCTCAGCCCCGGCCTCCTCAGATGACTTCACGGCCTTCTCCTTAGCCACCACCACAGCCTCAAGCTGCTCCCTCAGTTTGGCCACCTCGGCCTGTGAATGGCGCAGCTTCTGGTCCAAAAGGCAAACCTGGGCCATCACGGGCTCAACCTTCCGAACAATAACCGCAGATTGGAGGAGGGAGCGATAAACAGACTTGGCCTGGAAGGCCCCGTCACAGTCATAAAACCCCTCAGTACCGGGCATCAGATGCTGGTCAATGAAAGACAAAGCATCACCATCACGGAAGGCCCAGCACCCTCCTCTTCCAAGTTCTCACTACTAATCTCCTCGGGCCTCTCCCGCTTTTGAGAAGCCTCGGCTGCTGAGACCACGATTACCTTCTCCTCGGACGAGTTCACAGGACCCAGAGAAAACCGAGCTTCAACCCTCGCCCCAGTCGAGATCACCTCTTGCGAAATAACCCGGGAGTCCACAGCTGGTTGAGACAATGGGGTGGAAGGAGAAGCCGATGACGCATCCTCCCGATCCATTGCAGCCTTGAGTCTCGCCAGCGAGGTCAAACCACCGGCCATCTCAACTGAAAAAGGGAAAGGAAAAATATAAGTCCCAAACTCGGCAATATGCCAAAAAAAAAAACAACACACACCAATATATGACCGGCAGGCCACAGGGTCCCCCACAACGTCTTGAGGATTCAACGGTTGTTCCCCAAACAAATGCCAGAAGACCTTGGCAATATCCTTATCTTCCGGAGTCAAGCCATCGTAGGTAACTTTTGTCAACATCGACGGCCCGGCACCAAAATTCCAATAAGTCGAAAACTGACGTTCACCTTCCATCGTCAACCAGAAAAGATGATGCCCTTGAACAGGGCGTACCTTAAAAATACTCCCTTTTAAATCTGTGAAAGGAGTCCTCAAACAACCCGAATATACACCGATGAGGCTGAGCCCTGAACAACATATATACTTTTTTATGACCCTCCTTAGTCGGAAGCGTGCATAAGAAAAGAAAAAGAAAAATAGGAACGGAGACGGGAAGCTCGAGGTATTCGCACACGAGCTCAAAAGTAAGAACTGCCGCCCAACTATTCAGATGAAGCTGAGACGGCGCCATGGAACACCGACTCAGCAGCGTCTGAACGAAGGGCAAAAAGGGAAGCCGCATGCCAAGCCAAGTGAACATCGATTCATAGACCCACATCCAATCCAGAACGGTCGGTGAATCGAGGTTCAGGTAGCAAACCCTCTTATCAGCGTCGGGGAGGGCAAGCTTGTATTGCCACTCGGCATCGCTGACCCTAAAAACCGCCCCGTGCTCACGGAGCCTCTGAAGATCTGCCTCCGTCATTCACGACGGGACCCCCATACATCACTGGTCACTGATGCGTGAGCATCTTTCTAATTTTTTCCTAGTGAATTTGAATTTAATTTGTTGAATTTAATCAAGAATTAATTATCTTTTAGCCACTATAGATGCTACTTTGAGTCGTGTGCAATTCTGTTTATTTTAGGTAGCATTTTGTTGGATTTGATGGAGCTTCCGTAGAAAAAGAGAAGAAGGCTATATAGGGCAGGAATGGCTTAGAGGATGGAGAGGAAGCTTTGCACAAATGGAAGGAGCATAAGAATTGAAGGAGATGACCAGCGAGGAGCGATGCGTGCGCGTACCTGACGCGTACGCGTGACACGCGAAGAAGACTATCGACGCGTACGCGTGACATGCGCTACGTGCAGAAAACGCAGAAAACGCTGATTATTTAATTAATTCTGATTTAAAATTTATTTTGATTTTAAAATAAGAAAAGACATTATTTTAGTTTGAGAAAATAGATTTTAAATTAATTAGGATTAGATATAAAAGAGAAAAGAAACTTCTCTTCTAGGGATTGGAACATTATTCCACTTTTCAATCCACCTCAGCCCAATTTACATTTTATCAGAATCCTTATTTTCTCTCTGAACCATGAGCAACTAAACCTCCACTGTTAAGGTTAGGAGCTCTGTCTATTGTATGGATTGATTCTATTGTTTTTCTATTTTAATTCATGTACTGATTTATAATTTAAAAATTGTTTTTGTTCTTTATCTTATGAATTTTGGTGGAACGGAAGTATGACCCTCTTTCTAATTGAGTTCTTGTATAACTTGGAAAAGCTCTTTACTTGAACAACAGCTTGAAAACAATTTCTCCTAAATTCTAATTATCTGGACTTAATGGGATACGTGACATATAATCCTCTTATATTTGGATAATTAGGATTTTTGGGGCATAATAACTAGAATTAAACTTCACCCCCTAATTGGAATGAATTGACCAAGGAATTGGCGGTTGATGAAAGTTGGAGGAGACTAGAAAGGTCTAAGAAATTAGGGTCTAGTCACATATAGTTTGCCATGAATTAAATCTTGCATGATTAAAACAAATTAATAAGAAAAGTAAATCCAGAAAATAGATAACTCTGAAGCCTTAACTGCCTTCTCCATATTGTTTTTCCAACTTATTTACTTGCCTGTCTTCTGATATTCTGAATTTACTGTTTAATGCTTTTGAACTCTCAAACACTATTTTCTGCTTGTCTAACTAAGTAAATTAATCAACCATTATTGTTTAGTCCCTCAATCCTCATGGGATCGACCCTCACTCACTTGAGGTATTACTTGGTACGACCCGGTGCACTTGCTGGTTAGTTTGTGGTTATAATTTTTGCACCAAGTTTTTGGCGCCGTTGCCGGGGATTGATAGTGATTAACAACTATTAGTTGTTTGATTGCTTAGATTAGGCATTTTAGTTTTAATATTTATTTAAATTTTTCTTTAGTATTTTCGAAAAAATAAATAAATAAATAAATAGCACTAATATTTTTCCTTAATTTCTGAAATTAAGTTTGGTGTCCTCTAGTTATTGTAATTTCAATTTTTCCTGTTTATTTTTCTTGTTAATTTCGAATTTTTCTGTCCCAATTTTGCCTACAAATTTCAAAATCTATTTAATTATTCTATTTAGTATTTTTATTTTAATTGTTTACACAGGTTACCTCACTAGGAATTCTCTGCACTCTGACGTAGAAAGTTCCGTCTTTTCTTGTCTTTTGTCTATTTATGTGTAGGAACAGAGACAAGGAACCTTTCTTAGACGTTGATCCTGAACCTGAAAGGACTTTCAGGCGGCGTTTGCAACAAGCAAGACTTTGCAAGGCTACAGAATCCACTATAGATCCTAATAATGCTGTTAAAGTCAATGTGGCAAATCCGAATGAGAATGAGCAACAAAGGAGAGTGCTTGGCTCTTACTCTGCTCCTACTACAGATCTTTATGGAAAAAGCATTGTGGTGCCTCCTATAGCTGCGAAAAACTTTGAGTTGAAGCCACAATTGGTCACCCTGGTGCAACAAAACTGCCAGTATCATGGTCTTCCCCACGAAGACCCAAATCAATTTATTTCTAATTTTCTGCAGATTTGTAATATTATGAAGACAAATGGAGTAAACCCAGAGGTATATAAACTCATGCTCTTCCTGTTTGCTCTGAGGGATGGAGCAAAGCTATGGCTAGATTCCCAACCCAAGGAGAGTTTGGATACTTGGGACAAGGTTGTTACTGAGCTTCTTACTAAATTTTTCCCACCAAAGAAGCTGACTAAGCTTAGGGTAGAGGTTCAGACCTTCAGGCAGAAGGATGGTGAAACTCTATATGAAGCTTGGGAGAGGTACAAGCTACTGACTATGCAATGTCCTCCGAACATATTCTCCAAATGGACCCAACTAGATATCTTTTATGAAGGTTTGGGTGAAATGTCCAAGATGTGCTTAGATAATTCTGCAGGTGGTTCATTGCACAAGAAGAAGACATCGGAGGAGACTATTGAGCTTATTGAATTGGTTGCTAGCAACCAATATTTATACTCATCTAACAGGAATCCTGTGAACTCTGAGGGTCCTCAGAAGAAGGGTGTTATGGAAATAGAAGCTCTTAATGCTATTCTTGCTCAGAACAAGCTTATGTCTCAGCAAATAAATCTACTTACTCAGCAGATGGGTGGAATGCAAGTCTCAGCTATCAACACCTAAATCCACCTCAAGAGATCTCTTATGACATGACAGGTAATTTTGTGCAAAATGATAATTATGATTATGCTCAATCCCCTTCTGAACAGGTCAATTACATGGCAAGTGGTCCTAGAAATCCCAACAATGATCCATATTCTAAGACATACAATCAGGGGTGGAGAAGTCACCTAAATTTTGGGTGGAGGGACCAACCTCAGAGACCTCAGAATTTCAACAATAATTCTCAGGGCGGCTTCCAATAGAACAATCACAATAACCACCAATTTCATTCTCATCAACAACAACCACCTCAGCAGGAAAATTCTAAATTCTAAGAAGATTCTAATTGGGAGATGATGAGAAGTTTTATGCAGGAAATCAGAGCCTCCATTAGAAACTTAGAGGTGCAAATGGGCCAACTGAGCAAGCAAATACCTGAGAGGTCTGCAAGTACATTTCCAGGTGATACAGTGGTGAACCCAAGAGAAGATTGCAAGGTTATTCAATTGAGAAGTGGTAAAACAGCTGACTCTGAGACAAAGGCCAATGAAGAATTAGTTGAAAATGAAGCTCTAGAGGAGAAGAAGGAAGAAGTGAAGCACACCCCACCAAAGCATGCAGACAACCCATTCCCTGACTCTCTTGACACTTATCCTACATTGCCAAAGGCTCCTGAATACAAGCCAAAAATGCCATATCCTCAGAGGCTTCAGAAGGCTTCCAAAGAAAAGCGATTCTCTAAATTTTTAGATGTCTTCAAGAAACTATAGATCAACATTCCTTTTGCAGAGGCTCTTGAGCAAATGCCTCTCTATGCAAAATTTATGAAAGAATTGTTGACCCACAAGAGGAATTGGAAGGAACAAGAAACCGTGGCGTTAACTAAGGAATGTAGTGCCATTATCCAACACAACCTTCCTGAGAAGATGTCAGATCCAGGAAGCTTTGTAATTCCTTACACCATTGGAGATGTCACCATTCAGATGGCTTTATGTGATCTTAGAGCTAGCATCAATCTCATGCCACTTTCAGTGATGAAAAAGCTTCAAATTGAAGAGGTAAAATCTACTCATATTTCTCTTCAACTTGCTGATCTTTCTATTAAATTACCTGTGGGTGTTGTTGAGGATTTACTTGTAAAAGTAGGACCATTTATTTTTTCTGTTGATTTTGTTATATTAGACATGGAAGAGGAGGTAAAATCCTCTGTTATACTTGGTAGACTCTTTTTAGCTACAGGTAGAGCTCTGATTGATGTACAAAATCGTGAATTAACCCTGAGGGTCAATGAAGAATAGGTGGTCCTCAATGTTTTTTAAGCTCTCAAGCACCCTAATGATTCTGAAGGGTGTATGAAAATAGATGTCATTGAACCACTTGTTCAAGAGGTACTAAAAGCGGAGGTACTTAATGACATTCTGGATCCTATTTCTGAGTATGAATTAGTGGATTCACCACCCCAGAAGGCTATGGTTCACACGCCTAAAGTAGAGGAGGAAGCCCCCATGCTTGAGCTCAAACCTTTACCTACTTCTCTGAAATATGTGTTCTTGGATGAAAATGATTCATATCCAGTGATTATTAGCTCTTCCCTGAAGCCTAAAGAAGAAGAAGCACTTATTTCAGTGCTCAGGAGCCATAAAACAGCTCTTGGGTGGACCATTAGTGACTTGAAGGGAATTAGTCCAACCAAGTGTATGCACAAGATCCTCCTTGAAGATGATGCTAAACCAGTTGTGCAACCACAAAGGAGACTCAATCCAACTATGAAAGAGGTGGTCCAAAACATGGTAATGAAATTATGGGAAGTAGGTATTATTTACCCTATTTTTGACAGTCCTTGGGTAAGTCCTGTGCAGGTAGTTCCCAAGAAAGGAGGGATGACAGTGATCAAGAATGAAGAGAATGAGCTTATTCCTATAAGAACAGTTACAGGTTGGAGAATGTGTATAGATTATAGGAGGCTTAACACTGCTACAAGGAAGGATCACTTCCCCCTGCCTTTCATTGATCAGATGCTTAAGAAGTTAGCTGGTCATGCTTTTTACTGTTTTCTAGATGGATATTCTGGATATAATCAAATTACAGTGGACCCTCAAGACCAAGAGAAGACAGCATTCACATGCCCCTTTGGAGTATTAGCCTGCAGGAAAACGCCTTTTGGACTTTGTAATGCTCCAGCAACTTTTCAGAGGTATATGCTTTCAATTTTTCTGATATGGTTGAAAAGTTTATTGAGGTATTTATGGATGACTGATGAGCGGATAATTTATACGCTTTTTGGCATTGTTTTTAGTATGTTTTTAGTAGAATCTAGTTACTTTTAGGGATGTTTTCATTAGTTTTTATGTTAAATTCTCATTTCTGGACTTTACTATGAGTTTGTGTGTTTTTCTGTGATTTCAGGTATTTTCTGGCTGAAATTGAGGGACTTGAGCAAAAATCAGATTCAGAGATTGAAGAAGGACTGCTGATGCTGTTGGATTCTGACCTCCCTGCACTCAAAATGGATTTTTTGGAGTTACCGAACTCCAAATGGCGCACTTCCAATTGCGTTGGAAAGTAGAGATCCAGGGCTTTCCAGCAATATATAATAGTCCATACTTTGCCCAAGTTTAGAGGACGCAAACTGGCATTCAACGCCAGCTCTCTGCCCAATTCTGGCGTCCAGCGCCAGAAACAAGCTGCAAAGTGGAGTTCAACGCCCAAACTGGCACAAAAGCTGGCGTTCAACTCCAAGAATGACCTCTGCACGTGTAACATTCAAGCTCAGCCCAAGCACACACCAAGTGGGCCCCGGAAGTGGATTTATGCATCAATTACTTACTTCTGTAAACCCTAGTAGCTAGTTTATTATAAGTAGGACTTTTTACTATTGTATTAGACATCTTTTGATCATTTTTAGATCTCTAGACCTCCATGGGAGGCTGGCCACTCGGCCATGCTTACCCTATGTTCACTTATGTATTTTTCAACGGTAGAGTTTCTACACTCCATAGATTAAGGTGTGAAGCTCTGCTGTTCCTCAAAGATTAATGCAAAGTACTACTGTTTTCTATTCAACTCAACTTATTCTGCTTCTAAGATATTCATTCGCACTTCAACCAGAATGTGATGAACGTGACAATCATCATCATTCCCTATGAACGCGTGCCTGACAACCACTTCCGTTCTACATTAGATTGAATGAGTATCTCTTAGATCTCTTAATCAGAATCTTTGTGGTGTAAGCTAGATTGATGGCGGCATTCAGGAGAATCCGGAAAGTCTAAACCTTGTCTGTGGTATTCCGAGTAGGATTCAATGATTGAATGACTGTGACGAGCTTCAAACTCGCGAGTGCTGGGCGTAATGACAGACGCAAAAGGAGGGTGAATCCTATTCCAGCATGATCGGGAACCTCAGATGATTAGCCGTGCCGTGACAGGGCATCTTGGACCATTTTCACAAGAGGAGGGGATGTAGCCACTGACAACGGTGATGCCCTTGCATAAAGCCAGCCATGGAAAGGAGTAAGACTGATTGGATGAAGACAGCAGGAAAGCAGAGGTTCAGAGGAACGAATGCATCTCCATACGCTTATCTGAAATTCTCACCAATGATTTACATAAGTGTTTCTATCCTTATTTTACTATTAAAATTCGAAAACCCCATTACTATTTTATATCCGCCGGACTGAGATTTACAAGGTGACCATAGCTTGCTTCATACCAACAATCTCCGTGGGATCGACCCTTACTCACGTAAGGTTTATTACTTGGACGACCCGGTGCACTTGCTGGTTAGTTATGCGAAGTTGTGAAGATATGTTTAGACCATGGTTCTGTGCATCCGTTTTTGGTGCCATCGCCAGGGAATTAATTTCGAACAATAATTCACAACCTGAGTAACAATTTCGCATACCAAGTTTTTGGCGCCGTTGCCGGAGATTGTTCGAGTTTGGACAACTAACGGTTCATCTTGTTGCTCAGATTGGGTAACTTTCTTTTCATTTTCTTTTCAAAAAATTTCTCCTTTGTTTTCAAAAAAAATTTTAAAATAAAAATGTTTTCAAAAATATATTTTTCTTCAAAATTTTTAAGAATGAATTCTAGAGTTTCATGAAGCATGTTGAAGCATGCTGGCTATAAAACCATGTCTAAATTCTTTTGGACAGAGGTTTTGGCTTAAAAATTGAATGAATTACACTCATATTTTTACTAAAGCTTGGCTGGCTATTAAGCCATGCCTGACCCTTTGATTGGAGCTTTAGACTAAAGAGCATAAGATTCCTGGAATTCATATTAAAAAATTTTGGAATCCTTATTTTTGTTTTTCAAATAATTTTCGAAAAAATACAAAAAAAATTAGAAAATCATAAAAATCAAAAATATTTTTTGTGTTTCTTGTTTGAGTCTTGAGTCATGTTATAAGTTTGGTGTCAATTGCATGTTCATCTTGCATTTTTCGAAAAAAATTCATGCATTCATAGTGTTCTTCATGATCTTCAAGTTGTTCTTGGTAAGTCTTCTTGTTTGATCTTTGCATTTGCATATTTTGTGTCTTTTCTTGTTTTTCATATGCATTCCTGAATTCTTTATGTCTAAGCATTAAAGAATTCTAAGTTTGGTGTCTTGCATGTTTTCTTTGCATTAAAAATTTTTCAAAAATGTATTCTTGATGTTCATCATGATCTTCATAGTGTTCTTGGTGTTCATCTTGACATTCATAGCATTCTTTCATGCATTCATTGTTTTGATCCAAAATTTTCATGCATTGCATCATTTTCATGTTTTTCTCTCTCATCATTAAAAATTCAAAAATCAAAAAAATATCTTTCCCTTTTTCTCTCTTAAAATTTCGAAAATTAGATTTGACTTTTTCAAAAATTTTTAAAATCTAGTTGTTTTTATGAGTCAAATCAAATTTTCAATTTAAAAAAAAAATTCTTATCTTCTCCAAAATCTTTTTCAAAAATCAAATCTTTTTTCAATTTTTTTAGTTATTTTCGAAAATTTCAAAACTATTTTTCAAAAATCTTTTTCTTAATTTTACATCATATTTTCGAAAATAACATCATTAATTAATGTTTTGATTCAAAAATTTCAAGTTTGTTACTTACTTGTTAAGAAAGATTCAAACTTTAAGTTCTAGAATCATATCTTGTGATTTCTTGTGAATCAAGTCATTAATTGAGATTTTAAAAATCAAATCTTTTTCAAAACTAACTTCAATCATATCTTTTCAAAAATATCTTCTTATCTTATCTTTTTCAAAAATTGATTTTCAAAATTTGTTTCAACTAACTAACTAACTTTTGGTTTGTTTCCTATCTTTTTCAAAACCACCTAACTAACTCTCTCTCTCATTTTTCAAAAATATCTTCCCTCTTTTTCAAAAAAAATTCTTTTTAATTAACTAATTATTTTAATTTTTATTTTAATTTTCGAAAAAAAAATCACTAACCATTTTTCAAAAACAATTTTCAAAAATTCCCTCTCTCTCCTTTCTTCTCCTTTTCTTCCACTCACCTAAAGGGAACCTCTATACTTGGGTAAAAAGGATCCCTATTATTATTATTTTTCTGTGCCCTCTTCTTTGTCATATGAGCAGGAGCAAGGACAAGAACATCCTTGTTGAAGCAGATCCAGAACATGACAGGACTCTGAAGAGGAAACTAAGAGAAGCTAAATTACAACTATCCAGCAAGCACCTGTCAGAAATTTTCGAACAGGAAGAGGAGATGGCAGCCGAAAATAATGATAATGCAAGGAGGATGCTTGGTGACTTTACTACACCTAATTCCAATTTACATGGAAGAAGCATCTCCATTCCTGCCATTGGAGCAAACAATTTTGAGCTGAAACCTCAATTAGTTTCTCTGATGCAGCAGAACTGCAAGTTTCATGGACTTCCATCTGAAGATCCTTTTTAGTTCTTAACTGAATTCTTGCAGATATGTGATACTGTTAAGGCTAATGGAGTAGATCCTGAAGTCTACAGGCTCATGCTTTTCCCTTTTGCTGTAAGAGACAGAGCTAGAGTATGGTTGGACTCTCAACCCAAAGACAGCCTGAACTCTTGGGATAAGCTGGTCACGGCTTTCTTAGCCAAGTTCTTTCCTCCTCAAAAGATGAGCAAGCTTAGAGCTGATGCTCAAACCTTCAGACAGAAAGAAGGTGAATCCCTCTATGAAGCTTGGGAAAGATACAAGCAGCTGACCAAAAAGTGTCCTTCTGACATTCTTTTAGAATGGACCATCCTGGATATATTCTATGATGGTTTATCTGAGCTATCAAAGATGTCATTGGATACTTCTGCAGGTGGATCCATTCACCTAAAGAAAACGCCTGCAGAAGCTCAAGAACTCATTGACATGGTTGCTAATAACCAGTTCATGTACACTTCTGAGAGGAATCCTGTGAGTAATGGGACGCCTATGAAGAAGGGAGTTCTTGAAATTGATACTCTGAATGCCATACTGTCTTAGAATAAAATATTGACTCAGCAAGTCAATATGATTTCTCAGAGTCTGACTGGAATGCAAGCTGCATCCAGCAGTACTCAAGAGGCTTCTTATGAAGAAGAAGCTTATGATCCTGAGAACCCTGCAATAGCAGAGGTAAATTACATGGGTGAACCATATGGAAACACCTATAATCCATCATGGAGAAATCATCCAAATCTCTCATGGAAGGATCAAAGGCCTCAACAAGGCTTTAGTAATGGTGGAAGAAACAGGTTTAGCAATAGCAAGCCTTTTCCATCATCCACTCAGCAACAGACAGAGAACTCTGAACAAAGTACCTCTAATTTAGCAAACTTAGTCTCTGATCTATCCAAGGCCACTGCAAGTTTCATGAATGAAACAAGGTCTTCCATTAGACATTTGGAAGCACAAGTGGGCCAGCTGAGTAAAAGGATCACTGAAATCCCTCCTAGTACTCTCCCAAGCAATACAGAAGAGAATCCAAAAGGAGAGTACAAGGCCATTGAATTAATTACCATGGCCGAACCCACAAGAGAGGAGAAGAACGTGAATCCCAAGGAGGAAGACCTCCTGGGACGTCCAGTGATCAATAAGGAGCTTCCCTCTGAGGAACCTAAGGAATCTGAGACTCATCTAGAGACCATAGAGATTCCATTGAACCTCCTTATGCCATTCATGAGCTCTGATGAGTATTCCTCTTCTGAAGAGAATGAGGATGTTACTGAAGAGCAAGCTGCCAGGTTCCGTGGTGCAATCACGAAGCTAAATGCCAAATTAATTGGTATTAAAACTTGGGAAGATGAACCTCCCTTGTTCACTAATGAACTAAGTGATCTAGATCAACTGACATTGCCTTAGAAGAGACAGGATCCTGGAAAGTTCATAATACCTTGTACCATAGGCACCATGATCTTTAAAGCTCTATGTGACCTTGGTTCAGGAATAAACCTCATGCCCCACTCTGTAATAGAGAAACTGGAAATCTATGGGGTGCAAGCTGCTAAAATCTCATTAGAGATGGCAGACAATTCAAGAAAACAGGCCTATGGACAAGTAGAGGACGTGTTAGTAAAGGTTGAAGGCCTTTACATCCCTGCTGATTTCATAGTCCTGGATACTGGAAAGGAAGAGGATGAATCCATCATTCTAGGAAGACCTTTCCTAGCCACAGCAAGAGCTGTGATTGATGTGGACAGAGGAGAATTGATCCTTCAATTAAATAAGGACAACCTTGTGTTTACAACTCAAGGATCTCTCTCTGCATCCATAGAGAGGAAGCAGAAAAAGCTTCTTGTCAACCAAAGCCCCCACAGTCAAACTCTAAGTTTGGTGTTGGGAGGCCACAACCAAACTCTAAGTTTGGTGTCAAACCCCCATATCCAAACTCTAAGTTTGGTGTTGGGAGGTCTCAACAAAGCTCTGCACATCTGTGAGGCTCCATGAGGGCCCACTGTCAAGCTATTGACATTAAAGAAGTGCTTGTTGGGAGGCAACCCAATGTTTATTTATCTAATTTTACTTTTTTTTTTCATGTTTTCTTAGGTTCATGATCATGTGGAGTCAAAAAATAAACGAAAAATTTAGAAACAGAATCAAAAACAGCGGAAGAAAAATCACACCCTAGAGGAAGCACCTGTCTGGCGTTCAACGCCAGAACAGAGCATGGTTCTGGTGCTGAACGCCCAAAATGGGCAGTGTCTGGGCGCTGAACGCCCAAAATTGGTAGCATCTGGGCGCTGAACGCCAGAACTGCACCCTGGAGAAGAGCTGGCGCTGAACGCCCAGAACAAGCATGGTTCTGGCGTTCAACGCCAGAAATGGGCAACAAATGGGCGTTGAACGCCCAAAATGGGCACCAACCTGGCGCTGAATGCCCAGAGTTATGTGCAAGGGCATTTTACATGCCTAATTTGGTGCAAGGTTGTAAATCCTTGAACACCTCAAGATCTGTGGACCCCACAAGATCATCTCAGGATCTGTGAACCCCACAGGATCCCCACCTACCTCTACTCACTCTCTTCTCTCTTCTCAATCATCCTCTATTCCCAATAAACACTCTTCCCCAAAATCCTTCACCTATCACCTCCATCTCTCTTCCCTATCAACCCTTCACCACTCACATCCACCCACTCTTCCCCATAAACCTACCCAATAAACTCCACCTACCTTCAAAATTCAAATCAAATTCCCACCCAAACCCACCCATATGGCTGAACCTTAACCCCCCCTCCCTTCCCTATATAAAGCCTTCCATTCTCCCTTATTTTCATACAAACACAACCCTCTCTTCTCTTCTTAGCCGAAACACACCTCTATCTCCTCCATATCTTCTTCTTCTTCATCTATTCTTTCTTCTCTTGCTCGAGGGCGAGCAATATTCTAAGTTTGGTGTGGTAAAAGCATAAGCTTTTTGTTTTTCCATTACCATTAATGGTACCTAAGGCCAGAGAAACCTCAAGAAAGAGGAAAGGGAAGACAAATGCTTCCACCTCTGAGCCATGGGAGATGGAAAGATTCATCTCACAAGCCCATCACTAAGAAAAGGATGGAGCAAACAAGAGAGCACATTCATGAATCTCAACAGGCACATGAAGAAGCTCATCATCAAGAAATCCCTGAGATACATCAAGGGATGCACTTGCCTCCACAGAATTATTGGGAGCAAATCAACACCTCCCTGGATAATTAAGTTCCAACATGGGACAACTAAGGGTGGAACATCAAGAGCACTCCATCATCCTTCATGAAATAAGAGAAGATCAAAAAGCAATGAGGGAGGAGCAACAAAGACAAGGAAGAGACATAGAAGAGCTCAAGGACATCATTGGTTCCTCAAGAAGGAAACGCCACCATCACTAAGGTAGACTCATTCCTTGTTCTTACATTCTCTGTTTTTCATTTTCTATGTTAAGTGCTTATCTGTGTTTATGTCTTCATTACATGATCATTAGTAGTTAGTAACTTTGTCTTAAAGTTATGAATGTCCTATGAATCCATCACCTCTCTTAAATGAAAAATGTTTTAATTCAAAAGAACAAGAAGTACATGAGTTTTGAATTTATCCTTGAACTTAGTTTAATTATATTGATGTGGTGACAATGCTTCTTGTTTTCTGAATGTATGCTTGAACAGTGCATATGTCTTTTGAAGTTGTTGTTTAAGAATGTTAAATATGTTGGCTCTTGAAAGAATGATGACTAGGAGACATGTTATTTGATAATCTGAAAAATTATAAAAATGATTCTTGAAGCAAGAAAAAGCAGCAAAGAACAAAGCTTGCAGAAAAAAAAATAAAATAGGCGAAAAAAATAGAAAGAAAAAAAAAGCAAGCAGAAAAAGCCAAAAGCTCTTAAAACCAAGAGGCAAGAGCAAAAAGCCAATAACCCTTAAAACTAAAAGGCAAGGGCAAATAAAAAGGATCCCAAGGCTCTGAGCATCAGAGGATAGGAGGGCCTACAGGAATAAAATCCTGGTCTAAGCGGCTAAACCAAGCTGTCCCTAACCATGTGCTTGTGGCGTGTAGGTGTCAAGTGAAAACTTGAGACTGAGCGGTTAAAGTCAAGGTCCAAAGCAAAAAAAGAGTGTGCTTAAGAACCCTGGACACTTCTAATTGGGGACTTTAGCAAAGCTGAGTCACAATCTGAGAAGGTTCACCCAATTATGTGTCTATGGCATTTATGTATCCGGTGGTAATACTGGAAAACAAAGTGCTTAGGGCCACGGCCAAGACTCATAAAGTAGCTGTGTTCAAGAATCATCATACTGAACTAGGAGAGTCAATAACACTATCTGAACTCTGAGTTCCTATAGATGCCAATCATTCTGAACCTCAATGGATAAAGTGAGATGCCAAAACTATTCAAGAGGCAAAAAGCTACAAGTCCTGCTCATCTGATTGAAGCTATGTTTCATTGATAGTTTGGAATTTATAGTATATTCTCTTCTTTTTATCCTATTTGATTTTTAGTTGCTTGGGGACAAGCAACAATTTAAGTTTGGTGTTGTGATGAGCGGATAATTTATACGCTTTTTGGCATTGTTTTTAGTATGTTTTTAGTAGAATCTAGTTACTTTTAGGGATGTTTTCATTAGTTTTTATGTTAAATTTACATTTCTGGACTTTACTATGAGTTTGTGTGTTTTTCTGTGATTTCAGGTATTTTCTGGCTGAAATTGAGGGACTTGAGCAAAAATCAGATTCAGAGGTTGAAGAAGGACTGCTGATGCTGTTGGATTCTGACCTCCCTGCACTCAAAATGGATTTTCTGGATATACATAACTCAAAATGGCGCGCTTTCAATTGCGTTGGAAAGTAGACATCCCGGGCTTTCCAGCAATATATAATAGTCCATACTTTGCCCAAGTTTAGACGATGCAAACTGGCGTTCAACGCTAGGTCTCTGCCCAATTCTGGCGTCCAGCGCCAGAAACAAGCTGCAAAGTGGAGTTCAACGCCCAAACTGGCACAAAAGCTGGCGTTCAACTCCAAGAATGACCTCTGCACGTGTAACATTCAAACTCAGCCCAAGCACACACCAAGTGGGCCCCGGAAGTGGATTTATGCATCAATTACTTACTTCTGTAAACCCTAGTAGCTAGTTTATTATAAATAGGACTTTTTACTATTGTATTAGACATCTTTTGATCATTTTTAGATCTCTAGACCTCCGTGAGAGGCTGGCCACTTGGCTATGCTTACCCTATGTTCACTTATGTATTTTTCAATGGTAGAGTTTCTACACTCCATAGATTAAGGTGTGAAGCTCTGCTGTTCCTCAAAGATTAATGCAAAGTACTACTGTTTTCTATTCAACTCAACTTATTCCGCTTCTAAGATATTCATTCGCACTTCAACCTGAATGTGATGAACGTGACAATCATCATCATTCCCTATGAATGCGTGCCTGACAACCACTTCCGTTCTACATTAGATTGAATGAGTATCTCTTAGATCTCTTAATCAGAATCTTCGTGGTGTAAGCTAGATTGATGGCGGCATTCAAGAGAATCCGGAAAGTCTAAACCTTGTCTGTGGTATTCTGAGTAGGATTCAATGATTGAATGACTGTGATGAGCTTCAAACTCGCGAGTGCTGGGCGTAATGACAGACACAAAAGGAGGGTGAATCCTATTCCAGCATGATCGAGAACCTCAGATGATTAGTCGTGCCGTGACAGGGCATCTTGGACCATTTTCACAAGAGGAGGGGATGTAGCCACTGACAACGTTGATGCCCTTGCATAAAGCCAGCCATGGAAAGGAGTAAGACTGATTGGATGAAGACAGCAGGAAAGCAGAGGTTCAGAGGAACGAATGCATCTCCATACGCTTATCTGAAATTCTCACCAATGATTTACATAAGTGTTTCTATCCTTATTTTACTATTAAAATTCGAAAACCCCATTACTATTTTATATCCGCCTGACTGAGATTTACAAGGTGACCATAGCTTGCTTCATACCAACAATCTCCGTGGGATCGACCCTTACTCACGTAAGGTTTATTACTTGGACGACCCAGTCACTTGCTGGTTAGTTATGCGAAGTTGTGAAGATATGTTTAGACCATGGTTCTGTGCATCCGTTTTTGGTGCCATCGCCAGGGAATTAATTTTGAAAAATAATTCACAACCTGAGTAACAATTTCGCATACCAATGACTTTTCTGTTTTTGGTAATTCTTTTGAATCATGCCTTAAGCATTTATCTTTGGTCTTGAAACGGTGTCAAGAATCAAACCTTGTTTTAAATTAGGAAAAATGTCATTTTATAGTTACAGAAGGTATTGTTCTTCGACACCGAATTTCAAGAAAGGGGATTGAGGTTGACAGAGCAAAGGTGGAGGTAATTGAAAAATTACCACCACTAGTTAATATTAAGGCAGTCAGGAGTTTATTGGATCATGCAGGATTTTAAGAAGATTTATAAAGGATTTTTCTAAAATTGCTAAACCATTAAGCAACCTGTTAGTTGTTGATGTTCCCTTTGTTTTTAATGCCTAATGTCTGCATGCTTTTGAAACTCTGGAAACAAACCTTAACTCTGCTCCCATCATAGCTCCCCCTGACTTGGATTTACCATTTGAATTAATGTGTGATGCTAGTGACTTTGCTATAGGAGCTGTTTTAGGATAGATACATGGTAAGCTTGTACATGTCATTTACTATGCTAACCGTGTGTTAAATGATGCCCAAAAGAATTACACAACTACAGAAAAAGAATTATTAGCTATTGTGTATGCTGTTGATAAGTTTAGGTCCTATTAATTGGTTCTAAGGTTATTTTTTATACTGATTATGCTGCTTTGAAGTACCATCTAACCAAACAGGATTCTAAACCAAGATTAATCAGATGGGTGTTGCTCCTTCAGGAGTTTGATATTGAGATGAAAGACAGAAAAGGGTCAGAAAATCAAGTAGTTGACCATCTCTCCAGAATTGAGTCTGAAGCAAGAGTACAACCACCCACAGATGTGACTGAGACGTTTCTGGATGAGCAATTATTCCTCATTCAGCAGGCTCCATGGTTTGCAGACATTACAAATTATAAGGCCATGAATTTTATTCCAAAAGAGTATAGTAGGCAACAAGTAAAGAAGCTATTGACTGATGCAAAGTACTACATTTGGGAGGAACCATACCTTTTTAAAAGGTGTTCAGATGGTATCATCCGAAGATGTGTCCCAGATGAAGAAACACAGTAGATTCTTTGGCACTGTCATGGTTCTGATTATGGAGGCCACTTTGGTGGTGAAAGGACAGCTACAAAGGTCCTTCAGAGCGGGTTCTACTGGCCGACTCTCTTTAGGGACTCAAGAGCATTTGTGAAGCATTGTGACAGATGTGAAAAAGCCACGAATCTCCCTGCCAACCATGAAATGCCACAGCAGGGGATTCTTGAGGTTGAGTTGTTTGATGTGTGGGGTATTGATTTCATGGGACCTTTCCCATCCTTATATTCAAACAACTATATTCTAGTGGCAGTTGACTATGTGTCCAAGTGGGTGGAAGCTGTGGCTCTACCCACTAATGACGCCAAGGTGGTAATGAGCTTTCTTCAGAGATATATCTTTAGCCGGTTTGGTGTCCCAAGGACACTCATTAGTGATGGAGGAAGTCACTTCTGTAACAGACAGCTGGACTCTCTTCTGCAGAGATATGGAGTCCGTCATAAAGTGGCAACCCCTTATCACCCTCAGACAAGTGGACAAGTTGAAGTTTCCAACAGGGAACTCAAGAGAATTCTAAAGAAGACCGTCAGCGTTTCAAACAAGGACTAGTCTAGGAAACTTGATGATGCTCTCTGGGCATACCGGACAGCGTACAAGACTCCCATTAGCATGTCGCTTTATCAGTTGGTCTATGGCAAAGCCTGTCACTTGCCAGTCGAGCTAGAGCATAAAGCTTACTGGGCAATCAGGTATCTGAATCTTGATTCAGAAGCTGCAGGAATTAAGCGAATGCTTCAATTGAATGAGCTTGATGAATTCAGATATTCAGCCTATGAGAATGCCAAGCTCTATAAGGAGAGAACCAAGTTATTGCACGACAAGAAGATTTTTATCAGAGTCTTTGAGCCAGGACAAAGAGTGCTTCTGTATAATTCAAGGCTCAAACTCTTTCCCGGGAAGCTGAAATCCCGGTGGTCAGGACCATTTGTGGTTACTAGAGCTTCACCATATGGTCATGTGGAAATACAGGAAGAGAATTCTGACAGAAAATTTACAGTAAATGGCCAGAGGTTGAAGTACTATCTTGGAGGCGAGATCGATTGCCAGAGGTCCACTCATCTGCTGAATTAGCAGAACTGACCGTCAAGCTAGTGATGTTAAAGAAGCGCTTGTCGGGAGGCAACCCGATAATTTCGCATCCTTAGTTATTTTTCGTAGTAGTGATTTTCTTATTTATTTGATTTTTATTGAGTTTTTACTATTTTTCTTTCGTTTTACGTGTGTTCTAATCATGCAGCTATTTTAGAACAGGAACCGAACACTTCGAAAAAAAAACGAGCACATGACGCGCAAGCATCGCTGACGCGTACGTGTCATATATGAGTGTGAGAAAAAAATTGAATAGAGAGTTGGGTAGGAGTGGTGCTGGTGGCGTGCCATGCGCACAAGCAAGTCCACGCGTACGTGTCGCTTGCGTTTTCACCAGTCCACGCGTACGCGTCCCCCACGAATACGCGTGACCCTGCAAATCGGCGTAAATAGGTGTATGGCCAGAGAGTTATGATGGTGTGGGGCTGGAATGGTGCTGGGAGCACAAGCCCCACCATGCGTACGCGTCCCTAACGCGTGCGCGTCATTTTCCCATCCTGGCCGTCCACGCGTGCGCGTCTCAGACGCGTACGCATCGCTTGAAATTCGTGCGATCCACGCGTATGCGTGCCTTACGCGTACGCGTCGTATGCGACTCCCAATTAAACCACCTCAGTGCCTGATTTCAAATCATCCACCCCCCAAACCTAATTCTCTCTTGTTCTTTTATCCTTTTATTCTTCTTTCATCATACTAATTTTTTTCATGTCTTTCTATGTCCCTCTCTGTTTTCAATTTTTCTTTTCTTGAGGACAAGCAAACCTTTAAGTTTGGTGTTGTCGCTTCGTTGATGATTTTTCTATTTAATATTATGGTACCAAAGAGAGGCGAATCATCTTCACAGAGGAGCACAACCTGAAGAATGAGACGGCCACTAGGATAACTGATGCCAAGGCATCTTAGCCTAGTTTTACTAGTCTTTTTTTTGTTTTTAATAGGTTTTATACACTTTCTTAAGTAACAAGTAAGCCATTTGGGTGGAAATTCATATGTATTTGAATTCAATCAACCATGAGTAAACTGATGCATTTTCATGAGGTTTTGTGCTATAATTGCTTATATATCAAGGATGATAAGAAGTCTCATGATTTTAGCATAGCTTTGATGTATTTGTTGATTGATGACAAGTGACCAAAAGGCTTGGAGGAAGGTTGAAGAAAGGGGATGGCAGAAGACAGCAAAACCACCCTGGGAAGAGTTCAAGTTTGTGCCAACGTTTGCCTCAAACTTGAGGTCAAACGTTGGCTTAAGAACAAACCCTGGAGAAGCCAAAGTTTACACCAACGTTTGCCTCAAACTTGAGGTCAAACGTTGGTTCAAAATTATACCTGGAGAAGCCCAAGTTTGCGCCAACGTTTGCCTCAAAGTTGAGGTCAAACGTTGGTGCAACAACTAACCCTGGAGAAGCCCAAGTTTGCGCCCAAGTTTGCCGCAAACTTGGAGGCAAACGTTGGTGCAACAACTAACCCTGGAGGAGGCCAACGTTTGCGCCCAAGTTTGTCACAAACTTAAGCGCAAACATTGGTGCGACATATATACCCAGGGGAGGCCAATGTTTGCGCCCAAGTTTGCCGCAAACTTAAGCACAAACGTTGGTGCAACATATATACCCAAGGGAGGCCAACGTTTGCGCCAAAGTTTGCCTCAAACTTAAGCGCAAACGTTGGTGCAACATATATACCCAGGGGAGGCCAAGTTTGCGCCCATGTTTGCCTCAAACTTAGAGGCAAACGTTGGCGCCAAAGTGTTCTTGGAAGGAGCACATTTGAGTTCATGTTTGACCGCAAACGTGAACTCAAACGTGAGTGACAGATAAATCCCGTTCTGCATAATTTCAGCAATCCAATGTTTGAGTCAAAGTTTGCCTCAAACTTTGACTCAAACTTAAAGGCTCCAGAGTCCAAATTGCAAACAGATTTTTTCTCAAGTCCAAGAACAACCAGCTGAGGCCATCTTCAATCCAATTCCATCAAGGCCAAGGCCCAAATTCAAGGCTTCAAGACCATTAGAAGAAAGTATATAAATAGAAGTTAGTTTGACTTAAAAAAATGTCAACTTTTATTTTTGAAATTTTCACTTCTATTAGAAATTGGAATTGTAATGTGGAGAACTTGGATCCTGGATCTGGGAGGAGAATTGAATTCTCTTCCTCTTTAGTTTTCTTGTTTTCTTTTCTGCAAAGTTTTACTGAGTCTTGGGTGTGGAGAAGTGAGGAAATTCTGTCTCAATCTCACCTTGAGATTTCTTTGTTTCTTTTTCCACATAATTCAGATTTAGTGATTTGAATTCAAGTTTCTCTACTATTTGATCTTTAATTCTCTTGCAATTGGTCTTTGAATTGGATCAAGGAAGGTAGTGAGATCTAGACTCAGTTTTCTAGTCTCTTGACCCCTGAGATCTAAATTTTCCTTTTAATTCATCTGTTGAATGCTTCTTCAAGCCAATTTACATTTTCTGTTTGAGATCTATTTCAATTTAATTCATCTTTTACTTTCCCTACTTGTTGCAATTTACTTTTCCTTGTTTAATTTCTGCAATCCCAATTCTCAATTTCTTTTATAATTCAAGCAATTTACATTTCTTTCACTTAAGATTCAGTCATTTACATTTCTTGCAATCTAAATTTCTGCAATTTATATTTCTTGCACTTTAAGATTCAGCTCTTTTAATTCTTGCCAATTACCCCTCTCCCTTTATAATTCATGCAATTTAATTTTTGTTGGATACAAATCACTCAAATCAACTCTTATTTACTTGACTAAATCGCCCACTAAACTAAAATTGCTCAATCCTTCAATCCTTCAATCCCTGTGGGATCGACCTCACTCACGTGAGTTATTATTACTTGATGCGACCCGATACACTTGCCGGTGAGATTTGTATTAGATCGTTTTCCACACATCAAGTTTTTGGCGCCGTTGCCGGGGATTGATTAAGTTGACAATGATTAAGTGAGGTGGTGATCTAGATTAAGCAATTTTTCTTTATTTTTGACTAACACATTAACTGTTTGAATTTTTGCCTAAGCTAACCAAAACTTCACTCTAGCAATGGATTGAAGTGTTACTGTTTTTCTGGGTTTTGTGTGAATTTCTTTGTTTTAGTTGTATGTCAGGAACAAGGGGAGCTATACCCACTTTTTGTAAACAAGACGAAAGAACCCTCAGGAGATTAAGAAGAGCAGAAAGAGGAAAAGACATTGTTGGAGAAGAGGATTCAGAAGAAGAATTCTAAGATATGGAGGAACACTCAACAAACCCACCAAATCCACCTGGAGGAGCAGCCAACAACAACAACAATCCACCATAGAGAAGAGTTTTGGCTTCCTACACATTTGCAAATCCTAGACATTGTGGGAGTAGCATTCTTACCCCAAATGTTAATGCAAACAACTTTGAACTGAAGCCACAACTCATTACCTTGGTTCAAAACAACTGCTCATATGGAGGAGGGCCACTTGAAGACCCAAACCAACACTTATCCACCTTTCTGAGGATTTGTGATACCGTCAAAACCAATGGTGTACATCCTGACATTTACAAGCTGCTGTTATTCCCATTTTCCCTCAGAGACAAAGCTACTCAATGGTTGGAGTCATTCCCAAGGGATAGCATCAACAATTGGGAAGATCTAGTGAGCAAGTTCCTTGCCAAATTTTACCCACCTCAAAGGATTATTAGATTGAAGACTGAAGTACAAACATTCACACAGATGGATACTGAACCCATCTATGAGGCATGGGAGAGATACAAGGCTCTAATCAGGAAGTGCCCTCCTGAGATGTTCAATGAATGGGACATATTGCAGAATTTTTATGAAGGCTTGACATTGAAGTTTCAGGAGGCCCTGGATCATTCAGCTGGAGGCTCTTTGCAACTCATAAAAACTGCAGAGGAGGCCCAAAATCTCATTGATATGGTGGCTAACAACTAATATTTTTTCTCTCATCAAAGGCAACGCCAACCATCACAAAGGAAAGGAGTGGTGGAGTTGGAAGGAGTGGACTCAATCTTAGCTCAAAACAAAATGATGCAGCAGCAAATTCAGCAACAATTTGAGCAAATGGCCAAGAGGATTAATAGCCTCCAAGTTGCAGCAGTAAATACAAGTCAACCATCAACTACATGGGGACAAGGTGATGAAGTTTATGAGGATCAACAGCAAGAGCAAGTGAACTACATGCTCAAGGCCCTGGACACAATGAGGTCTATGGTGACACTTAGAATCCCTCCTGGAAGAACCACCCCAACCTCAAATGGGGAGTTAATCACACCCAGACTCAACAGCCATGGCAAAGAAACTCAAACAAAAACAATTGGAAAAACACAAACCACAACAACCAGCAAAACAACAACCAAAATACATACAAAAAACCATAAAACACTTACCCCAACTCTAACCATCATCCATCCAATAACCAAACCACCAACCAAAATACTTACCATCAACCCTCAACATCCCATAACCAACCAATCTCACAAGACTCTCAGAGGATCACCAACCTGGAACTCTTGATGGAGAAAATGATGAAGCACCAAGAGATGACAACAAAGAACCAGGAAGCATCCATGAAGAATATGGAGAGGTAGATCGGACAGCTTTCCAAGCAAATTGCTATTGAGAGACCATCAAGCTCATTACCAAGCAACACCATTCCTAATCCAAAAGAGGAGTGCAAAACCATACAATTGAGGAGTGGAAAGACATTGGTAGACAACAAAGAGGCAACCAAGAAGCCTATGGACAATAACAAAGAGCCAACAGAGAAAGAGGAAGCTAGCAACAAAGACATGACAACACACAAAGATGTCCCAGAGAAGCTCAAAGAGAACGACAGCCAGCCACACAATTCAGGGGGAGAAAAGGAGGAATAAACCCAAGGACAGCAGCAAGTAGAGAAGAGCTTTACACCTCCACTGCCATATCCCCAAAGGTTCAACAAAGAAGCAAAGGATCAACATTTTCATAAGTTCCTTGAGACTTTCAAGAAGTTGGAGATAAACATTCCATTGGCGGAGGCACTAGAGCAGATGCCTCTATATGCCAAATTTCTGAAAGAGCTTATTAACAACAAGATGAGTTGGCATGAGAACAAAACTATAATGCTCACTGAAGAATGCAGGGCATTAATTCAAAAAGGACTTCCACCCAAACTTGAAGACCCTGGAGGTTTCTTTCTGCCTTGTACCATTGGAAGATTGATCATCAACAAGGCAATGTGTGATTAGGGGCAAGTATCAACCTAATACCCTCTTCTTTGGTGAAAAAGCTTTGTATAAAGGAAGTTAAGCCAATACAAATGTCTCTGGAACTAGTGGATAAGTCAGTGATATGTCCCAAGGGGTGTGATTGAAAACCTTCTAGTCAAGGTGGACAAATTCATATTCCCTGTAGACTTTATGGTCATAGACTCAGATGAGGATGAAGGTGATTCCATCATACTTGAAAGACCATTCTTGGCCACAGCTAGGGCCATTATAGATGTAGAGCAAGAAGAGCTAACCCTCCGAATGCATGATGAAAGCATCACTCTGAATGTATTTCCAGAAACACAGCTCATGGATGAAAAGAAGAATTACATGAAAATTGACAAGGAAGAGTTGCAATGGAAGGAAGGAATCAACAAGACAACCAGTAGTCACCTTCCAAAGCAAGAAACAAACAACAGAGCAAGAAGAAAAGGGAATGAGACAATGCAGAATGATGAAGGAACTCAAGAAGAAATTGAAGCATTGACCACTAAGAAGGAGAAGCCCAAAACAAAGTCCACTGTCAAAAAAGGAGGATCAACAAAAAGAAGAAAGAAAAGCAAGAAAAAAACTCAAAAGGGGTGGAAGAACAAGAAGATCCCAACTGAGGGGTTCTCCAAGGGTGATAAAGTACAGTTGATCTATCAACAGTTAGGAACAAGCCAACAAGCCAATGACCACTACACAGTTTATAAAATACTCTCACTTGAGCATGCTGAAATTGAGCACCAAGAAACAAAAAGCAAGCTCACAGTGAGGGGGACAAGCTGAGACACTACAGTCATCAACCACCCTAATGAGGGCCCAATGTCAAGCTAGTGACAATAAACGAGCGCTCCATGGGAGGCAACCCATGATTTAATTTTCTTGTCTCTAATATTTCAATATAATTGTTGCACTAACATGAATTTGATCTTTTTAGACAAAATTGACAACTATTCATGATAGCAGAGAACATATGATCCAATTCTAAGTTTGGTGTGCCCATAGGCGCACCAAAATATATGTTCCTTGGAATATGTAGCCAAACATTCAAGCCGAGTGTTGTACATATTACAAGAACAAGCCATGAAAGTCAAGAATCTTTTGAGTTTTGAATCTCATGAAAGTACAACAATATCAAAAAAAAAAAAACAAAGCATTTCTCATGAATGGTTTAACCAAAAGTGACGCTGGAATTTCAAAAGTAATAGTTGGAGGAAGTAATATCTTGGACTACATGACCGAACACTAAGTTTGGTGTCCTCCAAGACTATGCCAAAGGAAGTCACGGCTAAACTCACATAAGGAATGATAATCATTTTATAGATTTAGATAGGAAATGCTTTCTTGCTAACCATTTGGTAATACTTGTCCTTTTGTTTTGTTGAATTTATTAGGTAGTCAGAGAACTATTCAATGGAGGGGACAAGACAAAGAAAGACAAGCTAGCATAAGGACAAAAATGGATCACATGGCTTGAAGAAGAATCTGTACAATCTTGGGAAAGCACCTTGATGGCCGAAGGGATGCACTTCATGAAGAGGCAAAAGTTTGTCCTCATTTAACTTTGCATGCACACCATTGATCTACAAAATTTCCAAATGAATCCTAACCATCCATCCCTCATTAATGTGACCATAAAAAGCCTCCCTTAACCCATGCACATGAACGAAAATACTACACACATCTTGCATTCCAACCATTCAGACCTTGTGTTCTTCATTACCAAAACCCTAACACCTTAGTTCATCATCATCTATCATACTACCTTAGCCTCAAAACACTTCTCCTCCAAGAGCACACAAACATATCCAATCTTTTTCACACACCCGTAACCTCAACAATATCAACCAATTAAAGGAGCATGGCTTCTTCTTCAAGGACCAAACGAAGAAGAGGAAAGGAACCTATGGTTGAGGAAAGTGAACTTGAATATGATCAATGGAAGTTCAAATCATGCTACCATCAAATGCAAATGGAATGGATGAATGGTAAAGATATATATCCGGAGGTCCCACTTTTATTACTGGATGAAGGATGCCAGGAAATGAAAGCCAAGATTAAAAAGAGGAGATGGGAAGAGCTCACTTCACCAATCACTAGGATTAATACAAACATTATAAGAAAATTCTATGCTAATACCCTAAGGCTTAACGTGAATGAAGCCCCAACTTACAAGAGTTATGTATGGGGAATGGAAGTGGATTTTAGTTCAAAGACTATCATGAAAGTCTTAGGACTAAAAACAGTCCATTTTAATGAGCCAGGGTACCACCAAAGAATGAATGAAGATCCTGATTATGATGAAATTGCTAGTGAAATCTGTGTGGTGAACACGGAGTGGGTAGGAGATGCTGACAACAAACACAAATACTTGAGAAGAGGAGATCTCACCCCTAAAGCAAAAGGGTGGTATGAACTGATAAAGAGATCGATCTTAGGCATAGTGAACACTTCAGAGGTCATAAAAGAAAGAGCTATCATGTTATACTGTATAATAAGGGGAGGAGAAGTGAAGGTTCATGAGCTCATTGCAAGTGATATTCAAAGGATTGTAGAGAAGAGCTCATCTAGAGCTTGGCTATACTACCTGAGTACCATTATGCAGCTATGCAGGAAAGCCAAGTGCCAATGGAGGATGCAAACCCAACATGGTTGAATCCAGGACTACCTGTAACCTTTGAGAGGATGATGATTATTGACGTCGGGATTTTTGCCAGTAAAGAAGTTCATAAAAACAGTCGCGTTGTAGATATAGTCTCTAAACCGACAGAAATTCCTTCGTACAAACGTTTTGGGTGTCACAAGTAACAAACCCCTTTAAAAATTGTTAACCGAGTATTCAAACCTCGGGTCGTCTTCTCAAGGAACTGCAAGGAAGTATGTTCTTATTATTGGTTATGGAGGTTGTAAAATCGGGGTTGAGAGTGAAGAGTAGATATGACAAATAATTTAAATGGCAATTAAAATAAATAAATACTTTAAAGCAATCTTTTGGCAAAGTAAGAGAAATTGGAAGTCCAACTTAGTTATCTCTCTCAACAATAATGAAATTTGAATATAAATTCCACTTAGTTAACCTTTAATAAAGTAAAGGAAAGTCAAGGGACTAATTATTTTGACCTTCGAATCCTATTTATTTCCTAAGAAAAAGTTGGGATTATTGAAGTTCAGTTCAATTAGCAAGATAACGATTATCAATTATGCTGAGTTTAATAATGTTGAGTTACTGATTTCTTAACCAAGACCAAAAGGGAAAAAGTAAAATTGTTGGAATAAAAATGTCCTTAGATGGAAAGTAATGGTAACACAAATTAAGGAGAAAGCAATCAATAACTGAAATACCTCAAATAATCATTAATTCAAATCATAACATGGAAAGGGTTCATAAGTCAAGTTGGCAACATTTATAGGTACGAATAAAAGCATTAAAGTAAATATTAAACCTGGATCGAGAGTCACTCTTACAAACTAAGAGAAGTCCTAAATCCTAATCCTAATCCTAAGAGAGAGAGGAGAGAACCTCTCTCAAACTAAATCTAAATCATGGAAAGTGAAAATTGGCGAGCTCCCATTGAATGGATGCGTTCCCTCACTTTGTAACCTCTGGTCTATGCCTTCTGGACTTGGATTTGGGCCAAAAAGGGCTTCAGAATTCGCTATGAGCATTTTCTGCAATTTCTGGTGCGTGGCCTCTGTCACGCGTCCGCGTGGGTCATGCGGTCGCGTCATTCGGAGCATTTCCTTGCCAGCAGTCGCGTCAGCCATGCGACCGCGTCATGTGCGTTCTGCTTAAGGCGCGCGGTCGCGTCAGTCATGCGGCCGCGTCGCTGCTTATTCACGCTTGGCACGCGATCGCTTCGTCCATGCGATCGCGTGGATGCCAGTTTCTTCAGAAGCTCCGTTTTGTGCTTTCCTTCCATTTTTGTATGTTTTCTTTCCATCCTTTAAGTCATTCCTACCTTAGAAGATCTGAAACTACTCAACACACTAATCACGGCATCGAATGGAAATAAAGGTAATTAAGATAATTAATATTAAAGCATAGGAAACATGTTTTTCACATACATCACATAATAAGGAAGGGAAAGTAAAACCATGCAATTAATATGAATAAGTGGGTGAAGGATTGAATAAATCACTCAAATTAAGCACAAAATATATCATAAAATATAGGTTTATCAACCTCCCCACACTTAAACAATAGCATGTCCTCATGCTAAATCCAAAGTAAAAAGTAAGGTTAAAGTAGTGAAATGTTATGCAATGCAACCTATTCTAAATGCATCTACCTAAATGAGTCATGCAATTCCAATTTATCCACTCATATATAAAGCTTACATGTAGTCAAATTAATTCACATTCTCAAGGAGTCATATATATATATATATATATATATATATATGACTCCTTGAGAATGTGATGGGTTAGCTATATTATCCCTTAAATAATAAAGCATTTTAGCAAATGAGATGGGAAATAAAAATATTGTACAAACTTGCAAAACAATTAGTAAATTAAGCACAGATATATGTTGATGAGTTATTGAACCCTCACTAGAATTTGTGTTTACCCTCTGGTCACTCAGTGTTTATTGGGTTTATTCACTCTACTTTTCTTTTTATTCTTACTTTCTATAACTTTGTTCTTCATCTAACCAATCAACAATTACAGAGTACAGTCATACCAAAAGTCATGAGGTCTTTAACTAAGGTTGTAATGGGGCCAAGGTAAAGGTAAGGATATATGTATAAGGCTAAGTGAGCTAATAAGTGAATCCTTAATTAGACTAAGATCTCACCTAACATACATATTTAGTAGAACAAAACTTTCTTTACCAATTTTCCCACATTATCCCACTTGTTGTTACATGCTCATGTTTCAATTTTATTTTTATCCCATGTGCATTGCTTTTATTTTGCATTGGGGAATTCTTTTGTATCCCCTTTTATTAAATGCTGAAAAATAACTTTTTTTTTAATGCACATGGTAATTGATCACTTTGATTTCTCATGAGTATGCTTCCCAAATTTTTTGAGTTATTTTATTTCTTTCAACTTTTCTACCTTTTGTTTCTATCATCCATATTCCCAATAGGTTTCCCACATTTTAATCTATTCATAATTTTCTATCTTAAGCTAACCAAGGATTCAACTTGGGATTTTATTTTGTTTTTCTGCTTAAGGCTAGTAGTGTGGCTAAATAGAATAAAAGGGATTTTAAAGGCTCAAGGGGCTAACAAGGGTGATGTGAAAGGCAGGTTATTTTAGGGTAAGTGAGCTAAAATCAAATGACGGCCTCAATCATTATTTTGATATGTATCTATATTCTATATTCTATAATTGGACATATAGATTAAAGCAAAGTAAAGAACATCAGAATAAAAAGAAGCGAAACACACAGGAATAAAATTATGCTTTGAATGCAACCATACAATTAAGCTCAAGACTCACAGGCTGTGTGTTCTCTAACTCAAGCATCATATATCATTCATACATGTTATGCAGGTTTAGTTAAAAATTCCCATTATTCTCATAAAAAAATTATTTAGGGTAGCCTTTAAAGTTTTAATGTTCCTCCTTGATGAAATGTTGTCAACTTAACTATATGATGTAATGCTATATATACAAGGTTTATGGATTTAAATCTGTTATGTTCAATTTCCTAGCTTACTTCCTTTTTATATTTTTCAATTTAACTATGCTATCTTATGCTAAAAAGGGTAAACTATACTAATTAATCCACTAATAAGTCAGAATTGCAAACTAAACTAAATAACTAAAAATATGAACTAAAAATGCAAAATGCAAAAGTAGAGTAAAAATACACAAAAGTAACAATGTATAAGTACTCAGAAAAAAAAAGAAAAATACAGAAAAATATCCAAAATAAAAGAAAAAGAGATGTAGTGGTTCACCAAAATAAAATGCTAGAGATGGTGACCTCCCCACACTTAAAATGAAGCATCGTCCCTGATGCTCAATCAAGCCGGGTGTGAAGGGGTGTCATCACTGGTAGGGATGGTAGCTGGAGGCTCTGTGGTGGTGGTGGGCTGAGGGTCTGGCTGCTGTAGAGGCGGTGCTGACTGGATCGGGATCTCCGGATCTGCAGCCTCGATCTGATGCGTAACCTCCTAATGTGGTGTAGCCTGCTCTGTGTCTGCCTGCTGATGGCTCTCCTCCTGGAAATGAGTCTCCTCCTCGGGCTCATCCTCCTCCTCCTCGGATGGCTCGGATGGTGTGTCGGGCTCGGAGGGGATGTCACCACCCTGTCTGATCATTAGATTCAGATGCGAATAGCGTCGCTGGCTGCGATGCTCCAATCTCTCCTACCGACGCCGGTTACAGCACTCCATCTGGTCAAGCTGTCGAAATAGGCGGTGCACGAGGCAGTATACGGGCTCAGAGGCAGGTGGAGGTGCAGTGGTGGCAGCAGGGGCAGCAGGGGCAGCCGTGGATGAAGAGGGTCCAGCAGACGGTGGGGCTGTCTCATCAGTAGCAATGAAGGGTGGTGGTCTGTAGCCTAAGGCTAGGAAGTTCCTGCTGTGAGGAATGATCTTCCTGCAGTCCGCCGCTAGTGGTTTCTCATCGGCGTCCTCCCATGGCACGTCAGCTCGACGGCCTAGCTGTGTAACCAGATACGGGAAAGGGAGGGTGCCTCGGACGTGGACCCTAGCCATATAATGCCGGATAAAGCGTGGTAGATAAAGGTCCTTACCCTCCAGCACACGCCATAGGAGGGTGATCATAGCAGCTGGGATCTCCGTCTCATGAGTACTCGGCATGACATAATTGCTCAAGATCTGGTGCCATAACCGAGCCTCATCATTTAAGTATGCCCTCTTGATCCCTCTAGGCATGGTGGTGTCCTGACCCATCTCCCAAGGAACAGTTGGGTCGAGAACTATCCGTGCCTTTACAGCATCCCAATCAAACTGCATCAGGCGCATGTCCTCCTCAGCCTTTGAATAACCATCAGGCTGATCGGACTTGGTTGGGAGCTGGAGAATGTCCTCTATGGCCTCCTCAGTGACCAGAATCTGCTTTTCTCTCAGGTTTACTGCATCTAGGGTGGTGATGTAGTAGTTGCAGTAGAATTCCCGGACCCAAGATGCATTGACCTCTGTCAGTGTTCTTTCCAGAAAGAACCAGCCTCTTTGCTTGATTTGCTCAGTGGTGTACTGCTGGAGTGCTTCTGGAATCTTCAGAGTTCTCTCCAGGTATAGATTCCTGGAGTTTGCAAATACCGAATAATTCAGCTCACAGTACCGGTTTGCAAATTTTATTGAATCATTTGCAGGGAGCAGCTGGTCAGCTTTTTCCTGCTGTGTAAAGTTCTTCTCCCGCCATGAGGAATCATGCATGAGGGCAACGATAGACTGAGAGGAATCTCCTCTCTTGCGCTTGCCAGTAGCCTTGCCTTTTTTTTTCCTTTGTGAGGCAGACATCCTGAAAAATGGGAAACCAGGAGATGGATAAAAATAGGGAAGCAAATAGGCAATTTAAACAAGGAAAATTCAAAGCGGCAAAGGAGAATTGGAATGAGGTAAATGAGTCAAGTAAATGTACATTAAGGATTGTTTAGTAGTTTAAAATTTGGAAAGGAAGAATTGACAATCCAAAATGTATTAGAATTCAAGTTAAATAGAAAAATTGTCATGATGCCATGGTTAGAAAGTTAGAGGAAAGTGAAAAAAAATCAGAAAAGAGATTTTGAAAAGGTTAGTAATGTTAGAATTTGAAAAAGAAGTTATTAAATTAAAATTAGGGAGTCAGTAAAATGTGGGTTAAGGTAAGTGGCATAAAGAAAATATTTCATATAACAAGGATTCACAATTATGATTAGAATTAACTCACAATCGAAGGAAAACAGGGTGATGTTGATTCTAATAGATATAAAGAAAGCAAGAACTGGAATCAGAATATCACAAATGCAGTTTATAAACCAGGAAATCAAAGAGGATAAGAAAGTCTGCCATCGCATTCATGAAACGGTTTGGTTAAAGCAGAGGACAACAGAGTTCAGATTGTCAAACCAAAACATGAATGAAAATAATTTACAAAAAATTTGGGTAGCATTCCGGCTAAAATTGGATTGTCCCGGAAAATAAACAGCAAACAAGGCAGTTCATATGAATTAAAACAAACTTGCTGCAGTTACCTATAATTAATAGAAACAGGAAAATTCAGAGTAACAAGCAACAAATGCAGGAAATCACAGCATATGAACAAGGTCACAGGAACAGCAGAATTGCAGTTTTGATAAAACAGAAGCATGAACAGTGCAAGAAAACAGACCTAGATCCACTAACCACAGCCTAAGCTACCTAACAACCAAAAAATCCACTACAGCATGCATATCTATCTATCCTAATTATGAACAGAAACAGAAAAAAATTGTAAAATAACTACGAAGGACAGAAAGGCGGCGTTCATCGGAACCTGGTAGGCGTGAGGAGTAGAACGGGGTAAGAAAGCGGCTGGGTGGTGGCTGCGGCAGCGTCCGGCGCGGTGGAGGGGTACGGCGGCGCGGTGGCTGCAGCGTGGCAGTTCGGTCAGGGGAAAGGGAGGGTAATGGGTAGAATAGGGGAGGGGGTTGGATAGGGGAGAGAGGGGGTGGCGCGGCTGGGATGGCCGGCGGTAGTGGGTGGTGGTCCGCGGAGGGCAGTGGCGGAGAGGGGGGAAGAGAGGAAGAAAGAAGAAGAAAGAAGGGGAGGGAGGAAGGGGGGCAGGTGGCGGCGGCGTCTGGGTGGTGGTCGGGGTGGCGGCAATGGTGGCTGGGTGGTGGTTGAGAGAAGAAGAGGAAGAGAGGGAGAAGAGGGTTGGGAGGCTGCGCGACTGATAGGGTTCGCGTGGTTGGGGGGTTATATTTTAAAATCCACGCGATCGCGTGGGGGACGCGGTCGCGTGGTGGGGGTGAAAATGGGAGTGACGCGATCGCGTGGGGCACACGATCGCATGAGAGGGGTGGAAGAGGGGATGACGCGATCGCGTCGCTGGAAATTGTGCTAAACGCACGACTCCAGCACCGTTTCAGTGCAACTCTCTGTCTCGTCCTAGGGTGTTGTGCAATCCATACAACGCGATCGCGTCGCCCACGCGGTCGCATGGGATTGGTTTTTGTGCAAGTGACGCGATCGCATGGGGCATGTGATCGCGTGGGCCAATTTGTGCAAAACGCACAAGGGCCGCATGATTCCAGCCTAACTTTCTGGACGTTGGATATTTACACCGATCTCCAGGTCACGCGGCCGCGTGGAGGACGCGGTCGCGTGGATAGTGTATTCGCAGTATGACGCGATCGCATGGGGCATGCGGTCGCGTCGTGCATCCCTTCTTTTTTTTTAACTGAATGACAGATGCAGAATGCAATGATTAACATGAATGCTATGCATGTTTCCAGGTTCAATGAAGTAAAATGAAAAGGAAATAAAAATGAAAGCAATTAACAAGAAATAAATTGAAAAAGAAGCGACCATACCATGGTGGGTTGTCTCTCACCTAGCACTTTTAGTTTAAGTCCTTAAGTTGGACATTGTAGGAGCTTCCTGCTATGGCGGCTTATGTTTAAATTCGTCCAAAAATCTCCACCAGTGCTTGGAATGCCAATAGCCTCCGGGGTCCCATACTAGGCATGTAAAGCTTCTGAGCAGCTTCAGACAGATTGTTAGGCTCCCGGGGTGACAAACGTCAGAATAAACTCCAGGATCCCAAGCCTTGCTTTTAAATCCGCCTCCGTCTTGATCTATATGTTTCCATCCGGGCGGTTTAAAAAGTAGAATCTCACCATGGTGACCAAACGTTCTCCGTGATCCATGCAATGGAGCATGATACCAATCCATGTACTTCGAGGTGAAGCGTGGAACCTTATTGAACCTTGTGCACCAACTCTGAGTATGAGCCATTTCCCTCTTACTCTTAAAGCCGCAAAGAGCTCTAAGCTGGCCATCTATTTCAAGTAAACCATATTCAAGTGAATAAGTAAAGTTAAAGGTTAAGGATTGTACCCACTTGAAGCTTGTATTAGGTGGTAATGGCCTTGGGATAGGTGTTTCTGGTGGTTCTGTAAGTTCTACTCCCTTGTGCTCTTCTGTGAATTTCTCCACTTCCTTGTAAGGTTCTACAATTGTATCTGTGTCCTGGTCAAAGTCTTCTATGTCTTCCTCATCAGTTGAGTCATAGATTGGAGGTTGAGAGAAATCTACCTCCGCATCATCTTCATATTCACTTGGGGAAGATTCTTCGATATCAGAGAATTCACTTGCAGATGCAAGTTCATTACTAAGAGAATTTGACTTGTGACTATCATCATCAAGTGAATTTGTGTCCTGGGTTATTCCGTATGATTCTTCATAAACAACTTGCCTTTGAGGTTGTACAATATCCTCCTTAGCATCAACTGTAGCGTCCTTGACGGAGTTCTCCTCAGTTCTGGATTCCCATAGAGGTTCAGCATCTCCTAAATCTTCAACCAACTCTTCTTTTTGAACAATGATAGCTTCTTCTACCTGTTCTAGTACGAATTCATTCTCTGTCTTGTCCACTGGAGTTTCTGGTATCTCCTTCATGCTATGCTCTTCGTTAGACTGTTCACATGGGGCTGTGGCTGATCCTTGTGTATTTGAGCGCCTAGAAACCCATTGAATTATTGTTTGCTCCAGTTGTCGAATGGTTGTTTGAAGTTTATTTACTGTTTCCTTTAGGCGAACCTCTGCTTCTCGGGTTGCCGGACTTGGGCATGATACAAAGGAAAGTGGTGGTGACTAGGAGTGATTGGATCGGTACTGGGGTAAGGAAGGATCATATGGTGGCGAATGGTGAAGAGAAGCTTGTGAGTGTGGTAGTTCGAGGTTATGTTGAAAGGATGGTTTATATGCACGGGGTGGGGCTTGTTGGTAGTTACAAGGTTGTCCACCATATCTTTCAGCTGGGTATGCATGGTAGAATGGTCTTTGTCCAGGATATCTCGGAGGGTGTTGCTGCCTAAAGGGTTGATTAGATCCTCTTGGCTCCATCCATCCTTGATTGGTCTAACCTTGATGCATATTCCTGCTGTAACTTCTATTTCCTTCAATAAAGTTAGAACCAAACTCAAAGCGAGAGGGGTGAGAATTCATGGTAGCAAATGAAAAATAAAAAGGAAAAACAGAAATAAATAAACAAGTAAAAGAAAAATATTTACAATAACCAATAATAAGGCACACGTTAGCAGTTCCCCGGTAACGGCGCCATTTTTTTGACGTCGGGATTTTTGCCAGTAAAGAAGTTCATAAAAACAGTCGCGTTGTAGATATAGTCTCTAAACCGACAGAAATCCCTTCGTACAAACATTTTGGGTGTCGCAAGTAACAAACCCCTTTAAAAATTGTTAACCGAGTATTCAAACCTCAGGTCGTCTTCTGAAGGAACTGCAGGGAAGTATGTTCTTATTATTGGTTATGGAGGTTGTAAAATCGGGGTTGAGAGTGAAGAGCAGATATGACAAATAATTTAAATGGCAATTAAAATAAATAAATATTGTAAAGCAATCTTTTGGCAAGGTAAGAGAAATTGGAAGTCCAACTTAGTTATTTCTCTCAACAATAATGAAAGTTGAATCTAAATTCCACTTAGTTAACCTTTACTAAAGTAAAGGAAAGTCAATGGACTAATTAGTTTGACCTTTGAATCCTATTTATTTCCTAAGAAAAAGTTGAGATTATTGAAGTTCAGTTCAATTAGCAAGATAATGATTATCAATTATGCTGAGTTTAATAATGTTGAGTTACTGATTTCTTAACCAAGACCAAAAGGGAAAAAGTAAAATTGTTGGAATAAAAATGTCCTTAGATGGAAAGTAATGGTAACACAAATTAAGGAGAAAGCAATCAATAACTGAAATACCTCAAATAATCATTAATTCAAATCATAACATGGAAAGGGTTCATAAGTCAAGTTGGCAACATTTATAGGTACGAATAAAAGCATTAAAGTAAATATTAAACCTGGATCGAGAGTCACTCTTACAAACTAAGAGAAGTCCTAAATCCTTATCCTAATCCTAATTGAGAGAGGAGAGAACCTCTCTCAAACTAAATCTAAATCATGGAAAGTGAAAATTGGCGAGCTCCCCTTGAATGGATGCGTTCCCTCACTTTGTAACCTCTGGTCTATGCCTTCTGGACTTGGATTTGGGCCAAAAAGGGCTTCAGAATTCGCTATGAGCGTTTTCTGCAATTTCTGGTGCGTGGCCTCTGTCACGCGTCCGCGTGGGTCACGTGGTCGCGTCATTCGGAGCATTTCCTTGCCACGCGGTCGCGTCAGTCATGCGACCGCGTCATGTGCGTTCTGCTTAAGGCGCGCGGTCGCGTCAGTCATGCGGCTGCGTCGCTGCTGATTCGCGCTTGGCACGCGATCGCTTCGTCCATGCGATCGCGTGGATGCCAGTTTCTTCAGAAGCTCCGTTTTGTGCTTTCCTTCTATTTTTGTATGTTTCCTTTCCATCCTTTAAGTCATTCCTACCTTAGAAGATCTGAAACTACTCAACACACTAATCACGGCATCGAATAGAAATAAAGGTAATTAAGATAATTAATATTAAAGCATAGGAAACATGTTTTTCACATACATCACATAATAAGGAAGGAAAAGTAAAATCATGCAATTAATATGAATAAGTGGGTGAAGGATTGAATAAATCACTCAAATTAAGCACAAAATATATCATAAAATATGGGTTTATCAATTATCACAGAGGCACAACAGGGTCGCAGGCCACAAAGAGGGAGAAGAAGAGAAGAACCACAAGAAGAACCACAAGGAGAACAAGAAGAACAAGAAGAACAGCAACAATATCAACCACAGAACAACATGGACATGGTTCAGATGCAAGAAGCAATTGAGAGGTTGTCACAACAATACATGGGGATCCAAGAAAAGCAGGAAGAATTTCATTCACAATACATGAGGTCTCAACAAAGACAAGAGGAGCTTCAGTTGAGGATGATGAGTCAACAAAGGGATTATGAGTCAAGATCCCTCGTAATGCAACAGGAACAAGCTTTCCAATTTCATGAATCATTTGACCATTTGACCCAAATGCAAGCTGAGAACATGAGAGATTTCAAGGAATTCACAACCCTTCAAGATGCAAGGTATGGAGTTCAAGCTGACTATAACATAAATAGCCAAATAAAGTTGAGCTACATTGTGGAACATCTACACAATATGGATCCAACATTCCCAACTTATGATGAATACTTCAAGGGGAGGAATGAAAGAGAAGTAGACAAAGCACTGCTCCTTGAAGATAGAGTAAAAGAGACAATGAAGAAAGCTGGATTCTAGCAAAAGCTAAAAGGCAAAAACAAGGGAGAAACCAGTGAACAAGCAAGTGAGAAGAAAAAGAAAGACAAATGAAAGGTAGAATCGCTCTTTGCTTATCATATTCAATAAAGAAAGAGCATGCTTGTTTAGTTGATGTGTCTTTTTATTTTAATAGTTTTTACATCCTGTTTGTTTAACTTTGCAATAAGTAGCCTTGCCTAAGTGTGTTCTTGTGTTTTTTTTTTTCACTTTCACTTAACTAAATGCATGCTTTATCTCCTATTTTCTTTAATTCAATAAAAGAGAAATGTTTGAACTAAGAAGTAAATATCCAATGTTGCAAAAGTAAGAATGAAAGTCAGTGGGGGTATTTGTTGATTTAATGTAGGGTTCATAAAATAAATGCTGCATAATGATATGTTCTTTGAAGCGTGAACTAGTTTGCTGTTATAAAGGCTTGTACCATTTAAGATCCCTTGAGAATGAAATAAAATAGAAAGAAAAAGAAAGAGAAAAAGCCAAAAGTGGCAAAGAAAATAAACAATAAGGCTAGGCACCAATAGCTTGGACCCTAGGACACATGCCTGTGGTGTTTTTGTGCTAGGATATGCTTGGACAAGTAAGTTCTAAGGAGTATTTCAATACTTGGCCACTTAGATCAACTGATTTGGGATGGCCAACTGAAAGTCCACAATAAAGAGAAACCTAGCTACAAAACACTTAGTTATCCAAAGAGATGCTGGGCATCAATGATCCTAGGAAGAAAATGGTGAGCCATGTGTCTGTAGTGAAGGAATGTTGAGCAAAATAAAGCCAAAGGCTGCTGCAACATTTGCCACCAAGCCTTCAAAGAACAATAAGCTCTCTGAGCAAAACAAAGAAGAAAAAGTTAGCAAGGGAACAAGCCAAAGTAAAGCCTTATAGCAGCAAACTTAGTAAACCTTTGAGAAAACATCTCTTATGTAACAGCAAGCAATAAATGAACCACCATTATCTGCATATAAACCCCATGGACTAAATTCAACTATATGCTCAATAAGGATATGCACACCTCTCTGCTTCATGTCATTCTCTCTTATCTTTGATGCTTGCTTGGGGACAAGCAAGATTTAAGTTTGGTGGTGTGATGCCAAGGCATCTTAGCCTAGTTTTACTAGTCTTTTTTTTTTTGTTTTTAATAGGTTTTATACACTTTCTTGAGTAACAAGTAAGCCATTTGGGTGGAAATTCATATGTATTTGAATTCAATCAACCATGAGTAAACTGATGCATTTTCATGAGGTTTTGTGCTATAATTGCTTATATATCAAGGATGATAAGAAGTCTCATGATTTTAGCATAGCTTTGATGCATTTGTTGATTGATGACAAGTAACCAAAAGGCTTGGAGGAAAGTTGAAGAAAGGGGATGGCAGAAGACAGCAAAACCACCCTGGGAAGAGTTCAAGTTTGTGCCAACGTTTGCCTCAAACTTGAGGTCAAACATTGGCTTAAGAACAAACCCTGGAGAAGCCAAAGTTTGCACCAACGTTTGCCTCAAACTTGAGGTCAAACGTTGGTTCAAAATTATACCCTGGAGATACCCAAGTTTGCGCCAACGTTTGCCTCAAACTTGAGATCAAACGTTGGTGCAACAACTAACCCTGGAGGAGGCCAACGTTTGCGCCCAAGTTTGCCGCAAACTTAAGCGTAAACGTTGGTGCAACATATATACCCAGGGGAGGCCAACGTTTGCGCCCAAGTTTGTCTCAAACTTAAGCACAAACGTTGGTGCAACATATATACCCAGGGGAGGCCAAGTTTGCGCCCAAGTTTGCCTCAAACTTGGAGGCAAACATTGGCGCCAAAGTGTTCTTGGAAGGAGCACGTTTGAGTTCACGTTTGACCTCAAACGTGAACTCAAATATGAGTGACAAATAAATCCCGTTCTGCATATTTTTAGCAATCCAATGTTTGAGTCAAAGTTTACCTCAAACTTTGACTCAAACTTAAAGGCTCCAGAGTCCAAATTGCAAACGGATTTTTTCTCAAGTCCAAGAACAACCATCTGAGGCCATCTTCAATCCAATTCCATCAAGGCCAAGGCCCAAATTCAAGGCTTCAAGACCATTAGAAGAAAGTATATAAATAGAAGTTAGTTTAATTTAAAAAAAACGTCAACTTTTATTTTTGAATTTTTCACTTCTGTTAGAAATTGGAATTGTAATTTGGAGAACTTGGATCCTGGATCTAGGAGAAGAATTGAATTCTCTTCCTCTTTAGTTTTCTTGTTTTCTTTTCTGCAAAGTTTTACTGAGTCTTGGGTGTGGGGAATTGAGAAAATTATGTCTCAATCTCACCTTGAGATTTCTTTGTTTCTTTTTCCGCATAATTCAGATTTAGTGATTTGAATTCAAGTTTCTCAACTGTTTGATCTTTAATTCTCTTGAAATTGGTCTTTGAATTGGATCAGAGAAGGTAGTGAGATCTAGACTCAGTTTTCTAGTCTCTTGACCCCTGAGATCTAATTTTTCCTTTTAATTCATCTGTTGAATGCTTCTTGATGAGCGGATAATTTATACGCTTTTTGGCATTGTTTTTAGTATGTTTTAGTAAGATCTAGTTACTTTTAGGGATGTTTTTATTAGTTTTTATGTTAAATTCACATTTCTAGACTTTACTATGAGTTTGTGTGTTTTTCTGTGATTTCAAGTATTTTCTAGCTGAAATTGAGGGACTTGAGTAAAAATCAGATTCAGAGGTTGAAGAAGGACTGCTGATGCTGTCGGATTCTGACCTCCCTACACTCAAAGTGGATTTTCTAGAGCTACAGAACTCAAAATAGCGCGCTTCCAATTGTGTTGGAAAGTAGACATCCAGGGCTTTCCAGAAATATATAATAGTCCATACTTTGGCTGCGTTTAGATGATGCAAAAGGGCATTGAACGCCAGTTCTACGCTACAGTCTGGAGTTAAACGCCAGAAACACGTCACAAACCAGAGTTGAACGCCAGAAACACGTTACAAACTGGCGTTCAACTCCAGAAAGAGCCTCTGCACGTGTAACATTCAAGCTCAGCCCAAGCACACACCAAGTGGGCCCCGGAAGTGGATTTATGCATCAATTACCTACTTCTGTAAACCCTAGTAGCTAGTTTAGTATAAATAGGACTTTTTACTATTGTATCTTCGGATCATCTTATGATTTTTAGTTCGTCTTTGAATCATATTGATCACGTTTGGGGATTGGCCTCTCGGCCATTTCTGAACCTTCATCACTTATGTATTTTCAACGGTAGAGTTTCTACACTCCATAGATTAAGGTGTGGAGCTCTACTGTTCCTCATGAATTAATGCAAAGTACTACTGTATTTTATTCAATTCAACTTATTCTGCTTCTAAGATATTCATTCGCAATTCAATATGAATGTGATGAATGTGACAATCATCATCATTCCCATACGAACGCGTGCCTGACAACCACTACCGTTCCACCTTAGATTGAATGAGTATCTCTTGGATTCCTTAATCAGAATCTTCGTGGTATAAGCTAGATTAATGGCGGCATTCATGAGAATCCAGAAAGTCTAAACCTTGTCTGTGGTATTTCAAGTAGGATTCAGGGATTGAATGACTATGACGAACTTCAAACTCGCGAGTGCTGGGCGTAGTGATAGACGCAAAAGGATAGTAAATCCTATTCCAGTATGATCGAGAACCTCCAGATGATTAGCCATGCAGTGACAACGCATCGGACCATTTTCACAGAGAAGATGGGATGTAGCCATTGACAACGGTGATGCCTCCAGATGATTAGCCATGCAGTGACAGCGCATCGGACCATTTTCACAGAGAGGATGAGATGTAGCCATTGACGACGGTGATGCCCTTACATAAAGTTTGCCATGGAAAGGAGTAGGATTGATTGGATGAAGACAGTAGGAAAGCAGATGTTCAGAAGAACGAAAGTATCTCTATACGCTTATCTGAAATTCCCACCAATGAATTACATAAGTGTTTCTATCTTTACTTTCTATTTATTTATTATTTATTTTCGAAAACTCCATAACCATTTGATATCTGCCTGACTGAGATTTACAATGTGACCATAGCTTGCTTCATACCGACAATCTCCGTGGGATCGACCCTTACTCACGTAAGGTTTTATTACTTGGACGACCCAGTGCACTTGCTGGTTAGTTGTGCGAAGTTGTGAAGTTATGTTTGGACCATGGTATTGTGCACCAGTTATTGGCGCCATTGCCAAGGAGAGAATGAACAACAAATTTTACAACCTCAGAGTAACAATTTCGCATACCAAGTTTTTGGTGCCGTTGCCGGGGATTGTTTTGAGTTTGGACAACTGATGGTTCATCCTGTTGCTCAGATTAGGTAATTTTCTTCTTATTTTTCAAAAAGTTTTCAAAAAATTTTTCAAAAATTTTTGCTTCTTTTTTATTTTTTTTCCTAATTAATATTCAAAAAAAATTTAATTTATGTTCTTTATAATTTTTAAGAATGAATTCTAGTGTTTCATGAAGCATGTTGAAGCCTGGCTGGCTGTAAAGCCATGTCTAAATTCTTTTGGACTGAGGCTTCCAAACCATCTTCACAGAGGCAAGTTAATTTGATAATTAATGAGCAGTATATCTGAGTTACATGCTAAAGCTTGCTTGGCCATTGGCCATGTCTAGTGTTTTGGACCGGAACTTTCACTGAAAGCTTGGCTGGCTAGTGAGCCATGTCTAATTCCTAGACTGAAGCTTTAGACTAAGAATGCAAGATTCCTGGAATTCATATTAAAAATTTTGGAATCCTTATTTTTCTTTTTCACATTAATTTTCGAAAAAAATCCAAAAAAAATTTAGAAAATCATAAAAATAAAAAATATTTCATGTTTCTTGTTTGAGTCTTGAGTCAAATTGTAAGTTTGGTGTCAATTGCATATTCATTTTGTATTTTTCGAAAATCCATGCATTCATAGTGTTCTTCATGATCTTCAAGTTGTTCTTGGTAAATCTTCTTGTTTGATCTTGATGTTTTCTTGTTTTGTGTCTTTTCTTGTTTTTCATGTGCATTTTTGCATTCATAGTGTCTGAACATGAGAGATTTCTAAGTTTGGTGTCTTGCATGTTTTCTTTGCATATAAAATTTTCAAAAAATAAGTTTTTGATGTTCATCATGATCTTCAAAGTGTTCTTGGTGTTCATCTTGACATTCATAGCATTCTTGCATACATTCATTGTTTTGATCCATAACTTTCATGCATTGAGTCCTTTTCATGTTTTTCTCTTTCATCATCAAAAAAAAAAATCTTTCCCTTTTTCACTCATAAATTTTGAAAATTTGAGTTGACTTTTTCAAAAATTTTTAAAATCTAGTTGTTTCTTATGACTCAAATCAAATTTTCAATTTGAAAACCTTATCTTTTTCAAAATCTTTTTCAAAAATCAAATCCTTTTTATTTTTCTTATTCATTTTCGAAAATTTTAAAATTATTTTTGAAAAATCTTTTTCTTATTTTTATATCATATTTTCGAAAATCACATCAAAAATTAATGTTTTGATTCAAAAATTTCAAGTTTGTTACTTGCTTGTTAAGAAAGATTCAAACTTTAAATTCTATAATCATATCTTGTGATTTCTTGTGAGTCAAGTCATTAATTATGATTTTAAAAATCAAATCTTTTTCAAAACTAATTCTAATCATATCTTCCTATCATATCTTTTTTTTAAAATCTTATCTTTTTCAAAAATTTGATTTTCAAATATCTTTTCTAATTTCTTATCTTCTTATCTTTTCAAAATTGATTTTCAAATCTTTTTCAACTAACTAATTGACTTTTTGTTTGTTCTTATCTTTTTCAAAACTACCTAACTAACTCTCTCTCTAATTTTCGAAAATCTCTTCCCTCTTTTTCAAAAATTCTTTTTAATTAACTAATTGTTTTAATTTTTAATTTTAATTTGATTTCATTCCTAATTTTCGAAAATCACTAACCCCTTTTCAAAATTTTATTTTCAAAAATCCTCCTTCTCTCTCATCTCCTTCTATTTATTTATTCATCTAGTAACACTTTATCTCACCCAAATTCGAACTCTCTCTGCCATCTGTGTTCGAATTTTCTCTTCTCCCTTCTTTACGTTACATTCTTTTCTTCTTCTACTCACACAGGGAACCTCTATACCTGGGTAAAAAGGATCCCTATTATTATTATTTTTCTGTTCCCTCTTTTTCATATGAGCAGGAGCAAGGACAAGAACATTCTTGTTGAAGCAGACCCTGAACCTGAAAGGACTCTGAAGAGGAAACTAAGAGAAGCTAAAATACAACAATCCAGAGATAACCTTACAGAAATTTTCGAACAGGAAGAGGAGATGGCAGCCGAAAATAATAATAATGCAAGGAGGATGCTTGGTGACTTTACTGCACCTAATTCCAATTTACATGGAAGAAGCATCTCCATCCCTACCATTGGAGCAAACAATTTTGAGCTGAAACCTCAATTAGTTTCTCTGATGCAACAAAACTGCAAATTTCATGGACTTCCATCTGAAGATCCTTTTCAGTTTTTAACTGAATTCTTGCAGATCTGTAATACTGTTAAGACTAATGGAGTAGATCATGAAGTCTAAAGGCTCATGCTTTTCCCATTTGCTGTAAGAGACAGAGCTAGAGTGTGGTTGGACTCTCAACCCAAAGATATTCTGAACTCTTGGGATAAGCTGGTTACGGCTTTCTTAGCCAAGTTTTTTCCTCCTCAAAAGCTGAGTAAGCTTAGAGTGGATGTTCAAAACCTTCAGACAGAAGGAAGGTGAATCCCTCTATGAAGCTTGGGAGAGATACAAGCAACTGGCCAAAAAGTGTCCTTCTGACATGCTTTCAGAATGGACCATCCTGGATATATTCTATGATGGTCTGTCTGAATTAGCTAAGATGTCATTGGATACTTCTGCAGGTGGATCCATTCACCTAAAGAAAATGCCTGCAGAAGCTCAAGAACTCATTGACATGGTTGCTAATAACCAGTTCATGTACACTTCTGAGAGGAATCCTGTGAGTAATGGGACGCCTCAGAAGAAGGGAGTTCTTGAAATTGATACTCTGAATGCCATATTGGCTCAAAATAAAATATTGTCTCAGCAAGTTAATATGATTTCTCAGAGTCTGAATGGAATGCAAGCTGCATCCAACAGTACTCAAGAGGCATCTTCTGAAGAAGAAGCTTATGATCCTGAGAACCCTGCAATAGCAGAGGTAAATTATATGGGTGAACCTTATGGAAACACCTATAATCCCTCATGGAGAAATCACCCAAATCTCTCATGGAAGGATCAACAAAAGCCTCAACAAGGCTTTAATAATGGTGGAAGAAACAGGTTTAGCAATAGCAAGCCTTTCCCATCATCCACTCAGCAACAGACAGAGAACTCTGAACAAAATACCTCTAATTTAGCAAACTTAGTCTCTGATCTATCTAAGGCCACTGTGAGTTTCATGAATGAAACAAGGTCCTCCATTAGAAATTTGGAGGCACAAGTGGGCCAGCTGAGTAAGAAGATCACTGAAATCCCTCCTAATGCTCTCCCAAGCAATACAGAAGAAAACCCAAAAGGAGAATGCAAGGCCATTGATATAACCATCATGGCCGAATCCAAGGAGGAAGGGGAAGACGTGAATCCCAAGGAGGAAGACCTCCTGGGACGTCCAGTGATCATCAAGGAGTGTCCCTCTGAGGAACCAAAGGACTCTGAGGCTCATCTAGAGACCATAGAGATTCCATTAAACCTCCTTACGCCCTTCATGAGCTCTAATGAGTATTCCTCTTCTGAAGAGAATGAGAATGTTACTGAAGAGCAAGTTGCCAAGTTCCTTGGTGCAATCGTGAAGCTGAATGCCAGTTTATTCGGAAATGAGACTTGGGGAGATGAACCTCCCCTGTTCACCAATGAACTAAATGCATTGGATCAACTGAGATTGCCTCAGAAGAAACAGGATCCTGGAAAATTCCTAATACCCTGTACCATAGGCACCATGACCTTTGAGAAGGCTCTATGTGACCTTGGGTCAGGAATAAACCTCATGCCACTCTCTGTAATGGAGAAACTGGGAATCTTTGAGGTATAAGCTGCTAAAATCTCATTAGAGATGGCAGACAATTCCAGAAAACAGGCTTATGGACAAGTAGAGGACATATTAGTAAATGTTGAAGGCCTTTACATCCCTGCTGATTTCATAATCCTAGATACTGGGAAGGATGAGGATGAATCCATCATCCTTGGAAGACTCTTCCTAGCCACAGCAAGAGCTGTGATTAATGTTAACAGAGGTGAACTAGTCCTTCAATTGAATGAAGACTCCCTTGAGTTTAAAACTTAAGGACATCCTTCTGTAAACATGGGAAAGAGGCACAGTAAGCTTCTCTCAAAACAGAGTCAACCAAAGCCCCCACAGTCAAACTCTAAGTTTGGTGTTGGGAGGCCTCAGCCAAACTCTATGTTTGGTGTTGAACTCCCATATCCAAACTCTAAGTTTGGTGTTGGGAAGTCTCAACAATGCTCTGAACATCTGTGAGGCTCCATGAGAGCCCACTGTCAAGCTATTGACATTAAAGAAGCGCTTGTTGGGAGGCAACCCAATTTTTATTTAATTATATTTTTTATTAGTTATATGTCTTCATAGGTTCATGATCATGTGGAGTCACAAAAATAACAGAAAAAATTGAAGAAAAATCAAAAACAGCATAAAAAATAGCACACCTTGGAGGAGGAGTTCACTGGCGTTCAAACGCCAGTAAGGAGCATCTGGCTGGCGTTCAACGCCAGAACAAAGCATGGATCTGGCGTTGAACGCCAGAAACAAGCATCTGGCTGGCGTTCAACGCCAGAAATATGCTGCATCTGGGCGCTGAACGCCCAGAACAAGCATCAATTCGGCGTTTAAATGCCAGAATTACATGCAAAGGCATTTTACATGCCTAATTGGTGCAGGGATGCAAATCCTTGACACCTCAGGATTTGTCGACCCCATAGGATCAACTCAGCATCTGTGGACCCCACAGGATCCCCACCTACCTCCACTCACTCTCTTCCTTCTTCTCAATGTTCATCCTCTCTTCCCAGTAAACACTCTTCCCCAAAACTCTTCACCAATCACCTCAATCTCTCTTCCCTATCACTACCACCACTCATATCCATCCACTCTTCCCCATAAACCTACCTCATAAACTCCACCTACCTTCAAAATTCAAAATCAATTTCCCACCCAAACCCACCCTATATGGCCAAAACTAAACCCCCTCCCCTCCCTATGTAAAGCCCTCCATTCTTCCTCATTTTCACACAACACAACCCTCTCTTCCCCTTCTTGGCCGAATACACCTCTCCCTCCTCTCCTCCATATTTTCTTCTTCTTCTTCATCTGTTCTTTCTTCTCTTGCTCGAGGGCGAGCAATATTCTAAGTTTGGTGTGGTAAAAGCATAAGCTTTTTGTTTTTCCATTACCATTGATGGCACCTAAGACCGGAGAATCCTCTAGAAAAGGGAGAGGGAAGACAAAAGCTTCCACCTCCGAGTCATGGGAGATGGAAAGATTCATCTCCAAAGCCCATTAAGACCACTTCTATGATGTTGTGGCCAAGAAGAAGGTGATCCCCGAGGTCCCTTTCAAGCTCAAGAGAAATGAGTATCCGGAGATCCGACATGAAATCCAAAGAAGAGGTTGGGAAGTTCTAACAAACCCCATCCAACAAGTCGTCATCCTAATGGTTCAAGAGTTCTATGCCAATGCATGGATCACTAAGAACCATGATCAAAGTAAGAACCCGAATCCAAAGAATTATATTATAATGGTTCGGGAGAAATACTTAGATTTTAGTCCAGAAAATATAAGGTTGGCGTTTAACTTGCCTATGATGCAAGGAGATGCACGCCCCTACACTAGAAGGGTCAACTTTGATCAAAGGTTGGACCAAGTCCTCATGGACATATGTGTGGAAGGAGCTCAATGGAAGATTGACTCAAAAGGCAAGCCGGTTCAACTGAGAAGACTGGACCTCAAGCCTGTAGCTAGAGGATGGTTGGAGTTTATCCAACGCTCCATCATCCCCACTAGCAACCGATCTGAAGTTACTGTGGATCGGGCCATCATGATTCATAGCATCATGATTGGTGAGGAAGTAGAAGTTCATGAAGTCATCTCCCTTGAACTCTACAAAATAGCCGAAAAGCCCTCCCCCTTGGCAAGGCTAGCTTTTCCTCATCTTATTTGCCATCTATGTTACTCAGTTGAAGCTTTCATAGAAGGAGACATTCCCATTGAGGAAGAGAAGCCCATCACTAAGAAAAGGATGGAGCAAACAAGAGAGCCCACTCATGGAGCTCAAGAAACGCATGAGGAAGCTCACCATCAAGAAATCCCTGAGATACCTCAAGGGATGCACTTTCCTCCATAGAATTTTTGGGAGCAAATCAACACCTCCCTAGGAGAATTAAGTTCCAACATGGGACAATTAAGGGTGGAACATCAAGAGCACTCCATCATCCTTCATGAAATTAGAGAAGATCAAAAAGCAATGAGGGAGGAGCAACAAAGACAAGGAAGAGACATAGAAGAGCTCAAGGACATCATTGGTTCCTCAAGAAGGAAATGCCACCATCACTAAGGTGGACTCATTCCTTGTTCTTACATTCTCTGTTTTTCGTTTTCTTTATGTTAAGTGCTTATCCATGTTTGTGTCTTATTACATGATCATTAGTATTTAGTAACTTTGTCTTAAAGTTATGAATGTCCTATGAATCCATCACCTCTCTTAAATGAAAACTATTTTAATTCAAAAGAACAAGAAGTACATGAGTTTCGAATTTATCCTTGAACTTAGTTTAATTACATTGATGTGGTGACAATGCTTCTTATTTTCTGAATGAATGCTTGAACAGTGCATATGTCTTTTGAAGTTATTGTTCATGAATGTTAAATATGTTGGCTCTTGAAAGAATGATGACAAGGAGACATGTTATTTGATAATCTAAAAAATCATACAAATGATTCTTGAAGCAAGAAAAAGCAGTGAATACAAAAGCTTGCAGAAAAAAAATAGAAAAAAATGGCAAAAAAAATGGAAAAAAAATAGAAAAAGAAAAAGCAAGCAGAAAAAGCCAAAAGCTCTTAAAACCAAAAGGCAAGAGCAAAAAGCCAATAACCCTTAAAACCAAAAGGCAAGGGTAAATAAAAAGGATCCCAAGGCTTTGAGCATCAGTGGATAGGAGGGCCTAAAGGAATAAAATCCTGGCCTAAGCGGCTAAACCAAGCTGTCCCTAACCATGTGCTTGTGGCGTGAAGGTGTCAAGTGAAAACTTGAGACTGAGTGGTTAAAGTCAAGGTCCAAAACAAAAAAAAAGAGAGTGTGCTTAAGAACCCTGGACACCTCTAATTGGGGACTTTAGCAAAGCTGAGTCACAATCTAAAAAGGTTCACCCAATTAGGTGTCTGTGGCATTTATGTATCCGGTGGTAATACTGGAAAACAAAGTGCTTAGGGCCATGGCCAAGACTCATAAAGTAGTTGTGTTCAAGAATCAACATACTGAACTAGGAGAATCAATAACACTATCTGTACTCTGAGTTCCTATAGATCCCAATCATTCTGAACCTCAATGGATAAAGTGAGATGCCAAAACTATTCAAGAGGCAAAAAGCTACAAGTCTCGCTCATCTGATTGGAGCTATGTTTCATTGATAGTTTGGAATTTATAGTATATTCTCTTCTTTTTATCCTATTTGATTTTCAGTTGCTTGGGGACAAGCAACAATTTAAGTTTGGTGTTGTAATGAGCGGATAATTTATACGCTTTTTGGCATTGTTTTTAGTATGTTTTTAGTAGGATCTAGTTACTTTTAGGGATGTTTTTATTAGTTTTTATGTTAAATTCACATTTCTGGACTTTACTATGAGTTTGTGTGTTTTTCTGTGATTTCAGGTATTTTCTGGCTGAAATTGAGGGACTTGAGCAAAAATCAGATTCAGAGGTTGAAGAAGGACTACTGATGCTGTTGGATTCTGACCTCCCTGCACTCAAAGTGGATTTTCTGGAGCTACAGAACTCAAATTAGCGCGCTTCGAATTGCGTTGGAAAGTAGACATCCAGGGCTTTCCAGCAATATATAATAGTTCATACTTTGGCGGAGTTTAGATGACGCAAAAGGGCATTGAACGCCAGTTCTACGCTGCAGTCTGGAGTTAAACGCCAGAAACACGTCACAAACCAGAGTTGAACGCCAGAAACACGTTACAAACTGGTGTTCAACTCCAGAAAGAGCCTCTGCACGTATAACATTCAAGCTCAGCCCAAGCACACACCAAGTGGGCCCCGGAAGTGGATTTATGCATCAATTACCTACTTCTGTAAACCCTAGTAGCTAGTTTAGTATAAATAGGACTTTTTACTATTGTATCTTCAGATCATCTTATGATTTTTAGTTCATCTTTGAATCATATTGATCACGTTTGGGGGTTGGCCTCTCGGCCATGCCTGAACCTTCATCACTTATGTATTTTCAACGGTAGATTTTTTACACTCCATAGATTAAGGTGTGGAGCTCTACTGTTCCTCATGAATTAATGCAAAGTACTACTGTATTTTATTCAATTCAACTTATTCCACTTCTAAGATATTCATTTGCAATTCAATATGAATGTGATGAATGTGACAATCATCATCATTCCCATACGAACGTGTGTTTGACAACCACTATCGTTCCACCTTAGATTGAATGAGTATCTCTTGGATTCCTTAATCAGAATCTTCGTGGTATAAGCTAGATTGATGGCGGCATTCATGAGAATCCAAAAAGTCTAAACCTTGTCTGTGGTATTCCGAGTAGGATTCAGGGATTGAATGACTGTGACGAACTTCAAACTCGCGAGTGCTGGGTGTAGTGACAGACGCAAAAGGATAGTAAATCCTATTCCAGTATGATCGAGAACCTCCAGATGATTAGCCATGCAGTGACAGTGCATCGGACCATTTTCACAGAGAGGATGGGATGTAGCCATTGACAACGGTGATGCCTCCAGATGATTAGCCATGCAATGACAGCGCATCGGACCATTTTCACAGAGAGGATGAGATGTAGCCATTGACGACGGTGATGCCCTTACATAAAGTTTACCATGGAAAGGAGTAGGACTGATTGGATGAAGACAGCAGGAAAGCAGGAAAGCAGAAGTTCAGAAGAACGAAAGTATCTCTATACGCTTATCTGAAATTCCCACCAATGAATTACATAAGTGTTTCTATCTTTACTTTCTATTTATTTATTATTTATTTTCGAAAACTCCATAACCATTTGATATCCACCTGACTGAGATTTACAATGTGACCATAGCTTGCTTCATACCGACAATCTCCGTGGGATCGACCCTTACTCACGTAAGGTTTTATTACTTGGACGACCCAGTGCACTTGCTGGTTAGTTGTGCGAAGTTGTGAAGTTATGTTTGGACCATGGTATTGTGCACCAGTTATTGGCGCCATTGCCAAGGAGAGAATGAACAACAAATTTTACAACCTCAGAGTAACAATTTCGCATACCACTTCTTCAAGCCAATTTACATTTTCTGTTTGAGATCTATTTCAATTTAATTCATCTTTTACTTTCCCTGCTTGTTGCAATTTACTTTTCCTTGTTTAATTTCTGCAATCCTAATTCTCAATTCCTTTTATAATTCTAGCAATTTACATTTCTTGCACTTAAGATTCAGTCATTTACATTTCTTGCAATCTAAGTTTCTGCAATTTACATTTCTTGCACTTTAAGATTCAGCTCTTTTAATTCTTGCCAATTTCCCCTCTCCCTTTACAATTCATGCAATTTAATTTCTGTTGGATACAAATCACTCAAATCAACTCTTATTCGCTTGACTAAATCGCCCACTAAACTAAAATTGCTCAATCCTTCAATCCCTGTGGGATCGACCTCACTCATGTGAGTTATTATTACTTGATGCGACCCGGTACACTTGCCGGTGAGATTTGTGTTGGATCTTTTTCCACACATCAATAACTGAGGTGGTTGAGTTCCTTTTATTTTATATTTTCTTCCATGCTTATTATGTTCTATTCCTATTTTCTGCTGTTTTACTTGAATGTCTGCATGATCTTTTGTTTTTTCAATTCCTAGGTTCTAGTTTATTTTACTATTTTTATTCTGTTATTTGTTTTTAATTCCGAAAAGTGTCTCATATGTTGCTCACTGAGCTTGAATCCAAAAGAAAAAGAAAAAAAAATATGTATTGCATGAGAAATAGAGTTTATAACAAAGAATAGTCTGATTTACTTAAATGTGGTGGTATTTTCTGTGACTCTGAATGCATGACATGAACAGTTCATATTTGAATTTGAATCAAAGAATGTTGATGTACAAGGAACAGGAATTTAGAGAACTATTATGAAGTCTCTGCAATAAGTAAAAGTTTAATCCTTGAAGCAAAAGAAACAGCAAAACAAAAAACAAGGTCCAAGGCTCTAAGCATCAATGACAAGGGAGGTCAGAAATGATTAAAGCTCAAAGAGTTATTTTCCTAGTCATATGCTTGTGGTGTTCTTGTGTCAAGTAATCCTTGAGACAAAACATTTAGAGTCGAGATCAATTGTAATTAACAAATATGCCAAAGGCTTTGAGCACCACTGTATGGGAGTAACTGAAAGGAAAATCAGAACTTAAAGAAAGTTCCCCAGTTAAGTACTTGTGGTGTTTCTGTGTCAAGTGAAGCTTGAGACAAAACATTGAAAGTCACGGCTAGGCTCAAGGTGCAAAGCACCAAAGAAAAGAGAATCAAAGAAAAATTACTGGGTTCAAGGGTTAAATTGAGTTACAAAAGATCAGAAAATTCATAATATTATTCGGATTCTAATTCCGAATGACAGTGACATCCTTCTGATTCAAAGGAGAGTGAGATGCCAGAAGTATTCAAGATTGCAGTTGTAAACCCCACTATAAGAAGAGACATGAGCTTAATCGAACTCTCATTCTCATGCAAATTCACATCCTAAGCCTATATTAGTTTGGTTGCTTGAGAACAAGCAACAATTCAAGTTTGGTGTTGTGATGCGTGAGCATCTTTCCTATCTTTTTCTAGTGAATTTGCATTTAATTTGTTGAGTTTAATCAAGAATTAATTATCTTTTAGCCACTATGGATGCTACTTTGAGTTGTGTGCAATTCTGTTTATTTTAGGTAGCATTTGGTTGGATTTGATGGAGCTTCCGTAGAAAAAGAGAAAAAGGCTATATAGGGCAGGAATGGCTTAGAGGATGGAGAGGAAGCTTGCACAAATGGAAGGAGCACAAGAATTGAAGGAGATGACCAGCGAGGAGCGACGCGTGCACGCACCTGACGCGTGCGCGTACCTGACGCGTGCGCGTGATTTGGAGATTTGCACAGCGATGCGTGCGCGTACCTGACGCGTACGCGTGACACGCGAAGAAGACTATCAACGCGTACACGTGACTGACGTGTACGCGTGACATGCGCCACGTGCAGAAAATGCAGAAAATAATGATTATTTAATTAATTCTGATTTAAACTTTATTTTTATTTTAAAATAGGAAAAGATATTATTTTAGTTTGAGAAAATAGATTTTAAATTAATTAGGATTAGATATAAAAGAGAAAAGAAACTTCTCTTCTGGGGATTGGAACATTATTCCACTTTTCATTCTACCTCAGCCCAATTTACATTTTACCAGAATCCTTATTTTCTCTCTGAACCATGAGCAACTAAACCTCCACTGTTAAGGTTAGGAGCTCTATCTATTGTATGGATTGATTCTATTGTTTTTCTATTTTAATTCATGTACTGATTTATAATTTAAGAATTATTTTTGTTCTTTATCTTATGAATTTGGGTGGAACGGAAGTATGACCCTCTTTCTAATTGAGTTCTTGTATAACTTGGAAAAGCTCTTTACTTGAACAACAGCTTGAAAACAATTTCTCCTAAATTCTAATTATCTGGACTTAATGGGATACGTGACATATAATCCTCTTATATTTGGATAATTAGGATTTTTGTGGCATAATAACTAGAATTAAATTTTACCCCCTAATTGGAATTAATTGACCAAGGAATTGGCGGTTGATGAAAGTTGGAGGAGACTAGAAAGGTCTAAGGAATTAGGGTCTAGTCACATATAGTTTGCCATGAATTAAATCTTGCATGATTAAAATAAATTAATAAGAAAAGTCAATCCGGAAAATAGATAACTCTGAAGCCTTAACTGCCTTCTTCATATTGTTTTTCCAACTTATTTACTTGCATGTCTTCTGATATTCTGAATTTACTATTTAATACTTTTGAACTCTCAAACACTATTTTCTGCTTGTCTAACTAAGTAAATTAATCAACCATTGTTGCTTAGTGCCTCAATCCTCATGGGATCGACCCTCACTCACCTGAGGTATTACTTGGTACGACCCGGTGCACTTGCTTGTTAGTTTGTGGTTGTAATTTCTGCACCAGTCACCCAGGCATAGCGGGAGGGAACGCCCTTGGACGGGGCTATCGGAGTACCCACACCCTCATTCCTCCGCCGATGCATACCTAAAACAGGGAGGAGCACCACCGTCATCCTACCAAATACTACGCAGAAACATAAAGGACAGCCGAAAACCTATTACCCACTATTAATCCATGCAGTGGTGCTCAGTCCCTCCAAAATGATAAAACCACTACCCCTACCCAAAACACAGCACCAAAAAGCAGCAGACAACAATACACAACAAACACAGGAAAGCAAATATCACAGAACGACAAAGGCAAAAGGAAACCAACCTGGTAATGCGAAGCGTAAACCTAAAGAGTGTTAAAATAGGGAAGCAGAAGTACAACAGCAGAGAGGCAGAACAATACCAAAGTGAAAGGGAGAGAAAAGGGAGTTTTACAGAGAAGAATTAAGAAAAGAAACAAATGAGGGAAGGAAGATAAAAACCAAAAATGGTTTCAAACGAACAAAAAGACGAAAATGACCCAAAGAATAAACGAAGCGCGAAGGGTAAAATTGAGAAACAGCCAAAACATTCCCTCACAATAAATGCTCCCTTGGAAAAGTAAAAATGACAGCACGACTCAAGAAATAAAATGGACGCAAGAATGTGGAAGGTCCGCGTCAATCAAACGACACGAACTCCAAAGAAGACGAACCTCAGCTGAAACACAAAAACCAGCATCGACGCACCGACCCCACGCGATAAACAGAAAATTCACCAACCGGGAACTCCACCCTGACAAACTGAAGAAGACCCACCAACGGTCAAAGCCTTATCCTCCAGCGACAGAGACCGACCTCGTTCGCTCTCTTGCTGCGAGGCAACTGTTAAGGATCCGGCCCACGGACCCCACACCCAGAACGGTCTCTGAACCCGGTTGTCCGGGTCCGACCGGCCAGTCTTTCTAGAAGGTTCGGAATCGGCCCACTAGAACTCCTTACCAACAATCAAATTCAAATATCTCCTTTATCTTAACCGAATAAGATAAGATAAGATAATTACCATCACCTATATAAAGGGGAGCCCCGGGCCTCCTTAGGTATGTCATTCGCTCTACACGCCTTATACCTCTCAGATCCATTCTAACTTAAGCGTTGGAGTGTCTTTACAGGTACCACCCCCATTGCTCCAGTCAGATAATCCGACATCCGCCTCGACCTACAAGTTTTCGATCCACTTCTCAACCCATACCAGAAGCATCCACTACAACAGAGATGCTGCTTAGCGGCGATTTTTTCCTCTATTGCCGCAAAATTAAAGGCCGGCGGTTCAGTGGACCGCCATAGATATAGGTGCCGGAATTGGGTTTGGCGGCGATTTTCAGCAACCGCTGGTATAACCGCCGCTGAATCAAATTTTTGCAGCAATTAATTTAGCGGTAGTTTTAAACCGCCGCGATATACAAGTATTAGAATTTAGTCGATTTTCACCAGTGGTTACGAACTGCTGATGACATGCCAACATGTCATGTTTTTCTATGCTTTTTCATTTGTTTTCAATAGATTTTATGCACTTTCTTGAGCCATAAGCAAGCCAATTAGGTAGATTTTCATGTTTCCTTTGATTTAATCAACCATGTATGAGTTCATGCTATTTCATGAGGTTTTATGCTATAATTGTCACATATTATGAAAGAATGAATATCTCATGATTTTGAGCATAGCTTTGATGTGTTTGGTTGATTAATGATAGGTGAAGAAAGCTTGGAGAAAGGTTGAAGCAAGAAAGAATGGCTAGGAGTAAAGGGAAGACAATGGAATAAGTGAAATTGAACCAGGAAGCAAAAAGCTGGACCTAAAGTTAGCCTCAAACTTTTGCACAAACTTTTGGGTGAAAAGTTAGCCCCAACGTTAGACCCCTAACTTTTGGGCTAACGTTGGAACTTAAAAATCACTCCCTGGGCACCAAAAGTTTGCGCCAACGTTAGACCCCTAACTTTTGGGCTAACGTTGGCACATGAAAATCACTCCCTGGGCACCAAAAGTTTGCGCCAACGTTAGACCCCTAACTTTTGGGCTAACGTTGGCACATGAAAATACCCCCTGACCACCAAAAGTTTGCGCCAACGTTAGACCCCTAACTTTTGGGCTAACGTTGGCGCATGGGAAATACAAAGGGGGAGCGAAAGTTTGCGCCAACGTTAGACCCCTAACTTTTGGGCTAACGTTGGCGCCATAAGTGCACAAGGTAAAGCCAACGTTGGAGCAAAAGTTAGACCCCTAACTTTGGCACCAACGTTGGTATCAGCAGATTATGGTAGCTGATATGAAAAGTTGGACCAAAAGTTTGCCTCAAACTTTTGGTCAAACTTTTACTCAAGCTTTTGCAAATTCAAACCCGGTTCACTTCGGTTCCTCCTCAAACTCCAAGAGCAATCAACCAAGGCCTCTATCAACCCAATTCCATCAAGAGCAAGGGCCCATGATCATCACTCAAAGGCACAAGAAATAGATAAAATAGGAATTTCATTTAATTGTAATTTGTTTTTAATTTCATTTTCATTTCCATTTTGTAAAGCCTATATAAGGCATCATTTTCATATTTGTGAGGGGGGGGCTCAACTCGAGCATGAGGAGTAGAGTAGAATAGAAGGTCCCCTTTGATACACTTTTCTGCAATTATCATTTTCAAATTTTGAATTCAGTTTTCTGAAATCTCAGTTTCTACAAGTCTCTGCTACACTTTTCTTTCCTGCAAGTTAAATTTCCTCTAAGCTTTGATCTATTGCTCTCTTTAATTTCCAGCACCCTCTCCCCTTTACATTTCATGCAATTTATATTTCTTGCTATTTAAGTTTCTGCAATTTACATTTCTTGCTCTTTAAGCTTCTGCCCATTTACATTCTGCAACTTTAATTTCCCTGCAATTTTTACCTTCTGTTGCTCAACTTCACACAATTCACTCAATGTTAGCTTGACTAAACTAATCACCCACTAAAGTTGCTTGATCCATCAATCCCTGTGGGATCGACCTCACTCTAAGTGAGTTATTACTACTTGATGCGACCCGGTGCACTTGCCGGTTAGATTTGTGTGTTTTGGGAGAAATTCGTTTTTCCACCAAAATACTCATCAAGTTTTTCTTTATTTTTGTTTTCTGTTTCAAAGTGAAACCAAGGTGTTTGAGTTTTTGCCTCACTAAGAAATTCTCATCTCTGATATGAGTAATTTCAATTTTCCTTGGTTGTGTGTTTTACAAAACTCAAATGGAGTTCAACTCATCTTATGATCAAACAAATTCTATGGGATATCACCCACCATCACCAATTTCTAATGATGGATGGGAATATCACCAAGAAACTTCAAATTCTGGGCACTCCAATTCATGGAGCTATGCTTCAGAACCACAAGATGAGAAAGAAAATCATATGGGATATTTCCCTCCACCACAAAATGATGCAAGTCATGATTCTAATGGTGGCTGGGAAGGGAATTCTAATGCTCCATATGATATTCATCCAAAGATATCATCACTTGACCACGCTTCAACAGAAAGCCTCTGTCAAAACTCACGAACCACACAAACTTCCATGAACCAAAGCCTCTCAAAGATTGAGTCCATGCTCAAAAGATTTGCGGAGGAGGAAGAGAAATACCATAAAGAACTAGAAAACTCCCTCAAAAACATGGAAGTGATGGTAGGCCAATTGTTGAATGCAAGGAAGGAGAAAATGGAAAAACAAGAATGCAAGGTCCCTGTGTCAAGTGAAATTACAAAAAAAGAAGAGGTGGTGAAAATAGTGGAACCTGAAACTGCTCTTGAGGTGATAAAGGAACATGAACATTCACAACCCTCACAAACTTCCCTTGAATCTGTGATTGAAAAATATGAAGAGGAGATAAAGAAATGTTGGGAAGATCAACAAACCTCCTCAATGAAAAAGCTATTAAGTCAAATGTTGGGTGCAAGGGAGGAAGTGGAAGAGCAAGAAAGTGAGAAAGACAACCAAAGAATTCCAAACTCAAGTGAAGCAGAGAAGTACATAAAGGAGGAGTTCATGGAACCACCAATACGAGAGACTCTTGATGAAAAGAAGACTCCAACAATCACACAACCACCAAGACTTGGATCCAAAGAAGTGAAGGCAACTAACAAGAGCACCAATCCTGTCCCTAATCCAGCAAGCAAGATCAATCAAGCCATTTGCAAAAGGAAGCTTGCTGAGGAAAAGCCAAGGCAAGGGACAGTAGCTGAAACTTCTCCTCCTTTGAAGTCATTTCTCTTAACAAATTGGAAGAAAAGGAAGAAAGTAAAGAACAGGTAGACAGTAGGTACATTTCTTCTCCTTGCTTTGTTTAAATTTCAATAAATTGGCATATGATCACATTCTAAGTTTGGTGTTGCCTTGCAACAAATTATTTTCAATCCCGTTTGGATAATTGCATCAATTCTACATGAAGTGTCACGCTAAGATTCTAAGTTTGGTGTGCCACTTAAGTTTCTATGCAATGAATCCAGCAACATCACTTGTCTGCATAATCATATTGCCTTTTACAGTGTTATTTTTCTTCTTAGTTGGATAATTTTTGTTTTCTCTTTGTTTCATTTATTTACTTGTTTTTAATGCTTTCCTTCATTAACTGTTTTTGTTCATACATCACCAAGACATCCTTATTCATAACAGATTCTTCATTTGGTGATTGTATTTAACATATAACAGTTTCTTTTGTTTAGTTTTAGTTCAAATAAATTGACATAGGATTGCATTCTAAGTTTGGTGTTGCTATGCAACACAATTTTCTTCAAATCTTTACTGGATACTTGCATTGATTCCAAGTGAAAGTTTCACACTAAGTTTGGTGTGCCACTTATTCTTTATGCAAAATATTATGCTCACCTTCTTAAGCTTGCAATCACAATGTCTCTGTCTCTTGTGCCTTGATTATTATCTTTAATTTTGCTTGCTTGAAACACATGTACTACTAACATTTCTTGTGTAAGACATTCATGATCCATCTTAGCTCTATAGCCACGGTTCTAATAGTTGCTTGAGGATGAGCAAGCATTCTGAGTTTGGTATGGGAAGGAGGAGAATGAGAGGAAAATGACAACAATAGAGAAGATGAACTACAAGGTTGTAAAGTTCCTTTTCCTCTCATTTGTTTCAAGCACTATAAACTGCATGATTGTCTTTACCTTCTCTGTATGCATGTGTGTATGAAAAGGCATAGTTTGATTTCTAATTTGTAACATGTTGCCATGCCATTATGACTGCCAACTTGAGTTTTGTAAAGCTTAAAGCAGTAAAGCATCATGATCATAAACAAACAAGGAACTAAAAAAGAGTTTAGCATGTGCATACAAGTATTGGAAAGCTAGTGTGATTAATTGTTGCTCAATTGCATTGGATTTTATTTAATTGAAGTTTTCATCTAGAACATTTTGTGAAATCTTTTAAAATCATGAAAACCTTGAAGAAGCAAATGCAAAATAAAGCAAGAAAAGAAAAAGGGAAAGAATGAGAAAGCTGAAGGCTCTGAGTACCAATGGCAATTCATTTGTTAAGTACTTGTGGTGTTTATGTATCAAGCCAAATGCTTGAAAACAAAACACTTAGAAGTCAAGGTTAGGCTCAAAGTGCAAAAGCACTCCCTCAAAGCTCAAGGCTCTGAGTATCAATGATTAGAGAGTCAAGAAAAGAAAAGAAAAATGAGCTTAATGAAGTCCTCTAATCAAATGCTTGTGGTGCTTATGTATCAAGTGGTAATACTTGAAAACAAAGCATTTAGAAGTCGTAGCTTTGTTATCAACTCATGGGGCAAAGCACCCAAAAGGAGAAGCTAATAAGAAAATCAAAAGCTTGTTTCAAGGAAGAAATATAAGAAAAAGATTTCATAAATTGAGCTAGATGGAAGCATCAATCATTTACATTTCTTTTGTGTTTGTAGCATGCTTAGAAAACTAGCTTACCATGAACATTGAGTTGCTATTCTTCTTGCCTTGGATTGTCAATCTTTATTGCATGATTCTTTTCTTGCTTGGGGACAAGCAAGGTTTAAGTTTGGTGTTGTGATGACATGCCAACATGTCATGTTTTTCTATGCTTTTTCATTTGTTTTCAATAGATTTTATGCACTTTCTTGAGCCATAAGCAAGCCAATTGGGTAGATTTTCATGTTTCCTTTGATTTAATCAACCATGTATGAATTCATGCTATTTCATGAGGTTTTATGCTATAATTGTCACATATTATGAAAGAATGAATATCTCATGATTTTGAGCATAGATTTGATGTGTTTGGTTGATTAATGATAGGTGAAGAAAGCTTGGAGAAAGGTTGAAGCAAGAAGGAATGGCTAGGAGTAAAGGGAGGACAATGGAATAAGTGAAATTAAACCAGGAAGCAAAAAGCTGGACCTAAAGTTAGCCTCAAACTTTTGCACAAACTTTTGGGTGAAAAGTTAGCCCCAACGTTAGACCCCTAACTTTTGGGCTAACGTTGGAACTTAAAAATCACTCCCTGGGCACCAAAAGTTTGCGCCAACGTTAGACCCCTAACTTTTGGGCTAACGTTGGCACATGAAAATCACTCCCTGGGCACCAAAAGTTTGCGCCAACGTTAGACCCCTAACTTTTGGGCTAACGTTGGCACATGAAAATACCCCCTGACCACCAAAAGTTTGCGCCAACGTTAGACCCCTAACTTTTGGGCTAACGTTGGCACATGGGAAATACAAAGGGGGAGCGAAAGTTTGCGCCAACGTTAGACCCCTAACTTTTGGGCTAACGTTGGCGCCATAAGTGCACAAGGTAAAGCCAACGTTGGAGCAAAAGTTAGACCCCTAACTTTGGCACCAACGTTGGTATCAGCAGATTATTGTAGCTGATATGAAAAGTTGGACCAAAAGTTTGCCTCAAACTTTTGGTCAAACTTTTACTCAAGCTTTTGCAAATTCAAACCCGGTTCACTTCGGTTCCTCCTCAAACTCCAAGAGCAATCAACCAAGGCCTCTATCAACCCAATTCCATCAAGAGCAAGGGCCCATGATCATCACTCAAAGGCACAAGAAATAGATAAAATAGGAATTTTATTTAATTGTAATTTGTTTTTAATTTCATTTTCATTTCCATTTTGTAAAGCCTATATAAGGCATCATTTTCATATTTGTGAGGGGGGGCTCAACTCGAGCATGAGGAGTAGAGTAGAATAGAAGGTCCCCTTTGATACACTTTTCTGCAATTATCATTTTCAAATTTTGAATTCAGTTTTCTGAAATCTCAGTTTCTACAAGTCTCTGCTACACTTTTCTTTCCTGCAACTTAAATTTCCTCTAAGCTTTGATCTATTGCTCTCTTTAATTTCCAGCACCCTCTCCCCTTTACATTTCATGCAATTTACATTTCTTGCTATTTAAGTTTCTGCAATTTACATTTCTTGCTCTTTAAGCTTATGCCCATTTACATTCTGCAACTTTAATTTCCCTGCAATTTTTACCTTCTGTTGCTCAACTTCACACAATTCACTCAATGTTAGCTTGACTAAACTAATCACCCACTAAAGTTGCTTGATCCATCAATCCCTGTGGGATCGACCTCACTCTAAGTGAGTTATTACTACTTGATGCGACCCGGTGCACTTGCCGGTTAGATTTGTGTGTTTTGGGAGAAATTCGTTTTTCCACCAAAATACTCATCAACTGCCGCAATGTTATTATGTTTTTTAATTTATGAATTTTTGCGGCGGTTATAAAACCGCCACTAATTTCAATACAAATTTTAAAAAAATTCCTTTTAAAAAACGCTGATTTTTTTTGTTTAATTTTAAAGATAAATTTTTTGGCCTTTTCTGGATTTTTTAATGCTATAAATCTTAATATTTTTCATCTATTGAATATAACTTGTGGCAGAAACAACAAAATTAACTGATACATTCTTTGCACTAAACTCAAAAAATATACAAAATTAAGATATAGAGCAACAGTTGTGGGCACATATAGTACGCATTGAAAAGGTGTGTACAACAGGTGTCAATCAAGCTCTTAAATAACTATCAAGTTACATTAAAAGGAAACTAGCATACTATAAACCCTCTTAGATAACTATTAGGGACTGGCTGAATGATAAAGCAATCATCAACATTTGCAATGATTAATAGTCACCTTTCACAACAGCCCCCTCATTTAGCCGCTCATATCCTTGCTCTTCACTGAGTATCTTCTTCACCACTTTCTTGTCATCAGTTACCTCAGACATAGTCTTCCAAGAGACTAACTCGAGAGTAATCTGCAATGTTGCATTTTGTGAAACTGCTCCTTCATCACCATCTGTTGGCTTCCCTTTCTCACCAAATCCATCTACAAATCCAAGAAATCAATAAAATTATCAATTAAGTAACAAAGTGGAGAACATAAAAAATATGACATCAGATCCTTTAATTACTTGTCCTGCACAAAGATGACATCAGTTACAAACACTTTCAACAGATAACTGAGGTTACTGACATAGTGACATGCAATCTTCACACCAGTTCCACAAGAGTGATGATGGTGAACCCCTATTCGACACCATATCACTGAAAAACCTTTTATAACTACAAACATGTACAGACTATAAACAACCTATCCTAGTCATAGTCCGTGTACTAAAAAGGTTCTATCTTATTTTCAACCAGTAATATGCACTAAAATACAAAAACAAATTTAATTTCACAAATTGACACACTAAAGTCATACAACACAATAACTAACATAATTGAAAGTTCAACAAATCATCATAGGTCAACAAGAAGGCAAATATCATCAATCAGTGTTGAAAATCAACTATAGGTGTAGCAAATACAATGTCACTTGCATTACAAAAATAAAAGCATTGCATTAATTAAACCTGCATCAGAAATGGAAGAGCAGAGCAAACTAGGCAGTGTCTGTTGCTGGTTGAGTCACCCCAAACTTCACCAATAGTTTATTCAATGCCTCAGGGGAGCAAACTTCATACTTGACCTTTCCAGAAGGTGAGAATTATTAACAATCTGCATGATTTTACATTATTTTGGCTTGGGCATATTAAAAGAGAAGAAGAACATGCCTGGCGTTGCGGCGGCAATATTTCACGGAGATGCCAGTGCGTCTTGCAAGTCAAGATTTTGCTTCACCCCCTTTTGTCCTCTGTTCATGGCAAGACTAAAACCAAAATAAAAGACTAAATTGAAACCAAATCAAGAAGAAAAAGGTATAATGTGAACCAAAATTGAAATCTGAGACCAAATTGAAAGGGGGATTTTTCAGATCCCAACAATCTGAACCAAGAGTATGCAGCGATTTTGTCTCAAAACCACTTGCCGGTAGATTTTCAAATAAATCAAATCTAGTGCAATCAAATGACTGATTAAGTAAAAGGAAGAAACCACAGAGGAGCTCAAACAAAATATGTATCTTCAATAATTAATATAACGAAAATAGTTGGAACTACACCTATGCAAGAATGCTCAGAACTAGAGGAAATATCAAAGCTGTTGGTAGCACATTAACAAATAAGGATAACATAGGAACAAAGAGAATGTGCAGCATGGCATATTCAATGCAAACAAACCTGCTCCAAATAACTTATAAAATTCTACTCATTACAGATCAAAATAAAATCCATAGTTCTACATTTCTATATTAAAATAACCATGTCATCATCAAAATGAATTAAAAACTACAGTTTATGATGTAATATCTAAAGCTAAGAACTTATATTTCAAGGGAAAGGCTAGGAGAAAGCATGCAATGACAGTAAAACTTGTTTACATGCCAAACATAAAAACAAGAGAAACACATGGGACGTGATAGATCAAGATAAACCAATGTCTGGTGAAATTAGAACCAATATAATGAACAATCTATGCATCTGTGTATTAGCAACTTATTTGTTCAACTGTATAGAAAACTACTGGGCAAGAACCTAAATACTATAATATGCATTTCAAGGATAGCAAACTACAGGGCAAGAACCTAAATACTAAATGTTAGGGGATATGACCACACTAACACATATTTGGAGATTTAATATTTGTCATCTGGCATAACAAATTTAGCAATGAAAACACTCACAAAGTCACAATGTACTCAAATATCGTAACATTACAAGAAGGAAGCAAAGATCAAGTAAAAAGAACATAAAAGGAAGTGCATTACCTTAAGTGGATCAGTTTCCCCCTCCAGTTCCACCATAACAGGAGCATTCATACTGCCATTTAAGAAGGAGCATTTTATGTCATCACAAAGAAAAAGAAATAATAAGCAAAACCTTAACCCTAAGGTTAATTCTTTTTCATCTTCTATTTTCAATTCTAACTGCAAAACTACCATCTCATTTTTTTATCCCCAAATCTGCTTACTGATTGCAAGATAAACGAAACAATCAACCATGAGATGGCATTCTTGTGGTAAATATTGAACACAACAAATTCTTTCTAAAGCTACACAGACCCTAAACATCAGGGAGTTAGAATGAAACCTGATTTGGAGAGCACGGGTACCCAGAATCCGGGCACGCTCGTACTTGGTCATGTACTTCGAAGTTTTTCGAGGCCGCTCCATCGGTTGTTCATCTTCCTTGTCATCGATCTCAAGAGGCTCTCCAGTTATGTCTTCATTTTTGTTATTATCAACATCCTCCTCTGCCCCTCCTGCCCATCAAAATCAAAGAATCCACCAATAAATTTTATTGAATCATTCAATCCCATGTTCCATAACCATATATACTTGTATAAATTAAAAACAGAAAGTACAAATCAAATTCAGTACATTCAAATCCCTAATTCTAAAAAGATACAATTAACCCCAACTAATAGAAGATATAAGGGGAAACAGGGGTTTTATGAACTGTGGCGGAGAGGTGAAAGGTCGACGCCGGGGAGATAAGGACGGATGGCAGCCACGCGACTCCACAACCACACAGAGGCACAGGGTGGATCGAAGATTAGGGATTTCATGCACCGTGGATAAGGAAGTATGGGTTTCATGCACCGTGGAGGAGGCACGAAAGCACGACACTAGACAGAGGAAGATGGATTTAGTGGCCAATCGGTGAACAAGGCTGACCTAGAACACGACGTAGGGTTTGAGAACGCCGTTCTTCCAGTTCACGTTTTCGAGGTGCTTGGCTGAGACGATTGTGAGGTCCAGGTTAGGTGATTTCGACGGAGGAAGCCGTGATGACGCCATTCGAGAAAAGGGAGAAAAGGAGCCTAGGTATCTCTCGACTGAGATAGAGAAAAAGATGAATGGAGAGTTTCGCTAGATGTAATAAAGAAAATGAAAATGAAGATTTTGGTTTTTTTTCTCTAATGATGATTGGGATTTTTTTTCTCTTTATCTAATATAATAGGATAGATGATAATTTCGGCAGTTTGTTCTAAATCTGCCATAAATCAAATGATATGGTGGTTGAGGAATTAAACCGCTGCAGCAACTGCCCAAGATCACCAGATAGTGGCATTTATTTAAACTGCTCCAAATTTATCACCGCTAACTCCCGCTTCTGTTGTAGTGATCTAGTACAATATTAAATATAATAATAATCATAGACTAATTATTGTGATTTACTATTAATTATTATTTTTTATTTTCAGAATTCAAGAAATTGAATATCATAGACGTGGTAGACGTTTTGTTCCTTTCAAGAAATTAAAATAGACCCATAACAGGATAAAACACAATACCGCTAAAATTTCATTGAATATTACACAGAGATTTATAATATAAAAAAAATCAGCTAAAAATTGACATTTTGGCTTTGGCCGTACATTTACAAAACATGGGGTAGGTTTGTGCAGAGTGCTGCGCACGATCAACGCATAATGTGATTGGAATAGATTCCGGTTCCCTTGCTTGACCATACTCTTATTCCAGATACAATGCATAAGGTAATGTTATCCATATTTCCCATCTTTTTGTTTTCTTCTTCCTAATATCATAATATTATTAATTTATTCTGATATCCACAAAATATGTTAATACTTAAAAAAGACTAATAATGTGGACGTGGCTCATACATCAATATCATATTCGATTTCCTTTTTTAAATATAACTCCAACCTACACCATACAGGCATACATGCATTGCCAAAAATATAATTTGAAATAACATTACTCGAATATGTGAATATTTATTCTATTTTTATTCGCTGGAGACATATAATTATCTATCTCAGTACGGAATAGATTTTTAATGGAACAAAATCTTAGACGAGACAGGACCAAATTTAAATAATACACGTCCTAGTATATATAATATATAAATATATGTAATTTTAATATATATTATATATAATTTATTTAAAATAATTAATAATATTATATTATATTTAAATTTTAATTTTAATTTATTTATATATGTATTTATGATTATATAAATTTTAAAATTTAATTTTATTTGTTAAATTTTAATAATTATAAGGATGAATAAAAAGATGGGTACCTGCAAATAAAAATAGGATAGTTTTTATGTGAATTATTATACAACAGAATAAAGTCTAATAGAAAAAAAATCTGCCTCTACCCTATTGCCACCCCTAAATATAATATACAACTTTATCTCATAAAGATTGGTCAAAAATAAAGAAAAAAAAAGGATTAAATTTTTATAATAGTCCTGAGATTTACGATTTTATTAATTTAGTTATTCAAATTCAAACTTTATTATATTAGTTTTTGAGATTCTTCTCCAAACACCGTATTAGTCCCTAAATTTTTTTGGTATTAGGTCAATGAATAGAATACTAAATTAGTTCTGACTCGATCATCACGTTAGATATAAGGTTAAATGATGTCATTGTTTCGTTTTTGCACTTAAATAAGGCAAAAATAATGTCATTTTAGAAAATGAGGATAGATAAAATGGTTTGAACATCATATAAACACTTATTCATCTTATCGTTTTGTCTTGTTTAAACGCAAAAAAAAATGCCGCTATTTAGTCTTATGCCTAGAGTGATAAGTCAGAGTCAGCTCAGCATTTTTTTCGCTAACTCAATGCTATAAAGAGTCTAGAAACTAATATAGTGTTTAGAATTGAGTAAATCCCTATAGTGGTCCCTGAGATTGACGCCGTGCACCAAAATCGTTCCTGAGATTCTAATTGTACCAATTATATCCCTGAAATTGGAAAAATTGCACCATATTAGTTCTTGACCCATTTTCCGTTAACGACGCGCAGACGTAGACCTTTGGTGACACGTGTCACCTCATGGTTTGGCCACGTGTAACGGTATGATGACGTGTCAGTCAACGATACGTGGCATACTGACGTGGATGGTTATGCCACGTGTCACAATGCTATTTTGCCACGTATCAGATTATGCCACGTGTTACAATGCTAAGCTATTTGTCCACGTGTCATCTACTATGTCATCGTTACATGTGCACCAAATTGGTCCGTTACTTTGCATCAAATGACTCATCTTAGTTGATGAAATTGAATATCGTGCACCAAATTTGTCCCTTCATCAGTTTTTTCTCATTTTTTTATAAATTTAAAATTCTCATTTTTTTTATACACTAGTTTTAATTATATTTTTTATTATACAAATTTTTATAATAACTTTTTTAATTTATAATTTTAACTTGTATCATTATAACACATGTTAACTAAAATCAAAACTTTATTATTGTCTCTTGTGTTTATTTGTATATGTTTTAATACTATTCAAGTCATGGTTACAATAAGTACTTATATTGATTAATAGTATAATATATGAAAAAGCTACCTAGCTAAGTTATAGATAAAATGAATTATTATAATCGACAGTATAAACTATCTTATTAATTTAGTGAGAAGTCAATTATAGGGGAAATCGGATATTCTTAAAATGAATGGAAATAATGAATTTATATTAGTTAACAAGTGTCTTATCAAGTATTCTTAAAATATTTATTAAAGTGTTAAATATTAAAAAATTGTATTAAGGAATATTATTATACTCTTAACCTACACTCTTTACTCAATCAACATCAATATCTCACATAATTTTTTTAATAAAATATGGTAGAAAAAATTGAATAATTAAAACTAAAACTTTAAAAATATTTTATAAAAATACTTGTATTTAAATAACTTGTGAAAAGATAAAATTAAAATTAGTGTATTTAAATATATAATGAGAATTTTAAATTTATAAAAAAAATGAGAAAAAATATATGAAGGGACTAATTTGATGCACGATATTTAATTTCAGAGACTAAAATGAGTCATTTGTTGCAAAGTAAGAGACCAATTTGGTGCACATGTAACGATGACATAGTGGATGACACGTGGACAAATATCATTGTGACACGTGGCATAATCTGACACGTAACAAAATAGCATTGTGACATGTGGCATAACCATCCACGTCAGCATGGCACGTGTCGTTGACCGACACGTCATCTTATTGTTACACGTGGCCAAACCATGAGATGACACGTGTCACCAAAGGTCCACACCATCAAGCCACGTCAGTGCGTCGTTAATGAAAAACGAGTCGGAAATTAATATAGTGCAATTTTTGCAATGTGAGAAACGTAATTAGTGCAATTAAAATCTTATTAGGGACGATTTAGTGCACGACGTCAATTTTAGAAACTATTATAAAAATTTAGTCATTTAGAGTTGAATCTTGTAGACTATTATAATGAATTTTAAATTTAAAAAACTAAAATAATAAAAACTGTAAATTTAAGAGACTACTTCAAGAATGAAAATGAAAGTAGGAGCGAACCTTAGTGTATATAAAAGGAGACTATGGCTCTTCCTAAATTAATAAATTTTATCTATAAAATCTTTTAATTTTATGATTTAGTCATTTTTTAATTTTATTTTTTTGCTTCTATTTAATTGTATTTTTCATGATAGCTCCTACAAGGGGTTCGAGCTTCACCCTGATCGAAAGAAAACGCTTAAAAATAAAGAATTAGATATTTCTTACCAGTAATTAAGTATAACTGTTACAATAATTAATTGCAGTATTTCATCCAGAATCATGTGTTCTGCTACTAACGCATAGCCGTCATATTACTTGATACAACGATATATAAAGAAAAAGAGATTCAATAAAAAATATTTATCTGCTTCTACTCTTTTATAAACGGTTTATAAGAATCAATATTTTAGTAGAAAAAAATTGAAAATTGACTAATATATATATTAATTCAAATGAAAAATAAATATTAAAAGGAATGTTGATTAGCTATCTTTTTTAGGAATAGAAAAAGATCATGTATAATTCATTGTAATAGTTAATTGGTGTGTTTTTTATATAAATTTTAATTTTTTAATTTTAAATAAAAAATTAGACCCTCAGATCTAAAGAAAAATAAAATTTAAAAAGAAATCTAAAAGTTAAATTTCATAGTGCATAAATTTAAAGATTCGATTTGTATTGAAATAATTTTTTTACCGTAAAATAAATTAGAACTTTTGATTTGCATATTTAAATTTTTTAATACTAAAATGTAGATTTAAAAGTCAGATTTGTATTTTTAAAATTAAAAAAAAAACAAATCAAATTCTTAAATTTACATGTTTTAAAAAATAATTAAAAGTCACGAATCTCAAATTTATACTCTCAACATAAAAAAAAACACAAAATCTTCATACTATTTAAAAATACTATTAAAATCCTAACATCAAAATAAAAAAGCAAATGTTGATCATCATTATTATATATATAATGTCAGAATAAAAATAATGTAAGCAATAAATAAATAAATAAATAAATAAATAAATATATATATATATATATATATATATATATATATATATATATAAAATGTAGCCACGATTTGAAAGCATGGCAAAAGGTTCTAGCTGGCAAGTAACGCTTTCAAAACGTGGCCATATATCACATACACCCACGCTCATACGGCCATGTTTTTAAGCTCGGCAATATGTAAAAAGTATGGCAAAAAAAGCATGGCGATCCATCACTAAAAGTATGGCGATAGAGCAACCGCTGCGCTTGCAGATGTGATCCTTTCAAAAGCGTGGCGGTAACTCAAAAAGCGTGGCAAAAAACTATCGCCATGCTTTTTTCAGCTTTTTGCTCGTGGCAACAGAGGTGTTTTTTTGTAGTATTACGATTTGGATCTTTTGCCTAACTTCCATGTAATCAACATCTATTAGAGTTCCAAAAGCTTGATTGTTGCTTCCAGAGCATTGAACTTGTTATTGTCATCTTCGTGAAGATGTTGTGGAGCCAATTAAAATTTTAGGAGGTCTAGTAGGTCTTAAGCATAGAAAATCTAGGCGAGGGATCCAAATCTTGACAAGTTAACGTGAAAAATTAACACGCTATTTACGAAAAATCAGCTCAAGAGATAACATGAGTTACTATTATAAATTTTGGACGCCAAATTGAGTCTATTATAATTTTAGAGATTAATTTGAGTCCAACTTTAAATTTTAGAAATCAAATTGAATATTAATTCTATCTTCGCCTATTAGCTTAAACTTAAAAAAAACGTGATATCCAAATCAAAATAACTAAAGACATTTGTATTTTACGGCTGCTGGTGGTTGAAAAATTTGAACACTTGTAGTATTAACTTGATTTTGCCTGCGAAATAGATCGGCTTCAAATTTCTGGTATCAACCGAGCTATATCCTCGGAGGCTGAACGTCCAACTCTTGAGTCCGAGCTTTTTCTTCGTGTTGGGGTGTGAGAGCACGAGCAATGAAGAGGAGGAAGAGTGTACCTGCAAAGGCACTTCAAAGCTTCGTGTTGTGGTGTGAGAGCACGAGCAATGAAGAGGAGGAAGAGTGTACCTGCAAAGGCACTCCAAAGCTTAAGTCAGTATATTGTCTTAGCTTGTTCGAATCTATCCGAGAGATACTTTACCTTTCTTTATATAATGGGTTTTCTTCGTCCATTGCGTCCTTTGGTTGTAACGTCGGTTTTGGAATGGTCAATAATGTCATTGATTATTAAGCCATTTGTACGTCGGTTATGATAGAAATATTGATGTCACCGAGTTGTGGCTCATAAAATTTGAGTTGTAAAGGGTGATAATAAGTTATAATTCTCTGAGTTGTAACGGATGATAATGAGTTATAGCTCATATTGATAACGGTTATGAGGCCGAGTTATAACTCGTATTAATGACGACCATATCATAACTAATAATAACTAATAATCAAAGTATGCAACAGAGGTATATAATTACTCTTTGTTTAGATCACTTCATTTGTCTGGGCCAAGTTTTGTTATTATATTTTCATTCAATGAACTTGATGAATTGTGAAACAGTGAATTAGTATTAATAATATTTATTTATTTGAATCCATACAAATGGCGACAGGCATATGTCATGCATGCCCATGCTCCATTGTACATTTTATATTACACGGTTGCTCGTATATATAGATAGATGCACAGATATATAACGGTTGTCCTGTCTTTATGCATGATATTTATTTAACTTTAAATTTTTAAAAACATAACAAATTAATTACTAATCCAACAGCAAGATATATTCATTTTCGTTACATTCATAGATAATTCATTAATGTAGCTTTTCTTAGTTATGCACAATGATAAAATAATTTGATGCCTTCATACATATAAATATAATTACAATATTTAGAGTTTCTTTCCTAAAAGAAAAGAAAATTGAAATATTTATGAATTTAATATGTAAATAATTAACTCACACATAAACAATTCGATCAGAGTATCACGGACCTATGCTCTTTTAATCAATTATCGATAGTTTAGCTTTTGTTTTGGGTTATTAGTACTGTCTAAAGAGAACGTTTATTAGAACTTCGAATTATTAGTTATATATTACTCATTGAGGTGTTTATAAGTGCTAGGCTGGTAGCTTTACAATATTTATATTGAATTTTAATTGTTAATAAATTTAAATATGATTTAATAATTCTATTAATTATCATCTAAGTTTGTTTAAGTGTTTAAATATATTAAAAATTTTTTGCTTAAGTACTATAAGCAAATTAAGTTATTTTAAATTCGAAAAAGTGTTAAACAATCTCAGAAATCGAATTTGAATAAATAGTTTACTTCAACAGCACCACCTCAAAAGTGAGAGCATACCTTAGAAAATAAAATTACTGTTTTACTGTAAAAAAAAAAAAAAAAAAAGAAGAAGGAATGAAAAGTGACTACCTCACAGACTAAACATGTTTTTTGACTCTTATGTTTTTTTTTTAATATAATTTTTCATGACTCTATATGTATCTTTTAATTTCATTATTCCTCTTTTTGATATTTTTAATTACAAATTTTAATTCAATCAATTATAATTTAGATATTAATCTAATTTTTTATTCTCTTCGTAACTTTATATATTTTATTTTATTTTTAATTTATTGATCTTTATTATTTGTTTTTTTATTTTTCATTCTATTATATGTAATTATTGATAGGAATAAAACACACAATTCCCTACTTGCAAGAATTAGAGGAGCAACAATATCCACTCACAACAAGTATTAACACCAGCACAATAATACCCAATAGCAGCGGAAAAATCACATAAACCAGAAATTAGAAACAAGCTAACACACCAAGATTTTAACGTGGAAAACCTCCTCAATGAGAGAAGTAAAAACCACGAGTCACCAAGACCAGGATATAGCTTCACTATGATGAAAAATAGGGTACAAGAGAGTCACAAATTACTGCACAAAATGTGCATACAACAAGCCAAGCAACCCAAGCTTCAAAGCTTTCAAAACAAGAACAAGAAGATGAAAATACCACAAAATAGAGCTACTGTGCGTGGCCAATATCTCTAGCTACAGATGTCGAATTGAAGATCCGAACGGTGAAATTAAAGAACCAGATGTGTAAAACACTTTGTCCAAATTTGAGCTCGATCCAACGGTTAACGAATCTGCAGTGACCAATTTACAGAGACAGCTTTATGTATGTGCGAAAATAACTTTCTCTCTTCTCTTCTCTCTAGTGTTTGGTGTTCTCTTGCAAAATGACATCTCTCTCACTCAACCCTAACTCACCTCAGCCACTTCAACTATTCATGGGCTTGGATACTAGCATTTGGGCTTTTTCTCCACATAGGAAGGGAGCCCAAAAACCCAACAAATCTCCCCCTCACGACTATGTGGAGGTAACCGCCAATCCGGCGATTAAGCAACAAACTTCAAACTTCCATCTTGGTAATACCTTGGTCATCATATCAGAACCATTCTCATCAGTATGAACCTTTTCAAGTTCCAACAACTTAGCATCCAAAATATCACGTATCCAATGATACCTCACATCAATATGTTTGGATCGAGAATGAAAGGTAGAGTTTTTACCAAGATGTATAGCACTTTGACTATCACAAAACAACACATACCTCTCTTGAGTAGACTCGAGTTCCTTCAAGAATTTCTTCATCCAAAGCATCTTCTTGCACGCTTCGGTAATGGCAATAAACTCGGCCTCAGTAGTAGACAAAGCAACACATTTTTGTAATCTTGATTGCCAAGACACAGCTCCACCCGCAAAGTTGATCAAGAAGCCTGAAATGGACCTTCTAGAGTCAATATCTCCTGCCATGTCTGAGTTAGTGTAACCAACTAGAATAGGCTTATCACTTCCATAACACAACTTCATGTTAGAAGTACCATGAAGATATCTCATTATCCATTTTACAGCATTCCAATGCTCTCTTCCTGGGTTTGAAACAAAACGGCTAACACAACCAACAGCATGAGCTATATCCGGTCTTGGGCACACCATAGCATACATTAAACTACCCACGGCTGATGCATATGGAACCTTTTCCATGTCTTTCTTCTCTTCATCACTTGATGGACTTTGCTTGCAACTCAATTTGAAGTGTGTAGCAAGAGGAGTACTAACGGCCTTTGCTTTCTCCATTTGAAACCTGTGCAACATTGTCTCTATATATTTCTCCTGTGACAACCAAAGTTTCTTCTCCTTTCTATCACGCTCGATTCTTATGCCAAGAATCTCCTTTGCTGGCCCAAGGTCCTTCATTGCAAATGACATTGCAAGTTGCTTCTTCAACATATCAATCCTAGAAGCATTCTGACCAACAATAAGCATGTCATCAACATATATCAAAAGGATAATAAAATCATTACTAGCAAACTGTTTAACAAATACACAATGATCAGAAGTAGTCTTCTTGTAGCATTGTTCTGCCAAAACAGACTCGAACTTCTTGTACCATTGTCTTAGAGCTTGCTTCAAGCCATACAAGCTCTTCTTCAGTTTGCAAACATGATCCTCTTTTCCTTTTACCATGAAACCTTCAGGTTGTTCCATGTAAATTTCATCCTTAAGATCACCATAAAGGAAAGCAGTTTTCACATCCATCTGCTCTATCTCTAAATCAAGATTTGCAGCCAAACTCAAAACAGTCCTAATAGAAGATCTTCTCACAACCGGTGAAAAAATTTCATTATAGTCAACTCCCTTTTTCTGCCTGCAGCCCTTGACCACCAATCTAGCCTTGTACCTTGGATACTGAGAATTTTCTTCATGCTTCAACCTATAAACCCACCTGTTCTGCAAAGCTTTCTTCCCTTTTGGTAACTTCACAAGCTCAAATATTTGATTATCATGCAAGGATTTCATTTCATCTTGCATTGCATCAAACCATTTCTTATTGTCGTCACCTTCCATAGCTTCCGCATAACATTCAGGTTCTCCCCCATCAGTCAAGGTCACATATCCATCAGTAAATGTTACATACTCACTAGAAGGATACCGCGTTGAAGGTCGTCGCTCTCTAGTAGACCTCCTAGGATGGAAACCTGGTGGATCTTCAGGTAACTCAGGTTGATTATCAGCATCATCATCAACTGGAGCATCAATTGGATCTCCCATCTCCTGGTCATCAGGAACCAAAGGCTCATTTTGCTGCATATGCTCCTGATCTTGATTCTCTGTTTGTTCTGACGAAGGAGGCGGCTGAACTGGATCTACATCAGTCAAGTCACTGCTCTCTTGTGATTGACTCTTCTCCGCCTTATCAATGTCTTCAATGGTCTGGTCTTCAACAAACTCTACATCACGGCTTCTTACAAGCTTCTTTTCAACTGGATCATAAAGCCTGTAACCAAACTCATCTTGACCATACCCAATAAAAATGCACTGCCTTGTCTTCACATCCAACTTGGACCTCTCATCCTTTGGAACATGAACAAATGCTTTGCATCCAAAGACTCTCAAGTGACCATACGAGACGTCTTTGCCCGACCAAACATGATCCAGAACATCATTGTCCAAAGCAATTGTAGGACTCAGATTAATCACATGAGCCGCTGTAAGTAGCGCTTCACCCCAAAAGACTTTAGGTAGCTTAGCTTCAGTAAGTATACACCTAACTCTTTCAATCAGTGTTCTATTCATCCTTTCTGCCAAACCATTCAATTGAGGTGTTTTAGGAGGTGTCTTTTCATGCCTAATGCCTTGTTGCTTGCAATACTCATCAAATGTTCCACAATACTCACCACTATTATCAGTGCGAATACATTTAAGCTTTTTACCTGTTTGCCTCTCAACCAAAGCTTGGAATTGTTTGAACTTTTCCAAAGCTTGGTTCTTTGTTTTCAAAGCATAAGTCTAAAGCTTTCTTGAATGATCATCAATAAAAGTAATAAAGTAAATAGCTCCGCTAAAGGACCGTACCTTCAAAGGACCACAAATATCGGAGTGCACCAATTCCAAGAAGTCTGATTTTCTTGAAGGTTGATGCTTCTTGAAGGATAATCTTCTTTGTTTGCCAGCCATGCAATGAGAACATTTTTCCAACTCTGCATTCTTCAAATCTGAAAGAGCATCCTTTCGAGCCAAATAGCTAAGTCCTTTTTCACTAATATGACCAAGTCTTCTATGCCACAAGCTACAAACTTCCTTACTTTCAATCGCATTCACACTACCTTTTGCAATCATGGCATGCATCACATACAAACTTGAAGTACCTTTTTCTCGAGCCACCACTAAGTTGCCTTTAGTAAGCTTCCATTGTCCAAAGCCGAAAGTGTTTACAAAACCTTCATTATCAAGCCTTTTAACTGAAACCAAATTCAAGCGAACATCTGGAGCGTGTCTAACATCTTTAAGTAGTAGCTTCATTCCCATATTGGTCTCAAGACAAACATCTCCTACACCAATAACCTTGGCCAAGCCATCATTACCCATCTTAAGTACTCCAAAATTACTTGGAGTATAAGAAGTGAAGAACTCATTCTTCGGTGTAACATGTATTGAGGCGCCACTATCAATTACCCAGCTGAACTCATCATCAGAAACAAGATTGACCTTGTACTCGTAATCAGCAATATCAACAGTAAGAAGATCATCTGAAATAGAAGATACACGATCATTACCACTATCATCCTTCTTTTCTTGCTTACCTTTGTTTTCCTTTTTCCAAAGATAGCAATATTTTTGAACGTGACCCATTTTGTGACAGTAGTGACACTCAACATTCTTGTATCTTCCCTTGGATTTGCTCCTGCTTTTACCTTTACCCTTTTGAACTCTATTCTGATTTCTCCCCCTGGTTTCAGTGACTAACATTTCAGAGTGTGACGAAGAATTCTGTGTCTTCCTTCTCATCTCTTCATTTAAAATGCCACCTTTAACAAGTTGCATGCTCACTTTATCATTTGGAGCAGAATTAGTAAGAGAGATACGAAACGTCTCCCAAGAATCTGGTAGAGTATTTAGCAACCACAATCCTTGAACCTCATCTTTAAACTTGATTCCCATGCTTGACAACTGATCCAGAACCCCTTGAAATTCATTCAAGTGATCTAATACTTGTGACCCCTCCTTGTATCTCAAATTCATCAACATATTCAACAAGTACAATTTATTATTGCCAGACTTGGAAGCATACAAGGATTCAATTTGATTCCACAAAGTCCTAGCATGAGTCTCATTAGCAATGTGATTATAAACATTATCATCCACCCATTGCCTAATAAAACCACAAACTTGTTGGTGTTCAAACTCCCATTCTTCATCTGTTTTAGATTCTGGTTTTTGTGTAGAAAATACGGGTAAATGTAGATTTTTGACAAACAACAAATCTTTCATTTTTCCCTTCCATAGATGGTAATTAGTGCCATTCAAACTTATTATCCTAGTAGAATTATTTGCCTCCATCTTTCAAGCAAGTTATAACCAAATACCCAAAACTGAGCTCTGATGCCAATTGATAGGAATAAAACACACAATTCCCTACTTGCAAGAATTAGAGGAGCAACAATATCCACTCACAACAAGTATTAACACCAGCACAATAATACCCAATAGTAGCGGAAAAATCACATAAACCAGAAATTAGAAACAAGCTAATACACCAAGATTTTAACGTGGAAAACCTCCTCAATGAGAGAAGTAAAAACCACGAGTCACCAAGACCAGGATATAGCTTCACTATGATGAAAAATAGGGTACAAGAGAGTCACAAATTATTGCACAAAATGTGCATACAACAAGCCAAACAACCCAAGCTTCAAAGCTTTCAAAACAAGAACAAGAAGATGACAATACCACAAAAATAGAGCTACTGTGCGTGGCCAATATCTCTAGCTACAGATGTCGAATTGAAGATCCGAACGGTGAAATTAAAGAACCAGATGTGTGGAAGACTCTGTCCAAATTTGAGCTCGATCCAACGGTTAACAAATCTGCAGTGACCAATTTACAGAGACAGCTTTATGTATGTGCGAAAATAACTTTCTCTCTTCTCTTCTCTTTAGTGTTTGGTGTTCTCTTGCAAAATGACCTCTCTCTCACTCAACCCTAACTCACCTCAGCCACTTCAACTATTCATGGGCTTGGATACTAGCATTTAGGTGAAGGATAACTTTGTTGGGCCAACCGTGGGGAGCTCTCGACAACCGGGGAGAATTCGGGGAGGAATCAAGTGAGAGAACATAAGATGAGAAGACACCACATCCAACTCAAAACCTTAAGGTGTCAAGTTAATGGGTCTCTCATCTTATAAACTCCTCACTCTTCCATGCTTTCTTTGATGTGGGACTAACTTCAACACTCCTCACACTTGCAACACTAACAATCTCCCCCTCAAGTGCGAGCCTCCACATCAAGCACCAACTCCCCCTCTTTCTAGCTCCTCCACCACCACGAGTATTCGTCCATCACACCGCCGCAAAACACCGCAGGACACGCCGCCTAGACCACCTTTGCTGGGAAGACTTTCGATGCTTCACCTTGAATACCCCTTAAAACCAGACCGATTAAACCATCGGCTCTGATACCACTTTGTTGGGGCCACCGTGGGGAGGTCTTGACCATTGGGGAGAATTCGGGGAGGAATCAAGTGAGAGAACATAAAATGAGAAGACACCACATCCAACTCAAAACCTTAAGGTGTCAAGTTAATGGGTCTCTCATCTTATAAACTCCTCACTCTTCCATGCTTTCTTTGATGTGGGACTAACTTCAACACTCCTCACACTTGCAACACTAACAATTATGTTGCATATAAATTTTTAAAGAGAATTGATGAATTTACTAATTTAGAATATATTTTTTATTTTTAAAAATAGTAACAGAAAAATATTTTAATTATAATACATAATTAAACAGATGCATAAATTTTTTAGTTTGACATTATATCAAAATTAAATTAAAAATATATAAAAAATTAATTATTTTAAAAAGAAAGAAAGAAAAAAATTGTAAATTAAGTTTCTATTATTTTATATACGAATAAAGCTCTACATCCAAGAAAAATACTTAATCAAGTCTAACAAAGTTGTTATATCTCTTTTTCCATTTTCTTCTCCTTCTTGTTCTCTGTCTCTTTCTCTTTCTCCTCCTCCTCGTTCTTCTTCTTTTTCTTCCAAATTCACGCACGCAGGTTCTTTTTCTTCCCTCCTCCTCCTCCTTCCCCAATGTTACGTCTTCTTCTTTATTCTTTAAGTAATTTTTTAACTATTTGTTCAAATATGAATTGAATTACCAATAAATCAGAAGTAAAAATTTAAAATAGATCAGGAAGAAACAGATCATAGTGTTCAAACAATTAATGATTCAAATTCAAATCAGTTGAATGAGAGCGATTTCGATTTTTCTTTTGAATCGAATCAAGTGGATGAGTTTTGGATTATTCAATTTTGAATTGAATAGAATGGAATGCAATCGCTAAATTTAGTTGTTTATGAACATCATTTTTGGTTCATTTGGTATTATACAACAGTTTCATTTTGATAATATTTTCGGTTCATTCGAGACGCAAGTGTTTTTGAATTCGAATTTATATAATGGACAATTTTCGGTTCATTTTGATAATATTTTTGGTTCATTCGAGATGGAGGTGTTTCTAAATTAGAATTTATATAATGGACAATTTTCGATTCATTTGGTATTATACAACAGTTTTATTTTTATAATATTTTCGGTTCATTCAAGACGCAGGTGTTTCTGAATTCGAATTTATATAATGGACAATTGTCGGTTCATTTGGTATTATACAATGGTTTCGTTTTGATAATATTTTTGGTTTCAAAATTATTTAATGATGTCACCATAGAGAATCAGAATCAATAAAGATGTTAGCAAAATGTTGGTATTGTTGGTGATGATGATAACGAAGAAGAAGAAGAAGAAGAAGAACCTACATGCGCGAATTTGAAGGAAGAAGGAGGAGGAGGAAACAAAGAAGGAGAAGACGAAGACGAAGATGAAGACGAAGAAGTTGCGTTATTGAAATGCGCGTGTGATACATGCTGGTGTGATGATGAAAGTGATTTTTGATGAGTTTGGGCCAACTTGGTTGGACTTAGTTGCCAAAAATACTTGGATGTGTAGCTTGACTGTTTATATAAACATACTTTTCATATACAAGTTTAATTTTTGGTATCTATATACAATTTTAGTTTCAAATTATAAATACTAATGTATTATTAGGCTCTAACATACCAACTGATTATGTCTTTTATTATTAAATGTGTATAAAAATAAATAAAAATAAAATTAATTAGGATAACAAGTTATCCATAATTTTAACTAAAATATTTTAAGTCCGAGTTTTAGAAATAAAAAAATATTTTTATATAAATTATACATAATAAATAGTATTTTAAGAATGAAAGTGTTTATTAACTCTTTTTTATTTTTGTATATCTTATATTTTTAGTATAATTAATAATGTTTATTAAAATTTATTTTAGTATATATAATTTTTTCCCACTCTTAAAAGTTTTTGGGTCAGTCTTGAATGCATTCCTGATGAGGCTCCGTTTGGTAACAAAGACACAAAAGAGCACAGTTCTGAAAATCGGACTGGACTGGCCGGTTGAACCGGTCCATGTAACACCCTAACTCTTAATACCTCATGATCGTCCTAAAAGCGCAGGCGTTACTTACCTCTAAAGTTTTTTATTTTATACTCTCTTTGTTTAATATCGAGCCTTTGCGAATACGAACCGAAATTTTAATTAAGAAAACGAATAGTCTTCACCTTTAACCACTTAATCAAAATGATACATATATATTTATATACATATTCACATAGCATTACATACATAGACTTATCTCAGGATTCTCAAATACAAGTCCTACCCCTCTAAAAAAAACAAAACAATAAATGACGAGGGGAAAATAAAATCTAAGATTAAATCAAATACAGAAAATACGAATACATATATATATAAAACTCTGTGGATCAGTCGCGGCTCCTTGCCAAGAATTCCTGAACCTGTCGCTGAAATAAAAGATCTGTAGGGGGTGAGAACATCGTCCTCGCAGGTTCTCAGTAGGAAAAGTGAATGCCGTGAGAGTAAAGAAATAAGATGTAAATAATTTCTTTTTAACTTTAAAATAATTTTCTTTTGAATTTCTTAAAACTTACTTTAAAGACTTTAGTTAGTTCTCTTCAAATTATCTTACTTAAAACAAATTCCAGTTACATCACTCGGTTTTAAGTTATAGTAATCAGTTCTCGGTTGTTTTAATCTCTGACATATACCGAAGCCAACAAGCACAAGCACACACGCAATACAACACTCAAATAATTCACACATAAATCAAATACAAGGAATTCATAAATAACCTAACACAGCATACAGGAACACTCAAGCAATTTACGCAAATGCATATGATGAATGCCTTTCCCATGCAGGCCATGAGCTCATGCGCCGGTTGTCTACCCGTAATCCGCCGTTACTCGGAGCGAACCCCGAATATGGTTTCTCTGTTGTGTCAGTCAAGCACATTGGTATCATCATGGGCGAACCCATGTCAGTTAGGATATCTTGGCATCACGGTTACCCATGTCAGTTAAGCCAAATCATAATAACATTTCTATGTGCATCACAGTAACAAACAAGCTATCAGTTAGGCAAATATTCCCACATTAGCAACCTTAAGCTATAAGTTAGGCAGGCAATTTCGCTTTAGCAGTTTGGCACAAAGGCCCATTCAAACATATAATTCTTAATTATCTTTTTCATTTAGTCTATTAGTTAGGTGGATATTCCCGCATTAACAACTTTAGGCTATCAGTTAGGCGGGCGCTTTTGCATTAGCACTTGGCACAAAAGCCCTATCAAACAATCAATTCTCAATTATCTTTTTCATTTATCGTTTCTTATTTCTTTTCTTTTTGTCATACCTCCGCATCACCAAATAATTAATCATACCTCCGCATCACCACGTAATTAATCGTACCTCCGCATCACCACATAATCTCTCACATTTTCGCATCACCATAAAGATACATTTTCAGTCATTCTTCAATCTTAACCTCAAAACGTTTAGTTTATAAGTATTCAAATTTCTTTACACATTTAATCAAAATAAAATTCATTTTCTTAATAAACCTAACTCAAATCATAACTTAAAACAAAAATCTTTTCTCAATGGATTAAAATTAAAATATAATACTTTTCTTGATAAATCGAAAATTGAATATTATGATTCTTAAATCAATTTTTCTTTAAAATAATGCTTTAAGCAAAGCCTGGGAGTTCTATAAAATTTTTTGCAGTATTTCCTCTAAAATTCGGACTTTGTCACCCTTCAAGGGTCCCAATCAAATCATTTCTCAAACATTTCGAATATCAAATCCTTTTCATTAATCAAATCATTTCCAAATATCAAATAATTTTCAATAATCAAATCGTTTTCTTTGAAGGTAAGTCACCTTCTATTTCAATAAAATTAGCCCAATTTCAAATCTTTTGCTATTGAAACTAAAAGAAATTTACTTCTTCAGTCAAACTTTACAAAACTCTATGACCATTTTTGTTTAACATTTAATACTAACCAAAATTACCTTATCGTATATTTTTACCAGAATTTGGACAGAACCTCCCCTTAAAATTAGGCTTCTCCACCCTTATAGGCTCCATCACTTTCATAATTTCTCAATTCATATGTCATTTAATCAAAGCATAAACATAACGTATTTTCAACCACAATTCAAGCAATCAAAAAATTAAACACACTTATCAAACTCAATTATTTTCACAGTTAATACTGATTCATCAAATTCAATCATTTTTCACAGTCACAAATCTAACTCAAGCTCATCTTTGAATTAGTCCAGACAATTCCAATTTATTTGTAATTACTCAATAAGATTTTTGGCATTTTTAAATTAAAAATTATTAATTTCAAAATGAAACATCCTACTTTCGTGTAGAAATTACGACAACAGAAGCTTTCGAGAAAGTTTATGAACCAGAATTATCAAAGAAGAAAGCATTAAAATTGGCTACTCCCTCAGCCGAATCTTGCATGGAGAGACATCAGCTCCACCATTAATTTCTCCCGAATAAAAGTAACGTCAACGTAAAGAGAAAAAAGATACAAATACTTTTATCGAATTAGATTTTTTATTGGAGTTATGGATTTTAAGAAATCGGACTCGGAAGGATTGAAGTTCCATGGTTTCTCGTTCCTCTCACTCGCGGCTTACTCTCTCTTTTTCTTTCAAGTTTAATTCGGTGATGCATGAGGAAAAAGAAAGTATAACTAGTGATGATGCTGATTAATAAGGATTTGTGGTAGTAAGGCTTATCAGGTGTCATTGGTTATTAAATGAATGAAACATGTGTCATGGTTACATAAATTTATGTATACATATAAGCCACGTTCTTTCATTTCTTTTTCTTTATAAAGAGTTCGGCTACAATAAATGGAAGTGATAAAAGAGAATGATGCTAATGAATGATGATTTGTGGTGTGAAAGTATTATTATGTGTCATGAGTATATCTAGGTATATAAGCATGCAAGCCACGTTCATTTCTTTCTTTGTTCCTTTAATGGCATTGGTTATATATATATATATATATATAGTAAACTATCATTTCTATCCATGAAAGTTCAGAACGTTGATAAATTTATTCACAAATAAGTAAAACTACCATTTCTATCCATGAAAGATAGACTTTTGCTAACAAAACTACCTGAATCCTAAAAAATTCACTACAAGAAAAATACTCATTCAGCCACACTTTTTTTAAGCTACATTTGAAAAGTATAGCCTATTCATAGAATAGGCTACGCTTTTTTCCGTGTTGCCTTTTTATAAGAGAAAAGGATACACAATTGTGGCATCATTTAAAAAGTGTAGCCTTAGGTATTTTAGAAATTACTTATAAAGCATAACCGTAGGTTGATATCTATAGGTTCACTTTTCGTATCAAAGGAGACGCTTTTAGAGAGTAGCCTATTTATTAAGTTTTGGGTACGTTTTTAAAGTGATGCCTAATGTGTCTAGAATAAAAAATTTAACACTTAGGTGAATTTTTTCCCTCCTCTTAACTATTTCCCGGTCTAAAGCACACACACTCTGTAATCTCACACTTGGTGAAAATTTTCACTCCAAAGCTCAGAAGTCACCTTTCAGTAGAGAAGAAAACCTTCCAAGTCCAAAACACGAAGAAAACCCTTTCAAAAAACCCTGCCTCCTGCACCGCGCGAAGATCGTGAAGCCTCACCGTCGCAAAGATCATCGCACCCCAGTCCCCACTCACCACTCAGCGCCACACCATCGTGAAGATCGTGAAGCTCACACCGTCGTGAACCCTCCTGCACTGATCGTCGCGTGCCGCCCATACCATCGTCGATCTCTGCGCTTCTCGTCGTCCTCTCTGCGCTTCTCTTTGCCATCAGATGATCAGATCAGAGAAAAATTTCACCCCCTCACCTTCCAATTAATTGTTCAAAACCCTAACCCTAACTCACCTTCGCCACGCACCCATTCACGCACACACCAAGATCCGAGAGAATGAGTGAACCAGAGGGAGGAGAGGAGGAAGACAGAGATGAGAGCGCGAGCGAGAGAACAGAGAGTGAAAGGGGGTCACTGTCGCAACGCCGCCATCGCCATCGCCATCCACCGAACCCTAAACCCACACAACACAAACATCGTAAAGGTGTGGATGAACACTGCGTTGCTCCAATGTCTACGACCTCACTCCCAAGGTAGGAAAAACACTTCTCTATTCTCATATTCTTTTTTTTTCTAATCTTCAATCAAAATTAAATCCTTACTAATTATTTTAATTTTGATTTTGATCTCAATCTTATTATGCAGACGTATGTCTTCAAGCTGATGAACAGTAGCGAAGTTTTGGAATCCGGCGAAAGCGAAAAGGTCCTCCTTCTCATGGAAAGTGGCGTCAGATTGCACACCACTGTGTACATGCGGTAATCCTTCAATCTTCACATCATTACGTTCTAATTTATTTATTATAGTTTCAATTTTAATAATAGAGCATTCAGTGATCTTAATTTAATTGGTTGTTTGATCATGATTATTATAGTGACAAGAGCAATACTCCTTTTGGTTTTACTCTCAAATTGAGGAAGCATATTCAGACTAGGAGGCTTGAAGATGTTAGGCAGCTTGGCTATGATAGGGTAATACCCCTACCTTTTTTGTTCTCCTATTAGTCTGTAGAAATTTATTTTATGTTTTGATTTTTGTTTTCTTTAAACTATGTCAGATTATTCTCTTTCAATTTAGATTGGGGGAGAATGCAAACTATGTTATATTAGAACTCTATGCCCAGGGGAACATCCTCCTTACAGATGCTAACTTTACTGTCCTGATTCTCCTGCGATCTCATAGGTTAATTCTTGTGCTTGTCCCTAATATCAAATCGTTCCTTCCCCTTGATATGTATAGTAAGAACTATGAGACATTAATTATTAATAGACAAAACAGATGAAAATCCGAATGCTTGTACTTTATATTCTTTTTACTAGCTTAACAGTGGTAGGAGTTTGTGATAAAAGAAGAATATGTCAAGACTTGAGAAAGCAAATTAGAATAGCTGTGGAGGATAAGGATACTATGATAGTACTAAAACATTTCAAAAATACGTTAGATTTAACTAAATTTTTGCAAGATCTGTTCATACAATTTTGCTTGTCTCTTTAGATTTAACTAGATTGTAAACAAGTGTTCAATTTTTCTTAATACCTTTCAATAATCACAGCATGAAGGGAATTTACTAAACTTTTATGCATTAATGCTGCTGTTCTGTATCATCATCTATTATAAAAAAGTGAATAACTGAGAAAATAATAATATATTCTTGCTTGATTCATTTTAAGGACATGTTAATTTGTACATCTACAACATGGTTTAAACTAAAATCACTTTCATTTCCAATTTTTTCTCAATGTTCTGTAGTTCTATGAAATTTAGCACGAGTAGTTTTTGCGATTTATCCGAAATAGTAAAGTTGAGTAAAGAGTGAAAATTATAACTCTTACCATTGGTATCCATGATTCCATCATCAATGAGCTCTTGCATATTTTCTTGCAAGATAACTTTGCAGCCATGTTGTGCTAATTTATGAGACAAGTGCATTAGAGGGTTCACATGCCCTTGTGCTGGAAATGGAATAACTGGAACATGTTTGAGCTTCATCTTTTCTGGTGTTTTTTATTCTGAGACTTTTTGGGGGGTGGGGGTTGCTTATTCTGACTTTTATTCCTATCATTTCTCTCTATTTCATTTCCTTGTTTCTAATTGCTTAACATATTGAAAACTGATTAATTACTTCAGTCATGGAAATCAAACATTACCATGAAAATCTGGCTTACTTATTACATTACTGAAATAGAAACTAGAACTATTGAGCATTGATAAAAATTTGTGGCATGTGATATCACAAAACAATGAGTAAATCCCCATTGTGGTTCTTGAATTTTTATTTTATTTTATTTTATTTTTAAAGTATCAATTTGATTCTTGAGGATTACTTTGATGTCACTAACATTTAACAATCTTGAAGGCAATGCATTCTTTTAGTGCTGAATCAGAAAAGGAGTTGAGCTTTTCAAAGGTTTGATTTCATTGTTGTGCGAAAAGGAGTTGAGCTTTTGATGTTATTAGTGTCCTTTCTGCTAACACGATGAATCTCATACAGGTAATTAATATTGCTACAGAAAAAAAGCTTTGAGAATCTTCGTTCCTAGTGAACTGAGTTTTAGAACTTTTAGCAGATCAGTAGAAGTCTAGAAGACTTGATGTAGTTGGAATACTTTTGGTTTAGACTTTTCTCTATGAAATAAGGTGCTGGGTTTGCAGCATTGTGAATGTTATAAAATATAAAACTATCTTTGAGGAGCATTCTCACTACTAGGGTATGACTTGATTACTAGAAGAGTTGATACAGTTCAAATATGTCTAGTTTGATTGGACCAGAATTTTTGTGTGTGTGTTTAGAGCAGGGATGATCTTATTGTTATTGATTCTTTTGTTGTTGGTAGTACTGTCTTTTAAGTTGTGGAACAGGGAGAAAATGGTCATTTTTTTACATTTTTCTGGATGGAGAATGGAAGGAGAGGGTTTTTCAAGTCTTTGTGGGAGAAGATTTTGTCTGTTTGTGAATGGAAAATTTTGTTCTTCTGAAACTTCTATCTAGTGTCTATGCTTCATTTGTTTTCATATCTCACTGCTAGTTGGTTATGCTGAGCAAAGATGTTACAGGCCTTAGCTTTATGTTATTATCATCTCTAGTTTTCTTTCCTTGCTAATTCTTAAAAAACTGCTCTGCTTCATTAGTGCTTCTGATCACTCTTGTTGGTTTCATTAGTGAATTTAGTTTATTATGCATATTATTTTTTATTATAAGGCATATTATTAGTGCTTCTGATAACTCTTTCTTATTTAATTTTTATTAGTGCTTCTGATCACTTTTGATTCCAAATTGATGATTCCATTGTTAATTTTATCAGAGGAAATATGAATTCAGAGGAAGCTGCACAAATTCCTAGAAGAACTACAAGGTCTTTAGCTTCATCTTCTGCACAAATTTCTGCTTCATCTTTAGTTAAGTTTTGTTTGCTTTCTATTTCTTTTTGGTCTTTAGTTTCATCCTATATTATTATTAGTTAACTGGTTTCAATTTCGTTCCTTGGGTTTGAATTTCTTCTCCAAAATCCCTGGTTGAATCATGGATAAGAGCATGTTAGCTGGTTTGGAATCACTTCTATAATAAATTAGAAATTTGCATTTTATATCCTAGTCAAAATTTTCAATCTCAGCATTCAAATCCAATCGTTATGGTGCTACATACTACATTATCTTGGATCAAAGGGTTTACAACTACTCGTGGTATAGATGAACAGCAGTGAAGATGAAGAAACCTGCCATCTGCGTCACAATCAAATAGTTACCATTACATTAGGTGCCAACTAGTCAAAATTGGCAAATTTATAGCAATGTATGAGAATGAGAGGAAGATACTTACCATTGAAAATGCTGCTCCATAATAGGGATATGCTGCTGGTATGAATCTCTCATATGGTACCTGATTGACTCCTCTTAGATTTTATTTACTATTTCATATGGATATCTCATGTATTGTTTGGATTCCACCTTTTAAATCAGTAGAGAGATGACAGATCACAAGGAACAAAGTCATGTAAAAGTTTAAGAGAATCAGTTTCCATAGTTGAATCACCAATAAACTTGTATTATCGTAATCTTTCTTGTTTTTCTTTTTAAACAATTTTTGCTTTTAATAGGTGGATGTTCGGAAGGATCTGATAAGAAATTGCGCAAACACGATTGATCTTGATCAGCTAGATATTTGATGGTGCAACTTATTGTGAAGCTGAATGTTTTCCTTAGTAACCATAACAGATATTTTCATACATGCCATGGAATGCAGAGAAGCAAGCAAGGCCCCCGTTTTTATTGATGTCATTTGGTTATGAAAGAACCACTGTTGTGCACAAGGAGAATGGTCATTTGTAATGGGGGAATTTGATTTATACCAAAATGACTTCTTTTTTTTTCATTTTTTTTACATTGGAATGTAAATTTTCATTTTGTTTAAATGTTCAGGTTTTCTATCTTACAACAACCTGTAAACTTTAGAAGCTGTAGGCTAAAGATGGTACATGCAGATTGCAGATAACTGTGATGTTGTATACAAGACATGCAATTTTTCTGTGGCAACTATTTCCTGTTTTTCTGATTACTTTATAAAAGTTTTTCAATTATGAAAAAATATTTTTCTCGGTAAAAAAAAAAGTAGGTTTTTTGGATGGAGAAATATTTTTATTTTATAATATTTCACTAATTTAATTAAAAATATAGGATTATATAGTTATATTATTAAATATTAGGTTTTAGAAAAAAATTATTAATATATATATATATATACAGAAAATAAAAAAAAACAATGAGGGATCTAAGGCTACACTTATATACAGTAGCTATAGTATACAAAAAAAAAAGAAAAGGCTACACTTATAAAAGGTAGTCATGGTATACAATGTGGCTATGCTTTACAAGTGATGCAGTAGTACTGAAAAGCGTAGCCTATTCTGGTAAAAATGGAAGCTGAAAAGCGTAGCCTTTGGTCCTGGACAGCATCACTTGAAAAGCGTACCTTATTCTCAAACTCCAAAAGCGTAGCCCTTGGTGCAGAAAAGCGTAGCCTTTGAGAATAGGCAACGGCCGAATAGGAATCACCCCAAAAAGCGTAGCCGTAGCCCAAAAAGCGTAGCCGTAGCCTAAGGCATCATTTTTTTTCACTTTTGGCTACACTTTTCAAGTGTACCTGAATGGGTGTTTTTCTTGTAGTGATTATTTGAAATCCTCAAAATACCCTCTAATATAACCTAACTCTAACTTCTCTTTTTACTCCACAGTACCATTCTCACCCAAATCCTCTCTCACCGCCACTCTCATTCCCAACCACCACCACTACTAACGTTATCATCACCATCAAAACCATCCCTTTCTCCTTTTATACTGCCCTATACACCAGCGAACTCAACGACATTTCTCGCCGTTCATCTTCACGCTGCGATGGTGCCATTTGCTGCTTCGAATTTGAAGAAGATGATTATGTTCGAACCTTGCCTCTTTGCTCACAAACCTTCCATGTTGATTGCATCGATGCTTGGCTTCGTTCCCACACAAGTTGTCCTCTCTGCCGCTTTGTTGTTTGCTCCTATGTTCGCTGCCAGGATCCGACCAAGTCTTGACGCCGACCAATATGGCTCGAAATCAACAGGGAAAGTAAGGGATTGGACCCTAGTTATAAGGAGAAGAATTCGATTCGGTCGAAGGGGAGTGGAGCGCGATAGATTTTGATAGATTTTCATAGGAATGGAAAAACCTAGAATGAATGAAAAGAGAACTGTGAGTTTGAGGATGAGGCACTTGAACTCGGGTTTGGTTATTGTACGGTTTTAGGGTTGGGAATAGATTTCTGCATCTGAGATTGCAGAGTTTCTTGTTTTGTGGGCTCTGGGTTTAATGGAAAATTGGATATTTCTACCATTGTTACAGCAATTGAGGCTGTGAATTCTAACTTTGGTCTCTGGATTTTGTGTATTCAAACTCTGGCATGTGTTTAAGTTGGCTGAACTGGATGTTTCATGATGGGGTGAAGTTTTGAGCTTATAGATGAAGGTTGAGAACCGGTCCGGAAGTAATAGAGGTAGTGATGGATAGCGGTGGTGGTAACGGTGGTAATGGTGGTGAAGAAGAATTTGAGTAGTAGTGGGATTTGAGATTAGAAAAGTGGTGGTGAAGATAAGGGTAATTTAGAAATTTTAGGTGATTTGTTAGTGTTTGGATAATTTTATTGTGCGGAATCCATATTTCGTGGGTACAAATGATAGTTTCCTTCTTTTATGGATAGATATATCAGCGTTTTCAACTTTCGTGGGTACAAATGGTAGTTTATTCTATATATATATATACTTGTACAGAAGTCACGTTCCCATTTACTTTTCTTTTGTTCTTTTGGTAGCTTCGGCCAATTAGATTAAATAGAACAAGGATAATAATAATAATAATAATAAACTTAAAGTATCATAAAAATTTAATTTAATTACTTTTAGAGAAATAATTTTCTTTAAATAAAAAAATAAATAATAAATAATTCATTATTTAATTTTCAAAAATTTGGATGGTTATAATCCAATTGAAAATCGACGATGCTAACGGTCCAATCTCATACTTAAAACTGCCCAGAAAAAAATTGGCTAAAAACTGCTGAACTGATTAATCTTCCTCAATGACGTTGTTTTGTTAAAATAATAAAAAAAAAAGAGAAACAAGTTCAGCAAGCGTTCCCAAAAGGCTACTTTGTGCAATTGAGAAAGAAAGGGAAAAGCCTTTCATGCAAACCCAAAAGGCTAAAATCCTAGCTTCTTCGACGGTTACACCTCCGCCATCTGTGGTTGTCCGCGCATCCGTGGCTTTTCTGTTCACCCTGTCCCAAACCTAAATCTTCTGTTCTATCTCGGTTCGGCATTCATCTTCCATCTTTTCGCGGCTTGTAAGACTCAAAATTTTTGAAAAAAAAATCCTATTTTAAACTAATTTCAAATCATATTTATTTACAGTTTTAATTTCAGAAATAATTTTATTAAAGATAATTAAAGTTAGTTTTGATTAATTGGATTTGAAATAAATGAAGGTTTTTATCCAACCTCTATAACTTTGGATTATTTTTCTATTTACCATTTAAAGTCTTAGAAATTTAAAAATAATGATGTTTAGATACTTAAATTAGAATTTTATCTAATTTTCTAATTATTGAATTAATTCCTAAATTTAATGTATAAAATTAGTAGTTGTGAAATATCAAAATTTTTGTATGATAATATTTTTTATAAATAAATACTTTAGGTTTTGTTAATAAAGAAAATTTGTTATATCGTAATATATCTTCAATTAGAGTATTTGATTGAGAATCAATTAGTAATTTTATACTACCAATAATATTTTAAAGTAATCTTAGAGATTAAATTAGATTTCAAAATAAATACCATATAACCTAAATTGATTTGACCCAAGCAGCAGCTGCAACCCCCTATCCTAAACACACACACGCAAAAACAAAAGAAAAAGAAAGAAAAAAAAAAGAAAGAAATGACAGAAAGAAAGAGGGAAACGGGAAATGGGAAATCAGAGAGGGAGGAAGAGAGCGCCAGGGAGGAGCCGCCGCTGCACCACTGCCGCACTGCTCAAGACCGTGTCCCGCTCGCTGTCGCACCGTGCTCAGTGTCGTCGTCACCGTCCGCCGCTGCACCACGCCTCGCCGTCGTAGCCGTGTCGTCGTCACGCACAAGAGGATGGGAAGGGGAGTGACGGGGATCCACCATCGTGCCGTGTCAGCCACCATCGCACCTCTGCCACTGCCGCCACTGAGATCCACCATCGGTAAGGGTTTCTGAGTTTGGTTTACCTTCATTTGAGATTCCGAAAACCTTATTGTCTCTGTGTGTTGGTTTTAGTAACCGTCGAGCAGAGCCGCCGTGGAGAACCGTCGCCGTTTCCGAAGCTCTTGTCGCTGTCAAAAGCTACTCCACCGCCATTTGGGTCATCGCGAACGTGGCCGTGATAACCGAAACCACCGTCGGAGTTATCGCTATTCAATACAGTCGTTCTTCCATGTCTAGGTAAGCGTCTCATTCTGGAACCTTTGAAATTGGTATTTTCTGTTTTAAGCTGTTAAGGATATGAGCTTTTGGTGTCATAGGATCGAGTTCTGGATCTTTCATGCTGACTTCTATGACTGTGGCAGACGACATCAAGCTGCTGCGTTGTCACCGGAGCTGTCACTGCTCTGTTCTCTTGCTTATTTGTAAGTACAGTAAGCTGTTCCTCATCCCGAACTTCTATAGTTGCTATTTGTTATATGTTTCTAAGGTCCTTGCAACGTTAATGCTTTAGGATTGAGTGTGTCGAGATTAGAGTTGCTGTGGTTGCGGCTGCCGCGGATTGTGCGCCAAGAGAAAAGGGTTTCGTTGACAATGTTTGGGTTTCGGGTTTGGCTTGTCGAGGTAGGAGCTTTTTATACAAACTAATTTATTTTAAATTGGAATTGTTTTAAATAGATATGACTTGCTAAATGTATTTCTGGTGATTATGTAATTCTTATGCATTGTCTGATTTGTCCTGGATGAATATGGTTGTCTGTTGAATTGAAATAATAACTGATTTTGTCAAATAGAGGTTTTTGTTTATTTTGATTTGAAATGATCTTTAATATTTGAAAGTTTGAATTTGGTTTTATTGAAAATTGATTTGGTCTTGAACCTATTGGAAAGGGGTTGAGGATTGGTTTGGTTGGGACCCGAAAGGGTGGCAAAGTCTAAGTTTTAGGGGAGATGCTGCCGAATTTTCATAAAACTTAAGATTTTGTTTTAAAAATGTGATTTAGAAAAGAAATGAATTTGAGAGGTTCTATTACTTGGTTCTTGATTTATTAAGAAATAGGTGTTTCAAGTTTAATCTATTTAAGAAAAGTTTATGTTTTAAGATTGATTTAAATATAAAAGAACCTATCTTTTGAGGTTTGATTAAAGAAATACTTTTGAAGGAGTTTTAGTGAATTATAAAAGAAACTGAACTTTGATTAATTAAATTCGTTTTGCTTTTGAGGTAATCTTTAAATCTTGACTTAGCAAGATTAAACAATTCCGAGCCTTGGAAAGGTTTCTGATTTAATAATGAAATAAAATTGGTTCTTGGGCTTAAACAACTTTGGTTTTGAAAGTGGTTCAGAACTTTTGGCTTACATGCTTTGGTTTTAATTTTAAATCTTCACTTTAATAGATTTCAACTTAAATAACTATGATTCCGAGGATTTCTAAAGAGTTTAAGGAATGAGGCAGGTTATTCTTTCCTAGAGTCTTGAGTCTTTGCCGAGTGATGCACCACTATTTTATGATATATCTTGGACTGAATTGAGTGGGTTTGTGTCAACTAATCTCACACTTATTCATGTAAATTGCAGGTTTTTCATTTCCTTTCTAATTTTGTGTTATGATTGAAAACTTGCTTCCTAGGCCTCAAAATTATTAATTTTTAATTCCCCTTTATACCATTCGATGCCGTAATGTGTTTATTGAGTGTTTTCAGGTTTATAGGGCATGAATGGCTTAAAGGATGAAGAGGAAGCATGTTAAAGTGGAAGGAACACGAGAAACTAAGGAGCTGAGCAGTGAGGATCGACGCACACGCATGGTTGACGCATGCACATGAATTAGCGCATCTAACAGCGGCGCGTACGCATGACAGAGCGTCACGTGCTGGATTTATCAGAACTCGCTAGGGGCGATTTCTGGGCTGATTTGGACCCAGTTTTCAGCCCAAAAACACAGACTAGAGGCATGGAGCAAGCGGAGACTAAGGATACTTTCACTTTCACTTAGTTTGAGTTTTTTTTTAGTTTTTGAATTCTAGAGGGAGAAAAACACTACTTCTCCTAGGGTTCTTAGCGTTCTTAGTTTTGCTTTGGATTGACTTTGAGAGAGCTGCTACTACCTTCTATTGAAGTCATCATCTCTTTAGTTTTCTTTTCTAATAACTCAATTACTCTTTTCTATTTAGTTGCGCTGTGTTCATATTTGGATATTGTTATTTTTGAACTCTATTAATGCAATGAATTATTTTTATATTTAATTCTATTACTTGTTTAATTTCTTTTACTTAATTATCATTGCCAAATTTGATTTTATTAATTTATTTTAATTACCATGTCTCCTATCTACTCCTTTTACATGTCTGTGAAAATGGCATTCATGTTAATGTTGTAGACTCCCAACTTGGCTTAGGAGTTGATTAATTGGAAACCCTTGAGTTGTAATACTCAAGTGTAATATGTAATTGAGAATTTCTGGCTAACTCAATTTTCACTGACTCCAGTCCTTCCCTAGGAAGTGACTAGGACTTGTGAATCAGAGTTAGTGCTACCCACTTAACCTTCCTTTGTAACTGCAAGAGGATAACTGAGTGGAAGCAATAAACCTTTATTATTGAACTTGGGGAAAGACAACAAGGATAGAAATTCTAATTATCTCTCCTAACCAAGATCTCTTATTTCAAATACATAACATCTCTTGCTATTATTCGCTGCTTTAATTTTTTGCTATTTTTTTTTCCGTTCTCCACCTCAAAAATTACTCAGAAAATTCCTAACCAATAAATTGCACCTTGTGTCAACTCTTTGGGAAACGACCTGGGAATTCTACTCCCAGTTATTTAATTTTAATTGTGACACAAATTAAATTGATAATGGAAATTTTGTTGGTTAAGACTGTACTGACAACGCTGTTTTTATTAGAAGTTCTTAACCGGCATTTTTCCACCCATTAATTTTTGGCGCCGTTGCCGGAGAGTTGCAACAGTATTCTAAATTATTGGTTGGTGTAAATATTTTTATATTTACATAAGTGCATTTTTTTATTATTTTATGTGTGTGCTTTCTGTTTATTAGTAGTTTTATTATTAAATTTTCTTAATATATTTTATTACCATGAGCTCTAAGTTTCTTTCGATGAATGACGTGTTCATTCCCGGATCTGAGCTTAGCCGCATTTGATCCTGAGATTGAAAAGACTATTTCACGTATTAGGCGAGCTCGGCGTCGGTTAGCCTCTGAGGGTGGTGAAGGGGTTTCGCCCAATTCACCAGTCTTATCTGAGGTTGAATCTGAAGCGTCATTTGAGGAAGAAACTAGTCCCTCTTCTACTGATTCCTTTGATGCCTCTTCTGTTGATTTAAGTGCAGATACTATGGCGGAGCCTAAAAGGATTACTCTCCAGGAAGCAGGAGATCCAGACTTTACACTGCAACCATATCAAGCGCGTCATCTAAATTTGGCTGCGGATTGATGAATCTCCTGCCTAAGTTCTATGGCTTACCTGCTCAAGAGCCTATCAAGCACTTTAGAGATTTTCAGACAGCTTGCTCAACTACTAGGTGGCATAGTGCAGATGAGGCTACTGTTTGGTTATATGCCTTCTCATTTTCTCTTGAGGTAAAGGAAAAGGAGTAGTTCTACACTCAATCGGAAGCAGTTGTTACTAATTGGGACCTGCTCAGAAGGAAATTCCTGGACAAGTTCATTCCAGCAGAGGTTATAGATAGACTGAGGAAGGAAATTTTCTGCATCATCCAAGGCGGATCAGATACTCTCTACGAGTATTGGAAACGCTTCAGGAATCTCCTAGACTCATGTCTCCATCACAAGATTGACCAGTTGGTGTTGACTAGCTATTTCTGCCAAGGCATGAAGCCTCAAGACAAGACAATCTTAGATGCTGCAAGTAATGGCTCTCTGACGAAGTACAAGACAGCGACAGAAGCATGGCAACTGATCACCGATCTAGCTGAGTCTACCCAAAATGCAAGGCAAAGAATAATCATTCTAAGGCTGTTGGGGAAGTTTCTTCTAGTAGTGAGATCGCCGCTCTCACCAAGACTCTAGGAGAGATTACCAATATACTGAAGCAGCCCCAGCTCAATCAACAACAACATCAGCCACCTCTACACAACATTGTCAACAGTTGGTCCCTTAGAGAGTGTGTGGAATATGCACTTGCTATTCTCACTACACTGATGAATGTCCACAACTCCAAGAAGACAACACCTTGGCAGCTACTAATGTTTATTACAACTGTCCGAATCAAGGGTACTATCAACAAGGCGGTAATTATAATCAAGGTGGTAACTACAACCAAGAGTGGAGAGAAAATTCCAACAAAGGATGGAGGGACAACTACAACCAAGGAGGCAGAGACAATGGTGAAAATCAAAGGTGGAACAACAACTATCAACAGAACCGGTATCAACAAAACCCTCCATACCAACAGCAAAACCAAGGCCAAAGTTACCGGACACCTCACCAAAGGCAAACTCAAGCACCTCAACACAACTAACCACAAGCCCCTCAAATTACCTACCCTCCTTCTTCCTCCAACCAAGATGAAACACTCTGTTCTATTCTTCAAGGACAAAAAGAGCTTCAAAATTCACTTACCTCTAGCCTCACCAGTCTTACCTCCACTCTTCAAGCCCTTATAACCCGTATGGAACCACCCTCTACCTCCAACAATCAACCTTCAAACTCTAGTACACTTTTCTCTCAACCTTTACCCAACCCCAAAGGTGAAATTAATGCCATCACTTTGAGGTCCGGCACTACATTGCAAGAGAGGAGTCCCGAAGAGCTAAGTTCAAGAGAAGACATGCAAGTTGAAGACATTGTTGAGGTAGAAGATGTTGAAGAAGAGGATGAGGTACATGATGCGGTTGAAGAAGAAGTTGCTCAACCAAGGAATGGAGTATCTAAGGAAGATAATGTTGTGAGAGAAGCCTTTCCCATTCCTTTTCCATACCTTGCTAGGAAGACTAAAAAGCAAGTGGAGCTAGACCCGAAGATGGTGGAGATCTTGAGGTAACTATTCCCCTTTTTGATGCTATTTACCAGGTTCCTAAGTATGCTTAGTTTCTAAAAGATTTATGCATGAATAAGGATAAGATACATGATTTAGAAACTATTCCTTTGGGTAGCTCTATTTCTGCTTTGATGGGTGCTATACCGGAGAAATGTGGTGATCCCAGCCCTTGTATGGTTACTTGTACTATAGGGAGTGTACAATTTGTTGACTGCATATGTGATTTGGGTGCATGTGTTAGTATTATGCCATTATCTGTATATGATGCTTTGAGGCTCCCACCCTTAAAAGGTCGGTAGCATATTTTGTTTTGGCATATAAGAGCATAATCTCAGTGGTTGGCATTGCAGAAGACGTGTTGGTGAGCATTAAGGGATTGACATTTCTTATTGACTTCTACATTCTAGAGATGCCCCCTAATGACTCAGGAAGACCTTCATCAATCTTGCTTGGAAGGCCATTTTTGAAGACTTTGCGGTTTAAATTGGATGCCTTCTTGGGTACCTATTTTTTTGAGATAGATGGAAGAGTAGTGAGCTTTAACCTAGATGAAGCTATAAAGCACCCACCGGAAGATCACTCCATCTTCCAGTGTGATATTATTAATGAGACTGTGGCTGAAATTCACCAAGTGGCAGTTGAAGAGATGAACATGGAGCAAGATGCAAGTGTGGGGAAGCCCCCTGAGCATACTAAAGACACCTTGCACCTCCAATGGTTCTGTGAGCACTGCATATTTCTAGAGGTGGGAGCAAGGCCTATCCGTCAACCTCAAAGGCAGTTGAACCCCACCATTTTGGAAGTTATGAAGAAGGAAGTGACCCGATTGCTTGAATCCGACATCATCTATCCAATCTCGGATAGTGAATGGGTTAGCCCAGTACAGGTGGTTTCGAAGAAGTCTAGTGTCACAACAGTGAAGAATGAGCATGGAAAACTCATGGCTACAAGAGTGCGGAATTCCTGGAGGGTGTGCATTGACTATAGGCGCTTGAACCAGGCCACTCGCAAGGATCACTACCCATTACCTTTCATCGATCAAATGCTTGATTGCCTATCAGGTAAATCACACTACTGTTTTCTAGATGGTTATACTAGTTATTTTTAAATCCATATTGCAACAGAGGATCAAGAGAAAACAACTTTTACATGCCCCTTTAGAACGTATACATATAAGAGGATGCCTTTTGGCTTATGTAATGCACCGGCTACGTTTCAAAGATGCATGATGAGTATCTTCTCAGATCTTCTTGAGCATTGTATGGAAGTTTTTATGGATGACTTTAGTGTTTATGGTGATTCATTTGACCTTTGTTTGGATAGTCTAGTTAGAGTATTAGAAAGATGTGTTAGTTCAAACTTTGTACTTAATTTTGAAAAATGTCATTTTATGGTAAAGCAAGGTATTGTTCTAGGCCATGTTGTTTCTAATACTGGTATATCTGTTGATCCTGCAAAGGTAGATGTTATTTCTGGTTTACCTTACCCCTCCTCCGTGAGGGAAGTCCGTTCTTTTCTTGGTCATGCAGGTTTCTACCGGCGTTTTATCAAGGACTTCAGTAAGGTTGCACTGCCTTTGTCCCGACTGCTGCAGAAGGACATAGAGTTTGACTTGTGAGAGGACTGCATGGAAGCATTTGACAAGCTGAAGATTGCCTTGACCCAAGCTCCTATTGTGAGAGGGCCTGACTGGAGTAGGCCATTCGAGATCATGTGTGACGCATCCAACTATGCAGTAGGAGCGGCGCTAGCTCAGTGCGAAGGTAAGGACCCTTATATTATTGCTTATGCTTCTAAGACTTTGGATGGTGCCCAGTCTAATTATAATACCACTGAAAAAGAGCTTTTAGCTATTGTTTTTGCTTTGGATAAATTCTGAACTTATTTACTTGGAACTAAGGTGGTAATATATTCAGACCGTGCGGCTCTGAAGTATTTGTTAGCTAAAAAAGACACAAAACCAAGGTTAATCCATTGGATATTATTGTTGCAAGAATTTGATTTAGAGATCAATGATAGGAATGGTTCCCAAAATTTAGTGGCGGACCACTTGAGTCGCCTAGAGCATATTAAGAGTGATTCCACTCCTATCAATAATGCATTTCCACTTGATAGCTTGCAAGCAATATCTGAGGTGGTTCCTTGGTATGCACCCATAGCTAATTATTTGGTTAGTCGTATCTTTCCTCCTAATTTTTCTAAGCATAAAAAGGATAAGCTTAAAAGCGAGTCCAAGTATTACATATGGGATGACCCATATATGTGGAGATGTGGTACTGACCAAATAATTAGAAGGTGTGTGCCACAATCTGAATTCCAGTCAATTTTAGAGGCCTAGCACTCTTCTAAGAGTGGTGGACACTTTGGTCCTCAAAGAACTGCTAGAAAAATTTTAGACTGCGGATTTTGGTGGCCCACACTTTTTAAGGATGCTACTATTTTCTGTGACTCTTGTCCCCAATGCCAAAGGTTTGGAAATATATCCAAGAGGGATGAGATGCCCCAACAACTTATGTTGTTTTGTGAAATTTTTTATGTTTGGGGTATTGACTTCATGGGTCCATTTCCAAACTCCAATGGTTTCTTATACATCTTGTTAGCTGTTGACTATGTTTCCAAATGGGTGGAAGCAATTCTTACCCATACTGATGATGCTAACATTGTTGTTTCTTTTGTTCGAAATAATATTATTTGTCGCTTTGGATCACCACGAGCAATCGTGGGTGATCAAGGCTCTCATTTTTGTAACAGGAGAAAGACAGGTCTACTGAAGAAACATGGGATCATTCACAAGGTGGCAACGACTTACCATCCCCAAAGCTTACTGGGTGGTGATGGAATGCAACTTAGGATTGGGGGGAGCCGGGATTGAAAGGAAGTTGCAACTACAGGAATTGGAGTGCCTTCGACTAGAAGCGTATGAGAACTCAAGGCTCTATAAAGAGAGGGTGAAGGCGATGCATGACAAGAACATCAAGAGAAGAGAGTTTAGAGCTGGGAATTTAGTCCTCTTCTATAACTCAAGGTTGAGACTCATGCTAGGCAAGTTGAAATCAAGGTGGGAAGGACCCTATAGGGTGAAAAAGGCTGAGCCATATGGGGTCTTCCACCTGAGTCACCCTTCAAGCCCCACCTTCTTCAAAATCAATGGCCACCAATTGAAGCTATAACATGGTGAGAAGATGAAGAACAACAAGGAGCTGGAGATCTTCCTCTTGGAGGATCCAGCAAAGAAAGAGGACTGAGCTTGTGGACTGTCCAACTTAAGAACGTTAAAGAAAAGTGCTAGGTGGGAGGTGATGAATCCATATTTTATGATATATTTTGGTTTGATTTGAGTGGATTCCATCACATAAACCCACATTTATTCACCTAAATAGCATGCTTTTGAGATTTCTTCCTAAATTGTGCTTGAAAATGAAAACATGCTTTTTTTGTGCTTAATTTAGTCAATTTTATTCACTTTAATCTCCTTTGGTGCCTTGATGTATTTGATAAGTGATTTTCAGGTTTTCAAGGCAAGTATGGGTTGAAGAAGTGAGGAAAAGAGCAGGCAAAAGGGAAGAATTCAAGAAATGAAGGATTTGGAAAGCTGCCAGCCCTGACCTCTCTGTACTAAATTGGTCATAACTTGAGCTACAAAGATCCAAATCAGGCGGTTCCAGCGGCATTGGAAAGCTAACGTCCACGGCTTCAAAATAATATGCAATTTGCTTTAGTGGAAATAAGTCTAAGTGTGCATATGCACAGGTACTTGTGCGTACGCACACATCTATGCATCCACACAGGTCCCTGCACGTGACCTCATTAATTGCAACTCGCTGGCAGCAATTTTTGGGCCCCCAAAACCCAATCCAACTCATTTTTTGAAGCTATTTAAGACCAAATTGAAGAAGGATGAAGGGGGGCAATTAGGTTTAGTTTTTATGATGTTTTCTCTTAGTTTCTAGAGAGAGAAGCTCCCCCCTCTCTCTAGAATTAGGGTTCTTTAGTTTAATTTCTTGTAATTTCTACTTTTAGTTCTTGTTTCTATTTACTTTTCCTTGTCATTTATTGTTATTGCTTCTTGTTCTTCTTCATTTCTCTTGTTATTTCCTTTATTTTGTCAATTTATGTTTTATGACACTCTTGTTACATTTTACTTTCAATTAATACAAATTTATGTTTCCATGTCATTTATTTATTTCTTTAGTTGTTATTGGTATTTTCTTGCTTTGGTTGCTTTAAAATTTATATTAATGTATTTTAATATTATTTTATTCTCATACACACCAAGTGTTTGATAAAATGCTTGGCTTAGTTTTTACTTAGTTTTTCTTCATTTTTGGCTTGAAATTGTTGACTTTGGTGTTCCTTGAGTCATTGATGTCCATTCTTGTTTGATACATTAGAGTAGTTAGTTGATTTGGTCTCCGTTGACTCTATGTGACCCCTTAGTGTTGACATAGGACTTAGGGATTGAAATTAACTATGCCTATTTGACTTATCTTCGATGTAAGGTTCACTAAGTAGGATTAACTCTTCATAATCATCATATGTTTGTGGTCAATGGATAGGATAGGTAGCCTTAGTCCTCAATTACTTGCCAAGAGGTTTCTTGCTTTTGAAGTTTTATTGCTTTGACTTTTACTTGCTTTCATTTACTTTCTTGCATGTTAAGTTACTTTCTTGTCATTTCTTTTCCTTGCATTTAATTTCTTTAACTTTTATTTCTTTGATGTTTAATTTCTTGCAAGTTTAATTCCTTGGTTGAGAAATTAGGTGTTTGGATGGAATTGAGTTGTGGATGTCCATTCCGCATTATGTGAGATTAGTTAATTGATTTGGTTTCCATTGACGCTAATCTTTCACTAAGTAATTAGTGAGTTGACTAGGACTTATAGATTGAGATCAATTACACCCTTTGACTAATTCTCAAGGAGGACTGACTGATTTGGATTGATTTCACACAATTGCGGTATTTGTGGTCCACAACTAGGATAGGAAACTTAGATTACCCACTTCTTGCCAAGAGTCCTTTTTGCTATTTGATTTCTAATTGAATTTCATTTACTTGATTTCCTTTTACTTCCTTGCATGATCATTTACTTTCTTGCTATTTACATTGCTTGATCTAATGCTTTCATTCCCAAATTCTCCATGCTCTCTCTCTCTTAGCCAATAATTGTACACTTAATTACAACTCCTAAGGAGAATGACCTAAGAGTCTAATACTTTCGGTTTATATTTGTTTTGTATTGTGATAACATTTGATTGATGGTCAATTTGTTGGGTTAGGACTATACTTACAACGCCAATTCTATTTTCGATAATCAAATTCCTAACTTACGTAAATTGCTCATCGTCAAATTTGGTGCCGTTGCCGGGGAGTTGCAATGGTGTTGTTGTTGGATATTATAAATATGTTAATATGTAAATAGCTTGCTTTTTGGTTGTTTTTGTCTATGGTTAGAATTGGGACCCTGGAGGACATTGGACATTCAAGCAATCGGTGGAGAAGTCAAGCACAAGCCACCATAGCAAGGGCTCTCCCCATTGTCTAACTTAAAGACATTAAATAAAAGTGTTTGGTAACATCGTTCTAACTCTTCTATTTTGTACATATTTTAGCTTATTGTTTGCTTATTTTGGTTAGCTTAGGATTAGTTTAATTTTGAGTTAGTTATGTTAATTTTGGCTTGGATCATAAATTTATGGGTTCCTGCATGTTTTGGTGTTGAGTTTTGATTGAACTAAGGCTTGGTACCTTAGAATTTTGAAGAAAAAATTTTTGCAAAACAGGGCATCTGTGCGTACGCACGTACTTGTGCGTGCGCATAAAATAGCTATTTTCTGCTTCCTGTGCGCACGCACATGCATGATTTTGCCCTCTGTTCGCAGCACCAGCACACCTTGTGCGCGTGCGTTCCCCTGCTTTCTGCGACCTGTGCGTGCACACCCACTCGTGCGTACGCACACATACCCTTTTTCGTGCTTCTTGTGTGGCTGCATAGACGTGTGCGTCCGCACGCCAACCTGCAACCACTCTGGTGGGAGCATTGGCACAGCTTGTGCGCGTGAACCCCTGCCTTTTACGCTTTTGTGCGCGCGCACGAACCTGTGTGCCCACGCACACATGATCCTTCCCAAAAAAAAACTTCTTCTGTGCGTGCGCACACCCTTGTGCGCACGCACACTTCTTACTCCCTCTTCTGCCAGGAGCGCTCGCATAGCGGGTGCGCTCGCACACCTTCCCCTTCCTCATAGTGTGCACATGCACACACCCCTGTGCATGCGCACGCCCATGTTTTCTCACACTTTACTTCTTTTCTTCTCTTCTCTCTACTTCTTCTCTTCTTCTCTCTTCCACCCCTCTCTTCTCTTTATCTTTCCCTCCTTTCTACTTGTTTTACTTTATTTTGTTTGCATTCTATTTTTATTTTGGTAATTATATTAGCTTTAGTTTAGTTGTTTGACAAATAAATAAATTTCAAGTGTTTGCTTGTCGTTTGATTGGGTTGCTTCTTGCTTGAATTTAGTTTCAAGTTTGATAAATATGTGCACTGAGCATTAAAAGCCTTGTTTAAATGCCTAGATGAATTGTTAGTTTGATTCATATGTTGTAGCTACCATATGCATTAAACTTTATCCTTGTTTGGCATCTTGAATTGTGCACTTTCACTTTGGTGAATTGAGTTGAAATTACTTGTTCATCTTGATTTTCATATCATATGGATCACATGTCCGGTACTTGTTTCTTTTTTTAATGCTTTGCATTCGTTTGAGTGACTTAACTTGATTGCTATCAAGTGTATCACTTTTTGTAACAAGTACCTGATGACATGTCACCATGTCATATTTTTCTATGCTTTTTCATACAAGAAATTGATAATTAGTGCTTAAATATTGCATTCTTTTGTGCTTAAGTGGTATATTTCCTTAATCTTTTGATTTTATAAATTTTGTAGGAAATAAGAAGAAAAAGAAGCAAAAGAGAACAAAATAAGCTAAAAAAAAGAAAAGAAGAATTTTGGGCACGCTTTAAAGATTGAGCACGCTTTGGAGTTTTAGGCCACGCTTTTAAAAGCGTGACCCATGACCATGAAGCCATGGCATGCATTAATGCCTTATGCATTCATTATCATGAGCATGCATGCACTTAATTATCAATGCCTTATGCATGCATTTAATTAATGATGCCATCATGAACCATGCAATATCAATGCAATGGCATTATTAATGAATGAAATGCAATTGGCAAATCATGAATGCTTCGGCCATGCATGCATAAAGCATTTAATCATTAGTGCTAATTAGAAATGAATGCATGATTTAAATTAATGCCAAGTCATTAATAGCATTATACATGCATGCATGAATTGATAAAAGAGAGCTTCACGGTAAAGCATGCATGCATTAAGCAAAGCATTATTCAAAGCATGCATTTAAATGCTAATGAACGAAAGAAAAAAAGGCATGGAGGAGCTTAACGTTTACGCCAACGTTTGCCTCAAACGTGAGGTCAAACGTTGGCTAAGGAACACCCTGGGAAGAGCTCACGTTTGCGCCAACGTTTGCCTTAAACGTGAGGTCAAACGTTGGCTTAATAATACCCTGGAGGAGAAGTAACGTTTGCGCCAACGTTTGCCTCAAACATGAGGTCAAACGTTGGCTGAAGATCACCTCGGAGAAGCTTCAACATTTGCACTCACGTTTGACCTCAAACGTGAGGTCAACCGCCAATGACAGCAGATTGCTGGTTTTTGCTAACTTCCTTGCGAAGATGTTTGAGTCCACGTTTGCCCCCAAACGTTGACTCAAACGTGAAGCACCAACAAATCCAATTTGCACGCAGATTTTTCCTCAAGACCAAGAGTGATCAATTAGGGCTATCTTCAACCCAAATCCAAAGCAAGCAAAGCCCATTATCATCATTCAAAGGCACAAGAGATAGTTAAAATAGGAATTTCATTTAATTGTAATTTATTTTTAATTTCACTTTCATTTTTGTAAAAAGCCTATATAAGGCATCATTTTTATTTTTTTAAGGAGGTTGGCTCTAATAGAGAGCATAGGAGGCTGGCTCCACTAGGGAGCATTAGGATTTGAGAGCTCTCTCTTAGTTTTCATTTTTGTTTTGAACCTTGGGTTGAGAATTGAAGAAATTCTGTTTCAATTTCACCTTGACAATTCTCTCTGTTTGCTTGTCTGCATAATTTTAGTGAATTGTGATTTGAATCAAAGCTCTCTTTACTGCTCTCATCTCTATTTCTTCTTCAATTTGTTTGCTATAGGATCAATGAAGGGATTGATATCTATACTTGTTTTCTAGTCTCATTGAGCTCCTGAGATCTTCAACCTCTCATTTAGATTTTACAATTGAGCCAAGCTGCTTTCTATTTTGATTTTTCAAGTGATTTTCCAAATTTGTTTGAATCTGTTGCATCTTTTACTTCTCTGTTGATTGCTATTTACACTTCCTTGTTTGATTTCTTGAATCCCAGCTCCCAGAATCCTTTTATTCTTCCTGAAATTTAGATTTCCAGTTGCTTGAATTATTGCTTCCTTTAATTTCCAGCACCCAGCCCCCTTTACATTCACTGCAATTTACATTTCTTGTCATTTAAGATTCTGTCAATTTACATTCCTTGTTCTTTAAGTTTCAGTCACTTTACTTTCTGCACTTAAATTTTCCGTGCTATTTACTTTCTGTTGGCTACATTTCATCCAATTTCACTTCAATGTTAGCTTGACTAAACTAATCACCCACTAAAGTTGCTTGATCCATCAATCCTCGTGGGATCGACCTCACTCTAAGTGAGTTTTACTACTTGATGCGACCCGATATACTTGCCGGTGAGTTTGGGTGTTGGAATTTCGTTTCCAACCCGTCAGTACCTATACCATGTGACTTTTTCCTTGTGTTTCGTGATGAATAAGTAGGTTCCTTTTCATTAATGGATTGGGTGTTGTTTATTATGCTATTTTATATCACTCTTGAGCTTTCACTTGCACAATTTCAACATCCAATATTTTTAATTCAATTCACTCTTGTTGCAATTGCCTAAGTTTTCTTGTGTTTGATTGATGCTCATTTATTGCTTGCTTCATAGGCCATTTAGTTGAGGAACTCATGCTTACTTTTTCATTGTGTGGATGCCACGTTAGCCGACTGTTGTGTGTATTCCATACCACTATGCAAACTTCCTCAATTAGATGCTTATTTACTCTTCCCTTTTACCTTTTTGTACTACTTGCCCTATGAGTCCTAACTATACCTTGCTCTTCTTTTTGAGGATGAGACATAAAGGCAAGGAGACGGGAGGGGAGGAGGACAATGAGGAGGGAGATGTCGAGCATACATGGATTTGGCAATCTCCACACGACCCAAGCCCCGCATCCGCCAACCGAAGGTGGAGCTCTTGAGAGACATTCTCCCCGGATTTTGTTTGTGCACGGAGGACCGTGTAACGCTTAAGTGTGGGGGAGGATTCGCTATTTTGGGGTGTAAACTTTCTTTTCCCAAACACCTTGCACTTTATTTTTACTTCTTTTAGTAGGTTTCTTGTATATATTTGGAGTATTTTTTACTGTTGCATTACATTTTCCTTTGGTATATATATCATAGTTTATATCTAGCTATTGCATGTTGCATTTTGTCATCTTTTCCTTAGTATATATTTTATAGATAGAAGTTGTGATTGTATGACGTGAATAGTATAGCACCTAGTTCAATTTTGTCCTAATTGTTCATGTTAATTTTTCCTTGTTGAAAATTTGGAATAGAACTAGGAAAGATTTTGAAATTGCATCCATCACAAAATACATACATACATACATACATACATACATACATACATACATACATACATACATACATACATACATACATACATACATACATACATACATATAGTAAATAAGTTTTGGTAAAACAACAAAGAATTTTCAAGAAACCCCTTTTTAGGCCATTCCATTGACTAGATTTGTAATTTGTTTTTGAACTTGCTTGAAGTATCTTTTTATGGAACATAGAAAAGAGCTTGAACAAATACCAAGTGAGATTTGAGCTTTAATTGTGTGGTTGCACATTTTCAGCCACAAATTTTTGTTCTTGTGTGATAAACTCCTTTTATGATTGTGATCTTAGATTTGCTTTAGTCTATATGTCCTATATTTGTTGTTTTGGATTGCATTTAGTATATATTTTGGGTGTTCATTGAAAATATGGCAAAATGGGTAACTACTCATGCATCTATTTGTTAAAATATATGCATATCTTTTTGTTGATAATAAAAAAAAGAAAAAAGAAAAAGAAAAGAAAGATAAATGATAATAAGAATGTAAATAAGAGATGCATATATAGTTGAATTGGTAAGAGTATGCATGAGTGAATGTGAGAAAGAGAATAAATGGGTAGTTAGGTTATTTTGTTATGTATATGGGATGATATAGGATTAGGTGGAATACTTAAGATCCAATCTATTAGCCCACTAAACCATATTAATCCTACCCTTACCTAAGCCCCATTACAACCCACAAAAGTCCTCATGATATTTGTATTCATTCATTAAGTATTAGTTGATTGTTACATCACTTGAAAATCTTTGAGAAACATGATTAAAGGAGGATTGAGTGATTAAACCCTACACACTGAGCAATTAGAGTGTAAACACATCCGGTGAGGATTTCAATTGCTCAATTCTATGTTTCCATTGCTTATTTTGTATCTTTTTGCAAGTTGTTGAACTTAATTTTGAAATTTTCAAATCAATCTTTGGACATTGATCATATTGCTATATTTTTCTTGTCTTGGCCCTAAGTTCCTACTTTGGATTGATTGAGACTCTTTTGTTTGTTTTTGCCAAACTCAATAGGAATCATAGTGTAGATATATATAGATAGCATTTAGTATAGTTACATGCATGTAGGTAGTTGCATTAATAATTACCCCTTCATTCATCTCCTTTGGTTGGTTTAGCATGAGGACATGCTTGGTTTAAGTGTGGAGAAATTAATGAATCCATATTTTATGATATATTTTGGTTTGATTTGAGTGAATTCCATCACGTAAACCCACATTTATTCACCTAAATAGCATGTGATGAGATATTTTGATGAGAAACGAATCTCTCCCAAAACACCCAAAACTAGCCGGCAAGTGTACTGGGTCGTATCAAGTAATAAAAACTCACGGGAGTGAGGTCGATCCCACAGGGATTGAAGGATTGAGCAATTTTAGCTTAGTGGTTGATTTAGTCAAGCGAATCAAGTGTTGGTTGGGTGATTTGTGATTTGCAGAATGTAAATTGCATGAAATCAAAGAGAGCGGGAAAGTAAATTGCTGAAACTTAAAGAACAAGAAATTAAACAGCAGAAACTTAAAGTGCAAGAAATGTAAATTGCAGAATCTTAAAGCGCAAGAAATGTAAATGGCTTGAAAAGTAAAGGGGATTGGGATGAGGATTTGCAGAATTTAAACAAGGAAAAACTAAATTGCATCAAATAGAAAAGAAAAAGGGAATTGGGATTGAACCGGATCTTATAACAGCAAAGTAAATGAACAATGAAAGCATTAAACAGAGTATTGAAATGAGAATTTAGATCTCAGGACCCAGAGACTAGAAAACCAAGTCTAGATCTCAATGCCTTCCTAGATCCAACAAGAACAATAGCAAGAAAATTGTAAATTGCAAAGAAAAGAGATGAAGAACAATAAACCGGAAATGAAATTCAGTAAATAAAGCAGAGAGATCCAAGATTGAGATTGAAACAGAATTTCTTCAATTCTCAAATCCAAGATCCAAGACAAATGTAAAATGAAATTGAAAGCAATGAAAGCAAGAAATTAAAATTCACTCAAGTTCAAAAGCTCTCCGAAAACTATATTGAAAATTCTAAAAGGAAAGCTCTAAAGGAAAACTCTCCAGAAAAAACTCCTTAAACAAATTGAATTCTATCCTATTTATACACTTTCCAAAATGATCTTCAAGCCTTGAGTTGGGCCTTTGTTCTTGGTGGAATTGGGTTGAAAGAGGCCTTGGTTGATTGCTCTTGAAGATTGAAGAAGAACCGAAGTGAACCAATTGAACCGGAAATGGAGTTAGCCAACGTTGGTCTTCAACGTTAGGGTCAAAGTTAGGGGTCTAACTTTGACCCTAACTTTTCATATCAGCAAACCACATTCTTCTGGTTTAGACGTTGGCGCCAACGTTAGGGGTCTAACTTTGACCCTAACGTTGGCCTTGCTTGGTGTGATTGGTGCCAACGTTAGCCTCCACGTTAGGGGGCTAACGTTGGCGCAAACGTTGCCTACTCCCCCATTGTGATTTAAGTGCCAACGTTAGCCTCCAAGTTAGGGGGCTAACGTTGGCGCAAACGTTGGTAGCCCAGGGAGAAACTCTCAAGTTCCAACGTTAGCCTCCAAGTTAGGGGGCTAACGTTGGAGCTAACGTTGGCTACTTCCAAAGAGTGATTCACATGCCCAACGTTAGCCTCCAAGTTAGGGGGCTAACGTTGGGGCTAACTTCATGCAACCCGGTTCAATTTTCACTTATTCCATTGTCCTCTCTTCACTCCTAGCCATTCCTCTTTGCTTCAACCTTTCTCCAAGCCTTCTTCACCTATCATTGATCAACCAAACTAATCAAAGTTTTGCTCAAAATCATGAGGTATTCAATCTTCCACAATATGCAACAATTATAGCTTAAAACCTCATGAAATGGCATGAATTCACATATGGTTGGTTCAATCAAGGGAAACATGAAATTCTACTCAATTAGCTTGCTTGTAGCTTAAGAAAGTGCATAATTCTAATGAAAACAAAAGAAAAAGACTAGCTAAAATGGGCTAAGATGACTTGTCATCACAACACCAAACTTAAAGCTTGCTTGTCCCCAAGCAAGAAATGAATTTATTAAGAAGAAAGAATGAAATGGAAGAGGAAGTTCATGCTAGTAAAGTGTTATTGATAGTTCATGGGGTTTTATGTGGATATGCAAATGCTCACTTCTTATTGACTCCTAGGCCTAGAAAGTCTCCTTCAAGTTTCAAGTGACATACTGCTATGACCTCTCATTATTCCTTTATCCTTGGCTATTACTTTATTCAAAAGCTTTATTTGAGTGTCATGTGTAGCAAGTTCATTTTCTTTTTATACTTGACACATTATTCACCATAGACACTTGGCTCACATTCCTTCTTAAAACATTGATGCCCAGCACCTCTTTGGGCTACTAAATGCTTTGTAGTTAGGTTGCTCTTGATAGTGGATTTTCAGCTGATGATCCCGGGTTAGTTAACCCAAGTCACCAAGTGTTGAGGCACTCCTAAGAGCTTACTAATCCAAGCAGATCCTAGTACAAAAACATCACAGGCATATATTTCAGAGTTCAAGCTATTGGTGTCCAGCTTTGTTTCTTTTTGTTTTTCTTTCTAACCAAGGAATTCTATTCAATTGAGATTCATAGACAATAGGCCACTCTCTACTTAGAAGGAGATATCCTAGCTCTTTATTCACTAAAGTGAGTTATTATACAGTCACACACACACCACCACTTACTTTTATTCCACTTCTAACTAACAGAGACCATTTCACTTCACATTCAAACTGTTCTTTTATTAAATTTAAAGATGCAGGGGACAACACATACTTCTTGTCAAGTGAAAATGAACACACAAGCCAACACATAAAAACCAGCCTATAAAAACATAATTGATGCATACTACACTAACAGTTTCTGTTAAAATGGGCATATTCATACTTCCAAATTAGAGCAATTCAATACTGATGGAGTTAAATGACAATACAACCTCTTGGTGGCTCCTTCTTCTTTCATCTCAGCTAATGGTGAGTAGTCCTCCCATAAGAGTGATTGATTTTCTGCAGTGTTAATGGAAGTTGCTTGTTTCTCAAGCCCTTATGTGATTTGTTAGTGTGCAAGACTTTCTTGTAGGCGTTTGAACTTACTTTGGTGTGTGAACACCAAACTCAGTCTCTTGCCATGTTTCTTATCCATAACCATATGTGAAAGCTTAAATCTTCGCTAAAGGTAATAAAATTGAAAACTAGAAACAGACAATGCTTAAATGATTTGTCAGATTGCTTGGAGCTGGTAACTCTTTATATAGAAAGTGAGAATGTGCTTTTAAGTAAGATTTTGGTGGAACACCAAACTTAGAATCCTTCATTCTCCCTTAATATGTTTTGGTGTGAAACACCAAACTTAGCTCCTTGCAATACATACTACTCATTTAACCTTTTTATTGAACTAACTATGAAAGAAAAGTACCTCCGGTTGGGTTGCCTCCCAACAAGCGCTCTTTTATTGTCACTAGCTTGACATCTTTCAATTCTTTTTAAGAGGGCTGTAGGTGTTGAACCTCTTTTTCCTTAACCCATTGTCCTCCTAAGTACAACTTTGCTCTGTGCCCATTCACAGTGAATTGATTCTTTGTTGCCTCATCTAGCAGTTCAATATTCCCATAGGGAAAAATCTTTGTCACCAAGTATGGGCCAGTCCACTTAGACTTCAGTTTGCCAGGGAAGATTTTAAGCCTTGAATTATACAGGAGTACTTGTTGTCCAGGCTTGAATTCCTTCTTTGTGATCTTCTTGTCATGCCACTTCTTAGCTTTCTCCTTGTATATCTTCGCATTTTCATAAGCTTCCAGTCTGAATTCATCCAGTTCATTTAGTTGTAACAACCTTTTTTCTCCTGCAGCTTGGGGGTCAAGGTTGAGGAGTTTAGTGGCCCAAAAAGCTCTGTGTTCAAGCTCTACAGGGAGGTGGCAGGATTTGCCATACAATAGCTGAAAGGGTGACTTGCCAATAGGAGTTTTAAAAGCTGTCCTATATGCCCACAGTGCATCCTCTAGCTTTCTAGCCCAATCCTTTCTTGTGATTCCCACTGTTTTCTCTAGGATCTTCTTTAATTCTCTATTTGCAAGTTCAGCTTGGCCGTTAGTCTGAGGGTGGTAGGGTGTGGCTACTTTGTGAATTACTCCATATTTGTGAAGGAGTTTCTCCATTTGTTTGTTGCAAAAATGACTACCACCATCACTAATAAGACTTTTGGGCACTCCAAACCTAGTGAAGATGTGCTTTTTGAGGAATTGGAGGACGATCTGTGCATCACAGGTGGTTGTGGCTATAGCTTCTACCCATTTTGAGACATATTCCACTGCTACCAGGATGTATCTAAAAGAATAGGAAGGAGGAAAAGGCCCCATGAAATCAATTCCCCACAGATCGAACAATTCTAATTCCAAGATAAAATTTTGAGGCATCTCATTCCTTCTTGTTAATCCTCCTGCTTTCTGGCATTCATTACATTGGTGTACATATTCTCTGGCATCCTTGAAAATAGTTGGCCAATAGAAGCCACTCTGTAGTATTTTTGCGGCTGTTTTTTCTGGGCCAAAGTGTCCACCATAAGCTGAACCATGACAATGCCACAAGATGTCCCTCACTTCACTTTCAGGAATACACCTCCTGATCACTCCATCAGAGCATCTCTTGAATAAGAAGGGTTCGTCCCATAAAAATTTCCTTGCTTCTTTAATCAACTTCTTCACTTGTTGCTTAGAGAATTCTTGCGGTATCTTCCTTCCCACTTTGTAATTTGCTATGTCAGCAAACCAAGGTGCTTGATGGATCTGCAGAAGGTGCTCATCTGGGAAGCTTTCATTTATTGGCTGGGATGCTTTTTGATTTGTTTCATGTGGTAGTCTTGACAGATGATCAGCGACCTGGTTTTCAGTGCCCTTCCTATCTCTTATTTCAATGTCAAATTCTTGTAGAAGCAGTATCCACCTGATGAGTCTTGGTTTAGCATCCTGTTTTGACATCAAATACTTAAGTGCAGCATGATCAGTATAAACTACAACCTTCGATCCTATCAGATATGATCTAAACTTATCAAATGCATAGACTACAGCTAGCAACTCTTTTTCTGTTGTAGTGTAATTTCTTTGGGCCTCATTCAACACTTTACTTGCGTAATATATGACATGATGCAAATTCCCCTTCTTTTGCCCAAGTACAGCACCAATTGCAATGTCACTTGCATCACACATGAGTTCAAAAGGTAATCCCCAATCTGGGGGTGTGATTATTGGTGCTGTTGTGAGTTTATTTTTTAAAGTTTCAAATGCATGCTGACAGTTTTCATCAAAAACAAAAGGGTTATCAAGCATTAACAGATTACTTAAAGGTTTGGCTATTTTTGAAAAGTCCTTGATAAACCTTCTGTAAAATCCGGCATGCCCCAAGAAACTTCTAACAGATTTCACATTAATTGGTGGAGGGAGTTTTTCTATAATCTCAACTTTTGCCTTATCAACCTCTATCCCTTTTTTGAGACTTTATGGCCAAGAACAATTCCTTCGGGTACCATAAAATGGCATTTCTCCCAGTTTAAAACCAAATTAGTTTCTTGGCACCGTTTCAAGACAAGAGTTAAATGGTTTAGGCAAGCATTGAAATTATCACCAAAAACAGAGAAGTCATCCATGAAGACTTCTAAAAATTTTTCGACCATATCAGAAAAAATGGAGAGCATACACCTTTGAAATGTGGCAGGGGCGTTGCAGAGCCCAAAAGGCATCCGCCTATACGCAAAAACTCCAAATGGACATGTGAAGGCAGTTTTCTCTTGGTCCTTGGGGTCTACCACGATTTGATTATACCCAGAATATCCGTCCAAGAAACAGTAATAGGCATGGCCGGCTAACCTTTCCAGCATCTGATCAATGAATGGGAGAGGGAAATGATCCTTCCTGGTGGCATCATTCAATCTTCTATAGTCTATGCACATTCTCCACCCAGTCACTGTTCTAGTAGGGATCAACTCATTCTTCTCATTAGTGATGACTGTCATTCCTCCCTTCTTTGGTACAACTTGAACCGGGCTTACCCATGGGCTGTCAGATATTGGGAATATTATCCCTGCATTCCACAACTTCATTACTTCCTTCTGGACAACTTCCTTCATTGTAGGATTTAGCCTTCTTTGTGGTTGAACCACTGGTTTGGAATTATCTTCCAAGAGGATCTTATGCATACATACTGCAGGGCTGATTCCCTTCAGATCATCAATGGTCCATCCTAAAGCATCTTTGTGAGCTTTGAGTACATCAAGAAGTTCTCCTTCTTCCTTCTTTGACAGGGATGAATTAATGATTACTGGGAGGCTCTCCGATGTGCCAAGGAATGCATATTTGAGATGGGTGGGTAAAGGTTTCAATTCTTGTCTTCGTACATCTTCTTTCTTATCTTGCCTTTCATATTGCTCAGTAAAGGTCTCAGCCACTTGTTCCTCTGTTGTTTCTTGATTTCCTTCTTGCTCTTGAAAATTTTCTTCCAAAGTTTCTTCCACCAAACTATCTATCATATCCACTCTCACATAATCTTCTTGCTCAGGAGCGTTTTGCATTGATTTGAACACATTTATAATCATTTGTTCATTATGGACCCTGAAGGTCATTTCTCCTTTTTCAACATCAATGATGGCCCTTGCTGTGTGTAGAAATGGCCTTCCCAGAATGATTGAGTCGTTTCCTTCTTCTTCAGTATCCAAAATTACAAAATCTGCTGGGAAGATAAACTCCCCAATCTTTACTAACAGATTCTCCACAATTCCATTAGGTGTCTTGATTGATCTGTCAGCCATGACTAGCGACATCCTGGTGGGTTTAAGTTCTTCTATGGCAAGTTTTCTCATCATTGAGAGAGGCATTAAGTTGATGCTGGCACCCAGGTCACATAGGGCCTTGTTGAGAATTATCTTGCCAATAGTGCATGAGACTACAAAGCTTCCCGGATCCTTAAGTTTTGGTGGAATACCCCGTTGGATTACAGCACTGCATTCCTCTGTGAGTAATATGGTTTCCCTTTCAAGCCAACTTCTTTTCTTGTTGATAAGATCCTTCAGAAACTTGGAATACAGAGGCATTTGCTCAAGTGCTTCGGCCAAGGGAATGTTGATTTCCAGCTTCTTAAAAATCTCAAGGAATTTGTGAAAATGCTTGTCATTAATCTCTTTGTTGAACCTCTGAGGGTATGGCAAGGGAGGAGTGAAGTTATTTCCCTGCCTTTGGTCCTTAGTTGGTCCTTCAATTACTTCCTTTCCCTTTCTTGATTTTTGTGGCTGATCTTCTTTTTCTTGAACTTGATTCTGAGTTGGCTTGCTTGCTGCCTCCTTCTTGTCATTGACTTTCTCTTCTTCAGCTTGTTTCTTGTCACTTTCCTTTGGCTTCTTGGTTGTTTCTTCATTTTTCACCAAGACTTTTCCACTCCTCAATTGTATTGCCTTGCATTCTTCCTTAGGATTTGGGATTGTGTCACTTGGCAGTGAGCTTGAAGATTTCTCAACAGAAATCTGTTTGGAGATTTGCCCAATTTGCCTCTCTAGGCTCTTCATGGAGGCTTCATGGTTCTTGGTTGTCATTTCTTGGTGTTTCCACATTTTGTCTATCAAGGTTTCCAAGTTGGTGAGTCTTTGAGATTCAGGTGATGCTTGTGGTGGGTTGTGAAATGTGGATGGTGGATGGTAGGCATTTTGGTTGGTGGGTTGGTTATTAGATTGGTAATGGTTGGGGTTGGAGTAGTTGTTTTGAGGTTTTCTGTAGGGGTTTTGGTTGGTTTGCTGCTGGTTGTGGTTTTGGTTGTTTCTTAAAGTGTTTTGGTTTGAGTTTCTCTGCCATGGTTGTTGATTTTGGTTGTGATTGTCTCCCCACCTAAGGTTTGGGTGGTTCTTCCAAGAAGGGTTGTAAGTGTCACCATATACTTCATTTGGCCCAGAATTTTGGTTGTGCATGTACTGGACTTGTTCTTGCTGTTGCTCCTCTTGAGTCTCTTCACTCTGTCCCCATGTGGTTGATGGCTGGCTAGTGTTGACTGCTGCAACTTGGAGACTGTCAATCCTCTTAGCCATTTGCTCAAATTGTTGTTGAAATTGCTGCTGCATCATCTTGTTTTGAGCTAGGATTGAATCCACTCCGTCTAGTTCCATTACTCCTCTTCTTTGTGATGGTTGGCGGCTTCTTTGATGAGCAAAGAAATATTGATTGTTGGCCACCATGTCCACAAGATTCTGAGCTTCCTCAGCAGTTTTCATTAGTTGTAGTGAACCTCCAGCAGAATGATCTAATGCCTCCTGAGATTTCAATGTCAGGCCTTCATAGAAATTTTGCAGCACATCCCATTCATTGAACATCTCTGGAGGGCACTTTCTGATTAAGGCTTTGTACCTCTCCCATGCTTCATACAAGGATTCAGCATCTAATTGTGTGAATGTCTGCACCTCAGTTTTCAGCCTGATGACTCTCTGGGGTGGATAGAATTTGGCTAGAAATTTAGTCACCAAGTCATCCCAACTAGTGATACTTGCTTGGGGAAAAGTTTCAAGCCATTGTGCAGCCTTATCCCTTAATGAGAACGGGAACAGCAGAAGCTTGTAAGTTTCAGGATTCACACCATTGGATTTGACAGTGTCACAGATCCTCAAGAAGGTAGATAGATGTTGATTTGGATCCTCCAATGGTCCTCCTCCAAATGAGCAGTTATTCTGGACCAATGTGATGAGTTGTGGCTTCAGTTCAAAGTTATTTGCATTGACATTAGGGGTGAGAATGCTGCTTCCACAATGTCTAGCATTTGCAAAAGTATAGGAAGCCAATACTCTCCTCTGTTGTGGTGGATTATTAACTCCTTCTCCTGGATTAGATGTATCTCCTTCCATCTCGTGGTATTCTTCCTCAGATTCTTCTTCTCCAACAATACTTTTCCCTCTTTCGGCTCTTCTTAACCTCCTGAGAGTTCTTTCGTCTTGTTCATGAAAATTGGGTATGGCTCTTTGTGTACCTGACATACAAGCAGAACATAAGAGCACACAAACCAGTGATACTTCAATCTACTGCTAGAATGAAGTTTTAGTTAGCTTAAGCAAAAATTCAAACAGTTAGTGGGTTAATCAAAGGTTAAAGAAAAATAAAGAAAAAGTGCTTGATCTAGATTACCACCTCACTTAATCATTGTCAATCTAATCAATCCCCGGCAACGGCGCCAAAAACTTGATGAGATATTTTGATGAGAAACGAATCTCTCCCAAAACACCCAAAACTAGCCGGCAAGTGTACCGGGTCGTATCAAGTAATAAAAACTCACGGGAGTGAGGTCGATCCCACAGGGATTGAAGGATTGAGCAATTTTAGCTTAGTGGTTGATTTAGTCAAGCGAATCAAGTGTTGGTTGGGTGATTTGTGATTTGCAGAATGTAAATTGCATGAAATCAAAGAGAGCGGGAAAGTAAATTGCTGAAACTTAAAGAACAAGAAATTAAACAGCAGAAACTTAAAGTGCAAGAAATGTAAATTGCAGAATCTTAAAGCGCAAGAAATGTAAATGGCTTGAAAAGTAAAGGGGATTGGGATGAGGATTTGCAGAATTTAAACAAGGAAAAACTAAATTGCATCAAATAGAAAAGAAAAAGGGAATTAGGATTGAACCGGATCTTATAACAGCAAAGTAAATGAACAATGAAAGCATTAAACAGAGTATTGAAATGAGAATTTAGATCTCAGGACCCAGAGACTAGAAAACCAAGTCTAGATCTCAATGCCTTCCTAGATCCAACAAGAACAATAGCAAGAAAATTGTAAATTGCAAAGAAAAGAGATGAAGAACAATAAACCGGAAATGAAATTCAGTAAATAAAGCAGAGAGATCCAAGATTGAGATTGAAACAGAATTTCTTCAATTCTCAAATCCAAGATCCAAGACAAATGTAAAATGAAATTGAAAGCAATGAAAGCAAGAAATTAAAATTCACTCAAGTTCAAAAGCTCTCCGAAAACTATATTGAAAATTCTAAAAGGAAAGCTCTAAAGGAAAACTCTCCAGAAAAAACTCCTTAAACAAATTGAATTCTATCCTATTTATACACTTTCCAAAATGATCTTCAAGCCTTGAGTTGGGCCTTTGTTCTTGGTGGAATTGGGTTGAAAGAGGCCTTGGTTGATTGCTCTTGAAGATTGAAGAAGAACCGAAGTGAACCAATTGAACCGGAAATGGAGTTAGCCAACGTTGGTCTTCAACGTTAGGGTCAAAGTTAGGGGTCTAACTTTGACCCTAACTTTTCATATCAGCAAACCACATTCTTCTGGTTTAGACGTTGGCGCCAACGTTAGGGGTCTAACTTTGACCCTAACGTTGGCCTTGCTTGGTGTGATTGGTGCCAACGTTAGCCTCCACGTTAGGGGGCTAACGTTGGCGCAAACGTTGCCTACTCCCCCATTGTGATTTAAGTGCCAACGTTAGCCTCCAAGTTAGGGGGCTAACGTTGGCGCAAACGTTGGTAGCCCAGGGAGAAACTCTCAAGTTCCAACGTTAGCCTCCAAGTTAGGGGGCTAACGTTGGAGCTAACGTTGGCTACTTCCAAAGAGTGATTCACATGCCCAACGTTAGCCTCCAAGTTAGGGGGCTAACGTTGGGGCTAACTTCATGCAACCCGGTTCAATTTTCACTTATTCCATTGTCCTCTCTTCACTCCTAGCCATTCCTCTTTGCTTCAACCTTTCTCCAAGCCTTCTTCACCTATCATTGATCAACCAAACTAATCAAAGTTTTGCTCAAAATCATGAGGTATTCAATCTTCCACAATATGCAACAATTATAGCTTAAAACCTCATGAAATGGCATGAATTCACATATGGTTGGTTCAATCAAGGGAAACATGAAATTCTACTCAATTAGCTTGCTTGTAGCTTAAGAAAGTGCATAATTCTAATGAAAACAAAAGAAAAAGACTAGCTAAAATGGGCTAAGATGACTTGTCATCAGCATGCTTTTGAGATTTCTTCCTAAATTGTGCTTGAAAGTGAAAACATGCTCTTTTGTGCTTAATTTAGTCAATTTTATTCACCTTAATCCCATTTGGTGCCTTGATGTATTTGTTAAGTGATTTTCAGATTTCCAAGGCAAGTATGGGTTGAAGAAGTGAGGAAAAGAGCATGCAAAAGGGAAGAATTCAAGAAATGAAGGATTTGGAAAGCTGCCAGTCCTGACCTCTCTGTACTAAATTGGTCATAACTTGAGCTACAGAGGTCCAAATGAGGCGATTCCAGCGGCATTAGAAAGTTAACGTCCGGGGCTTCAAAATGATATGTAATTTGCTTTAGTGGACATAAGTCTAAGTGTGCGTATGCACAGGTACTTGTGCGTATGCACAAGTCAGGATTCAGCATGTGTGCGGATACACACATCTGTGCGTCCGCACAGGTCCTTGCACGTGACCTCATTAATTGCAACTCGCTGGCAGCGATTTTTGGGCCCCCAAAACCCAATCCAACTCATTTTTTGAAGCTATTTAAGGCCAAATTGAAGAAGGATGAAGGGGGACAATTATGTTTAGTTTTTATGATGTTTTTTCTTAGTTTCTAGAGAGAGAATCTCCCCCCTCTCTCCAGAATTAGGGTTCTTTAGTTTAATTTCTTGTAATTTCTACTTTTAATTCTTGTTTCTATTTACTTTTCCTTGTCATTTATTGTTATTGCTTCTTGTTCTTCTTCATTTCTCTTGTTATTTCCTTTATTTTGTCAATTTATGTTTTATGACACTCTTGTTATATTTTACTTTCAATTAATGCAAATTTATGTTTCCGTGTCATTTATTGCTTTCTTTAGTTGTTATTGGTATTTTCTTGTTTTGGTAGCTTTAAATTTCATTTTAATACATTTTAATATTATTTTAATCTCATGCACACCATATGTTTGATAAAATGCTTGGCTTAGTTTTTACTTAGTTTTTCTTCACTCTTGGCTTGAAATTGTTGACTTTGGTGTTCCTTGAGTCATTGATGTCCATTCTTGTTTGATACATTAGAGTAGTTGGTTGATTTGGTCTCCCTTGACTCTATGTGACCCCTTAGTGTTGACATAGGACTTAGGGATTGAAATTAACTATGCCTATTTGACTTATCTTCGATGTAAGGTTGACTAAGTAGGATTAACTCCTCATAATCATCATATGTTTGTGGTAAATGGCTAGGATAGGTAGCCTTAGTCCTCAATTACTTGCCAAGAGGTTTCTTGCTTTTGAAGTTTTATTGCTTTGACTTTTACTTGCTTTTATTTACTTTCTTGCATGTTAAGTTACTTTCTTGTCATTTCTTTTCCTTGCATTTAATTGCTTTAACTTTTATTGCTTTGATATTTAATTTCTTGCATGTTTAATTTCTTGGTTGAGAAATTGGGTGTTTGGGTGAAATTGAGTTGTGGATGTCCATTCTGCATTGTGTGAGATTAGTTAATTGATTTGGTTTCCATTGACACTAGTCTTTCACTAAGTAATTAGTGAGTTGACTAGGACTTATGGATTGAGATCAATTACACCCTTTGACTAATTCTCAAGGAGGATTGATTGATTTGGATTGATTTCACACAATTGCCATGTTTGTGGCTTATAACTAGGATAGGAAACTTAGATTACCCACTTCTTGCCAAGAGCCCTTTTTACTATTTGATTTCTAATTGCATTGCTTTTACTTTCTTTCCTTTTACTTCCTTGCATGATCATTTACTTTCTTGCTATTTACATTGCTTGCTCTATTGCTTTCATTCCCAAATTCCCCATGCTCTCTCTCATAGCCAATAATTGTACACTTAATTGTAACTCCTCGGGAGAACGACCCGGGAGTCTAATACTCTCAGTTTATATTTGTTTTGTATTGTGATAACATTTGATTGATGGTCAATTTTGTTGGGTTAGGACTATACTTACAACGCCAATTCTATTTTTGATAATCAAATTCCTAACTTACGTAAATTGCTCATCTTCAGGAGGCAACCCACCATGGTATGATCTTCCCTTTTTATTAGTTCTATTTTATTTATATCAGTGTTAATTTTTAGTTCTGTATGTTTACTTTGACTTTGCTTTATAATAATAATAATTAAAAAAGAAAAGTGCCTCTGATGTGTAAGCGTCGATGACGCGCACGCGTCATATGGAGGTTCGAGTTTTATAAAAATGAACAGAGAGTTACGCTAGAGACGTGCGGGAAGGGTGCCTGCTGCACAAGCCACCCCACGCGTATGCGTGACCCACGTGTGTGCGTCACCTGTAATTTTGACAATCCACGCGTAAGCGTTAGCGACGCGCACGCGTGGTATACAAATCGGTGTAAAATAGTGATTTGAACAGAGAGTTGTGTAGGCATGAGGCTGGAGCCGTGCATCTGGCACAACCATTGGTAACGCGTACGTGTGACCGACGCTTAAGCGTCACCTGCATTTCTGCTCACCCACGTATACGCGTGAGCGACGCGTGCGCGTCATAAGCGCCGCCTCACCTAACTCAGCGCGCCGCCCCGTTCCCTTTTCTCTCACCCATTTTTTCTTTCTCTAATCCTAATTCTTCTTCTTTCTTCTTTATTCTTTCTACTTTTTCCTCCTTTCCTCCTCCCTTCCCTCACCACCACCGGAGGAGCACCACCGGAAATCACCAACTACGGCAGCTACAATTTTCTTTTCTTTTCTTCTTCCCTTCTTACTCCTCTTCTCCCATTCTTACTCCCATTTACCTCTTTATTTTCATCTTCTTTTTAAGGTTTCTTTTCCTCCTCTTTTCTACCTTTTCACTCTTCTTTTATTTATTGCATTTGACTATTTTATTTATTTTTAATTCTATATTAGCTTTATTATTTATAATTCCTTTTTTATTCTTTTAGCTTGCATTTTTTATGTTGGTGTTGGAATTTTGTTTAGGTGATTATGTTACTATATCTTAGCTTGTATGTGTTATGAGGTGTGCTTTGACAATTGACATTTTATTTTGGGTATCCTATACACTTGGATTGATTACCTTATTTTATATTTTTAATTTGCACACCAAGTATTTGTGAAAAAGCTCTCATGGTATTTTGATTTCTTTTCTATTTTATTCTTACACTTTAATGCCTCTTTTTCACAATCCTTGCAATCCATGTGTATTGAGTATATTATTCATTAATTGTCATCATAAAAGTGCTCGTTATTCTATTGCATGTGACTATTCATGTTGCTATTGATGCCTGAGCTATTCTTCTCATGCTTGTTACTTGCATGCTTTTAACCCTCTTGCATCTAGTTGTTATGATATGCCTTCATGATTTTTATTGATGTCTTCCTTGCATGTTGTAGCTACCATGTATTTAAGATATTTTCATTTCCTTTGGCATTCATTATTACTTGGACTTTCTTCCTTCTGGGTTTTAGCTATCTATATTTGACATTCATTCTCTTTCTTCCTTCTTTAGGATGGCCACTAAGAGAGGAAAAGAGAAGGCTTCTGACAAGACACCGGCAAGGAAAAGCACTAAAAGAGCACCGGCTAAGGCGCAAGCATCCACAAGCATCAAGCCACCTACTAAGCAAGTAAAGAGGAACATCCGAGTTAATAAAGCGGAGAAGGCATTTCCTACACGGGACCCCCCACGATTCACTAATCGTTACTGTGAGCAGATGTTCCCCGTCTTAGCAGAGAGAAACTATCATAATGAGCACCTCCTCATCCTTCCAACGTATTTTGTTGACTTTGTGGTGCCCCGCATCGAAAGGAGACAGTGGAGATTCTTAAGGAGGCAGCCGCGAGAGGCCAATCTATCTTTGGTAGTTGAATTCTACGCCAACTATCACTCGCTGACCCTACAATCTGTCTATGTTCGCCAAAAGCAAGTCCCTGTCTCAGAAGGTGCCATTCAGAGAGTACTGGATCTCTTACCTAGCCCAGAGGGGTTGGATGCCTATCAAGAGGCCTAGCTTAACCGTCAGATATACCAGTTTGATTGGGATAGCATCCTTGGAGTCATCGCCCAACCTGACATCCACTGGATCTATGGACAACATCGGATTCGACCCAAGGGCATCTCTGCCCAAGCACTCACATTGGAGGCTTGCCTGTGGGCACAGATCTTATCCCACTACATCTTTTTGAGCACTCATGAGTCCACTTTCACTACTGACATGGCCGTTCTCATCTGGTGCATTCTCACAGAGCAACTTCTCAACTTGCCACGTCTTATCCGACAGGCTATGGGACGAGTACAGATCGCGGGTAAGCTATCTTTTCCCGCATTGGTTACAGACTTGGTATCTGCAGTGGGAGTCTCCTATCGGGCTGGGGATACGAAGGCCATGATCCCTAGGGATGATCAGTTTGTCCCAAACGGGAAGTATATCAGACCTCCAGCACCTTCTGTGAGCCGGAATGAAGATTCATCCTTCGACACCCCTTCTTCTTCTGCCCCACTATCGTCCACAACTCAAGCACCACCACCATCCAGTAATCAATTACTACTTCAGATCCTTGAGAGGCTAGACCGGCAAGGCCGGCGGATTGGGCAAATAGAGCGCCGCAACAAGCGCCGATACACTTACTTGAAGGAGCTCATTATTAGTACTCACCCACCTCCGGAAGAGACCGATACCCCGGACTCCACTTCATATGCCAGCATGGAGCACCATGACGAGCCGGACAGTGGAAGTGATGTTCCCGACCCCACTTTGCTCATCACTGATGGCACAGAGGACCGTGCCAAGCCTTAAGTATTGGGAGGTTGGTAACTGACTTCCAAAGGTAACATCTCTCTCTCATCACCAATATTTTATTTTTCTTTTGTTAGATAGGGTAGATTGCATGGTAGTAGTTGCTTGCATATATGTACTACTTGGTTGAAGTGATAAATCATTTTTCAAGACACTATTTTATAGAATTTCACTAATTTGAATTAAAATTTCTTGTTAAACTTTTTTGAAGATTTTAATTTGGAACATGGTTTTAGAGCTAAGAACACATAACCCGTGAGATTTTGAGCCTAATTATATGGTTATATTATTTATCCATGATTTTGATTCTTGTGTGTTTTCTTCTCTATGATTGTAATCTTTGGTTTGTTCCATTCTATATGTCCATTATTTAGTGTATATTCATGTATTTATGTGATTGAGGCCATCATTTGATTATATCTCACTTATCCCAAATAGCCTACTATTTCATTTGCCTTTGTTTGCCACTTTGAGCCTTTTTAACCCCTTTTTGTTCTTTATATTACCACATCACTAGCCTTAAGCAAAAAAAAAAACAATTAATTGTCCTATTTGAATCTTTGGTTAGCTTAAGATAGTGAGTGTGTGTCAACTAAGTGTAGGAAAATGTGAGAACTTTCTGTGTTTTATTTTTATTGACAAATATTGAGAATTTGGGTGCTTACTCATGTGAAATTATAAAAACCATATGCATTGATGTACTATGCTTTCAAATATATAGAAAAAAAGAAAAAAAAAGAGAAGAAATAAATGAATAGGGGATAAAACCACCCCAATGTTAAGTTCAATAAAAAGATCAATGCATATGTGATGGAGTTAGAATTGATACATGAGTGTGTGAAAATATACAAAAGTGAGATTTTGGGTGGCTAAGCTTGATTTTAGAATTGTATAGAGAGTGTGGATGCGTTAGGTGAGAACTCAAGTTAGTCAAAGATTCAAATGATAGCTCACTTGGTCATGCATATATCCTCACCCTTACCTTAGCCCCATTACAACCTTGAAAAGTCCTCATGATATTTGTATTTGTACACTAAATATTTGTTGATTGGTTAGATGAAGACCAAAGTTTTAGAAAGTATTATTAGAGGAGATGCGAGTGGTTCAACCCAAAACACTTGAGCGATTAAAGTGTATACACTTCCAGTGAGGGTTCGATGCTCTATTCTGTGTTCCCGGCTTTCATGAGCTTTCTTCTTACAAGTTTCCTTGTACTTTATTTTGTGATTTAAATTAGTGGAATCCAGTTTATGTTTGTCATGGAGAATTTGTTTACTTTTAACCAAGTAGGTAAAAGCATCTTAACATATAGTTGCATTCATATAGATAGGTTGAATTGCATGAGTCTCATTTTTTCCCTTCACCCCTTTGGTCTCCTTGAGCTTAGCATGAGGACATGCTAATGTTTAAGTGTGGGGAGATTTGATGCACCACTATTTTATGATATATTTAGACTGAATTGAGTGGGTTTGTGTCAACTAATCTCACACTTATTCATGTAAATTGCATATTTTTCATTTCCTTTCTAATTTTATGTTATGATTGAAAACTTGCTTCCTAGGCCTTAAAATTGTAAATTTTTAATTCTCCTTTATACTATTTGATGACGTGATGTGTTTGTTGAGTGTTTTCAGGTTTATAGGGTATGAATGGCTTATAGGATGAAGAGGAAGCATGTTAAAGTGGAAGGAACACAAGAAACTAAGAAGCTGAGTAGCGAGGATCGGCGCGCACGCATGGCTGATGCATGTGCGTGAATTGGCGCATCTAACAGCGACGCGTACGCATGACAAGCGCAAAAATCCAGTGATGCGTATGCATGGCCGACGCGTACGCGTGACAGAGTGTCACGTGCTGCATTTATCAGAACTCGCTGGGGGCGATTTCTGGGCTGATTTGGACCCAGTTTTCAGCCCAAAAATACAGACTAGAGGCAGGGGGCAAGCGGAGACTGAGGATACTTTCACTTTTACTTAGTTTGAGTTTTTATTAGTTTTTGAATTCTAGAGGGAGAAAAACACTGCTTCTCCTAGGGTTCTTAGCATTCTTAGTTTTGCTTTGGATTGGATTTGAGAGAGCTGCTACTATCTTCTATTGAAGTCGTCATCTCTTTAGTTTGCTTTTCTAATAACTCAACTACTCTTTTCTATTTAGTTGCCCTGTGCTCAAATTTGGATATTATTATTTTTGAACTCTATTAATGCAATGAATTATTTTTATATTTAATTCTATTACTTGTTTAATTTCCTTTACTTAATTATCATTGCCAAATTTAATTTTATTAATTTATTTTAATTACCATGTCTCCTATCTACTCCTTTTCCATGTCTGTAAAAATGGCATTCATGTTAATGGAGTAGACTCCCAACTTGGCTTAGGAGTTGATTAATTAGAAACTCTTGAGTTGTAATACTCAAGTGTAATATGTAATTGAGAATTGCTGGTTAACTCAATTTTCACTGACTCTAGTCCTTCTCTAAGAAGTGACTAGGACTTGTGAATCAGAGTTAGTGCTACCCACTTAACCTTCCTTTGTAACTGCAAGAGGATAACTGAATGGAAGCAATAAACCTTCACTATTGCACTTGGGAAAAGACAACAGGGATAGAAATTCTAATTATCTCTCCTAACCAAGATCTCTTATTTCAAATACATAACATCTCTTGCTATTGTTCGCTGCTTTAATTTCTTGCTATTTATTTTTCCGTTATCCACCTCAAAAATTACTCAGAAAATCCTAACTAATAAATTGCACCTTGTGTCAACTCTTTGGGAAACGACCTAGGAATTCTACTCACAGTTATTTAATTTTAATTGTGACACAAATTAAATTGATAGTGGGAATTTCTCGGTTAAGACTGTACTGACAACACTATTTTTATTAGAAATTCTTAACCGGCATTTTTTCACCCATCACCGAGGTTATTAATTAATAACTCTAATTTAAAATTGTCAAACGAATGATTTAAAATTAAAGCATTGAGTCCTTTCAAAGAAAATTTCCTTTTGAGGTGATATTTAAAAGTCTTTTGAAAGTTTTGGAAAATGTCACTTAAAGTGGCTAAGTTTTGAAAAAGAATTAGATTATGAGCTTGAAATGATTTGAGAAATTGAGGATTTTAAAAGTGAAGACTGAAATGGACTGGTTTTGGTTTTAAAATAAGGAGATTTGAGGAAAAAGTGACTTATGACTTGAATGATGATTGACTTGATATGAATTGTTAATGAAGTGCAAAAATGATGATGAATAAATGAATATGTGGCTTTTGCACTTCTTTTATCTGAGATACGAGTTTTCCTGGGTAAAGTATCATGGCTTGCCACCACGTGTTCCAGGTTGAGACTCAATACTCTGTTGACCCTACGACGTAAGGGTGACCGGGCACTTATAAATTCCCGGGAATGGTATCCCCATTGAGTGATTTGATATATATATGAGAAAAAACTATGCATAGACTCATGGGGATGCGCATCAGGAGATAGTCGAAGGGTTTAGCAAACCGGACTTGTCGGATTGGCTTGATAGCCGATAGATGAGACTCATCAGCCATAGGACAGGCTTTCATCGTATGCATCTATGTGACATTGTTTGGGTGTGCATATTGTACTTGGTTTGCCTAAGTGAATAACTATGTTTAATTGCTAATTGCTCTACTTGATGTAACTGCTTGATTGTGCTTGAACATTTCTATTTGTGTTTCTGACTGAAAATTGGTCGGTTTGTGGTGGATTGATTGTTGATTGAGTTGTTTGAGCTTATGGCCATGATTGATTACTTGATAGGCCGAAGGCCGTGAATGGTTTGTGTTTTTGATTTAGAAAAGTATGAAAAACTAAACTAGTTCAACATAGACTTAATGAACCTATGCTTGGAACAGTTTGGTCATTCATGCTATCTAGGAATAACTTTTAAAAAGGCTTTTGGATTTATGAGAAATTAATAGCTTTCCCTTTTAGAAAGGATTTCAGATTTTGAATATTAAATCTTTGGTTTTGAAAAGAAGCATAAGGCAGTTATTAATCACTGTAATTTAAAAACGGTTTTATTTCCATATATTATTATAGCAATTCTATAACCCTATAGTGAGAACCCTTTCGAGGACGATGTTCTCACTCTCCTACAGGTTTTTTTCCCTTTTTCGGATATGCACGACGAAGCTTCAGAAGAGTTATATTTGTTTTCTATTTATTCGACATTAATTTGTATTACCTCAGTTTTTTTTTTATTTTTCCCTCGCCTTTATTTCTAGCAATTTTTGCAAGAGGGATAGGAGTTTTGATATGTAAGGTTTGTATATTGGTATGATGTATATATATATATATATATATATATATATATATATATATAATATTTGTAAGTATTGTAATCTGTATTGTAACGTATGGATGTATGTTTTGAATATTCGGTTTCAATTTTAAACAGGCTCATATTTTAGTATTAAATATCTTAAGAGTCGTCGTAATACCCGAGCTATTAGAGTGGCGCTGCCGGAAGCGTGAAATTTTGATAGTTAGGGTGTTACACGGCTTCTCTGTTTGAGCTACTGACCGTCGTCTGGCCGCCTTCGTGCTACTTGCCATTGTCTCGTCGTCGTCCTACTCTCTGTCACGCTCCATCACTGTCGAAGGTTAGTGGCACTGCTTAGAAGTCAGAACAATACATTTTTCCTTTTATGCTCCGTTCTGAATTTCTGATTTATGAATGTGAAATCATTGATAAGATTACATGGATTGTGTGTTGTTATTGAAATTATTGATAAAAAATGGCTTTGCTATGCTACTGCTACTGTTTTTAAATTTTTGTTGCTGATTTATTTGATTTGCGCCTCTGTTGTGCTGTTGGTATTTTTTATTGTGTTGATGAGAGCTCCTGTTTTTCACCGTGGTGTTGATTTATTGATTTCAGTTATAGATGATTATATGTTGAATGATTATTTGATTTTTGGCTCTGTTGTGCTGTTTCTATTTTCAACTTTGTTGATGATTTATGGATTTAAGTTATTGATGATAGTATTAATCGAAAACAATTGATGATAATAATCCATCTGTGAATAATAATTTGCATGTCAATCCTCCTATTCTGAATGATGCTGCTAATCCTAATCTTCCTAGTTCTAATGATAGTCATTCACAAGTTTCTTTTAATTTACAGAAAAAAATAGATCTAGCTTAGAAATACGATGTTTTACAAGTAATGAATGGAAAAATAGATCTAGCTTTGGTTAATGACATTTTATGTAGCGTTTTAAATTTGAAAGATATTTTAAGATTTATATTAGACTATAATTATATTTTATGATGTTAATTTATAATTTATTTATTATTTAATTCTAAAATAGTTTTTTCTGGTTGAACCACAATTGGACCGGTTAGACCAGTAAACCAGTGACTAGAGCGATTTGATGACCGGTTCGATTCTCAAAACCTTGCAAAAGAGTGGATAGAGACACAAAGACATAAACATACACAATTTTTTTTATTTTGTTTAGGAACAATATACACAACAATACACTAAATTTCTATTAATATCAAAATACCAAATTTATCCTTATCAGAAACACCACTACCACCACCACCTTCAACATTTGTAATCACCACCATCATCTACAACCATAATCAATACTACTACTATCATCATCATCATCATCTATAATTAACAAAAAATCTTGAAATAAATTTTTTAATAATAACTATTTATCTATCTCAAAGAAAGGTTGACAAAGAGAGATAGCTAGTAGTCACAGTAACAATCAACCAAAATAAAAAAAATAACGAGAACGAGAGAGATGGGTGACGGCAATAGAAGGGGAGAGGAAGGTAATGGCAGCTGTGAGTTGCTAAAAGGCGACGATAGTTTTGAAACGGAGGAAGACAAGTAGGCACGACGCACGAGTGTTCCTATGTCGCAGGGGGTGGGAACTGCGAGATGCTGGGCCGTGAGAGGTGGATGACGACGGCACTGTGAGTTTTTGGGTCACAAGGGGTGGACAATAATGGCTCTGCAACGGTACAGTAACTTGCTACTCGTGAGGGCTGGACGGCAATGGTGTTGCAAATATTTCAATGGTGGGCAAAGGATCTTGAGGAATGGCTAAGAATAGCGGTAGTGGCAGTGGCAGAGGGAGGAGTGATTGAGGAAAGGGGATAGATGCAGAAGAAGATGAAGGAGAGAAAGAGAAATAGGAAGAAACGTTATTAGGGTTCAAGATTAAAATTGAAATTTAAACGAAAAAATTAGTGTCTTGTGTCTATGTCTTAGTGTCTCAGTTTATATATGGTACACAAATTTTGTATATTTATGTTCATCTATATCTTTCCGTATCCATTAAATTTTTGTGTCTTACCAAACCAAGCGAAGGACGTGTGTCACTATGTCCATGTCTTAGGGGGACATGGACAGTAATCAAATGCTACCTGATGGCTGACTGGCTGAAGCGTCAAAAGGGATGCAAACACCTCGCATCAAGAACCCATCTAACCGGATATATTTGCGTGCGCATCATGAACTTCTGTCTCCAAGGCTCACTACAAATAAATGTTACTACTAAAAAAATAAACAAATAGATATATCATATTTTTTATTTTTATTTATGAGAAAATAGGAAAAGAAAATGGAGACCACCCACGAATTAACTTATATGCCCCATGAAACTTGCGATCACTGGTGCAGAATTTAAAGTCCACAAACTAACCGGCAAGTGTGCCGGGTCATACCAAGTAATACCTCAGGTGAGTGAGGGTCGATCCCATGAGAATTAATGGATCAAGCAACAATGGTTGAGTGATTGGCTTAGTCAGACAAACAGAAAAGAGTGTCTTGGTATTCAAAAGCATTAAACAGTAAATTCAGTAAATCAGAAAGCAAGCAGTAAACAAGTTTTGAATGATATATGGAGAAATAGTTAAAGCTTCAGAGTTATCTATTTTTTGGATTGACTTTTCTTACTAACTATTTTAATCATGCAAGATTTAATTCATGGCAAACTATAAGTGACTAAATCCTAATTCCTTAGACCTTTTTAGTCTCCTCTAAAATTCATCAACCGCCAATTCCTTGGTCACTTAATTCCAATTAGAGGGTGAAGTTCAATTCTAGTTTATATACCACAAAAACCCTAATTACCCAAATATAAGAGGATTATATGTCACGTATCTCATTAAGTCCAGATAAGTAGAAATTTAGGAGAATATGTTTTCAAGCTGTTGTTTAAGTAAAGAGCTTTTCCAAGTTATACAATAACTCAATTAAAACAAGGGTCATACTTCCGTTCCACCCAGATTCATAAAATAAAGAACGAAAATAATTCTTGAATTATAAATCAGTACATGACTTAAAATAGAAAAATAATAGTATCAATCCATACAATAGACAGAGCTCCTAACCTTAACAGTGGAGGTTTAGTTGCTCATGGTTCAGAGAAAAAAATAGGATTCGTTAAAACTGTAAATTACGGAATGAGATCGAAGAGCTTCTCCTAACCCTAATAAATGTAAAATATCATTCCTAAAAACTAATTAATATGTTTTCCTAATTTATTTTAAAAATAAAAGTTACATCAAAATTTATTTAATTGATCAGCACTGCCTTTGGAACGAATTGGGGACCACTTGATACATTAAGGTCCACGCTGAACTTGGCAAATATCAAGTTCAGCGTGGATGATACCGCGTGTTACTTATGCTTTAATTTGAATCCACGCTGAACTTGGGAAATCCCAAGTTCAACGTGGAGTGATGCGGTTGATTTCCCTTGGAGTTTTCAAGTCCACGTTGAACTTGGAAGGGGCCAAGTTCACAAGGAAAAGATTGAGAAAATGCTCATGCATAAATCACTGCTACAAACATCGGCTCATTATTTTACATATGGAAATCATTATGCTGTAACTCAATGAAATTGAGGTGTATAAAGATTTTATGCTACTATGATGTCAATGAAAATTACTATCTACATTTTGCTTTTCCACTTTATTTCTTTTTTTTTTTTTGTGTCTGAAACACACCAAACGCAAGTCGCGTTTTTCCTTTGTAACCTTTTTCTTTTTTTTGAATTTAACAAAATGCATCTTGCATTTTAGGAGTTCCTTTTCTTAATTTTTTTTGTAAAATCAAAACGCAGTTGATGCGTGAGCATCTTTCCTATCTTTTCCTAGTGAACTTGCATCTAACTTGTTGAATTTAATTAAGAATTAATTATATTTTAGCCACTATGGATGCTATTTTGAGTTTTGTGCAATTTTATTCATTTTAGGTAGCATTCGGACGAATTTGATGAAGTTTCTATAGAGAAAGAGAAGAATCCAAGTAGATGACCAGCAAATACCGACGCGAACGCATGGCTCATGCGACCGCGCGGAATGGACTGGAATCTGCACAAATGACACGAACGCGTGACCGACGCGTCCGCGTGACTCACGAAAAAGGACCATCGACGCGTGCGCGTGACCAACGCGTACGCGTGACATGTGCCATGTGCAGAAAACGTAGAAAAATGCTGGGGGCGATTTCTGGACTGTTTTGACCCAGTTCTTAGCCCAGAAATCACAGATTAGAAGCTGCAGAAGGGACAAATCAAGTGGTCCCCACCCATCAGCTGAAGACTTGTTAATTAATTCGAATTTAAATTCAAATCTTATTTTTTAGGAAAAGATATTATTTTAATTTTAATTTTAGAAATTTAATTTTTAAATTATTAGGATTAGTTATAAAAGGGATCCCAATAGGGTGGTTCCAGAAGAACGTTCCACAACATTATTCCAAACAAATTTACATTCCATATTCCATGAGCAACTAATCCTCCATTGTTAAGGTTAGGAGCTCTATCTATTGTATGGATTGATAATATTATTTTTCTATTTTAATTCATGTTTTGATTTATATTTCAATAATTGTTTTCGTTCTTTATTTTAAGAATTTGGGTGGAACGGAAGTATGACCCATGTTCTATTTGAGTTCTTGTATAACTTGGAAAAGCTTTTTACTTGAACAATAGCTTGGAAACATATTATCCTAAATTTCTAATTATTTGTATTTAACGGGATACGTGACATATAATCCCTTTATTTTTGGACAATTAGGATTCTTGTGGCATATAAACTGTAATTTGATCATCACCTTCTAATTGGAATTAATTGACCAAGGAATTGGCAGTTGATGAATTTTAGAGGAGACTAGGAAGGTCTAAGGAATTAGGGTCTAGTAACAAATAGTTTGCCATGAATTAAATCTTGCATGATTAAAATAGTTAATAAGAAAAGTCAATTCAGAAAATAGATAACTCTGAAACCTTAACTGCCTTCTCAATATTTTATTCCTCACCTATTCACCTGCCTGTCTTCAAACTCTTCTTTATTGTTTAATGCTTTTGAACTCTCAATTACTCTTTTCTGTTTGTCTAACTAATCCTATCAAACACTATTGTTGCTTAATCCATCAATCCTCGTGGGATCGACCCTTACTCATGTAAGGTATTACTTGGTACGACCCGGCAAGTGCACCAAATTTGTGCGTCCGCGTGACCAAATTTGTGCTTTTAGCACACTTCTTGCCCCAAGCCGGCACAACTCTCTGCTCAAACGCTCTTTTATGTCGAATTTGCAGATCACGCGTTCGCGTCGGTGACGCGCCCGCGTGAATGGCGAAAATCACAAACGACGCGAACGCGTGGGTACACGTTCGCGTGGGATCGTTTGTGCGAAAGGCATGAGTCCAGCGCCACTCTCGCGCAACTCTCTGTCAATTTTTATTGTTCACGCACACATGATTGACGCGTTCGCGTCAATGACGCTTGCGCGTCGTGTGCCCCCCTTTTTTTTTTCAAATAGCTTGAGGTGTTCGGTTCCTGTGATAAAATAGCTGCATGATCAGAAAATTGGTAAGAACTTAATAAAAACCAAACAAGTAAGAAAACTACTAATACGAAAAATAACTAAGGATACGAAATTATCGGGTTGCCTCCCGACAAGCGCTTCTTTAACGTCACTAGCTTGACGTCAGTTCTGCTAGTTCAGCAGATGAGTGGACCTCTGTCGATCGATCTCGCCTCCAAGGTAGTGCTTCAGCCTCTGGCCATTCATTGTAAACTTCCTGTCAGAATTCTCTTCCTGTATTTCCACATGACCGTACGGTGAAGCTCTGGTAACCACAAATGGTCCGACCACCGGGATTTCAGCTTCCCGGGAAAAAATTTGAGCCTTGAATTGTATAGAAGCACTCTCTGTCCTGGCTCAAAGACTCTGATGGCTATCTTCTTGTCATGCAATAGCTTAGTTCTCTCCTTATAGAGCTTGGCATTCTCATAGGCTGAGTATCTGAATTCATCAAGCTCATTCAACTGAAGCATTCGCTTAATTCCTGCAGCTTCTGAATTAAGGTTCAGGTACCTAATTGCCCAGTAAGCTTTATGCTCCAGTTCGACTGGCAAGTGACAGGCTTTGCCATAGACCAACTGATAAGGGGACATGCCAATAGGAGTCTTGTACGCTGTACGGTATGCCCAGAGAGCATCATCAAGCTTCCTAGACCAGTCCTTTCTTGAAATACTGACGGTCTTCTCTAAAATTCTCTTAAGTTCCCTGTTGAAAACTTCAACCTGTCCACTTGTCTGAGGGTGATAGGGGGTTACCACTTTATGACGGACTCCATATCTATGCAGAAGAGAGTCCAACTGTCTGTTACAGAAGTGACTTCCTCCATCACTAATGAGTGTCCTTGGGACACCAAACCGGCTGAAGATATATCTCTGAAGAAAGCTCATTACCACCTTGGCATCATTGGTGGGCAAAGCCACAACTTCTACCCACTTGGACACATAGTCGACTGCCACTAGAATATAGTTGTTTGAATGTGAGGGTGGGAAAGGTTCCATGAAATCAATACCCTACACATCAAACAACTCAACCTCAAGAATCCCCTGCTGTGGCATTTCATGGTTGGCAGGGAGATTCGTGGCTTTTTCACATCTGTCACAGTGCTTTACAAATGCTCTTGAGTCTCTGAAGAGAGTCGGCCAGTAAAACCCGCTCTGAAGGACCTTTGTAGCTGTCCTTTCACCACCAAAGTGGCCCCCATACTCAGAACCATGACAGTGCCAAAGAATCTGCTGTTTTTCTTCATCTGGGACACACCTCCGGATAATTCTATCTGAACACCTTTTAAAAAGGTATGGTTCCTCCCAAATGTACTACTTTGCATCAGTCAATAGCTTCTTCACTTGTTGCCTACTGTACTCACTTGGGATAAAATTCATGGCCTTATAATTTGCAATGTCTGTAAACCATGGAGCCTGCTGAATGAGGAACAATTGCTCATCCGGAAATGTCTCAATTACAGCTGTGGGTGGTTGCACTCCTGCTTCAGGTTCAATTATGGAGAGATGGTCAGCTACTTGATTTTCTGACCCTTTCCTATCTTTTATCTCAATATCAAACTCCTGAAGGAGCAACACCCATCTGATTAATCTTGGTTTAGAATCCTGCTTAGTTAGAAGGTACTTCAAAGTAGCATGGTCAGTATAAACAATAACCTTAGAACCAAGTAAATAATACCTAAACTTATCAACAACATACACAACAGCTAATAATTCCTTTTTTGTAGTTGTGTAATTCTTTTGAGCATCATTTAACACACGACTGGCATAATAAATGACATGTACAAGCTTACCATGCCTCTGTCCTAAAACAGCTCCTATAGCAAAATCACTAGCATCATACATTAATTCAAATGGTAAATCCCAGTCAGGGGGAGCTATAATGGGAGTAGAGGTAAGGTTTGCTTTCAGAGTTTTAAAAGCATGCAGACAATCAGAATCAAAGACAAAAGAAACATCAACAACCAACATGTTGCTCAATGGTTTAGCAATTTTAGAAAAATCCTTTATAAATCTTCTATAAAATCCTGCATGACCCAAGAAACTCCTGATTGCCTTAACATGGGTTGGTGGTGGTAATTTTTCAATTACCTCCCCTTTTGCTCTGTCAACCTCAATCCCCTTACTTGAAATCCGGTGTCCAAGAACAATGCCTTCTGTAACCATAAAATGACATTTTTCCCAATTTAAAACAAGGTTCGATTCTTGACACCGTTTCAAGACAAGAGATAAATGTTTAAGACAGGATTCAAAAGAATTACCAAAAACAGAAAAGTCATCCATAAATATCTCAATAAAATTTTCAACCATATCAGAAAAAATTGAAAGCATACACCTCTGAAAAGTTGCTGGAGCATTGCAAAGTCCAAATGGAATTCTCCTGTAGGAAAATACTCCAAAGGGGCATGTGAATGCTGTCTTCTCTTGATCTTGGGGGTCCACTGCAATTTGATTATATCCAGAATATCCATCTAGAACACAATAAAAAGCATGACCAGCTAACCTCTCAAGCATCTGATCAATGAAAGGCAGGGGAAAATGATCCTTCCTTGTAGTAGTGTTGAGCCTCCTGTAGTCTATGCACATTCTCCATCCTGTGACTGTTCTTGTAGGAATAAGCTCATTCTTTTCATTCTTGATCACTGTCATCCCTCCTTTCTTGGGAACTACCTGCACAGGACTTACCCAAGGACTGTCAGAAATAGGATAAATAATACCTGCTTCCGATAATTTCATTACCTCTTTTTGGACCACCTCTTTCATAGTTGGATTGAGTCTCCTTTGTGGTTGCACAACTGGTTTGGCATCATCTTCAAGGAGGATCTTGTGCATACACTTGGCTGGACTAATCCCTTTCAAGTCACTAATGGTCCACCCAAGAGCTGTTTTATGGCTCTTGAGTACTGAAACAAGCGCCTCTTCCTCTTCAGGCTTCAGGGAAGAGCTAATAATTACTGGATATGAATCATTTCCACCCAAGAACATATATTTCAGAGAAGGGGGTAAGGGTTTGAGCTCAAGCTTGGGGGCTTTCTCCTCCTTGATTGGCGTGTTTATCAGCTCCTTTTGGGGTGGTGAATCATCAACTTCAACTAATTCACACTCAGAAATAGGATCCAGAACATCATTAAGTACCTCAGTTTCCAGTACTTCTTGAACAAGTGGTTCATTAACATCTATTTTCATACACCCCTCAGAATCATTGGGGTGCTTGAGCGCTTCAAAAATATTTAGGACCACCTATTCTTCATTGACCCTCAGGGTTAATTCACCCTTTTGCACATCAATCAGAGCTCTACCTGTAGCTAAAAAGGGTCTACCAAGTATAATAGAGGGTTTTACCTCCTTTTCCATGTCTAATATAACAAAATCAACAGGAAAAATAAATGGTCCTACTTTAACAAGTAAATCTTCAACCACACCCACAGGTAATTTAATAGAAAGATCAGCAAGTTGAAGAGAAATACGAGTGGGTTTTACCTCCTCAATTTGAAACTTTTTCATTACTGAAAGTGGCATGAGGTTGATGCTAGCTCCAAGATCACATAAAGCTCTCTGAATGCCGACTTCTCCAATGGTGCAAGGAATGACAAAGCTCCCTGGGTCTGGCATCTTCTCAGGAAGGGTGTGTTGAATAATAGCACTGCATTCCTTGGTTAACACCACAGTTTCTTGCTCCTTCCAATTCCTCTTGTGGGTCAACAACTCTTTCATAAATTTAGCATAGTGAGACATTTGCTCCAGAGCCTCTGCAAAAGGAATGTTAATCTGCAGCTTCTTGAAGACATCTAAAAATTTAGAGAATTATTTTTCTTTCGACGCCTTCTGAAGCCTCTGAGGATATGGCATTTTTGGCTTGTATTCAGGGGCCTTTGGTAAGGTGGGGTAAGTGTCAAGTGAGTGAGGGAACGGGTTGTCTGCCTGCTTAGGAGGGGCGTGCTCCACTTCTTCCTTCTTCTCCTCTGGAGCTTCCTTTTCAACTAGATCTTCATTGACCTTGGTCTCAGAACCAGCCACCTTACCACTTCTCAATTGAATAGCCTTGCAATCTTCTCTTGGGTTTACCACTGTATCACCAGGGAATGTATTTGAAGACCTTTCAGGTAATTGCTTGCTCATTTGACCCATTTGTACCTCCAAGTTTCTAATGGAGGCTCTGGTTTCTTGTATGAAACTCATTATCATCTCCCATTTAGAATCTTCTTGGGATTTAGAATTTTCCTGTTGAGGTGGTTGTTGTTGCTGAGACTGAAATTGGCGGTTATTATGGTTGTTTTGTTGAAAACCACCCTGAGAACTATTGTTGAAGTTCTGAGGTCTCTGAGGTTGATCTCTCCACCCAAAATTTGAGTGATTCCTCCATCCCTGATTGTATGTCTTAGAATATTGATCATTGTTGGGATTTCTAGGACCACTCCCCATGTAATTCACCTGTTCAGAAAAGGGTTGAGCATAATCATAATTATCATTTTGCATAAAGTTACCTGTCATGTCATAGGAGGTATCTTGGGGTGGATTTTGAGTGTTGATAGCTGAGATTTGCATGCCACCCATCTGTTGAGTAAGTAGATTTATCTGCTGAGACATAAGCTTGTTCTGAGCAAGAAGAGCATTAACAGCTTCTACTTCCAACACACCTCTCTTTTGAGAGGTCTCAGAGTTTACAGGATTCCTGTTAGATGAGTAGAGATATTGGTTGCTTGCAACTAATTCAATCAGCTCAATAGTCTCCTATGGTGTCTTTTTCTTGTGCAATGAATCGCCTGCAGAAGTATCTAAGCTCATCTTGGACATCTCACCCAAGCCTTCATATAAGATATCCAGTTAGGTCCATTTGGAGAACATGTCTGGAGGGTATTGCCTAGTCAGTAGCTTGTATCTCTCCCAAGCTTCATAAAGAGTTTCACCCTCCTTCTGTCTGAAAGTCTGAAACTCCAACCTAAGCTTAGTCAGCTTCTTTGGTGGGAAAAATTTAGTGAGAAATTCAGTAACGACCTTTTCTCAAGTATTCAGACTCTCCTTTGGTTGGGAATCTAACCATAGCTTTACTTTATCCCTCAGAGAAAACGGGAAAAGCATGAGTCTGTACACCTCTGGATTCACTCCATTTGTCTTCACAGTATCACATATCTGCAGAAAATCAGATATGAACTGATTTGGATCTTCATGAGGAAGTCCATGATACTGGCAATTTTGTTGCACCAAGGTGACCAATCGTGGCTTCAACTCAAAGTTGTTTGCATTTATAGGAGGCACCACAATACTTTTTCCATAAAGATCCGCAGTAGGGGCAGAATAAGAGCCAAGCACTCTCCTCTGTTGATCATCCCCATTCGAATTTACCACATTGGCATTAGCATTATTATTTGCCATAGTAAATTCTGCAGCCTTACAAAGTCTTGCTTGTTGTAAACGTCGCCTGAAAGTTCTTTCAGGTTCAGGATCAAAGTCTAAGAGATGTTCTTTGTCTCTGTTCCTACGCATAAACAACCAGAAGACGAGAAAATATGGGACCCTCTACGTCAGAGTGTAGAGAAGTCCCTGTGAGGTAACCTGTATAAAATAATAAAATAAAAATACTAAATAAATAAATAAAAATTCAAAATTTTTTTTAAAAATAAAATAAACAGGAAAAATTAAAATAAGAATAAAATTAAATAAAGAACACCAAACTTAATTTTAGAAATTAAAAAAAATTATTAGTGCTATTTTTTTTATTTATTTATTTAAATAAATTTTTTTTATAAAGACAAAAATAAAACAAACTAATATAATAAAAAAAATAATGAAAGGAAACCAAAATTGAAAATAAAAATAAAATAAAAATGAAAATAATTAAAAAAATTAAAAATGGACGAAAGAAGGAAAAGAAAAAAAATAAAAAAAGTAAAAGAAAATCGAAAGCAAAAAGGAAGTAAAAAGAAAACAGGGGAGGGGGCACGACTTAAGGAACGAAAGATCGAAGGAAATAAAAAAAAATTTTCCGTAATCAAAATAAACAAAAATGAAAAATAAAATTAAAAATTAATAATAATAAAATAAAACTAGTTAAAAGAAAAATTATCTAATCTAAGCAATCAAACAACGAGTAGTTGCCAATTACAATCAATCCCCGACAATGGCGCCAAAAACTTGGTGCGGTATTTGTAACCCACTAACTTACCGGCAAGTGCACCGGGTCGTATCAAGTAATACCTTACGTGAGTAAGGGTCGATCCCACGAGGATTGATGGATTAAGCAACAATAGCGTTTGATAGGATTAGTTAGACAAACAGAAAAGAGTAATTGAGAGTTCAAAAGCATTAAACAATAAAGAAGAGTTTGAAGACAGGCAGGTGAATGGGTGAGGAATAAAATATTGAGAAGGCAGTTAAGGTTTCAGAGTTATCTATTTTCTGAATTGACTTTTCCTATTAACTATTTTAATCATGCAAGATTTAATTCATGGCAAACTATTTGTGACTAGACCATAATTCCTTAGACCTTCCTAGTCTCCTCTAAAATTCATCAACTGCTAATTCCTTGGTCAATTAATTTCTATTAGAGGGTGATGATCAAATTACAGTTTATATGCCACAAGAATCCTAATTGTCCAAAAATAAAGGGATTATATGTCACGTATCCCGTTAAATACAAACAATTAGAAATTCAGGATAATATGTTTTCAAGCTATTGTTCAAGTAAAGAGCTTTTCCAAGTTATACAAGAACTCAAATAGAACATGGGTCATACTTCCGTTCCACCCAAATTCATAAAATAAAGAACGGAAACAATTATTGAAATATAAATCAAAACATGAATTAAAATAGAAAAATAATATTATCAATCCATACAATAGACAGAGCTCCTAACCTTAACAATAGAGGATTAGTTGCTCATGGAATATGGAATGTAAATTTGTATGGAATAATGTTGTGGAATGTTCTTCTGGAACCACCCTATTGGGATCCCTTTTATAACTAATCCTAATAATTTAAAAATCAAATTTTTAAAATTAAAATTAAGATAATATCTTTTCCTAAAAAATAAGATTTGAATTTAAATTTGAATTAATTAACAAGTCTTCAGCTGATGGGTGGGGACCACTTGATTTGTCCCTTCTGCAGCTTCTAATCTGTGATTTCTGGGCTAAGAACTGGGTCAAAACAGCCCAGAAATCGCCCCAGCGTTTTTCTGCGTTTTCTGCACGTGGCGCATGTCACGCGTACGCGTCGGTCACGCGCACGCGTCGATGGTTCTTTTTCGCGAGTCACGCGGACGCGTCAGTCACGCGTTCGCGTCATTTGTGCAGATTCCAGTCCACGCGTTTGCGTCAGGCACGCGATCGCGTCATTGCGATTTCCTCCATTCCGCGTGGTCGCGTGAGCCATGCGTTCGCGTCGGTATTCGCTGGTCATCTACTTGGATTCTTCTCTTTCTCTACAGAAACTTCATCAAATTCATCCGAATGCTACCTAAAATGAATAAAATTACACAAAACACAAAATAACATCCATAGTGGCTAAAATATAATTAATTCTTAATTAAATTCAACAAGTTATATGCAAATTCACTAGGAAAAGATAGGAAAGATGCTCACGCATCAGCAGTTGACAATCACCTTTGCTCTTTCATATCTAGCCCACGTGGATGGGTCACCCATCGGAACAAACTTGCCTCTGTAGACCTTTGATAAACTACTATTTTATGGTTTATCTTGTGCTAATTTGAGTGGTTTTTATCAAGCCTTTACACACTTATTCATACAAAATGCATGGTTTTACAATTTCCTTCCCAATTTTGTGCTATGATTGAAAACATGCTTCGTTGCTCTTAAATTTTACTAATTTTAATCCTCTCTTATTACCATTCGATACCTTGATATGTGTGTTATGCGATTTCAGGGTTTATAGGTCAGGAATGGCTTAAAGGATGGAAAGGAAGCATGCAAAAGTGGAAGGAATACAAGAAATTGAAGGAATTGCTAAGCTATCCAGCCTAACCTCTTCATACTAAATCGATCATAACTTGAGCTACAGAGGTCCAAATGAGACGGTTCTAGTTGCGTTGGAAAGCTAACATCTGGGGCTTCGCAACGATATATAATTTTCCATAGTTTCCATGCTATTAGGCAATGCGCACGCGTACACGTGACCTGGAAAAAATTCAATCCACGCGTATGCGTGGACGACGCGTAGGCATGACAGTGCCGTGTGCTGGACGTATCAGAAATTGCTGGGGGCGATTTCTGGGCTGTTTTTGACCCAGTTCTCAGCCCAAAAAACACAGATTAGAGGCTACAAAGTGGGAGAATCAAGGAGACATTCATATACTTCTCATTATTCATAATTTTAGGTTTTTGGATGTAGTTTCTAGAGAGAGAGAGGCTCTCTCCTCTCTCTAGGTTTTAGAATTTAGGATTTCTCTTAGTTTTAGAATTACTTCTTCTCAATTCCAGGTTCAATGTTCCTTTAATTTAGTTTCTCTTCTACTTTTATTTATTCTAGTGCTTTGGTTCATCTATTTCTCTTGTTAATAACTTATTTTCCCAAGTTGGTTTATGAACCTTCCAATATTAGATTTGATTTTATATTTAATGCAATTTGAGGTATTTCAAATTTATGATTGCTTTCTTCAATTTATGTGATTAATGCTTTTAATATTTAGATTTCTCTCCTTTTGACTTTGGTTAAGTAATTGGTGACACTTGAGTTATCAAACTCCTTTGTTGATTGATAATTGGAATTTGCAGGTTGATTTGGATCCCTCTAAAGCTAGTCTTTCCTTAGGAGTTGACTAGGACTTGAGGAATCAAATTGATTAGTCCACTTGACTTTCCTTTATTTAGTAAGGATTAACTAAGTGGGAGTAATGAACAATTCTCATCACAATTGATAAGGATAACTAGGATAGGATTTCCAGTTCTCATACCTTGCTAAGAGCTTTATTAGTTATTATTTTAATTCTTGCAATTTACTTTTCCTGTTCATTATTCAAAAACTCCAAAAAGATAATCTTCCATAACCAATAATAAATCATACTTCCCTACAATTCCTTGAGAGATGACCCGAGGTCTAAATACTTCGGTTATCAATTTTATTAGGGGTTTGTTACTTGTGACAACCAAATTTTTGTACGAAAGGATTCTTTGTTGGTTTAGAACTACACTTACAACGGGAATTTATTTGTGAAATTCTTTACTAGCAAAAAATCCGTTCGTCACAATGGCGCCGTTGCCGGGGAATTGCAAACGTGTGCCTTATTATTGGTTATTGGAAATATTTGCTTTTTGCTTATTTGTTAGTTTTTATTAGTATTTGGATTTAATTGATTATTTTTGTTAGTTTTTGTTTTTATTTTCCTTAGGTACTATGAACTCTCACCCCTGTCACTATGAGTTTGGTTCTAATGTTGTTGTAGGGAATGGAAGCTTTAATGGGAACATGCATCAAGGTTGGAACAATCAAAGATGGGAGCAGCCACAAGAATTTGATCAAACCTCTTGGCAACAACCCCCTCCAATGCGCTGTAACCAACAACCATTCTATGATGCATACCAAGACAATAGTTATGGTGGACCCTTTTGTGACAATCAACCTCCACCAAATTACTATGACCAAGAGCCATTCCAAGAAGCATACCAAGATAACGGCTATGGTGAGCACTCTTTTGATTATCAACAACCACCACCATACGCCTATGAACCCCCTCCGCAACATAATTTTGATACTCACAAGCACCTTACCACCAAACACCCCCATATGACCCTAATCCTTACCCACCATACCAAGAGCCTTATGAGCCATACATAGAACCACCCTAATTCCAAAACAATTACCCATCTTCCTCTCCCAATGATGAGTTACTTCACTCTCTTGCACAAAGACAAATGACCATGGAAAACACACTTACCAGTCTAACTTCTACTATACACGCTCTCATCTCCCAGCTTGGATCATCGAACACCTCCAACAATCAACCCTCAAGCTCTAGTACACCCACTTTTCAACCCCATAATGATCTTTCCATCCCATCACAATCCTCCATGGAAGAGCACCTACATCCATCAATCCAAGAGCAACATGATCCCAAGGATACTACTGACCCGGAATAAGAGCAAAGGGATCTCATACTTCATAAGAAGCTAGAGGAGGTCCTAAAGGTGAAGGTAGTAGAGACCCTTGAGGAAAGTTGTTATGAAGGGGAAGACATCAAGGAGGAGCCGGATTTTGTACTAGTGCAAGTGGAGAAAGCCGAAATTACTACAGAAGAAGAAGTGGTCGAAGATTTGGGAAATGCAGAACCTCCATGGGAAAGTCCAGTCATAGAGCCTCCTTCCAAGGCGTTTGATGTTGATGTTGAGGAGGGTGTACAACCTCTGAGGCATATCATGGTTGAAGACTTTGTAGAGGTTGATCAAGAGATGGAGATTAAAGAAGAAGAAGCACAACCTCCCATGCCCTTGGTAAGTAATAAAGAAGAGATTGAACTGGAAGAAAGCTACCAAGAGGAAGAGGTTGAAATTGAAGAAGCTCGCAAAGAGGTGGAAGTTGTCAAGGAAGAGCTCAAGGGAATGGAGCTGGAAATCACCTTGCCAAAGTTGTTGGAGACCTCTCCCCCAAAGCCATCACCATCCATTCCTTAATTCAAGTGGGTAAATATTTCATCTCTAAGCTTAATTAGCCCACTTGAATATGCTTTGCTTGAGACGGATGAGCAACTTAGAGCTCTTTGTGGCTATAAGAGTAAGAGGGAGATGGTTATTGGTAAGAGTTGTCATGCAAAGTTCAATACGGTTGCACACCCCAAGTTGAAGTGCAAGGATTGGTATAGAGCTTGATTGAATGGGTCTCGGAAGATGTTTGGATGTCTCAGTGAGAATTTCAATTGCTCACCACCTAAGTGGAAAAATGATGATCAACAAGAAGACGGGTGCAAAAGCAAGGTTTGGGACCCTGGAATTCATTCTGATAATGAACACTCCTAGAGCTTGGTCACTTGCTTTAACTTGCTTGAAGGCTTTATGTGCCTAGTTTGGGACCCCGGAGGCCATTGGAATTGCAAATATTGGTGGAGATTCCTGGATGAGTTCAAGCATAAGCCACCATGATAGGGAGCTCACCAAATGTCCAACTTAAGGACTTTAACTAAAAGTGCTAGGTAGGAGACAACCCACCACGGTATGATCTTTCATTTTTATTCTTAGTTTTATTTTATTTTATTCTTATTAGTGTTCATTCATAATTTCTGCATAATCACCTGCATTCTGTATTTTGCATTCTACATATAAAAAAAATTTGGCATCGACGCGCAAGCGTCTACGACGTGCACACGTCGTTTGTGTATGCGCACCTGAACAGAGAGTTACGCGAGAGACGCGCGGGAGGGGTGCGTGGCGCACAAGCCACGCCACGCGTATGCATGCCTCACGCATACGCGTCCCCTGCAGAAGTTTCAACCCACATGTAAGCGTCAATGACGCATACGCGTGGGCATGAAAATCGGCGTAAAAGCGTACTGAACAGAGAGTTGTGATGGTCCAGGGCTGGTACTGTGCTAGAGGCACAACATCACCCACGCGTACGCGTCCCTGACGCGTGCGCGACCTTTCGCTTTCAGACCACCTATGCGTAAGCGTGGTCGACGCATACGCATCACATGGTTAATGCAATTTTCACGCGCACGCGTGCCTTGCGCGCGCGTCGCGTCCCATTTTTAATTTCCCTCCCCTTTCTTCTCTTCTTTCTCCTTCTCTCTCCCTCCTTTCTCCTTTTTTTCTCCATTATTCTTTCAATTATTGCATTTAATTACTTTTCTTTCTTCTAAAATTTTTCTCTTTCATTCTTAGTTATTTATGGTTTCTTTTTCATACTTTTCTTTTTCTTTGTACATTTTTTTATGTTGGTGTTGGAACTTTATTTGGGTAGTACCTTATTATACTTGAGCTTGTGGATATTATATGAAGTGATTTAACAATTGACATATTAATTTGGTTCTCATATACATTTGGATTACATTATTTTCATTCCTATTTTAACTTGCACACCCAGTGTTTGTGAAAAAGCTTTTATGGCATTTTGAATCCTATTTTATTTTACTCTTTCACTTGCATGCCTCTTTTTCACAACACTTGTGCTCCACATGTATTTGGGATTATCATTCACAATTGTAATCTTACACATGCTCTTTAATTTGGCACACTTATTACTTGATGCTTGAGTTCTGCTTCTCATGCCTAGTACTTGCATGCTTTTACCCTCTTGCATCTAGTTATTATAAATTGCCTTCTTGCTCTTAATTGATATCTTACCTACATGTTGTAGCTACCATGTATTTAAGGCATTATCTTTTCTTTGGCATTCATTATCACTTAGAATTTTCTCCCTTCCAGTCTTAGTTATCTATATTTCACACTCTTCCTTTTTCTTCTTCCTTAGGCATGGGTACCAAGAAAGGAAAAGAGAAGGACACTGACAAGACACCAGCAAGGAGAGGAAGCAAGAGACCTCCAGCTAAGGCGCCTCCATCTACAAGCGTCAGTTGGAGCAACCCGTCCACTTGCACATCTAAGCATGCACCGAGGACGATGCAATCTTTAAGTGTGGGGAGGTCGATACCGACTTTTGTGGGTTAGTTATTTCCTTCTCAACACCAATGTTTAATTTTCTTTGTTAAATTAGTTATTGCATTTGCATGTTTGGTTGCATATTTGTTCGATTTTGTGCATGTTCTTCCACCACTACTTGGTTGAAGTAATATTTTCTTTTTCAAGACCCTTTTTATAGTATTTCACTAATTTAAATTGAAAATTTTGTGTTAAACTTGTTTGAAGACTGTAAATTAGAACATGGTTTTTGAGCTAAGAACACACAACCTGTAAGATTTGAGCTTGATTATATGGTTACACTACTTAACCATAATATTTTATTCTTGTGTATTTTCTTCTCTATAATTGTAATCTTTATTTTTTTCCACTCTATTTGTCCAATGTTTAGTGTATTTACATGTATGCATATGATTGAGGCCATCATTTGTTATTAGCTCACTTATCCCAAATAGCCTATCATTTCAATTACCTTTGTTTGCCACTTTGAGCCTTTTAATCCCCATTTGTTTTGTATTTTACCACATCACTAGCCTTAAGCAGGAAAACAATTAATTATCCCATTAAATTTTTGGTTAGCTTAAGATAGAGATTGTGTGTCAACTAAGTGTGGGGAAACTATGGAAAACCTGGGTTAATAGGGAATGTGTTATGTTTCTACTTTGTTTAAATATTGGGAATTTGGGTGCATACTCATATGAGACCAGAAAAATTAAAAATCCATGTGCATTGATAAGTTATGTTTACTTTTTCAAAAAAAATAAAATAAATAAATAAATATATATATATATAATATAAATAAGTGAATAAGGGGACAAAATTACTCCAATGTTAAATTTAATAAAAGATCAATGCATATGTGATAAAATTAAAGAAAAGTTGATACATGAGTATGTGAAAAATACAAAAGTGAAATTTTTGGGTAGCTAGACATAATTTTAGAGTATGTGTGTATGTTAGGTGATAGCTTAGGTTACTCAAAGATTCAATTTATAGCTCACTTAGCCATACATATATCCTCACCCTTACCTTAGCCACATTACAACCTTGAAAAGACCTCATGATGTTTGCATTGGTGCATTAAATAATTGTTGATTGGTTAGATGAAGAATAAAGTTTTAGAAAGCATGACTAGAGAAGACTAGAGTGGACTAGCCTATACACTTGAGAGATTAGAGTGCATATACACTACCAGTGAAGGTTCAATGCTTGATTCTATGTTCCCTGCTTTCATGAGCTATCTTCTTACAAGTTTACTTGTCTCTTATTATGTGATTTGAATTAGTGGAATCTGATTTATGTTTTTCTTGGAGAATTTGTTTACTTTTAACCAAGTAGGTAGAAGTATTTTTGCATGAAGTTGCATTCATATAGATAGGCTGCATTTCATAAGTTTTACCATTCCTCTTCACTCCTTTAGTTCTCTTGAGCTTAGCATGAGGACATGCTAATGTTTAAGTGTGGAGAGATTGATAAACTACTATTTTATGGTTTATCTTATGCTAATTTGAGTGGTTTTTATCAAGCCTTTACACACTTATTCATACAAAATTCATGGTTTTACAATTTCCTTCCCGATTTTGTGCTATGATTGAAAACATGCTTCGTTGCTCTTAAATTTTACTAATTTTAATCCTCTCTTATTACCATTCGATGCCTTGATATATGTGTTAAGTGATTTCAGGGTTTATAGGTCAGGAATGGCTTAGATGATGGAAAGAAAGCATGCAAAAGTGGAAGGAATACAAGAAATTGAAGGAATTGCTAAGCTGTCCAACCTGACCTCTTCATACTAAATCGATCATAACTTGAGCTACAGAGGTCCAAATGAAATAGTTCTAGTTGCGTTGGAAAGGTAACATCCGAGGCTTTGCAACGATATAAAATTTGCCATAGTTGCCATGCTGTTAGGCGACGCGCACGCGTGGATCACGCGTACGCATGACCTAGAGAAAATTCAATCCACGCGTACGTGTGGATGACGCGTACCCGTGACAGTGCCGCGTGCTGGACGTATAAAAAATTACTGGGGGTGATTTTTGGACTGTTTTTGACCCAGTTCTCGGCCTAGAAAATACAGATTAGAGGCTACAAAGTGGGGGAATCAAGGAGACATTCATACACTTCTCATTATTCATAATTTTAGGTTTTTGGATGTAGTTTCTAGAGAGAAAGAGGCTCTCTCCTCTCTCTAGGTTTTGGAATTTAGGATTTCTCTTAGTTTTATAATTACTTCTTCTCAATTCCAGGTTCAATGTTCCTTTAATTTAGTTTCTCTTCTACTTTTATTTATTCTAGTGCTTTGGTTCATCTATTTCTCTTGTTAATTACTTATTTTCCCAATTTGGTTTATGAACCTTCCAATGTTAGATTTGATTTTATATTTAATGCAATTTGAGGTATTTCAAATTTATGGTTGCTTTCTTCAATTTATGTGATTGATGCTTTCAATATTTAGATTTCTCTCCTTTTGGCTTTGGTTGAGTAATTGGTGACACTTGAGTTATCAAACTCCTTTGTTGATTGATAATTGGAATTTGCTGGTTGATTTGGATCCCTCTAAAGCTAGTCTTTCCTTAGAAGTTGATTAGGACTTGCGGAATTAAATTGATTAGTCCACTTGACTTTTCTTTATTTAGTAAGGGTTAAATATGTGGGAGTAATGAACAATTCTTATCACAATTGATAAGGATAACTAGGATAGGATTTCCAGTTCTCATACCTTGCTAAGAGCTTTATTAGTTATTACTTTAATTCTTGCAATTTACTTTTCCTGTTCATTATTCAAAAACCCCAAAAAGATAATCTTCCATAACCAATAATAAATCATACTTCCCTGCAATTCCTTGAGAGATGACCCGAGGTCTAAATATTTCGGTTATCAATTTTATTAGGGGTTTGTTACTTGTGACAACCAAATTTTTGTACGAAAGGATTCTTTATTGGTTTATAACTATACTTACAACGGGAATTTATTTGTGAAATTATTTACTAGCAAAAAATCCGTTCGTCAACCTTGTAAATTTCAGATATTTTTTACACGTCATATACATATACTGCCAATCAAGACGCTGGTTAGTGCAACATGCCAGAACGTGACGACATGGAAGACGCTCGACCAGAAAATGGCCACAATTACAGTGTCGTTGCTCATGGTTAACAGTGTATATAGAACCATCTTGCATTTCATGAATCTTAAACATCTCATTGTGCTTGTCAAACCAATTGACCACAATGTTTCCTGCACGTCGAAAACTTTCTTCAACTTGTATGGTGGACAATGGCAGTTACAGGAAGTTTGCGCGTACCCATAAGGACAAAATTTATGCACTCTACCGAATTCGTCGTCATATGACCCCAACGATGGCCCCCGTCAAATGCCAACACCCATCTCTCAACACCGATCTCATTACACCATTGAGTATATGCCTCACCCCACTATTTAAGCCTTTGGTATTTTTTGTTGTACTCGTATTCCGTCCTAGAATAGCCTGTAGAATAAACCATGTCATCATAAGAAGATGCCACAAATTCTTATGAATAGAACCATAACAACAAATTCAAATACCTGTGTTAACCACCCGTTTATACAAGTACGAAGCCTTGAACCTCCTTAAGAAGTTGGACCCGATGTGCCTGATGCAGAACATGTGCCACGCTCTTGGTGGTGACCATGCACCGTTACTGTGAGCTATTTGTAACACCCCGTTACCTTAAGCCTTACCTCTAGCCGTAAAGCAGAAGATAACAAAGTACCACGACAGTTCTAAAGCTTGCAATATATAATTTATATCCAAGAATTTATATAACTAGAATCCTGATGAAGGAGTAAAGCTCAAAGTCGCATAAAGCGGAATTACAAAATGTGAAGCGTTCAAACATGATGACTAAACGCGTAGGCACAAACAAAATAAAACATACGTATATATATATATATATATAACTTTGTAGATAGCTCTAGGATACACAAGGTAATAAATTAAATTAACAAGAATATATATATATATATATATATATATATATATATGAAATACATAAAAGAGGACTAGTCACAGCCTGTGGAGTTTAGGCCAGCTAGTCAAACTGAAATACAAAAGAGTTTTTGAGAAGTTTAAAACAGCTTATACAACCTATCTCTCCAAGTTTTCAGAAATAAATTCTCTACGGCAACAAAATTATATAAACATAAAGGATGAGAGAGTAACTACATCAAAATAAACAAACTACAAAAGGTGATCAAAGATCCTCTGCTCCATTACCATCTCGCAACTCACTAAGGTGGGTTACGACCTGTATCTGAAAAATAACAACAACTTATGGTATGAGAACCGGAGGTTCTCAGTATGGTAACAGTACCCAACATATAAGATGTAAGGTTCCGGGACGCCAAAGGAAATCCTAGAACTTCACATCGATACAGATATTCAAGCTTAATAAAAATAAATAACTTAAACCATAAGCAATAAATAGGGTTATCTAAACTTAGGGGATCTCTAATTAATACTAATCTCACCGCTGTATCCCGCAACCTTCGCCAACCTAACCTCCGTGCGATCCCATCGCCACTGCTCCCCGATCCTCCTTAACACCAGTAAAGCATATTTAATGCAAACAAGTAAAGTACAATTAATATTCATGTATAACAGGTAAGCCAACTAGTATTTAGACATATTATTCAAATAGCATAACTCAAGTATAATTAATCATACACCAACACAATTCAATCCTATCTTAGGGTCCACTAGCCTAAGTATCGAGAAATATTACATATTACATAGAGGAAACGGAAACCATACCTTGGCCAATTCCCAAAATGTACCAAACACCAAAACGAAGCCACCATGCTCAATCCAAAAGCCTCAAACCAACTCCAACAAATACTAAAACTCAATCTAACATCATACAACATACCAACATCAACACTATGGCTAACCAAAACATCAAACCATAAGAGTTTGAAGAGACTTACCTTACCCAAAGAGATTAAGGACAAAATCCAACAATTTTCTAATGCTAGATCACCCCTAAACAACCAAAATCACAAAATCTACTAAAAAATATAACAAAAAAAGAGAAACTATTAGGGCTAGAAACTAGAGCATGGATTTCGAAAATCTTACCACTTTGTTTAGTTAGAAATGAATAGCTTGATGAGAGCTTCGTGAGACCACAAACGACTCGTCAACCAGAGCACTGTAGCTCAAGTTATGGCTCCCGAAAGATGGTGATGAGTAGTAACATTACCCTCTTCTCCTCTCTTCTCAATTCAGCGCCCCTCTCTCTCAAATTAGGGCAAGAACGAGCTGAATGCTCATTAAAAGAGGTTCATATATGTTGGGCTTGGGTCCAACTTGGGTCTGGTCCAATCCGTTAGCATTTTAGGTCCGTTTGGCCCAACTTTGGGCCAAAACCTTTAAGATTAGTGTCCGGTTTTCGATTCTAAATTATTTTTGTCCTTTCAAAATAATAAATTCAATTTTCAAAATCTTATTTTCCAAAGTATGCGATACTAGACAAACTAGAGCCGGTACTGCCGGCTTAAGCACCGGAAGGCATTTTTACAAAACTTTTCTGCAAAAAATACCTTTTTCCACTCAGAAAAATCTATTGAATTCAAATTTCACCATTTTATTTTCACAATATCATTTCTATATTTTTGAACCTATTTTGGGCAGTTAAAAATTATTATTTTATTAAAGTGGCTATTCCGGTTCTTACATTCTCCCCTCCTAATTAGGAATTTTGTCCCCAAAATTTGAATCATGTGATGTATCCTCCACGAAGCGTTTTACTATCCATGTTGTCAAACTAAACAAGTTGTCAAAGCCACCCGTCCACCATAGTTATACCGTGTTGATGTTCCCTCTCGCCTTCTGCTACATCACTCTGATTATTCGTCACTAATAACTCGAATTACTCCACTACGTCGAACAGAAATTTTCCTTTAAACCAAATACTGCTTTTATAACATTTTCCAAAACCTTTAAAACAAGTTTAATCTAAACTTTTTTGATGTCAAATATTTTTCAAAAGACTCAAAAATCATTTATTCTTAAATCAATTACTTTAAATCATGATTTTTCTTAAATTCATTAAAATCCTTAAATCATAGACTTTCAATTTGAATCCTTTTCGAGAAGTTAAATTACAAACCAAATTCACAAAGCAACAAAATTATAGAACTCACTTATTCTGTAAACCATATTATCCAAACCAAGAGTTCCGACCCAATTTCAAAACCAAATCATTTAAACCAAAAGTTCCAAACCAAAAGTGTTTATCCTCATTCTGTAACTGCACCAATCGGCACTTCCCCTACCACTAGTGTTGGACCTCATCCATCAACTGATATGCCACAAACTCCACGAATTGGTTTTCCAGAACATGCTGAGCTCGTAACACATAAGCTGGGTTAATCATTCTCACTATCTCTCCTTAACGTGTTTGATGTAATACCTTAATTACCCTAAGCCTTACCTCTAGCCGTAAAACAAAGGTTAATCAGAGGTTACGAAAATTCTAAGGCTTATACAAATTTATATAGAAGGAAATAATATATTCTAGAAGCCCGATGAAGGATTAAGCTCAAAAACAAAATTACAAAAGCGCAAAATATTCACGTGAAGCTAATGTACAAGACACAAGGTATAGAAGCAAGAGAATAGAACATATACATAGATATAAGAGTATAATAATCAGAGGAAACTAACCGAAACTTGCGGAGTTTAAGCCAACTAGTTACAAAATTAAAAAAAATGAATACAGAGTTTTGGAGTTAAAATATCTTATACAACTTATCTCTCAAGTAAGCCTCTAAGGCCATCAAGATAAATATACAAAGAGATGTGAGAGTAACTATAACAAAGTAAAAGAGAAATAAACCAAGGAGGAACCATACTCCGCTCTGTCACCATGTCCGCAATCTCACCGAAGTGGATTTATAACCTGCATCTGATAAATAACAACAAAGTATAGAATGAGAACCGGAGGTTCTCAATATAGTAACAGTGCCCAATATGTAAGATATAAGGCTTCAGGATGACGAAGACAATCCTAGAACTTCGCATCAAATACGGATAATCAAGCTTAGAATAAAATAAATAAAAAAAGAACTTAACCATAAACAGGGTTATCTAAACATAGAGGAATTCTAACTAATACTAATCACACCGCTGTATCCCACAGCCTTCGCCTACCTAACCTCTGTGCGATCCCATTGCCACCGCCCATCTAGCCTCCTCAGCACCAGACGATCACAATTAATGCACGCAAGTAATACACAGGTAATAATCATATATCACAATTAATTCAAGAAGCAAGTAGGCATATTATACAATTAGGAAAACTCAAGTAATCAAAGCAAACAAGGACATAAAAGATGCATATGATGAATTCCTGTCCTATTGGCTCGTGATATCACTTGTCGGACCGTAAATGGAAACCTGACACATCCTCCCGGATGTAGTCTTTTCTGCCACGCCAAGGATATAGTGCCCTGCACACTCATGCAGTAGCGAATCTGCTATGCCAGAGACATAGTGCCCTGCACACTCATGTAGTAAGGAGTCTACTACGCCAGGGATATAGGTCTCGCACACTTCATGCAGCAGAGAAGGAAATAACAACAACAAATCATGCAGCAGAAAAATCTGCCACGCCAGGGATATAGGCCCTGCATAATCTCAACAATATTTACTCATGTAGTAGAGAAATCTGCTATGCCAGGGATATAGGCCCTGTACACTCTCAACAACATTTACTCATGTAGGAGAAAAATCTACTACGTCAGGGATATAAGCCCTGCACACTCTCAACAACATTTACTCATGCAGCAGAGAAATCTGCTACGCCAGGGATATAGGCCCTGTACACTCTCAACAATATTTACTCATGCAGCAGAAAAATCTGCTACGCCAGAGATATAGGCCCTGCACATTCTCAACAACATCTTCAAGTCCTCGACTCATATCAACCACTATCTATCAGCCTCAAATCATCACCAGTCATGACTATTTCTCATCTCAAATCACTTTCTATTATCAATTCTCAACATTCCAAGGATATAGTGTCTGGCAAACTTTCCTTCAATATTTATCAAGCTCATAATAACCATCATCAGTTATCAATTCCATTCCGAACTCATTGGTTCATCATTTTCTCAATTCATATACCCTTCTTTTTAGCACTCCACCAAACCCATCCCCAGTACACCAGAAACCTAAGCCTCCGCTTTCTAACTTTTCAAAATATTACCAAATCAAGTCCTCCTAAGATCTTTTCCATGTTCGTTACCCAAAAATAAGCCCAAGAGTTTTAAAATAGTGTCACAGAAGTTTACAAGCTTGTTGGGAAGGTGATATAGTTTAAAAACAAATTTTTAGTTGTAAAACAGGGGGTGTGCGTACGCACAAGGGTGTGCATGCGCACGCCCAGGAAAGTTTTCAAATGTGTGCATACGCATCGAGGTGTGTGTACGCACAGGTAGTAAAATTTCAACTCTGTTCATCCGCACAAGGCATGCAAACGCCCCTAACAGAATGCACCTTCCAACGTGTGTGTGCGCGCAGGTTGTAAAACTTCATTGATTGTGTGCGCTCACAGGTTGTGCTAGCGCTCCCAACAGAAGCCCTTCCCTTGTGTGTGCGTACGCACAAGGCTGTGGGTGCGCACAGGTTCGAAAAATCACAGGGGTGTGCGTCCGCACATACCAGAAATCACAAAATTCTGCAACTTTGCAGAATTTCAGATTTTGACACCAAACTTTGAATGATCATAACTTCCTCTACAAAAATCTAAATTTTACAAACTTTATATCAATTTGAAGATTTTTCAATGAAATTTAATTCTAAACAAATTCCAACAAATTTTGAAAATCGAGGCTCAAGTTATGATCCGTCAAAGTTCACCAAAAATCTATTTTTACCAAAAATTTCTAAACCTCAATTTTAACCAACCCTCAATCCAAAACCAACTCAATCACTTTTCAACCATACCAAAACAACCCAAAATTCATACCAAACACTACTTCAACCATTTTCTCAATCACACAACCTTCTAAACCATTCAACAATTCTAAATCCAACCAAATTCATATTTTCCATTTTCTATTAACCTTATTAACATCAATATAACCACTCACCATCACCATCCATCATCAATGTCACATATTTCCAAACTTCCATCAAATAAACACATTATCATTAATTCATCATCATCATCAATACTCAGACTCATTATTCACAATTCTCACCAATCTATTCAATTCATCAAAACTCTTCACTCATTTACTTTCAACATGAACCACAATAACCAACAATAAAAAATCATCATCAACATCCATCTTCAAACCTCAACACCCACCAGCATAACTCATCATTAATCATCATCTAACAATATATATATATATATATATATATATATATATATATATATATATATATATATATCACATTCAAACTCATTCAACCTACATCCAAACCATCATCCAGCATAACATTTATATAGAATTAATCATACAATCACATCCTTCAACCTATCTTAAAGTCAACTAGCCTAAGTGTCCAGAAACATTACATATTACATAAAGGAAACTGAAACCATACCTTGGCCGATTTTCAAATGCACCAAACACTAAAACGAAGCCACCAAGCTTGATCCAAAGCCTCAACCAACTCCAACAAACACCAAAACTCAATCTAACATCATATATATATCAAAATCAAAACCTAAGATACACAAAACAACTAAACACAAGGGTTTAGTGAAACCTTACCTTACCCAACGAGATTAGGGGTAAAATTCTAACAATTATCTGCTACTAGAGATCACCTAAACAAGCAAAACTACAAAATCCACTAAAAAACCAAACCCCCAAAAACGCAAAATTTAGGGCAGGAAACTGGGGAGTGAGTTTCAAATTCTTGCCAGATTTTCTTAGACAGAAAGGAAGAGCTAGTCAAGAGCTTCGTGTGGCCACAAACGGCTCATCAATCGGAGTTCCGTAGCTCAAGTTATGGCTCCCGGAAGGTGGAGGTGAATAGTGACAATGGGGTTTCACCCCCCACCATCACCTATCCGAGTTCTCTCTCTCTCTCTCTCTCTCTCTCTCTCTCTCTCTCTCTCTCTCTCTCTCTCTCTCTCTCTCTCTCTCTCTCTCTCTCTCTCTCTCTCTCTCTCTCTCTCTCTCTCTCTCTCTCTCTTCCCTTCAAAATGAGTTTGAAACTCATTAAACACACATATATATATGTTGGACCTTGGGCCCGGTTTGGGTCCGGTCCAACCCGTTAGCGGTTTTAGTCCGTTTGGCCCACTTTGGGCTAAAACCATTAAGATTAGTGCCCGATTTTCAATTCTAAATTATTTTTATCCTTTCAAAATAATAAATCAATTTTCAAAACCTTATTTTCCAAAATACGTGATATTGGACAGATTAGAGCCGGTATTGCCAGCTTAAGCGCCAGTACACATTTTTTACAAAAACTTTTCGCAAAAGATACATTTTTCAACTCAAAAAAATCCATTGAAATAAAATTTCATCTTTATATTTTCAAATTAAAACTTCTAAATTTTGAATCTATCTCGGACACTTAAAATTATTATTATTTTTATTAAAACAGTTTTACGAGAAAACTCCAGTTCTTACATTCTCCCCTCCTAATAAATTTTCGCCCTCGAAAATTCGAATCACGCGATATATCTTCCTCGAAGCATCCTACCATGTCGATGTTCCCTCTCGCCTTCCGCTGCGTCACTCTGATTATCATCATTAAGAATCCGAAATTTTACTTAAAACAAATACCGGTTTTTGTAACATTCTTTCAAAACCGTCAAAACAAGTTCAATCTAAACGCATGTATTGTTAAGGTTTTTTCAAAGGAGTTAAAAATTATTTCTTCGTAAGTCAAATGCCTGAAATCATGGTTTCCTCAAATATAACCTTTCAATTTAAATCTGTATTCGACAAGATAAATTAGAAACCAAGTTCACAAATTGACAAAATCATAGAACTCACTTTTCTTTTAAATCATATCATTCAAATCAGAAATTCTGACTTACTTTCAAAACCAAATTATTTAAACCAACAATTTCAAACCAATTTTTCAAAATCATTCTAAGCTTTAAAACATTTTCAACATAGTTCAAAATCATACCAGTTAGAAATTGAAAATCATAATTAAAAACTGCAAAAGCATCCGTCAGTACTTCCCCTGCCACCAGTGTTGAGCCTCACCAATCAACTGATATTCAACATAATTCCACGAACAGACTTTTCTGAAACATGCTGAGCTCGTAACGCATAGGCAAGGTTAGCCATCCCCACTATCTCTCCGATAACATGATTGACCTCGTCCGCGAGTTGTTATTCAGGTTTCCTTTCCACACCAAACAATCGATATCAAGGTGATCAGTCTCAATATCTCAAGCTCAATACTTCAATTGGTCCCAAAGGCACTCACAAACAATCATGCTATGCATATCAAACAGATATCCTAAATAGCACGAAAGAAAAATGACCCAGAGTGTGCAACGAAGCACAATCGGTCCATCCCTCAGCTCACGAGGATGAACCGCTCTGATACCACTAAATGTAACACCCTAATTACCCTAAGCCTTACCTCTAGCCATAAAGCAAAGGTTAATCGGAGGTTATGACAATTCTAATGCTTATACATATTTATATAGAAGGAAATAATATATTCTAGAAGCCCGATGAAGGATTAAGCTCAAAAACAAAATTACAAAAGCGCGAAACATTCACGCGAAGCTAATGTACAAGACACAAGGTATAGATGCAAGAGAATAGAACATATACATAGATATAAGAGTATAATAATCATAGAAAACTAGCCGCAGCTTGCAGAGTTTAAACCGACTAGTTACAAAATAAAAAAAAAAGAATATAGAATTTTGGAGTTAAAACAGCGTATACAACTTATCTCTTAAGTAAGCCTCTAAGGCCATCAAGATAAATATACAAAGAGATGTGAGAGTAACTATAACAAAGTAAAAGAGAAATAAACCAAGGAGGAACCATACTCCGCTCTGTCACCATATCCGCAATCTCACCGAAGTGGATTTGTAACCTGCGTCTGAAAAATAACAACAAAGTATGGAATGAGAACCGGAGGTTCTCAGTATGGTAACAGTGCCCAATATGTAAGATATAAGGCTCTAGGACGCCGAAGGCAATCCTAGAACTTCATATCAAATACGGATAATCAAGCTTAGAATAAAATAAATAAATAAATAAAGAACTTAACCATAAACAGGGTTATCTAAACTTAGGGGAATTCTAACTAATACTAATCACACCGTTGTATCCTACAGCCTTCTGATGTTAAGGATTTACACTGGTTCGAAATTCCACAAAATATTTACGTTGTTAGTATAGTCCAAACCGATAGTCAATCCTCAAATCAAATTAAATTTATGGTTCTGTCACAAGTACAAACCCCAAATAAGAATTAACCAAAGTATTTAGACTCTGGGTCATCTCCCTAGGGAAGCAATGAAGTGGTCAATTATTGGCTATGAAGGGGTAAAAGGGGTTTTGATTTATAAGAGGGCAAGAAAAAGTAAATCGAGCAAATAACTAAAGAAAGCAAGATAAAGAACTCTTGGCTAAGACTTAGGTAACTGAGATCACCATCCTTGTCAACAAACCAAATATTGATAATTGTGAGAGGCCAACCTATTAAGTCTACTTCCTAAAAGCCTTAAGTACGTAATATCTACTCCTAAACATGAAGTACATCAAATAGATTTGATCACATCAACCCTTAAGTCCCAACCTACCTACTAATTAACTTAGTAGTGGGTTAGCGTCAATGGGCATCAAATTGATCACCAAGGGTTCTCAAATCACCAAATCCATTATACCTAATAACTCAAATTTACCAAATTCCCTTAGCTTAGACCAAGAGTCAACAAAACTACTCAAGAGCTAAAGAGAACATTTCATCAAACACATAGAGTGCAATAGAAGTAAACATCATAAATTGCAAGAATAATAAAATCTACCAACTACTAAGTGCAAGGAAAGTAAGATCACAATTCAATTCATCAATAAAAGAAACATCAACATTAAATTGCATTAAATGTAAACCAAATCCAACATGAGTTCATCATCACAAAAGAAAGCAAAATGAGAAATTAATATTACAACTAAGAGAATTAAGATGTAGAATTGAGGAATTATAAAGGAAACAAGATAAGATCAAGTAATTAATTTAAGATCTAAAACAATTTGACCTAATCCTAACCTAATTATAGAGAGAAGAGGGAGCTTCTCTCTCTAGAAACTAACTAAAGGCTCATTTTTACTAAACTAATTGCTCCCCCTTTGCTTGGACTTCAATTCTGCATGAAATACACTCAGAAACAAGTTGGATTTGGGCCTGGCTAGCTCAGAAATTGCCACCAGCGTTTTGCCTTTAAGTGGGCCACGTGAGAGTATCGGCGCTTGCGCGCCAGGTGCGCGTGCGCGTCAATTGGCAAATTCTTCATCTGCGCGGACGCGTCATGTACGCGTGTGCATCTCTATGCAAAACCACTTCTGCGCGTGCGCGCCTTGTATGCGTGCGCGCCCATTGATGCATTCCCAATCTTTGTTTCTTCATGCATTCTCCCCTTTGCATGCTTTTCTACTCATTTCTTTTATCCAATACTTGCCTTATGAACTTGAAATCACTCAACAAACACATCAAGGCATCGAATGGAATTAATGTGAATCAAAATCACCAATTTAAGGGCCTAAAAAGCATGTTTTTACACTTAAGTACAATTCAAGGGAGAATTACAAAACCATGTTATTTCATTGAATAAATGTGGGAAAAGGTCGTAAAATCCCCTAAAATAAGCACAAGATAAATCACGAAATCGGGGTTTATCAAATCTCCCCACACTTAAACTAAGCATGTCCTCATGCTAAAATTGAGAAGTAAGCAAAGGGTATTAACATTTATTCAATGCAAACTAACTAAATGCAATCTATCTATATGTAACCTATTTACATGAATGCAATGGCTTAGTCAAAATAAATCAATCTCCAAGAATACACATGCAAGCACAAGGGCTAAGGTATTAGCAATCAAAGCAAACCACAATTGGATTGAATCATTGAAATATTTTACAAACTTGCAAGAAAAGATGATCATGGGTGGAAACATGTAATTGAGCGATCGAACCCTCGCTGGACGTGTATCCGCTCTATGCACTCAAGTGTATGGGGTTGATTCACTCAATTCTCCCCTAATCATGCTTTCCAAGATTTGTCTTTCATCTAACAATCAACAATTATTTTATGCATGCATACAAGTATCATGAGGACTTCTCATAGGTTGTAATGGGGCTAGGGTCAAGGTAGGATGCATATGGTCAAGTGAGCTTGAAATTCGAATGTTTGATTAACTTAAACTTCCCACCTAACCTATGACAACCTAAACAATTATAAACAAACCTAGCTATCCATTCTTCACTTTTCCACACATACTCATATGTTTCCTTTAGATCACCACACATATGCATTGATCATTATTAAACCTTGAACCTTGGGGCATTTTTGTCCCCTTTTTATTGCAAAATTTTTTTTTAGCTAAAATATATACACGAACATCAATGCATATGGTTTACACATGATTAATATATATGAGTGTGTACCCAATTCCTAAAATTTTTTCCAACCAAAACATAAACACACTTTTATCTCTACCCAATGTTTCCAATTTTCCCAAAATTAATTGATAAACACTCTCACTAGCCTAAGCTAATCAAAGATCCAAACAAGGGACATTTATTATTTTTCACTTAGGCTTGTAATGTGCTACAATTATGAACAAATGGGTTAAGCATAGGCTCAAGGTTGGTTAACAATGGAAGATAAAAGGTAGGCTATTTGGTTAAGTGAGCTATTTGAACAATGGCCTCAATCATGTAAATGCACATATACACAAAATAATAGACATAAAAAATCAAACAAATCAAAGATTACAATCATAGAAAGAGAATAATGCACACAAGAATGAAAATAAGTGGTCATATGATGTAACCATACAATTAGGCTCAAATCTCACATGCTTGTGTTCTTTGCTCAAAACATGATCCACAAGTGTATAATTCAAGCAAGTTCTAAAAAAATTTTCAACCAATTGGGGTAGTGCCCTAAAAATGGATTTCTTAGAAATTTCCATCATATTGACTAAGCTTATTCTAATGTAATGTTGTGATTTAGAAAAATTTTAAAAATTTCCTAATTTACCCCATTTTCAATCAAAACACAATTCTTATACAAGGAGAGTCAACTAGGTTTTAACAATCCAAAATATTTTTCTAATCACAATCAAAAGCTAAGATGCAATATATGTATATATATAATAAAAGTGTGCAACGACCAAAATAAGGATATCCACAATAGCAAATATGTACAGTAATCCCAAAATGATCTAAGAGACAAAGTACAAAATAAAATAAAGTAGCGAAAACTAGAGATAGATGTCTGAAAGTTCACCATATAAATGCAAATACCAGTCACAAATGGTGACCTCCCCACACTTTAAAATCAAGCATCATCCTCGATGCTACCACTGAAGCTCGGGATGGGGTCAACAATCGCGCCGGGCTGTAGCTCAAGCTCAGGCTGTGGGACTAGGACTGGCTGTGGCTCTGGCTGTGGTACTAGATGAGAAGTGTCCTGCTGAACTTCAGGAGGGTGCTGAACCTCTGTGGTGACCTGCGTCTCTGGAGGTGCATCCTGATGAGTCGGCTCCTCATCATGCTCCTCATCATGCGCCTCCTCCTGATCCTGCTCGTCGGAGGCGGGAGAGTCTGGGAGTGGAGGTAGCTCGATGCCCTGTGAGGCAAACACCTGGTCTATGCGTTCGAGACGTTGCATGATACGACACTCAAGGCGCTCCATGAAGCGAAGCAGGTGCTGCACCAACAGGTAAGTCGGCTCAGGTGCTGGTGGTGGTGGTAAGGATGTTGCGGCTGCTGAAGTAGAGGGGGGTCCTGCTGCTACTGCTGATGACGAAGGCTGAGCTGCCTCCTCCACTACTCTGGCTCGAGAACAGCATTTGGGTGGGGGCTTCTCGTGCACCCACCCACCCCATGGAATGGTAACCTCCTTGTCGTCGTTATCTGGGGGTGGTGGTGTCACGTCATCATCCTCCCATAGAACATCGGCCAACTCAATCATGCTGGTGACCAGTGTAGGGAATGGCAAGAGGCCACGGATATGCGCACACCACATACTCTACCTAATCAGCTGGGGGAAGTTCACCTCCTTCCTCTCCATCACACAACCAATCAGAACCAGTATATCCATCGAAATCTCTGAGAAGTGAGTGGTGGGGAAGACATAGTGGGCGAATATCTGCTGCCAAGTCCTGGCCTCCCTCGACAGATAAGTGAAACGCATCCCCTTGGGCTTCTTGTTCCCAGAATCCATCGCCCAAGGGGCGTCAAGTATGGCAATCACGCGCTTAAGCGTCTCATAGTCAAATGTCATGCAGTGGATGGCCACCTCTGCCTGCTTATAGGCGCATGTGTCATCAGGACGAAGTCGGCAGAGCAGTGCATCCCCAATAGCAGCCTCAGTGATCATAATCTCTCTACCCCGTAGCTAAACTGAATCGAGAGTGGCACGAAAGAAGTTGCAATAAAATTCCCTTACCCATGAAGTGTTTATCCTCCCCAAATCTCTATCAACAAAATCCAGGCCCAACTCCAGAATACGGGTGTTTATGGCACGTCTCACATCATTATGGAGGACCAGTTTCTTCTCAATGTTTAGGTTCTTCTTCCGAAAAGCGGGGAACTGAAGCTCACAGTAGAGGTTTGGGAATTTGATTGGGTCAGTGGAAGGTAGCAGCTGATTTTCCTTGTCCTCTTTATTCAGGGGATTCTTAGCATAGTTTGCATAAGGTGAAGGGGTAGAGATTTTAGAGCACTTTCTCTTCTTTGAAGTAGTGGCTATAGCTTTTCCTTTGTCTGACATCCTGAAAAGCAGAGATGATACAATATAAGCAGCTAGCCAAGCAGATATAAAGCACTCAAAGCAAAGCATATTCATGAAGTGAGTAAAGAAAAGAGAATTCTTGGAATGCAAGTAACAAAATTCATAATGCAAATCAAGTTTCAAACCAAGAACTCAAATCACAATTGCACATTACTTGTTCATTAAGCCTAAGAAACGCCATATCCAAAAGAATGATCAAAAGAGTTAAGTTGAAAACCAAAAGGGAAGTTAGTTGGTTAAACAAATTAAAGTTAGAAATTAGTTTGAAAATCAGTGATATGGTGGTTACTGGTTCAATTCAAAAGGAATGTACAAAATAAGAATGTAAGCACACTCACAATCATGGAATGCATCAAGTCATTGATGATGAAATATAATATTGCTAGAAAGTAACCAATTAGAAACAAGTCATCAATCAATGTAAAGATCACTAGAATCATATGAATTGGTTTTGGTAAAGTCAAAATATTGAGGGATGAACCAATCAAGAAACATTCAAACACCAATTTCAAAGAGGCATAAAAGGCACAAGTTGAAACAAAATGGAAAACCGCATGATCCATGTGATTCAATGTAAATCAGGTATGAATAATTTGAATCAGTTAATCACACAGATTAAAAACTTCAACTAGTGTGTTTATGTAAAAGGGGCATAAAATCTTAAAAGAGATACAAGCAATGGCCAATCTGAAATTCATTCAACTATTTAATGCATATAAGCAAATCAGCATGAATAACAAGCAAGAATATGATAAAACTTGTTCTTGAGGAGTTTTCAGAACCATTTAACAGATAAAATTCTATTGACGCAGAATTTTGTCAAATAGAAGCTTGTTGCCTCAACTAAAGCAATGTCACTCATGAAATATGGTTAGGAAAAATCCGGCAGCATTTCAGCAGTAAATTGGCTATTTTCCAAATTCAAACAGTCAAATCAATTTCCATATGAATTCATTAAAAATCAAAAGCACAAAAGCCATGTATGAGTTCATATAAATGAACAAATAGCCAATCTTTTAGCAGTAGTTCATCAAAAAGCAATTTAAACTAAACCAGCATGCTACAAAAGCATTCTTTCCTTAAACAATGCACAGAGATGCTGGCTTTCAGCACAACACCAGAACAGCATCATGAACAAAATAAAATAGGAATTCAGCAATAACAGGGTCTTGAGACAAGAATAAAATAGAAAATTGAAGTGGAGCAGTTGACAATTCAATTTGAATTCGAGAAAAACAGAATCACTCCGTCAACAATGAACCATTCAATAAGCAAGCAATCTGAATTCCAACACTTCAAACACAAAGCAGCATTAAACCAGGATGCACCAGCATTAGGCAAGCCAAACATACAGCACGAGCAAAGCAAGAAAATCAATAGATGGCAACACTTTCAATCATCCTCATTATTCAAACAAGCCTAAATCTACTACTCAGCCCAGGTTCTCTAACCACCTAATTAAACTAAACTAACTAACTAAGCTAATTACAGAATTAATATAAAACAGTAAAGGAAGAAGAACATGGGAAGGCAGAAACTTGGAAAACAGAGACTGAATAGAGCAGACAAAGGGAAGGGAGAAAGGAAGATAGAGTGAACGGCCAGAGCAGAAATGGCGGCCTGGTGATGCAGCGGATGTGAGCTGACGACAATGGAGGTCGCGGCCGTCATTGACGGTGAAGCAGGGGTAAGAATGGGTGAGACAAAGAAGGGAGGATTAAGTGACTCTGAGAGAGAGAGAGAGAGAGAGAGAGAGAGAGAGAGAGAGAGGGTTGCGGCGACGGTGGTGGTGTTGCCAGAGGTGACCGGGTGGTCGGTGGTGAGAAGCTTGTAGGTTGAAAATGGAGGGAAAAGAAGAGCGAGAGACCTTAGAGAAGGGGAGATGGGGACTGCGCGAATGCGCTAGGGCTTCGCGTCTCTGGGGTAAGTGGAAATTTGAATCCACGCATGCGCACACTGTACGCGTCCGCGTGGGTGAGAAAATAAGGAAGTGGCGCAGAAGCGCCATATGCGCCCACGCGTAGATGAAGGAAATGGCAATGGGCGCGGACGCTTATGGTGCGCGTCCGTGCAGGTGTTCTGGGCCAGAGGCACAAAAGGGGCCTAGAGTTGGCATAACTCTCGGGTTCTTTGGCCTGGGTGATGTAAAACTGCATCGACGCGCGCGCGCACTGTGCGCTTGTGCGTGGATGAGTTGAATGGTGATTTGGGGCGCGGAGGCGCGAGGTACACCTACGTGTGGATAGGGTAACACAGAAAGGACACGGACGCGCACAGCGTATGTCGGTGTGGGTTAGGACACAGAGTTGGCCCAAAAGTGGCACAACTCTCTGGCCCTTGGCCCAGAAAGCTAAAATGCGCAGCCGACGCGCGCACCATGCGCTTGCACGTGGCTGGTGACTTTTTTTTTTCATGAGTTTCAAAAAGAGCTCATAATCCTCCTGACCTTCTCTAGGACTCAAAAACCAGCTAAGATGTAAAATTAAACACATTTTTTGAAATTTTGGGGATCCTTCAAACAAATTGAGGAAACTTGCAATCCAAGCAAAAACTCAAGTTCTAAGAATTATCCGTAATTAAAGCATAGAATTTATAAACATCTTAGCAAGCAAAACAAAATATATCAAGAAGTAAAGAAACTATATACAATGGAACCCAATTCATTCATTCATTATATCTACAAGAGAATGGAAAGAGTTTACCATGGTGGGGTGTCTCCCACCAAGCACTTTTGGTTTAAGTCCTTAAGTTGGACATTTGGGAGGCTTCTTGTCAAGGTGGCTTATGCTTGTATCCATTCTTGAACCTCCAAGAGTGCTTGTCCTTTAATCGGTTGTTAGAAATTCCAACCATTTTCACCAAGCTTTGGTGAGGTTCTCTCCAAGACATGAGTTTCCAAAATTGATTTTTGTAGTGTGATCTAGGATCCCATATCTTATCTTCGCACCCGTCCTCTAGTTGATCGCCTTGGTTTCGTCCGGGTAACAAGAGAGATGAATTCTCATGAAAGCACCAAACTATCCTCCTAGACCCATTTAATTGAGTATTACACCAATCCATACTCTTTGATTTTGAGCTTCCAACCATAATGAGTCTAGATTTAGAACGCCAACCACTAAACATCCTCCTTTTTCGCTTAATTCCACAAAGCGCCTTAAGTTGGCCATCCGTCTCAAGCAAACCATACTCAAGTGGGATAATAAAGCTGAGAGTTGGAAGTTTTACCCACTCAAGCGAAGGATTGGATGGCAAAATAGGTGGAGGAGTTCCCAAAGATCTTGATAAAGCACGCTCTACTCCCGTCCATCCTCTTCTGGAGGCTTCCACCACTCGGCAAGGTTTTTCAAGATCATCATCTTGCCAAGTTTCCTCAAGTTCGCATTCCTCTTCACCAATTTCTTCTATCTCTTCCCCATTACTCTCATCATAGATAGGAGGTCTAGTGAAGTCTACCTCATCATCAAGTTTAAGCATTTTGGGGAAGGACTCTTCAAACTCGAAGGGATCACATGTTGATGCGGAATCATCATAGAGAGGAGGGCTTATTGCTTGGAACACTTCTTCCAGTTCTTCACTTACAATCGATTTTGGAGGTTGTACATCGTCCTCAACATTGCATTCTAGTCCACTGGGAGAAGGCTCAACAAGATCGTCAAGGGAATTGATCAATGTGGGCAAAATATCACTAGTGATGGAATCCATTTCTTGATCAATTTCCTTTAACTCTCCGTTTACTTCCGCAACTTTACTCTCCTCTTTAACATGCTTTCCAAACTTCTTGGAAGAGGGCTTTTCAACTTGGGATTCCTTTATGTTCTCAACATATCCCAAACATCCACCTATTACTTCCTTTTGTTCGCTAATCTCTACCTTCTCCTCTTGTTGTACTTCTTGCTTCAACTCTTCTTCCTCACCATGGAGCTTCAAGTTCACTTCCTCACTAGGCTCCTTGATTGTCTCTCCACATTCAACAATGGGGGTACTTAAGGTACATGAGCTTAGGTGGGATGTTAGGTGACTCACGGCTTCTACAATGCCGGCCATTCTTGCTCTTAGCTCCTTAAACTTAGTTTCATCCTCCTCTTGTTGCCTTAAGATACGAGATTCAATGTCTCTCAATTCTAGCATGAAGGCTTCATCGGGAGGTGGCGGTGGAAGAGAGGGTTCATTGTTTGAGAGAGGATTGTTGTAATTGGAAGGTGGTTCATATTGGTGGAATTCTTGAGGTGGTGTATGTGGAATTTGTGGTTCTTAGAAGTATTGATACTAGGATGGTGGTGGTTCTAAATGTGGTTCATATGGTGGTTGGTATGGTGGGCATAGGTTATGGTCATATGGAGTTAAATGATGGTGTGAAGCATGTGAGTATGGTGTAGGGCTATATTGAGGAGTGGGATCATATGCATATGATGATTGTGGTTGACAACCACAATGAGGATCATCACACACATTGGATTGATACACATTAGGATCAGAATTATACCCATAAGAGTTCAGAGGAGGTTGTTGCCATGAAGGTTGTTCATAAGCTTGGTGTTCCTCCCATCCTTGATTTCCAAATCCTTGATGCACATCCTCATTGGAGCTTCCGTTTCCTACAACGTAGTTTGAACTACACTCATAGCCAAAAGGATGAGAATTCATAGTGAAAGAGGAAATAGAAACAAAGATTAATAAGAAACAAAGAAAACCAAATCCTAAAACTAATGAAGACTAACAAACAAACCAAAATTCAAGCTATTCACAATATATACAATAGCCAATAACATAGCACCATTGCAACTCCCCGGCAACGGCGCCATTAATTTGATGTTAAGGATTTACACCGGTTCGGAATTCCACAAAATATTTACGTTGTTAGTATAGTCCAAACCGATAGTCAATCTTCAAATCAAATTAAATTTATGGTTCTGTCACAAGTACAAACCCCAAATAAGAATTAACCGAAGTATTTAGACTCCGGGTCGTCTCCCTAGGGAAGCAATGAAGTGGTCAATTATTGGCTATGAAGGGGTAAAAGGGGTTTTGATTTATAAGAGGGCAAGAAAAAGTAAATCGAGCAAATAACTAAAGAAAGCAAGATAAAGAACTCTTGGCTAAAACTTAGGTAACTGAGATCACCATCCTTGTCAACAAACCAAATATTGATAATTGTGAGAGGCCAACCTATTAAGTCTACTTCCCAAAAGCCTTAAGTACGTAATATCTACTCCTAAGCTTGAAGTACATCAAATAGATTTGATCACATCAACCCTTAAGTCCCAACCTACCTACTAATTAACTTAGTAGTGGGTTAGCGTCAATGGGCATTAAATTGATCACCAAGGGTTCTCAAATCACCAAATCCATTATACCCGATGACTCAAGTTTACCCGATTCCCTTAGCTTCACTACAAGAAAAAAGGCCTATGGCCACGCTTTTTTCTTGCCACGCTTTAAAAGTGTGGCCAAAAGTGGTCGATGGCCACGCTTTTGTGAAGGTGGCGATAGATTAGAGATTTGGCTACTTTTTGTTTGCCACGCTTCAAAAGCGTGGCAAAAAGGGTCAACGGCCACGCTTTTGTAAGGGTGGCAATTGATTAGAGAAACAGCCACATTTTTTTTGCAACGCTTCAAAAGCGTGGCCATAGAGAGAAACAGGGACGTTTTAAAAGTGTGGCAATAGGATTTCATTACGGCCACGCTTTAAAAGCGTGGCCAAAAGGTTTAAAAAAGAAAAACCCTAATGACCCGGCCCCCATCCCGGTCCCCACCCTAATTACACTCTTTCAACCCGGCCCCCAACCTTTTCATCCTGGCTACCCTAATCTAATCAATCGAGCTCACATCCCCTTTCACCCTGGCCACCCTAATCAATCGATCGAGCTCACATCCCCATTTTTCCCTCTCCAGCGCACACAACACAATACTCACACGCACCACCTCACCCACGCGGAAGAGGAGAGCTCGAGGAAGGAGACGCCGCCTTGCTGCCAGCTCCGTCGAAGACCAGCCCGCCACCGCTGTCGAGTCAAACTCGAGAGAGAGTGTGTGCAACGATGAGAGAGGAGGAGCCGCCACCGAGGAGGGGAAAGAGGAGCTGCTCCCTCGCCAGTCACCGTCATGCTTCCTGGTTGCCGATGAGGGAGCCGCGAGATCCGTTGCCATCGCGAGAAGGGGGACACGCGAGAGGGAGCCCTCAGTGTGATCGCTGTCGCAGCTGTTGAGTAAATATGTGCTTTTAATTGTTATTACTCTTTTCCAATTGATTTTAGGAAATCAAAATTTTACAGATTCGACAAGGAAGGGAACCGGTGGAAGGAGAGAACCGATGGTACCGTCAAGTTCCCGAAGAACAAGGTTAGTAGCAGGGTTTGGCTTCTCATCTGAACAAAATTGATTTGTGCTTCTTTGTTTATGTTTATTCTCTGATTCATTTGTGCTTCCCTAGTTCCCTGATTCTTCTGTTCGTAAGTAGTTAGAGAAGTTTAAATGATATTGTTTGAGCCTCATATAACAATGTCGAACTCTTTTGCTGTCATTATAGTAGTTAAATCTCAGAAGGTTAATTGGTTCATTTGTGCAACTAAGTTTTGTTCTTTTTTTTTTGTGTTTATATTGAACAAATTCATTGCTGAGTGTGGTTCTTTAGCTGTAAGCACTCCAAATTATTGAAAAAGGTAATTCATGGATTCCATATTTTTTCATTTAAAAATCATACTAGAACAATATAATCTGATATGAGAAGCTGTTAATGAGCTTGATTTATATTTATAAGAAATTATAAACTGATTGATTGAATAGCTTATCTGCTTTTGCTTTGCTGCTGCTACCTGACTCTGTTCCAATCTTAGCCTCAGGTGCCTTTTTCCTGTATTTGCATAACTTCTCTCAAGAACTTCAAAAGCTTGAGGAGTATTGCATGAACCAGAAATCCATTAATTCAATGGTATATATATATATATATATATATATATATATATATATATATATATATATATATATTATTAATGCTTTTACTTTGTTTAATTTTTTTCAACACCGCTTGGTTCATCTGTATTTGACCTAATGAGCTCTTTTACTTGCATGAACTAATTGAAATCTCAATATTGAGTTGCTTGATTCATAGTACTAAGTTTGATGAGAAGAAAACTGAGTTGATACTTATTTAATTTTTGTCATTTTATTTATTTAACACCATGTTTTTATTTGATTATTATTATTCATAGTACATGGTTTCCATTGGAGCAGCTTGTAATCTTTCTTGGCCTGCTGGCCGTCTCGTGATCCAAGTACTAGATGATTTCTACGAATCCTGTGGTTAAGGTGCATAACGTACCATGCACATGCACACACTTGCTCTCACACTCATGCACTCATAGGAAGAATTTCTATCAGTTTGTGCTCAATAATACTGCTATTTTCAATTATAATTGTAGTTATACTCAACATGATTCATTGTTATTGTTTACTTCTTGTTAGCAAGATAAATTTTACCATGAAAGCACCATCAGAAACTTACTAATCAATTTTGCTCCTTTGTCCATGATATGCATTTGTAAAATAGCATTTGTAAACATAGCATTTGTAATATAGCATCAGGGGTCCACAGCAAAGGAAATACCGAGTTGGTATTGATAATCTCCTTATGTTACTGATTGGCGAAATTCCTATTGCAATGCCAACTGTCCTTTCAGTTACAATGGCTATTGGTTCACACAAATTGTCTCAGCAGGTTACATTTAGTTTATTGATTCAAATATTTTGTTGAGCTATATAGGATGGAATGTAATGTTGTGCTTAAGTGCCTAAGAACTAAAATATAGAAACACGAAGATAGAGACTACATAGAAAATCAGGCAAATTTTGTTCCTAGATAGAAACATTTTTTCTGTTTCTGTATCTATCTCCTTCAAATAGATTTGTACTCTATATTTTTGTCTTGGTGCAGTTACCAAACAGGGCCTACCTGTTATCCTTGAATGATAAAAGTTATTATCTAATGATTATAGGTTAGGTACTAATGATATAAATCTTTGCAGGGTGCTATAACAAAGAGAATGACTGTAATTAAAGAAATGGCCGGAATGGATGTCCTATGCAGTGATAAAACAGGCACATTAACTCTCAACAAGCTTACAGTGGACAAGAATCTAATTGAGGTTTGATAACTCATTTGTCCTAACATTTTAAAACATAGTTAAATGTAAAGAAGATAATTTCTTAAAGAAAGAAGATAATGGAAAGACAAAGAGTAACTCCATTGTCTATACAGCCATTCATGTGTTTCCAAAATACTAACTTATTTCTTCTTTTTCCAACAATGATTAATATCTGGCAGGTCTTTGCTGATGGAGTTAATCAGGACATAGTTGTACAGTTGTACTTATGGCTACAAGGGCATCAAGGCTAGAGAACCAAGATGCAATTGATTATGCAATTGTATCTATGTTAGCAGACCAAAAGGAGGTACTATTTCAACTACCAACCTGGTTACTCCTTTGGATCATCTTCGAATCATTTGAAAAATTAAAAAATAAAACCGATGCCTTACTGACTACTAGTGGGAGATTTTACCTCTAGAAATTTGTCTCAGGAATTAATTGTTTGTAACTAAGAAGGGAAACGGATCACATCTCATACTCTTGAAAAAAAAATACCCTTACAGGTGATCAGCTTGCAATTGCTAAGGAAACAGGAAGGCGTCTTGGAATGGGCTCTAACATGTATCCTTCTTCGTCGCTGCTGGGAGAAAGCAAAGATAATTTTGCTTCTGTTCCCGTCGATGATCTTATAGAGAATGCAGATGGTTTCGCTAGTGCTTTCTTGGTAAGTATAATAGCAATCACAGAAAAGCTCTAATCCAAATTCTTGTCTATTTTCTGATTGTATATGTTCCCTCAGAGCATAAATATGAGATTGTGAAGAGGTTACAAGCTAGAAAGCACATTTGTGGGATGACTGGTGATGGAGTGAATGATGCACCAGCTTTGAAGATAGCAGACATAGGTATCGTTGTAGCAGATGCAACAGATGCTGCAAGAAGTGCCTCTGATATAGTTCTAACAGAACCTGGGTTGAGTGTGATCATAAGTGCTGTTTTAACTAGCCGTGAAATTTTCCAAAGAGTGAAAAACTACACAGTAATCCCCCAACTACGAAAATATTAAGAAAATATTGCAATAGTCCTTGTTGTAACGAAAAATTCAAAGCCTTATTTTATTTTTCTTTTGCAGATATATGTTGTATCTATCACCATCCGTATTGTGGTAAGTTATAAGTGCATATATGATATATGGAGAATTTAGCAGTGATCAAGCCATCATTTTCTTTCCTTTTCATTTTCAGTTTATTTTGGGTTGCAGGTTGGCTTTATGTTACTCACATGCATTTGGGAATTTAACTTTCCTCCCTTTATGGTTCTTGTCATAGCCATTCTCAATGATGGTATTACTATCTGCTCTCAAATACCATATTTAAAATGCATTATTTGAAGGTCTTCTCTACAGTTATAGTAACATTAGCTACTTTCAAATATCATTACCTTTTCATGGTTTTGTTTAGAATATGAAACCATGAAGTTGTCTAATCCATATAACTTACATTAGTAGCACAAATTTTCATTGTGTGTGCATGCGTGCATGTGTGTATCTTCTTCAAGAGTTTATATTCTTTCGCTTGACCCCTGATGCTATTTTACAAATGCTATGTTTACAGAATAGGAGAAATAAAGCAGTTGATGTGCTTTCTAAGATCTATATATGATCTTGCTCGCTTAGAGGATGAAGTTGATTTCCTCATAGCTCAATCAGAGCAAGACCGACAGAAAAGGAATAATGTCAAATTTTGGCATGTTTTTCAATCAAAGGAAATTAGATTGGCTTTTCTTGTTGGAGGAGGACTTCTGCTAATAATGCTTGTTTCCTTTTCTTTTATTCTTTAATCTTCTTTTAAAGTTTTTTTACAAGATAAGACATGTTTTGGTTTGCGACTTTGAGTAATAGGCTAAAAGAAAATAAAGCTAGTGTTACCTAGAATGGAAAGTGAAGCTTTAAAATAATTTATCAATTTTGTATCTGTTTTTGCCATCTTTTGCAGGTAAAAAAGTTCACAAATGTTTCCGAAACAATTATGTATGATCTAAAGGAAAGAAGTTTAAGAGGGCTAGAGGAAGGAGGAACAGCGAAGGACTTAGGATTTAAGTTATATTGTTTTTGTATTTTTCTTCACTTTTTAGTTTTGGAATTTGAACTCGAGATTTATTTTGTATTTGAGTATTAGTTTTTTAATGTATAAAATAATTATAACAAAAATTATATGTCTATAATTATTATTTGATTTGTCTTGTAATATAAGTTTGGTAATAAAAAAGAAATGAAAATTTTATATTTTGTATCGATAAAGGTAAAAATAAAAAAAAGGATTTTTTTTTTAATTTTACAAGGCTATTGCCACGCTTTTAAAGCGTGGCCGTATCTCTCGCTATAGCCACGCTTTTTAAAAGCGTGGCCATATCTTTCTCTATCGCCACGCTTCAAAAGTGTGGCCATATCTCCCACACACGGCCACGCTTTAACGGGAGGCATTTTGTAAAAAGCGTGACAAAAGAAAAAGTGTGGTGATAGGTCACCAAAAGCATGGCGATAGAGCAACCGCCACGCTTTCAGACGCCACCCTTTCAAAAGCGTGGCGATAGAGCTGTTTTCTAGTAGTGCTTACACCAAGAGTCAACAAAACTACTCAAGAGCTAAAGAGAACATTTCATCAAACACATAGAGTGCAATAGAAGTAAACATCATAAATTGCAAGAATAATAAAATCTACCAACTACTAAGTACAAGGAAAGTAAGATCACAATTCAATTCATCCATAAAAGAAACATCAACATCAAATTGCATTAAATGTAAACCGAATCCAACATGAGTTCATCATCACAAAAGAAAGTAAAATGAGAAATAAATATTACAACTAAGAGAATCAAGATGTAGAATTGAGGAATTATAAAGGAAACAAGATAAGATCAAGTAATTAATTTAAAATAAAAAACAATTTGACCTAATCCTAACCTAATTCTAGAGAGAAGAGGGAGCTTCTCTCTCTAGAAACTAACTAAAGGCTCATTTTTACTAAACTAATTGCTCTCCCTTTGCTTGGACTTCAATTCTGCATGAAATAACTCAGAAACAAGTTGGATTTGGGCCTGGGCAGCTCAGAAATCGCCCCCAGCGTTTTGCCTTTAAGTGTGCCACGTGAGAGTATCGGCGCGTGCGCGCTAGGTGCGCGTGCACGTCGATTGGCAAATTCTTCATCCACGCTGACGCGTCATGTACGCGTGCGCGTCTCTATGTGAAACCACTTCTGCGCGTGCGCACCTTGTACGTCTGCGCGCCCATTGATGCATTCCCAATCTTTGTTTCTTCATGCATTCTCCCCTTTGAATGATTTTCTCCTTATTTCTTCCATCCAATACTTGCCTTATGAACCTGAAATCACTCAACAAACACATCAAGGCATCGAATGGAATTAAAGTGAATCAAAATCACCAATTTAAGGGCCTAAAAAGCATGTTTTTACACTTAAGCACAATTCAAGGGAGAATTACAAAACCATGTTATTTCATTGAATAAATGTGGGAAAAGGTAGTAAAATCCCCTAAAATAAGCACAAGATAAATCATGAAATCGGGGTTTATCACCTTCGCCTACCTAACCTCCGTTCGATCTCATCGCCACCGCCCATCTAACCTCCTCAGCACCAGACGATCATAATTAATGCACGCAAGTAATACACAGGTAATAATCATATATCACAATTAATTCAAGAAGCAAGTAGTCATATTATACAATTAGGCAAACTCAAGTAATCAAAGCAAATAAGTACATAAAAGATGCATATGATGAATTCCTGTCATATTGGCTTGTGATATCACTTGTCGGTCTGTAAATGCCAACCCGACACATTCTTCTGGATGCAGCCTTTTCTGCCACGCCAGGGATATAGTGCCCTGCACACTTATGCAGCAGCAAATCTGCTACGCCAGAGATATAGTGCCCTGCACACTCATGTAGTATGGAGTCTACTACGCCAGGGATATAGGCTCCACACACTTCGTGCAGTAGAGAAGGAAATAACAACAACAAATCATGCAGCGAAAAAATCTGCCGCGCCAGGGATATAGGCCCTGCACACTCTCAACAACATTTACTCATGCAGCAGAGAAATCTGCTACGTCAGGGATATAGGCCCTGCACACTCTCAACAGCATTTACTCATGCAGCAGAGAAATCTGCTACGCCAGGGATATAGGCCATGTACACTCTCAACAACATTTACTCATGCAGCAGAAAAATCTGCGACGCCAGGGATATAGGCCCTGCACACTCTCAACAACATCTCCGAGTCCTCGACTCATCTCAATCACTGTCTATCGGCCTCAAATCATCACCAGTCATCACTATTTCTCATCTCAAATCACTTTCTATTATCAATTCTCAACATTCCAAGGATATAGTGCCTGGCACACTTTCCTTCAATATCCATCAAGGTCATAATAACCATCATCAGTTATCAATTCCATTCCAAACTCAATGGGTCATCATTTTCTCAAATCATATACCCTTCTTTTTAGCACTCCACCAAACCCATCCCCAGTACACCAGAAACCTAAGCCTCCATTTTCTAACTTTTTAAAATAGTACCAAATCAAATCCTCCTAAGATCATTTCCATGTTCGTTACCTAAAAATAAGCCCAAGAGTTTTAAAATGGTGTCACAGAAGTTTACAAGCTTGTTGGGAAGGTGATATAGTTTAAAAACAAAGTTTTAGTTGTAAAACAGGGCGTGTGCGTACGCACAAGGGTGTGCGTGCGAACGCCCAGGAAAGTTTTCAAATCTGTGCGTACGCATCGAGGTGTGTGTACGCACAAGTAGTAAAATTTCAACTCTGTTAATCCGCACAAGGCATGCGAACGCCCCCAACAGAGTGCACCTTCCAACGTGTGTGTGCCCACAGGGCTGTGCGTGCTCACAGGTTGTAAAACTTCATTGATTATGTGCGCGCACAGGTTGTGCTAGCACTCCCAACAGAAGGCCTTCCCTTGTGTGTGCGTACGCACAAGGCTGTGCGTGCGCGCAAGTTCGAAAAATCACAGGGGTGTGCGTGCACACATACCAGAAATCACAAAATTCTGCAACTTTGCAGAATTTGACACCAAACTTTGAATGATCATAACTTCCTCTACAAAAATCCAAATTTTACAAACTTTATATCAATTTGAAGATTTTTCAATGAACTTTTATTCTAAACAAATTCCAATAAATTTTGAAAACCGAAGCTCAAGTTATGATCCGTCAAAGTTCACCGAAAATCTATTTTTACCAAAAATCTCTAAACCTCAATTTTAACCAACCCTCAATCCAAAACCAACTCAATTACTTTTCAACCATACCAAAACAATCCAAAATTCATATCAAACACTACTTTAACTATTTTCTCAATCACACAACCTTCTAAACCATTCAACAATTATAAATCCAACCAAATTCACATTTTCCATTTTCCATTAACCTTATTAACATCAATATGACCACTCACCATCACCATCCATCATCAATGTCACATATTTCCAAACTTCCATCAAACACTACAAGAAAAAAGGCCTATGGCCACGCTTTTTTTGCTACACTTTAAAAGCGTAGCTAAAAGTGGTCAATGGCCACGCTTTTACGAGAGTGGCAATTGAATAGAGATTTGGTCACATTTTTTTTGTTACGCTTTAAAAGCATGGTGAAAGAGGTCAGTGGCCATGCTTTTATGGCGGTGGCAATTGATTCAAAATTTGGCTACCCTTTTTTTTGCCACGCTAAAAAGCGTAGCCATAGAGAGAAACCGGCACGCTTTTAAATTGTGGCGACAGAGTTTTATTGTAGCGGCGTTTTTAAAGCGTAGCCATTTCCTAAAAGTCTTTTGGCACACTTCAAAAGCGTGGCCAAAAGGTTTCCCAAAAAAATTTTCAAAGAACTCGCGCGTGGCCTTTGAAGTGTCTCTCAAACTTCATTTTTTTCCTTCTTTCAGAGAACTCCTCCAAACATTGTGCCTCACCCTAAGTCATTTAGCTAACCCTAAGTCCTCTCTTCAATGTGGCTCACCCTAACCCTCTCTTCATTGTGCCTCACCCTCACCCTAAGTTGGACACCCTCACCCTCACCGTGACCCTCACCACTCCGCGAAGAACATCACTGCGCTCGCAATGACTCCACCGATAAATCCCTCTTCCGGCACCCCTAACCCTCCGCTCACTCGTGGTCGCAAATCATCTGTCAATGCTCCCTCTGCTGCCACCTCGAAGCCCTAACCTCCTCTCACAATCTCCGTCGCTACCTCACCACCGCTAACCTCGAATGTTCTCTCTTCTCCACCGACCACTGTTTTGCCTCAAGTCACCAGCTCGCGAAGCAAGGATTAGAGGAAGATGTTGTCATCGCCGATGAGGTAGCCACCATTGTCGCTCTGGCCAAGTTCACTGTTTGGGTGCGATTCATTTTTACCTTTTGTTATAATCTTCATTTTGTTATAACCCCCATATTCCTTCTTCCTTCTTATATAATTCTGATAGGAGATAAGTTAGTTATTCATCTGGTAGTTGAAACTATTTAAATGTTTCATGCCTCATTTTGTTCACTAAAATCAGCAGATGTATCCTTAAATATATTTCAGTCTTCGGTTTAAAATGTTAACTGTGATTTAAAACTAGTTTTATGGAATCCTTTTAACCAAATAATTCACATAACAAGGACTAGGATACGCTTATGTTGCTGTTCCTGGAGGAAGAAAGTGCTACCTGTCAGAACTAAAATCAGGAAAAGAAGTTATTGTAGTTGTTCAGCAGGGCCAATAAGGAGTCACAATTGTTGGGCGTGTTAAGATAGACTGGCCCCCTAATCCTCGTGGAGGCAAAGGTTTGCAGTTTTTCTTATAATGTTTTGACTGCAATTTCTTTAATGAGTTTGTGACTTTTTTATGGAACCATCTTTGAAGCCTTTAATTGTTGGTAGCCTATTTAAAATTGCATCATCACTTAATTGTTGGTAGCCTTTTGAAGCCCACCAAAAGAGAAAATTATTTGTTTGTCTTTTAAGTTTGAATTCATGACTATGAGTTGAGGAAGCAATGCAAACAACTATTGTGCCTTTTATTTTATTTCTTGGTTGGGGTGGGGACTAAGCCTAATGGAAATGAACAGGATTTTGATATGAGATGGGTTATTGTATTAAATTGAGTTAATATATAAAGTTTTATCATTAATGGAATGGTAATGAATGGACAAATTGTTTAATTAGTAATTGATTTTTTGTCTTATTTTAGATTCAGACTATGTATTTAATTATTTTTCTCCTCTAAATACTATTTAGTTATAATTCATATTTTTGCTATTTTCCTAAGAAAATCATTTACAAATTATCAATAAATGTGACATACACTTATAGTATATCAATTTATATTTCATTAAAAAAAAGTTCCCTCTTTTTGGGCTATTATTTGCTTGGTTCTATGTTTAATAGAGGGAGGGGCTGAATTTAATGATAGTCATAAGTTTCATGAGAAGAGCAATAATAAGATACCACTAGTTTAGATGGTTGGATATTTATTGTAGCTCAAATTCAATATTGCATGATACGAATATTCTATCTTGCATGTTCTTATCTTATAACTTACTTCCCTGAACTTAACAGTGCCGTTAAAAACTGAATTTGGTTCAGCCATCAATTTACTAAGTTTAGCTTTTGTGTTTTTTCATTGACCGAGCTTGTTCCCTAAGATTGTGTTGGAATTCTAGCACGGTTAGTATTTCAAATTAGTTCATGATTACTTCAATTTGTACTATTTTGTTTGCTTTAGTATTAATCTTTGATTTGGCTTTATAATATGACTAGTTGAGCTGTTTATGTAGCCTTATATAAAGTTGAAAGTGGGGAAATTTTGTCTGGTTCGTCTAAACAGAACACAACAAGGTCCATTCTCTTACCATGCCTTCATTCTTAATCCACTAAGTTATACATAATATTTTACTGATTAATTGTTTTTTTTCCTGGACGAGTCATATTCATTGTTCTATTATTCTAGATGTTCAAAACTTTGGTGCTTATATTTGTTTATCCTGTTTAGTAGAACTAGTGCAGGCCTAGGGGAAGCGAGGCATTACCTGCTGGTATAGTGTCCAGTACTTCCAGCTTTGAAACGCGACCTCTATGGGATATTCCTGCCGTAAGGAAGAAGCATCATCAGCGGAGACAAGTTATAAGTTTCAATCAGTCATGAATAACTGAGTGAATATGATAATATAAAATCGTCCCTATAGTGCATGTGAGTTTGCCATTGTATCTCCTGATCTTCCAACAACCTTTCTTTCGAATCAAGCAAGCTCAGATAAGTGACACGTGTCAGATGTCAACTCAGAATTCTCTCAATAAAAGAATCTCTTCGTTGCAAGTATAGTTCCAAACCGACGAATGACACGAGTCAAAGTTTAAAAGGTTATCACAATACAAACCAAAATAACCGGGAGTAGAATCCCATGTCGTTCTTCCTAGGAATTGCAATCGAGTGCTCAATTATTGGCTATGAAGAAAATCGGGGGTGAGATAGAAATTGACAAGAAATGTAAATAATAAGAAAGTAAATAGCAATTAACTAACAAAGGAAAGGAAACTCAAATGGTAAAAAGGTCTTGGCAAGGGTTGATGGTTAAGGATCACTTTCCTTATTACCAACGACAACATGATAATTACAAGGATCAATCCCACTTTGTCATTCCCAATATCGGAGGAAAGTCAAATGGGCTTAATTAATCCTAATCCATAAGTCCTAGCCAACTCACTAATTAATTTAGTGAAATTCTAGCGTCAATGGAAATAAATTATCAATCACTTGGACATTAGTAGCTCAAGGTTACCCAAACCATCAATCACAAGCCAAGAAAGCAAAATTCTACTCTAAAAATAAAAGAAGAATTTAATCAAACACCTAGAGTGCAATAAAGGCAAACATAATACAATGCAAGAATTAATAAAAATCATAACTAACCCAAGCAGGAAATCAATAATAGTAACTAAAGTAAACATCAAAAGACATGAAAACATAAAATTGCATTAAAAGAGAATTGAGATTAACAAGAGAGTTCATGAACTAAAATTGGCAACATAAAGGAATTAACAAGAGAAGTTAGATAAACCAGGGTACTAGAACAATAAAAAGTAAAGAAAACTAAATTAAAACAAGATTAAAACATAAATCTAGAAAAAAAACTAAGAAACCCTAAATTCTAGAGAGAAGAGAGAGCTTATCTCTCTAGAATTCTATCCTAAAATATAGTAAAAACATAAACTAACACTCCTTGGTTCATCCCCTTCAATCATTGGTTCAATAGCATTAGAAATGAGTTGGTGATGCACGGAAACTTGTCTCAACAATTTTTCCTCGGCAAGTATACCGAATTGTCGTCAAGTAAAAACTCACAATAGAGTGAGGTCGAATCCCACAGGGATTGATTGGTCAAGAAACTTTAATTGGAGGAAAGTTCTAGTTGAGCTAAGCAGAATTTGATTTGAGAATTGCGGGAAATTAAATGGCGGGAAAGTAAATAACAGAAAGTGTAAATGCTGGAATTAAAGAGCAAAATGTAAATGGCGGAAAGTAAATTGCAGAATCTTAAATAGGGATTTAGGGAAATGAACAAAAAAGTAAATGGCAGAAAGTAAAGAGAATGGGTAAGATCAGAAATGGGGAGTTCATTGGGCTCAGGAGATGTTGTATTCTCCGGATCAAGTTCATTTCCATCTCTTCCTCAATCAATGCATTCATTGATCTCCTTGGCAATCTTAAGTGATTGAACTCCAATTCCTTGGTAATTCAATCTCTCAAATCTTGATCAATAGCCAATTCCTTGGTCCAATTGCTCATGAGAAGAGATGAAGTGTGGTCACTGATTATACCACATGTATTTCCAAATCAAAGTATTGGGAGGATTATATGTCACCATATCCGTCCAAACCCTAATTTGGTCCAACATGAGAAAGCATTTCTAGCATGATCTCTTCATTCCTCTTCCAAGGTTCCGAAAAGATCCAAGTATGAATAGCTTCTTTTCCAAGACAGCTACCCAATTGGATGAAGATTGAAAGCTTTCTAGTAAAATCAAGAGAAAAGAAAGAAGAAGAATAATGAAAACTATTATTGATCCATCAAATTACAACAGAGCTCCCTAACCCAATGAAAAGGGTTTAGTTGTTCATGGGTCTGGGAATGGAAAGCAAAGATGGAAAATACATGCTGAAAGTAAAACTAAAAGTTGTAGAGAAAGTAAAATTATACAGAGAGTAGTTCTCCCAATGGCCAAAAGCTTTTTTTCTCTAGTTTAAAACTACTCCTATATATACTACTCTTCTGATCTTCTAGTTGGCTCTTCAAGTCTTTGGATATGGGCCTTTGGATCTTGAGTTGAAGCAGTTTGGAATCTTCAGTGGGCTCAACTTTACTTGCAGAGAAAGTGTGAAGTAGGCATGGACTTTAGCTAGGACGTTAGTGGTATTAACGTTAAGTGAAAATGTAGGTTCGAGAACGTTAGTGACGATCACCTTTTTCACTAACGTTCCTAGCCCAAGATGGTTCACGTTAACTTCAACGTTAGTGGCACTAACGTGACCACTAATGTTGCCTCTTAGTCCATCGCAAGCGTTATTGGCGTTTACCTTTGCCAATAACGTTGCTCTTAGCCCCCCTTTTCTCACGTTAGAGTCCACGTTAGTATAACTAACGTGGCTCTTAACGTGGGCATGCCTCAGCCTCGAGAGCGTTAGTGACACTTACCTTTGTCACTAACGCTCCAAACGCCCCTTCTCACGTTAGTGCCTCACGTTAATTGTCTTAACGTGGCCACTAACATGGTGGTAATTGTCATCTCCAACGTTAGTGACAAAGGTGAGTGTCACTAACGTTGGCTCATCATTTCTTGCCTCCACGTTAGCTTCCATGTTAATGCAATTAACGTGGCAACTAACGTGGCTCATAGTGGCTTGGTCCAACGTTAGTGACAAAGGTGAGTGTCACTAACGTTGGCGATTCCTTGCTCCTCCCACGTTAGAGTTCACGTTAATGTAGTTAACGTGACTCTTAACGTGGCCAATTGGGCTTAGTCCAACGTTAGTGACAAAGGTGAGTGTCACTAACGTTGGCATCGTCTTCCCTTTCCACGTTAGAGTTCACGTAAACTAAGTTAACGTGACTCTTAACGTAGCCAATTGCCAATTTTGGAGTGTTAGTGGTATTCACTTTTACCACTAACGCTGGAGCTCCCCTTTCCTCCACGTTAACTACCACGTTAATGTAGTTAACGTGGCAATTAACGTGGGCTATGATGGCTTCGAAAGCATTATTGGCGATCACTTTTCTCATTAACGTTGTAAGTTCATTGATAAACCACTATTTTATGGTTTATCTTATGCTTAATTGAGTGGTTTTTATCAACTCTTTACCCATTTATTCATACTAATCGCATGCTTTATGTTTTCCTTCCTGATTTTGTGCTATGATTGAAAACATGCTTCTTTGGCCTTTATATTGCTAATATTAATCCTCTCTTATCACCATTAGATGCCTTGATATGTGTGCTAAGTGATTTCAGGGATTACAGGGCAGGAATGGCTTAGAGGATGGAAAGGAAGCATGCAAAAGTGGAAGGAATACAAGAAACTGAAGGAACTGCTAAAGCTGTCCAGCCTGACCTCTCTGCACTCAAATGATCATAACTTGAGCTACAGAGGTCCAAATGATGCAGTTCTAGTTGCGTTGGAAAGCTAACGTTCGCGGCTTCGATTTTATATATAATTTGCGATACCTGCTCCGAAGTTAGGCAATGCAAACGCGTGAATGACGCGCCCGCGTCGCATTTGCGAACTTCAATCCGCGCGGACGCGTGGACGACGCCTCCGCGTCACTTTTCCGCGACCTGAACGTAACAGAAATTGCAGGGGGCGATTTCTGGGCTGTTTTTGACCCAGTTTTCAGCCCAGAACACACAGATTAGAGGCTATAAAGCGGGGGAATGCATCCATTTATAATCATGCTTTTCATAATTTACTTTTCATAATTTAGATGTAGTTTTTAGAGAGAGAGGTTCTCTCCTCTCTCTTAGGTTTTAGGATTAGGATTCCTCTTAAAGGATTTAGGATTCAACTCTTCATTAGGTTCAATATTTCTTTTACTTTATATTTATCTCTTATTTTCAGATACTCTAATGCTTGTATTAGTTATGTTACCTAATTGGCTTATGAACTTTTCCATGTTAAGATTTGAATATTTTATTTAATATAATTGAGGTATTTCAGATTTATCACTTTTTCTATTGTTTGTTATTAATTAATGTTCTAAGTTGGATCCTAACTTGATTTTAGAGTTGATTAATATTCGGAGACCCTTGAGTTGAATTACTCAAGAGTTAAATTGTAATTGGGTTTATCGTTGGCTTGCTCTCTAGTCACTAACACTAATCCTTCCCAAGGGAGAGGATTAGAACTTGTGAATAGAAGTAGACTTCCAACTTACTTAACTTTCTTTTACTTTACTTGGTAAAGGATAACTAAGTAGAAGCAACCTTCAATTATCAATTGATCTTGAGAAAAATCCAACAAGGATAGAACTTCCGATTAATCTTCTCCAGGTCAAAGTTTTTAATTTAATTATAATAAAATTTCTTATTTATTTTTATTACTTTAATTTATAAATATACCTATGCCCATTGCCCAAACTCCAAAACCCCAATTTACAAACTCATAACCAATAATAAGAACATACTTCCCTGCAGTTCCTTGAGAAGACGACCCGAGGTTTAAATACTTCAGTTATCAATTTATTTAGGGGTTTGTTACTTGTGACAACCAAAACGTTTGTAAGAAAGGACTTTTGTTGGTTTAGAAGCTATACCTGCAATGAGGATTTATCTGCGAATTTCTAGACCACGCAAAAGTTCTCTCTTCAAAATGGCGCCGTTGCCGGGGAATTGCAAACGTGTGCCTTATTATTGGTTATTGTAAATATTTAAAAAAAATTTATCTTATCTTTCTTATCTTCAAAAATCAAATATTTTTTTTTAAAAAAAAATCATATCTTTTTCAAAATCTTTTCTTATCCTTTTTCAAAAATCATATCTTTTTCAAAATATTTTCTTTTTATTAATTTTTATTTTTATTTTCTCCTACTACTATGAACTCTCACCCCTTTGGCTATGAGTCTGGTTATAATTATGTTGCAGGAAGAGGAAATTACAATGAGAACAGGCATCAAGGTTGGAACAATCAAAGATGGGAGGAGCCACAAGGGTTTGATCAACCCTCATGGCAACAACCACCCCCAATGGACTATCAACAACCACCACCATATGCCTATAAATCCTCTCCTCAACATGACTTTGGACCACCATACTCACAAGCCCCTTTTCACCATTCACCTCCATATGACCCTAACCCGTATCCACCATACCAACCACCTTATGAGCCAAATGAACCATACATAGAACCACCCCATTCCAATACAATTACTCTCATGAACCACCACCTCAATATACACTATCTCCTTATCATTGTCAAGATGAACCACCTTCCTACCATGAACCCTTTCTCCCAACAAATGAACCCTCCTATCCACCCCAAACCTCCATGGAGAAAGCACTTGCCGATCTAAACTCTACTATACAAGCTCTCTTCGCCCAAATCGGACCACCAAATACCTTCAACAATCAACCCTCAAGCTCTAGTGCACTTCCTTGTCAACCACAGAATGATCTATCCATCCCATCACTACCATCCATGGAAGAGCACCCACATCCATCAATCCAAGAGCAACATGATCTCAATGATGCTATTGACATGGAACAAGAGAGAAGGGATTATCTTTGCGAATCCATACTTCATAAGGAGCTAGAGGAGGCCCTAAAGGTGAAGGTAGTAAAAACCCTTGAAGTCGAAGAAGTGGTTGAAGAATTAGTGAAGGAAGAATCAAGGGATCATCTCAAGGAAGCAGCGGATCGATTTCATGCAACTCTATATCAACTAAATCAAGCGATAAGTCGATTAGCTTCCCAACGCTCGGACACTCAAAGTGCTCCCATGGCTACATGTGGAGAATCAATAAAAGAGCGTAGCATAAAGGAGATACTAGAAACTCCAATGGACAATACGGAGCATGACTTTGTACTAAAACAAGTGGAGGAAGCTGTAATTATTGAAAAGGAAGAAGTGGTTGCAGACTTAGGAGATGCTGAACCTCCATGGGAAAGTCAGGTTATAGAACCTCCTTCCAAGGCGATTGAAATTGATGCTGAGGAGGGTGTACAACCTCCAAGGCATATCATGATTAAGGACTTGGAAGAGGTCGATCAAGAGATGGAGATTAAAGAAGAAGAAGCACAGCCTCCCATGCCCTCGGTAAGCAATGAAGAAGAGATTGAATTGGAAGAAAGCTACCAAGAGGAAGAGGTTGAAATTGAAGAAGCTTGCAAAGAGGTGGAAGTTGTCAAAGAGCACAAGGGAGTGGAGCTTGGAATTACCTTGCCAAAGTTATTGGAGACCCCTCCCCCTAAGTTGCCATCATCCTTCACAACATTCAAGTGAGTAAAATTCATATCCCTTAGCTTTCTAATTCCACTTGAATATGGGCTACTGGAGATGGATGGTCAACTTAGAGCTCTTTGTGACATTAAGAGTAAGAGGAAGATGGTCAGTGGTAAGAATTGTCCTGCAAGGTTCATTATGGTTGGAAGCTTTAAGTTTAAATGCAAAGGTTGGTGCAGAGCTCAATTGAATGGGTCTAGGAAGCTGTTTGGATGCTTCAATGAGAATTCTAAAGCTGAACCACCCGGATGGAACAATATTGCTCAACAAGACGACGGGTGCAAAAGCAAGATTTGGGACCCCGGAATTCATTCTGGCAATCAACACTCTTGGGGCCTTGTCACTTGCTTTAACTTACTTGAAGGCTTTCTACGCCTAGTTTGGGACCCCGGAGGTTACTGGAAGTACAAACATTGGTGGAGATTCCTGGATGAATACAAGCATAAGCCACCATAACAGGGAGTTCACCAAATGTCCAACTTAAGGACTTTAACTAAAAGTGCTAGGTGGGAGACAACCCACCATGGTATGATCGTTCTTGTTTCAGTTTTATTTCGTTTTGTCTGTTTTTATATTATATTATTTTCATTGAACCTGAATACTATTCATAGCATTTGCATCAGCACTGCATACTGCATTAAAAAAAACACACGCGACGCGGCAGCGTCGCTGATGCGTCCGCGTCACAAGTGCATTAGGAGAAAAGAAAAGTGAACAGAGAGTCACACGAGAGCGTGGCTAGAGGCGTGCCTTTGGCACAAATTGATCCACGCGACCGCGTCACTGACGCGTCCACGTCATGTGGGAAAAATGCCTCCCACGCGTCCGTGTCACCCACGCGAACGCGTGGCCCTGTGAAATCGACGTAAAGCGGTGTATGGCAGAAAGTTCTGATGGAGTGGGGCTGGAACTATGCTAGAAGCTCAAGCCCTACCACGAAAATGTGTACCCCACACGTTCGCGTCATTTTTAAAAGAAAGGCCATTCACGCGATCGCATCACCCACGCGATCGCGTCACCCAAAAATTTGGCAAGAAATAGTTTCGAACAAAGAGCTGTACGACCGCGAGGCTGCCCTCGCGCCAGTAGCACCAAACGAGTCACGCGTCCGCGTGACCCACACGTCCGTGTCACTTGACCTTATCGCGTACCACGCGAACGCGTACCCCACGCGTCCGCGTCGCCTTCGCCGCACAGCTTATCTAAATTAGCCAAAAATATCTTATCTTTTCTTCCCCAATCCTAATTTTTCTTTTTTCTTCTTTCTTTCTTAATTTATTCACTTCTCATCCTTTTTCACTCCCATTCTATTTCATTTAATTTATTTGCATACTTTTATTCATTCCATTTTAATTTTGTGCATATTTTTATTTTCTTTTCTAAATTCATTTTTTTCCTTTGGTGTTGAATTTTCTTATTTTACTGTTGCATCTTCTCTTGAATTATTTTGGGTGCTTAGTGACTTGTTTTTATTCTGGTTAGGTAATATTATTTAAATCAATGCCTCTCTTTTATACCTGTATTACTTTTGCATTGACATGAATTTTTATTATCTTTTCTTACCCACACTCTCTTCCCTATTGTTGCAAACTTTTGCACTCTTAATTTGCCATGACATTCTACTGTTTTCTCACTTACATGTTGTAGCTACCATGTAATTGGGACCCTTATTATCTGGCATTAACACCCATATTTTATTTAATTTCTATCTTTATTTTTTGGATACTTTTCTTCTTTTTCTCTTCTTTTAGGCTAGCCACCGAAGACGGAAAAAGGGAGAAACTTCTAAAAGGGGAGACAAACAAGTCCATCTGCACAATCCTTGAAGAAAAGCATCAGTTGGAACAACCCGTCCACCTGCACATCTCAGCATGCACCGAGGATGGTGCAATCTTTTAAGTGCGGGGAGGTCGATACCGATCTCCATGGGTTAGTTACCTTCTTTTCAACACCAATACTCTATTTTCTTAATTTGTTGATTGTTGCATTTGCATGTTTGTTTGATTTTATGCATTTAGTTACTACTTGGTTAAAGTAGTATTTTCTTTTTCAAGAAATTTTTATAATATTTTACTAATTTAAATTAAAAACTTTTCTATTAAAACTTGTTTGAAGTTGTATTTGGAATATAGTTTAAAAAGCTAAGAACACACAACCTGTGAGATTTTGAGCTTATTTATATGGTTACATTATTTAACCATAAATTTTTATTCTTGTGTGTTTTCTTCTCCATGATTGCAATCTTTGCTTTGTTCCATTCTATATGTCCAATATTTAGTGTATTTACATGCTTGCATATGATTGAGGCCATTACTTGTTTAGCTCACTTATCCCAAATAAGCCTACCCTTTCAATCACCTTTGTTTGCCACCTTGAGCCTTTTTAATCCCATTTATTCTATATTTTACCACATCACTAGCCTTAAGCAGAAAAACAAATTAAATACCCCAATTGAATCTTTGGTTAGCTTAAGATAGATATTGTGCATCAACTAAGTGTGGGGAAATTGTGGGAACATGGGTTAATAAGGGAATGTATCATGTTTCTAATTTATTTGAATATTGGGAATTTGGGAACCGACTCATGAAAAACCAAAATAGAAAAATAATAGAAAATCCATGTGCATTGATAAGTTATGTTTATTTCTCTACAAAAAAAAAGAAGAAGAAAGAAGAGAAAAATCCAAAAAATATTCAATAAATAAGTAAATAAATAAGGGGACAAAATCACCCCAATGCTAAGTTAATGAAAAGATCAATGCACATGTGATAAAAGTAAAGAAATATCAAAAATTTGGTACATGAGTATGGGAATCATACAAAAGTGGGAATTATGGGTAGTTAGGCATGAATTTAACAGTTTATAGAGTATACATATATTAGGTGAGAGCTTAGGTTAATTAAAGATTCATATTATAGCTCACTTGGCCATACATATATCCTCACCCTTACCTTAGCCCCATTACAACCCTGAAAAGGCCTCATGATGTTTGCATTGGTATACTAAATATTTGTTGATTGGTTAGATGAAGAACAAAGTTTAGAAAGCATGACTAGGGAAGAGTAGAGTGATTGACCCTAGACACTTGAGAGTTAGAGTGATATACACCACCAGTAAGGGTTCAATGCTTGACTCTATGTTCCCTGCTTTCATGAGCTATCTTCTTACAAGTTTACTTGTCTTTTATTATATAATTTGAATTAGTGGACTTTGATTCATATTTGTCTTGGAGAACTTATTTACTTTTAACCAAGTAGGTAGAAACATCTTAGCATATAGTTGCATTAGATAGGTTGCATTTCATACATTCTACCATTCCTCTTCACTTCTTTTATAGCTTCTCTTGAGCTTAGCATGAGGACATGCTAATGTTTAAGTGTGGGGAGGTTGATAAACCACTATTTTATGGTTTATCTTATGCTTAATTGAGTGATTTTTATCAACTCTTTACCCATTTATTCATACTAATCGCATGCTTTATGTTTTCCTTCCTAATTTTGTGCTATGATTGAAAACATGCTTCTTTGGCCTTTATATTGCTAATATTAATCCTCTCTTGTCACCATTAGATGCCTTGATATGTGTGCTAAATGATTTCAGAGATTACAGGGCAGGAATGGCTTAGAGGATGGAAAGGAAGCATGCAAAAGTGGAAGGAATACAAGAAACTGAAGGAACTGCTAAAGCTGTCCAGCCTGACCTCTCTGCACTCAAATGATCATAACTTGAGCTACAGAGGTCCAAATGATGCGGTTCCAGTTGCGTTGGAAAGCTAACGTCCGGAGCTTCGATTTAATATATAATATGCCATAGCTGTCCCGAATTTAGACGACGCGAACGCGTGAATGACGCGCCCGCATCGCATCTGCGAACTTCAATCCGCGCGGACGCGTGGACAACGCCTCCGCGTCACTTTTCCGCGACCTGAACGTAACAGAAATCGCAGGGGGCGATTTTTAGGCTGTTTTTGATCCAGTTTTCAGCCCAGAACACACAGATTAGAGGCTATAAAGTGGGGGAATGCATCCATTCATAATCATGCTTTTCATAATTTACTTTTCATAATTTAGATGTAGTTTTTAGAGAGAGAGGTTCTCTCCTCTCTCTTAGGTTTTAGGATTAGGATTCCTCTTAAAGGATTTAGGATTCAACTCTTCATTAGGTTCAATATTTCTTTTACTTTATATTTATCTCTTATTTTCAGATACTCTAATGCTTGTATTAGTTATGTTGCCTAATTGGCTTATGAACTTTTCCATGTTAAGATTTAAATATTTTATTTAATATAATTGAGGTATTTCAGATTTATCACTTCTTCTATTGTTTGTTATTAATTAATATTCTAAGTTGGATCCTAACTTGATTTTAGAGTTGATTAATATTCGGAGACCCTTGAGTTGAATTACTCAAGAGTTAAATTGTAATTGGGTTTATCGTTGGCTGGCTCTCTAGTCACTAACACTAATCCTTCCCAAGGAAGAGGATTAGAACTTGTAAATAGAAGTAGACTTCCAACTTACTTAACTTTCTTTTACTTTACTTGGTAAAGGATAACTAAGTAGAAGCAACCTTCAATTATCAATTGATCTTGAGAAAAATCCAACAAGGATAGAACTTCTAATTAATCTTCTCCGGGTCAAGGTTTTTAATTTAATTATAATAAAATTTCTTATTTATTTTTATTGCTTTAATTTATAAATATACCTGTGCCCATTGCCCAAACTCCAAAACCCCAATTTACAAACTCATAACCAATAATAAGAACATAATTCCCTGCAGTTCCTTGAGAAGACGACCCGAGGTTTAAATACTTCGGTTATCAATTTATTTAGGGGTTTGTTACTTGTGACAACCAAAACGTTTGTAAGAAAGGACTTTTGTTGGTTTAGAAGCTATACCTGCAACGAGAATTTATCTGCGAATTTCTAGACCACGCAAAAGTTCTCTCTTCATTCATTCCCACTCCACGTTAGTGGTCACGTTAATTAGATTAACGTGGCTACTAACGTGGCTCTTCCTTGCTTCCTTTGTCCTGAAATCAAGCAAATAGAATGCATCAAAGCTCTAATCCAGGTTATGAGATCATGCATCATCTAAATTGTCATTCGATTCATGCATAATTCTCATAAAACCACATGAAATTCACAATGTTTGCTTGAATCAAGATGTAAGTGATTATCTACCCAAAACTTGCTTATTAACTAAGAAAATGCATGAAACTACCCTAAAACAGTAAAGAAAAGGTCAGTGAAACTGGCCAAAATTCCCTGGCATCACAACACCAAAATTAAAGCTTGCTTGTCCCTAAGCAAGTACTGAAACATGATAATACTGAATGAAATGACAAGAGAAATGAGTCATTATTGTGGAAGTCATGTCCTTGGTTTTATGGGGTTTCATGCATAGCAACTTAGGTTCATTCCTTCATTGGCTTTCAGACCTTTACCATGCCCTGGAATACTCACTTGATTGCACCCTATGAGACTTTTATTCATTGATCCCTTTGTCTTTTTAGGGTTTGATTGTATTCTTAGACTAGGTGCTTTGTAAGGGGGCGACTCTTTAAGATAAGCTTTCAGCCAGCACTCCCGAACCAGTTGGTTCAAGGTGCTAGGTGTTAAGGCACCCCTAAGGACTTACTCCCTTAAGTCTCTTTCCCCCATACATTCACACCACAGGCACATGGTTTATTTTTTCCTTCTTGAGACCTTGGTGTCCAACACCTCTTTGGGTTACTAAGTGCTCTGTAGCAAGGGTTACTCTTGATAGTGGACTTTCAGCTGATAATCCCGGGTTAGTTAACCCAAGTTACCAAGTGATAAGGCACTTCTGAGAGCTTATTCATCCAAGTAGATCCTTTACACAAGAGCACCACAGACACATGCCTTAAGATTCAACCCTTGGTGCCTAGCCTTATTTCTTACTCTTTTTCTTTATTTCCCAACTTTCATTTTTCTTGCCCCTTTTCTTATTAGGATCTTGTTATTTAGCTAGTCTCATGGGGTGTGTTTCAAGCATATGATTCAGGACAGATAGTTGCCTTCCTACCTTGTTGGTGAACCAACTTAGCTAAGTAATTACTACACCACAAGCTTAAGAACTTATTCCACAAATTGAACCTCACTCTGGTCTTTCATAACATCTCTTTTTATTTAACTTAGAGGACAAGCATACAAGAAAGCAAGGTGAAAATGCAGCAGATAACTTGGCACAGCATACATATGACAAAGGCGGGGCAAAACGAACATTAAATCCTAGTGATGTAAACTAAGGAGTAGCTAATAATCAAGGATACATTCAGACTTCCAATTTGAGCATTTCCAAGCATATGGAATCGGGTAACGATACAACCTTTTGGTGGTGACTTCTAGCCATCCCTTTGTTGTCATCGTCCACAGCTTTTGCATCCTTCTTCGCCTCCTTGGATGATAGTGTACCGTTGTTCCCGAAGATTTGATTGAATTCCTGCAAAGTTATTGGAAGTTGCTTGTTCCCAAAGCACTTGAGAATTAGTTAGCATGCATGTATGCTTGTGAGTTTCTGAACCTGATTTGGTGTGTGAACACCAAACTTAGTTCCTTGCCTAATGCAACAGATTGAATACATGCAGAGGATCTTATGTTCTTTTATTACTAAAACGACTATGAACTAGAAACTAAACTCTTGTCAAGTGGTTTCCCTGATTGGTCGAGGCTAGCAATTTTCTCTTGAAGAGGTGTAGTGTGATTCTAACTGAAATCTTTAGTGGAACACCAAACTTAGAATTACACATTCACTCTTTGATTGTTTTGGTGTGCAACACCAAACTCAGCTCCTCGCAATGCAGGGTAAACTACTTGTAACTTTTATTGAAATGATCATGAAAAGAAAAATACTTAGGTTGGGTTGCCTCCCAATAAAGCGCTCTTTTAGCATCGCTAGCTCGACGATTTCTCCATCAATTGAGATGATATTTCACTTTGGGGCTTTCCCCCATGTTGCCTATGTAATGCTTGAGCCTTTGTCCGTTCACAGTGAAAGTCCTCCTTGAGCTTTCCTCCATGATTTCTATGTGTCCATACGGCGAGACCTTTGTGACAAGAAAGGGTCCAGACCACCTTGATTTGAGTTTTCCAGGGAAAAGTCTCAATTTGGAGTTGTAGAGGAGCACTTGCTGTCCCTTTTCGAAACTCCTGGGTGTCAGATTGATGTCATGTCTTCTCTTTGCCTTTTCTTTATAGATCTTGGCATTTTCATAGGCTTGAGATCTGAACTCCTCCATTTCGTGCAACTGCAGGACTCTTTTTTCACCAGCGACAAGGCTATCAAAATTTAGTAGCTTGAGAGCCCAGAGGGCTTTGTGTTCAAGCTCCAATGGTAAATGACAGGCCTTTCCATACACCAGTTGATATGGGGACATCCTGATTGGTGTTTTGAATGCCGTTCTGTATGCCCAAAGAGCATCATCTAGCTTCTTCGACCAGTCCTTTCTTGATGCTCCTACATTCTTTTCCATAATCCTTTTTAACTCTCTGTTAGATATCTCGGTTTGCCCACTTGTTTGGGGGTGATAAGGTGTGGCAACCTTGTGCTTTATCCCGTATCGTAGGAGAAGAGCTTCTAGTGGCCTCTTACAAAAATGGCTCCCTCCATCACTAATGAGCGCTCGTGGGACTCCGAACCGGCTAAAGATATTCTTTCTGAGGAAGTTCATGACCACCTTGTTATCATTTGTTGGGGTTGCAATGGCCTCTACCCACTTGGAAACGTAATCCACTGCTACTAGGATATACTTGTTTGAATATGAGGTTGGATGTGGTCCCATGAAATCGATTTCCCATACATCAAACAGTTCCAGTTCTAAGATGAAATTATGTGGCATCTCATTTCTTTTGGGTAGGTTTCCAGCTCTTTGGCATTCATTGCAGCTCTTTGCTACTTCCTTGGCATTCTTGAAAAGGGTGGGCCAAAAGAATCTGCTTTGTAACACCTTGGCTGCAGTTCTTTCCCCTCCAAAGTGACCTCCATAGCACGAGCCATGGCAGTTCCATAAGACCTCTCTTCCCTCTTCTTCTGAAACACATCTTCTAAGGAATTCATCTGAACACTTCTTGAATAGGTATGGTTCATCCCAAACAAAATACTTCGCGTCATTGATGAGCTTTCTTTTTTGATGTTTGTTGATTTCTGGAGGTAAAGCCCCAGTTGCCTTGAAATTGGAAATATCTGCGAACCAGGGTACTCTGTGAACCGTCATCAGCTGCTCATCTAGGAAGAACTCATTTACACTTGTATCATGTGATCCTTCTTTATCATGTGGGATTCTGGATAGGTGATCTGCTACTTTGTTCTCCACTCCTTTCTTGTCTCTAATTTCAATATTGAATTCCTGCAACAACAAGATCCATCTTATTAGTCTCGGTTTTGATTCTTGCTTGGCAAACAAATATTTAAGTGCTGTGTGATCTGTGAAAATGATCACTTTGGCACCAATGAGGTACGATCTAAACTTGTCAAATGCAAAAACTATTGCCAGCAACTCCTTTTCAGTAGTGGTATAATTTCTTTGAGTGTCATTGAGGACTTTGCTAGCATAGTATATCACATGGACCAAGTTATCTTTCCTTTGTCCTAACACTGCCCCAACTGCAGAATCAGATGCATCATACATCAGTTCAAATGGTAAGTTCCAGTTAGGTGGGGAAATGATAGGGGCAGAGGACAGCTTCTTTTTCAAGTTTTCGAATGCTAGCATACATTTTTCATCAAAGACAAATGGTGTATCAGATACAAGGAGATTGCTTAAGGGCTTGGCTATCTTTGAAAAATCTTTAATAAACCTTCTGTAAAAGCCGACATGCCCTAAAAAGCTCCTAATTGCCTTGACATCACTTGGTGGGGGTAATTTTTCAATGAGTTCCACCTTAGCTCTGTCTACCTCAATACCTTGGTTAGAAACCTTATGGCCAAGAACTATTCCTCCTGTCACCATAAAGTGACATTTCTCCCAGTTCAAGACCAGGTTGGTCTCTTGACATCTTTTTAATACTAGGGCCAAGTGATTTAGGCAATTAGGGAAGGAATCTCCGAATACCAAAAAGTCATCCATAAAGACTTCAATGAATTTTTCTATCATATCTGAGAAAATGGAGAGCATGCAGCATTGAAAAGTTGCAGGTGCATTACATAGCCCAAATGGCATGCGCCTGTAGGTAAACACTCCATATGGGCAAGTGAATGAGGTTTTCTCTTGGTCTCTCGGATCAACCACTATTTGGTTATATCCTGAATAACCATCGAGAAAACAGTAATATGCGTGTCCTGCAATTCTTTCCTGCATCTGATCCATGAAAGGAAGGGGGAAGTGATCTTTTCTTGTAGCTTCATTGAGTTTTCTGTAATCTATGCACATCCGCCATCCTGTGACGGTCCTTGTAGGGATTAGTTCGTTCTTTTCATTGGGGACTACAGTGATTCCTCCTTTTTTTGGGACAACTTGCACGGGGCTGACCCATGGGCTGTCTGAGATCGGGTAGATCACCCCTCCTTGCCGTAACTTCATGACTTCTTTCTGCACCACTTCCTTCATGACTGTATTCAGCCTCCTTTGGGGTTGAATGGATGGTTTGACATCGTCTTCCAACAGTATCTTATGCATGCATATGGCCGAACTGATTCCTTTCAGGTCAGCGAGGGTCCATCCAATGGCATCCTTATGCTTTCGCAATACTTGGAGTAGTTCATCCTCTTGATCTTGGCTGAGGGCTGAGTTTATGATCACTGGGTAACTTTCATTCTCTCCTAAGTATGCATATCTGAGAGTGGGTGGTAGTGCTTTGAGTTCAAGTTTGGGTGCTTCTTTTTTTTCATTCTCTTCCTTTGGTGCACCCTGTATATGAATCTCTGCTGTTGCAGCCTCTTCGCTAGATGTTGATTCCTCCTCTGTTAACCCTTCAAGTTCTTCTTCTTCAAAAATCTATTGTACTGCGTCTTCTAGTGAATCTAACCTCATACATTTGCCCAATGGTTCTGGTGGGTAACTCATGGCCTTGAACACATTGAATGTCATCTTCTCATTGTGTAATCTGAGGGTGAATTCACCTTTTTGGACATCAATGATAGCTCCAGCAGTGGCCAAGAACGGTCTTCCCAGGATGATGGAGGCCTTGGCTTCCTCCTTCATGTCCAGCACTACAAAGTCTGCTGGGAAGATAAAATCTCCTACCTTCACCAGCAAATCTTCTACTATGCCATGAGGAAACTTGAACGATCGGTCTGCCAGTTGTAGGGCCATTTTTGTTGGCTTAGCCTCCTCAATCCTCATTTTTCTCATCATAGATATTGACATCAGATTTATGCTGGCTCCTAAGTCACACAGAGCCTTCTCCACTGTGATTTCCCCTATAATACAAGGGATCTGGAAGCTCCCAGGATCCTTCAATTTCTGGGGTAGTTTGTGCTGAATGATGGCACTACATTCTTCGGTTAGTATCACAGTCTCATTGCTCTTCCAGCTTCTCTTTTTAGTCATTAATTCCTTTAAAAACTTGGCATAGAGCGGCATTTTGCTCTATTGCTTCAGCAAAGGGTATATTGATTTGTAGTTTCTTAAAGATTTCCAGAAATCTTAAGAATTGGTTGTCATCCCCCTTCCTTTTCAATTGCTGAGGGTATGGAGCTTTTGGGACGTCGGGCTTCAGCATTTCTCCTTTTTGCTGTGAACTAGGAATGGGAATTTGGACTTCATCTCGTTCCTTTTCTCCTTCATTTGAGTTCTTCTCTTGTGATTTCTTGGAAATTTCCTTCAATTCCTTCCCACTTCTGACGGTGATAGCCTGACATTCCTCTCTTGGGTTTGGATCGGTGTTGCTGCACAGGTTATGGCTGGGAATTTGCTTGAATAGGTAGCCAATTTGTGTCTCAAGTTTCTTGATGGCAGCATCTTGATTCTGCATATTGGACCGCACTTCCTCTCGGAACATTTTACAGTCCTGGACTTCTTTGCATATTCGTTTAAGTAGGGTCTCAATCCTTGAGAGTCTATCTTCAGATGATGGTGAGTTGGAGTTGGAGGGATGAGAATGTCCATTTTGGTTTTGATATGGATGTTGAGAGGTGTTGTTAGGTGGGTGCTGATATGATCTCTGTGTGGAATGTTGGTGAGCTGCATTGTTTTTGGGGTTGTGATGTCTCTGATCTTGGCCTTGATCTTGTTGATTTTCCCACCCAAAGTTTGGGTGGTTCCTCCAACCAGGGTTGTAAGTTTTGGAGTATGGATCATGGGTCTGCCTGGGTGAGTTTCCAATGTAGTTGGCTTGTTCCTGATCACCTTCTGCCTCTGTATTCACTCCTTCTTGAGCTGCTGATGAGGTAGTGATTGCTGCTACTTGATTCCTTTCCATCTTCTTGGTAAGGTCAGCCAGCTGCTTGGTGATCATCTTGTTTTGGGCCAACAGTGCATCCACGTTGTTTAGCTCTATTACTCCTCTAGTGTTACCTCTTTCAGAAGCATAGAAGTAGTCATTCTCAGCTACAGTCTCAATGACATCTATGGCTTCTTCAATGGTCTTCTTCTTGTTCAGAGATCCCCCAGATGAGTGGTCTACTGCCTTCTTTGATTCGTACGAAAGACCCTCATAGAAAATGTGTAACTGCATCCATTCATTGAACATATCTGGCAGGCACCTTCTTGTCAAATCCTTAAACCTCTCCCATGCTTTATAGAGAGTTTCACCATCTTATTGCCTGAAGGTTTGTACCTCAGCTCTCAACCTGTTGATCCGTTGATGAGGATAGAATCTCGCCAAGAATTTGTTCACCACATCTTCCCAAGTTGTTAAACTCTCCTTCGGGAAGGATTCCAGCCATTTGGATGCTTTGTCCTTGAGTGATAAGGGAAACAGAAGCAGTCTATAGGTGTCAGGATGTACACCATTAGACTTCACAGTATCACATATCCTAAGGAATGTGGTTAAATGTTGATTGGAGTCTTCTTGGACACTTCTTCCGAATGAACAGTTGTTCTGAACAAGGGTGATGAGCTGTGGCTTTAGTTCAAAGTTATTGGCATGTATGGTTGGCTTTTGGATGCTACTTCCATAGTTTCTTGGGTTTGGGTTGATGTAAGATCCCAGAACTCTTCTCTCTTGTCCAACATGATGCACTGGGCCTTCTCTACCATGGTTGTGAGCCTCTTCTTCATGATGGTTCTCCATATTCTCATCCATGTCTGGTTCAAAATATTCTTCCTCTTCCTCAGCACCAACAACTCTCTTTCCTCTTGCTTCCCTCCTTAGTCTAAGGAAGGTCCTCTCAGATTCAGAATCAAAGGAAATTGAAGCCCCGCTTCATCTACCTGTCATACAACCAACAAGGCCAAAGCAAAAGGGAGATAGAGAATATTCTTTGTTAAAAATGCTGTTAGTGTGAGTGATGCAATATATCAAACAGTTAGTGGGTTAGTGAACTGAATTGTAACAAATACGAAAACACCACAAACGGATAGGGGTAAAGGGAAGAAAATAACTGAAACTGAAAGCAAATTACTCAAACGAAATTAAATCAAACAAAAGAAAAATGCTCAATCTAGTTATCCACCAATTTAATCATTTTTGATACAAAATCAATCCCCGGCAATGGCGCCATAAACTTGATGCACGGAAACTTGTCTCTCAACAATTTTCCCTCGGCAAGTATACCGAATTGTCGTCAAGTAAAAACTCACAATAGAGTGAGGTCGAATCCCACAAGGATTGATTGGTCAAGCAACTTTAATTGGAGGAATGTTCTAGTTGAGCTAAGCAGAATTTGATTTGAGAATTGCAGGAAATTAAATGGCGGGAAAGTAAATAACAGAAAGTATAAATGCTGGAATTAAAGAGCAAAATGTAAATGGCGGAAAGTAAATTGCAGAATCTTAAATGGGGATTTGGGGAAATGAACATAAAAGTAAATGGCAGAAAGTAAAAGGAATGGGTAAGATCAGAAATGGGGAGTTCATTGAGCTCAGGAGATGTTGTATTCTCCGGATCAAGTTCATTTCCATCTCTTTCTCAATCAATGCATCCATTGATCTCCTTGGCAATCTTAAGTGATTGAACTCCAATTCCTTGGTAATTCAATCTCTCAAATCTTGATTAATAGCCAATTCCTTCGTCTAATTGCTCAAGAGAAGAGATGAAGTGTGGTCACTGATTATACCACATGTATTTCCAAATCAAAGTATTGGGAGGATTAAATGTCACCATATCCGTCCAAACCCCAATTTGGTCCAACATGAGAAAGCATTTCTAGCATTATCTCTTCATTCCTCTTCCAAGGTTCTGAAGAGATCCAAGTATGAATAGCTTCTTTTCCAAGACAGCTACCCAATTGGATGAAGATTGAAAGCTTTCTAGTAAAATCAAGAGAAAAGAAAGAAGAAGAATAATGAAAACTATTATTGATCCATCAAATTACAACAGAGCTCCCTAACCCAATGAAAAGGGTTTAGTTGTTCATTGCTCTAGGAATGGAAAGCAAAGATGGAAAATACATGTTGAAAGTAAAACTAAAAGTTGCAGAGAAAGTAAAATTATACAGAGAGTAGTTCTCCCAATGGCCAAAAGCTTTTTTTCTCTAGTTCAAAACTACTCCTATATATACTACTCTTCTGATCTTCTAGTTGGCTCTTCAAGTCTTTGGATATGGGCCTTTGGATCTTGAGTTGAAGCAGTTTGAAATCTTCAGTGGGCTTATCTTTACTTGCAGAGAAAGTGTGAAGTAGGCATGGACTTTAGCTAGGACGTTAGTGGTGTTAACGTTAAGTGAAAATGTGGGTTCGAGAACGTTAGTGACGATCACCTTTTTCACTAACGTTCCTAGCCCAAGATGGTTCACGTTAACTTCAACGTTAGTGGCACTAACGTGACCACTAATGTTGCCTCTTAGTCCATCGCAAGCGTTATTGGCATTTACCTTTGCCAATAACGTTGCTCTTAGCCCCCCCCCCCCCTTTTTCTCACGTTAGTATAACTAACGTGGCTCTTAACGTGGGCATGCCTCAGCCTCGAGAGCGTTAGTGACACTTACTTTTGTCACTAACGCTCCAAACGCCCCTTCTCACGTTAGTGCCTCACGTTAATTGTCTTAACGTGGCCACTAACGTGGTAGTGATTGCCATCTCCAACGTTAGTGACAAAGGTGAGTGTCACTAACGTTGGCTCATCATTTCTTGCCTCCACGTTAGCTTCCACGTTAATGCAATTAACGTGGCACGTGGCTCATAGTGGCTTGGTCCAACGTTAGTGACAAAGGTGAGTGTCACTAACGTTGGCAATTCCTTGCTCCTCCCACGTTAGAGTTCACGTTAATGCAGTTAACGTGACTCTTAACGTGGCCAATTGCCAATTTTGGAGCGTTAGTGGTATTCACTTTTACCACTAACGCTGGAGCTCCCTTTCCTCCCCGTTAACTACCACGTTAATGTAGTTAACGTGGCAATTAACGTGGGCTATGATGGCTTCGAAAGCGTTATTGGCGATCACTTTTCTCATTAATGTTGTAAGTTCATTCCCACTCCACGTTAGTGGTCACGTTAATTAGATTAACGTGGCTCTTCCTTGCTTCCTTTGTCCTGAAATCAAGCAAATAGAATCCATCAAAGCTCTAATCCAGGTTATGAGATCATGCATCATCTAAATTGTCATTCGATTCATGCATAATTCTCATAAAACCACATGAAATTCACAATGTTTGCTTGAATCAAGATGTAAGTGATTATCTACCCAAAACTTGCTTATTAACTAAGAAAATGCATGAAACTATCCTAAAACAGTAAAGAAAAGGTCAGTGAAACTGGCCAAAATGCCCTGGCATCAGTTGGATTGGGACCAAAATGGCCAGAAATCGTGGATCACATTTTTGCATTAAGTGAGTCACGCGTTGCATGTCACATGTACGCGGGAACCACGCATAAACGCAAATTCGCGATTTTCCAGGTCACGCGTACGCGGAAAGCCATGCGTACGCACAACGAGGCTGATTCCTAAAACTTTATTTCTTCATGATTTCTCCACTTTTACGTGCTTTTCCTTCATTTCTTCAAGCCATCCTTTTCTTCTAAGCCTGAAATCACTCAACAAACATATTAAGGCATCGAATGGAATTAAAGTAAATTAAATTTAGCAATTTAAGAGCCCAAAAAAATATGGCTTTAATCATTAAGCACAATTAGGAGAAATTCACAAAACCATGCTATTTTAGTGAATAAATATAGGAAAAGTTGATAAAATCCACTTAATTCAATACAAGATAAACCATAAAATTGTGATTTATCAATAAGCTAATCACACCCTGCACCATACCCCTTGCATTTTGCATAGAATGTCTGTGGCTCAGACTCATACACAGTGTAATCAACTCCTCTAGAGATAGTGTAGCTTTTGATTGCGGATATTACCAACTCTCTAGAACCAAATTCCATTCCGACACTAAACTCCCCATCTTCTGCCGCAACATTGCCTTCACCTACGACATGCGAACCACCGTTAGTCAGTCAAGGCAAATAAAAGAAATGGTAGTGGTAACTTTAATTAATAACCATAACATACACATATTTGCATACTCAAGAAATTTCGGGGCATGCATGGCTGCGAGATCCAGAGTTTGCATAAAAGACAGAACACCAAAGGGGTGCTGGTTTATAAGTGCATCTGCTTCATTTTGCACCACCGAATTGCCTGCCAAGTCTCCACCATCGTTTTTGTCATTGACTTCGTATTTGGCTTCAAACTCCACTTCATTGTCGTTATTATCTTCTTCCCAATCTATATCTCCAAACTCATCAACATTGACCTCCTCGCCAACCGCGTCCAGCCTCGTATGCTGTTCAAACTCAACGTACAACTCTATCATCAGCACGTGAAATCGGGTTTATCGATAAATATAGAACATATGTTGCATACATGCATTATCAGTGATGGACATTATTTAAAACTCTATTAGCCCACCAAATACTTGTACAGGATTCCTGTATAAAATGTTGCTCACCCTCTTTGAAATGTGACTTTGTATGTTCTCACAAAAATCATTTTGCAACTCTACGAAACTCATGGTGCATGGAATAGCAAAGAAAAACGGACATTCACAAACAAAAGTCACAACTTCATGTGTGTTTGGTATAATCTCCCCGTTATAATATACTCATAAATTTGCGGTACCTTCGATAACCTTAACTTCACCTAACCCAACTTTTTTGATCTACTAATTGTCAAAAAATTTACAAGTATAAAAGCTATGAAAGAGGAGTGAGAGTAGAAGTGAGGTATGAATCTGAATAAATTGACTTTCGTATTTATAGACAAAACTCTTAATTAAAATATTTTTTTTACAAAATACAAGCTACATTTCGTAGCTTTCAATAAAAAAATTTCGCACCTTTAAAACGCGACCTGCATTTTGATTTTACGAAAAAAAAAAAAAAAAAAACTCCTAAAACGTAAGATGCGTTTTGTTAAATTCAAAAACAAAACAAAGGTTTAAAAAAAACACAACCTATGTTTGGTATGTTTCAGACAAAAAAAAAAAAACAAAATAAAAAATAAAACGCAAATAGCAATTTTCACTAACATTACAGCAGCATAAAATTTTTATACACTTCTATTTCACTGAGTTACACTATAATAATTTTCATTTGAAAAAAAAATGTGCCACAAATGTCATCCGAAGAATCTTTAAAACTATAAGTTTGATCAGAAATATAAATTAGACATACGTTTTTAAAATTTATATATATTAAAATCTTCTATTTTCATTCTTTTAATCAGTTTTCTTAAAATACTTTTAGCTCAATCTTCTTATTTGAAACCGCCCTTCCCCTTTTTTTTTTTTGTTTTGGTCTTTCGCATGTTTATCAAATGGTCAATTTTATAATATTTATAAATTGTTAACAAAATTTTATTTAACTTATTTTTTATAATAAATTTTAATTTTTTAAAAATTATTTATTTTTATATTTTTAAATTAAATATTATTTTTTAATTCTTTTAATAAATAAATACCATCTTTTAAACACCATAATGTTCACTTTATCAAATTATTAAATAACCCGATATTATAATAATGCATGGTGCAGAAAATTAAGTGAAAAACTTAGTAGTTTTTGGTTTAGAAAAAACTTAGTAGTTATTACTTCCTGTATGGGTCACACATGGTTTCTGTCAGCCCACAGGTGACAAAACCTCATCACTTCAAAACTTAGCACAGAAAAAGGGTTGGGCGTCCGGACTGGGGGCCCACTATGAGCTAAAACTTAATAATCTTCTTTAATTAATTCAAGTTTCATCAGTTTTGTTAACCCAAAAAAGTTTATGAATATATACCTATAACAAAAATATTTGATAGCCAAAAAAAATTAATCAAAAATAACTATAAGTATTTATTAATTATTACGATAATTAATAAATTTTAAATAAGATAAATTTTAGTTTTTATTTTCTAACATTACCATATGTATAATAGAAAAAATCAAAATCCTCGTTACCGAAAAATATGATCTTCATCTAAATCTTAAAACTAACTAAACATTTTTTTACTTTAGAATTATGCTAGTGAATAAAAATAAATATTATGCTAAAGAGAAAGAAATAAGAATTCAAAAAACATACATAATAATATATATTGCTTTGACTCAAAATATTTATATCTAGTTTCAAGAAAAATTAAGGGTTTTACTTATAGAACAAATATACAAATATACAAATAAATATTTTTTTATTAAATTTTAAACTTTAAATCTTAAATTTTAAACGGTGATCTAAAGTAAAAAATAATAGTCATAGATCTATTGATATAGTTTGTTTTATCTATAATTACGATTTTTTTTATTATAGTTGTAGTACTTTTTATCTAAGACTTAAAGCCACGATTTTTTATAAAAGAAAAGGAATTATTTCTTTTTTAGTTTATTAAATAAAACTTTATATAAATAAATGGTAATTGATTTTTAATAGTGTTTTTAAATTGTAGTGTTTGTACAGACTAAGAAAATTTTAATTTCAAATCTATAGTGCAATAATGATATACAAGTTTAACAACTTATGGAATCGTTAATCAGTGCTTTAGGATAGTAGATAGCAAAATCCACTTATTTATTATAATCAATAATGTGTTGGACCTTAATAAATACTGAAGCCAACTCCAGTTTTGGTAAGTTCTTTTTTTCTGTGATATTATCAATTATCATCACATCATGATGCTCTTCCATTTGAATAAGACAAAGTTTATCTGTTTGTGCTTGCCAATTCAGGAGCGAGTCAATTGCTGAGGAACGGTTGCTATCTGTTATACCGCGTAACAGTTAGCTTGATGGGGACTCCATCCAGATGAACCGCACGATCTCGATCTTGTCATTTTTCCACCGTTTGATTAGAACTCTTCAACCTTCTTGATGGTATCTGTTTTGTCCTCAAGCACCAACGGGGTTGAAAAATGAAAATTGGAAAACAAATGAAGGAATGACTAAATCAGTATTCAAAAAATTTAAATGCTAATATTTTGGTACCTCACTATTGTTATTAACAAAATAGTTCTTAAAAGATTTTAAAATTTGACAAGCGTGCCCTTAAGTTTGCCGGAGAAAATTTCCGGCAAGTACAATGCTGATGTGGCCACCGTATTTTGGTGACTTGGCAAACCACCCTCAAAGTTTCCTCCCCAACGCACACTCTCTCCCCTTCCTTCTCCCTCCCTGTCGTAGCCCCCGTCCTCAGTGCACACTTCTTCCCCATCGTAGTCCCCGCCGTATTACAATCCCCTCCCCAACGTACACTTCTCTTTTCTCCCTCAGCACCACCATTCACAGCAACAACAACTTTAAAATCAACAGCAACAACCTCCACCACTCTCCCTCTCCAATCACACTACCTCTCCCTCCCTCAACCCCACCACTCGCAGTAACAATAGCCTTAATATCAACAACAACAATAATCTCTACCACTCCTTCTTCCCCAAAGCACACTCCCCTCTCCCTCCCTCAACACCACCATTCACAGCAACAACAACCTCAACATCAACAGAATTGCCCCAAATCATGAATTGTCCAAAATTTTTAGGTTAAATTATCATTCAAAAAAATTAATAACAATAAAACTCAGAGAAAACAAACAAATTCATATATAATAATCAAAATAAAATAAAACTTAATACAACACCACCAAAGCAAGAATAGAAGAAGAACTCCAGACACAGAGGGGACACGATGGAGTCAAGATGGAACCCATACAGAGGAGGCATGGCAGCGACTGGGGGCTAGCAGCAAGCAGATACAAGCAGTGAAGGCGCACAGACAACGCAATGCCACGAAGGAGATAGACGACACTGGCGGACGCAGAAGACCCGACGATGAGATGGCAACAGTGCGGTGTCGATGACACTGGCTCTGTATGACTGAGAAGGTTGAGCTCCACTGTTGTTTTGGGGGAGAGTGAATTGAGAGTGTGAGACACTGTGTTGGGAAGGAGATTAAAATTCAAAGGGGCAAAGGAAGGGGATTAGGGTTCAAAAAGAGGAATTTTGGATTAAGGAGGGGGAAGTGCGTTGGGAATGGGATTAGGGTTAGGGAGGGGGAGGGAAGGATTAGGGCTGGGGAGGGGGGAGAGTGCATTCAGGAAGGGGAAGGGGGGAGTGCGTTGGGGAGGGGGAAGGAGAAGGAGAAGTGCGTTGGAAAGGAAGAAAGGAAGAAGTAGGTTGGGAGAGGGGGGAGGGAGTTGCCATGTCATCAAAATATGGTGGCCATGTCAGCACTATGCTTGCCGGAGATGTGCTCCGATGAATTCGTGGGTATGCTTGTCAAATTTTAAAATTTTGTAAGGACCATTTTGTCAATAACAATAGTGAGGTATCAAAATGTCAGCGTTTAAATCTTTTGAATACTGATTTGGTCATTACCTCAAAAACAAAACGTAAAAGTAAAATACCTGCATAGTTTGAGAAAAAAAAATACCTGCATAGTTTAATTTCTAACCATTTATTATTTTCGATTATAACACGCTTAAATATCTTTTTTGTTACTTTGTCATCATTTTTGGTTTTAAATTCTCAAAATAATTTTTGGTTTCAGTTTAGATAATTTAAATTTTTTGATTCCCATAAAAATTAAATATAGATATAAAATTTAAATATTTAAAATTCTTTTTAATATAATTATTATAAGAAAAAAATATTAAAAAAATCGTTAGAGAGACTTAATTATTAAAACATATTTTTAGTACCAAAATTATTAAAAAGAATTAAATTTTGTAATATTTAAAAAGAAGAACTCAATCTTTTTTAAGAAAAATAAATATATTTTTAAGTTATTTTTTATTTATATTTTATAAATATATTTTTTAATTATCTATTATAATCAATCTTTATTAACATACTTTTATCTATAATAAAAGTTTTTTACTGTAAATCATCAATTCACCGTTAGTAAAGAATTTAAATGTTTTACTGCACTCTCAAAATCCAACAAAGCAATAATATATGAATAATAAAAAAAATATTTTTTATTAATTTTTTAAAACTTTGAATGTATATATAAATTGTAGCCCACTTTATTATGAACATGAAATATATTATTATTATTATTATTATTATTATTATTATTATTATTATTATTATTATTATTATTATTATTATTATTATTATTATTTATACATGTCTTCAAGTTGATTTTGTCACTTCGTTTTATAAGAAATTAATTTTGATATTATTGTTAAATAGTAAATTTTAATTTGTCTCTGTTATTAAATTTGTAAAATTAAATTTGATTATAAGATTTATCAATGACGATTGATATAAAAACTTTACAAAATTGATATATTATAATTAAATTGAGTTTTTTTCATAATTTTCAAAAATTAATAAAAATAAAAAAAATATTTTTTTTCTTTCTCTCTTAATTTTTATTCTATTATTTTTGTGATGGATTTCGAGTACAAAAATAAAGGTATAAAATAAATGACGCATTTGTTTACAATAAAAATTTAAATAGAAAGTAAAGTAAGGCTAAAAAATTGACTTGACATATAAAATACTACAAAAAAAAATGCTGATTATTATCGGATTTACAGGTGAATTTAGCAAGGGAGGTTACTGGCAGATTTAGTGGCGGGTTTTTCAACGATTATGAGTGAAAATTCATCCCCAAAAAAATGTATTGTCGGATTCCATAATCAGACTCTAATTCCAATGTAATAAGGGACGCGAAGATTTATTTTATAAGTACCAAATTTACCGTCGGATTTACTGTCGACAATTTCTGACAATAATATGAATTAGTAAAACGCAGCGTTTTGTACAACGACCAGCACTTTACTCTCGGATTTATCCGCCAATAAATCCGAATGGTAAAGTCAATGAAATTCGAATTCAAAAACACTTTTCCCTGGTTTCTACAACTTTGCCCTCTCCTTTCTCCTTCTCTCTCACCTTGGTTCTCCCTCTCCTCTCCCTTGTAACGTTGCTGCTAGGGGTTCCATTGCTGTTGCTGCTGCCTCGTGGGTCGCTGTTGCTGTCTCGGATTCCATCGCTGTCGCTACTGCCTCCTGGGTCACCATCGTTGCCTCGTGTTCCTCCTGCTAGTCCTTCTTCCAAGTGCTACTGTGTCTTGCCCCTGTTTCTGTTTTTTCCGTTGCACGTTCTTGAACCAAATTTTCTTTTAATTCCATTAATTTTAATTTAATTTAGTTCAAGTTTGATTAGAATTTTAGTTTTAAATTTTGAATCAGTTTTATGGTTTGTTCAATTTAGTTTTCTGATTTTGGTGATTTAAGTTATTAAGATAGGTTAGATTTAGGGTATTAGATTTTAAGTTGTTGAAAAGTATTTAGTATTGTGAATTGCTTGATTGATTAAAACTTTTGTTTGGATATTTTGCTGTAAATGTTGCGAACTACTGCAGCTGGTGTACTGTACTTATTAATTGATGTTGAGAAAATGTTTGATTGTGATTTTTGATGTGTTTCATGATTTTGCAAGTCAAGTATTTGTAAAAATGCCTCAAGGAGTTCTTAATAAAATTTTGGTTCAATTATTAAAAATCAATTCTTACTTCCATATTATTCTTGTTATTATGCATTGATGATTGAATGTGATGTATTTTTAATCCAAAATTTTTAACTTTTGAATGATTGAGGTTTTGTTCAATAGTACAAGACTAGTAAAATTGGTCTTATGTAACTCAATTATATCAACTCTGTATATTTAATTAGTTTTGGGCTATATTAGGAATAAATTAATCTTGTGGTATTGGTTATAGGAATTATATTCGTGTTTGAATTTGTTCCTCTTACTTTGATTAAACATTGTTCTTGTTTATTTCATACGCCAATTGCTTGTGAATATGCCTTTATGAACAATTTGAATTTTAAATTGTAAGTTTTTAGCTACCATGTGATTTACATTAGTTGGTCATTTAGGCATATTGAATTGTTGTGATGGTGGATTGCTTTAGATGCTAATGTTTGTAATAATTAAGTTTCTGGTGTATTTGTCGTGATATAATTCCATATTAATTTATTTTTTAATAATTTTTTTGTAATAATTAATTTTGTGACATATGTGTTTGCTTAAGTGCTATTTACAAACATGACGACAGGAAGATGTGTCAAGACTTGGCATCGTGGTCGTGTTAAAGGGAGGGTGTCTACTGGTATCCTTGGGACTACTCAATTATTGCCCTCTACTCTGACTATCCTTGGGACTTCACAGGCAATGGGTAGACAGGATCAGCCGTTCATCATGATCCCTAACCCAACTATGTGGCTCCTTCTGCTATGCCACCAAAAAGTCGTCCGGCTGCTCCACTAGAATGAACTCCTCCAACACCTCCATTCACTCAACAACCCACTATTTCGATGACGACGTCACCTTCAGCGACAGACACTACAGTACTGGAATCCTCTCATAGATCCCAGTCAGATGCCCCTCCACCACCTCCCGTTGTACGAATGACGGTTTGGCCTGGTGGTTTGATGGCGTGAGTACTATTTTAAGTCTTTTAAATACAATCTATTTGGTATTCTTATTCAACATATGTGATTGCTAGTCTTAAGTTTTCCATTTTAGTTAGTTAGTTTAATTTAATTAGATTAAATTTTCTAGTTTTAGTAGATTTAGGTTGTCAAGATAGGTTCAATTTAGGTTAGTAGATTTGAACTGCTGAAAGTGTTTGAGAATTCCTGATTGTTGATGGATATTGCTGTTGATTTTGTGTTGTATATGTTAATTTATGTGAATTGATGAAAAATGAATGCTTAAGTGATATAATACCATATTGGTTTGTTTGTGAATTGTTTAAGTGAATTGTTGATGGATAGAGTTTTAGGAGCCTTTAAATTATAGATGAAACTCTACCAAAATTTCTAAAAAAATCTAAATATAATTAAAGATTATAGATTACTTCAAATTCGATTTAAACTACTAATCTTAAGTTTTTCATTGATAGGTTTGCGCTAAATAACAATGCATGTACACAGGAGTGTACTAATATCATCAAGTTGATGTACGACCACTCATGGCCAAGCTACAAGAAGATCTTTGTCGAGACCAGAGAACGATGATTTCAGAAGTGGGTGGTAAAAACTCAACATATTCAAACCTTAGGTAATTTATATCTTCTATTTTATTCAATTATGTATTTAATTTCAATTAACTAGTGCTAAATATTCTTTGTGCAAGAGAAATTTATATGGGACAAGACTCATGATGCCATGATCAGGAAGAACTTCGACCATCAGATGGCTAGGCAGTTTCAGTAGATGATGCAGGATGTACGAGAGAGGCGCGACCACCTTACTATTTGGCTCCGCCTAGGTATTAAGAAGGCATTGTGCATCCATTGGAAGACTGGTGAGGGGGTTCAAGTATCACTATCTCACAAACCAAGCTAACAGGACATCAGCTAGGTCGTTGAAATATACCAGTGGATTAGTGACTGTCATGAAGACAAAGGCCAGGCTGGTATGCAATTTGTTTCATTTTGTTATTAAGTTCGTTTTGTCTTTGACATTTAATTTCATTATTGTTTTATTTAACATATTGTTTTAACATGTGTAGTCTAAGTCATTGGATCTTGATGCGACAATGGTGGAGACCTTCAATTATACTCACACTTTGAAGGTGAACAAGGAGAGATTTGCTGATCAATGATCTGCGGATCGTTATGTGAGTAAACATTATTTGACATAAAGTTTTCAATTAACTATCATCCTAATCATAACATGTGTTATGCAAGAGTTCTACATGCAGAGAATGGAGGTCACAACACAGCAATCCTAGCCTACTGGAGAAGACGGTAGCAACTCCGTTGATGCAGTCATTGATCCTAGCACAGTTTGGTGCGATACTGCACCTGAGCTGCACAAGAATCACATCTATGAGATGTGATCGTTCTTCTTCAACAACCTCCACACCTCTACATTAAGGGCTTCATCTGTCTTTACCACCAGTCGCGCTGTCGATCTCAAGGATAGCATCGATTTGAGGGAGTTGGTGTAGAATCTCACCCAGAGCCTTCACCAACAGGCTCAACAATTGTAGCAGTCTGAGAAGAAGGATAACGAGATACTCACATGCGTGTCAGACATAGATTTCCTCGGGCTGGAGCTTAGGCAGGAGCTGGAGCAGCTTCAGTGGATGGAGTTACAGATAGCAGTGGCGTACGAGAAGCAGATGTGCACTAGTGGCAGCGATGCTACTTGAGGGGCACTGACATCACCGCCTAGTCCTCCGCCTCAGCAGGACTAGGGAAATAACAACAAGTCAACAACGATTATTAAGATTCGTAGTGGTTAGGATTTTGTTCTAGACTGTTGAGTTTAAAGAACTAAAATATCATTAAGAAGATGACTAAACATTATTAGGTTATTATCAAATTGGTTGTGTGATTTGTTGTGTTTAGTATGCAGGAAATTAACTTAATTTAAACAGGCCCAGGAAAAAATAAAACAAGCCCACACACACACACACACACACACACACACAATTGTGGCCAAAAGACTTACTTTCTTCCGTTATAAACCTTCCGATTAGAAACAAAAGCAAAAGTCTAGCCAAAAGAACGAAAAAAATCCGACCCAAGAACACAGCCTATACGGTGGTCCATAACCAAATCCAACTTCTTAACTTAGTTGTTAACTAGGAATTTCAATTTCATTTCAATTGAACCAAAGCACACCCCAAAACCATATTCCCTCTTCTCTCTCTTCTTTCTCTTCCTATACCAAAGAAGGCTAGGACAAAAGGCAAGATCACATCTAAGGGCAAATCAAAAAAGGAGTTTTCATATTTATGCTTCATTAAAGCTCGGTGAAGAAATCTTCTCCTTGCATGCATAGAAGTGAAAAGTTGAAAACGTTGAAGATGATAAAGGTCTGCTGTGAATCAACGCTCAAAAACCAAACTTGGAGTCAAAGAAAGAAAGCATGGTCCAAATTCAAAAGGCAAGATGAAAAAGGTTGAAAGAGAAGATTGAAGGTATGCTTGCATGTTTGATTCAGTCACTGCTTCTACCATCTCTTTCCTTTGTCACGTTGTTGCTACTACTGATTTTTGGAGAAGAAGTCAAACAAGGTGCTGAAGCAAGTTTCAAGCCTAGGAAGCTTCACTCCTCTCTTAAAGGGGTGAACGGCCAAGGATTAGAGCAAGGAGTGAGAGCACAACGTTTGGGTTCTTATAGCTTACATAGCTATGACCATTCTTCTTCTTCACGATTATCATTGAATATCTTTTTCTCAGTTTAGTCTTTATGTGTTTCAATGGTAAAAGGCAAAATGGTGAGGTTTGTAAGAAAAAGCCATTGAGTGGAAAAAGGCAGAGAGTTAGACTTGGAGAAAAAGCCATAGTTATTTCAGAAATTCTGTGTAAGTTTTTCTGTTTTGTTGTCATGATCCTGAGGAGATTCCCTTGCAAGTTGGATTAGCACTTTACTGTTGAAAAGCTAGGATGAGTTCCTAGTCAAGTCTGGTTTGGGTTAGAAACTGAATTTGTCCCAGATAGGATTGGTTAGAATCCTAGGGAGAATTGGCGTATGTAATTCTGTTGAAAGATAGTGAAATTCCATCACTATTGTGATGGAGACTGGATGTACGCTATATTGCACCTAGGTAGCTGAACTAGGATACATCTGTGTGTAATTTTTCTTTCTCTTCTCTATTTCTAATCTTGCATTAAAGGAGACAAAATAGAAGTATCTCCTAATTCTACTATTTAGCAACACTTCGTCATAACATACTTTGCATGTTACTCTGTTTTGCTCCTACCGCGTCAAGAGACAATACTACAGTCTCTCCTGTTTTCTACTCATTATATCTCAACTGAACTCAAGATTGAAAAGAAAAAAAAAGAGGCCAAGATTCAACCCCCTTTCTCTTAGCCACTAATAACCATCAATTGGTATTAGAGCTTGGTCTCAAAGAGATCAAGCTTCACATCTTGGAGGAAAGATCTGGTGCGAAATTTATAACCACAAACTAACCGGCAAGTGCACCGGGTCATACCAAGTAATACCTCAGGTGAGTGAGGATCGATCCCACGAGGATTGATGGATCAAGCAACAATGATTGAGTGATTGGCTTAGTCAGACAAACAGAAAATGGTGTTTGAGAATTCAAAAGCATTAAACAATAGATTCAGAATATATCAGAAGGCAGACAGTAAATAAGTTGAGAATAATATATGGAGAAACAGTTAAGGCTTCAGAGTTATCTATTTTCCTGGTTGACTTTTCTTACTAACTATTTTAATCATGCAAGATTTAATTCATGGCAAACCATATGTGACTAAACCGTAATTCCTTAGACCTTTTTAGTCTCCTCTAACTCTCATCAACTGCCAATTCCTTGGTCAATTAATTCCAATTAGAGAGTGAAGTTCAATTCTAGTTATATGCCACAGAAATCCTAATTATCCAAATATAAGATGATTATATGTCACATATCCCGTTAAATGCAAATAATTAGAAATTTAGGAGAATAAGTTTTCAAGCTGTTGTTCAAGTAAAGAGCTTTTCCAAGTTATACAAGAACTCAATTAAAAAGAGGGTCATACTTCCGTTCCACCCAATTTCATAAAATAAAGAACGAAAACAATTCTCGAATTATATGAATCAATACATGAATTAAAATAGAAAAATAATAGAATCAATCCATACAATAGACAGAGCTCCTAACCTTAACAGTGGAGGTTTAGTTGCTCATGGTTCAGAGTGAAAACTAGGATTCTCTCTTAAATTGTAAATTTAGAATGAGGTGGAATAATCCCCAGAAGAGAAGTTTCTTTTCTCTTTTATATCTAATCCTAATTAATGTAAATTATATTTTCTAAAACTGAAATAAAATCTTTTCCTATTTTTAAATAAAAAATAAAGTTTAAATCAGAATTAATTAACAATCCATGCGAGCCTTGTAAGCGTGGGGACCACTTGGCTTCACTAGGATCCACGCCTAACTTGGGGAATAGCTGCGCCTTACTTGAGGGATGCAGGGAGTTTTGGCGTGTTGAACTCACATAGTGTGCCTTACTTGAAGATTATTGCGCCTTACTTGAGGAGTCAAGGCAATTGTTGCATGTTGTTGTTAATTTCTTGCGCCTAACTTGAGAAATCTCAAGTGAGGCGCAGCCTTGGTAGCCTCCAGGGAGTGTTGTTAGTGAAACTGGCGCCTAACTTGACAATTTGGGCGCCTAACTTGGAATGTGACCTCTCCTTGTGCGTGCTTGTTAATGTCTTGCGCCTAACTTGAGAAATCTCAAGTTAGGCGCAGCCTTGGCAGAATTAATGGAGGAGAAGTATGGACTATTGTATATCGTTAGAAATCTCTGGAAGTTATCTTTACAACACCACTAGAATCACGTCAATTGGACCTCTGTAGCTCGAGTTATTTAGGTTTAAGTGCAGAGAGGTCAGGGTTGACAGCATCATTCGCCTTCTTCTCTTTTTCTGCAGAAACTCCGTCAAATCCATCCAAATGCTACCTAAAATAAATAGAATTGCACATGACTCAAAGTAGCATCCATAGTGGCTAAAAGATAATTAATTCTTGATTAAACTCAACAAATTAAATAAAAATTCACTAAGAAAAGATAGGAAAGATGCTCACGCATCACAACACCAAACTTGAATTGTTGCTTGTCCTCAAGCAACCAAAACTAACATAAACTTAGGATGTGAATTTGCATGAGAGTGAGAGTTCAATTAAGCTCATGTCTCTTCTTGAAGTGGGGTTTATAACTGCAATCCTAAATAGTTTTGGCATCTCACTCTCTTTTGAATCAGAAGGATGTGATTGTCATTTGGAATTAGAATCCGGATAATATTATGAATTCTCTAATCTTTTGTACTTCAATTTAATCCTTGAACACAGCAAATTTCCTTTGATTCTCTTTTCTTTGGTGCTTTGCACCTTGAGCCTAGCCGTGACTTTAAATGTTTTGTCTCAAACTTCACTTGACACAAAAATACCACAAGCACTTAACTGGGGAACTCTCTATAAGTTCTGAAATTTTTTTCCAGTTACTCCCAGACAGTGGTGCTCAAAGCCTTTGATCTCGACTCTTAGTGCTCTTTGTTATAAACTATATTTCTCATGCAATACATCTTTTTCTTTTTCTTTTCAATTCAAGCTCAGTAAGTGGTACATGAGACACTTTTTAGAACTAAAATTAAATAACAGAATTAAAATAGCAAATCAAACTAGAACTTAAGAATTGAAATAACAAAGGATCATGCAGGAACTAAGACAAAACAACAGAAGACAGGAACATAACATAATAAGAATAGGAGAAAATATAGAATGAAAGGAACTCAACCACTTCAGTTATCCTAGTGGCCGTCTCATGATTCGTCTCCCTTTGGTACCATTAAAATAAACAAAAAAACCACAAGCGAAGCGACAACACCAAACTTAAAAGTTTGCTTGTCTTCAAGCAAAGAAAATCTGAAAATGAGGAGAGACATAAAGAGTGCACGGAGGAGTAAACAAAAATTATTATAGAAAAAGAAGAAAATAATAAAAGGATGAGAGAGGTTAAAATTAATTAAAAAATAGATATATTTTTTATATTTTTTATTTATTTTATTTTATTTTTTTTTGTATTTTATATATATAGTTATTTATATGTATATATTGGGGGGAAGGGGATTGATTACGGTGAGGATAGGGGCATATATATATAGGGAAAGGGTGGGGTTCATGGTGGAGTCTTCATTAGGAGAATTATAGGATTGGGAATCATATATATAGGCTGGGAATAAGATATGGGGAAAGGAAAGATATGTTTCTGGAATAGGGAGATTTGGTGTGGAAGTATAGAAAGTAATGAAGTTGGTGCCTAACTTTGCTTGGAAATCTGTCCTGGCGCTTAACTTTATTGCTGGGAAGTTAGGCGTGAGCTGTCTCGAATGGCATGCTCCTTCTGGCACCTAACTTCAACTTTTGGTGCGCCTAACTTCAAGGCTCTCGAAAGGAATGCATTCTCAATGCCTCATGTGGCGCCTAACTTGAGAAACCTCAAGTTAGGCGTCACCCCTCTAGAAAAATTCCACTTTATATGCATCACTGGCTCCTAACTTTAGGGGTGAAGTTAGGCGCCACCCAATCCAAGCTCAGCTTCTCCAGGGTGTTCGAAACTCTGTCTTCAGGTACCTGTTTCTATTTCAATTACTCTGCATGATCAAAGCACACGTAAAACAAAGGAAAAACAGTAAAACTCAACAAAAATCAAATAAATAATAAAACTACTATTACGAAAAATAGACTAAGGATACGAAACCATCGGGTTGCCTCCCGACAAGCGCTTCTTTACTGTCACTAGCTTGACTGTCAGCTCCTCTAAGGAGGAGAATCATAGGGACTCAACTCTTCACCCCTCACTGTGAATTTTCTCCCTGTGTCCCCATAAAGTAGCTCAATGTGCTCCAGAGAGAGGATTTTGTTTACTAAACACTGGATTGCTAGTCAACACCACCTTCATTCCTTGGGAGAAGTCTTCAGTTGGAATCTTTTTATTTCTCCATCTCGTGGGTACTTTCTTCTTTTTGGGAACCTCCGCCTTGGTGGATGATGCATTTCCGACACCAAACTTAGGTTTAATGTCAGGAGGAATTTTATTGGTTGTCACCAAAGGAGGTTTGAGCTGCAATTTCTGCTGTGCATCATCAGAGGGTTCTTGAAGGGTTGGATTAATAAGCTCAGTCTGCATGCACCTCTCTTCTTCACCTGCTGAATGTATATCTTTGAAGACATGAAAGACTAGTTGCTCATTATGCAATCTAAGCACTAATTCACCTTCTTCCACATCAATCAGAGCTCTTCCAGTGGCTAGGAATGGTCTTCCTAGAATTATAGAGGCATTCTCATCCTCCCCTGTGTCAAGAATCACAAAATCTGCTGGGAGGAAGAACTTACCCACTTTGACCAATACATTCTCCACTAATCCGTATGCAGCCTTTATAGATTTATCTGCCATCTGTAATGTTATCCTTGTGGGTTGTGCTTCTTGGATTTTCAACTTCTTCATCATAGACAATGGCATTAAATTTATGCTTGCCCCCAGATCACATAGGGCTTTCTCAAAGGTTGTGCTCCCAATGGTACATGGAATTTGAAAGCTCCCTGGATCCGGCATCTTCCTTGGTAAGTTTTTCTGAATGATGGCACTACATTCCTTAGTCAGGACCACTGTCTCATCTCCCTTTAAAGGCTTCTTCTTTGACAACAACTCCTTCATGAACTTGACATAGAGAGGCCTTTGCTCCAAAACTTTAGCAAAAGGAATATTGATTTGCAACTTTCTGAAGACTTCCAATAACTTTGAAAACTGCTTGTTCTTGGTCTCCTTTTGAAGTCTATGAGGATATGGCATTTTAGGTTTATACTCAGGAGCCTTTGGCAATGTAGGATAAGTGTCAAGAAAGTCTGAGAATGGGTTGTCCGCACGCTTTAGAGGGATGTGCTCTACTTCTTCCTTCTTCTCCTCTGGAGCTTCTTTTTCAACTGGCTCCTCATTAACTTGTGCTTCCGTACTTGCCACTTGTCCACTTATCAAGGTGATAGCCTTGCATTCCTCTCTTGGATTTGGAATTGTGTTACCAAGAAAGCTATTAGTGATCCTCTAATCAATTTCATTAACTTTTGTGGATAATTGACCCATCTGAATCTCCAAGTTCTGAAATGTACTTGCAAACCTCTCAGGTATTTGCTTGCTCAGCTGGCCCATTTACACCTCTAAGTTTCTAATGGAGGCTCTGGTTTTCTGCATAAAACTCCTCATCATCTCCCAATTAGAATCTTGTTGGGATTGAGAATTTGCCTGCGGAGGTAGTTGTTGTTGATGAGACTGAAATTGGCGGTTATTATGATTGTTCTGTTGAAAACTGCCCTGAGAATTATTGTTGAAATTCTGAGATCTCTGAGGTTGGTCCCTCCACCTTAGAGTATGGATCATTATTGGGGTTTCTAGGACCACTCCCCATGTAATTTACCTATTCAGAAGAAGATTGAGCATAATCATAATTCTCATTTTGTATAAAATTACATGTCATGTCATAAGGGACCTCTTGAAGTGGATTTTGGGTGTTGATAGCTGAGACTTGCATTCCACCTATCTGTTGAGTAAGTAGATTTATTTGCTGAGACATAAGCTTGTTTTGAGCAAGAATAGCATTAAGAGCTTCTACTTCCATAACACCCTTCTTCTGAGGAGCCTCAGAGTTCACAGGATTCCTGTAAGATGAGTATAAATATTGGTTGCTAGCAACCAATTCAATCAGCTCAATAGTCTCCTCCGGTGTCTTCTTCTTATGCAATGAACCACCTGCAGAATTATCTATGCACATCTTGGACATTTCACCCAAGCCTTCATAAAAGATATCTAGTTGGGTCCATTTGGAGAACATGTCCGGAGGGTATTACCTAGTCACTAGCTTGTATCTCTCCCAAGTTTCATAAAGAGTTTCACCATCCTTCTGCCTAAAAGTCTGAACCTCCACCCTAAGCTTAGTCAGCTTCTTTGGTGGGAAAAATTTAGTAAGAAACTCAGTAACAACCTTGTCCCAAGTATCCAAACTCTCCTTGGGTTGGGAATCTAGCCATAGCTTTGCTCTATCCCTCAGAGCAAACGGGAAGAGCATGAGTTTGTACACCTCAGAGTTCACTCTATTTGTCTTCACAGTATCACAAATCTGCAGAAAATTAGAAATAAATTGATTTGGGTCTTCTTGGGGAAGACCATGATACTGGCAGTTTTGTTGCACTAGGGTGACCAATTATGGCTTCAACTCAAAGTTGTTTGCAGCTATAGGAGCCACCACAATGCTTCTTCCATAAAGATCTGCAGTAGGAGCAGAGTAAAAGCCAAGCACTCTCCTAGATTGCTCATTCCCATTCGGATTTGCCATGTTGGCATCAACAGCATTATTATGATCCATAGTGAATTCTGCAGCCTTGTAAAGTCTTGCTTGTTGCAAAAGCCGCCTGAAAGTCTTTTCAGGTTCAGGATCAAAGTCTAAAAGAGGTTCCTTGTTACATGTTGTTGTTAATGTCTTGCGCATAAATTGAGAAATCTCAAGTTAGGCGTAGCCTTGGCAGCCTTGACAAACCCCAATTTGACGGTTTATTTTGCATTGAATTTAGAGTATTTTGATAACCTTTTGTCACATTTAGCCTAGGAATTAGCATGATTTTGTTATCTCTCCCATATTTGTGCTTAAGTGTAAAAACATGCTTTTTAAGCCTTATTTTTGATGAATTCTAGTTCTTCTTTGATTCCATAAGATGCCTTGATGTGTTTGCTAGTAATTCCAGGATTGAAATAGGCTAGGCATGGATCAAAGGAAGCAAGGAAGGAAGCACACAAGTGGAGAGAAGCATAAAAAGTCAAAGAAGCAAAGTCAGCCATGCACGCGCACGCGCACAAGGCGCTCGCGCGCACATCGTAGAATTAGCCAGGGACGCGCACGCGTACCGTGCGCGCACGCGTCGATGAGGGCACATGACCTCACTAATGCAACACGTGCCTGGCGATTTGAGAGGGTTTCTGAACCCATTTTTGGCGCCAAATTGCTAAGGGAAAGGAATAAAAGGATGAAGGATTAAGGGGAAGGGATGATCATATTTTTACTAATCAAAAAAATTCCCAACCACTAATCACTTTTAGTTTAGAGTTTTAGAGAGAGAAGCTCTCACTTATCTCTAGAATTAGAATTAGGGTTAGGTTTAGTTCTTAGACCTAGATTTAGATTGATGTTCTTCTACTTCTATCTCTTAATTCTTTGTTGCTACATTCAATCTTCTTCCATTCTTTAGTTGTAATTTCCTTTATGTTGTTCTTATATTTTGTTGTAGATCTACTATTGTTCCTTCTATTTTCTTTCAATTCAATGAGAGGTAATTCATAACAATTGTTCTTCTTTGCTTTTTCTATTGTTGATCTCTTGTTTTTGTAGTTGTAGATTCCTTTAATTCTTGCATTTAATAATGTTTACTCCTCTTGCACTTTATGTGTTTGTTGAAATGTCTCTTTTAGTTTTAGTGTAGATTTTGTTCCTCTTGGCCTAGGTAGAGTAATTAGTGACACTTGAGTTATCTAATTCCTTTGTTGATTGATAATTGGAGAGATTGCTAATTGGTTTGGAGTGCACTAAAGCTAGTCTTTCCTTGGAAGTTAGCTAGGACTTGTGGCTCAAGTCAATTCATCCACTTGACTTTCCTTTAATTAGTAAGGGTTAACTAAGTGGTAGCAATGGACAATTCTCATCACAATTGAGAAGGATAACTAGGATAGGACTTCTAGTCCTCACACCTTTCCAAGAGCCTTTTATAGTTTTTTATTAGTTTATTTTCATTGCCATTTATTTTTCATGCTTCTTATCCGAAACCCCAAAATAACTCATAACCAATAACAAGACACTTTATTGTAATTCCTAGGGAGAACGACCCGAGGTCCAATACTTCGGTTTATAAATTTTAGGGGTTTGTACTAGTGACAAACAACTTTTTGTATGAAAGGATTATTGCTTGGTTTAGAAACTATACTTTACAACGAGAATTCATTTGTGAAATTCTATACCATCAAAAATCCGTTCATCAAAATGGCGCCGTTGCCGGGGATCGCAATGGTGTTATGTTATTGGTTATTGTATATATGTGAATAGTGTGAATATGTTTGCTTTTGTTAGCTCTTGCCAGTTTTAGGATTTAATTTTCTTGCTTCTTATTTGATTTTGTTTTCATTTTCTTCTTGCTATCATGAATTCTCACCTTGGCTATGAGTTTGGTTATCAACATGTTGTAGGTGATGAGAACTTCAATGAAGATGTGTATCAAGAATGGGATAACCAAAGGTGGGAAGAGCCACATGCACATGATCAATCTTCATGGCAACAACACCCACCAATGCACTATGAAGAAGAGCCATTCTATGATGCATATCAATCCAATGGCTATGGTGAATCACCTTGTGATTTTCAAGAACCACCACCATATGCCTATGACTCTCACCCTCAACATGAACCTCAACCATTCTCACAAGCCTTCCCATACCAAGCACCTTCCTATGATCCCTACCCCTCATATAACCAACCACCCCTACCATATTCTTATGACCATTATGAGCAAGAGCCCTTAGAACCACCACCCTATCAAGATCACTACCAAGAACCACCTCAATACACACAATCTCCACAACCTTACCAAAAAGAACCACCTTCCTATTATGAACTCTCTCTCCAAAACAACAAACCTTCCTACCCACCACAAGCCCAAATAAACGATTCTCTCACTTTGTTACTTCAAGGACAAGAGGCCATGAAACGGGATACACTTGAGTTCGTGACCAACTTGACTAAGGTGGTGCACACTTTAGCCCACCAATGCTTGAATATTCAAGGTACCTCCGTGACCACATGTGAAAAGTCAAAAGAAGAGCAAAGCATGAAGGAGAAATTGGAAAATTCGGTGGAAAAGGAGGAGTCAAACTTTGTGTTGGAACAATTGGAGAAACCTATGATCATTGAAGAAAGGGGAGAAGTGGTTGAAGATCTCGGAGATGTTGAAAGTCCATGGGAATGTAGCATCATGGAGAACTCTTCCAAGAAGCTTGATATTGATGTTGAGGAGGGTGCGCAATCTCCAAGACATATCATCGTCGGAGACTTGGAAGAGGTTTATCAAGAAATGGATTCAATCATAGATGAATTTCTCTCTACAATGGAATCTTCACCCGTTGGACATGGAGTTGAAATTATAGAAGAGTATGCACAACCTCCCAAGGAAGATGAGAAGGGCACGGTGTATATTGAAATTGAAGAATATGAAGAGGTTGATCAAGAGATGACCTCGTTCATCAATGAATTTCTATCCAAAATTGAATCGCCTCTCATTAAACAAGATGAAGTGCTTGAAGATAACACCAAGCCACGTAACAAAAAGGATGAGGTTGAAAGTGAAGAGAATTGTGAAGAGGTGGAAACAACTAAAGAGGAGCACAAGAGAGTGGACCTTGCATGGTCTAAGTGTGGGGAAGCCTCTCTCCCCAAATTACCATCCAATACAACATTTAAGTGGGTAAAATCTCTATCCCTGAGCTTTAATCTCTCACTTGAATATGGTTTGCTTGAAAATGATGGTCAACTTAGAACTCTTTGTGGAATTAAAAGCAAAAACGAGTTGTGTAGTGGTTGGAAAATAGGTGTTAAGCTTATCAAGGCCAAGGCCTCAAGGTATAGGGATGATGTTGGGACAAGGATTACTTTATACGGATCTAGGAGGAAGCATTGGTGGAGTAAAGAGAATTCTATGCGTCAATCACCTTTATGTCAACCGCTCATCCGACAAAACCATGAAACTCAACTAACGGATGGGTGTGAAGACAAGATATGGGATCCCGGTTCGCTATGTGAAAACCAACTATGGGGACTCATATCTTGGGTAGAACTTTGCCCAAGCTTGATGAAGACGGTTGGAAATTCTGTCAACCAATTGAGAAGCAAAGATCCTTGGAGATTCAAGGACGAGTACAAACATAAGCCACCATGACAATAAGCATCTCAAAATGTCCAACTTAAGGACTTAAACTAAAAGTGCTAGGTGGGAGACACCCCACCATGGATGTCGGATAAAGGAAAAGCCATAGCCTCTGCCTCCAAAAAAGGAAGCGCTCCAAGACCTCTACACCCCCACCATCTGCTAACTATGCGAGGAATCCGCTGAATGAGGAGGAGAAAGAAAATCAGTTACTCCCGTCCACTGATCCAACCAAATTTCCAAATCTCTACTGTGAGCTACGCCTTTCCCGTTATGCAAAGAAGAATCTGAATATTGAGAAGAAGCTGAATCTTCCCAATGATGTGAGGCGTGCCATAAACGCCCGTATTTCTGAGCTGGGCTTGGATTTCGTCGATAGGGACTTGGGACGGATTAACATCTCGTGGGTCAAGGAATTTTACTGCAATTTCTTTCGACCGGGCTTGGATTCAGTTTTCTTGAGGGGTAGAGAGATTATGATTACTGAGGATGCCTTGAGGGATGCACTGCTCTGCAGAGTTGGTACTCCTGAGACGTGTGCCTACCAGCAGGCAGAGGTAGCTATCCTCTCGATGACTTTCAACTATGAGGCACTTCGGCGCGTGATTGCTACACTAGATGCTTCTTGGGTACTGGATTCGAGCAACACAAAGCCCAAGGGCATGCTATTTGCACATCTGACTAGGGAGGCTAGGACTTGGCAACAAATATTTGCCCACTATGTCTTCCCTACCACTCACTTTTCAGAGGTTCCGATGGATATGCTAGTCTTGATTGGGTGTGTCATGGAGGGGAAGGAAGTATATTTTCCCCGACTGATTAGGCATAGCATGTGGAGAGCTCATATTCGCGGCTTGTTACCGTTTCCGACACTGGTTACTAGCTTAGCTGAGCTAGCCGATGTCCCGTGGGAGGACAATGACGTGACACCACCACCTCCAGATGACGACAACAAGGAAGTTACTATTCCCTGGGGTGTGTGGGTGCACGAGAGACCCCCGACTAGCCGCCGTTCTCGAGCTAGAGCAGTAGTCGAGGCAGCTATACCATCTTCTTTACCAGTAGCCCCACCTCCTTCAGCACCTGAGCCCATGATGCCAAGGCATCTTAGGCTAGTTTCACTAGCATTTTTCTGTTAGTTTTAGTTGTTTTATGCATTTTCTTGAGCTTAAAGTAACCAAGAATGGTTAAATGAATAACAAAGCAATGAACCATCCAAACAGTATGATTTTGATGCAAATTCCATGAGTTTTAGTTATATTACTTGAATGCTATGAATGGAAGAATTCTCATGAAATTTTGCAAGACTTTGATGCAATTGTTTGGATGATTTCAGGAAAGAAGAGGCTAGGCAAGGAAGCAACAAAATCAATAAAGGAAGCTTGAATATCACATGTGGAGTTTAAGTTCCAGTTTAAGCTTAAACTGGAACTTAAACTACCAAGCCATATAATGCTGGAAATGGCGTTTAAGTTCCAGTTTAAGCCTAAACTGGAGCTTAAACGCCAGAATCATGAAGGCTAAGAAATGCTGAAACTGAAGTTTAACCTCCAGTTTAACCTTAAACTGGAGGTTAAACGCCAGAATGAGAATTCCACTCAGGAAGCATTTCCACGTTTAACCTCCAGTTTAACCTTAAACTGGAGGTTAAACGCCAGAAATGGGGAATGCACCAGGGAGCCATTTCCACGTTTAAGCTCCAGTTTAACCTTAAACTGGAGCTTAAACGTGTTCGACCAAGTTTTCTCCTCCAGGGTTGCTTTCTCCATTTCCACGTTTAAGCTCCAGTTTAACCTTAAACTGGAGCTTAAACGTGTTCGACACCTCCAGGGCTACCTTTCTCAGCTTCCACGTTTAAGCTCCAGTTTAACCTTAAACTGGAGCTTAAACGTGTTCGACCTCCAGGATGGCTTTCTCTATTTCCACGTTTAAGCTCCAGTTTAACCTTAAACTGGAGCTTAAACGTGTTCGACCTCCAGGGCTGCCTTTCCTATCTCCACGTTTAAGCTTCAGTTTAACCTTAAACTGAAGCTTAAACGTGTTCGACTACGTTACCCTCCAGGGCTGCCTTCTTCCATTTCCACGTTTAAGCTTCAGTTTAACCTTAAACTGAAGCTTAAACGTGCTTCCACAAAAGGCATCACTGGAAGTGTCTGGCGTTTAAGCTGCAGTTTAAGCTTAAACTGCAACTTAAACGCCACTCTTGGAAAAGGTTTCTGGGCCAAAAATATTGCGGTTTAAGTTAGTATTTGAGCACAAACATTAACTTAAACTTACTCTGGTATGAAACCCAATTGAATATCATGGTTTATGGGATTGGGCCTGAAGGATTGATGAGTCTGAAATTTCAATTTGTTGAGTCATGTGTCATTATTTGATTATCACTAAGTTGGCTCAATGAATGTTACAGAATTTGGATCAGCAGCCTCATCAAGATTATGGATCATAAACCCAAGGCAAAAGGAAAGCAGGGAGAGGCCTCAAAGCCCAAGAAACACAACAGAAGCTCAATATAGAAAGTGTATAAATAGGATAGAATTTAAGTTAGGAGGGACTTTTACCTTTTCATTTGGCTAGTTTTCACATCTTTGTAATTGAATTCAGAGCTATGACTCACTAAACCCCTTTTCATTGGGTTAGGGAGCTCTATTGTAATTCAATGAATCAATAATAGTTTATCTTCTTCTTCAACCTTTTCTCTTGAATTTTGTTAGAAAGCTTCTCGATCTAATTCCATTGGGTAGTTGTCTTGGGAAAGAAACTACCCATAATTGGAATCCTTCGGAACCTTGGGAAAGGAATGGAGGATTCATGCTAGAGAAGCTTTCTCACAGTGAATTGGATTGGGGTTTGGATGGATATTGTGACATGTAATCCTACCAAATTGTGGTTCATGAAACTGTGTGGTATAATCAGTGATCGAGCATCATCTCTTCTTATGAACATTTAAACCAAGGGATTGGGAATTTGTTTGTTTTTAGAGAGAATTGGTGAGCCAAGGGATTGGGATCCAATCATATAAGATTGCCAAGCCAAATTCAATGAACGCATTGGTTGAGGAAGAGATAAACATGTTTTGATTCGGAGATCTCAATATCTCCTATAACCCAATGAATTCCCCATTTCTGATTTCCACTTTCTCTTTACATTCTGCAACTTAATTCATGCAATCACCCCTATTCCCTTTTAATTTCAGCAATTTAGCTTCTGCTCTTTAATTCATGCAATTTAAGATTCCGCCATTTCAATTTCTTGTCATTTACGTTTCCCGCCAATTTTACATTCCGCAATTCTCATCTAATTCTTGATTCCGCTCAACTAAACATACTTCTAATCCGAATTGCTCATTCAACCAATCCTTGTGGGATTCGACCTCACTCTATTGTGAGTTTTTACTTGACGATAACCGGTGCACTTGCCGGAAGGAATTTTGCCGATCGTGTAATTTCCTAAATCGTGGCATAACAAGTTTATGCGCATCAAGTTTATGGTTTTATGGCGCCGTTGCCGGGAATTGGTTTTCGATTGACAATTCTCAAATTGGAAGTTAACTAGATTGAGCATTTTTTTTGTTTTGATTAATTCAGTACAAGTTACTTGTTGAATTTTAATTTCTGCACTCTGTTACATGCTTTCTTTCTTTATGCCTTTAAATTCAAGCAACTAACTCACTGACTCACTAACTGTTTGAATTAATTCCTCAACTGCTCTAACCATACTCTTCCATTAACCAAGAGTATTTCACTTGTTTGTTGCCTGTGCTGTGTTCTTGTATGACAGGTAGGAGAGGCGAGACATCAACTCCTCCATATACCGAACCAGAGAGGACCCTTCATAGACTTAGAAGGGAAGCAAGAGGGAAGAGAACACTGGGAGAAGAAGAATCTGAAGGAGAATCTGAGGACAATTTTGAGGAAGCTTTAGATCTCAACATGGATAGAGAAATTCACAACCATGAGAGAGCTGATGGAAACAATGCCATTCCTGAGAGGAGGGTTCTTAGTTCATACATAAACCCAACCTCTGGGAATTGTGGTAGCAGCATCCAGAAACCACCCATTCAGGCCAATAATTTTGAGCTCAAACCACAGCTAATATCACTTGTGGAGAATCATTGTTCATTTGGTGGGAGTGCTAATGAAGACCCAAACCAACATCTCACAAAATTCCTGAGAATTTGCGACACTGTGAAGTCCAATGGAGTCCAGGAAGATGCCTATAAACTGCTTTTGTTCCCATTTTCACTTAGGGACAAGGCAGCTAAGTGGCTGGAATCATTCCCAAGGGGGAGCCTAACAACATGGGACGAGGTGGAAAGCAAGTTTCTGGCACGTTTCTACCCCCCACAAAAGGTCAATAGGCTTCGATCTGAGGTTCAGACTTTTAGACAACAAGATGGTGAAACTCTCTACGAGGCATGGGAGAGATTCAAGGATTTGACAAGGAAATGCCCACCAGACATGTTCCATGACTGGGTGCAATTGCATATTTTCTATGATAGACTGTCTTATGAATCAAGGAAGGCTGTAGACCATTCATCAGGAGGTTCATTGAATAGGAAAAAGACTGTGGAAGAAGCCATTGAAGTGATTGAGACAGTGGCTGAGAATGAGTACTACTATGCATCAGAGAGACACAACACTAAGGGAGTCATGGAGCTGAACCATGTTGATACAATTCTAGCCCAAAACAAGGTGTTTGCCAAGCAACTAGCAGAGCTCACCAGGAAATTAGAAACAAAACAAGTGGCTGCAATACACACACAAGATCAAGAAGAAGAAAGCACTGAAGGAGGTGATTGGGAAGAGGCCAATTATGTAGGAAATCAACAAAGGCAACCATATGATCCACATTCCAACACTTACAACCCAGGCTGGAAAAACCACCCAAACTTTGGGTGGGGAAACCAGCAAAACCAACATAACAAGTCCACATACCAAAACTCCAACCAAAGATCATACCAAGCCACACAAAACACTTACTCTCAACCACCATATCATAGCCAAAATAATCAACCTGCCCAACCTAATCCGAACCAACAATTTCAAGATCAATTAAACAGGATAGAAGGAATGCTTGCAACCATGAGTCAAGACATAACCGAATTGAAAGCTTTTAAGGAAGAAGTAAATTCTAACCTGCAAAACCAAGGAGCTGCCATCCAGAAGCTAGAAAATCAAATTGTGTATTTGTCTAAGCAAACCCCTGGGACAAGCGTTTCTCATGCTGCCAAGGCTATTGCAAGGGAAGAATGTAAGGCCATAACCCTCAGAAGTGGGAAAAATCTAAAGGAGATCTCAAAGGAAACCACAGAGGATGAAGCAAAGGAAAATGTGAGAGATAAGGAACAAGGACAATCTTTTACATCGTCTGCAACAAAAGAAAAAGAAAAAGAGGTCCTGAAGCCTTATACACCTAAAGCACCATATCCTCAACGTTTGATGAAAAGTGAAAAGGATGGCCAATTCTCCAGGTTCTTGGAGATTTTCAAGAAGCTTCAAATCAACATTCCGTTTGCTGAGGCAATAGAGCAAATGCCACTCTATGCAAAATTCTTAAAGGAATTAATGACCAAGAAAAGAAGCTGGAGAAACGAGGAAACTGTGTTGTTAACTGAAGAATGCAGTGCCATCATCCAGCACAAATTGCCTCAGAAATTGAAGGATCCAGGCAGTTTCCAAATCCCCTGCATCATAGGAGAAGTCATGGTGGAGAAGGCCTTGTGTGACTTAGGGGCCAGTATCAATTTGATGTCTCTAACAATGATGAGAAGAATGAAGATTGAGGAAGCCAAACCAACAAGAATGGCCCTCCAATTGGCAGATCGAACTTTTAAATTCCCTCATGGGATAGTTGAGGATTTGTTGGTGAAAGTGGGAGATTTTATATTTCCTGCTGATTTTGTGGTGTTAGATATGGAGGAAGAAGCCAAAGCCTCAATAATTCTGGGAAGACCCTTCCTAGCTACTGCTGGAGCCATCATAGATGTACAAAAGGGTGAACTCACTCTTAGACTACATGATGAGAAATTGGTGTTTAACGTATTCAAGGCAATGAGCTATCCATCAGAATCACTAAGGGAATGCATGAGGGTGGATGTAGTGGACATTGCAGTACAAGAAACCTTTGAGGAAACAACAAAGAAAGTGGCAGAGGAGGAGTTCACCAAGGACATAGAAGTTAGTGACATCAAGGCTGCTGAAACAACCATGCCAAGCATGCCAGAGATAGTGAAAGAAGAGAAGGAAGCACCAAAACCTGAGCTCAAAGCATTGCCCCCTAATCTCAAGTATGCATACTTGGGTAGTGATGAGAGTCATCCTGTTATCATTAGCTCTGCCCTGAGTCAAGAACAGGAAGAAGAATTGATCAAGGTGCTACAAACTCATCAAGATGCCATTGGATGGACCCTAGCTAATTTGAAGGGGATAAGTTCATCCATATGCATGCATAAAATCTTGTTAGAAGAGGATGCTAGACCCTCCATCCAATCTCAGAGAAGATTGAATCCCGTCATGAAAGAAGTGGTACAAAAGGAGGTCATGAAGTTATGGCAGGCAGGGGTAATATACCCCATTTCTGATAGCCCATGGGTTAGTCCCATCCATGTAGTTCCCAAGAAAGGTGGCATAACTGTGGTGCCAAATGAGAGGAACGAACTCATACCCACAAGAACTGTCACTGGGTGGAGGATGTGCATAGACTACAGAAAACTCAATGAAGCCACCAGAAAAGATCATTTCCCACTCCCATTCATGGATCAGATGCTTGAAAGGCTTGCAGGACATGCTTACTATTGCTTTTTGGATGGATACTCAGGCTATAATCAGATAGTAGTTGATCCTAGAGATCAAGAGAAAACATCATTTGTTTGTCCATATGGAGTTTTTGCTTATAGACGCATGCCCTTTGGATTGTGCAATGCACCTGCCACTTTCCAAAGATGCATGCTGTCCATCTTTTCGGACATGATTGAAAAATTTATTGAGGTCTTCATGGATGATTTTTCTGTGTTTGGAGATTCTTTTCCTAGCTGCCTACACCACCTTGCCTTGGTGCTTAAGAGGTGCCAAGAGACTAACCTAGTATTAAACTGGGAAAAGTGTCATTTCATGGTCACAGAAGGAATAGTCCTTGGCCACAAAATCTCTAATAGAGGCATTGAGGTGGACAAAGCTAAAGTGGAACTCATTGAAAAACTACCTCCACCAAGTAATGTCAAGGCAGTTAGGAGTTTTTTGGGACACGCTGGTTTTTACAGAAGGTTTATTAGAGACTTTTCTAAAATAGCCAAACCTTTGAGTAACTTGCTTGTCTCTGATACACCCTTTGTATTTGATAAAAATTGCATGCTAGCCTATGAACTTTTGAAGCAAAAACTTTCCTCTGCACCTATCATTGCCCCACCTGATTGGAACTTACCTTTTGAACTGATGTGTGATGCATCAGACCTTGCTATTGGGGCAGTGTTAGGACAAAGGAAAGACAATTTAGTACATGTGATTTATTATGCCAGTAAAGTCTTGAATGATAACCAAAGGAATTACACAACCACTGAAAAAGAACTCTTGGCAATAGTCTTTGCATTTGACAAATTTAGATCCTATCTCATTGGATCTAAAGTCATTGTCTTCACTGATCATTCAGCTTTAAAATACTTACTTTCTAAACAAGAATCCAAACCAAGACTTATTAGATGGGTTCTTTTGTTGCAGGAATTTGACATTGAAATCAAAGACAAGAAGGGTGTAGAGAACAAGGTGGCAGACCATTTATCAAGGATACCATGTGAAGAAGGAAGCGCACAAAGCACACATATAAATGAGTGCTTTCCTGATGAACAACTCATGGTAATTCACAAAGCACCCTGGTTTGCAGACATAGCAAACTTCAAGGCCACTGGGAGTTTGCCGTTGGAATTTAACAAGCATCAAAGGAAGAAATTGGTAAATGATGCCAAATACTTCATCTGGGACGAACCATACTTGTTCAAAAAATGTTCGGATGGCATACTCAGAAGATGCATATCAGAGGAAGAAGGAAGGGAAGTCTTATGGGACTGCCATGGCTCCACTTATGGAGGACATTTTGCAGGAGAAAGAACAGCAGCTAAGGTGTTGCAGTGTGGTTTTTACTGGCCCACTATCTTCAAAGATGCAAAGGAACTAGTGAAGCACTGCCATGAATGCCAGAAAGCGGGGAACCTGCCAAGAAGAAATGAAATGCCACAACAATTCATTCTGGAACTTGAATTGTTTGATGTATGGGGGATAGATTTCATGGGACCCTTTCCCTCCTCATACTCAAATAATTACATTCTTGTGGCAGTAGACTATGTCTCCAAATGGGTTGAAGCAATAGCAACTCCAACCAATGATAATAAGGTAGTCATGAACTTCCTCAGAAAACACATTTTTTGCCGTTTTGGGGTTCCAAGAGCAATCATCAGTGATGGAGGAAGCCACTTCTGCAACAAACCATTAGAGGCATTGCTTCTAAAATATGGAGTCAAACACAAGGTAGCCACACCATACCATCCACAGACAAGTGGGCAAGCCGAAATATCTAACAGAGAACTCAAAAGAATCCTGGAAAAGACTGTGGGAACTTCAAGGAAGGACTGGTCGATTAAGCTAGATGATGCTCTTTGGGAATATAGGACAGCTTTCAAAACACCAATTGGAATGTCTCCTTACCAACTAGTATATGGAAAAGCTTGCCATTTGCCACTGGAGTTGGAGCACAAGGCATACTGGGCCTTGAAACTTTTGAACTTGGACAGCAAAGCTGCTGGAGAAAGAAGGATGCTGCAAATTCAAGAGTTGGAAGAATTCAGAGCTGAAGCTTATGAGAATGCCAAAATTTATAAAGAAAGAGCAAAGAAGAAGCATGACAGCAACATAGCCCCAAGGAAATTTGAAGAAGGACAAAAAGTATTGCTTTACAATTCTAGGCTGAAGCTATTTCCAGGGAAGCTAAAATCAAGGTGGTCTGGACCATTCCTTGTCACCAAGGTCTCCCAATATGGACAAGTAGAAATCATGGAAGAAAAGTCACAACGAACCTTCATTGTGAACGGTCAAAGACTCAAACATTACTTGGGAGATGTGGAGGAGAAGGACAAGGTTAAATATCACCTCAACTGAGGAAGTTGACCGTCAAGCTAATGACGTTAAAGAAGCGCTTGTTGAGAGGCAACCCAACCTGAGGTAATACCCTTTTGCTGTTTCTTTTATTTGTTTCAATAAAAAGGGTGAAGTAGTTTCTGTGCATTGCAAAGAATTAAGTTTGGTGTTTCACACCAAACAATGAATTCGTGGATCAATAATTCAAAGGGGAATGTGTGACTCTAAGTTTGGTGTTCCACCATAAAGATCAACTGTACACAACAACCTTTGAATTATATGAAAGGAACAACCATTCTAAGCAGTCACAAAAATGCTTAAAACCCTTAGCAGCAACTTCATTCCAAAGAGAACTCAAGGATTCAAAGAACAGAGAAGTAAGTGGGAGACTAAGTTTGGTGTTCACACACCAACTTAAGACTCAGAGACTTACCCACACATAGTTGAGCTAACCACTCAAGTGCTTGAGAAGCAAGCAACTTCATCACTCTTTGCAGGAAAGGAAACAAGGATCTTAAAGCATGAAGCAACAATTAGGAGAAGAAGGAGAAATCAAATTGTTTCCTGGCAACAAAGAGAAAACAAGGAATTTCACAAGGTGGTGTTGTTCCTTGATAATTCTTTAAAAAGGGCAAACAAAAGCATGCTTGTTCTGGTTTAAACGATAAATGTTGAATCTTTCTGGAATGTGAAGTCTCTAGTATGTTTGTCTGTTTATTGCTTTGAATAAAGTGAATGCCTAGATGTTTGGATATAACTTCACCTTCTTAAACAAGTGCTTGCCATGCTTGTTCTGTTTCCAAAAATAAAAGAAAAGTTTGAACAAAAGTAACTTGGCTCAATTAGTGACAAATCAAGTAGAATTAAGTGGTGGTATGCATGCTTGATTGTTTAGTCAGATCACTGGAAATAGAGGTAGAATTATCATTTTTTTGTAGAAATTGAAAACTGTCTATGGATCTTGATGAATAAATGTCTTTGGCCATGAAAAAGAAAGAAAAAGAAGAAGAAAAAGCCACTGAAAAAGGGCAACCAAAAAGCAAAAAAATTGAGAAAATAAGCTAGGCACCAATGGTTTGAACTTCTGAGACAAATGCCTGTGGTGTTTATGTATTAAGGATATGCTTGGATGAATAGGTTCTGAGGAGTGTTTCAACACTTGGTAACTTGGGTTAACTAACCCGGGATTATCAACCGAAAGTCCATTATCAAGAGCAACCTAAATACAAAACATTTAGTCACACAAAGAGGTGCTGGGCACCAATGTCTCAAGAAGAAATGTAAACTAAAATGCCTGGAGTGGATATGTGTAGTGCACTGATAAGAAAAAGAAAATGCCAAAGGCTTGTGCAACACATGACACTAAGCAAACAAGGAGCAAAGGAGCTCTAAGAAAAAGAAAAGAAAAACAAAGAAGAGAAAAGTGCCAAGAACATAAGAATAACAAGAGGCCATAGCAGTGTTTGATGGATGCAATGAAAAAGTGATAATCTTACCTGATAAGAATGAAAAAGTGATGCTGCAACTTTCTGCATAAAACCCTTCTGATGAACTTCAAATGCTTGCTAATATAGCAAATGTAATTGCTTTCTGTTTCATACTTTCTTCTCAAATAACTCAGGACTTGCTTAGGGACAAGCAAGTATTAAGTTTGGTGTTGTGATGCCAAGGCATCTTAGGCTAGTTTCACTAGCATTTTTCTGTTAGTTTTAGTTGTTTTATGCATTTTCTTGAGCTTAAAGTAACCAAGAATGGTTAAATGAATAACAAAGCAATGAACCATCCAAACAGTATGATTTTGATGCAAATTCCATGAGTTTTAGTTATATTACTTGAATGCTATGAATGGAAGAATTCTCATGAAATTTTGCAAGACTTTGATGCAATTGTTTGGATGATTTCAGGAAAGAAGAGGCTAAGCAAGGAAGCAACAAAATCAATAAAGGAAGCTTGAATATCACATGTGGAGTTTAAGTTCCAGTTTAAGCTTAAACTGGAACTTAAACTACCAAGCCATATAATGCTGGAAATGGCATTTAAGTTCCAGTTTAAGCCTAAACTGGAGCTTAAACGCCAGAATCATGAAGGCTAAGAAATGCTGAAACTGAAGTTTAACCTCCAGTTTAACCTTAAACTGGAGGTTAAACGCCAGAATGAGAATTCCACTCAGGAAGCATTTCCACGTTTAACCTCCAGTTTAACCTTAAACTGGAGGTTAAACGCCAGAAATGGGGAATGCACCAGGGAGCCATTTCCACGTTTAAGCTCCAGTTTAACCTTAAACTGGAGCTTAAACGTGTTCGACCAAGTTTTCTCCTCCAGGGTTGCTTTCTCCATTTCCACGTTTAAGCTCCAGTTTAACCTTAAACTGGAGCTTAAACGTGTTCGACACCTCCAGGGCTACCTTTCTCAGCTTCCACGTTTAAGCTCCAGTTTAACCTTAAACTGGAGCTTAAACGTGTTCGACCTCCAGGATGGCTTTCTCTATTTCCACGTTTAAGCTCCAGTTTAACCTTAAACTGGAGCTTAAACGTGTTTGACCTCCAGGGCTGCCTTTCCTATCTCCACGTTTAAGCTTCAGTTTAACCTTAAACTGAAGCTTAAACGTGTTCGACTACGTTACCCTCCAGGGCTGCCTTCTTCCATTTCCACGTTTAAGCTTCAGTTTAACCTTAAACTGAAGCTTAAACGTGCTTCCACAAAAGGCATCACTGGAAGTGTCTGGCGTTTAAGCTGCAGTTTAAGCTTAAACTGCAACTTAAACGCCACTCTTGGAAAAGGTTTCTGGGCCAAAAATATTGCGGTTTAAGTTAGTATTTGAGCACAAACATTAACTTAAACTTACTCTGGTATGAAACCCAATTGAATATCATGGTTTATGGGATTGGGCCTGAAGGATTGATGAGTCTGAAATTTCAATTTGTTGAGTCATGTGTCATTATTTGATTATCACTAAGTTGGCTCAATGAATGTTACAGAATTTGGATCAGCAGCCTCATCAAGATTATGGATCATAAACCCAAGGCAAAAGGAAAGCAGGGAGAGGCCTCAAAGCCCAAGAAACACAACAGAAGCTCAATATAGAAAGTGTATAAATAGGATAGAATTTAAGTTAGGAGGGACTTTTACCTTTTCATTTGGCTAGTTTTCACATCTTTGTAATTGAATTCAGAGCTATGACTCACTAAACCCCTTTTCATTGGGTTAGGGAGCTCTATTGTAATTCAATGAATCAATAATAGTTTATCTTCTTCTTCAACCTTTTCTCTTGAATTTTGTTAGAAAGCTTCTCGATCTAATTCCATTGGGTAGTTGTCTTGGGAAAGAAACTACCCATAATTGGAATCCTTCGGAACCTTGGGAAAGGAATGGAGGATTCATGCTAGAGAAGCTTTCTCACAGTGAATTGGATTGGGGTTTGGATGGATATTGTGACATGTAATCCTACCAAATTGTGGTTCATGAAACTGTGTGGTATAATCAGTGATCGAGCATCATCTCTTCTTATGAACATTTAAACCAAGGGATTGGGAATTTGTTTGTTTTTAGAGAGAATTGGTGAGCCAAGGGATTGGGATCCAATCATATAAGATTGCCAAGCCAAATTCAATGAACGCATTGGTTGAGGAAGAGATAAACATGTTTTGATTCGGAGATCTCAATATCTCCTATAACCCAATGAATTCCCCATTTCTGATTTCCACTTTCTCTTTACATTCTGCAACTTAATTCATGCAATCACCCCTATTCCCTTTTAATTTCAGCAATTTAGCTTCTGCTCTTTAATTCATGCAATTTAAGATTCCGCCATTTCAATTTCTTGTCATTTACGTTTCCCGCCAATTTTACATTCCGCAATTCTCATCTAATTCTTGATTCCGCTCAACTAAACATACTTCTAATCCGAATTGCTCATTCAACCAATCCTTGTGGGATTCGACCTCACTCTATTGTGAGTTTTTACTTGACGATAACCGGTGCACTTGCCGGAAGGAATTTTGCCGATCGTGCAATTTCCTAAATCGTGGCATAACAAGTTTATGCGCATCAGCCCACTTACCTACTGGTTCAGCGTCTGTTTCGGTTCTTGGAGCGCGAAAGGCTCCATGTCAGACGCCGACTGGATCGGATGGATCAGGCACTCATCTCCCTTGGCGCTGCGTTACCTCTGCTTCCAGACTCTCCGACCTCCGATGAGCAGGATCATCAGGAGGAGGATGCGGATGAGCCACTTCAGCGGGATGCCCCTCCAGCTGCTCCTACCACTACCGAGATCCCACAGCCACAGTCAGAGCCAGAGCCTATTGTTGTACCTCCCACTGATCCTCCGATTTAGCATCGAGGACGATGCTTGATTTTAAGTGTGGGGAGGGCACCGGTAGCATTATTTGGGAACCGGTGAACTTTTCGGCCTAGTTATCTCATTTTGCACATCTCTGTATATATTTTGATGCATTTCTAGTTTGCTTTGGATACTTTTATTGCTTATTTTGGATTTTAGATATTTTGATGCTTTTGGATATTTTTAGATGTTTTGGATGATAAGATTCCGTACTTTTAGTTGGATTCTTCTTTATACATTTTGTTTATCTTTGTTTTTAGTTTGTAGTTGTAATTAGAAATCATACTTTGGATTGCAAATATTTAGTCACCCTTTTTGCATAATATATTGGTTCTAAGTAAAAAAAAAGGAAAGGGTGAACTAAGAAAATTTTTAAACTTTTCAATCACAACAATACTTAGTCAAACATTGAGATTTTTCAAGAAGTTTAAATATAGGGCATTAACCCAATTGATTGAAAGAGAATTTTTGAAACTTGCTTGAATTTCATACCTTGTGAAGCATGTATTGAATTGAGAACACAAGCTCGTGAGACTTGAGCCTATTGATGTGGTTACATTTTATAACCACTTATTTTCCATTCTTGTGTAAAATTGTTCTCTTTCCATGATTGTGATCCTTGATTTGCTTGATTCTATATATCCGTTTATTTCTTGTGTTTGTGCATTTATATGATTGAGGCCATTCTTTCATTAGCCACTTACCCAAATAGCCAACCTTTTACTCTCCATTGTTAGCCAATTTTGAGCCTATGCTTAACCAACTTATTCTTATTTTAGCACATTACAAGCCTAAGGCGAAAAACCAATAAAAAGTCCTTGTTTGGATCTTTGATTGACCTAGGCTAGTGAGAGTGCTTTATTATTCAAGTTGGTGAGGCTTGGGAACATTGGATGGGATAAAAAGGGGCAGTACACCTTTATGTTTAGGAATTGGGCACGTATTCATGTATTGATTAAATGTAGAGACCTTATGCATTGATGTTCTTGTATTTAGTTTGAAAGAAGAAAAAGAAAAAAAATATATATAAAGAAAAGAAAAAAATGATGAAAAGAAAAGAAAAATGAAAAAAAGAATGATGATGATGAAAAAAAGAAAAAAAATAATACAATAAAGAAGGGACAGAATGCCCCAAAGTGAAATCAATAAAAAGGGGGTCAATGCATAAGTATTATGAATCAAATAAGAATGCATGAGTATGTAAGAAAAAGTGAAGAATGGGTAGTTAGAATAGCTTGCACTTGTATAGGTCGTTAAATAGGTTAGGTGGGAAAGTCTATGCTAATCAAAGATTCAAATCCTAGTCCACTTGACCATAAATGATCCTACCTTGACCCTAACCCCATTACAACCTAATTGAAAGACCTCATGATGAATGTATGCATGCATTGAATAAGTGTTGATTGTTAGAAGAAAATCAAATTTTGGAAAACATGATTAGAAGAGAATTGAGTGAATTAACCCTTAAACACTTGAGTGAATAGAGCGGATACACATCCGGTGAGGGTTCAAAAGTTCAATCACATGTGTTCACCCATATTATCTATATTCTTGCAAGTTTGAACTCATTTTGACAATTCAATACAATTGTGGTTTGGACTTAGTGCTTATTGCCTAGCTCTTGTGCTTACACATGCTCTCTTGGGAATTGATTTGTTTGAACTAAGCATTTCCAATTGCTTTAGATAATTGCATTTAGATAGGACTCATATAGTTTAGTTGCATTCAATAAATGTCATAACCCTTAGTTCCTTCTTAATTTAGCATGAGGACATGCTAAGGCTTAAGTGTGGGGAGGTTGACAAACCCCAATTTAACGGTTTGTTTTGCATTGAATTTAGAGTATTTTGATAACCTTTTGTCACATTTAGCCTAGGAATTAGCATGATTTTGTTATCTCTCCCATATTTGTGCTTAAGTGTAAAAACATGCTTTTTAAGCCTTATTTTTGATGAATTCTAGTTCTTCTTTGATTCCATAAGATGCCTTGATGTGTTTGCTAGTAATTCCAGGATTGAAATAGGCTAGGCATGGATCAAAGGAAGCAAGGAAGGAAGCATACAAGTGGAGAGAAGCATAAAAAGTCAAAGAAGCAAAGTCAGCCATGCACGCGCACGCGCACAAGGCGCTCGCGCGCACATCGCAGAATTAGCCAGGGACGCGCACGCGTACCATGCGCGCACGCGTCGATGAGGGCACATGACCTCACTAATGCAACACGTGCCTGGCGATTTGAGAGGGTTTCTGAACCCATTTTTGGCGCCAAATTGCTAAGGGGAAGGAATAAAAGGATGAAGGATTAAGGGGAAGGGATGATCATATTTTTACTAATCAAAAAAATTCCCAACCACTAATCAATTTTAGTTTAGAGTTTTAGAGAGAGAAGCTCTCACTTCTCTCTAGAATTAGAATTAGGGTTAGGTTTAGTTCTTAGACCTAGATTTAGATTGATGTTCTTCTACTTCTATCTCTCAATTCTTTGTTGCTACATTCAATCTTCTTCCATTCTTTAGTTGTAATTTCCTTTATGTTGTTCTTATATTTTGTTGTAGATCTACTATTGTTCCTTCTATTTTCTTTCAATTCAATGAGAGGTAATTCATAACAATTGTTCTTCTTTGCTTTTCTATTGTTGATCTCTTGTTTTTATAGTTGTAGATTCCTTTAATTCTTGCATTTAATAATGTTTACTCCTCTTGCACTTTATGTGTTTGTTGAAATGTCTCTTTTAGTTTTAGTGTAGATTTTGTTCCTCTTGGCCTAGGTAGAGTAATTAGTGACACTTGAGTTATCTAATTCCTTTGTTGATTGATAATTGGAGAGATTGCTAATTGGTTTGGAGTGCACTAAAGCTAGTCTTTCCTTGGAAGTTAGCTAGGACTTGTGGCTCAAGTCAATTCATCCACTTGACTTTCTTTTAATTAGTAAGGGTTAACTAAGTGGTAGCAATGGACAATTCTCATCACAATTGAGAAGGATAACTAGGATAGGACTTCTAGTCCTCACACCTTTCCAAGAGCCTTTTATAGTTTTTTTTAGTTTATTTTCATTGCCATTTATTTTTCATGCTTCTTATCCGAAACCCCAAAATAACTCATAACCAATAACAAGACACTTTATTGTAATTCCTAGGGAGAACGACCCGAGGTCCAATACTTCGGTTTATAAATTTTAGGGGTTTGTACTAGTGACAAACAACTTTTTGTATGAAAGGATTATTGCTTGGTTTAGAAACTATACTTTACAACGAGAATTCATTTGTGAAATTCTATACCATCAAAAATCCGTTCATCAAGCCTCCAGGGAGTGTTGTTAGTGAAACTGGCGCCTAACTTGATAATTTGGGTGCCTAACTTGGAATGTGGCCTCTCCTTGTGCGTGCTTGTTAATGTCTTGTGCCTAACTTGAGAAATCTCAAGTTAGGTGCAGCCTTGGCAGAATTGATGGAGGAGAAGTCTGAACTATTATATATCGTTGAAAAGCTCTGGAAGTTAGCTTTCCAACTCCACTAGAATCACATCAATTGGACCTCTGTAGCTCGAGTTATTTAGGTTTAAGTGCAGAGAGGTCAAGGTTGATAGCATCATTCGCCTTCTTCTCTTTTTCTGCAGAAACTCCATCAAATCCATCCGAATGCTACCTAAAATAAATAGAATTGTACATGACTCAAAGTAGCATCCATACTGGCTGAAAGATAATTAATTCTTGATTAAACTCAACAAATTAAATGAAAATTTACTAAGAAAAGATAGGAAAGATGCTCACGCATCAAGATCCTGATGGCGAACAATGTTGGTTCCAACATGGTGGCTTACACACTAACAGAACGACAATCCAACAACAGACCTCCTTCTTTAATGGAAAAAACAACAACTACTTAAAAGAAAGAATGAAGATCTTTGTTCAATTAGTGGATTACAACTTCTGGAAGATAATCATGAATGGTCTTCAAATCCCTACCAAAACTGGCGTTGATGGTGTTGTTACTCCCAAAATTGAAGCAGAGTGGAATGAAGATGACAAAAAAAGGTGGAACTCAATGCTAAGGCTGTCAACATGCTGAAATGTGCAATCAGCTTCGAAGAAGATTGGAAGGTCTCGGGTAGGCGAAGTTGTGATCATCAACAATGGCGCCAAAGACTTGGAGCTTTCAAACGTGAATCACACTTTGTCACAATTTCGCACAATTAACCAGCAAGTGCACTGGGTCGTCCAAGTAATAAACCTTACGTGAGTAAGGGTCGATCCCACGGAGATTGTCGGCTTGAAGCAAGCTATGGTCACCTTGTAAATCTCAGTCAGACGAATTCAAATGCTTATGGAGTTTAAGGTGATGAAAATAAATATAAAATAAAGATAGAGATACTTATATAATTCATTGGTGGATTTCAGATAAGCGTATGAAGATGCTTTGTTCCCCTTGAACCTCTGCTTTCCTATTGCCTTCTTTCAATCATTCATACTCCTTTCCATGGCAAGCTTTATGTTGGGCATCACCGTTGTCAATGGCTACATCCCGTCCTCTCAGTGAAAATGGTCTTGATGCTCTGTCACAACATCGGCTAATCAGTTGTCGGTTCTCGATCATGTCGGAATAGGATCCATTGATCCTTTTGCGTCTGTCACACGCCCCACAATCGCGAGTTTGAAGCTCGTCATAGTGATCCCTTCCCAGATCCTACTCGGAATACCACAAACAAGGTTTAGACTTTCCGGATCTCAGGAATGGCCGCCAATAATTCTAGCCTATACCACGAAGGTTCCAATCTTAGATTAGAAACCCAAGAGATACGCATTCAAGCCATTGCTAGTAGAACAGAGGTGGTTGTCAGGCACATGTTCATAGGTGAGAATGATGATGAGTGTCACGGATCATCACATTCATCAAGTTGAAGAACGAATGAATATCTTGGAGAAGAAATAGACTTGAGTTGAATAGAAAAACAATAGTACTTTGTATTAATTCATGAAGAACAGCAGAGCTCCACACCTTAATCTATGGTGTGTAGAAACTCCACCGTTGAAAATACATAAGAACAAGGTCTAGGCATGGCCGTGAGGCCAGCCTCCATGATCTAAGAACTACACGTCCAAAGATGAACAAAAGATAATTCCAAGATGTGTGTAAAAATACAATAGTGAAAGGTCCTATTTATAGAGAACTAGTAGCTTAGGGTTTACAGAAATCAGTAATTAATGCAGAAATCTTCTTCCGGGCCCACTTGGTGTGTGCTTGGGTCGAGCATTGAAGCATTTTCATGTAGAGACTTTTCTTGGAGTTAAACGCCAGTTTTTGTGCCAGTTTTGGCGTTTAACTCCAGCTTTTGTGCCAGTTTTGGAGTTAAACGCCAGAATTCTTGGGCTGACTTGGAATGCCTGTTTGGGCCATCAAATCTCGGGCAAAGTATGGACTATTATATATTTCTGGAAAGCCTAGGATGTCTACTTTCCAACGCAATTGAGAGCGCGCCAATTGGGCTTTTGTAGCTCCAGAAAATCCACTTTGAGTGCAGGGAGGTCAGAATCCAACAGCATCTGCAGTCCTTTTTCAGCCTCTGAATCAGATTTTTGCTCAGGTCCCTCAATTTCAGCCAGAACATACCTGAAATCACAGAAAAACACACAAACTCATAGTAAAGTCCAGAAGAGTGATTTTTATTTAAAAACTAATAAAAACATAATAAAAACTAACTAAAATATACTAAAAACATACTAAAAACAATGCCAAAAAGCGTATAAATTATCCGCTCATCACAACACCAAACTTAAATTGTTGCTTGTCCCCAAGCAACTGAAAATCAAATAGGATAAAAAGAAGAGAATATACAATGAATTCCAAAAACATCTATGAAGATCAGTATTAATTAGATGAGCGGGACTTTTAGCTTTTTGCCTCTGAACAGTTTTGGCATCTCACTTTATCCCTTGAAGTTCAGAATGATTGGCATCTATAGGAACTCAGAATCCAGATAGTGTTACTGACTCTCCTAGTTAAGTATGTTGATTCTTGAACACAGCTACTTTATGAGTCTTGGTCGTGGCCCTAAGCACTTTGTTTTCCAGTATCACCACCAGATACATAAATGCCACAGACACATAACTGGGTGAACCTTTTCAGATTGTGACTCAGCTTTGCTAGAGTCCCCAATTAGAGGTGTCCAGGGTTCTTAAGCACACTCTTCTTTTTGCTTTGGACCTCGACTTTAACCGCTCAGTCTCAAGTTTTCACTTGACACCTTCACGCCACAAGCACATGGTAGCCACTTAGGCAATGATTTTATTCCTGTGGGCCCTCCTATCCACTGATTCTCAAAGCCTTGGATCCTTTTTATCACCCTTGCCTTTTGGTTTAAAGGGGTATTGGCTTTTCATGCTTGCTTTTCTTTTTTTCTTTCTTTTTCTTCTTTTTTTTTGCATATATCTTTTTTTTTCTGCAAGCTTTTCACTGCTTTTTCTTGCTTCAAGAATCAATTTTATGATTTTTCAGATCATCAGATAACATTTCTCCTTTTCCTTTCATTCTTTCAAGAGCCAACAATTTTAACATTCATAAAGGGTTAAGTACTGAAATCGTCCTTAAGGTAAGGGGCGAAAATCAAATTCGTCCCCGACCTTTTTTTGTTATTAAAATCATCCTCAATGTTATAAAACGTTATAAAATCGTCCTTTTTACCAATTTTATTTTTTTTAATTACCAAATTACCCTTTATTCAAAAATTATAAAATAAAAAAGAAAGAAAAGAAAGGCTGATTCGGGGGAAGGGGGAAAGGGGGGGGGGGACGAGAAAGAGAGGGGGGTGGGGAAAAAGGAAGAGGGGAAGGGGAAGGGGGGAGGGGGGACGGCGCCGGCGAAGGGGGGAAGGGGAAAGGACGCGGGCTGGGGTGGGGGAGGAGGAGTGGGAAGGGGAAAGGGGGAGGGGATCGCCGCCATCGCGCCAGTCACTGCCGCGCCTTCGTCGCCGTTCCTCGCCGCCTCCGCCTCCGCCATCTTCTCTCCTCGCCGCTGCCACCGGTCTTTACGTACGCCACCGATCTTCGCTGCCGCAGCCACTGCTGCACCGCCTGCCCTGCACTGCTACACCGCCGCCACTTCTTCTTCTTCTTCTTCTTCTATAAATTGGATTTTTGTTGTAGAATTTCTGAATTTTTTGTGAATTGTTGCTGAGTTTTGATTATTGCTTATTGCTGAATTTTGATTATTGTTGTTGCTGAGTTTGTTGAATTGTTGCTGAGTTTTGTTGAATGTTGTTGCTGAGGGAGGGGGTTACGGGAGTGGGGTGAGGGATGTTACAGGAAGGGGGAAGGGTTGGGGGGTGAGGGAGTGGGCTGAGGGGGGAGGCGGGAGGGAGTGAGGGAGGGAGGGAGGGCGAAGGGGGGAGTGAGGGAGGGGGGAGGGCGAAGGGGGAAGGGGTGGGGGTGAGGGAGTGGGCTGAGGGGGGGAGGCGGCAGGGAGTGAGGGAGGGGGGAGGGCTGAGGGGGGAGGGTTGAGGGGTGGGGGTGAGGGGGGAGGGAGTGAGGGAGGGCGGAGGGGGAGGGTTGAGGGGTGGGGGTGCGGGAGTGTGGGAGGGCGAAGGGGGGAGTGAGGGAGGGGGAGGGCAAAGGGGGGGTGGGGGTGAGGGAGTGGGCTGGGGGGGAGGCGGCAGGGAGTGAGGGAGGGGGGAGGGCTAAGGGGGGAGGGGGAGGGAGTGAGGGAGGGCGGAGGGGGAGGCGGAGGGCGGAGGGTTGAGGGGTGGGAGTTTGGGGGGTTTGTTTTAATTTTTTAATATTATTTTAAATTATTTTTATTAATAATGAAGGGTAATATGGTAAAAAAAATAAAATTGAAGTGGAAAAGGACGATTTTATAACGTTTTGTAACGTTGAGGATGGTTTTAATAACAAAAAAAGGCCGGGGACGATTTTGATTTTCAGCCCAGACCTTAGGGACGATTTCAGTACTTAACCCCATTCATAAACAATCAAATTCAAAAATATGCACTGTTCAAGCATTCATTCAGAAAAATAATAGTATTGCCACCACATCAAGATAATTAAACTGTTTTAAAATTTGAAATTCATGCACTTCTTTTTCTTTTTCAATTAAAAACATTTTTCATTTAAGAAAGGTGATGGATTCATTTTTCATAGCTTTAAGGCATAGACACTTAGACACTAATGATCATTTAATAAAGACACAAACATAAATAAACATAAAGCACAATTTTCGAAAAACAGAAAAATAAAGAACAAGGAAATTAAAGAATGGGTCCACCTTAGTGATGGCGGCTTGTTCTTCCTCTTGAAGATCTTATGGAGTGCTTGAGCTCCTCAATGTCTCTTCCTTGCCTTTGTTGCTCCTCTCTCATGGTTCTTTGATCTTCTCTAATTTCATGGAGGAGGATAGAATGCTCTTGGTGCTCCACCCTTAGTTGTCCCATGTTGGAACTTAATTCTCCTAGGGAGGTGTTGATTTGCTCCCAATAGTTTTGTGGAGGAAGATGCATCCCTTGAGGTATCTCAGGGATTTCATGATGAGGAAATTCCTCATGCTCTTGTCCATGAGTGGGATCTCTTGTTTGCTCCATCCTTTTCTTAGTGATGGGCTTGTCCTCATCAATGAGGATGTCTTCCTCTATGTCAATACCAGCCGAATTGCAGAGGTGACAAATGAGATGAGGGAAGGCTAACCTTGCCACAGTGGAGGACTTGTCTGCCACCTTGTAGAGTTCTTGGGATATAACTTCATGAACTTCTACTTCCTCTCTAATCATGATGCTATGAATCATGATAGCCCGGTCTATAGTAGCTTCGGACCGGTTGCTAGTGGGAATGATTGAGCGTTGGATGAACTCCAACCATCCCCTAGCCACGGGCTTGAGGTCATGCCTTCTTAGTTGAACCGGCTTCCCTCTTGAATCTCTCTTCCATTGAGCGCCCTCTTCACATATGTCTATAAGGACTTGGTCCAACCTTTGATCAAAGTTGACCCTTCTAGTGTAGGGGTGTGCATCTCCTTGCATTATAGGCAAGTTGAATGCCAACCTTACATTTTCTGGACTAAAATCTAAGCAATTCCCCCGAACCATTGTAAGCCAATTCTTAGGGTTCGGGTTCACACTTTGATCATGGTTCTTGGTGATCCATACATTGGCATAGAACTCTTGAACCATTAAGATCTCGACTTGTTGAATGGGGTTGGTGAGAACTTCCCAACCTCTTCTTCGGATCTCATGTCAGATCTCCGGATATTCGCCCTTTTTGAGCTTAAAAGGGACCTCGGGGATCACCTTCTTCTTGGCCACAACTTCATAGAAGTGGTCTTGATGCACCCTTGAGAGGAATCTCTCCATCTCACATGACTCGGAGGTGGAAGCTTTTGCCTTCCCTTTCCTCTTACTAGAGGTTTCTCCGGCCTTTGGTGCCATTAATGGTTATGGAAAAACAAAAAAGCTTTAGCTTTTACCACACCAAACTTAGAAGGTTGCTCGTCCTCGAGCAAAAGAAAAAAAAGAGAGTAGAAGAAGAAGAAATAGAGGAGATGGAGGGGGCTTTGTGTTTCGGCCAAGGGGGAGAAGTAGTGTTTAGGTTGTGGGAAAATGGTTTGAATTTGAATGGTGAGGTTGGTGAGGTTTTATGAAGGATGGATGTGAGTGGTGAAGAGAATGGTGGGATTTGATAGGTGAGGGTTTTTTGGGGAAGAGGTATTGAGGTGATTGGTGAATGGATGAAGAAGAGAGAGTGGTGGGTAGGTGGGGATCCTGTGGGGTCCACAGATCCTGAGGTGTCAAGGATATCTTATCCCTGCACCAAGTGGCGTGCAAAATGCCCCTTTCTGCCAATCCTGGCGTTAAATGCCAGGCTGCTGCCCATTTCTGGCGTTTAACGCCAGCTTCTTGCCCATTCCTGGCGTTAAACGCCAGTCTGGTGCCCTTTTCTGGCGTTAAACGCCCAGAATGGTGCCAGACTGGGCGTTTAACGCCTATTCTGCTACCTTTACTGGCGTTTAAACGCCAGTAACTGTCTCCTCCAGGGTGTTCTATTTTTCATTCTGTTTTTTCTTCTATTTTTGCTTTTTCAATTGTTTTTGTGACTTCACATGATCATCATAAAATAGAAATTTATCATAGATAATTAAAGATTGGGTTGCCTCCCAACAAGCGCTTCTTTAATGTCAATAGCTTGACAGTGGGCTCTCATGGAGCCTCACAGATGTTCAGAGCAATGTTGGAACCTCCCAACACCAAACTTAGAGTTTGAATGTGGGGGTTCAACACCAAACTTAAAGTGGTTGTGGCCTCCCAACACCAAACTTAGAGTTTGACTGTGGGGGCTCTGTTTGACTCTGTATTGAGAGAAGCTCTTCGTGCTTCCTCTCCATGGTTACAGAGGGATAACCTTGAGATTTAAACACAAGGGAGTCTCCATTCACTTGAATGATCAATTCTCCTCTGTCAACATCAATCACAGCCCTTGCTGTGGCTAGGAAGGGTCTGCCAAGGATGATGGATTCATCCATACACTTCCCAGTTTCTAGGATTATGAAATCGGCAGGGATGTAATGGTCTTCAACCTTTACCAAGACATCCTCTACAAGTCCATAAGCCTATTTCTTTGAATTGTTTGCCATCTCTAGTGAGATTCTTGCAGCTTGTACCTCAATGATCTCTAGCTTCTCCATTACAGAGAAAGGCATAAGGTTTATGCTTGACCCTAGGTCACACAGAGCCTTCTCAAAGGTTATGGTGCCTATGGTACAAGGGATTGAGAACTTTCCAGGGTCTTATCTCTTTTGAGGTAATCTCTGCCTAGTCAAGTCATCCAGTTCTTTGATGAGCAATGGAGGTTCATTCTCCCAAGTCTCATCACCAAATAACTTGGCATTTAGCTTCATGATTGCTCCAAGGTACTTAGCAACTTGCTCTTCAGTGACATCTTCATCCTCTTCAGAGGAAGAATACTCATCAAAGCTTATGAAAGGCAGAAGTAAATTCAATGGAATCTCTATGGTCTCAGAATGAGCCTTAGATTCTCATGGTTCCTCATTAGGGAACTCCATGGAGGTCAGTGGGCGTCCATTGAGGTCTTCCTCAGTGGAAATCACTGCCTCTTCCTCCTCTCCATGTTCGGCCATGTGAGATGTGGTTATGACCTTGCACTCTCTTTTTGGATTCTCTTCTGTATTGCTTGGGAGAGTGCTAGGAGGGAGTTCAGTGATTTTCTTACTCAGCTGACCCAATTGTGCCTCCAAATTTCTAATGGAGGACCTTGTTTCAGTCATGAAACTTTGAGTGGTTTTGATCATATCAGAGACAATGGTTGCTAAGTCAGAGTGGCTTTGCTTAGAATTCTCTGTCTGTTGCTGAGAAGATGATGGAAAAGGCTTGCTATTGCTAAACCTGTTTCTTCTACCATTGTTGTTGTTGAAACCTTGTTGAGGTCTCTGTTGATCCTTCCATGAGAGATTTGGATGATTTCTCCATGAAGGATTATAGGTGTTTTTATAGGGTTCTCCCATGTAATTCACCTCTTCCATTGCTGGGTTCTCAGGATCATAAGCTTCTTCTTCAGAGGAAGCTTCCTTAGTATTGCATGTTGCTGCTTGCATTTCAGACAGACTCTGAGAAATCATATTAACTTGTTGGGTCAATATTTTATTCTGAGCCAATATGGCATTCAGAGTATCAATCTCAAGAACTCCTTTCTTCTGAGTTGACCCATTATTCACAGGATTCCTTTCAGAGGTGTACATGAATTGGTTATTTGCAACCATTTCAATTAGTTCCTGAGCTTCTGCAGGCGTCTTCTTCAGATGAAGAGATCCTCCAGCAGAGCTATCCAATGATATCTTGGAGTTCAGACAGACCATCATAGAAGATTCCTATGATGCTCCATTCTGAAAGCATGTCAGAAGGGCACCTTCTGATCAATTGCTTGTATCTTTCCCAAGCTTCATAGAGGGATTCACCATCCTTCTGTCTAAAGGTTTGGACTTCCACTCTAAGCTTATTCAATTTTTGAGGTGGAAAGAACTTTGCCAAGAAGGCATTGACTAGCTTTTCCCAAGAGTTCAGGCTTTCCTTAGGTTGTGAATCCAACCATGTTCTAACTCTGTCTCTTACAGCAAAAGGAAAGAGCATAAGTCTGTAGACTTCAGGGTCAACCCCATTGGTCTTGACAGTGTCACAGATTTGCAAGAACTCGGCTAAGAACTGATGAGGATCTTCCAATGGAAGTCCATGAAACGTGCAATTCTGTTGCATTAGAGAAACTAATTGAGGCTTAAGCTCAAAGTTGTTTGCTCTGATGGCAGGGATAGAGATGCTTCTCCCATAGAAATCAGGAGTAGGTGCAATAAAATCACCAAGCACCTTCCTTGCATTGTTGGCATTGTTGTTGTTTTCGGCTGCCATGGTTTCTTCTTCCTTGAAAAGCTCTGTTATGCCCTCTAAAGAGAATTGTTCTTTAGCTTCTCTTAGCTTTCTCTTTAAGGTCCTTTCAGGTTCAGGATCAGCTTCAACAAGAATGCCTTTATCTTTGTTCCTGCTCATATGAAAGAGAAGAGAATAAGAAAGTAGGAAATCCACTATGTCACAGTATAGAGATTCCTTGAGGTGTCAGAGGAAAAGAAGAATAGAAGGAGGAGGTGGAGAAGAGGGAATTCGAACTTATCAAAGAATTAGGGTTCGAATTGCACCTTGAGGAGGAGTGTTAGTCCCTTAAATAGAAGGATGTGAAAAGAGGGGAAGAATTTTCGAAAATAAATTAAAAAGATATTGAAATAAAAAGAAATTTGAAAATTTGATTATTGATTTTCGAAAACTAAGTTTGGGAAAGAAATTAAGTGATTTTTGAAAAAGATTTTGAAATTAGAAATTAAAAAGATATGATTGAAAAAAATATGATTGAGAAGATATGATTGAAAATCAAATTAAAAAGGGAAAGTTTTAAAACTAAAGTTGATTACTTGACTAACAAGAAATTAAAAGATATGATTCTTAAAATTTAAAGTTTGATCCTTTCTTAATAGGCAAGTAACAGCTTGAAAATTTTGAAGTAAATCTTTAATTAAAGCAAGGATTTTTAAAAATGGAAAGAAATTGATTTTGAAAACATATGATTGAAAAGATATGATTTGAAAAAGATTTGATTTTGAAAAATTATGAAAACTTGAAAAAAATGTGAATTAAAAACAAAATCTTCCCTCTAGTGTCATCCTGGCGTTAAACGCCAGAATGGGCCCAGAATGGTGCCCATTCTGGCGTTTAACACCCAAATCTCTACCTTTTTGGGCGTTAAACGCCCAGCCAGGTACCCTGGCTGGCGTTTAAACGCTAGTTTTCCTTCTTCACTGGGCGTTTTGAACGCCCAGCTTTTTCAGTTTGATTCCTCTGCTGAATGTTCTGAATCTTCAATTCTCTGTATTATTGACTTGAAAAGACATAGTTTTAAAAAAATATTTTTGAATTTTTGATGATGGGAATCAATAAAAATGCAACTAATCTTAGGAAACTCAAATCAAACCATGCATGCAGGACACCAAACTTAAAATTAGACAATAGACTCAAACAAGAAACATAAAATATTTTTAGTTTTATGGTTTTATAAATTTTTTTTATGATTTTCGAAAATTATATAGAAAAGAAAATAAAGAGAATCAAAACTTTTAATAAGAATTCCAGGAATCATGCAATGTTAGTCTAAAGCTTCAGTCTAAAAAGGATTAGACATGTTTGGCCAAGCTTCAGCAGGACATTACATTCAATAGCTAAATTGATGAGAATCAATCAGCTTTTGTGATGGTGGGAACATCACCTTGAAACTCTAGAATTCATTCTTAAAAATTCTGAAGAAAAGATACTTAATCTGAGAAACAAGATGAACCGTCAGTTGTCCAAACTCGAACAATCCCCGGCAACGGCGCCAAAAACTTGGTGCACAAAATTGTGATCATCAACAATGGCGCCAAAGACTTGGAGCTCTCAAACGTGAATCACACTTTGTCACAATTCCGTACAACTAACCAGCAAGTGCACTGGGTCGTCCAAGTAATAAACCTTACGTGAGTAAGGGTCGATCCCACGGAGATTGTCGGCTTGAAGTAAGCTATTGTCACCTTGTAAATCTCAGTCAGGCGAATTCAAATGGTTATGGAGTTTAAGGTGATGAAAATAAACATAAAATAAAGATAGAGATACTTATGTAATTCATTGGTGGATTTCAGATAAGCGTACGAAGATGCTTTGTTCCCCTTGAACCTCTGCTTTCCTATTGCCTTCTTCCAATCATTCATACTCCTTTCCATGGCAAGCTTTATGTTGGGCATCACCGTTGTCAATGGCTACATCCCGTCCTCTCAGTGAAAATGGTCCTGATGCTCTGTCACAACATCGGCTAATCAGCTGTCAGTTCTCGATCATGTTGGAATAGGATCCATTGATCCTTTTACGTCTGTCACACGCCCCACAATCGCGAGTTTGAAGCTCGTCACAGTTATCCCTTCCCAGATCCTATTCGGAATACCACAGACAAGTTTTAGACTTTCCGGATCTCAAGAATGGCCGCCAATAATTCTAGCCTATACCACGAAGGTTCCAATCTTAGATTAGAAACTTAAGAGATACGCATTCAAGCCATTGCTAGTAGAACAGAGGTGGTTGACAAGCACATGTTCATAGGTGAGAATGATGATGAGTGTCACGGATCATCACATTCATCAAGTTGAAGAACGAATGAATATCTTGGAGAAGAAATAGACTTGAGTTGAATAGAAAAACAATAGTACTTTGTATTAATTCATGAAGAACAGCAGAGCTCCACACCTTAATCCATGGTGTGTAGAAACTCCACCGTTGAAAATACATAAGAACAAGGTCTAGGCATGGCCGTGAGGCCAACCTCCATGATCTAAGAACTACATGTCCAAAGATGAACAAAAGATAATTCCAAGATGTGTGTAAAAATACAATAGTGAAAGGTCCTATTTATAGAGAACTAGTAGCTTAGGGTTTACAGAAATCAGTAATTAATACAGAAATCTTCTTCCGGGTCCACTTGGTGTGTGCTTGGGCCGAGCATTGAAGCATTTTTGTGTAGAGACTTTTCTTGGAGTTAAACGCCAGTTTTTGTGCCAGTTTGGGCGTTTAACTCCAGCTTTTGTGCCAGTTTTGGAGTTAAACGCCAGAATTCTTGGGCTGACTTGGAACGCCTGTTTGGGCCATCAAATCTCGGGCAAAGTATAGACTATTATATATTGCTGGAAAGCCTAGGATGTCTACTTTCCAACGCAATTGAGAGCGCACCAATTGGGCTTCTGTAGCTCCAGAAAATCTACTTTGAGTGCAGGGAGGTCAGAATCCAACAGCATCTGCAGTCCTTTTTCAGCCTCTGAATCAGATTTTTGCTCAGGTCCCTCAATTTCAGCCAGAAAATACCTGAAATCACAGAAAAACACACAAACTCATAGTAAAGTCCAGAAGAGTGATTTTTATTTAAAAACTAATAAAAACATAATAAAAACTAACTAAAATATACTAAAAACATACTAAAAACAATGCCAAAAAGCGTATAAATTATCCGCTCATCAGTCTCAAGATGAAAAATAGCAAAGAAAATCTCGGATAAGCTCTAAGTCACACATGAGGGCACCACACAAGTAAAAGAAACAAAGATTGACTTGCTGAGCAAAGAATATGAGATATTTTCTATGAAGAAAGGAGAATCAATTGATGACATGTTCGAGAGATTTTCTAGAATCATTAATAGCTTGGATGCTATAGGGATTACTCGTTCTAAACAAATACTGGTGAGGAAAGTCTTGAGAAGCCTAACAAAAGAGTGGAAAACTAAGGCTACTGTTATCTCTAAAAGCAATAACCTTAGTCAAATGACGTATGATGAGTTGAGAGGAAAGTTACTAGCATATAAATCATTCACATCAAGAATGATACAAAAAAGAAAGGAGTGGCTCTTAAGTCTTGTACTGAATCATTGGATGATGAATCCAGTGACTGTTTATCAGATGGTGAGATTGTGTTTTTTGTTAGGAAACTCAGAAGAATGATGAGAATGAAAGGAAAAAGCAGAAGAGACAGCTCAAAGGATCCAAAGAATGACATTAGCAAGGTCATTTGCCACAACTGCAGAGAAGTTTGACACTACAAATATAATTGTTCCAAGTTGAAGAAAGAAGATAAATCTCGAAGGGAGAAGAAGAAAGGACTCATGGCCTCTTGGAAAGATCTGAAAAATAACAGTAAAGAAGATGATGAGTCTGACAACAATTCTCAAGCCTGCTTAATGGCTGACCATAGTCACAAAAATGAGGTAATTTTTCTTAAACCTTCTAATGAAGAACTCTATCTCATGATTGATGATCTTACTGAGAAAATAAGAAACTTTCTGAATCAATGCCATGAACTTGAATCTAAAAATGACATCTTAAAGGTTGAAAATGTTTCTCAAAGAAAAAAAAAAGTGAAGCCGAAACCACTGTTGATCTTGTTAAAGAAAATAAGCGGCTTAAATCTAAAATCAAAAGTCTTGAGGGAAAGCATTCCGTTATTAACTGTTTGAATTGTATTGAAGAAAATGAAAGGTTGCATAAACAGGTTAAGAGTCTAAATCAATAGTTAGCTAAATTTGCTCAAAGTTCAGAAAACTTAGACAAATTGTTAGCTAGTTAAAAACCTCTTTTTGAAAAAGTTGGGTTGGGGTATCATGAAAAATTTGAATCTGTTTTTGAAAAATCATACTATGAAAATGAAGCCTCAACTTCCAAAGACAAAAGATTTCAAAACCCACATCACTTTAAAAAATTAGCAAACAACAAATTTTGTCATACATGCAATCGGGTTGGTCATTTGCTTATTCAATATTTCATTTTTGAAAGAAAAAATTGGCGATAAGGTTTACTAGGGGTGTACATGGCTCGATCTGACCTGAAGACCCGGCCTGAGCCCGAAGGATTTTAGGGCATGATGGCCCAGACCCGAAGTGGCCTGGGGCTGACTTGGGAAAAAAACGAAACTAGAGAGAGGGATGAAACCGGGACCTGGCCATACCTTGGGTCACCCGAACCTGGCTCGGTGAGAGTCATAATTAACAATAATGAATGAACTAGGGCACACATTCATAGTTTCATACAGCCACAAGCCCACGAGCATGAGCCATTAGCCTCACGCAGTCACGCTTCACAAGCCATCTTCTACGCACCCTACCACAATCCCCTCTCAACCCTTCCCCTCAGACCCTTACGGTGCCGCCGTCAACCTTCCCGTCGTAGCCCTCTCTGTGCCTTTCACCAACCGTCGCGGTTGCACTCTTTCCCTCTCAGCCCTCTCTTTGTCTCTCACTAGTCACCATGACAGCCCTCTCTCACTAGTCATGGTGGTGCACTGCTTCTCTCCTCCTGGTGACAACGTCCCTCGACGACGACGATGACTGCAAATGGTGACGGAGCTTCTCTGAACATCAAGACCTGAACGACGATGACGACTACTTCTGCCACTAATCTTCTTCATCTTCTCTTCTCTGACCCCTACTCAAGATCAAGTAAATAATTAATGTTTTGAATTTCTAATTAAGGATTTGATTATTAGAATTTAAGATTATAGTTTTGATTATTGAAATTTTTTATTAGAGATTTTGATTATTGGAATTTATGATTAGGGATTTGATTATTGGAATTTCTGATTAGGAATTTTGATTATTCTTCTGTTCTTCCTTTTTCAGTATTTGATTATTATTCTGATTAGGTGTTTCTAATCAGAATTTTGATTATTGTTTTGACTCTTGATTATTGAAACTTCTGATTAGGTGCAACTTTAATCTTCCTGTTTAAGTGTTTTGTTATAATCATTGCTGAACTTTTGATGTGTTGCTGATTATTACTGAATGATGAATTTGTTCATGATGTTGTTTGTTTAAGATACGAACAATGGGAGGAGAAGATAATTGTGTTTCTCCACCAATCACCGAAGGGAACAAAACAATAGAAATTGAAACTAAAAATCTTACTGCTCCTGCTCCTGCTATTAAGGCCTCCACAACTCCTACTGCACCTAGTGCACCACAAGTAGATGAAGAAAACAGATATGTAAACAATGTAGATCCAGAAGTTGTTCGTAAGGAAAAAAATCGTACGTTTGGTAGCATTTTACTGAACTTCCATTGATTGAGACAAAGTGACAACACCAGGCTAAATGTGTTCATTGCCAGAAAAAATATAGTTGTCAACCTACTAAACATGGCACAAATTCTATAAATAAGCACTTGAAGAGTGCTCATAAATGGATATTTACTAAAGTGGAAAAGCAGGGGACACTTCATGGTTATATGCCTAAAATTGATGAAAAAAGGGAACTATGCAAAGCCTTTAAGGGTTATAACTTGGAACATTATAAGAAGTTTGTAGCTGAGTTCGTTGTACTTGATGAAATGATGTTTAAAGTTGTTAAGGAGATTAGATTTCGTAAAATATTAAATCAATTTGAGCCAAGATTTACGGTACCATCTAGGTGACGGTCTCAAGAGATTGCTTTCAACTTTATTTAAATGAGAAGAAAAAGCTAAAAGAATGGTTAGCAAAATCATGTGCTCGGGTTTGTTTGACAATAAATTGCTAGACATCAAATTAGAATTCTAGTTATATGAGCTTGACTGCACATTTCATTGATGAAGAATGGAAGTTATAAAAGAGAATTATAAATTTCTGTCAGAATGAGAACCACAAAGGTGGTACAGTAAGAAGAAAAATTGAGAAATGCTTGAGAGAGTGGGGAATTGAAAAAATCTTCACAATCACAGTAGATAATGCAAGTTCAAATGATAGAGCTATTACTTACCTTCAAAGGAAATTAGGTGCAAGAGGTGGGTTGGTGTGTACAGGAAAGAATATGCATGTGAGATGTTGTGCTCATGATCTTAATTTGATAGTGAATGAAGTAATTAAAGAGAAACAAACTTCAATTGAAAGCATTAGAAATGCTGTCAGGTATGTTAGGTTCTCTCCTCAATGGACTAAAAATTTAAAGACTGCATTGAGGCTGAGTTGATTGAATCTAAAAGCCTTGTGTGCTTAGATGTTCCAACTAGGTGGAATTCTACCTATATAATATTGGAACATGCCAATAAATTTAAAAAAGTTTTTGATAGACTTTATTATCAAGAACCTGATTTTCTTAGATGGTTTGGAGAGGATAGTGGGGAAAAAAAGAAAGTTGGTCCACCTACACCACTTGATTGGCAACATGCTAGATTATTCATTGAGTTTTTGAGAATCTTCTACGAGATAACTTTGAGTTTTTCATCTTCTTTGCATGTTACATCAGACAAATATTTTCATAAAATTTCATCTACTACTTCTCAATTAACATCTTGAAGCCAAAATTATTCTAAATTGTTAGGAACTATGGCATGTTCTATGAAGAATAAATATCATAAATATTGGGGACCTGTTGACAAATTTAACCCGTTGTTACTTGTTGTTGTTGTATTGGATCCTGTTACAAACTAGATTATCTCTGTTGGTGTTTGGAGGATGTTTATGACAAGAAAGCATCTACTAGTATGACTGGTTTTGTTAAACTTACAATGAAGACCTTATATAAGTTTTATGAAAAGGAGGTTGCAGATGATAAAGGAAGGGATGATGGTGGAAGTTCATATAAAGATGTCTTGGATGACAATACTAAAATCTCAACTGGTGCCAAGGGAGTTTTTGAAAATAGAGTGAATATGTGGGAAAAAAAAAGAAGGCTAATGCAGATAGCAAGTCAGATGTGGAGAGATATCTGGCCGAAGATACTATGGAAGATGAGAATTTTGATATATTGGCTTGGTGGAAAGTGAATGCTTCAAAATGCAGGGTTCTTTCTCTCATAGTCCATGACATCTTAGGTATTCCGATTTCAACCGTTGCTTCTGAATTAATAATCTCTTATATGAAAATGAGTAATTTTATATATTTTGTAGGTTTTACTAATGCATCTATATCACAAGGAACAAGTTGACAACATTAATAGCGATTGATGGATGATGACTATTCTTCTATGGTTAATGTTTTGTGTTATAAAGTCTATAAGTTAAAGTTCTATGTTTAGAAAGTACAAGACTTTAGACTAGTGCCTAATATTTTGTGTTACTTATATGTGACTTAACTATTTGGTGTTATTAGAAAATATTAGTATTGATTGTGGTTATACTTTAATTTTAGAGAATGGTTGGTTCTTGATATGATTTTTTAAGTGAATTTTACTATGTGAATTGTGAAATAATGGTTGGAGATTTGGAGATTTTCACATGCTAAAGGCCCAGTTTTCACCCGGCCCAAAGGTTTGTAAGTTTCATCGGATCTAGAACCGGGTTAAAATCTAAAAAATAGGCCCGGTATATAATTTGGGCCGGGTCTGGGTTAGGACAAATTCAGTGTGGTCTGGCCCATGTACACCCCTAAAGTTTACAAAGTAATTGGCAAACACAATGCTCTTGGGCAACCAAAAAGGTTTAACATTAAAGGATCCAAAATAATTTGGATACCTAAGGTCACTTAAAAGTTTTGTGTAGGTTTACTTAGTATCCAAGAAGAAGAATGACATGTGGTACTTAAATAGTGAATGCTCTAGCCACATGACCAGAAAGTCCACATTCTTCATCAAGCTTGATAAATACGATGGAGGCTTTGAGACTTTCACTGACAATGGATGATAAACATCAATTTTGTGGTTTATCTTGTGCTTATTTTGGGGGATTTTATCACCTTTTCTCACATTAATTCAATGAAATAGCATGGTTTTGCAATTCTCCCTTGATTTGTGCTTAAATGTGAAAACATGTTTTTTAAGCCCTAAAATTGGTGATTTTAACTCACTTTAATTCCATTCGATACCTTGATATATTTGTTGAGTAATTTCAGGTTCATAAGGCAAGTATTGGATGGAAGAAGTGAGGAAAAAAGCATGCAAAATGGGAGAACTGATGAAGAAATGAAGGAACCGTAAAGCTGTCAAGCCTGACCTCTTCACACTCAATCGACCATAACTTAAGCTACAGAGGTCCAAATGAGGTGGTTCCAGTTGCGTTGGAAAGATAACATCTGGGGCTTCGAAATAATATAAATTTTGCCATATGTTGCTTCGCGTTTATGGGCGCGCATGCACACTTTGCGCGCACGCGCCGATGCTATCCGTGGCCCACTTTTATGAAATCGCCCCCAGCGATTTTGTAGCTCATTTTGGGCCCAATCCAACCCATTTCTGATGCTATTGAACCCAAGGATTGAGAGGGAATGAACCAAGTAGTCATAGTTTAGTTTTCATCATGTTTTAGGATAGAATTCTAGAGAGAGAAGCTCTCTCCTCTCTCTAGATTTAGGATAGAAATTAGGATAGAGTTATGATAATCACTCTCAATTTTCTCTTTTAATTCTTGTTTTGATTTCAATTCTCTTTATGTTTTAGTGTTCTATTGTCTTTGATCTTGTAGTTTCTCTTGTTAATTTCTTATTTTACTCTCTTTTATGTTGATGGACATTGTTGGATCTTGATTTCTTTTAATGCAATTTTATATTTCCATGTTCTTTTATGTTGATCTTGCTTGCTATTGTTGATTTCTTGCTATTGATAGTTATGGGTTTCCTTTAATTCTTGCATTTTGTTATGTTTACTTTTCTTACATTCTAGGTGTTTGATAAAATATTTCCTCTAGCTTTTGGGTAGTTTCTTTGCTCTTGGCCTAGGTTAAGGGAATTGAGTGACCTTGAGTCATTGGGTCTCATTGAATTGGTGATTTGAGAACCCTTGGTGATCAATTTGATACTCATTGACGCCAACCCACTACTAATCTAATTAGTAGGTAGGTTGGGACTTATGGGTTGATGTGATCAAAGCCATTTGACGTACTTCAAGTCTAGGAGTAGATATTACGTACTTAAGACTTTTGGAAGTAGACTTAATGAGCTTGGCCTCTCATAATTATCAATGTTTGATATGTAGACAAGGATGGTGATCTCAATTACCTATGTCTAGCCAAGAGTTCTTTTCCATTTATTTTGTTAGTTCATTGTTCATTTACATTTCTTGCCATTTACTTTTCTTGTCCTTTTACAAACAAAACCCCTTGATCCCCATAGCCAATAATTGAGCATTTCATTGCAATTCCTTGTGAGACGACCCGGAGTCTTAATACTTCGGTTAATTCTTATTGGAGATTGTTAATTGTGACAACCAAAATTTTTGCATGAAAGGATTCTTGATTGGTTTGGAAACTATACTTATGATCCATATGAACCATATGAAGAACCACCCCAATTCCACCACCAATACCCTCAAGACCCACCACCTCGCTACCCTTACCAAGATGAATCACCTCCCATGTATGATAACTTTCAACCACAAAATGAATTTCCCTTTCCACCACAACCCTCCAAGGAAGAACACCCACATCCATCCATCCAAGAGTCAATGGATCGTCTCAAGGAAGAAATGGATCGGCTTCAAGCAATAATCTGTCAAAAGGAGCAAGAGGAAGCCCAAAGGAGGAATTATGAAGCTATTGAGGCTAACCTTGCCAAAATTAAAGCCAACTTGGACTCATGGGACTCATGCAACAAGCAAAGCATCTCCACGGATGAGTGTGAGAAATCAACCAAAGAAAGGAGCATGAAGGAGATTTTAGAATCTCAACATGAGGACAAGGAGATGGGGTATGTCTTACAACAAGTGGAGGAGGGAGAGATTGTTAAAGAAGAAGAAGTGGTTGAAGAGTTAGAGGAAGTTGAACAAGAGGTGAATTTCAAACTTGAGAGCACTTCCACACCAAGTCACATTGTTGATGATTTTGTGGAAGTTGTTGAACCTTCTTCCAATGAGCTTGAATTTGATGTTGAAGAGGATAATGCGCAACCTCCAAGGCATAGTATGAATGATGAAAGATTGGAAGAGGGTGATCAAGAGGCAAGCTCCACCAATGAAGAATGTGTGGAAGAAGTTGGTGGGCAAAGAATTGAAGTTGAAACAGCTTGCCAAGAGGTGGAGGTATTCAAAGAAGAGCACAAGGGAATGGAACTTACAGGACCATTGGAGACGTCCCTTCCTAAGTCACCATCTAACACAACATTCAAGTGGGTAAAACTCTTATCCCTAAGCTTTAATTTCTCACTTGAATATGGTTTGCTTGAGACAGATGGGCAACTTAGAGCTCTTTGTGGGGTTAAAAACAAAAGAAAATTGAGTAGTGGGTGGAAATGCCAATCAAGGTTCCTTATGGTTGGAAACTCAAAGTCTAAGTGAAATGGTTGGTATAGTTCTCAACTAAAGGGGTCTAGGAAGATGCTTTGGTGTTCACTTGAGAATTCGGATCACTTCTCACCCAAATGGAATTGTCTTGATCAACTTGAAGATGGGTGTAGAAACAAGATTTGGGATCCGGGCATATATGAGAATCAATTTTGGGAACCCTTAGCTTGTGAAGGACTCCATCAAGACTTGTTGCAACTCATTAGAAATTTTGGAGCACAATGGAAAACTAAGCATTGGTGGAGGTTCCAAGATGAATTCAAGCACAAACCACCATAACAAGGAGCTTCCCAAATGTCCAACTTAAGGACTTAAACTAAAAGTGCTAGGTGGGAGACACCCCACCATGGTAAACTCTTTCCACTCTCTTTTAGATTTGGTCAATAAGTGATTGGAGTTGCCATTGTAGGTAGTTTTTCTTATTTTATATACTCTTATGCATTTTGCTTTTGTTGGTAGGTTGTTTATTGCATTCATGCTTTGCTTAGAATAGTTGTAGTTACATTGCATTTTGCTTGTAGTATAAGTTTTGTTTTTAGTGTATTTGAAAATTTTTCAAAAACCAAAAAGATTTGTTGTTAAATTTGATTTTTGGTTGCTTTAGAATGTTTATAGATTAGGAGAGTATTAAATTCTGTGTTTGTGCTTCTTTAAAAAAAAAAAAAAAACGGGAATCGGCGCCCAAGCGCGCAGTGCGCGCGCGCGCGGGTGGTGCATATCACACTCCTGGTACAAAAACCAGAGAGTTGTGCCCACTTTATGCCTACTTTGTGCCAGGCGATCCGCGCGTAAGCACGCATGGCGCGCGCGCGCCGATTGTCCCTGTCGCATCCGCGCCCAAGCACGCATGGCGCGCGCGCAGATTGTACCTGCTGCATCCGTGCTTAAGCACGCATGGCGCATATGCACGGATTTGCACCCTGTTTTCCTCCTTTCTCTTTTCTCCTTCTTTCTTCTTCTCTTCTTATTTCTTTCTATTTTTTTCTTCTTTTTCTTTTTCTTCCTCTCTTAAAAAAATTTTTTTTCTTGAAAAAAAAGTAAAAAAATAAAATAAAATATATATATATATATAAATTTTAAAAAAAAGAATTTTTTCTTTCTTTTCTCTTCCAATTTCTTTTATTGCATTTGCTTACTTTCATTTATTGCATTTTAATTTTGTTTTTATAGCTTGTTCTTATTTTAATAATGGTGTTGAATTTTCTCACTCAATTGTCGAGAATTTCTTGGTTAATCTTGGTGCTTCTTGACTTGTTTGATATTGATGGGTAATGAAATCTCTAATTCAATGCTTAACCCTTGATGATCCTTGTATCCTTTGTGCATTGATATGAACTTGCATGTCTTTCATGACCCACTCTTTCTATTTGAACTTGATGCTTTTGAGTGCTCTTCATGCTTTAACTTGTTCTCGCATCAAGTATTAGTTAATATGCCTTTGCTTGAATTACTTTCTCACTCACATGTTGTAGCTACCATGTATTTGAGAATCATACTTTTATTTGGCATTAGCCCTCGCCTATGTTCTATTTGCTTTGATATCTTTGTTATAGGCGTAATTTTCTTTCTTTTTCTTTCCTTTTAGGTTGGCCACCAAGAAGGAAAGGAATGAGAAAGCTTCTAAATGGGGCAACAAACAAGTCCACCCGCACAACCTTTTGAAGGAACTCATCAATTGTAGAAACCCGTCCACCTTGCTCTTCTTTGCATGCACCGAGGACGGTGCAAATTTCTAAGTGTGGGGAGGTCGTTCGACCGATCTCCATGGGTAACAATTTTCTTTCAACACCAATTTCTTTTTTAGTTAGTTGTTGCATTGCATGATAGGTTGCATGTTAGTTAGAATTTGTACATATTTTTACCACTTCCTTTTTATATTAGGACTATTTGGTTAGGGTGATGATTTCTTTTCCAAAAAAAAAAATTGTTTTTAGGGCACCCTACCAATTTGAAAAAAAAAATTTGTTGAACTTGCTTGAAGAATTTATTTTGGAACATGGTTTTTGAGCTAAGAACACAAGCATGTGAGTTTTGAGCTCAATTGCGTGGTTACATCTTATAACCACTTATTTCCATTCTTGTGTGCATTGTTCTCTTTCTATGATTGTAATCTTTGATTTGTTTGATTCTTTATGTCCATTATTCCATGTATACATTCATTTATATGATTGAGGCCATCATTTTATTTAGCTCACTTACCCAAATAGCCTACCTTTCATCAACCATTGTTAGCCGATTTGAGCCTATTTAATCCCTTTTGTTCTTAATGTTAGCACATCACTACCCCTAAGTGAAAAATAATAAATGTCCCTAATTTGGATCTTTGATTAGCTTAGGCTAGTGAGAGTGTTTATCATTTGGGTATGGGAAACTTGGGACATTGGTTGAGGTAAAAGTGTAATTTTTATTTTTGTTAAAATATTAGGAATTGGGTACATATTCATGCACTATATGTAAAACCATATGCATTGATACGTTTGTATATACTTAAAAAAAATGTGTATAGAAAAAAAAGATATAGAAAAAAAATAATAATAAAGAAAAAAATAGAAAAAAAAAGAAGAAATAAAAAGGGGACAAAAATGCCCCAAAGTAAAGTTCAATAAAAATCAATGCATATGGAATGTGAACTAAAGAGAATGCATGAGTATGTGAAAAAGTGGGAATCATGGGTAGCTAGGTAGTGTATTAGAATTGTATAGGTTGTTACATGTGTTAGATGAGAGCTTAGGCTAATCAAAGATACAAATTTCAAACTCACTTGACCATATGTATCCTTACCTTTACCCTAGCCCCATTACAACCTATGAATAAGTCCTCATGATGAATGTATGCATGCATTGAATAATTGTTGATTGTTAGATGAAAAACAAATCATGGAAAGCATGAGTAGAAGAGAATTGAGTGAATCGACCCTATATACTTGAGCGACTAGAGCGGATACACTTCCGGTGAGGGTTCGATGCTCAATTCCTTGTTCGCGGCTTTCATGAGCGTTCTTCTTGCAAGTCTATTTGAACTTCATTCTTATACTTGAATTGGTAGGATTCATAAATCATCATATGATCTTAGCCTTACTTGTTCATACATGCTCTTGGGGATTGATTTACTTTTGACCAAGTAGATAGAGTCATATTGCATTTAGTTGCATTCATGTAGGTAGGTTTATATAGTTTATTTGCATTGAATAAATGTTCATACCCCTTTTCTTGTCCTTCTTTATTCTTAGCATGAGGACATGCTTGGTTTAAGTGTGGGGAGATTTGATAAACCCCGATTTTGTGGTTTATCTTGTGCTTATTTTGGGGGATTTTATCACCTTTTCTCATATTTATTCAATGAAATAGCATGGTTTTGCAATTCTCCCTTGATTTGTGCTTAAATGTGAAAACATGCTTTTTAGGCCCTAAAATTGGTGATTTTAACTCACTTTAATTCCATTCGATGCCTTGATATGTTTGTTGAGTAATTTCAAGTTCATAAGGCAAGTATTGGATGGAAGAAGTGAGGAGAAAAGCATGCAAAATGGGAGAACTCATGAAGAAATGAAGGAACCGTAAAGCTGTCAAGCCTGACCTCTTCGCACTCAATCGACCATAACTTGAGCTACAAAGGTCCAAATGAGGCGGTTCTAGTTGCGTTGGAAAGCTAACATCCGGGGCTTCGAAATGATATAAATTTTGTTATATGTTGCTTCGCGTTCAGGGGCACGCACGCGCACTTTGCACGCGTGCGCTGATGCTATTCGTGGCCCACTTTTATGAAATCGCCCCCAGCGATTTTGCAGCTCATTTTGGGCCCAATCCAACCCATTTCTGATGCTATTGAACCCAAGGATTGAGAGGAAATGAACCAAGTAGTCATAGTTTAGTTTTCATTATGTTTTAGGATAGAATTCTAGAGAGAGAAGCCCTCTCCTCTCTCTAGATTTAGGATAGAAATTAGGATAGAGTTATGATAATCACTCTCAATTTTCTCTTTTAATTCTTGTTTTGATTTCAATTCTCTTTATGTTTTAGTGTTCTATTGTCTTTGATCTTGTAGTTTCTCTTGTTAATTTCTTATTTTACTCTCTTTTATGTTGATGGACATTGTTGGATCTTGAGTTCTTTTAATGTAATTTTATATTTCCATGTTCTTTTATGTTGATCTTGTTTGCTATTGTTGATTTCTTGCTATTGATAGTTATGGGTTTCCTTTAATTCTTGCATTTTGTTATGTTTACTTTTCTTGCATTCTAGGTGTTTGATAAAATGTTTCCTCTAGTTTTTGTGTAGTTTCTTTGCTCTTGGCCTAAGTTAAGGGAATTGAGTGACCTTGAGTCATTGGGTCTCATTGAATTGGTGATTTGAGAACCCTTGGTGATCAATTTGATACTCATTGATGCCAACCCACTACTAATCTAATTAATAGGTAGGTTGGGACTTATGGGTTGATGTGATCAAAGCCATTTGACGTACTTCAAGTCTAGGAGTAGATATTACGTACTTAAGACTTTTGGAAGTAGACTTAATGAGCTTGGCCTCTCATAATTATCAATGTTTGGTATGTAGACAAGGATGGCGATCTCAATTACCTATGTCTAGCCAAGAGTTCTTTTCCATTTATTTTGTTAGTTCATTGTTCATTTACATTTCTTGCCCTTTACTTTTCTTGTCCTTTTACAAACAAAACCCCTTGATCCCCATAGCCAATAATTGAGCATTTCATTGCAATTCCTTGTGAGACGACCCGGAGTCTTAATACTTCGGTTAATTCTTATTGGGGATTGTTAATTGTGACAACCAAAATTTTTGCATGAAAGGATTCTTGATTGGTTTGGAAACTATACTTCACAACGAGACTCCATTAGATAAATTCTAAACCGTCAAGAATTCGTTCATCAATGGACATGGAAAGATAGTGGCCATAGGTAAGGTAGGTAAGAGTTCTCCACTTTTATTAATGATATATTTTTAGTTGATGGATTAAAACACAATCTTCTAAGCATTAGCCAATTGTGTGACTTAGGCTATTTGGTTAATTTTAAAAAATTAGAATGCTTGGTTATGAAAATCTGGTGAAATCTTGTTTGTAGCTAAAAGATGCAACAATGTATATGGACTTACCTTGGAGGAACTAAAAGAGCAAAATGTAGCTTGTTTACTTCCTTTGATTCTAAAAAATGGTTATGGCATAAGAAATTAGGACATGTTAGTATGTTTCAAATTTCTAAGCTTGTGAAGAAGAATTTGGTTAGAGGACTTCCAAAAATAAAATTTGACAAAGACATCACTTGTGATATTTGTCAATTGGGTAAATAAATCAAAACTTCTTTTAAACTCAAGGATGACATCTCAATCAAAAGACCATTGGAAATGCTACATATTGATCTTTTTGGTCCCACTATGACTCAAAACCTAGGTGGTAAACATTATGGTTTAGTAGTGGTTGATGACTATACAAGGTTTGGATGGGTTCTTTCTTAACTCATAAAAATGATACTTTTCTTGCTTCCTCAACTCTATGCAAAAAGATTCAAAATGAAAAAGATTCGAAAATAGTTTCCATAAGAAGTGATCATGGAAAGGAATTTGAAAATTAAGATTTTAAATCATTTTGTGATGAATTTGGTATTTCACATAATTTTTCATGTCCTAAAATACCTCAGCAAAATGGGGTTGTTGAGAGGAGAAATAGAAGCCTTCAAGAAATGGCTAAGGCAATGCTTTATGAAAATGAAATTCCAAAATTCCTTTGGGCTGAAGCAGTGAACACAGCTTGTTACATTTTGAATCGAACCATCATTCGAAAAATTTTAAAGAAAACTCCATACGAGCTTTGGAAAGGAATACTACCCAATCTTAAACACTTTCATGTTTTTGGATGCAAATACTTTGTTTTAAACACTAAAGATAATCTTAAAAAATTTGATCCAAAATCTTATGAAGGTGTCTTTGTTGGTTATTCAACCACTAGTAAAGCATATAGAATTTACCTCATGGAACATAAAATAATAGAGGAGTCCATACATGTCACCTTTTATGATTCTAACACCATTTCAAGTGTTATTGAGAAAAATGATGTAGAAATTGAAGCTAAATTAAGCTCTGAAAAGATCCATGATCAAGACAAATCAGAACCTACTTCGAAAAATACTGTTCTTGATTCTGCAGAACAAAATGCAGGAGACAATTCTATTTTATCTCTTACTGAAGCAGAGATTTTTGGTAATCTCAATGATGCAGATCCTAATCATGCCTGACGATGCCCAAATGCACGGGTTTGGATTTTCACACTAAAAGTAGAATTTGTCCATTGTACGTATGGTCCAAACCCAACAATTGAGCATTAATTAAATAATAATATCAATAACCGAGAGTATTTAGCTCCCAGGTCATTCCTCCCTAGGAGTTGCAATTAAGTGTACAATTATTGGCTATGAGAGAGAGCATGGGAAATTGGGAATGAAAGCAAGAGAGCAAGAAATGTAAATAGCAAGAAAGTAAATGAACATGCAAGGAATGTAAATGGCAACTCTTGGCAAGAATTGGGTAATCTAGGCTTTCTATCCTAGTTGTGGACCACAAACATGGAAATTGTGTGGAAACAATACAAACTAGTCAATCCTCCTTGAGAATTAGTCAAAAGGTGTAATTGATCTCAATCCATAAGTCCTAATCAACTCACTAATTACTTAGTGAAAGACTAGCGTCAATGGAAACCAAACCAATTAACCATTCTCACACAATGTGGAATGGACATCCACAACTCAATTCAAGCCAAACATCTAATTTCTCAACCAAAAGTGTGAAAACTAAACATGTAAGAAATTAAACATCAAAGCAAATAAAAGTCAACGCAATAAAAGTCAAAGCAATTAAATGCAAGTAAAGGGAACTTAAAATGCAAGAAACCTCTTGGCAAGTAATTGAAGGCTAAGGCTACCTATCCTAGTCATTGACCACAAACATATGATGATTATAAAGAGTTAATCCTACTTAGTCAACCTTACATCGAAGATAAGTCAAATAGGCATAGTTAATTTCAATCCCTAAGTCCTATGTCAACACTAAGGGGTCACACAGAGTTAAGGGAAACCAAATCAACTAACTACTCTAATATATCAAACAAGAATGGACATCAATGACTCAAGGATCACCAAAGTCATCAAATTCAAGCCAAGAGTGGAGAAAAACTAAGTAGAAACTAAGCCAAGTATTTTATCAAACACTTGGTGTGCATGAGAATAAAATAATATTAAATTATATTAAAATAAATTCTAAAACTACCAAAGCAAGGAAATGACAATGACAACCCAAGAAAGTAATAAATGACATGGGAATATAAATTTGCATTAATTGAAAGTAAAATGTAACAAGAGTGTCATAAAACATAAATTGACAAAATAAAGTAAATAACAAGAAAAATGAAGAAGAACAAGAAGCAATAACAATAAATGACAAGGAAAAGTAAATGAAAACAAGAATTAAAAGTAGAAATTGTAAGAAATTAAACTAAAGAACCCTAATTCTAGAGAGAGGGGAGCTTCTCTCTCTAGAAACTAAGAGAAAACATCATAAAAACTAAACCTAATTGCCCCCCTTCATTCCTCTTCACTTTGGCCTTAAATAGCTTCAGAAAATGAGTTGGATTGGTTTTGGGGTCCCAAAAATTGCTGCCAACGAGTTGTAATTAATGAGGTCACGTGCAGGGACCTGTGCGGATGCACAAATGTGTGCGTCCGCACACATGCTGAATCCTGACTTGTGCGTACGCACAAGTACCTGTGCATACGCACACGTAGACTTATGTACACTATAGCAAAATGTATATCATTTTGAAGCTCCGAGCATTAGCTTTCTAATGCCGCTAGAACCACCTCATTTGGACCTCTGTAGCTCAAGTTATGACTAATTTAGTACCGAGAGGTCAGGACTGGCAGGTTTCCAAATCCTTCATTTCTTGAATTCTTCCCTTTTGCATGCTCTTTCCTCACTTTTTCAACCCATACTTGCCTTGAAAACCTGAAAATCACTTAACAAATACATCAAGGTACCAAATGGGATTAAAGTGAATAAAAATTGACTAAATTAAGCACAAAAGAGCATGTTTTCACTTTCAAGCACAATTTAGGAAGAAATCTCAAAAGCATGCTATTTAGGTGAATAAATGTGGGTTTATGTGATGGAATCCACTCAAATCAAACCAAAATATATCGTAAAATATAGATTCATCAATTCTCCCACACTTAAACCAAGCATGTCCTCATGCTAAACTAACCAAAGGAGATGAATGAATGGGTAATTATTAATGCAACTACCTACATGCATGTAACTATACTAAATGCTATCTATATATATCTACACTATGATTCCTATTGAGTTTGGCAAAAAACAAACAAAAGAATCTCAATCAATCCAAAGTAGGAACTTAGGGCCAAGACAAGGAAAATATAGCAATATGATCAATGTCCAAATATTGATTTGAAATTTTCAAAATTAAGTTCAACAACTTGCAAAAAGATACAAAATAAGCAATGGAAACATAGAATTGAGCAATTGAAACCCTCACCGGATGTGTTTACACTCTAATCGCTCAGTGTGTAGGGTTTAATCACTCAATCCTCCTTTAATCATGTTTCTCAAAGATTTGCAAGTCATCTAACAATCAACTAATACTTGATGAATGAATGCAAATATCATGAGAACTTTTGTGGGTTGTAATGGGGCTTAGGTAAGGGTAGGATTAATATGGTTTAGTGGGCTAATAGATTGTATCTTTGATTAGCTCAAGTATCCCACCTAATCCTATATCATCCCATATACATAACAAAACAACCTAACTACCCATTTATTCTCTTTCTCACATTCACTCATGCATACTCTTTCTAATTCAACTACATATGCATCTCTTATTTTCATTCTTATTATCTTTTCTTTTCTTTTTCTTTCTTTCTTCTTTTTTTTCCTTTTTTTTCAAAAGGTATATACACCAAAATTTTCCTTTTATCAACAAAAAGAGATGCATACGTCTTACTTAATATATGCATGAGTGTTTACCCATTTTTCGAAATATTCTCAATGAACACCCAAAGCACTAACTACCAATGTTTCTCACAAATTCCCCCCACACTTGATTAACATACACACTCAAATTCAAGCTAATCAAAGATACAATCAATGGACATAATAGTTTTTCACTTAGGGTAAATAATGTGCTTATAATGAGAACAAAGGAGAATTAAAGGCTCAAAAAGTGGTTTACAAAGATAGATGCAAGGGTTGGCCATATGGGTTAGTGAGCTATACAAAGATGGCCTCAATCATACTAAATACAATCCAAAACAACAAATATAGGGCATATAGACTAAAGTAAATCTAAGATCACAATCATAAAGGGAGTTTATCACACAAGGACAAAAAATCGTGGTTGAAAATGTGCAACCACACAATTAAAGCTCAAGTCTCACTTGGTATTTGTTCAAGCTCTTTTCTATTTTCCATAAAAAGATACTTCAAGCAAGTTCAAAAATAATTTTCAAATCTAATCAATGGAATGCCCAAAAAGAGATTTCTTGAAAATTCTTTGTTATTTTACCAAACTTATTTACTATATGTATGTATGTATGTATGTTGTGATGGATGCAATTTCAAAATCTTTCCTAGTTCCATTCCTAATTTTCAACAAGCAAAAATTAACATGAACAATTAGGACAAAATTGACTAGGCATTATACTATTCACATCATCCAATCACAGCTTCTATCTATAAAATATATACTAAAGAAAAATGCAAAAATGCAACATGCAATAGCTAGATATAAACTATGATATATATACCAAAGGAAAATGCAATGCAACAGTAAAAAATACTCCAAATATATACAAGAAACCTACTAAATAAAGTAAAAATAAAGTGCAAGGTGTGTGGGAAAAGAAAGTTTACACCCCAAAATGGTGAATCCTTTTTCACACTTAAGCATTGCACGGTCCTCCGTGCACAAACAAAATCCGGGGGGAATGTCTCTCAAGAGCTCCACCTTCGGTTGGCGGATGCGGGGGCTTGGGTTGTGTGGAGATTGCCGAGTCCATGTATGCTCAGCATCTCCCTCCTCAGTATCATCTTCCTCTCCCGACTTCTTGCCTTTATGTGTTATCCTCAAAAAGAAGAGCAAAGTATAGTTAGGACTCATAGGGCAAGTAGCACAAAAGGGTAAAGGAGAGAGTAAATAAGCATCTAATTGAGGAATTTTGCATAGTGGCATGGAATACACACGACGGCCGGCTAACGTGGTATCCACACAATGAAAAAGTAAGCATGAGTTCCTCAACTAAATGGCCTAAGATGCAAGAAATAAATGAACATCAATCAAACACAAGCAAACTTAGGCAATTGTAATAGGAGTGAGTTGAATGTAGGAATTATTGGATATTGAAGTTGTGCACGTGAAAGAGCAAAATTAATAAAATAGCACAACAAGCAATAACCAATTCAATAATGAAAAGAGAATTACTTATTCATCCTTAGGAAAAATCAAATAATCACATGGTTAAGGTGTTTGTTACAAAAAGTGACAAGTCTTGATAGAATCAAGCCAAGTCAACTCAAACAAATGCAAAGTATTAACAAGAAACAAGGACCTTGTGATGTGATTATATTGACTTAAAAACCATGATGAACAAGCAATTCAACTCAATTCACTAAATTTTATGTGCACTTACATAATTGTCCTAGTGGTACAATCAAAACATGAGTATTCAAACCCACTAGGTACTAGTAAATTAAGGAAAAGTATAAGTTTATTGATGAAAACTTCAAGCAGCAAACAACCCAATCAATATCAAACAAACACTTACAATTTATTCAATTAACAAGCAAGTAAACAAAACTAATATAATTACCAAAATAGAAAAGAAATGCAAACAAAACAAAGTAAAGCAAGTAGAAAGGAGGGCAAAAGCAAGAGAAGAAAGGGGTGGAAAGGAAGAAAAGAAGTAGAGAGAAGAGGAGAAAAGAAGTATACTGAGAAAATAGGGGTGTGCGCACGCACAGGGGTGTGTGCATGCGCACACTATAAGGAAAGGGGAAGGTGTGCGAGGGCACAACAGCATGCGGCCGCTGCAAATAGAAGGGACATAAGGAGTGTGCGTGCACACAAGCCTGTGCGCACGCACAGAAGACTTTTTTTTTAGGGTTGGATCATGTGTGCGCGTGCACACAGGTCTGGGTGCGCGCACAAGAGCGTAAGGGGCAGGGGTTCACGCGCACACGCTGTGCCAACGCTCCCACCAGAGTGGTTGCAACTTGGCGTGCGGACGGACACTGACGTTAAGATTTTTGCTAGTAAACAATTTTATAAAAATAGTCGCGTTGTAGATATAGCTTCTAAACCAACAGAAATCCCTTCGTGCAAACGTTTTGCTTGTCACAAGTAACAAACCCCTTTAAAATTGATAACCGAAGTATTTAAACCTCGGGTCGTCTTCTCAAGGAACTGTAGGGAAGTATATTCTTATTATTGGTTATGAGTTTTGTAAATTGGGGTTTGAAGGTAAGGAACAAGTAATTAAATGACAAATAAAATAAATAAATAACTATAAAATAAACTCTTGGTAAGGTGTGACAATTCGGAAGTCCTATCCTAGTTATCCTTATCAATGGTGATGAGAATTGAGTTTAATCCCACTTAGTTAACCTTTACTAAACAAAGGAAGGTCAAGTAGACTAATCAATTTGATCCTCAGGTCCTAGTCAATTCCTAAGGAAAGACTAGAGTTATTGGAATTCGATTCGATTAGCAAAAACAACAATTATCAATCACGATGAGTTTGATAACTCAAGAGTCTCCAATTGATCAATTAAAGCCAAAAGGGAAAAATCTAAATTATTTATATAAAGAAAGGAAAGCAATCACAATTCTGAAATACCTCAAGTTGTACTAATAAAGATATCAAATGTAACATGGAAGAGTTCATAAATTGAATTGAGAAAATAATAAAAAGGAATATTGAACCTGATAAAGAGTCAGAATGCTAAATTGAAATAACAAGAAATCCTAATCCTAAAACCTAAGAGAGAGAAGAGAACCTCTCTCTAAAAACTACATCTAAATAATTAAAAGTGACTAATTGAATGCCTCCTTGAATGGATGTATTCCCCCACTTTATAACCTCTAATCTGTGCTTTCTGGACTTGGATCTGGGCCAAAAAGGGTTTCAGAAATCGCTGGGAGCATTTTCTGTAATTTCTGATGCGAGGCGTCTGTCACGCATCCGCGTAGGTCACGCGGTCGCGTCATCTGGAGTTTTCCTTGTCATGCGTTCGCTTCGGTCATGCGTCTGCGTCATCTGTGTTCTGCTTAAGGCACACGTTCACGTCAGTCACGCGTTCGCGTCGCTGCTTTTTCACGCTGGGCATGCGGTCGCGTTGTCCATGCGTTCGCGTCGATTCCAGTTTCTTCAAAAACTCCATTTTGTGCTTTCCTTCCATTTTGTATGTTTTCTTTCCATCCTTTAAGTCATTTCTGCCTTTAGAATATCTGAAACTACTTAACACACAAATCACGGCATCGAATGGTAATAAAGGGTAATTAAAATAAATAATTTTTAAGTATAGGAAACATGTATTTCACATATATCACATAATAAGGAAGGGAAAGTAAAACCATGCAATTTACTTGAATAAGTGAGTGAAGGATTGAATAAATCTCTTGAATTGAGCATAATATATATCATAAAATATGGGTTTATCAACCTCCCCACACTTAAACACTAGCATGTCCTCATGCTAAGTCCAAGATAAAGAATAAGGTAAGGTTAAAGTGGTGGAATCTCATGCAATGCAATCTATCCTAAATGCAACTACCTAAATGAGTCATGCAATTCTAATTTTTATTCACTTGTAATATAAAACTTACATGTAGTTAAATTAATTCACATTCTCAAGGAATCATATATGCATAGCCAACCTTAGATAATGTTAAGGCACTTTACAATTGAGATGGGTAAAAATATTTTTCAAACTTGCAAGACAATTAACAATTTAAGTAGAGATATATGGTGATGAGCTATTAAACCCTCACTGGATTTTGTGTTTACTCTCTAGTCACTCAGTGTTTATTAGGTTAATCACTCTATTCTTCTTTTTATCCTTACTTTCTATAACTTTGTTCTTCATCTAACCAACCAACAATTATAGAATACAGACATACAAAAATCATGAGGTCTTTTTCAAGGTTGTAATGGGGCCAAGGTAAAGGTAAGGGTATATGTATAAAACTAAGTGAGCTAATAAGTGAATCCTTGACTAGTCTAAGATCTCACCTAACATACATATTCTATTTTGTCATTCAAAGCTTCTTAACCTATTTACCCAGATTTTTCTCACTTTGTATTGCTAGCTCATTAACTTAAATTTTATCCCATGTGCATTGATTCTTTTTATTTTGCGATTGTGGGATTTTTGTATCCCTTTTATTTAAATAATTTTTTAATACAAATGGTAATTCAATTGATTTCACATGAGCATGCTTCGAAAATTTTTATTTTGAATATTTTTATTCTTTTTAACTTTCTACCTTTGTTTCTATCATCCATGTTCCCATAAAGTTCCACACACTTAAACAACACACAATTTCTATCTTAAGCTAACCAAGGATTCAACTTGGGATTTATTTATTTTTCTACTTAAGGCTAGTAATGTTGTTTATAGAACAAGAGGGGATTAAAAAGCTCAAGGGGGCTAACAAGGGTGATGTAAAAGGTAGGCTAATTTGGGATAAGTGAGGAAAAATTCAAATGATGGCCTCAATCACTTTCTTGGTATGTATCTATATTCTATAATCGGACACATAGATTAAAACAAAGTAAAGAACCCCAGAATAAAAAGAAGGGCAAAACACACAGGAATAAAAATTATGGTTTGAATGTAACCATACAATTAAGCTCAAAACTCACAGGCTGTGTGTTCTCTAGCTAAAAAATTATATATCAGTTATACATGTCATGCAAGTAGAAATTAAGAGTTCCCATTATTCTCAATGTAAAATTTTGGGTGGCTTTAAAGTTTTAGCGTTCCTCTTTGATGAAATGTTGTTAACTAACTAACATGTTATGTTCTTTATACAAGGTGTGAATTGTTTTTATTCTGTTAAAGTCTCTAGTTTACTTCCTTTTTATTTTTAATTTAAACCAAACTATAACATGCTAAAGGGTAAATTATACTAATTAATCCACATATTCTATAACTAATAAGTTGGAATTGCAACTAAACTAACTGGCTAGAGTATGAACTAAGGTGCAAAATGCAGAAATAACATAAAAATACATTAAAAAAATAATGTATAAGTGCTGAAAATAAAAATAAAGATAAAAATACAGAAAAATAACCAAAATAAGATAAAAGAGTCTGCAGTGGTTCACCAAAAAAAATATGCCAGAGATGGCGACCTCCCCACACTTAAAATAAAGCATCGTCCCTGATGCTTACTCAAGCAGGGTGTGAAGGAGTGTCATCTCCGGAAGGATGGGCTGCTGGAGTCTCTGTGGAGGCCTGAGGGTCTGTAGACTGGATGAGTGTAGGAGGATCTGTCTGCTGTAGAGGAGGCTCTGACTGGATAGGAATCTCTGTATCGGTGGCCTGAATCTGCTGTGGCTCCTCCTGCTGTGGCGTAGCCTGCTCCGGTCCTGTCTGTGCAGCTTGGGTGGGTGTCTCCTCCTCGTGAGCATCCTCCTCTACCTCAGATGTATCAGAAGGGATGTCAGGCTCGGAGGGGATATCACCGCCGGAACGGATCATCAACTTGACGTGCTCATAGCGTCGCTTGTTGCGACACTCCATACGATCCAAGCGGGCGAAGAGTCGATGCACCAAATGGTAAATAGGCTCAGGAGCAGCTGGAAGTGCAGTGGGTGGGGCAGGTGCAGCAGTGGAAGAAGAGAGGGCAGCTGAAGGTGTGGCTGTCTCATCAGAAGCAGGAAGAAATGAAGGTCTGTAGCCTAAAGCCAGAAAGTTTCTGCTGTGAGGAATGATCTTCTTGCAGTCCGCAGCAGGTAGCTTCTCATCAGCATCCTCCCAAGGCACGTCAGCTCGACGGCCTAGCTGGGTAACCAAGTAAGGGAAAGGGAGGGTGCCTCTGACATGGACCCTGGCCATGTAGTGCTGGATGAATCGTGGTAGGTACAGGTCCTTATCCTCCATCACACACCAGATGAGGGTGATCATAGCAGCAGGCAGCTCCGTCTCATGAGTGCTCGGCATAATAAAGTTACTCAGGATCTGGTGCCAGAGCCGAGCCTCATCATTCAAGTATATCCGCTTGATTCCTTTAGGCATGGTGGTGTTCTTACCCATGACCCATGGAACAGTAGGGTCAAGGGCTATCCTCTCATTGATAGCATCCCAATTGAATCTCAGAAACCTCATATCCTCTTCAGCCTTTTGGTAACCGTCAGGCTTATCAAACTTAGGCTGAAGGCACAGAATATCCTCAATGACCTCTTCAGTGACCAGTATCTATTTTCCTCTGAGGTGCACTACATCCAGGGAAGTCTTGAAATAATTGCAGTAAAACTCTCGTACCCAAGAAGCATTGACCTCAGTCAAATTTCTCTCCAAGAAGAACCAACCTCTTTGTTTGATCTGATCGGAGGTGTACTACTGTAGTTCTTCTGGAATTTTCAAAGTCCTCTCCAGGTACAGATTTCTGGAGGTAGCAAACACTGGATACTTCAGCTCACAGTATCGGTTTGCAAACTTAATTGGATCAGTGGCAGGAAGGAGCTGGTCAGCCTTCTCCTGCGGGGTAAAGTGCTTTTCCCGCCAGGAGTCATCATGCATAAGCTCCAGGAGAGACATAGAGGATTCACCTCTTTTCTGTTTGCCAGTTGTTGCCTTTCCTTTTCCCTTACTTTGAGTGTCAGACATCCTGAAAAACAGAAATCTAGGATATAATAAAAATAGGGAAACAAGTAGGCAATTAACAAGATAAGCACATAGAGGCAAAGGAGCAGTAGAATAATGAAATGAGTTGAATAATTATGCATTTTGGAGTGTTTTGGAGTTAAAAAGCGGAGATGAGAAATTACAATCCAAAATGTAATATAAATAGAATTCATGTTAATTAGGAAAAACCATAATCATGCCTTGAGTTAAAAAAAGTAAAGAGTGAGTTAAAAAGCAGAGGGGGTTGGTAGAAAGTTAAAAGTGGTTTGAAATTGAAAAAGAGGTTAGAAAGTAAAAATCAGTCAGTTAGTAAAAAGAAAATCAGAGTAAGTGGCATGATGATTGGTTTCTAAATAACAAGAATTTCACAATTTGAAGCAACAGACAACTCATATTCAAGCAAGGAAATCAAGTTATTGATGATTCATATAGATATACCAATAACGAAAATTTGAAATCAAATCATCAATAATGTGATTTATTAACCAGGGAAACAAAAGGAATAAGAATGCTGACCCGTGCATTCAGGAATTGGTTTGGTGAAAGCTAAGGAAAGCAAAATTAAAAATGCCAAAACCAATACATGAATGAGAATCAGAACAATTTACAGAAAATTGGGCATCATTCCGGCTAAAATTGGATGTTCTCGAAAAATAAACAGCAAGCAGAATAGTTCATATAAATTAAAATAAACTGCAAATAGATATAAAAAATATGAACATGAAAGAGCAGTCGCAATAGCAGCATGAACAGCAAGAACAACATATGAACAATACTAACATCACCGCAACAGCAGAACTGCAAAAATTATAAAATAAGTAGCAAGAACAGTGCAAAGAATCAGGCCTAAATTCACTAACCACATCCTAGTCTACCTAACCATATAGAATCCACTACAACATACATCTCTAACTATCCTAAATTGAAAAATATGCAGAAAAAAATTTTGAAAGAAAGAAGGGTGGCGTTTGGCGAAACCTGGTAGGCGTATGAACTAAGCTAAGGGACTGAGAGATGGCGGGGGTGTGGTGGCAGTGGTGCTGGGAGGGTCACGGTGGCGCGGCGGCAGAACAGAGCTGCGCGGTTGCGGCAGTTGGTGGCGGTTTGGTGGCAGAGGGGTTCCGGGTGGGGGTAATGGTGGTGGGGGGTGCGGGAGGGGGAAAGGAAGGGGTGAAGGTGATGGTGGTGGGAGGCACAGCGGTGACGGCGCGGTGGTGGTGGTGGTCGCGGAGGGGGCAGCGGTGGTGGAGGGAAGAAGAGAAGAGAAAGAGAAGAAAAAAAGGCAGGGGAGAAGGGGGTGGCGTCGCGGTCATGGCTGGGTGGTCAGGGGTGGTACAGTGGTTGGAGGTGGTTGGCTGGGAGTGGTGGTGGTTGGGGGGTGTGTTGCAGAGAAGAAAGGGAGAAGAAGAGGAATGGAGGGCGCGATGGGGTAGGGTTTCGCGTCACTGGGAGTTAGTAAATTTGAATCCACGCGAACGCATGGGGCACGTGGTCGCGTGGTTAGGGTGGAAAAAGGGTTGACGCGATCGCATGAGTGACGCAATCGCATGAAATGGGTAGAAGGATACATGACGCGGTCACATGAGTCATGCAACCGCATCGCTGGAAATTGTGCTAGACGCACAATTCCAGCGTCGTTTCAGCGTAACTCTCTATCTCCTTTGGGGTGTTGTGCAATCCATGGGACGCGAACGCATCACTCACGCTTTCGCGTGGGATGGGTTTTGTGCAAGTGACGCGTTCGCATGATGGACGCGAACGCGTGGGCCGTTTTGTGCTAAACGCACAACAGCCACACGATTCCAGCCTAGATTTCTGGGCGTTGGATTTTTACGCCGATTTCCAGATCACGAGGCCGCGTGAATGACGCGGACGCGTGGAGGGTGTTTTTCGCAACTGACGCGAATGCTTTAGCGATGCGATCGCGTCGCACGCCTTCCCTTTTTTTTTATTATTATGCGATTATGCCGTTATACAGTATGTAATGCCAATGCAAATGCTTACGAATACTATCCAGGTTCAATGAAAATAAAATAATATAAAAATAAACAAAATGAAATAAAATGGAAACAGGAACGATCATACCATGGTGGGTTGTCTCCCACCTAGCACTTTTAGTTAAAGTCCTTAAGTTGGACATTAGATGAGCTTCCTGTTATGGCGGCATGTGCTTAAATTCGTCCAGAAATCTCCACCAATGTTTGGAATGCCAACAGCCTCCGGGGTCCCAAACTAGGCATGTAAAGCTTCTGAGCAGCTTCAAACAGATTCTCAGGCTCCCGGGGTGACGAATGTCAGAATAGATTCCAGGATCCCAAACTTTGCTTTTAAATCCGCCTTTGTCTTGATCTATATTTTTCCGTCCGGGCGGTTAAGAAATTAGATTCTCACCAAGATGACCAAACATTTTCCGAGATCTATTCAATTGAACATGATGCCAGTCCGTGCACTTCGAGTTGAAGCGTGAAACCTTAATGAACCTTGTGCACCAGCTCTGAGTACGAGCCATTTCCCTCTTACTTTTAAAGCCGCAGAGAGCTCTAAGCTGGCCATCTGTTTCAAGCAAACTATATTCAAGTGGAAAAATAAAGTTAAAGGTTAAGGATTGTACCCACTTGAAGCTTGTATTGGGTGGTAATGGCCTTGGGATAGGTGTTTCCAGTGGTTCTGTAAGTTCTACTCCCTTGTAATCTTTTGTGAATTCCTCCATTTCTTTGCAAAATTCTTCAAATGCATCTATGTCCTGATCAAAGTCTTCTATGTCTTCCTCATCACTCAAGTCATAAACTAGAGGTTGAGAGAAATCTACCTCCGCATCATCTTCATATTTACTTGGGGAAGATTCTTTGATCTCAGAGAATTCACTTGCGGATGCAAGTTCATTACTTGGAGAACTTGACTCGAGGCTACCATCATCAAAGAAACTTGTGTCTTGGGTTATTCCGTCTAGTTCTTCATAAAATACCTGCTTTGGAGGCCGTGCACTATCCTCCTTAGCATCAATTGCAACGTCCTTGACGGAATTCTTCACAACTCTGGATTCCCATGGAGGTTCAACATCTCCTAAATCTTCAATCAGTACTTCTTCTTCTTGGATAATTTGAGCTTCCTCCAATTGTTCCAGAACAAAGTTATGCTCATTACTGCCCTCTGGGATTTCTAGTGTCTCCTTCATGCCACGTTCGTCATTAGATTCTCCACATAAAGCTATTGGAGTTCCTTGAGGGTCCGAACGTCTGGAAGATAATTGATGTATTGCTTGCTCCAGTTGATGAAGGGTTGTATGAAGTTGATCTACTGTTTCCTTGAGGCGAGACTGCGATTCTCTAGGCGATGGATATGGACATGGTACATATGGAAGTGATGGTGTTTGGGAGTAATTGGATTGGAATCGGGGTAAGTAAGGATCGTATGGTGGTGAATGGTGAAAAAGAGCTTGTGAGTGTGGTGGTTCAAAGTTATGTTGAGAGGATGGTCTATAGGCACAGGGTGGGGCTTGTTAGTAGTTACAAGGTTGTCTACCATATCTATTAGCATGGTTTGCATTGTATAATGGTCTTTGTCCAAGATACCTTGGAGGGTGTTGTTGCCTAAAGGGTTGATCACATCCTCTTGGCTCCATCCATATTTGATTGCTTAAACCTTGATGCATGTTCCTGCTATAGCTTTCACTCCTTTCAACAATATTAGAACCAAACTCAAAGCGAGAGGGGTGAGAGTTCATAGTAGCTAATGGAAATAAAAGGAGAAAACAAAAACAAATAAACAAGTAAAAGAAAAATATTTGCAATAACCAAAAATAAGGCACACGATTGCAGTTCCCCGGCAACGGCGCCATTTTGACGTTAAGATTTTTGCTAGTAAAGAATTTTATAAAAATAGTCGCATTGTAGATATAGTTTCTAAACCAACAGAAATCCCTTCGTGCAAACGTTTTGGTTGTCACAAGTAACAAACCCCTTTAAAATTGATAACCGAAGTATTTAAACCTCGGGTCGTCTTCTGAAGGAACTGTAGGGAAGTATATTCTTATTATTGGTTATGAGTTTTGTAAATTGGGATTTGAAGGTAAGGAACAAGTAATTAAATGACAAATAAAATAAATAAATAACTATAAAATAAACTCTTGGCAAGGTGTGACAATTCGGAAGTCCTATCCTAGTTATCCTTATCAATGGTGATGAGAATTGAGTTTAATCCCACTTAGTTAACCTTTACTAAACAAAGGAAGGTCAAGTAGACTAATCAATTTAATCCTCAGGTCCTAGTCAATTCCTAAGGAAAGACTAGAGTTATTGGAATTCGATTCGATTAGCAAAAGTAACAATTATCAATCACGATGAGTTTGATAACTCAAGAGTCTCCAATTGATCAATTAAAGCCAAAAGGGAAAAATCTAAATTATTTATATAAAGAAAGGAAAGCAATCACAATTCTGAAATACCTCAAATTGTACTAATAAAGATATTAAATGTAACATGGAAGAGTTCATAAATTGAATTGAGAAAATAATAAAAAGGAATATTGAACCTGATAAAGAGTCGGAATGCTAAATTGAAATAACAAGAAATCCTAATCCTAAAACCTAAGAGAGAGGAGAGAACCTCTCTCTAAAAACTACATCTAAATCATTAAAAGTGACTAATTGAATGCCTCCTTGAATGGATGCATTCCCCCACTTTATAACCTTTAATCTGTGCTTTCTGGACTTGGATCTGGGCCAAAAAGGGTTTCAAAAATCGCTGGGAGCATTTTCTGTAATTTCTGATGCGAGGCGTCTGTCACGCGTCCGCGTGGGTCACGCGGTCGCGTCATCTGGAGTTTTCCTTGTCATGCGTTCGCTTCGGTCATGCGTCTGCGTCATCTGTGTTCTGCTTAAGGCGCGCGTCCGCGTCAGTCACGCATTCGCGTCGCTGCCTTTTCGCGCTGGGCATGCGGCCGCGTCGTCCATGCGTTCGTGTCGATTCCAGTTTCTTCAAAAACTCCATTTTGTGCTTTCCTTCCATTTTTGTATGTTTCCTTTCCATCCTTTAAGTCATTCCTGCCTTTAGAATATCTGAAACTACTTAACACACAAATCACGGCATCGAATGGTAATAAAGGGTAATTAAAATAAATAATTTTTAAGCATAGGAAACATGTATTTCACATATATCACATAATAAGGAAGGAAAAGTAAAACCATGCAATTTACATGAATAAGTGAGTGAAGGATTGAATAAATCTCTTGAATTGAGCATAATATATATCATAAAATATGGGTTTATCAGACACATCTGTGCAGCCGCACAGAGGGTGCAAAAAAGGGAACGTGTGCGTACGCACAGGTACGTGCAGACGCACAGGTCACAGAAAATAGGTGAACGTGCGCGCACAAGGCGTGCTGGCACTACAAAGAGGGGGTATAAGGGTTTGTGTGCGTACGCACATTTGGGTGCGTACGCACAGGAAGTGAAAATATTTTGCTGCGTGCGTGCACACGAGGCTGTGCGCACGCACATACCCTGTTTTTCCCAAAAATTTTTCTTTAAAATTCTAAGGTACCAAGCCTTAGTTCAATTAAAAATAAACATCAAAACATGCAAAGAACCCATAAATTCATGATCCAAACCAAAATTAACATAAATAACTCAAAGTTAAACTAGTTCTAAGCTAACCAATTAAACAAACATGCAATAAACCAAAATATATACAAAAAGAGAAGAGTTAGAATAATGTTACCAAGCACTTTTATTTAATGTCTTTAAGTTAGACAATTGGGAGAGCCCTTGCTATGGTGGCTTGTGCTTGACTTCCCACCAATGCTAGAATGTCTAATGTCCTCCGGAATCCCAATCCTAACCATTAACAAAGACAACCAAAAAGCAAGCTATTTACATATTAACATATATACAATAGCCACTAACTTTACACCATTGCAACTCCCTGGCAACGGCACTAAATTTGATGATGCCCAAATGCATGGGTTTGGATTTTCACACTAAAAATAGAATTTGTCCGTTGTACGTATAGTCCAAACCCAACGATTGAGCATCAATCAAATAATAAAGTCAATACAAAATAACCGAGAGTATTTAGCTCCCGGGTCGTTACTCCCTAGGAGTTGCAATTAAGTGTACAATTATTGGCTATGAGAGAGAGCATGGGAAATTGGGAATGAAAGCAAGAGAGCAAGAAATGTAAATAGCAAGAAAGTAAATGAACATGGAAGGAATGTAAATGGCAACTCTTGGCAAGAATTGGGTAATCTAGGCTTCCTATCCTAGTTGTGGACCACAAACATGGCAATTGTGTGGAAGCAATACAAACTAGTCAATCCTCCTTGAGAATTAGTCAAAAGGTGTAATTGATCTCAATCCATAAGTCCTAATCAACTCACTAATTACTTAGTGAAAGACTAGCGTCAATGGAAACCAAACCAATTAACCATTCTCAAACAATGCGGAATGGACATCTGACGTTGGAATTTTTGCCAGTAAAGAATTTCATAAAAACAGTCGCGTTGTAGATATAGTCTCTAAACCGACAGAAATCCCTTCGTACAAACGTTTTGGTTGTCACAAGTAACAAACCCCTTTTAAATTGATAATCGAGTATTTAAACCTCAGGTCGTCTTCTCAAGGAATTGCAGGGAGGTATATTCTTATTATTGGTTATGAGTCTTGTAAATTAGGGGTTTTAGAAAGTAAGGAAGCAGTATGTTGCATAAGAAGAATAAGATAAATAAATAACTATAAAATAAACTCTTGGCAAAGTATAAGAACTGGAAGTCCTATCCTTATCAATTGTGATGAGAATTGGATTTTAATCCCACTTGGTCAGCCTTTACTAAACAAAAGAAAGTTAAGTGGGCTGATTGGCTTGATTCCAAGTCCTAGTCAACTCCTGTGGAGAGACTAGCTTTAGAGCAATCCTTGTTCAATCAGAATCTGCCAATTTCAACCACTGTTTTATTTGACAGCTCAAGCGTCACCAATTACCTTAACCAAAGCCAAAAGTGAAGAAAGTCTACTTGAATGAAAATAATTTGGATAAACACAGAGCATTAATAAATTAAAGAGAGCAATCATAAGTCTGAAATACCTCAATTAACTCTAATAAAGATATCAAATGTAACATGGAAGAGTTCATAAATTAAATTAGGAAAATAAATAAAAATAAAGAACCTGGGATTGAGAGTCACTCCTAAAACTAAGAGAAGTCCTAAATCCTAATCCTAGGAGAGAGGAGAGAACCTCTCTCTCTAAAAACTACATCTACTCCTAAAATTGTGAATATGAAAGCCTCCTTTTGAATGCATGCAGTCCCCCACTTTATAGCCTCTAATCTGTATTTTCTGGGCCGCAAGCTGGGTCCGAAACAGTCCAGAATTCGCTGGTTTCGGATTTTGCCACGCTGGTTTTTCGTCACTGCGACACGGCCGCATAAATCACGCGGTCGCGTCGCCTAGCGTCAGGGGAACTATAGCATGTTATACATCATATCGAAGCCCCGGACGTTAGCTTTCCAACGCAACTAGAACCGCGTCGTTTGGACATCTGTAGCTAAAGTTATAGCTGTTTGAGTGCGAAGAGGTCAGGCTGGACAGCTTAGCAATTTCTTCAACTTCTTGTATTCCTTCCACTTTTACATGCTTCTTTTCCATCCTCCAAGCCATTCCTACCCTGTAATCTCTTAAATCACTCAACACACATATCAAGGCATCTAATGGTAATAAGAGAGGATTAATATTAGCAATTATAAGTCCAAAGAAGCATGTTTTCAATCAAAGCACATAATTAGGAAGGTAAATGTAAAACCATGCAAATAGTATGAATAAGTGGGTAAAGAGTAGATAAAAACCACTCAATTGAGCACAAGATAAACCATGAAATAGTGGTTTATCAACCTCCCCACACTTAAACAAAAGCATGTCCTCATGCTAAGCTTAAGAGAAACTATAAAGATGAAGAGGAATGATAGAATGTATGAAATGCAACCTATCTATATGAATGCAACTACATGCAAAATGTTTCTACCTACTTGGTTAAAAGTAAACAAATCTTTTAAGAACAAATATGAATTGGATTTCACTAATTCAAATCATGAAAATGAAGTATAAATAGACTTGTAGAAGAAAATAGCTCATGAAAGCCGGGAACAAGGAATTGAGCATCGAACCTTTACTGGTAGTGTATACACTCTAATCACTCAAGTGTTTTAGGTTCGATCTCTCAATTCTCTACTAACCTTGCTTTCTAAGGCTTGCTCTTCCTCTACCAATCAACAAAAATTTAATGCACAGATACACATATCAAGAGGTCTTTTTAAGGGTTGTAATGGGGTTAGGGTCAAGGTAGGATTGTATTTGGCCAAGTGGACTAAAATCTGAATCCTTAATTAACTTAAACTTTCCACCTAACTTTAGACAATCCATGTAATCATAATACAACATCTAACTATCTATTAACCATGTTTTCCACATATTCATGCATTCTAATTTCAAGTACAGTACATATGCATTGCTTTCACCACTTACTTTGGGGCATTTTGTCCCCTTTTATTATTTGCTCTTTTTCTTTTCTTTTTCTCCTTTATTTTTCTTTTTTTATATTATTTTTTTTCTTTTGTTTTTCTCAATGCATATGATTAAAGTATTGAATGCATGAACATATTCTCAACATTCTTTTACATTTTCAGAAAATTCTAACATACTCAATTCTCAAACCAAATATTTCCAAACCCACTTTTCCCACACTTAAATCATAAGCACTCTCACTAGTCTAAGCTAATTAAGGATTCAAATTAAGGACATTATTGTTTTCCGTTTAGAGTTAATGATGTGCTAAATAAAAAGAACAAAGGGGGTACAATAGGCTCAAAATTGGTTTGCAAGGGATAATGAAAGGTAAGGCCATATGGGTATGTAAGCTCAGTGAAATAAAGGCCTCAATCATATAAGTGCATGTATACATCAAATTATGGAAATATAGAATTAGGCAAGACAAAGATAACATTTTTTTGAGAGAAAAACACACATCAAAAATAAAATATTGGTTGAAAAATGCAACCAATTCAAATAGGCTCAAAATCTCACAGGTTTTGTGTGTTCGAGCTCTAAACCATGTTCCAGTATAATATTTCTTCAAACAAGTGTAATATTAAATTTTATTCAAATTAGTGAAATGCTCTAAAAGGTTTCTTGAAAAAGAAAATATTACTTCAACCAAGTGGTAAAATATGCAAAAAAATCAAACAAATATGCAATCAAAAAAACAAATAAAATAAAAATTTTGGTGTTGAGTCAGGAAATAACTAACCCATGGAGATCGGTATCGACCTCCCCACACTTAAAGATTGCACCATCCTTGGTGCATGCTGAGATTTGCAGGTGGATGGGTTGTTTCAACTGACGCTTTTCTCATCAAGGAATGTGTGTAGGAACTTGTTTGTCTCTCCCATGTGAACGTCTTCCGGTTCTCTTCCTGGTGGCCATCCTGAAAGAAAAAGGGAAGGAAAGTAACCCAAAGCAAAGATAGAAAACAAATAAAACATGGGTTGGTTAATGCCAAAAGTGAGGGTCTCAATTACATGGTAGCTACAACATGCAAGTGAGAAAACAATAGAAGCACATGGCATACTAGTGGTGCAAAATATTGCAACAATGAGGGAGAGAGTTTGGGTAAAGAGAGATAATATAAATTCATATCAATGTAAAAGTAATACAGGTATAAAAGATTGGCATTGATTTAAATAATATTACTCAATCAGAATTAAAACAAGTCACTAAGCATCAAGAAAATACCAGAAAAGATGTAACAGTTGAATAAGAATATTTGAACACCAATAATAATTTTAGAAAAATAAAAATATGCAATGAATGAGAGTATGCAAATAAATTAAATAAACTAGAATGGCAGTGAGAGAAAATAAGAAAGGAAGACGAAAGAAATAAGAAAAGATAAGAGAATAAGGATTCGGAGAAGAAAAGATAAGAAAATTGGCACTAATCTGGATAGGTTGTGCGACGCCGGTGATGCGGTCGCGTGGGGCACGCGATCGCGTGACTTGATTTGTGCTAGTGGCGCGAGTGCAGCCTCGCGGTCGCACAACTCTATGTTCAAAACTTAGTATTGCCAAAATCCTGGGTGACGCGATCGCGTGGGGGACGCGATCGCGTGAGTGGCCATCATGGGGATGTGACGCGGACGCGTGGGGCACACGTTCGCGTGGTGAGGCTTGGGCTTTCAGCACGATTCCAGCCCAACTACAGCTCAACTTTTGGCCATGCACCCTTTGACGTCGAAATCCAAGTCACGCGGCCGCGTAGGGCACGCGATCGCGTGGGAGGCCAGTATTCCCCTGCGACGCGGACGCGTCAGCGATGCTGTCGCGTGGGACGAATTGTGCCACTGGCATGCCTCCAGCCTTGCTCCAGCGTGACTCTCTGTTCGTTTTTATTTTCTCTTCTCTCCTTGCGACGCGGACGCGTCGCGTCGCGTGATCGCTTCTCTCTTTTTTTTTTTTAATCTGAAAAGATGCAGAATGCAGTGTTAATATGAATGTGATGCAAAACTCCAGGTTCAATATAACAAAATAAAATAAAATTCAAAAACAAATAAAACTAAATAAAAATGAAAAAGGACGATCATACCATGGTGGGTAGTCTCCCACCTAGCACTTTTAGTTAAAGTCCTTAAGTTGGACATTTGATGAGCTTCCTGTTATGGTGGCTTATGCTTGAACTCATCCAGGAATCTCCACCAGTGTTTGTGATTCCAGTAACCTCCGGGGTCCCAAACTAGGCATGTAAAACCCTTGAGCAGCTTCAAAAAGATTCTTAGGCTCCCGGGGTAATAAGTGTCAGAGCAGATTCTAGGATCCCAAATCTTGCTTTTACACCCATCCTTGTCGGGATCTGTATTTTTCCAGCCGGGTGAAAGGTGATCTGAATTCTCACTGCAGTGACCAAACAACTTCCTAGACCCATTTAGTTGAGCTTTATACCAACCTTTGCGTTTGAACTTAAAGCTTCCAACCATGATGAACCTTGCTTGACAATTCTTATCACTGGCTATCTTCCTCTTACTCTTAATGCCACAAAGAGCTCTAAGTTGACCATCCGTCTCCAGTAGCCCATATTCAAGTGGGATTAGAAAGCTATGGGATATGAATTTTACCCACTTGAATGTTGTGAAGGATGATGGCAACTTAGGGGGAGGTATTTTTAATGAAATTGCAAGCTCCACTCCCTTGTGCTCTTTTCTGATAACTACCACCTCTTTGCAAGCTTCTTCAATTTCAACCTCTTCCTCTTGGTAGCTCTCTTTCAATTCAATCTCCTCTTCATTGCTTTCCAAGGGCATGGGAGGTTGTGCTTCTTCTTCTTGAATCTCCATCTCTTGATCAACCTCTTCCAAGTCTTCAACTATGATATGCTTTGGAGGTTGTACACCCTCCTCAGCATCAATTACAACCGTCTTGGAAGGAGGCTCTATGTCTTGACTTTCCCATGGATGTTCTGCATCTCCTAAGTCTTCAACCACTTCTTCTTCTTCTTGAACAATGACAGTTTCTTCTACTTGTTCTAGTACGAATTCATTCTCTGTCTTGTCCACTGGGGTTTCTGGTATCTCCTTCATGCTATGCTCTTCACTAGACTGTCCACATGGGGCTGTAGCTGATCCTTGTGTATTTAAGCGTCTAGAATCCCATTTAATTAATACTTGCCCCAGTTGTTGAACGGTTGCCTAAATTTTAATTACTGTTTTCCTTAGGCGATCCTCTGCTTCTCGGGTTGCCGGACTTGGACATGATACAAAAGAAAGTGGTGGTGGTTGGGAGTGATTGGATTGGAATTGGGGTGGTTCTATATATAGTTCATATGGCTCATAAGGTGGTTGGTATGGTGGTTGAGGGTTAGGGTCATATGGAGGTGAATGGCGGAAAGAGGCTTGTGAGTATGGTGGTCCAAAGTTGTGTTGAGGAAAGGGTTCATAGGCATATGGTGGTGGTTGTTGATAGTCCATTGGAGGTGGTTGTTGCCATGAGGGTTGATCAAATCCTTGTGGCTCCTCCCAACTTTGATTGTTCCAACCTTGATGCCTGTTCTCATTGTAATTTCTTCTTCCTGCAACATTATTGTAACCAGACTCATAGCCAAAAGGGTGAGAGTTCATAGTAGCAAATAAAAAATTAAAAACAAAAATAAAAATAAATTTAAATTAAAAGGTTATTTAAATTTTGAATTTGAAAATTAAATTTTGAATTTTGAATTTTGAGATTTTGAAATTTGAATTTTAAATTTTTGAAATTTGAATATTTGAAATTTGAAATTTGAAATTTGAAAATTTTTAAATTTAAATTTTGAAAATTTTTAAATTTGAATTCTGAAAATTGATTTTTGAAATAAGATAAGATAAGATAAAAATTTTAAAAAATAAAAATCTGAAATTTTTTTTTCCGAAAAAAATTAATTAAAAATATTTTTGAATTTAATGAGGAAAGAGAAAAACAATAAAGTGACACCAAATTTCAAATTTTTAGATCAAAACGAAGAAAACAACTAAGAACAGCTTGAAGGTCAAGATGAATGCGAAGAACAACTCGAAGATCAAGATGAACACTAAGAACAAATTTTTGAAAAATTTTGTAATAACTAAATAAAAACCAATAACCTCTTAATTTATGAAAAAGTAAAAATAAAAACAAAAATAAAAATAAATAAACAAGCAAAAATAAAAAAAATATTTACAATAACCAATAATAAGGCACACGTTTACAATTCCCCGGCAACGGCGCCATTTTGACGTTGGAATTTTTGCCAGTAAAGAATTTCATAAAAACAGTCGCGTTGTAGATATAGTCTCTAAACCGACAGAAATCCCTTCGTACAAACGTTTTGGTTGTCACAAGTAACAAACCCCTTTTAAATTGATAACCGAGTATTTAAACCTCGGGTCGTCTTCTCAAGGAATTGCATGGAGGTATGTTCTTATTATTGGTTATGAGTCTTGTAAATTAGGGGTTTTAGAAAGTAAGGAAGCAGTATGTTGCATAAGAAGAATAAGATAAATAAATAACTATAAAATAAACTCTTGGCAAAGTATAAGAACTGGAAGTCCTATCCTTATCAATTGTGATGAGAATTGGATTTTAATCCCACTTGGTCAACCTTTACTAAACAAAGAAAAGTTAAGTGAGCTGATTGGCTTGATTCTCAAGTCCTAGTCAACTCCTGTGGAGAGACTAGCTTTAGAGCAATCCTAGTTCAATCAGAATCTGCCAATTTCAACCACTGTTTTATTTGACAGCTCAAGCGTCACCAATTACCTTAACCAAAGCCAAAAGGGAAGAAAGTCTACTTGAATGAAAATAATTTGGATAAACACAGAGCATTAATAAATTAAAGAGAGTAATCATAAGTCTGAAATACCTCAATTAACTCTAATAAAGATATCAAATGTAACATGGAAGAGTTCATAAATTAAATTAGGAAAATAAATAAAAATAAAGAACCTGGGATTGAGAGTCACTCCTAAAACTAAGAGAAGTCCTAAATCCTAATCCTAAGAGAGAGGAGAGAACCTCTCTCTCTAAAAACTACATCTACTCCTAAAATTGTGAATATGAAAGCCTCCTTTTGAATGCATGCAGTCCCCCACTTTATAGCCTCTAATCTGTATTTTCTGGGCCGCAAGCTGGGTCCGAAACAGTCCAGAATTCGCTGGTTTCGGATTTTGCCATGCTGGTTTTTCGTCACAGCGACGCGGCCGCATGGATCACGTGGTCGCGTCACCTAGCGTCAGGGGAACTATGGAATATTATATATCAAATCGAAACCCCGGACGTTAGCTTTCCAACGCAACTAGAACCACGTCGTTTGGACCTCTGTAGCTAAAGTTATAGCTATTTGAGTGCGAAGAGGTCAGGCTGGACAGCTTAGCAATTTCTTCAACTTCTTGTATTCCTTCCACTTTTGCATTCTTCTTTTCCATCCTCCAAGCCATTCCTGCCCTGTAATCTCTGAAATCACTCAACACACATATCAAGGCATCTAATGGTAATAAGAGAGGATTAATATTAGCAATTATAAGTCCAAAGAAGCATGTTTTCAATCAAAGCACATAATTAGGAAGGTAAATGTAAAACCATGCAAATAGTATGAATAAGTGGGTAAAGAATAGATAAAAACCACTCAATTAAGCACAAGATAAACCATGAAATAGTGGTTTATCAACATCCACAACTCAATTCAACCCAAACATCTAATTTCTCAACCAAGAGTGTGAAAACTAAACATGCAAGAAATTAAACATCAAAGCAAATAAAAGTCAACGCAGTAAAAGTCAAAGCAATTAAATGCAAGTAAAGGGAACTTAAAATGCAAGAAACCTCTTGGCAAGTAATTGAAGGCTAAGGTTACCTATCCTAGTCATTGACCACAAATATATGATGATTATGAAGAGTTAATCCTACTTAGTCAACCTTACATCGAAGATAAGTCAAATAGGCATAGTTAATTTCTATCCCTAAGTCCTATGTCAACACTAAGGGGTCACACAGAGTCAAAGAAAACCAAATCAACTAACTACTCTAATATATCAAACAAGAATAGACATCAATGACTCAAGGATCACCAAAGTCATCAAATTCAAGCCAAGAGTGGAGAAAAACTAAGTAGAAACTAAGCCAAGCATTTTATCAAATACTTGGTGTGCATGAGAATAAAATAATATTAAATTACATTAAAATAAATTCTAAAACTACCAAAGCAAGGAAATGACAATGACAACCCAAGAAAGCAATAAATGACATGGGAATATAAATTTGCATTAATTGAAAGTAAAATGTAACAAGAGTGTCATAAAACATAAATTGACAAAATAAAGTAAATAACAAGAGGAATGAAGAAGAACACGAAGCAATAACAATAAATGACAAGGAAAAGTGAATGAAAACAAGAATTAAAAGTAGAAATTACAAGAAATTAAACTAAAGAACCCTAATTCTAGAGAGAGGGGAGCTTCTCTCTCTAGAAACTAAGAGAAAATATCATAAAAACTACACCTAATTGCCCTCTCATTCCTCTTCACTTTGGTCTTAAATAGCTTCAGAAAATGAGTTGGATTGGGTTTTGGGGGCCCAAAATCGCTGCTAGCGAGTTGTAATTAATGAGGTCACGTGCAAGGACCTGTGCGGACGCACAGATGTGTGCGTCAGCACACATGCTGAATCCTGACTTGTGCGTACGCACACGTAGACTTATGCTCTTTCCTCACTACTTCAACCCATACTTGCCTTGGAAACCTGAAAATCACTTAACAAATATATCAAGACACCAAATGGGATTAAAGTGAATAAAAATTGACTAAATTAAGCACAAAAGAGCATGTTTTCACTTTCAAGAACAATTCATGAAGAAATCTCAAAAGCATGCTATTTAGGTGAATAAATGTGGGTTTATCTGATGGAATCCACTCAAATCAAACCAAAATATATCGTAAAATATGGATTCAACAATGCCCAACCTGAGATCACTTCCCCAAAACCTAGAGAATGAAAGTTCTTGAAGAACTATCCACATGAATTTATTATTGGAGATCCATCCCATGAAGTTACCACAAGATCCTCAAGCAGAAAAAGAGCCAAACTCAATAATATTACTCTCATATCACAAGTGGAATCCCAAAATGTGAAGGAAGCCCTGGATGATCCCTCTTGGATAAAGACAGTGGAAGAAGAATTTGTATAATTTGAGAAGAATAAGGTTTGGACTTTAGTGCCTTATCCGAATGGTAAGAAGGTAACGAGTACTAAATAGATCTTTAGAAATAAATTTAGCAAGGATGGTAGTGTTGTTAGAAATAAAGTTAGATTAGTAGCTCAAGGGTATGATCAAGAGGAGGGCATTGCATTTGTTGAGTCATTTGCTCCAGTTGCAAGAATGGAAGCAACAAGATTATTGCTTGTATATGTAGCCCACAAAGGATTTAAGCTTTTCCAAATGGATGTTAAGTGCGCCTTTTTGAATGGATTTATTGATAGAGAAGTATACGTAGCATAACCCCCCAGTTTTGAAAATAAAAAATTTTCAAACCATATTTTTAAACTCTCTAAAGCACTTTATGGTTTGAGACAAGCTCCAAGAGCTTGCTATGAAAGACTTAATTCTTTTCTATTTGAAAATAATTTTCAAAGGGGTACTATGGATACAACTCTATTCATTAAAGAATCTAATGATAATTTTATACTTGTTCAAGTTTATGTGGATGATATTGTGTTTGGATCGGCTAATGAAGCCTTGTGTGATGAATTTGAAAATTTAATGACTAGTGAGTTTGATATGAGTATGATGGGAGAACTCACATTCTTCCTAGGACTCCAAATCAAACAAACTCCTAGTGGAGTTTTTGTGCACCAAGGTAAATATGCCAAAGTGTTAGTTAAGAAATTTGGTTTAGAAAATTCCAAACCAATGAGTATACCTATGCATCCAAATTTAAAACTTGAAAAGGATGAAAAAGGGAAAGATGTGGATGAAACAAGGTATAGAGGTATGATAGGATCACTCATGTATCTAACATCCTCTAGATTGGATATTGTTCATAGTGTGGGTGTGTGTTCTAGATTTCAATCTCATCCAAAAGAATCACATCTTTCTGATGTGAAAAAGATCATTAGATACATCAATGGTACTGTAGATTTTGGCATTTGGTATCCCAAATCTGATGAGTTTTGTGTAGTTAGTTATTGTGATGCAGATTTTGTCGGAAACCGTATTGATCGAAGAAGCACTTCAGGAATTTGTTACTTTCTTGGATAGTCCTTGAATGTGTGTGACGATTGGTTTGTGTGGTTTAGAATTTTCAAATGAAATCTCGTTGCAATATAGTTTCTAAACCAACAATAGTCCTTTCATACAAAAATTTGTTTGTCACTAGTACAAACCCCTAAAATTTATAAACCGAAGTATTGGACCTCGGGTCGTTCTCCCTAGGAATTACAATGAAGTGTCTTGTTATTGGTTATGAGTTATTTTGGGGTTTTGGATGAGAGGCATGAAAAGTAAATGGCAATGGAAATAAACTAACAACTATAAAAGGCTCTTGGTAAGGTGTGAGAACTAGAAGTCCTATCCTAGTTATCTTTCTCAATTGTGATGAGAATTGTTCATTGCTACCACTTAGTTAACCCTTACTAATTAAAGGAAAGTCAAGTGGATGAATTGACTTGAGCCACAAGTCCTAGCCAACTTCCAAGGAAAGACTAGCTTTAGTGCACTCCAAACCAATTAGCAATCTCTCCAATTATCAATCAACAAAGGAATTAGATAACTCAAGTGTCACTAATTACTCTACCTAGGCCAAGAGGAACAAAATCTACACTAAAATCCAACCAAGCATTTCATCAAACACTTGGAAGGCACAAAAGAAAAGTATAGTCAATCACAACAAGAATGAATTCTAACTACAATTGAATGTAAAGAATTAACAACAACAATCAAGGGAATCACAATTATCATGAATTACCTCAAATTGCATTATTGAAAGAAAACAAAGGAACAACAATATATCCAAAACAAAATGAAGAATTACAATTATTAAAGCACACAACTAGAAAGAGGAAGAGGAGAAGATTAGGAATTTGTGAATGAAAAGTGAATCAAAGCATGAGTTAAACCTAGATCTAAGAAGAGAGATTAACCTAAACCTAATCCTAATCCTAGAGAGAAGAGAGAGCTTCTCTCTCTAGAAACTCACTCTCAAAACTAAACTAAACTAATTATATCTAACTTCTAAGTATGAAAAGTATGAAAAGTCCTAAGTGATAATGATGCCTTCCCCTTAATCCTTCATCCTTTTATTCCTTTCCCTTAGCAATTTGGCGCCAAAAATGGGTTCAGAAACCCTCTCAAATCGCCAGGCACGTGTTGCATTAATGAGGTCATGTGCCAGCATCGGCGCGTGCGCGCATGGTACGCGTGCGCGTCCCTGGTCGATTCTGTAATGTGCGCGCGAGCGCCTTGTGCGCGTGCGCGTGCATGGCTGACTTTGCTTTTTTGACTTTTTATGCTTCTCTCCACTTGTATGCTTCCTTCCTTGCTTCCTTTGATCCATGCCTAGCCTATTTCAACCTGAGGTTACTAGCAAACACATCAAGGCATCTTATGGAATCAAACAGAAACTAGAATTCACCAAAATAAGGCTTAAAAAGCATGTTTTTACACTTAAACACAATTATGGAAGAGATAACAAAACCATGCTAATTCTTAGGCTAAATGTGACAAAAGGTTATCAAAATGTTCTAAATTCAATGCAAAACAAACCGTCAAATTGGGGTTTGTCAACCTCCCCACACTTAAGCCTTAGCATGTCCTCATGCTAAAATAAGAAGGAACTAAGGGGTATGGCATTTATTGAATGCAACTAAACTATATGAGTCCTATCTAAATGCAACTATCTAAAGCAATTGGAAATGCTTAGTTCAAACAAATCAATTCCCAAGAGAGCATGTGTAAGTACAAGAGCTAAGTAATAAGGACCAAGTCCAAACCACAATTGTATTGAATTGTTAAAAAGAGTTCAAACTTGCAAGAATATAGATAATGTGGGTGAACACATGTGATTGAACTTTTGAACCCTCACCGGATGTGTATCCGCTCTATTCACTCAAGTGTTTAAGGGTTAATTCACTCAATTCTTTTCTAATCATGTTTTCCAAAATTTGATTTTCTTCTAACAATCAACACTTATTCAATGTGTGCATACATTCATCATGAGGTCTTTCATTTAGGTTGTAATGGGGTTAGGGTCAAGGTAGGATCATTTATGGTCAAGTGGACTAGGATTTGAATCTTTGATTAGCATAGACTTTCCCACCTAACCTAATTAATGACCTATACAAATGCGAGCTATTCTAACTACCCATTCTTCACTTTTTCTTACATACTCATGCATTTTTTTTTTATTTGATTCACAACACCTATGCATTGATTCCTTTTTATTGACTTCACTTTGGGGCATTTTGTCCCCTTTTATTTTTTTTTTCTCTTTTTTTTTTCTCTTTTTCTTTCATTTTATTTTATTTATTTTTTTTTCATCATTTTTTTTCTTTCCTTTATATATATATTATTTTTTTTTCTTTTTCTTCTTTCAAACTAAATACAAGAACATCAATGCATAAGGTCTCTACATTTGATTAATACATGAATATGTGCCCAATTCCTAAACATAAAAGTGTATTGCCCCTTTTTATCCCATCCAATGTTCCCAAGCCTTACCAACTTGAATAATACACACTCTCACTAGCCTAGGCTAATCAAAGATCCAAACAAGGACTTTTCATTGGTTTTCCGCCTTGGGCTTGTAATGAGCTAAAATAAGAATGAGTTGGTTAAGTATATGCTCAAAATTGGCTAACAATGGAGAGTAAAAGGTTGGCTATTTGGGTAAGTGGCAAATGAAATAATGGCCTCAATCATATAAATGCACAAACACAAGAAATAAACGGATATATAGAATCAAGCAAATTAAGGATCACAATCATGGAAAGAGAACAATTTCACACAAGAATGGAAAATAAGTGGTGATAGAAATGTAACCACATCAATAGGCTCAAGTCTCACAAGCTTGTGTTCTCAATTCAATACATGCTTCACAAGGTATGAAATTCAAGCAAGTTCAAAAATTCTCTTTCAATCAATTGGGTTAATGCCCTATATTTAAACTTCTTGAAAAATCTCAATGTTTGACTAAGCATTGTTGTGATTGAAAAGTTCAAAGATTTTCTTAGTTCACCCTTTCCTTTTTCACTCAACCAATTTCTTATGCAAAAAAAAGGGTGACTAAATATTTGCAATCCAAAGTATGATTTATAATCACTACTACGAACTAAAAACAAAGATAAACAAAGTGTATAAAAAAAAAAGAATCCAACTAAAAGTACGGAATCTATCATCCAAAACATCTAAAAATATCCAAAAGCATCCAATAATATCTAGAAGCATCAAAATATCTAAAATCCAAAATAAGCAATAAAAGTATCCAAAGCAAACTAGAAATGCAAATGCATCAAAATATATACAAGGATGTGCAAAATGAGATAACTAGGCCGAAAAAGTTCACCGGTTCCCAAATAATGCTACCGGTGCCCTCCCCACACTTAAAACCAAGCATCGTCCTCGATGCTAAACCGGAGGATCAGTGGGAGGTACAACGATAGGCTCTGGCTCTGACTGTGGCTGTGGGACCGGCTGAGTCTCCTGTGTCTGAGGTGGTGCCGCCATGTGTGCTGGCTCTGTAGTGTCAGGGGCATCCTGCTGAGCTGGTGCCTCCGCGTCCTCCTCCTGATGATCCTGCTCATCGGAGGCCGGAGAATCGGGAAGCGGAGGTAGCTCGGCGCCCAGAGAGATAAGGGCCTGGTCCATCCGATCCAAACGGCGTCTGACATGGTGTCGCTCTCGCTCTAAGAACCGGAAGAGACGCTGGACCAGGAGATAGGTAGGCTCGGGTGCTGCTGGAGGGTCTGTAGATGGTGAAGGAGCTGCGGCTGTAGAAGATGATGGGCCAGCTGCAGGGGCTGGTGGTGAAGGTGTCCCTATGACAGTCCTAGCCCGAGAGCGGCGGCTAGCAGGTGGCTTCTCGTGCACCCAAACACCCCAGGGGATAGTAATCTCCCTGTCATCTGCATTAGCTGGTGGTGGTCGCACATCATCATCTGACCACGGGACATCAGCCAAGGCTGCCATACTCGTGACCAATGTAGGAAACGGAAGTAGGCCACGAATATGCGCCCGCCACATGCACTGTCGGATAAGTCTAGGGAAGGAAACATCCTTCCCTTCCATAACACACCCGATCAGCAGAAGCATCTCCATGGGGACCTCAGAAAAGTGGGTGGTAGGCAGGACGTAGTGGGCGAAGATCATCTGCCAAGTCCTGGCCTCCCTAGTCAAATGAGTGAATAACATCCCCTTTGGCTTGGTGTTGCCCGCATCCATAACCCATGAAGCCTCCGGTATCCCAATCACACGCCGAAGCGCCTCATAATCAAAAGTCATGGTATGGATGGCTATCTCAGCCTGATGATGGGCACACTGGTCATGCGGAATGTGTCGGCAATGTAATGCCTCCCCAATGGCGGCCTCGGTGAGCATAATCTCTCTACCCCTCAGCTGAACTGAATCCAAGGTCGGACGGAAGAAGTTGCAGTAGAATTCCTTCACCCAAGATATATTAATGTCACCCAAATCCCGGTCAACAAAGTCAATACCTAACTCAAGGATCCGACCATTAATGCGCCGTCTCACGTCATTAGGTAGGAGCAACTTCTTCTCAATATTTAGCTTCGTGGTTCGATATCTAGAGAACCGAAGCTCACAGTAGAGATTGGGGAATTTGCCAGGATTGGTAGAAGGCAACTGCTGATTCTCTTTATCCTCGTCCTGCAATGGATTCCTAGCATAGTTCTTGTAGATGGAAGGAATGGAGGGGGTAGAGTGTTTTCTCTTTTTAGAGGCAGTGGCTATGGCTTTGCCTTTATCCGACATCCTGAAAAAAAATGTGATAGAATATATAAAACATTTAGCATGTAACAAAGAAGACATGTTCAGGATACCATTATCAAAGAGCAATCATGATGTTGCACTGAATATGTAAAAGTGAACAAGTAAGCATAAGTGACTGAACCAAAACCGTAATCCTCATTAAAGATAACACCTCATATGCAAAAAAGGCACTAATATCATCATATTCATGAAAGAATTGTTAAAGAGGGTGAAAAGTGAGTGTAAGTAAAATGGTGAAAGAAATTAGTGAGTTAGAAAAGTGGGTTAGTGATATGATGATATATAGGCTCAATTGAACGAGAAATTGCGGTTCATGTTCACGATGATTGTGCAAATCCGGGAAGTCAAAAAGGAAACGAAAATTTGCCCAAAACTGAAATAAAGATCAAAATGAAACTAATTTCCTTGAAAATCGGGCAGCATTCCGGCTTAAAATTGGACGTTCCCGGATAGCAGAATAGCACAAACAGTAAGAAAGCATCATCAATTAAGCACAGCAGCAGTGGTACAGCATTCAGGCAACAAGAAGTGCATAAAAAGCAGTCCAAAATTAGCATACAACATTCAAACAGACAAACAGCAAGTAAGCACATACGGAGCACTTATCAGGCCTAGAATCCTCTATCCAGTCCTAGCTACCTAACCGCAAGTATTTCTAACTAATCCTAACATTCAACATTTGAATTTAGCTAACTAACATGCAATTCTAGGAACGAACATGAATGAACAAATAAAAAAAAGAAAAATAGAAAAGAATTAACAGAAATGGAGCAGGAACCTGGGAGCCGGGAAAAACTGAAAATGGACAGTGGGGACTACGATAGGGCAAGGGCAGCGGAGACAGATTGGCACCGCCATGAACGGTGGCGCGGTGGTTCGAGAAACTGGGGGGGAAGGGACGGCGATGGTGAGAGAGCGAGGAGGTCAGAGGAGTAAGAGAGAAGGGAAGAAAGAGAGGGGAAGGCGGTGATGGCTGCGCGAAGGCGGAGACGGTGGCGCGGTGGGAGTTCGGCCGGGAGGAGGAAGAGAGGAGTGAGAGAGAGAGAGAATGGGTGGTGGTGAGAGGGGGAAGAGAAGGTGATGATGAGGGAGGGCGAGTCGCCGGCGGTGAAGATGGCGCGGCGGCGGCCGGTGTTGCTGCTGTGATGACAGTTGGGGTGAGGAGAAGAAGAAGATGGAGGTTGGGGGTGGGGTGCGCGACTGCGCAGTGTGCTTCGCGAGCTAGGGTTATCCCGATTTTTGAATTGGCGCGCGCACGCACCTTGCGCGTCCGCGCCCATTGAGAAAATCTGGACCCTACGCATGCGTGTACAACGCGCTTAAGCGGGGATGAGCAGAAATAGGAAAGGACGCGTGCGCGTACCGTGCGCGCACGCGTGCATGGAGTTGGGCCAGGGGCTTAGGGTTGGCCCAACTCAGGCCTAACTCTCTGGAGAATAGCCTGGGATTCGTGCCACTAGATTTGCGCGCACGCGGCAAGTACGCATCCGCGTGCATTGAGGGGAATGGAGATCTACGCGTGAGCGTACAGTGCGCGTTAACGTGGGGATGGCATATGAGGCGGGGGCGCGTGCGCGTATCATGCGCGCACGCGTACATGAGATTGGGCCTGAGGCGTAGAATGGGCTTGAGGCACGCCCAACTCTCTGGTTCATGGCCTATTTTGGGGACACCACGCAAGGACGCGCGCGCGGCAAGTGCGCGTCCGCGTACGTCGACGAGTTGTGAATATGGCGCGCTGGCGCAATGCATGCGCTCGCGCAGATCGGGTTGGGCCTGGGGCCTAGAGCTAGCCCAGAAATGGCTTAACTCTCTGGGGTTTGGCCCAATCATATGCAGCAGCAAATCGGCGCGGACGCGGCAGGTGCGCGTCCGCGCGAACTTCCAGGATCGGACAGTCGGCGCGCCCGCACGTAGTGCGCGTCTGCGCGCCCCCTCTTTTTTTTTTTTTTTTTGGAAAAAACTTGCTGGGTGCTCCCCTTAGTGTTCACAATTCTTATTCACTCAACCATCATAGAATTCACAAAAATGCAATTTTTGATATTATTCATCTACTACTAAACACAACATGCATGTGACTAAGCTAACAATTAAATTGTACAAACAAATTTGTATGAAACATCTACCTACAATGGTAACTCAAATCACTTATTAGGCAAATTTAAAAGGGAATGGAAAGAGTTTACCATGGTGGGGTGTCTCCCACCTAGCACTTTTAGTTTAAGTCCTTAAGTTGGACATTTTGAGATGCTTATTGTCATGGTGGCTTATGTTTGTACTCATCCTTGAATCTCCAAGGATCTTTGCTCCTCAATTGGTTGACAGAATTTCCAACCATATTCATCAAACTTGGGCAAAGTTCTACCCAAGATATGAGTCCCCATAGTTGGTCTTTACATAGCGAACCGGGATCCCATATCTTATCTTCACACCCATCTTCGATTCGATCTTCATACATTTTCTTTCCGGGTGGTTGACATAAGTGTGGTTGACATGTAGAATTCTCAAAGAAGCTTCCAAACAACTTCCTAGACCCATGCAATTTGGTTCTACACCAACCATTGTTCTTGAATGTTGAGCTTACAACCATCATGAGCTTAGAATGATGTTTCCAACCACTGCACAACTCTCTTATACTTTTAACTCCACAAAGAGCTCTAAGTTGACCATCATTTTCAATTAAACCATATTCAAGTGAGAAATTAAAGCTAAGGGATAAGAGTTTTACCCACTTGAATGTTGTATTGAATGGTGACTTGGGAAGAGGGGCTTCCCCACACTTAGACAATGCAAGGTCTACTTCCTTGTGCTCTTCTTTGTGTATTTCCACCTCTTGACAAATTTCTTTAATTTCAACCTTTTCCCTTTTACTTGGCTTGGTGTTATCTTCAAGAACTTCATCTTGTTTAGTGAGAGGCGATTCAATTTTGGATAGAAATTCATTGATGAACAAGGTCATCTCTTGATCAACCTCTTCATACTCTTCAATTTCAATATACACCATGCCCTTCTCATCTTCCTTGGGAGGTTGTGCACACTCTTCTATAATTTCAACTCCATGTCCAACGGGGGAGGATTCCATTGTAGAGAGCAATTTATCTATGATTGAATCCATTTCTTGATAAACTTCTTCCAAGTCTCCAACGATGATATGCCTTGGAGATTGCGCACCCTCCTCAACATCAATATCAAGCTTCTTAGAAGAGTTCTCCATGATGCTACATTCCTGTGGACTTTCAACATCTCCTAAATCTTCAACCACCTCTTCCTTTTCTTCAATGATCATAGGCTCCTCCAATTGTTCCAACACAAAATTTGACTCCTCCTTCTCCACCAAATTTTCCAATTTCTCCTTCATGCTTTGCTCTTCTTTTGACTTTTCACATGTGGTCACGGAAGTATCTTGAGTATTCAAGCATTGGTGGGCTAAAGTGTGCACCACCTTGGTCAAATTGGTCACAAACTCAAGTGTATCCCGCTTCATGGCTTTTTGTCCTTGAAGTAACAAAGTGAGAGGCTCGTCTATTGGGGCTTGGGGTGAATAGGAAGGTTCATTATTTTGGAGAGAGGGTTCATGGTAGGAAGGTGGTTCTTCTTTGTAAAGGTATGGAGATGATGAGTATTGAGGTGGTTCTTGGGAATAATCTTGATATGGTTGTGGTGATTCTAGAGGTTCTTGCTCATAATGACCATAAAAATATGGTGTGGATGATTGGTTATATGATGGATATGGATCATAGGGTGGTGCTTGGTGATGAAAGGCTTGTGAGAATGGTTGGGGTTCATGTTGAGGATGAGATTCATAGGCATATGATGGTGGTTGTTGAGTGTCACAAAAAGAATCATCATAGCCGCTAAGTTGGCATGCATTAGGATGGAAATTGTACCCATAAGTGTCCGGAGGTTGATGCCAATAGGAGTGATCAATTCCTTGAGGCTCCTCCCATCTTGGAGTGTTCCATCCTTGGTACATGTTAGCATTGAAGTTCACATTCCCTACAACACAATTAGAGCCAAACTCATAGCCAAAGTGAGAATTCATTATGGAAAAACAAAATAAAACTAACAAAATCTAGTAAACAAGCAACAGACAAACTATTTACACTATTCACATATGTACAATAACCAATAACATAACACCATTGCAATTCCCCGGCAACGGCGCCATTTTGACGATTGGACTTTTGTGTGGTTTAGAATTTTCAAATGAAATCTCGTTGCAATATAGTTTCTAAACCAACAATAGTCCTTTCATACAAAAATTTGTTTGTCACTAGTACAAACCCCTAAAATTTATAAACCGAAGTATTGGACCTCGGGTCGTTCTCCCTAGGAATTACAATGAAGTGTCTTGTTATTGGTTATGAGTTATTTTGGGGTTTTGGATGAGAGGCATGAAAAGTAAATGGCAATGGAAATAAACTAACAACTATAAAAGGCTCTTGGTAAGGTGTGAGAACTAGAAGTCCTATCCTAGTTATCTTTCTCAATTGTGATGAGAATTGTTCATTGCTACCACTTAGTTAACCTTACTAATTAAAGGAAAGTCAAGTGGATGAATTGACTTGAGCCACAAGTCCTAGCCAACTTCCAAGGAAAGACTAGCTTTAGTGCACTCCAAACCAATTAGCAATCTCTCCAATTATCAATCAACAAAGGAATTAGATAACTCAAGTGTCACTAATTACTCTACCTAGGCCAAGAGGAACAAAATCTACACTAAAATCCAACCAAGCATTTCATCAAACACTTGGAAGGCACAAAAGAAAAGTATAGTCAATCACAACAAGAATGAATTCTAACTACAATTGAATGTAAAGAATTAACAACAACAATCAAGGGAATCACAATTATCATGAATTACCTCAAATTGCATTATTGAAAGAAAACAAAGGAACAACAATATATCCAAAACAAAATGAAGAATTACAATTATTAAAGCACACAACTAGAAAGAGGAAGAGGAGAAGATTAGGAATTTGTGAATGAAAAGTGAATCAAAGCATGAGTTAAACCTAGATCTAAGAAGAGAGATTAACCTAAACCTAATCCTAATCCTAGAGAGAAGAGAGAGCTTCTCTCTCTAGAAACTCACTCTCAAAACTAAACTAAACTAATTATATCTAACTTCTAAGTATGAAAAGTATGAAAAGTCCTAAGTGATAATGATGCCTTCCCCTTAATCCTTCATCCTTTTATTCCTTTCCCTTAGCAATTTGGCGCCAAAAATGGGTTCAGAAACCCTCTCAAATCGCCAGGCACGTGTTGCATTAATGAGGTCATGTGCCAGCATCGGCGCGTGCGCGCATGGTACGCGTGCGCGTCCCTGGTCGATTCTGTAATGTGCGCGCGAGCGCCTTGCGCGCGTGCGCGTGCATGGCTGACTTTGCTTTTTTGACTTTTTATGCTTCTCTCCACTTGTATGCTTCCTTCCTTGCTTCCTTTGATCCATGCCTAGCCTATTTCAACCTGAGGTTACTAGCAAACACATCAAGGCATCTTATGGAATCAAACAGAAACTAGAATTCACCAAAATAAGGCTTAAAAAGCATGTTTTTACACTTAAACACAATTATGGAAGAGATAACAAAACCATGCTAATTCTTAGGCTAAATGTGACAAAAGGTTATCAAAATGTTCTAAATTCAATGCAAAACAAACCGTCAAATTGGGGTTTGTCAGTGTGGTCAAGTAAAAAGCAAGCTACTATTGCCCTATCTACGGTAGAGGCCAAATATATCTCAACTTCTTCTTTTTGTTTTCAATTAATTTGGCTTAAAACATAACTTGCAAATTACAAATTGCAAGTCAAAAGTATCCCTTTATTTTGTAATAACTTGAGTACAATTAATATTTCTAAAAATCCTGTGTTACACTCAAGAACTAAGTACATTGAAGTGAGATTTCACTTTATAAGAGAACATGTGCAAAAGGGTACAATTAATGTTGTGAAATCTGAGGATCAATTAGCTGATATTTTTACAAAACCTATATGGGAAGATAGATTTTGTAAATTGAGAACTGCTCTAGGGATTGTTGATTGGTGCACGAATTGTGAATCACACTTTTCACAACGCGTACCACTAACCAGCAAGTGCACTGGGTCGTCCAAGTAATACCTTACGTGAGTAAGGGTCGAATCCCACGGAGATTGTTGGTTTGAAGCAATCTATGGTTATCTTGTAAATCTTAGTCAGGAAGTCAATTATGTTTATCAGTTGAATTGCGAATAACCAAGAGAGCATAAATTAAAGGTTACTTGTTGTGCAGTAATGGAGAATATGTTGGAGTTTTGGAGATGCTTTATCTTCTGAATCTCTGCTTTCCTCTGTCTTCTGATTCACGCACGCATGTCCTCCTATGGTAAGCTGTGTGTTGGTGGATCACCGTTGTCAATGGCTACCTTCCATCCTTCCAGTGAAAACTACGCTCACGCGCTCTGTCACAGCACGGCTAATCACCGGTTGGTTCTCGATCCGGTTGGAATAGGATTTACTATCCTTTTGCGTCTGTCACTAACGCCCAGCCTTCAGGAGTTTGAAGCTCGTCACAGTCATTCAATCCTTGAATCCTACTCGGAATACCACAGACAAGGTTTAGACTTTCCGGATTCTCATGAATGCCGCCATCAGTTCTAGCTTATACCACGGAGATTCTGATTAAGGAATCTAAGAGATCCTCATTCAATCGTATATAGAACGGAGGTGGTTGTCAGGAACACGTTCATGATTTGAGGAAGGTGATGAGTGTCACAGATCATCACCTCCATCACAGTTAAGCGCGAATGAACATCTTAGATAGGAACAAGCGTGTTTGAATGGAAAACAGAAATACTTGCATTAATTCATCGAGCAACAGCAGAGCTCCTCACCCCCAACAATGGGGTTTAGAGACTCATGCCGTCAGAGAATACAAAGTTTAGATCTGAAATGTCATGAGATACAAAATAAGTCTCTAAAAGTTGTTTAAATACTAAACTAGTAGCCTAGGTTTACAAAAATTGGATAAACTATGATGGATGATGCAGAGATCCACTTCTGGGGCCCACTTGGTGTGTGCTGGGGCCCACTTGGTGTGTGCTGGGGCTGAGGCTTAAGCAATTCACGTGCAGAGGCCATTTGTGGAGTTGAACGCCAGTTTTTATGCCAGTTTGGGCGTTCAACTCCAGCTTTTGATCCTTTTCTGGCGCTGGACGCCAGAATTGGGCAGAAAACTGGCGTTGAACGCCAGTTTACGTCATCTATTCTTGTGCAAAGTATGGACTATTATATATTGATGGAAAGCCCTGGATGTCTACTTTCCAACGCAATTGGAAGCACTCCATTTCGAGTTCTGTAGCTCCAGAAAATCCACTTTGAGTGCAGGGAGGTCAGAATCCAACAACATCAGCAGTCCTTTTTCAGCCTGAATCAGATTTTTGCTCAGCTCCTTCAATTTCAGCCAGAAAAATACCTGAAATTACAGAAAAACACACAACTCATAGTAAAGTCCAGAAATATGAATTTTTCCTAAAAACTAATAGAAATAGACTAAAAACTAACTAAAACATACTTAAAACTATATGAAATTATCCCCAAAAAGCGTATAAAATATCCGCTCATCACAACACCAAACTTAAACTGTTGCTTGTCCTCAAGCAACTAGACAAATAAAATAGAAGACTAATAGGTTGAGAAGCAATAATATCTCAGAGTTTTTGATTTGAAGCTCAGATTCTAATTAGATGAGCGGGACTAGTAGCTTTTTTGCTTCTGAATAGTTTTGGCATCTCACTTTATCCATTGAAGCTCAGAGTGATTGGCATCTATAGGAACTCAGAATTCAGATAGTGTTATTGATTCTCTTAGTTCAGCGTGATGATTCTTGAACACAGCTTCTTTATGAGTCTTGGCCGTGGCCCTAAGCACTTTGTTTTCCAGTATTACCACCGGATACATAAATGCCACAGACACATAACTGGGTGAACCTTTTCAGATTGTGACTCAGCTTTGCTCAAGTCCCCAGTTAGAGGTGTCCAGGGTTCTTAAGCACACTCTTCTTTTTGCTTGGACCTTGACTTTAACCGCTCAGTCTCAAGTTTTCACTTGACACCTTCACGCCACAAGCACATGGTTAGGGACAGCTTGGTTTAGCCGCTTAGGCCAGGATTTTATTCCTTCGTGGCCCTCCTATCCACTGATGCTCAAAGCCTTGGGATCCTTTTCATTACCCTTGCCTTTTGGTTTTAAGGGCTATTGGCTCTTTGCTCTTGCCTCTTGGTTTTAAGAGCTTTTGGCTTTTTCTGCTTGCTTTTTCTTTTTCTTTCTATAATTTTTTTTTTCGCTTTTTTTTTCTGCAAGCTTTGTTCTTTGCTGCTTTTTCTTGCTTCAAGAATCATTTTTATGATTTTTCAGATTATCAATAACATGTCTCATGTTCATCATTCTTTCAAGAGCCAATATATTTAACAGTCTTAAGCAACAAATTCAAAAGACATATGCACTGTTCAAGCATTCATTCAGAAGACAGAAAGCATTGCCACCACATTTAACTAATTAGAATTTTCTCTTATTAAAACTCAAAATTTTATTGCCTCTTATTCAAAAGATCTACTACTTTATTCATGTTTGCTGATGATGAGAAAAATAAACTATAGCTTAATTGGGGATAAAATCAAAATAGACACTAATTACTACTAATGATCATGTAATGAAGACACAAACATAGATAAGCACTTAACATAGAGAAAACGAAAAACAGAGAAAGTAAGAACAAGGAACGAGTCCACCTTAGTGATGATGGCATTTCCTTCTTGAGGAACCAATGATATTCTTGAGCTCTTTTATGTCTCTTCCTTGCCTTTGTGGTTTGATTCCTAGTTATTTTTTTTGTATTTCTATCCTCAGTTGCTTCCAATAATTATGTGGAGGGAAGTGCATCCCCTGAGGATCTCAGGAATCTCTTGATTTGCAGCCACATGTTCTACCACTGAGCTATAGATCCTTCACATAATTGTTTTACCACACCAAACTTAGAATGTTGCTCGCCCTCGAGCAAAAGAGGAAGGAATAGATGTGGAAAAAAATTAGGATTATGAGGAGGGAAGGTGGGGATCCTATGGGGTCCACAGATCTTGAGGTGTCAAGGCATTTACATCCCTGCACCAATTTAGGCATTCAAAAATGCCCTTGCACACAACTCTGGGCGTTCAGCGCCAGGTTGGTGCCCATTTTGGGCGTTCAACGCCCGTTTACTAGCCATTTCTGGCGTTGAATGCCAAAACCATGCTTGTTCTGGGCGTTCAGCGCCAGGATGTTGCCCATTTTGGGCGTTCAGCGCCAGAACCATGCTCTGTTCTGGCGTTGAACGCCAGATAGGTGCTTCCTCCCGGGTGTGATTTTTCTTCTGCTGTTTTTTATTCCATTTTCAATTTTTGATATTTATTTTGTGACTCCACATGATCATGAACCTAATAAAACATGAAAAACCATGAAAATAAATAAAAATTGGGTTGCCTCCCAACAAGCGCTTCTTTAATGTCTTTAGCTGGACCTTGCTGAGCTTTTAATCTAGCTTCAACCTTGAGCACTCTTGCTCAACATTGCCTTCAAGATAGTGCTTGATTCTCTGTCCATTAACAATGAACTTCTTGTCAGAGTCAATATCTTGAAGCTCTACATAACCATATGGTGATACGTTTGTAATCACGTATGGTCCCCTCCACCGGGATTTCAATTTCCCAGGGAATAGCCTGAGTCTAGAGTTGAACAGCAGAACCTTCTGTCCTGGTTCAAAGATTCTAGATGACAGCTTTCTGTCATGCCACTTTTTTTATTTCTCTTTATAAAGCTTGGCATTTTCGAAAGCTGTGAATCTGAACTCCTCTAGCTCATTTAGCTGGAGCAATCTTTTTTCTCCTGCTAATTTGGCATCAAAGTTTAGGAATCTGGTTGCCCAGTAGGCCTTATGTTCCAGTTCCACGGGCAGGTGACATGCCTTACCATACACCAGTTGGTATGGAGAGGTCCCTATAGGGGTCTTGAATGCTGTTCTGTAAGCCCACAGAGCATCATCCAAGCTCCTTGCCCAATCCTTTCTACGGGTATTTTGGTGGACGAAATTGTGTTCACATTAATGTAGTACTCTTTGTTATTGTATGGAATCATTATTATGGCTCTTTACTATGTGTGAACACAACTCCGTTCAACTAACCAGCAAGTGTACTGGGTCGTCCAAGTAATAAACCTTACGCGAGTAAGGGTCGATCCCACAGAGATTGTTGGCTTGAGCAAGCTATGGTCACCTTGTAAATCTCAGTCAGGCGGATTTAAACATGATACTTTATTAGATTAAAATAAACAATAAAAGGGATAGAGATACTTATGTAGATTCATTGGCAGGGATTTCAGATAAGCGAATGGAGATGCTTTTCGTTCCTCTGAACCTCTGCTTTCCTGCTATCTTCATCCAATCAGTCTTACTCCTTTCCATGGCTGGCTGTATGCAAGGGCATCACCGTTGTCAGTGGCTACATCCCCTCCTCTCAGTGAATCATATGCTCACGCACCCTGTCACGGCACGGCTATTCATCTGTCGGTTCTCGATCATGCTGGAATAGGATTCACCCTCCTTTTGCGTCTGTCACTAACGCCCAACACTCGCGAGTTTGAAGCTCGTCACAGTCATTCAATCATTGAATCCTACTCAGAATACCACAGACAAGGTTTAGACCTTCCGGATTCTCTTGAATGCCGCCATCATTCTAGCTTACGCCACGAAGATTCTGGTTAGGAGATCTAAGAGATACTCATTCTAGCTTAATTCAGGTAGAACAGAAGTGTTTGTCAGGCACGCGTTCATAAGGAAGAAGGATGATGAGCGTCACACATAATCATCACCTTCATCACGTTCTTGGGTGCGAATGGATATCTTAGAAGAGAAATAAGAAGAATTGAATAGAAAACAGAAGTACTTTGCATTAATCTTTGAGGAACAGCAGAGCTCCACACCTTAATCTATGGAGTGTAGAAACTCTACCGTTGAAAATACATAAGTGAAGGTCCAGGCATGGCCGAGATGGCCAGCCCCCTAAAACGTGATCAAAGGATCATAAGGTAATCCAAAGATGTCAAATACAATAGTAAGAGGTCCTATTTATAATAAACTAGCTACTAGGGTTTACATGAGTAAGTATTTGATGTATAAATCCACTTCCGGGGCCCACTTGGTGTGTGTTTGGGCTGAGCTTAAGTGTTGCACGTGCAGAGGCCATTTGTGGAGTTGAACGCCAGTTTTTGTGCCAGTTTGGGCATTCAACTCTGGTTTTGGATCCTTTTCTGGCGCTGGACGCCAGATTTGGGTAGAAAGCTGGCGTTGAACGCCAGTTTACGTCGTCAATTCTTGGCCAAAGTATGGACTATTATATATTGCTGGAAATCCCTGGATGTCTACTTTTCAAATCAATTAGAAGCGCGCCATTTCGAGTTCTGTAGCTCCAGAAAATCCACTTTGAGTGCAGGGAGGTCAGAATCCAACAGCATCAGCAGTCCTTTTTCAACCTCTGAATCTGATTTCTGCTCAAGTCCCTCAATTTCAGCCAGAAAATACCTGAAATCACAGAAAAACACACAAACTCATAGTAAAGTCCAGAAATGTGAATTTAACACAAAATCTATTAAAAACATCCCTAAAAGTAACTAGATCCTACTAAAAACATACTAAAAACAATGTCAAAAAGCGTATAAATTATCCGCTCATCACAACACCAAACTTAAATTGTTGCTTGTCCCCAAGCAACTGAAAATCAAAATAGGAGACAAAGAATAGAATATACTATAAATTCCAAACTATCAATGAAACAGAGCTTCAATCATATGAGCGGGACTTATAGCTTTTTGCCTCTTGAATAGTTTTGGCATCTCACTTTATCCATTGAAGTTTAGAATGATTGGCATCTATAGGAACTTCAGATTTCGAATAGTGTTATTGACTCTCCTAGTTCAGTATGATGATTTTTGAACACAGCTTCTTTATGAGTCTTGGCCGTGGCCCTAAGCATTTTGTTTTCCAGTATTACCACCGGATACATAAATGCCACAGACACATAATTGGGTGAACCTTTTCAGATTGTGACTCAGCTTTGCTAAAGTCCCCAATTAGAGGTGTCCAGGGTTCTTAAGCACACTCTTTTTTTGCTTTGGACCTTGACTTTAACCGCTCAGTCTCAAGTTTTCACTTGACACCTACACGCCACAAGCACATGGTTCGGGACAGCTTGGTTTAGCCGCTTAGACCAGGATTTTATTCCTTTAGGCCCTCCTATCCACTGATGCTCAAAGCCTTGGGATCCTTTTTATTTGCCCTTGCCTTTTGGTTTTAAGGGTTATTGGCTTTTTCTGCTTGCTTTTTCTTTTTCTTTCTAATTTTTTTTCTTCTACATTTTTTTTTCGCCTATTTTTTTTTTTTTGCAAGCTTTGTTCTTTGCTGCTTTTTCTTGCTTCAAGAATCATTTTTATGATTTTTCAGATTATCAAATAACATGTCTCCTAGTCATCATTCTTTCAAGAGCCAACATATTTAACATTCTTAAACAACAACTTCAAAAGACATATGCACTGTTCAAGCATACATTCAGAAAACAAGAAGCATTGTCACCACATCAATATAATTAAGCTAAGTTCAAGGATAAATTCGAAACTCATGTACTTCTTGTTCTTTTGAATTAAAACATTTTTCATTTAAGAGAGGTGATGGATTCATAGGACATTCATAACTTTAAGACATAGTTACTAACTGCTAATGATCATGTAATGAAGACACAAACATAGATAAGCACCATAACATAGAAAACGAAAAACAGAGAAAGTAAGAACAAGGAATGAGTCCACCTTAGTGATGTCCTTGAGCTCTTCTATGTCTCTTCCTTGTCTTTGCTGCTCCTCCTTCATTGCTTTTAGATCTTCTCTGATTTCATGAAGGATGATGGAGTGCTCTTGATGTTCCACCCTTAGTTGCTTCCAATAATTGTGTGGAAGAAAATGTATCCCCTGAGGTATCTCAGGGATCTCTTGATTTGCAGTCAAATGTTCTACCACTGAGCTATAGACCCTTGATGGAAGCTTTTGTCTTCCCTTTCCTCTTTCTAGAGGCTTCTCTGGCCTTAGGTGCCATCAATGGTTATGGAAAAAAAAACAAAAAAGCTATGCTTTTTACCACACCAAACTTAGAATGTTGCTCGCCCTCGAGCAAAAGAAGAAAGAATAGAAGAATAAGAAGAAGATATGGAGGAGATGGAGGGAGATGTGTATTCGGCCATATGGGTGGGATTGGGTGGGAAAGAGATGTTGAATTTTGAAGGAAAGTGGGTGTTTGGATGTGAGTGGTAAAGAGTTAATAGGGAAGAGTGTTTATTGGGAATAGAGGATGATTGAGAAGAGAGAAGAGAGTGAGTGGAGGTAGGTGGGGATCCTGTGGGGTCCACAGATCCTGAGGTGATACTGTGAGGTCCACAGATCTTGAGGTGTCAAGGCATTTACATCCCTGCACCAATTTAGGCATGCAAAATGCCCTTGCACATAACTCTGGGCGTTCAGCACCAGGTTGGTGCCTATTTTGGGCGTTCAACGCCCATTTGCTGCCATTTCTGGCGTTGAACGCCAGAACCATGCTTGTTCTGGGCGTTCAGCGCCAGGATGCTCCCATTCTGGGCGTTCAGCGCCAGAACTATGCTCTGTTCTGGCGTTTGAACGCCAGACAGATGCTCCTCCAGGGTGTGATTTTTCTTCTGCTGTTTTTTATTCTGTTTTTAATTTTTATATTTATTTTGTGACTCCTCATGATTATGAACCTATACATAACTAAGAAAAATATAGTTAGATAAATAAACATTGGGTTGCCTCCCAACAAGCGCTTCTTTAATGTCAATAGCTTGACAGTGGGCTCTCATGGAGCCTCACAGATGTGCAGAGCTTTGTTGAGACTTTCCAACACCAAACTTAGAGTTTGGATATGGGAGTTCAACACCAAACTTAGAGTTTGGTTGTGGCCTCCTAACACCAAACTTAGAGTTTGACTGTGGGGGCTCTGGTTGACTCTGCTTTGAGAGAAGCTTTTCATGCTTCCTCTCCATGGTTGCAGAGGGAGATCCTTGAGTTTTGAATACAAGGGAGTTCTCATTCCATTGAAGGACTATTTCACCTCTGTCAACATCAATCACAGCTCTTGCTGTGGCCAGGAAAGGTCTTCCTAGGATGATGGATTCATCCTCTTCCTTTCCAGTATCCAGGACTATGAAATCAGCAGAGATGTAAAGGCCCTCAACTTTTACCAATACATCTTCTACGTGTCCATAAGCCTGTCTTCTTGAGCTGTCTGCCATCTCTAATGAGATTTTAGCAGCTTGCACCTCATAGATTCCCAGTTTCTCCATTATAGAGAGGGGCATGAGGTTTATTCCTGAACCAAGGTCACACAGAGCCTTAAAGATCATGGTGCCTATGGTACAAGGGATTATGAACTTTCCAGGATCCTGTCTCTTCTGAGGCAATGTCAGTTGATCCAGATCACTTAGTTCATTGATGAACAAGGGAGGTTCAACTTCCCAAGCATCAATGCCAAATAATTTGGCATTCAGCTTCATGATTGCACCAAGAAACTTGGCAGTTTGCTCTTCAGTGACATCCTCATTCTCTTCAGAAGAGGAATACTCATCAGAGCTCATGAAGGGCATAAGGAGGTTCAATGGAATCTCTATGGTCTCTAGATGAGTCTCAGAGTCCTTTGGTTCCTCAGAGGGAAGCTCCTTATTGACCACTGGACGTCCCAGGAGGTCTTCCTCCTTGGGATTCACGTCATCTCCTTCCCTTACAGGTTCAGCCATGGCGCTTATGTCAATGGCCTTGCACTCTCCTTTTGGGTTCTCTTCTGTATTGCTTGGGAGAGTACTAGGAGGGATTTCAGTGATCCTTTTACTCAGCTGGCCCACTTGTGCTTCCAGATTTCTAATGGAAGACCTTGTTTCATTCATGAAACTTACAGTGGCCTTAGATAGATCAGAGACTAGATTTGCTAAATTAGAAGCATTTTGTTCAGAGTTCTCTGTCTGTTGCTGAGTTAATGATGGAAAAGGCTTGCTATTGCTAAACCTGTTTCTTCCACCATTATTAAAGCCTTGTTGGGGCTTTTGATCCTTCCATGAGAAATTTGGATGATTTCTCCATGTTGAGTTATAGGTGTTTCCATAAGGTTCACCTAAGTAATTTACCTCTGCTATTGCAGGATTCTTAGGATCATAGGCTTCTTCTTCAGAAGATGCCTCTTGAGTACTGTTGGATGCAGCTTGCATTCCATGCAGACTCTGAGAAATCATATTGACTTGCTGGGTCAATATTTTATTCTGAGCCAATATGGCATTCAGAGTATCAACTTCAAGAACTCCCTTCTTCATAGGCGTCCCATTATTCACAGGATTCCTTTCAGAAGTGTACATGAACTGGTTATTAGCAACCATGTCAATGAGTTCTTGAGCTTCTGCAGGCGTTTTCTTTAGGTGAATGGATCCACCTGCAGAAGTGTCCAGTGACATCTTTGATAGCTCAGATAAACCATCATAGAATATATCCAGGATGGTCCATTCTAAAAGCATGTCAGAAGGACACTTTTTGGTCAACTGTTTGTATCTTTCCCAAGCTTCATAGAGGGATTCACCTTCTTTCTGTCTGAAGGTTTGAACATCCGCTCTAAGCTTGCTCAGCTTTTGAGGAGGAAAGTACTTGGCTAAGAAAGCCGTGACCAGCTTATCCCAAGAGTTCAGGCTATCTTTGGGTTGAGAATCCAACCATAATCTAGCTCTGTCTCTTACAGCAAAAGGGAAAAGCATGAGCCTGTAGACTTCAGGATCTATTCCATTAGTCTTTACAGTATCACATATCTGCAAGAATTCAGTTAAGAACTGAAAAGGATCTTCAGATGGAAGTCCATGAAACTTGCAGTTCTGCTGCATCAGAGAAACTAATTGAGGTTTCAGCTCAAAGTTGTTTGCTCCAATGGCAGGAATGGAGATGCTTCTTCCATGTAAATTGGAATTAGGTGCAGTAAAGTCACCAAGCATCCTCCTTTCATTATTATTATTTTCGGCTGCCATCTCCTCTGCCTGTTCGAAAATTTCTGAAAGGTTATCTCTGGATTGTTGTATTTTAGCTTCTCTTAATTTTCTCTTCAGAGTCCTTTCAGGTTCTGGATCTGCTTCCACAAGAATGTTCTTATCCTTGCTCCTGCTCATATGACAAGGAAGAATGGCCAGAAAAATGATAATAATAATAGAGATCCTTTATACCACAGTATAGGGATCCCTTTGTAAGTAGAAGAAGAGGGGGAGATAAAGGATGTGATGTAAAGGAAGAAACACAACTGTGAGGATTGGAATGTGAGATGAGATGTTAGGACATGAATGAATAAATAGAATGAGATGGGGGAGGAATAATTTTCGAAAATTATTTTCAAAAAGAGTTAGTGATTTTTGAAAATTGTTTTTTTGAAAATTGTTAGTATTTTTTTTCGAAATTTTTTTTTTTTCGAAAATTAGAATTTAAAATTTAAAATAATAGTTAATTAAAAAGAAATTTTGAAAAAGGGGGGAGATATTTTCGAAAATTGAGAGAGAGAGAGTTAGTTAGGTAGTTTTGAAAAAGTTAAGAAACAAACAAAGTTAGTTAGTTAGTTGAAACAAATTTTTGAAAAGATAAGAAGTTGGGAAGTTAGAAAAGATATTTTGGAAAGATATTTTTGAAAAAGATAAGATAAGAAGATATTTTTGAAAAGATATGATTGAAATTAGTTTTGAAAAAGATTTGATTTTTAAAATCACAATTAATGACTTGATTCATAAGAAATCACAAGATATGATTCTAGAACTTAAAGTTTGAATCTTTCTTAACAAGCAAGTAACAAACTTCAAATTTTTGAACCAAAACATTAATTGTTTAAGTTATTTTCGAAAATTATGATTTAAAATGAGAAAAAGATTTTTGAAAAATATTTTTGGAATTTTCGAAAATAACTAAGAATTTTGAAAAAGATTTGATTTTTGAAAAAGATTTTGAAAAAGATAAGATTTTCAAATTTGAAAATTTGATTTGACTCATAAGAAACAACTTGATTTTAAAAATTTTTGAAAAAGTCAACTCAATTTTCGAAATTGATGAGAGAAAAAGGGAAAGATATTTTTTTATTTTTGAAATTTTTATGAAAAACATGAAAATTATGCAATGCATGAAATTTTTAGATCAAAACAATGAATGCATGCATGAATGATATGAATGTCAAGATGAACACCAAGAACACTATGAATGTCAAGATGAACATCAAGAACATAATTTTGAAAAATTTTTAATGCAAAGAAAACATGCAAGACACCAAACTTAGAATTCTTTAATGCTTACGCACTAAGAATTCAAGAATGCATATGATAAACATGAAAAGACACAAAACAAAAAATCATCAAGATCAAACAAGAAGACTTACCAAGAACAACTTGAAGATCATGAAGAACACTATGAATGCATGATATTTTCGAAAAATGCTAGATGCATATGCAAGTGACACCAAACTTATGATATGACTCAAGACTCAAACAAGAAACAGAAAATTATTTTTTATTTTTATGTTTTTCTAAATTTTTTGGATTTTTATTTTATATTTTTCGAAAATTAAAAGGAAAAATAAGGATTCCAAAATTTTTAATATGAATTCCAGGAATCTTATGCTCTAAAGCTCCAATCAAAGGGTCAGGCATGGCTTAATAGCCAGCCAAGCTTTAGTATGTAACTCAGACATGACACGCCTGACATTCCTTACATTTAACAGCCAATTGGCTAAGAAAGATAAAGAAGCTCTTCTCTTGGGTATAAGGATTGAGACATGGCTTTACAGCCAGCCAGGCTTCAATCATGCTTCATGAAACACTAGAATTCATTCTTAAAAATTCTGAAGCCATAGAATAATTTATTTTTGAAAACATTTTTTTTTATTTTTTTTTTTTCGAAAACAAGTGAGAAAATTTTGAAATATTTTTGAAAGATTTTTGAAAATAAAATAAAAAGAAAAGTACCTGATCTGAGCAACAAGATGAACCGTCAGTTGTCCAAACTCAAACAATCCCCGGCAACGGCGCCAAAAACTTGGTGGACGAAATTGTGTTCCCATTAATGTAGTACTCTTTGTTATTGTATGGAATCATTATTATGGCTCTTTACTATGTGTGGACACAACTCCGTTCAACTAACCAGCAAGTGTACTGGGTCGTCCAAGTAATAAACCTTACGCGAGTAAGGGTCGATCCCACAGAGATTGTTGGCTTGAGCAAGCTATGGTCACCTTGTAAATCTCAGTCAGGCGGATTTAAACATGATACTTTATTAGATTAAAATAAACAATAAAAGGGATACAGATACTTATGTAGATTCATTGGCAGGGATTTCAGATAAGCGAATGGAGATGCTTTTCGTTCCTCTGAACCTCTGCTTTCCTGCTATCTTCATCCAATCAGTCTTACTCCTTTCCATGGCTGGCTGTATGCAAGGGCATCACCGTTGTCAGTGGCTACATCCCCTCCTCTCAGTGAATCATATGCTCACGCACCCTGTCACGGCACGGCTATTCATCTGTCGGTTCTCGATCATGCTGGAATAGGATTCACCCTCCTTTTGCGTCTGTCACTAACGCCCAACACTCGCGAGTTTGAAGCTCGTCACAGTCATTCAATCATTGAATCCTACTCAGAATACCACAGACAAGGTTTAGACCTTCCGGATTCTCTTGAATGCCGCCATCATTCTAGCTTACGCCACGAAGATTCTGGTTAGGAGATCTAAGAGATACTCATTCTAGCTTAATTCATGTAGAACAGAAGTGTTTGTCAGGCACACGTTCATAAGGAAGAAGAATGATGAGCGTCACACATAATCATCACCTTCATCACGTTCTTGGGTGCGAATGGATATCTTAGAAGAGAAATAAGAAGAATTGAATAGAAAACAGAAGTACTTTGCATTAATCTTTGAGGAACAGCAGAGCTCCACACCTTAATCTATGGAGTGTAGAAACTCTACCGTTGAAAATACATAAGTGAAGGTCCAGGCATGGCCGAGATGGCCAGCCCCCTAAAACGTGATCAAAGGATCATAAGGTAATCCAAAGATGTCAAATACAATAGTAAGAGGTCCTATTTATAATAAACTAGCTACTAGGGTTTACATGAGTAAGTATTTGATGTATAAATCCACTTCCGGGGCCCACTTGGTGTGTGTTTGGGCTGAGCTTAAGTGTTGCACGTGCAGAGGCCATTTGTGGAGTTGAACGCCAGTTTTTGTGCCAGTTTGGGCGTTCAACTCTGGTTTTGGATCCTTTTCTGGCGCTGGACGCCAGATTTGGGTAGAAAGCTGGTGTTGAACGCCAGTTTACGTCGTCAATTCTTGGCCAAAGTATAGACTATTATATATTGCTGGAAAGCCCTGGATGTCTACTTTCCAACTCAATTGGAAGCGCGCCATTTCAAGTTCTGTAGCTCCAGAAAATCCACTTTGAGTGCAGGGAGGTCAGAATCCAACAGCATCAGCAGTCCTTTTTCAACCTCTGAATCTGATTTCTGCTCAAGTCCCTCAATTTCAGCCAGAAAATACCTGAAATCACAGAAAAACACACAAACTCATAGTAAAGTCCAGAAATGTGAATTTAACACAAAATCTATTAAAAACATCCCTAAAAGTAACTAGATCCTACTAAAAACATACTAAAAACAATGTCAAAAAGCGTATAAATTATCCGCTCATCATATTTACTGTCCGTTCCAGGATTCTCTTTAATTCTCTGTTAGAGACTTCAGCCTGCCCATTGGTTTGTGGATGATATGGAGTGGCCACCTTGTGGCGAATTCCATACCGAACCATGGCAGAGTAAAGTTGTTTATTGCAGAAGTGAGTGCCCCCATCACTGATTAGTACTCTAGGGACACCAAACCTGCTAAAAATATGTTTCTAGAGGAACTTCAGCACTGTTTTAGTATCATTGGTGGGTGTGGTGACGATTGGATTTTTGACGGTTTAGAATTCACAAATGAGTTCTCGTTGCAAGTATAGTTTCTAAACCAATCACTAATCCTTTCATACAAAAAGTTGTTTGTCACTAGTACAAACCCCTAAAATTTATAAACTGAAGTATTCAAACCTCGGGTCGTTCTCCCTAGGAATTACAATAAAGTGTCTTGTTATTGGTTATGGATTGTATTTTGGGGTTTTGGGATAAGAGACATGAAATGTAAATGACAATGAAAATAAACTAACAACTAAAAAGGTCTTGGCAAGGGTTGGTGGTCAAGGATCTCTATCCTAATCACTAACCACAATATGAGAATTGGCAAGGATTAATCTCATTAAATCATCCTCTAACTAGTAGTAAAGGAAAGTCAAATGAGCTATATCAATCCTAGTCCATAAGTCCTAACTCTCCACTAATTCAATTAGTGAGAACTAGAGTTAATGGATCCCAATCATCAATTACTTGGACATTAATAACTCAAGAGTTCCTAAGTTACCTTTCCAAGCCAAGAACATAAAACTCTACTCTAAAATCCAACCAAGCATTTCATCAAATACTTGGAAGGCATAAAAGGAAAACATAGTAAATCAATCACAAGAATTAATTCTAACTACAATCAAATGTAAAGAATTAACAACAATTAAAGGAAACAAGATCTAAATGAATTACCTCTTATTGAATTGAAAGAAAATGGAATGAACAATAGTAGGTCTACAACAAAACATAAGAACAACATAAAGGAAATTGCAATGTAACAACAAAGAATTGAAAGGTAAAAGTAGAAGAAAGCAAAGATTAAAACCTAGATCTAAGATTATTGAACTAAACCTAATCCTAATTCTAGAGAGAAGTGAGAGCTTCTCTCTCTAGAAACTAACTACAAAGCTAAACTAAACTAATTGGTAACTAACCTATGTTTCCCTCTTCACTCCTTGGGTTAAATAGCATCAGAAATGAGTTGGATTGGGCCCACAAGGCTTTTGAATTCGTTGGCCACGTTTTGCTTTAAGTGAACTAGGTGGCAGCAACGGCGCGTGCGCGTACTTTGCACGTGCGCGCCACCATACGTGTAGCAACTATGGCAAATCTTATATTGTTTCGAAGCCCCGGATGTTAGCTTTCCAACCCAACTGGAACCGCATCATTTGGACCTCTGTAGCTCAAGTTATGGTCAATTAAGTGCGAAGAGGTCGGCTTGACAGCTTTCCGGTTCTTCCATTTCTTCATGAGTTCTCCAACTTTTCATGCTTTCTTTCTTCATTCCCTTGATCCAATCTTTGCCTCCTAAACCTTAAATCACTTAACAAACATATCAAGGCATCTAATAGAATCAAGGTGAATTAAATTTAGCTATTTTGAGTCCTAAAAAGCATGTTTTCACATTCAAGCACAATTGAAGGAGAATATACAAAACCATGCTATTTCTTGAATAAATATGGGTAAAAGGGTGATAAAATCCCCAAAAATCAATACAAGATAAACCCTACAAATGGGGTTTGTCAACCTCCCCACACTTAAACCAAGCATGTCCTCATGCTTAAACCAAGAATGAAGTAAGGGTATGGCATTTATTCAATGGAAACTAACTAAATGCAATCTACCTATATGCAACTATCTAAATGAATGCAAGTGCTTGGTCAAAATAAATCAATTCCCAAGAAACATATATGCACAAGGGCTAAGGACTAGCAAGTCTAATCCACAATTGAATTGGGTTATTAGATATTTTTACAAACTTGCATGAAGAATGATGATCATAGGTGAAAACATGTAATTGAGCATCAAACCCTCACCGGATGTGTTTGCACTCTATTCGCTCAAGTGTTTAGGGTTGATTCACTCAATTCTCCTCTATTTCATGCTTTCCAAGATTTGTTTTTCTTCTAACAATCAACATTTATTTCATGCATGCATACAAGTATCATGAGGTCTTTTCATTGGTTGTAATGGGGCTAGGGTCAAGGTAGGATGCATATTTGGTCAAGTGAGCTTGAAATTTGAATCTTTGATAAGCTTAAACTTCCCACCTAACCTATGACATCCTATACAATTAAGTTCTAATCTAGCTACCCATTCTTCACTTTTTCACATACTCATGCATTTTCTTTTTCATTTCACAACACTTATGCATTGATTTTATTGGACCTTGCCTTGGGGCATTTTGTCCCCTTTTTATTATTTTTTTTCTTCTTTTTTTTTTCTATTTTTTTCTTTTCCATATCATTTTTTTTCTTTTTCTTTTGTTTTTCTCATTTTTTTCTTTCTATATACAAGAGCATCAATGCATAAGGTTTTACATTTGATCAATACATGAGTATATACCCAATTCCCAATATTTTTTTTAATAACAACACAAAATACCCTTTTATTCACCCAATGTCCCAAGGTTCCCACACTTGAATGATACTCACACACACTAGCCTAAGCTAATCAAAGATCCAAATTAAGGGACAATTATTGTTTTTCGCTTTAAGGCTTGTAATGTGCTAAAATAAGAATAAGTGGGTTAAGCGTAGGCTCAAATTTGGCTAACAAAGGAAGATAAAAGGTAAGGCTATTTGGGTAAGTGAGCTAATAAAATGATGGCCTCAATCATATAAATGCATGAATACACAAAATAATGGACATAAAGAATCAAACAAATCAAAGATTACAATCATAGAAAGAGAATAATGCACACAAGAAGGAAAAATAAGTGGTTGTAAGATGTAACCACACCGTTAGGCTCAAATCTCACAAGCTTGTGTTCTTAGCTCAAAACATGTTTCACAATATATATAATTCAAGCAAGTTCTATGAAAAGTTTTCACTCAAATCAATTGACATGCCCTATAGATAGAAATCTTGAAAAATTTCATTATTTTGACTAAGCTTATTGTGTATGCATATGCAAAAATAAGAAAATGCAACAAAAATCCAAAAAACCTAAAATGAAATGCAAAAGTGTTGGGATTAGAAATTTGTCACCCAAAATCGCCGACCGGTCGGACGACCTCCCCACACTTAAAAGTTTGCACCGTCCTCGGTGCACTCAAAGATGAGCAAGGGGGTACGGCGACTCTCCGGATTGCTATGTGTTCTTTCTTCCGCTTCCATGGTTGCTTGTGGTGCATTCGTTATGAAAAACAAAAATACAACACCATAAGATGAGAAGATATAAAAGCAAGGAAGCATACATTGTTGGAATGAGGTAAATCACTAGAATGAGGTGAGTGAATTAGTGTGACATTAAGAAATATTAGGTGTGTGAATTCTAAATTGCGCGGTTTAGAATACACATTAGCATAAAAGCTATGTCACAAAAGAAGCATGCACTTCACTTATCCTAGTGTGCTTGAGATGCTTTAAGTGAACTTGTAAGGTAAAACAAGCATTAGAGAAGCATGAAAGCATTCAAGTCAAACATATGGATGGATATAATCATGATATACAATGCATTAAGGTAAATGCACAACATCATCCATCAATAGGTTGCCTAATCGAGGGAAAAGGATCCAAATCACATGGTGGCTAGCTACAACATGCAATTCAAAAGAGTTATAAGCTCGAAGACAATTCTCATCACTTGGTATTTTTCAAAAGGTAAGCATGAAGAACTCAAAACCAAGTAACAAAATATAACCTCAATCATAGAATCCAACAAAGATTATCTAAAAACATTCATGCTAAAATAGCATTTAGGCAATAAGGGATATAGCAATGTATAGTAAACAAAGTCAATACTCCAACACGTATAATGAAAAGAGAGAAAATAAAATGAAAGCTAAACGAAAACTAACTAATTAACTAACCAACTAACTAATTAACTAACTAAAATAAATGGTTATTCATGGTGTTTGGAAGTGTTGGATGAGGGGTAGGAGAAGGGAAGAAGAAAGGAGAAGGAAAGAAATGGAAAGAGGAAAAGAAAAGAAGTGGATGGAGGAAAGGACATCCACGCGTACGCACGCATGGCGCGCGCGCGTCGTTGGCTTATTTCGAGAGTGGCGCGTACGCGTCATGTGCGCGTGTGCGCGAGTTGGTTTGTGCGAAAAGCACAACGTTGGCGCGGCGCAGGCACAACTCTCTGGAAAATGTATGGAGGTTGGAACTTCTCAATGCACGCGTACGCACGCATGGCGCGCGCGCGTGGATGGTCGGAAATGCTGTAAGTGCGCGTACGCGCCATGTACGCGTACGCGTGGATGGTGCTCTGTTTTTTCAAAAAAAAAAATTTTTTTTTCTATGTTTTTGCACCAATCCAAGCATTCCAAACCTCCAAACAGCTACCAAAACACCATAAAACCTTATTTAACATACTTAAACTACCAAACATACTCGACTAACTAAACAAAACATGAAATTAAGCTAATTCTACCAATATATACAAAAGAGAAAAGGAAAGGATTTTACCATGGTGGGTTGTCTCCCACCTAGCACTTTTGTTTATTGTCCTTAAGTTGGACTTATGGGGAGCTCCTCATCAAGGTGGCTTGTGCTTGTATTCATCTTGGAACTCCCACCAATGCTTGGTTCTCCATTGTGCCCCAAGATTCTTCATGGATTGAGCCAAGTCTTGATGGAGTTCTTCACAAGCTTGGGGCTCCCAAAGTTGATCCTCTTCTTGTAATCCGGGATCCCACACTTTGTTTTCACACCCGTCTTGAGGTTGGTCATCATTATTAGTCCAACCGGGTGGTGAGTAAGGTGAATTCTCTATATAGTGGCCAACAATCCTCCTAGACCCATCTATTTGAGCACTATTCCCACCTTTGTATTCAACTCTTGAAGTGTCAACCAAAATGAGCCTTGATTTACAACGCCAACCATGAAACATCTTTCGCTTACGCTTCATCCCACAAAGCATCCTAAGTTGACCATCCGTTTCGAGCAAGCCATACTCAAGTGGGATAATGAAGCTAATAGAAATGAATTTTACCCACTTAAGTGAAGGGTTAGATGACAACCTAGGCAAAGATGCTCCCAAAGATCTTGACAAAGCGTATTCCACTCCCATCCTTCTATTTCTAAGGACTTCCACCTCTTCACAAGATCTCTCTAATTCAATCCTTTGTTCATTAATACTATCTAAGCCTTTTCCCTTAATCAAACTATAATTGGGAGGGTGAAAGAAGTTTACCTCTGCAACATTTTCAAATGCACCGGGAAAAGGTTCTTCAAGTTCAAAGGATTCTCCACCACTAGGACTTGATGCTTGCTCTTCATTGCCATGGGAACTCAATTCTTGCTCTATCCCATCCAAGTCTTCATATGGAATATGCCTTGGAAGGTGTGTACTTTCCTCCCTAGCATCAATTTCAAACATCTTGGAGGGGTTTTCTTCAACTCTATGTTCCTATGGAGGCTCCGCATCTCCTAAGTCTTCTACCACTTCTTCCTTGTCTTCAACAATTAAAGCTTCCTCCAATTGTTCCAATACAAAGCAACTTCCTTCATTTCCCACCGGAGTTTCCAATCTCTCCTTCATGCTATGTTCTTCATTTGATTCTCCACATGTAGCCATGGGAGTTCCTTGAGTGTTCAAGCATTGGGAGGCTAATTGATTTGTTACCGTATCCAAGGTGGCCATGAAATTTTGCACATCCCTTTTCATCTCTTCTTGCCCTTGAACAAGAACACCAAGGATGTTATCCATTAGAGATTGGGGTGGGTGGAAGGGTTCATTAAATTGGGGGGAAGGTTCATAGTAGGAAGGTGGTTCTTCTTGGTAGAGTTGTGGTGGTTCTATGTTTTCCATTCTTTCCACTTGTTGCACAACACACTCCATGGTTGCTTGAAATTGATCCAATGCTTCCTTGAGATGATTCCTTGACTCTTGTTCCTCTTGGATAGTATGATTAGGATCATGTGGCTCTTGGATCAATGGATATGAGTATTCTTCCATGGGAGGTTGTGGTGGAAAGTAGTATTCATCTTGTGGTTAAAAATTTTCATATATTGGAGGTGGTTCATCTTGGTAATAATGTGGAGGAGGTGGCTCTTGAAAATATTGATGTTGAAATGGTGGTGGTTCCATGTATGGTTCATATGGCTCATAAGGTGGTTGGTATGGTGGATAAGAATTAGGGTCATATGGAGGTATTTGGTGAAAATAGGCTTGTGAGTGTGGTTGAGGTTCATGTTGAGGATATGACTCATAGGCATATGGTGGTGGTTCTTGAAAGTCACAAGGAGATTCACCATAGCCATTGGGTTAGTATGCATCATAGAATGGCTCTTCTTCATAGTGCATTGGTGGAGGTTGTTGCCATGAAGATTGATCATATGTATATGGCTCCACCCACCTTTGGTCATCCCATCCTTGATGCACATCTTCATTGAAGTTCCCATTTCCTACAACATAGTTGTAATCACACTCATAGCCAAAGTGAGAATTCATAGTAAAAGTAAAAAATAAGAAACAAAAGCTAACAAGAAATAATGAAACAAAGTCCTAGAACAAGCAAAACTAACAAGCAATCCAAAAATCAAGCTATTCACAATATTCACATATATACAATAACCAATAACATAACACCATTGCAACTCCCCGGCAACGGCGCCATTTTGACGATTGGATTTTTGACGGTTTAGAATTCACAAATGAGTTCTCGTTGCAAGTATAGTTTCTAAACCAATCACTAATCCTTTCATACAAAAAGTTGTTTGTCACTAGTACAAACCCGTAAAATTTATAAACCGAAGTATTCAAACCTTGGGTCGTTCTCCCTAGGAATTACAATAAAGTGTCTTGTTATTGGTTATGGATTGTATTTTGGGGTTTTGGGATAAGAGACATGAAATGTAAATGACAATGAAAATAAACTAACAACTAAAAAGGTCTTGGCAAGGGTTGGTGGTCAAGGATCTCTATCCTAATCACTAACCACAATATGAGAATTGGCAAGGATTAATCTCATTAAATCATCCTCTAACTAGTAGTAAAGGAAAGTCAAATGAGCTATATCAATCCTAGTCCATAAGTCCTAACTCTCCACTAATTCAATTAGTGAGAACTAGAGTTAATGGATCCCAATCATCAATTACTTGGACATTAATAACTCAAGAGTTCCTAAGTTACCTTTCCAAGCCAAGAACATAAAACTCTACTCTAAAATCCAACCAAGCATTTCATCAAACACTTGGAAGGCACAAAAGGAAAACATAGTAAATCAATCACAAGAATTAATTCTAACTACAATCAAATGTAAAGAATTAACAACAATTAAAGGAAACAAGATCTAAATGAATTACCTCTTATTGAATTGAAAGAAAATGGAATGAACAATAGTAGGTCTACAACAAAACATAAGAACAACATAAAGGAAATTGCAATGTAACAACAAAGAATTGAAAGGTAAAAGTAGAAGAAAGGAAAGATTAAAACCTAGATCTAAGATTATTGAACTAAACCTAATCCTAATTCTAGAGAGAAGTGAGAGCTTCTCTCTCTAGAAACTAACTACAAAGCTAAACTAAACTAATTGGTAACTAACCTATGTTTCCCTCTTCACTCCTTGGGTTAAATAGCATCAGAAATGAGTTGGATTGGGCCCACAAGGCTTTTGAATTCGTTGGCCACGTTTTGCTTTAAGTGAACTAGGTGGCAGCAACGGCGCGTGCGCGTACTTTGCGCGTGCGCGCCACCATACGTATAGCAACTATGGCAAATCTTATATCGTTTCGAAGCCCCGGATGTTAGCTTTCCAACCCAACTAGAACCGCATCATTTGGACCTCTGTAGCTCAAGTTATGGTCGATTAAGTGCGAAGAGGTCGGCTTGACAGCTTTCCGGTTCTTCCATTTCTTCATGAGTTCTCCAACTTTTCATGCTTTCTTTCTTCATTCCCTTGATCCAATCTTTGCCTCCTAAACCTTAAATCACTTAACAAACATATCAAGGCATCTAATAGAATCAAGGTGAATTAAATTTAGCTATTTTGAGTCCTAAAAATTATGTTTTCACATTCAAGCACAATTGAAGGAGAATATACAAAACCATGCTATTTCTTGAATAAATATGGGTAAAAGGGTGATAAAATCTCCAAAAATCAATACAAGATAAACCCTACAAATGGGGTTTGTCATGTGGCAATAGCCTCAACCCATTTTGATACATAGTCAACTGCCACCAGAATATAAGTGTTTGAGTATGATGGTGGGAAAGGTCCCATGAAGTCAATTCCCCATACGTCAAACAACTCAATTTCCAAGATTCCTTGTTGAGGCATGGCGTAACCATGAGGTAGATTACCAGCTCTTTGGCAACTGTCACAATTACGTACAAACTCTCGGGAATCTTTATAGAGTGTGGGCCAATAGAAGCCACATTGGAGGACCTTGGTGGCTGTTCGCTCACCTCCGAAATGGCCTCCATATTGAGATCCGTGGCAATGCCATAGGATTCTCTGTGCTTCCTCTCTGGGGACACACCTACGGATAATTCCGTCTGCACATCTCTTAAAGAGATAGGGTTCATCCCACAAGTAGTACTTTGCATCAGTGACTAATTTCTTCTTTTGTATTCTATTGTACTCCTTGGGTATGAACCGTGCAGCTTTATAGTTTGCAATATCGGCAAACCATGGTGCTTCCTGAATGGCAAATCGATGCTCATCAGGGAACGTCTCAGAGATCTCAAGAAAGGGGAGGGACGTCCCTTCCACTGGCTCTATCCGGGACAGATGATCAGCCACTTGGTTCTCTGTCCCTTTTCTGTCTCTTATTTCTATATCAAACTCTTGCAGAAGCAATACCCATCTGATGAGCCTGGGTTTTGAATCTTGCTTTGTGAGTAGATATTTAAGAGCAGCATGGTCAGTATACACAATCACTTTTGATCCTACTAAGTATGATCTGAACTTGTCAATGGCGTAAACCACTGCAAGTAGTTCTTTTTCTGTGGTTGTGTAATTTTTCTGGGCATCATTTAGAACGCGACTGGCATAATAAATGACATGCAGAAGCTTGTCATGCCTCTGTCCCAATACTGCACCAATGGCATGATCACTGGCATCACACATTAGCTCAAATGGTAATGTCCAGTCTGGTGCAGAAATGACTGGTGCTGTGACCAGCTTAGCTTTCAGCGTTTCAAACGCCTGCAGGCACTTTGTGTCAAACACAAATGGTGTGTCAGCAGCTAGCAGATTGCTTAGAGGTTTTGCGATTTTTGAAAAATCCTTTATAAACCTCCTATAGAATCCTGCATGCCCCAGAAAGCTTCTGATTGCCTTAACATTGGCAGGTGGTGGTAATTTTTCAATTACCTCTATTTTTGCTTGATCCACCTCTATTCCTTTGTTTGAGATTTTATGCCCAAGAACAATACCTTCAGTCACCATGAAGTGACACTTTTCCCAGTTTAAAACTAGGTTGGTCTCTTGGCATCTTTTCAGAACAAGTTTCAGGTGATCAAGACAGGAGCTGAATGAGTCTCCATACACTGAGAAGTCATCCATGAAGACTTCCAGAAATTTTTCCACCATGTCAGAGAAAATAGAGAGCATGCATCTCTGGAAGGTTGCAGGCGCATTACATAGCCCAAATGGCATCCTTCTATAAGCAAACACTCCGGATGGACATGTGAATGCTGTTTTCTCTTGATCCTGGGGATCTACTGCAATCTGGTTATAGCCTGAGTAGCCATCCAAAAAGCAGTAATAATCATGACCTGCTAGTCTTTCTAGCATCTGGTCTATGAATGGTAAAGGAAAATGATCCTTTCTGGTGGCTGTATTGAGCCTTCTGTAGTCAATACACATGCGCCACCCTGTAACTGTTCTTGTAGGAACCAGTTCATTTTTTTCATTATGAATCACTGTCATGCCTCCCTTTTTTGGGACGACTTGAACAAGGCTCACCCAGGGGCTATCAGAAATAGGATAAATAATCCCAGCCTCCAGTAATTTGGTGACCTCTTTCTGCACCACTTCTTTCATGGCTGGATTTAGCCGCCTCTGTGGTTGCACCACTGGTTTGGCATTATCCTCCAACAAGATTTTGTGCATGCATCTAGCTGGGCTTATGCCCTTAAGGTCACCTATGGACCACCCAAGAGCTGTCTTGTGTGTCCTTAGCACTTGAATAAGTGCTTCCTCTTCCTGTGAATTTAAAGCAGAGCTTATGATTACTGGAAAAGTGTCACCTTCTCCCAGAAATGTATATTTCAAGGATGGTGGTAGTGGCTTGAGCTCGGGTTTAGGAGGTTTTTCCTCTTTCAGAAGAAAGTTCAGAGGCTCTTTCATGTCCTCTGAATCCTCCAAATCAGGCTGAACATCTTTAAAGATGTCTTCCAACTCTGATTCGAGACTCTCAGCCATGTTGATCTCTTCTACCAAAGAGTCAATGAGATCAACTTTCATGCAGTCTGTTGATGTGTCTGGATGCTGCATGGCTTTGACAGCGTTCAACTTGAACTCATCATCATTGACTCTCAGGGTTATTTCCTCCTGTTGGACGTCAATGAGGGATCGTCCAGTTGCTAGGAAGGGTCTTCCTAGAATGAGAGTAGCACTCTTGTGCTCCTCCATTTCCAGCACAACAAAGTCAGTGGGAAAGGCGAATGGCCCAACTCTGACAATCATGTCTTCAATCACGCCTGATGGGTATTTAGTGGAACCATCAGCAAGTTGGAGACATATCCGGGTTGGTTTAACTTCTTCAGTTAAGCCAAGCTTCCTGATAGTGGATGCAGGTATTAGGTTGATGCTTGCCCCAAGATCGCATAAAGTTGTCTTGGTGCAATCACCTTCTAATATGCATGGTATCAGAAAACTCCCAGGGTCTTTAAGCTTTTCAGGAAAGCTTTTCAGAATGACTGCACTGCATTCTTCAGTGAGGAGAACTCTTTCTGTTTCTCTCCACTCCTTTTTATGACTCAAGATCTCTTTCATGAACTTGGCATAAGAAGGTATTTGCTCAAGTGCCTCTGCAAATGGAATCTTTATTTCAAGAGTCCTTAGATAATCTGCAAAGCGAGCAAATTGCTTATCCTGCTCCTCTTTCCGGAGTTTTTGAGGATAAGGTATCTTGGCTTTATATTCCTCAACCTTAGTGGTTAAATAAGCCTTTTTAGAGGGGTTGTTATCAGCACTTGTGTGTGTCTGATCCCTCACTGGCAATTGAGTGCCAGAGTCAGAAGCTGGAGTGACGTTAGACGCCAGCTCACTGTCTGTTCTGGCGCCTGAACACCAGAAATGTACCCATTTTGGGCGTTCAACGCTGGATTCTGCCCCAATTGGGCGTTCAACGCCAGATTCTTGCCCATTTCTGGCGTTGAACGCCAATCCTGCCTTGTTTCTGGCGCTGAACGCCAGTTTTGGGCATGGTCTGGGCGTTCAGCGCCAGCCTTCCACCCATTTTCTGGCGTTTTAGTGCCAGACTTATTTTTCCCTGGGCTCTTACTGTCCTCAGGTGAATCTTTGGTGGGTTGCTCATTTCTTGAATTTTTGATGCCTTGAGGTGGGGTATTTAATATTTTCCCACTTCTTAATTGAACTGCTTGGCATTATTCTGCTATTTGCCTTGATAGCTGCTGCTTTGTTTGCTTAAACTGTTCGTCCATATGTATATTAGCTATCCTTGTCTCCTGTAGCCTGTCCTTGAATTCAGCTAGCTGCTTTGTTAGAAAATCCAATTGCTGATTGAATTCAGCAGCTTGTTTTACAGTACTGAATTCAGCAGTTACTGTTTTAACCTATTCATTCATGGAAGGGTTGCTGCTTAGATACAGATGCTGATTCTTGGCAACTGTATCAATGAGCTCTTGAGCCTCTTCAATTGTCTTTCTCATATGGATAGATCCACCAGCTGAGTAATCTAGAGACATCTGAGCTCCTTTTGCAAGCCCATAGTAGAAGATGTCTAACTGAACCCACTCTGAAAACATTTCAGAGGGGCATTTTCGTAGCATCTCTCTGTATCTCTCCCAGGCATCATAAAGAGATTCATTATCTCCTTGCTTGAAGCCTTGGATGTCCAGCCTTAGCTGTGTCATCCTTTTTGGAGGGAAATATTGATTCAGGAATTTTTCTGTCAGCTGTTTCCATGTCCTTATGCTGGCCTTAGGTTGGTTATTCAACCACCTCTTAGCTTGATTTTTTACAGCAAATGAAAACAGTAATAGTCTGTAGACATCCTGATCTATTTCTTTATCATGTACTGTGTCAGCAATTTGTAAAAACTGTACCAGAAACTCTGTAGGTTCTTCCTGTGGAAGACCGGAATACTGGCAACTTTGCTGCACCATGATAATGAGCTGAGGATTCAACTCAAAGCTACTAACTCCAATGGAGGGTATGCATATGCTACTCCCATATGAAGCAGTAGAGGGGTTAGAATATGACCCCAGAGTCCTCCTGGACTGTTCATTTCCACTTATGTCCATGATGGATATATGGATATAACTTGGACTGATTTATCTTTTTATTTATTTTATTTTATAAGAAGTAAATACTTAAATAAAATAAAATAACTAAAAAGAATTTGAATTTTGAAATTAAAAAATTTTTTTTTTCGTAAACAAAATTAAAAATAATTAGTTAAAAAAAACAGAAATTTTTTTGAAAAAGAGGGAAGATATTTTCGAAAATTAGAGAGAGAGAGAGTTAGTTAGGTAGTTTTGAAAAAGTTAAGAAACAAAAAAAAAGTTAGTTAGTTAGTTGAAACAAATTTTGAAAAGATATTTTTGAATTTAGTGAGGAGAGAGAAAAATAATAAGATAGTACAAGATTTAAAATTTTTAGATCTAATGCTCCTTGTTTTTGAAAATTTTGGAGAGAAAACACCAAGGAACACCAAACTTAAAAATTTTAAGATCAAGACACAAGGAAAACTCAAGAACACTTTGAAGACTCACAAGAACACAAGAACATGAAGAAGGAACACCAAACTTAAAATTTTTAGAAAACCACCAAATTTTTCGAAAACCAAAGGGAATTCAACAAGAAAACACCAAACTTAAAGTTTGGCACACAATTTAATAGAGAAAATATTATTTATGAAAAAGAAGTTTTTGAAAAGAGTATAAAAGATTCTAACCCAATTACCAAGAACACAGATTAACGCTCTAGCCAAATGAGTTATGGAATTTTCGAAAATTTTAAGAAAGATTATTTTTGAAAACACCAAACTTAAAGTTTGGCACAGGATTTAATAGAAAAATTATTTTTGAAAAAGGTTTTTTTTTTTTAAAAAAAATTATGATAGCCAATTACCATGAACATAAACACCACGTTCTAATTAACTGAGCTATAAATTTAAAGTGTTTTAACTAGGGATAAATAATAAAAGACTCTAAACCAAAAAGAAAGATTTTTTTCCTAATCTAAGCAACAAAATAATCCGTCAGTTGTTCAAACACGAACAATCCCCGGCAACGGCGCCAAAAACTTGGTGCACGAATTGTGAATCACACTTTTCACAACGCGTACCACTAACCAGCAAGTGCACTGGGTCGTCCAAGTAATACCTTACGTGAGTAAGGGTCGAATCCCACGGAGATTGTTGGTTTGAAGCAATCTATGGTTATCTTGTAAATCTTAGTCAGGAAGTCAATTATGTTTATCAGTTGAATTGCGAATAACCAAGAGAGCATAAATTAAAGGTTACTTGTTGTGCAGTAATGGAGAATATGTTGGAGTTTTGGAGATGCTTTATCTTCTGAATCTCTGCTTTCCTCTGTCTTCTGATTCACGCACGCACGTCCTCCTATGGCAAGCTGTGTGTTGGTGGATCACCGTTGTCAATGGCTACCTTCCATCCTTCCAGTGAAAACTACGCTCATGCGCTCTGTCACAGCACGGCTAATCACCGGTTGGTTCTCGATCCGGTTGGAATAGGATTTACTATCCTTTTGCGTCTGTCACTAACGCCCAGCCTTCAGGAGTTTGAAGCTCGTCACAGTCATTCAATCCTTGAATCCTACTCGGAATACCACAGACAAGGTTTAGACTTTCCGGATTCTCATGAATGCCGCCATCAGTTCTAGCTTATACCACGGAGATTCTGATTAAGGAATCTAAGAGATCCTCATTCAATCGTATATAGAACGGAGGTGGTTGTCAGGCACACGTTCATGATTTGAGGAAGGTGATGAGTGTCACAGATCATCACCTCCATCACAGTTAAGCGCGAATGAACATCTTAGATAGGAACAAGCATGTTTGAATGGAAAACAGAAATACTTGCATTAATTCATCGAGACACAGCAGAGCTCCTCACCCCCAACAATGGGGTTTAGAGACTCATGCCGTTAGAGAATACAAAGTTTAGATCTGAAATGTCATGAGATACAAAATAAGTCTCTAAAAGTTGTTTAAATACTAAACTAGTAGCCTAGGTTTACAAAAATTGGATAAACTATGATGGATGATGCAGAGATCCACTTCTGGGGCCCACTTGGTGTGTGCTGGGGCCCACTTGGTGTGTGTTGGGGCTGAGACTTAAGCAATTCATGTGCAGAGGCCATTTGTGGAGTTGAACGCCAGTTTTTATGCCAGTTTGGGCGTTCAACTCCAGCTTTTGATCCTTTTCTGGCGCTGGACGCCAGAATTGGGCAGAGAACTGGCGTTGAACGCCAGTTTACGTCGTCTATTCTTATGCAAAGTATGGACTATTATATATTGCTGAAAAGCCCTGGATGTCTACTTTCCAACGCAATTGGAAGCACGCCATTTCGAGTTCTGTAGCTCCAGAAAATCCACTTTGAGTGCAGGAAGGTCAGAATCCAACAGCATCAGCAGTCCTTTTTCAGCCTGAATCAGATTTTTGCTCAGCTCCTTCAATTTCAGCCAGAAAAATACCTGAAATTATAGAAAAACATACAACTCATAGTAAAGTCCAGAAATATGAATTTTTCCTAAAAACTAATAGAAATAGACTAAAAACTAACTAAAACATACTTAAAACTATATGAAATTATCCCCAAAAAGCGTATAAAATATCCGCTCATCATTGATGCTGAGTTTTTGAACAAAATATGCTCAATTTGATTTCTGGTTGTTTTTGTCTCTCAGGTCAACACGAGATAAATTAGGTAGATGATGACTCCCTCTAGGTTCCATGAAGATCTGAAAAATGTGTTAATGATTTTAATTAATCTGGAACTGAACCAAATCCTTGGTGGTCCAATGTGTTTCCTTAAAACCACCACAGAGCCCAAGAGAAAGATATTCTGTTTTATGAAGTAGGTCTCATTACTTGTTTTGATCACTAACTTTAAAACAGAGTTTTTGCTTTTATTTATTTTTCACTCATGTCAAATCAGTTTCAGTTTTTAATCTTTATTTGACTTGTCATTTCAAAACTGCCTGAATTAGTTTTAAAATTCAAAATTTTTTGAATCACATTTTCATTAATTCTCTTTTGGTTTTCAAAGGTTTTCTGAGCATTTAAAGCTATTTTTTTTAAGTGTTAACCTCTCATCTTCCCCCCTACTCTACCACTCCTACTTTCTCTTCCGTTTATATTCCTTTAAGATGAGAAAGAAGGTTGCCACTTGAAGAGGCGCTGGCTACGTCCTCCTTGCAACCCTCCACAAAAACCACAAGCCTACACTCATATTCATATACATTCACACTCCTCCTCATGTCACTCCTCTCAACCACCCAAACCAAAGGCCAGAACCAAGACCACCAATCTAAGATCATCTTCGGCTCCTAAGGAGGAAGGCACGTCACGGGCCAAAGTGGCGAAAGAAAAGAGACCTATGACAAATGAGGAACCATCATCTTCTCCTCCTCCTCGATAAACCTCTCATCCACAAGGACGCTCCGCCGCCTCTTCTCGTCTTCAAAAGGTAATAAAAGACCCTTCTTTAACTCTATGAAGGAACCCATTTACCCTAATCCAGTTGCCTTCAAATCTCATGTTGATAAATGCCCTCACTCTCACTATGATCATCTATGGTTTTCTTCTAGCATGAATTTTGAGTTTCACAGAGACATTGTTTCCAAACGACCCCTGTGCTCCACTTAATAAAAGGGTCTGAAAGTCTGATGAAATTAGTAGTTAGGGCCGCATTGTCATTTTTCGATCAATAAAAGATAGGTTGTTATTTTAAGCAATAATTAGGGGGCCGAGGTGGGATTTTACTCTATATTCGTATTACTATTATATGCATCGTTTTAAAAATCAAACCAGACTAGCCAGTTCAATCGGATTAATAAAAAATCGGTTATTTAGACAGTTCGGTTGATGCTAAGAATCGTCTGGCAAAAAATTGGCCTGAGAACCGGCTGAATCTATCATTAACCGATGAATTGCGAGAACCAGTCAATTTTTTTAAGGGCTTTCCAGTTTGGTGGATACCCCTCAAACGACGTCGTTTTGCTTTAAAAAAAAAAAGAAATCAGAATTCAGATACACGGTACACTCCATCATCTCTCTCTCTCTCTCTCTCTCTCTCTCTCTCTCTCTCTCTCTCTCTCTCTCTCTCTCTCACATCAAATCCAACCCTAAACCTACTTGGAACCCAGCCACCATCCCTCGTTCCCTCTTAAAGTATCGCTGAAGAAGAATCTTCTTCGGTAGAGAGTGCCATCACCATCGGAAGGATAGACTGTGGGTACCGTTGTTGCCTATAGAAGGTTTGCTTAGCCCTCTTCTCATCATTCTTCCTCTTTCCCGTCACACGAAGCTTTGCGTTGAGCTCGTAGCGTCACCGTTGCGTAGGGTGCCATCCTCGTTCTCTCTCTCTCTCTCTCTCTCTCTCTCTCTCTATTTGAGCTCAACACTGCTCTTTGAGCTTTCTCTCATTCTCTGTCTGAGCTCACTTCCCATTTCTCCATCACTGTCACTTTCCATTCCTCCGTCGTCATGATTTTCCTTCCTCACTCGTCACCAGTAAGCACTGCAACTTCAATTTAATTTTGAGTTGCTGAGTTGTCTGAGCTGCTTCAATTTTCTAATTTTTTGAGTTGCTGATTTTCTGAAATAATGGTTGAATTGAATGATTCTGTTGAATATTTGGTTACTCCGAATTGTTGATTTTTTGAAATAATGGTTGAATTGAATGATTTCGTTGAATATTTGTTTACTCTGAGTTGCTGATTTTCTAAAATAATAACTGAATGAATGATTCCGTGAATAATTTTTGCCAAGTTAATTTTGTTGATGAATAATTTTTTTGGCTGTATATTAAAGATAGAACAATCACAAAGTGATCATCAACCACAAGAGAATACTTTCCAAGAATCTCAAACGGGTTTTTATGCATATTGAAATACTTTGAGTAGTGCCTTTGAGGCTTTGATTATGATTTGTGATGAGTAATGTCTTTAATTAGTTGAAAATTTATTTGTTAATGTTGTCTTTTTTGGTGATACAACATTATGTATTTGTTATTTATGTGCGTTTTGATTTTTTATAATTTTAACTTATAAATTTTGACATTTGAAGTTGTTTGTGAACTTTTAATTATGTGAAATTATGAAATTTTGAATTTTATTAGTTTCAAAATTATTAAATTTAAATATTTAAAATTATATATTAAATTTTAATATTTTTATTTTATATTTAATTAAACCGATTGAATTCTGATTAGACTAGGGGTGGCAAGTGGCAACACTATCCGAATTCCTAGGTATTCACTCCGCCCCTACCCGCTCGGGGCGGGTAATTACCCGCTCTAATGCGGGCGCGGGGCGAGTTTTCTGCTGAGCAGGATCTTGGACGGGGTGATGCGAGACGGGGTCAGATTTAGGTAATACCCGCCCCTGCTCGTTGCCGGTATATATATAATATATAAAATTTTAATATATAATATAGATAATATATGTAATATATGTAAAATAATTAGTAAAATAATTAATAATATTATATTATATTTAAATTTTTATCTTAATTTATGTTTTGTATGTGATGATGGTTATATAAATTTTAAAATATAATTTAATTTATTAAATTTTAATAATTATAGGGCGGGTAAGAACATGACGAATTAGAGTTCAACTTTTTACTACCCGCAGATAGAAGTGAAACGAGTTCTATGTGAGTTATTGTAAGGTGGAATAGAATCGAATAGGATAAAAATCCACTTTTACCCACTCCATTGTCACTCCTAGATTAGACTATTGTATCATTGAATCAGTCACTTTATCAGTTCATTGATAGGATCGGTTCTTACAACCTTTCATATTCTATTCAGAATGAGGGTAGTTTTGAAATTTCACAACGAGGTGTGGCAGAATCCGTTGGTCTTAGCTGAATGGACGATGGTACCGGCGCACGTAATAAAAAAGCCACCCTCCATTCGAAGACAACAATCGTTTGACGGTGACCCACGTCATCGTCCAGTCCCTTATCTCCACGTTGTTCCCTCTCGTTCCCCCGAGTTGATCAGACGACTCGTATATGCTTTCCAATTCCTATATCAACGGTCCGGATTACCAGTTCTAGACCCTTCCACTCACTCCAACACTGAGAGTAGAAAGAGAAAGTGGTCAAGTTTTAACCAGGGTTAGTTTGTTAACCATCCTCAGCGCACCGGGTTAAAGAACGTTCGCAGCGCGTGAGCCAGACTGCCAGAGAGCAACACAACGAGAAATAGCCCAAAAGAAAAAAAAGAGAAAAAAGGAAAAGAAAATAGAAAGAGATAAAAGGAAACGAGAGAGGGCTTCGTCTCTTCGAGCCTGTTTCAGTGTTGTGTTTTGCTTGAACGAGAAAAGAGAAATCCCTCCGAGTCAACTCGGACGAGTTGCCTCACCCATTTTTACATCGTAGCTTACCACCTCGTACTCGGTTCTGCCGTCCTCTCTTCGATAACCCTCACGAATTCGCCGTTGATTTGTTTTTCCTTTTTCTCTTGCGATATTTTTTTTTTCCGTTCAGATCTCGGCATTGGGGGGTGTTCGGATTCCAAGATTCAGCTCAATCGATTTCGGGGTATTTAAATTTATTTTCATTTGTTTCGATTCCTTCAAACATTGTTTCTGTAATCTTTCAGAAAGTTTTTGTAACTTTCATTCTGTTGAAAGAGGAAGTTGGTTCGAAGCATGTCTCTTCAGCTCTTTTTTTTGTTGGGGGGGGGTGTGAATTTATTTTTTCATATGTATGTTCGTTATAGCTTTCCATTTATAACCTTAAGAAAAATCTTTCTAAACTGTTTTTGCTGGTTCATTACGTTACATTTTTAGCTCAGTAATTAAGTCATTGGTTCATTCATTTAAGTTATTGCTGTGGTGGTTTCTCAAAATTGTTATTTATTGTGATTAATTTCCCTGCTTGAATTTTTCATGCGTGTGAAAAATGCGTAGTAATGTTTACTTAATGTTAAAAAACCTGAAGTTTATTAACTTTCATATTTAGATAACGGTTGTAGCTGATTTACTTATACTGGAGATACATCGAACTCAGTACTCTGTTACATGTTGGTATAATATTTCTTTGTGAACATTTAACTTATCATATGGTCCATATTATTTGCATTGGAATTTGATTGAAACTATGTATTTTGTGCAGGTTTTGTTTGTGGTTTTTGCCATGTGGGCATGATGGCCTACTAGATGTTGCATTCACCTAGTGTTACTAGCTGTTTCCCTTTTGCTTGTTTGGTTATTCACTTGCAAGGTTGGACTCTGTAATTTTGGGGTTGAGTGATTAATGATCGTTGGGGTCCAAGGCATTAGTTTCACACAATCAACATTGTCTCTCGAGTTTGGAATTTACTGTGGAGGGAAAAAGAAGAAGAAGAAGAAGCCTTATTTCTTCCACTGCCACCACCTTTGTTCCTTCCTCTGATCTTTGCTCCGGTTCATGTCTCGGAAGCTAGAGAGTCCTGTTCAGACTCAGATGGCTGTTGCAGTGATAAGGAGCCCACTTAGCAGAGAGTACCATGGGAACCAGACGGTGGGAGTAGGAGGAGGGAGACAACCTGCTGGGAGGAGGCGAGTTTTCGTGCAGACCGAGAAGGGATGTGTACTTGGGATGGAATTGGATCGTAGTGACAATGCCCATACGGTCAAGCGGAGGTTGCAGATTGCCCTTAATGTCCCGATTGAAGAGAGCTCACTGACATTTGGGGATAAGGTCTTGAAGAATGACCTTAGCGCTGTTCGCAATGATTCTCCACTGCTTCTTACCAGGAATCTAATGCATAGGAGCTCATCGACGCCCTGCCTGTCACCATCCGGAAGGGATATCCAGCAAAGGGACAAGAGTGGTCCAATTGAGATATTGGGACAATCGAGCCACCTTGATAGAATGAAACATATGGTTAATGACATAAGTAAGGCCATCAAGATGGGAATAGATCCTGTTCCTGTTCATAGTGGTCTTGGAGGGGCTTACTATTTCCGGAACAGCAAGGGCGAGAGTGTTGCGATTGTGAAACCTACAGATGAGGAGCCTTTTGCCCCGAATAACCCAAAAGGATTTGTGGGAAAAGCTCTTGGACAACCTGGTTTGAAACGGTCTGTTCGGGTTGGGGAGACAGGGTTCAGGGAAGTTGCAGCGTATCTTCTTGACTACGACCATTTTGCTAATGTGCCTCCTACAGCGTTGGTTAAGGTTACTCACTCGATCTTCAATGTCAATGATGAGGTCAATGGGAACAATTTCAGCAGGAAGAGGCTGGTTAGCAAGATTGCATCTTGCCAGCAGTTCATACCCCATGATTTTGATGCGAGTGATCATGGGACATCTAGCTTCCCTGTTGCATCTGTGCATCGTATCGGGATATTAGACATTAGGATTCTTAACACGGATAGGCATGCTGGAAATTTGTTAGTTCGGAAACTAGATAGCACTGGTGCTTTTGGTGAAGTGGAGTTGATTCCCATTGATCATGGGCTTTGCCTTCCAGAAACCTTGGAGGACCCTTACTTTGAATGGATTCATTGGCCACAGGCTTCAATTCCATTCTCCGAGGATGAGCTTGCTTACATTGAAAATCTTGATCCTGTCCGAGATTGTGACATGCTACAAATGGAGCTACCAATGATTCGAGAGGCTTGTCTGAGAGTATTAGTGCTCTGCACCATATTCCTCAAGGAGGCTGCTGCGTATGGTCTCTGTCTCGCTGAGATCGGTGAGATGATGACCCGGGAGTTCCGCAGGGGTGAGGAGGAACCCAGTGAGCTCGAGGTGGTTTGTTTGGAGGCGAGGAAATTGTTGGCAGAAACTGAGGAACTATCTCCTCGTAGTGAGCCAGGTGACATCGAATTCCAGTTTGACATAGATTATGATGAAGATGGGTCAGGTTGCAACACAAAGATGGCAACAGATGATCCCTTTACTCTTACTAGAGTGCCTTTTCAATCTGGACTCGGAAATGGGCATGCACGCATCCCACTTTCAAAGCTTGATGAGTGCGTCGAGGAAGGAGAGGAGGAAAGTGATGGAGAATCTCCTCAGGAATTAGTCACTCTTTCTTCTCAGGAAAAGATCTCAACTGTTTCAAAACTCTCCATGTCACTGAAAGGTACCATGCTAGGCGAGAAATGCCCCCAGAGTCACCAGAAGCATTCTGGAGGGAAAGCCGAAAATGGGTATTTTGCAAATTCATCATCCGGTCATAGGAGTGCCAGCGAGCAGCTTCCTGCGAGTGTTAGCTTTGTGAAGCTTGCGGATATGACCGAGGATGAATGGACATTGTTTCTGGAGAAGTTTCAAGAGCTGCTGTATCCGGCATTTGCGAAGAGGAAGTCGATAACCTTAGGTCAGAAGCAGAGGCAGAGGCTCGGTACTTCGTGCCAGTTTTGAGGTTTGAGCAAATTATGTTGGTATCATAGAAAGAGAGAGTACTATAGGATGGAGAATAAAGCTGCTTATGATTATATAAATTTCTGGGAATGAAGGATTTGTTAGGAGTATTTCTGGTTTTACGAGAGATTTGGATATAGGAGAACTGCTGTAAATATTGCTTGGCATCTGCTAAGTGGTGAGACATTAGAATTTGTTTGTATTTTTTATTTTTGTTATTTCATTTTTTCTTTACTTTTTTATTCTCCCCTGCACTTTTGTCTGATAAATAATATGTAGGATTAAAAAAAAAGAAATCATGAAATGAAATTTTATGTATATAGTGAATGACATGTTCAATCTTTCTTTTAATTATATTTTCTGGGGAATTCCTTAGCTTACTTTCCGGGGATGTGGTTTAGGTTAATCCATTGGTTGACATAATTGTGTTTTTTATTCATATCATTGATCAAGAAGGGGGATAAAGACTGAATTACGTGGAAACTTACATTTTTTGGGTGAGAAAATGCACCAATCTGTTTGAGTTTCTGGATATAGCAAATATCTGCGTGTTTTTTATGGTGCAGCTTGTCAGCTAATAGTAGCAACCAAAATCAGTCTTCTATCTTTCTTAAACTTGCGAATTTGGTTGCAAATCCTCACTCCGAGTGTGTTGTATTTTAGATTTTCTGTTCTCTCTACCCAAAGAAATGGGTTGTGATGGATGGACCCTGGATGGGAACAATTAATGCAGAATTTATTGGATTTTCAGGTTAGGTAGATCCATTTCTTCTAAGTAATTTCTGAAGGACGAAGGTTTATTAAATTTTCATTTCATAGATACATTTTTCTAAAGTAATTGCCGAAAGTTTAGATTCTTGTTGCTTTTGTTAATACATATAATGATATAATGAGATAAATAGTAGCAAATAGTTCTGCACAGGACAATATCATCATTTGCCTCTTAACTTTTGCATTTACTAATAGTCTACATGTGTTGGATTAGTATTTGGTTGTCTACTAACTTCATACGTTGGTCCAATCTTTCAATAATTACTTCTGCCCAACATGTTTTTTACTTTGTAAAAATGTCATTTCTCTTGGCTTTTTTCCCACTAGAATTTATATTGTCAGGAATTTAATTAATTCAATTTGAGAAATTGTGATTGGCTTTTTGCTATTATTTGACTAATTTAGTATTGGTTAATAAGCTATTTGATGTTAACAAATTGAATCATTGAGCACGCTGATATGACCCTTTTGTCTATATGAACACGTTGATGAGGCATATTTTCATTTGATATAGCCCCCTTGGGTGGAGGGTATGAAATGAAAGGGATCAAATGATCGAAATTTAATAAAAACCAGGGGCGTTTTTTGTTGCCTTGTGCGAAGCTTCTTCGGAGTCCTGCTAAACCGGCCACATTTACTTATTTTTCGCTGACATAAATATGTGCTATATTACACTGCTCAAGACGGCTTATTTGCTCTCAAGTGGATCTGTGACTGAATTCAGTTATTGTGTTGTACTTATTTTTATATAGGGGTTGCATGTCTTACAATTTTAACTTATCATAATAGATAAATTAATAAATATTTCATATAAAATAATATAGTATTTGGTTAGATAGTGTAAGAAAGATCTGATAAAGAACGAGACATAAGCAAAGATACGGACATATAAGATAGCGATTGAAATTTGAAAACACAATTATTTATTGGCGAAGACTCTGGTGTAGAAGGGGGGGTGTGGCTTCTATACATGTAGAAATGTTGTGGTATTGTGAGATGATGACAGGTGTTCATAGAAAAATAGATTCTGCGCTATTGCAGGTCATGTGCAGGACGTGTTCAGCGATCATCACGTGAGCAGTATGTTAGTTTCCGTTGGTGATTAAATGAATTAACACTAATTAGCATTCCAATGATAACGGATCTGATGATGATCTGAATTTTTTTTTTGTTAAAGAGGAGGCACTGCTAAGTCCAAGATGTAGATCCTGCTGATTACAAAAAAGTTTTTAATGAATAAGATGGGTCATAAGAGAATTTTGTGTTGTCATTTGAACTAGTAAAAGAAACAAAAAACAAAAAGAAAAATTAAGAAAATGATGTTTTTGAAATAGATAAGAATGCAGCTGAATTGCCAAAAAAAAAAAGGTTATTTCGTCGAAGTTATTTAAGTAAGATTTATTTAAGTAATAGAATTAGCTCACACAAGTTAAAAAAAAAGGAGCAAAACAATTTCGTCAAAATTAAAGTTGCTTATTTCATTTAACCATTGTAAAATTTTCACAAAATTTTAATATTTTTATCCATCCTCATAAACACCATAGTTTAACTCTAAATAATATACAGTTTTAGTTTAAATACTAGTACAATCTTTTAATATTATCTCTAATTCCACAATTTTAATTTTTCACTTGTATAGCTCAAATTTACTACTAATTATTTCAGACACAATTTATAATTTATCAATCCCGTTATGTTATCAACAGCATTTCTGTCAACTTCTGCCAACTCTTATTTATGATGGTATTTAATAGAAGTGTCTTTGTGGATGTGTCTAATAAAAATGTCTTTTTTATGATTGTGTTTAATGAAAGTGTCTTTATATATATATTTTTTGAATGTGTCTCTTTATACATGTGTTTAAAATATAATAATTAATTGTTGTTGATAATAAGTTAACAGATAATATATTACTACCCTATAGTTTTCCATAATTTATTATTCATTTTATTTTTAAAAATTAATCATTTTAATTTCGTATAACCTAATCCTTTCTGAAATCAAGCTTGATTATCTATACAGACCGATCTAATAAGAAAATTATTCATGCTATTATCTACTATATTTTTTCAGCATTGTTAACAAACTAACTTTATCTAATCCCATTATGCACTAAATCTCTATAAACCAAAATGACTTTCTTTTTTTTTTTTCATCCATTTTATTTTTTTCTTTCCCCTCCTTGCATCTAATGTTTTTTTTTTTTGGCATTTCTGCTGCATTCCTTTTTATTTCAAAAGCATCATTTTCTTAATTTTTTTTTGTTTTTTGGTTTCTTTTACTAGCTCAAATAACAATACAAAATTCTCTCATAACCCATCTTATTTATATCGAGTCCGTTTTATTAAAATTTTTTTTGTAATCAGCAGGATCTACATCTTGGACTTAGCAATGCCTCCTCTTTAACCAAAAAAAAAAAAAAAATTCAGACCATCATCAGGTCCGTTATCATTGGAATGCTAATTAGTGTTAATCCACTTAATCACCAACGGAAACTAGTGTACTGTTCACGTGATGAATGCTAAACACGTCCTGCACATGACCTGCAATAGCGCAGAATCTATTTTTCTATGAACACCTGTCATTATCTCACAATGCCACAACATTTTTACATGTATAGAAGCTACACCCCTTCTACACCAGAGTTCTCGCTTTATTTATATATAAAACAATTATGGTATGGGTTTGCTAACAAATAATCGTAATAAAATATATATTAGAATATAAAATATACATTAAAAATAAATTAAATAATATAAATTTATACATGAATATATAATAATTAATTTAATCACTAACTTTTTTTTGTAGATATAGCATTTTTGATATATAAATGTTATGTTTTCATCATCTTTGTTTTAAATTTATTCTAAACAAGGTATATAAATGTGATGATAGAATAGTAGTTGGTTAAAATACACCCCTTTCTGAGGGCACGTTAATAAATATATGCGAGACTAATTCATATCAAATTCTGCTCAAATTTGACATTGATCAAGTTTGAATTCCATTTAGATTTTTCGTTATTTCAAATGATACAAAATTCGTTCGCTCAAGGTTTGCAATCTAACTCAACTTCTTAGTTCTTGAAATTCTACTAATTTGATTGTCAAGAGTCCCTGTAAAAACCTTTTTTACAATTATTCTATCAATTCTGCTAACTAATTAATAAGGGATACAACTAAATGCAGTCAAATAATAACTTTTTAAATTTATTTTGAGAGAGGACGTAAATTCGAATTATCATAAAAAATATCAAAAATTAAATGAAAATAAAAATTTAAAATTAAAAAAAAATTTAAAAAATTAAATAAAAATAAACATCCAAAATCATTGTAAAAATAATATTTAAAATTTAATAAAAATAAATCTAAAACATATCAGAAAGAAACAATAAAAAATTTAACAAAAAAGAGAGATAAAAAATCTAATAAAATGAGACATAAAAAAATATTGAAAAAAAAACATGGTTGGTGGCGGGTCTCACTCGCTAGGTTTATGACGCGTCACCGTGGCGTGACCGCGGCCTTCCAATGTGTCCAAACGCGTGCGGCGTTGTGACATTCGCGGTGGAGGCGATGCGGCGACCGGTGGCAGGAGGTCTCACTTGCTAGCATGTGACGCGGCGCGGTGGCGTGATTCGTGGCCTTCCTCTGTGCCCAAACGCATGAGGCGTTGCGGTTCGCGGTGGAGGCATTGCAGTGGCTGATGGCGGAAGGAGGTCGTGCTGCATTGGTCGGCGGCACAAACAGCGGCACGGATGTGAGGTGGCTGGACGGTGCGGCGTGCGATTATAGAGAGAGGGATACATATTTGTGTGATCATTTTTTACCGTGAACAGAAGTGAAAGTAAAATCAGATTAATTCTATGAGAGTGCTGTTTTTTATTTTTTTCTAGTTAATTACGTGCACTTTTTCTTATTCTATTGGTCATTGCCAACTGGAAGTCTGCTTCTCTCAATTGTGAAAGAATTAATCTAGCCAAAGATCGAGGTTAGCACTTTTATAACGATAAATAATATTTGAAAAAAATTTGGGAACCAAAATAATTCAGTCATAACTAATAAAAAATTTTTTAATTTGATTTTATTTATATAATTTTTTTTTATTTTTTAATTTTTTATCTCATTCTTTTATCATTTAATTTATTACATTATATTCCTAACTATTAAGATGTAACATATTATATATTAATGAGACCTTTTATAATTTAATTTTTATATATATTATTTCATTAAATACTAATCATAATAATATACTTTGAATGTCATTAATGTTAATTGATTTTTCTTTGTAATAACTCCTAATTTATTGTTTTCTCATTGTTTTACGTACCTACATAATATTGTAGAAGTTAGAGTAATCTAAATTTTAATTATCATTAATTTTAATTAATTTTTTATAATCACTAATTTATTGTCTCACTTACGTAATATTTGTTTTATATTTTTCAAAGTGGAATAATAATTTATTCTGATTTTTTAATACAAATATTTTTAAATTTTATCATAATTTGATTTAAAAAATATCAAATACTTAAATTAATTTATTCGATTGACAAATTTACTTATAATATCCATAAATTTATGCACATAATATCCATAATTTCAAATATATGATGTCCATAATTAATATTACCAAATTTTAAACTATGTATTCTATTGTGTTTTTCAAATTATTATCTTATATGTGCACTAATAGATTATGATTTTAATTATTTTAATATTTTTATTTAATATTTATATGTATGCTTATTTATTGATTTTAGTATAATGAGTCAATAATTACTTTTAAAAATTTATTTCTTAATTTTTGTTTATATTTCACTTTTATTTTTTATTTTCTAATAGTCTATATGTAAAATATGAGTTGTATAGTAGAATTTATTAAATTTTTTAATTTAACATCTATAATTTTATATGTATAACATCTATAATTTTAAACACATAATATCTATAATTAAAGAATTAGTGTTAATTTATTATTTATTATTTTATTTTGTAGGTCAAAAACTAATAATTTTTGACGTTTTTTATTTTCAATAAGTAGAAACTAATCAAATTTAAGATGTTTTATTCTTTTATAAAATGTATTGAGGTGATTTGAGATTTTTTTTAGGATTAAAAATATTAAAATTTAAAATTTTATTTAAAAAAAAATCATAGAATTATGAATGTAATAATAATGAAAGAGCATTTTTTGAGATTTAATTCACATTAAATTTAGAATTGACTTTTAGTGTAATTAAATAAGAGAAGATAGTTATAAAAAAATTAATTGTGTCAAGAGAATGGTATGAGAAGATCGAGTCCCCATTTTGCAAACGGCCAAGAGGAAGTGATGCTAATAAGCTCTTCAGGAGGTGCCACATGAAAATTGGTATGCTTTTGACAAGGCAGGCACTTTTTAACGAACTCGACCGCTTCTCTTTGTAAGGTCGGTCAGAAGAAGCCGGCCTGGATCACCTTCTTGGATAGTGATTGTGCTCCTAAGTGATTTCCACATATGCTATTGTGTACTTCCTCTAAGACCTCTTTTGTGTTAGAGGTTGGGACGCACTTTAATAGAGGTGTTGATATGCCTCTTTTATATAGGACATTATGGACCAATGTATAATTTTGTGCCTCCTTTATAAGTCTTTGAGCTTCTTTTTCGTCCTTAGGGAGGACATCAAATTTATGATAGTTGACTATAGGGGTCATCCATCCTAAATTTTGATTAGATACAGTCATCACATCGAGATGTTATCTCCCTTTGATATTGATAGTGCATGGAGAGTTTTCTGGATGAGGCTTCTGTTGTTGTCCCTTGGCTTGGTGCTAGCTAGTTTGGAGAAGGCATCTGCTCGGACATTTGATTCCCGAGTTATATGCCAAACTTCTCCTTCTGAGAACATTGATAGTTGTTCCCGTGCTTCCTCTAAGTATTTCTTCATGTTGGGGTCTTTGGCTTGATAAGTGCCATTAATTTGTGATGTTATTAATTGAGAATCACTGAACATTATCAGCTTTTTTGTCCCTACTTCCTTAGCCAGTTTTAAGCCAGCAAGCAAGGCCTCATACTTTGCGTGATTATTGGAAGCAAGAACTCGAACCTTAGCGAAAGTTCTATCCGAGTTCCTTGGTAACTTTCCAGGATGACTCCTGCTCTACTGCCAGTTTTATTGGACAAACCATCTACGTATAGGCTCCATGTTGTTGGGCTTCCCTGACTTTCAATGTATTCAGCTACAAAGTTGTGAGATACTCAGATTCGATTGCTATCCGAGCTTTGTATCTCAAATTGAACTCGGATAGTTCTACAGTCCATTGCAACATTCCTGCTAGGTCCGTCTTTTGCAAAATGTATTTCATTAGTTGGTTAGTGCATACCTTTATAGTGTGGGCCTGGAAATAAGGTCGGATCCTTCGAGAAGTGAGGACAAGAGCATACGCAAATATTTCTATCTTTTGATAGTTTAGTTCTGCTCCTTGTACGCTTTACTGACGAAGTAGACATGTTGCTGTCCGTTCTTATCTTCTCTGATCAAGGCCAAAGCTATAGCTCGGCTCACCAATGCTAGGTAGAGGACGAGCTCTTCTCCTACTGTAGGTCGGGTAAGTATGGGGGGTTGACCCAGAAAGGCTTTAAATTTTTGAAAGGCTTTTTCACATTCTGGGGTCCATTCAAATTGCTTCCCTTTTCTGAGAATTGAGTATAGGGGTAGCGATTTCAATGCTAATCGTACTAAGAACCTGGATAGAGCTGCCATCCTTCTATTTAGTTGTTGAACTTCTTTGAGGCAGGTCGGGCTCTTCATGTTTAGTATGGCTCTGCGCTTGTCTGGGTTTGCCTATATGCCTCTTTGAGTTAGCATGAAGTCTAAGAATTTTTTCGCCTCTACTGCGAAGGTACATTTTGAGGAGTTTAGCCTCATCCCATGCTTCCTTATTATAGAGAACACCTCGAAGAGATCAGACAGGAGTGCTGAGTCAACCTTGGTTTTAACAAGCATATTGTCCAAATACACTTCCATAAGTTTCCCTATGTGAGAAAAAAAATACTTTGTTCATTAGTCGATGGTACATCATGCCGGCATTCTTTAATCCAAAAGGCATTATATGTAACAATAGTTAGCTTTTGGAGTGATGAATGAGGTCTTCTCTTGGTCTGGTTTGTACATCAGGATTTGGTTGTATCCCGAGTAAGCGTCCATGAAGGATAGGTACCGATGACCTGAGGTTGAATCGACCAGAGCGTCAGTACTTGGAAGGGGGTAGGGATCCTTAGGACAAGCTTTATTGTGGTCGGTGTAATCTACACACATCCTCCAGTTTTCATTCTGTTTCTTCACTAGGACCACATTCGCTAGCCAAAGTGCCTATTTTACCTCCCTTATGAATCCGGCTTCTAACAGGGCTTGCACTTGTTCCTCTACGACCTGTGTCCTTTCCTGTCCAAGTTTTCGACGCTTTTGTTGAATAGGTTAGGATCCCGGGTACACGGAGAGCTTATAGGACATCACGTTGAGATCTATACCAAGCATATCGAAGGCTTTCCAAGCAAAGAGGTCGAAATTTCCTTAGGAGGTCAATGAGTTGTTCTTTTAGACCTTCTTCCAAGTTAACCCCTATATTTGTTGTTTTTTTAGGGTGATCTCCAATTTGCATTTCTTCTGCTTTTTTTCCAGGTTGGGGGCGTAGTTTCTCTCGAGTTCGAATACCACCAAGTTCAATAGTATTGACTTCTTTTTTCCTGGACTGCCTTTTTATTTAGGCTTTCATTGTAACGTTTGTGTGCTAGCTTTTGATCTCCCTTTATGGTAGCAATTCCTTCCATAGTGGGAAACTTCATGCTTATATAGACGAGGCGTAGAGACAACTGCTGTAAGTCGGTTCAAGGTTGTTCGACCTATTAGGGCATTATATGATGAAGTGACGTCGACCACGATATAATCGATGCTTAACGTCTTTGACCTCGTGCCTTTTCCAAAAGTAGCGTATAAAGAGATGTACCCCAGAGGTCGGATCGGCGTGTCCCCCTGTCCGAAGAGGTTATCTGGGTATGCCTTAAGATCCTTTTGAGTTTATCAAAAGCAGGTTTAAATAATATATCTGTCAAGCTACTTTGATCTATAAGGGTTCTATGGAGGTTTGCGTTGGCGAGGATCATTGTTATCAATACTGGGTCGTCATGACCAGGCGTTACCTTGTGAGCATTTTCTTTAGTGAACAAGATGGTAGGCAAGGTAGAAATCTGCTATCTTCTCCAACTTGGTATACCTCTTTAAGATGCCTTTTTCATGACGAATTTTAGATTCCTCGTCCAGCAAATCCTCCATTAATCATGTGTATGTGTCGCTCGGGAGTTTGAGGCCGACATTCTTGTCGTCCTCCTTCTTCATCTCTTTTCCTTTTTCTTTGATTGTCTGACCTATCTGTCAAGTACCTATCTAGTCGACCTTCTCTAGCCAACTTTTTTAATGACATTCTTTAGATCATGCCAATCATTGGTAGAATGCCCATAGAGTTTATGATACTCGCAATATTCTATCCGACTTCCTGCTTTTTTGTATTTGATTGGACGAGGAGGAGGAAGCTTCTCGGTATGATATATCTCTCTGTAGACATCTACAAGAGAGACCTGGAGAGGAGTATAGTTATGATACATGCGAGGTTTCTCTGGGTTATACTCGTCTTTCTTTTTAGCTTCTTTATCTTTTTCCCGAGGTAGATAGGGCAGGCTAGGTCTTGGAAGCAGTTCTCTTAGTTGGGAATTCTCCTCTATATTGATATATTTCTCTGCCCGCTCTTGCACTTTATACAAGAAAGCCCGGAGTTGCTTGGATATAGATTGAGAGAACAACCCTTCTTTGAGGCCATTAACTAATCCCATTATGACTGATTCAGTGGGTAAGTTTTGTATCTCCAAGCATGCCTTTATTGAATCTTTCCATATAACCTCGGAACGTCTCTCTAACCTCCTGTTTGACACCTAGCAGGCTCGGTGTGTGTTTCACCTTATCCTTCTGATTCGAGAATCTTGTAAGGAACTTCCTTGCCGGGTCATCAAAACAAGTTACCGACCTAGGCGGTAAGTTATCGAACCACATCATCGCAGCTTTGGTCAAAGTCGTCGGGAATGCTTTGCAACGAGTAGCATCAAAGGCGTCGGCTAGGTACATCTGACTTTTGAAGTTGCTGAGATGGTGCCTCGGGTCGGTCGTTCCATCGTAGAGATCCATATCGGGGGTTTTGAAATTTCTTAGGACTTTACCCCGCATGATCTCTTTTACAAATGGAACTTCTCCTCCTAGAGGACTTTCTTCCTGATCTGCTTGATTACTCCTTCTTTGGAGGTTGGCTTCCAATTTTAAGAGCTTTTCTTCTGGCTCCTTTTACCGTCGCACCTCCCTTCGCAATTCTTGTTCTGCTTTCCGTTGTCATTCATCTTCTTGTTCGAGCTACTCAAGTCATCCATGATAGCCATGGACTAGACCTAGTATCTCTGTTGGATGGGGAGGTTCTTTGTCTTCCGGAGGATGGACCTCTGACTGGATCTGCCTTGGTTGGAGGTTTCCTGAAGTTCCTTCTCCGTGGGGAATGTGAGTTCTTTCCCGGGGAGAGAGTATTACAAGTGTGAGATCGTCATGATGGGGTTCCGATTCAGATTCGGATGTCGTGTGACTGTCTTTGTAGTGATCGTCCGCCATTGTCAAGGGTTGAATTTCAGGTCCTCAGCAATGGCGTCAATATTCTGAGAATTACCTGAAACGTTAATTTGGATCTAAACATGAGGTCCAGACTCCTTATGAGGCAGCATCCGACTTGTTCTTCCACCAAGGTGCTGCCATCCGAGTTCCTCATGAGGAGGTGGGTGTGGTACCTGCAAGAGACTCCAATGTTTAAATTAGCAAGGTTTTTAGATAGAGTTTTAGTAGAATGGAACACGTGTATACCTGAGGGGTGTTAGTGTGTTTATAGTAGAGTTTGCTTGACTACTTTTGTTGAAGTTGTTCCACTTTTATTGATGGGTAACCGTTCTCTTAATCTTGGGAGTTTGTTGGGGTCTATCTTTTGGGAAAGATAATGATAGTGGGAGAGATTTAGGAAGACATTCTTATTTGGATAAGTATAAGCTAGCCCCTTTCATAGTGTCCGACCTCTTTAAAAAGGTCAGATACGCGGTAGAGGCCACCCTCTTGAGTGGACCTTTCATCTTTATTGGGCTTGACTTTTATGCTTTGGGTCAGGGTATGAACACTAATATATTATGAACAAAAAATCAATGTCTTAAACTCAATGACACTAACACACACTCATCTTCAACATCTCCAAGCCAAGACCAAAAAAAAAAAAAATGCCACAACTTGAAACTACTCGCCATGACCACCTGCAACTCCAACATCCTACCACCTGGGATGCTACCAGACATCGCAAAAGCTCCATGGCCGCAAACCAAGAACAAAGGACATCAACTAACGCCCTTCATATACCATCTAATTTAACCTACTTCAGCTTCTTCCTTCTTACACAGAGGATGATCATCACATCATCGGGTTCCACAACGACCACTGTTGACGGCAAAACCCCCACTCTACTCGAAAGATAACTACTATTCTTCTTCCTCTACTACATATAGACTGCATCGCCGAAGGTTAACTTGGGACCTAGCCATCTCTAGCTGTCGAGACAACCACCCATTCTCTCCACAAATTGATTCACTCTACTAATAATCATACCTCTAATACATCTTAATTTTTTCACACAATTTTTGCGGTAAAAGAAACATAGGTTATCGCATTTAATATGTTAATCAAACGTTACTGATACGCTCTCACAATTTAGGTGTCATCTTCCTATTGCGTAGTCAACGCGTAGCCATTTGTATCCACCAGTGGTATAGTCACCAGAGACGCAACCAAATTGGAACGGTTTATGTTGTTGCCATAATTCATTTGCAGTTAATGGCTTTTTTGGTGATTTTGGTGACTTTTACGTGGGTATAGCTATGAGAGAGTGAGACCTTTAATCTTTCCTATTGCCACAAGAAACTGCCGTGCAATCAGTTCCATCGACGCTTCTCTTCCAACGATGCTTCCCTCCGTCAACGCTTCTTTTCCATTGATAAATTATGTGTCACGAGTTTCTCCTACTCCATCGAGTTTAATCATGCAAGCTTTTCCTTTTCTGCCAAGCTTCATTGAATTTCTAAATCTGTATAAAAATTTGCATTCGCGACTTTTGATTACTAATGATAAATATGCCATGCTCTTTGATAACTATTACTAGTTTTTTCTCTTTAATTAGTATTGATTCTCCCTTGCTCAATTTATTTTTAGATAAAAAGATTAGAATTTGTTAGAAGAAATTGAGGTATGATCTTCAATGAATTTCTTCTAAACTTTAATTTTTTAAAATATGCCAATACACACATATATATTCGTATGGCATATTCGATAAAGAAGAATGATGTGAGTATTAGAATAAGGGGATGCTCCCATAAAGTTGCATAAAATGTCTTTTTGTAAAGACGCTTACGTGTCGTTATATTATTGGACGTTTTAATGAACTGATTTTTTAAAATTTTTTAACTAACCAGAATAAAACCGATTTGTTATAACAATAATGAATATTCTGAAAACTGGCCGAACTGGCCGGTCTAATCAGTTCAACCGAAATCGGCCTGAAAAATAGTCCGGTCCACTTTCCAAAACCCACCCCTTCCCCCTAACACCCACCCCACCCCCCAATTCATGAATTACTATCACTATCCCCCTGAAATCTGAACCCAAGGTCAAACTCACCCAACCAAAACCCTAAGTTCTCCCTGCAACGGTTCCGTTGCAGTGCTGTCGGCACCTCTACTTCCTCTCTTGTAGCTCGGCGTCCTCCTTCCCCCTGTCTCCGTCCTCCCTGGCTTCTCTCGAACTTGGAGCAGTTCGCCGCTGTGCCGCCACTCGTCGCTGTGTCGCCACTCGCTGTTGTCTCGCCGGTCACCGTCCATGTCTCCGTCGAAGGTTAGCGGCACTACTTTCACTTCTTCGGTTCTTCTCTTCCTTTTATGCCCTGTTCCTAATTTTTGAATGTGAAACTGTGAATGGATTAATGAAAAATCAAATAATTGATTTTGTGCTGTTGCTCTTTTTTTTAATTACTGAAATTTTTGTTGAAATTTTCTTGTTGCTACTAAAAATAGAAATCAAATCATTATTGAAATTTTTGTTTAGCTTTATTGATTTCAGGTTTAGTGTGATTAGGGACTACTTGTTACTATTTTTTAAAAATGGAAATCAAATCAAGTGTTGTTTGTTGCTGAAGGATAATTTTTGTTGCTGAATGCTGAATGCTGTTGGTAGTATTAATTTTGCGCTGTTATTAAATTTCTAGTTGTGCTGTTGCTGCTGTGGGTTCTGGGTTCTAGTTCTGGTGTGCTGTTGTGTGTTTTGTGGCTCTGCTATGTTGATCATCTTTCTCAATTGTCAATGTTCACTCTTCACTTGCATTGTATTGATCATCTTTCTCAATTGTCAATTTTCTTTATCAGAATTGAGAGGGAAAATGGCAATCTGAACCAGCAAAAGGATTTTCGCAGCATCAGCGTGTGCTCACAATTGCAGGAATAAGAAAACTAACTCTTTTTCTGCCCTTTAGTACCTCTTCATCTTTCCTTCTATTTATGCACTCGTTCATTGTATAGTAAGTCAACCTTTTGGATTACTGGCATATTTGAATTGGAGATTTAAGAGAGATAGTTGATTTCTTAATACTAAAAATTCACCTTTAGTTCTAATCTAATTGTTTTGTTTAATAGGAACTAATATAATCTCTTCATGGCTTTATCATTGTTGTTTTCTAAGTTATACTAGTTTCTTGTAAGAGAATTAATGCTAGCAAGTCTGGCCTTCCATTTTGCACAAATAGAAATAAGTAAATATGGCCATTTTATCAAAATTATAGTCACAATTAGGAAGTTTAATTTAATAATATATGATGCAGATACGCCTACGATACAGATATTTGAGTAGAAACAAAGTATTTGTACATTATAACATATGTTGCGGAATAGGATAATAACATTTAAGAGTATTGAGTATTGATATACTTGTTATCTCTCTTTGAAATGTTACTTTCTGTATTTACTGTTTTAATTTAGCTTTGCATTCTCTCAGGACTTCTTGGAACAACGTTTTAATAAGGAGGATATATATTTTAGGTAGGTTTGTTTGATTATTTTAAAAAGACAAATTTCAGTTAAATATATTTTTTCAGCATCATTTTTAAGAATCACCCTTCATTCACTAGTGATAAGATGAGAATTGGTGTCGATTTGGATTTTCTCTCAAAATAAGATCACTTTGTTGTAAGCATAGCCAAATCAACAACTAACTCTCAACATCAAATTTAAATTCTAAAGATGAGTCACAATATAAAACAAATATTATTAACCGAGAGTATTGAGTTCCCGGGTCGTCTTCCCTAGGAGTTGCAATTAAGTGTCATATTATTGGCTATGAAGGGAAATGAGGGTTGGATGATTGCAAGCAAGAGCAAGTACTATAAATGGCAAGAAATTAAGTGCAAGAAGGTAACTTAGCATGCAAGAAAGTAAATAGCAAGAAAGTAAATGAGCATGCAAGGAATGTAAATGGCAACTCTTTGCAAGAATTGGGGAATTTAGGGTTCCTATCCTAGTTATGGACTACAAATATGGCAATTATGTGGAATCAATCCAAATCAGTCAATCCTCCTTGAGAATTAGTCAAAAGGCGTAATTGATCTCAATCCATAAGTTCTAGTCAACTCACTAATTACTTAGTGAAAGACTAGCGTCAATGGAAACTAAACCAATTAACCATTCTCACACAATGTGGAATGGACATCCACAACTCAATTCCACCAAAACACCCAATTTTTTAACTAAGAGTGTGAAAATTAAACATGCAAGAAATTAAACATCAAAGCAATTAAATAAACATGCAAGGAATTAAAAGTCAAAGCAATTAAATGCAAGGAAAGAAAACTTAAAATGCAAGAAAACCTCTTGGCAAGCAATTGGGAGCTAATGTTACCTATCCTAGCCATTGACCACAAACACATGATGATTATGAAGAATTAATCCTACTTATTCAACCTTACATCGAAGATAAGTCAAATAGGCATAGTTAATTTCAATCCCTAAGTCCTATGTCAACACTAAGGGGTCACATAGAGTCAAGGGAGACAAAATCAACTAACTACTCTAATATATCAAACAAGAATGGACATCAATGACTCAAGGATCACCAAAGTCATCAATTTCAAGCCAAGAGTGGAGAGAAACTAAGCAAAAACTAAACCAAGCATTTTATCAAACACTTGGTGTGTATGAGAATAAAATAATATTAAATTATATTAAAGTAAAATCTAAAGCTACCAAAGCAAGAAAATAACAATAACAACTAAAGAAAGCAATAAATGACATGGGAACATAAATTTGCATTAAATGTAAATTAAAATAACAAGAGTTTCATAAAACATAAAAATGACAAAATAAAGGAAATAACAAGAGGAATGAAGAAGAAGAAAGAAGCAATAACAATAAATGACAAGGAAAAGTAAATAGAAACAAGAATTAAAAGTAGAAATTACAAGAAATTAAACTAACAAACCCTAATTCTAGAGAGAGGAGGGGGGCTTTTCTCTCTAGAGAACTACACTACATAATGCTAAACTAACCCTAATTTCTCCCCCCTTTCACATGGAGTGAGGCCTTCCTTCATATAGCACTCAATCAGCTTCAGAAAGTCCAAAAACTGGGCCCAGCGATTTGCAATAAATGAGTCACGCGCTAGGACCTGTGCGTACGCACAGGTGTGTGCGTACGCACACATGCTGATTTTCTTCTTGTGCATACGCACAGGTTGTTATGCGTATGCACACATGGTTTTGTGGCTCTTGTGTGTACGCATAGGGGGTTGTGTGCACGCACACTCCGATGTGTGCTTCTCCTTTGTTTTCTTCATGTTTTCTCCCTCTTGCATGCTTTTCTTCCACTCTTATCTTGCCAAATTAGCCTCTTAGACCGAAAATCACTCAACAAACATGTCATGGCATCGAATGGCATAAAAGTGGGATAAAAGAGATTAAATTAAGCACAAAATAGCATGTTTTCACAATTAGGCTCAATTTAGGGAGAGAACGCAAAAGTATGCTATTTGGATGAATAAATGTGGGTTTATGTGTGATGCCAGGGCATTTTGGCCAATTTTACTGACCTTTTCTTTACTGTTTTAGGGTAGTTTCATGCATTTTCTTAGTTAATAAGCAAGTTTTGGGTAGATAATCACTTACATCTTGATTCAAGAAAACATTATGAATTTCATGTGATTTTATGAGAATTATGCATGAATTGAATGACAAATTGGATAATGCATGTCTCATAACTTGGATTAGAGCTTTGATACACTTTATTTTCTTGATTTCAGGACAAAGGAAGCAAGGAAGAGCAACATTAGCAGCCACGTTAATCTAATTAATGTGACCACTAACGTGGAATAGGAATAAACTTGCAACGTTAATGAGAAAAGTGATTGCCAATAATGCCTTCGAAACCATGGTGGCCCACGTTAATTGCCACGTTAACTACATTAACGTGGTAGTTAACGTGGAGAGAAAGGGAGCTCCAGCGTTAGTGGTAAAAATGAATACCACTGACGCTCCAAATTGGCAATTAGTCACGTTAAGAGTCACTTTAACTTAGTTAACGTGAACTCTAACATGGAAAGGAAGACCATGCCAACGTTAGTGACACTCACCTTTGTCACTAACGTTGGACAAAGCCCAATTGGCCACGTTAAGAGTCACGATAACTACATTAACGTGAACTCTAACGTGGGAGGAGCAAGGAGTCGCCAACGTTAGTGACACTCACTTTTGTCACTAACGTTGGACCAAGCCACTATGAGCCACGTTGGCTGCCACGTTAATTACATCAACGTGGAAGCTAACGTGGAGGAAGGAATGATGAACCAACGTTAGTGACACCCACCTTTGTTACTAACATTGGAGATGGCTATCACCACAACGTTAGTGGCCACGTTAAGACAATTAACGTGAGGCACTAATGTGAGAAGGGGCGTTTGGAGCGTTAGTGACAAAGGTAAGTGTCACTAACGCTCTCGAGGCTAAGGCATGCCCACGTTAAGAGCCACGTTAGTTATACTAACGTGGACTCTAACGTGAAAAAAGGGGGCTAAGAGCAACGTTATTGGCAAAGGTAAACGCCAATAACGCTTGCGATGGACTAAGAGGCAACGTTAGTGGTCACGTTAGTGCCACTAACGTTGAAGTTAACGTGAACCATCTTGGGCTAGGAACGTTAGTGAAAAAGGTGATCGTCACTAACATTCTCGAACCCACATTTTCACTTAACGTTAACGCCACTAACGTCCTAGCTAAAGTCCATGCCTACTTCACACTTCCTCTGCAAGTAAAGCTGAGCCCACTGAAGATTCCAAACTGCTTCAAACTCAAGATCCAAAGGTCCATATTCAAAGACTTGAAGAGCCAACTAGAAGATCAGAAGAGTAGTATATATAGGAGTAGTTTTGAACTAGATTGGGAGCTTTTGGCATTGGGAGAACTACTCTTTGTATAATTTTACTTTCTCTGCAACTTCTAGTTTTACTTTCAGAATGTATTCTCCATCTTTGCTTTCCATTCCCAGAGCTATGAACAACTAAACCCCTTTCATTGGGTTAGGGAGCTATGTTGTAATTTGATGGATCAATAATAGTTTTCATTATTCTTCTTCTTTCTTTTCTCTTGATTTTACTAGAAAGCTTTCAATCTTCATCAAATTGGGTAGTTGTCTTGGAAAAGAAGCTATTCATACTTGGATCTCTTCGGAACCTTGGAAGAGGAATGAAGAAATTATGCTAGAAATGCTTTCTCATGTTGGACCAAATTAGGGTTTGGATGGATAGAGTGACATATAATCCTACCAACACTTTGATTTGGGAATACATGTGGTATAATCAGTGACCACTCTTCATCTCTTCTCATGAGCAATTAGACCAAGGAATTGGCTATTGATCAAGATTTGAGAGATTGAATTACCAAGGAATTGGAATTCAATCACTTAAGATTGCCAAGGAGATCAATAAATGCATTGATTGAGGAAGAGATGAAGATGAACTTGATCCGGAGAATACAACATCTCCTGAGTCCAATGAATTCCCCATTTCTAATCTTACCCATTCTCTTTACTTTCTGCCATTTACTTTTATGTTCATTTCCCCAAATCCCCATTTAAGATTCTGCAATTTAATTTCTGCCATTTACATTTTGCTCTTTAATTCCAGCATTTAAACTTTCTGTTATTTACTTTTCTGCCATTTAATTTTCTGCAATTCTCAAACCAAATTCGGCTTAGCTCAACTAAAACATTCCTCCAATTAAAATTGCTTGACCAATCAATCCCTGTGGGATTCAACCTCACTCTATTGTGAGTTTTTACTTGACGACAATTCGGTATACTTGTCGAGGGAGAATTATTGAGAAACAAGTTTCCGTGCATCAAGTTTATGGCGCCGTTGTCGGAGATTGATTTTGTATCAACAATGATTAAATTGGTGGATAACTAGATTGAGCAATTTTCTTTTGTTTGATTTAAATTCTATTTGAGTAATTTACTTTCAGTTTTAGTTATTTCCTTCCCTTTACCCCTATCCGTTAGTGGTGTTCTCGTAGTTGTTACAATTTAGTTCACTAACCCACTAACTGTTTGATATATTGCATCACTCACACTAACAACAATTTTTTTAACAAAGAATACTCTCTATCTTTCTTTTGCTTTGGCCTTGTTAGTTGTATGACAGGTAGAAGAAGTGGGGCTTCAACTTCCTTCGATTCCGAACCTGAGAGGACCTTCCTTAGACTAAGAAGGGAAGCAAGAGGAAAGAGAATTGTTGGTGCTGAGGAAGAGGAAGAGTACTTTGAACCAGACATGGATGAGAATATGGAGAACCATCATGAAGAAGAGGCTCACAACCATGGCAGAGAAGGTCCAGCAAATCATGCTGGGAAAGAGAGAAGAGTTCTGGGCTCTTACATCAATCCAAACCCAGGAAACTGTGGAAGTAGCATTCGAAAGCCAAGCATACATGCCAATAACTTCGAACTAAAGCCACAGCTCATCACCCTTGTTCAGAACAACTGTTCATTCGGAGGAAGTGTCCAAGAAGACCCCAATCAACATCTAACCACATTCCTGAGGATATGTGATACTGTGAAGTCTAACGGTGTTCATCCCGACACCTATAGACTGCTTTTGTTTCCCTTCTCACTCAAGAACAAAGCATCCAAATGGCTAGAATCCTTCCCGAAGGAGAGTTTAACATCCTGGGAAGATGTGGTGAACAAATTCTTGGCGAGATTCTATCCTCCTCAACGGATCAACAGGTTGAGAGCCGAGGTACAGACCTTCAGGCAACAAGATGGTGAGACTCTATATGAAGCATGTGAGAGGTTTAAGGATTTGACAAGAAGGTGCCCACCAGATATGTTCAATGAATGGGTGCAGTTACACATCTTCTATGAGGGTCTTTCTTACGAATTAAAGAAGGCAGTAGACCACTCATCTGGGGGATCTCTGAACAAGAAGAAGACCATTGAAGAAGCCATAGATGTCATTGAGATTGTAGCTGAGAATGACTACTTCTATGCTTCTAAAAGAGGCAACACTAGAGGAGTAATGGAGCTAAATAATGTGGATGCACTGCTGGCCCAGAACAAGTTGATTACCAAGCAGCTGGCTGACCTTACCAAGAAGATGGAGAGGAACGAAGTAGCAGCAATCACCACCTCATCAGCAACTCAAGAAGGAGTAAATGCAGAGGCAGAGGGTGATCAGGAACAAGCCAACTACATTGGAAACTCACCTAGGCAGACCCATGATCCATATTCCAAAACTTATAATCCTGGTTAGAGGAACCACCCAAACTTTGGGTGGGAAAATCAATAAGATCAAGGCCAAGATCAGAGACGCCACAACCCCAACAACAATGCAACTCACCAACATTCCACACAGAGATCATATCAGCACCCACCTAACAACACACCTCAACATCCATACCAAAGCCAAAATGGCCCTTCTCATCACTCTAACTCCAATTCATCAACATCTGAGGATAGACTCTCAAGGATTGAGACCTTACTTGAAGGCATATGTAAGGAACTCCAAGAGAACAAGGTGTTCAAGGAGGAGGTGGGAGCTAATCTCAAAAACCAGGGAGACACCATTCAGAGGCTAGAATTTCAAGTGGGATACCTCTCTGAGAAGATTCCCAAACCTACTGACAGCTTCCCAAGTGACACAGAGAAAAGCCCGAGAGGTGAAGCAACGAAAGTAAGATGGGAAGATTGCAAGATGGTCACTATAAGTAATAAGGGGATTGAGGAAGAGCTGAACAAACCATTAGAACAACCTGGAGGTACCTCAGCAAAGAAACAGGAAGAGGTTCACCAAGAAACCAAAATTACACAGAAGGAGATGCTGAAACTCTATGCACCTTTTCCCCAAAAACTCAAGGGTGGTGTAGAAAAGAGAATATACTCAAAATTACTTGATATGTTTGTATCTCTCCATGTGAACATACCATTCATCAAGGCTCTCCAACAAATGCCCTCATACATTAAGTGTATGACAGAGCTGCTGACCAGGAAAGGCTCACTCAAAGGAGGGCAAACAATAGTGATGAATAAGGAGTGCAGTGCTCTCATTCAACCAGAGTTGCCTACAAAAAGGAAGGACCCATGGAGTTTTCACATCCCCTATGCCATAGGAGAAACAATGTTTGACAAAGGACTCTGTGACCTGGGAGCAAGCATCAACTTAATGCCTTTATCCCTTATGAAGAAGCTGGAGATCAATGAGCTAATGCCCACAGACGTAGTCATCAGGCTGGCTGACAAAACTAAAAAACAAGCAGTAGGAGTGGTTGAAAATATGTTGGTGAAGGTTGGGAACTACTTCCTTCCCACAGACTTTGTCATATTGGAAATGGAAGAGAGTCACCTTCACCCAATCATATTGGGAAGACCATTCCTAGCTACAGCAGAGCGCTCATAGATGTGGAGCGAGGAGAGCTAATACTGAGGATACATGATGAACAACTCGCATTCAATGTCTTCAAACCCTCACAAGAAGCAGATCAGGAAAGCAAGGAACCAAGGGGAGAGCACGACAAAGCACTGGTGGAAGAAACAAGCATTGAAGCACAAGCTGTACACCTGGGAATCCCTTTGGTTGATGAACAAGACAGTCAGCAGTTGTCACAGAAAAAGGAAAACCAGGAGGAACCTAAACCACCAGAGTCATATGAGACCAGCAACAAAATTTCCTTGGAAAAAGAGGTCACAAAGAGCAGGGCAACATCAAAAGGAACAAAGAAGAAGGCACCAAGGAGGTGGAGGAACAAGAAGACCCCTACAGAGGACTTCTCTCCAGGGGATAAAGTGATCTCATCTTATTTCCCAGTTATCCCACCTCATCTCCCCACCATCCCATCTCAGCTACCTAAAGTTTTCACCATCAACAGGATTCTCTCCTTAGAACATGTGGAGATCCTTGATGAAGCCAATGGAGATAGATTTACTGCGAGGGGGAAGATTTGAAGCATTACCAACCACCCTGACAAAGTCAGAATGTCAAGCTAGTGACACTAAAGAAGCGCTTCATGGGAGGCAACCCATGTTTTATATGCTTTTAAGTAGTTAATAATGCAAGGTTCATGAATTCCAATTCAACTCTGACATATACTTGAATGAATCCTTTTATGCAACATATAGTGAAGAACAAGTTTGGTGTTCAAGGCACACTAAGAGGGCATGAATGCAATTCATATCATGTCACTCTTAGAACCTTGAACAAAACTTTGTACACCACATGGCCACAAACTAAGTTTGGTGTCACCAATGTTGCATACATGGACAATTCAATAGACAGTTGGTTTGCAGTCATGAATAGCACTTAGTTAGTTAGAAACAAAAACTTTAAAAAAAGTAGTTATCCCATTTTGTTTTAAATTTTGCCGCCACTTTCCACAATTTCATTAATCACATCCCTTTTGTTTTGTAGGAGAATTGATGGGACAATTGAAGGAGGAAGGGTTCGGCCACCACAAAAGGAGAGGACTATACACGTGTCTTCAAGGGAGATGCATTGGGAAATGTTGCCATGCAACATTGGAAGAATGACACGCTTGGAAATCGAACCAAACCCATCATAAAGTTGATGATCCTTGTGCTCATCCCATGCTAAACCCCATCCATTCATCATACACCCACTCCATCAATCCACACCTTTCATTCACTCACCACTTCCCTATATAAGTGGTTCTTATTTTATACTCCCTTTCACATTCTAATTTCCATCCTTTGTACTTCCCACTTTTGGCACCCAACTCCTCTTACCCCATCAAAAGCACTCTCACCTACTCCTTTAACTACACTCTATCCAAACCCAATCGAATTTCACCAGCAACTCATACTCCTCACCACCTTTACATACCAACTCCTATTGATGGCATCGTCAAGCTCTAAAAGAAGAAAGGGAAAGGAGCCTATGGAGCAACGCCCTTTTGATGAGAAGAAATTTAGAACCTTTCACCATGCATTACAATTCGGGTGGATGGTTGATAAGGAGATCATCTATGAGCTAGGCTTTCAAGTAAGAAAAACTGAGTGCCCCGAAATCACAGAGAAGGTGGAAAAGAGAAGATGGGAGCTCCTTACTGATCCAGTCATAAAAGTAAATGCAACTCTTGTAAGAGAGTTTTATGCAAATGCAGTCAGGTATGATAAGGCAGATGAATCCTATATAAGCTTCGTAAGAGGGGTGACCGTGGATTTCAGTCCTATGAGCATCATGAGGGCGTTAAAGCTAAGAACCATACCATTTGCAGAAGAAAGCTATCACTCCAAAATAGATGGCAGTCCCGATCATAACAAGATTGTGCAAGATATTTGTGTACAAGGGGCTGATTGGGTACGAGACCCTCAAGGGAAGCCCAAGTTCATCAAGAGAGGGGACCTCACTCCTGAAGCAAAGGGGTGGTTCGAAATTGTAAGGAGATCCATCTTCCCCACCGGGAATAACTCAGAGGTAAATCTTAAGAGAGCAACAATGGTGCAATGTATACTAAAAGGGGGAGAGATCAAGGTTCATGAACTCATAGCCCAAGGCATTAGGAAGATGGCTAAGAAAAGCGATTCTGGAGGAAGGTTGGGCTACCCCAGCACTATTTTCTGTCTGTGTGACAAGGCTGGGGTGGTGTTCGAGGATGAGAACCCTGAGTGGATAAAAGTGGGCATCCCAATTACTGTTCGACGGATGCATGCTGTTGCATCTCCCCTACCTCAAAGAAAGCAAAGAAAGAGGCCAGCCCAGCAAGTGGTAGAAGGACAAAACTTAGAGGAGCAAGCCCCTCTGGACATGCACCAACTACAGGAAGCCATTGATGGCTTATCTAGACAATACTTGGAAAATCAAGGGGCACAGAAAGAGCTTCAACTACAATTGATGGATCGTCAAGAAGAATCACTCTCTAGATGGACGAATCAACAAGGGGAGTGGCAAAAGCAATTAATGGAACAACAACTGGAACAAGGGAAACAATGGGGTGAATCCTTCCACAGGATAAAGCAAAGGCAGGATCAACAACAAGAAGCCATCCAAAAGCTAATCAACATCCAAGCACATCAAGGTGCACACATACATGAAATGCATCGGAAACAATTAGAACAGGCAGAACTCTTTGATGAATACAGAGCGTTCGCAGAGGTAGTTTACATGAACGAGACTGGACATCATGTAAACACTCAAGCCAGGCTAGGGTACTTAGTTGGACAACTGCCTATATTGCATCCGGGAATCACAAGATATGAAGAGGTGAAAGATGAATTAGCGCGAGAAGAAAGAGAGAGGGTAGAAAAGGGTCACGAATCAGTAAGGAAGGCACTTGAGGAGTGGAAGAAAGCCAGACTGGCACGGATACAAGGAAGCATAAGTGGACACAAAGAGGACAAACAAGAGGGAGAGCATGAGCACTCCCATGAGTAAAAGGTAGTGGAGTTCCCTCTTTGTTCCATCTTTTTCAAGTTTTAAATAAGGAAATTCATGTATGAAATAGAACATGCTTCCATGGTAATTTAGGATTTTAAATTCTGCCTTTAAGTTTACTGCTTAGGTCTATGCTAGCTGTGCCAAATTATCTGCTGCATTTTCACCTTGCTTACTTGTATGCTTGTCCTTTGAAGTCAAATAAAAAGAGATGTTATGAAAGACCAGAGTGATGTTCAATTTGTGGATTAAATTTCTTAAGCTTGTGGTGTAGTAATTACTTAGCTAAGTTGGTTCACCAACAAGGTAGGAAGGCAACTATCTGTCCTGAATCATATGCTTGAAACACACCCCATGAGACTAGCTACATAACAAGATCCTAATTAGAAAAAGAGAAAGAAAAATGAAAGTTGAGAAATAAAGAAAAAGAATAAGAAATAAGGCTAGGCACCAAGGGTTGAACCTTAAGGCATGTGTTTGTGGTGCTCCTGTGCAAAGGATATACTTGGATGAATAAGCTCTCAGGGGTGCCTTATCACTTGGTAACTTGGGTTAACTAACCCGGGATTATCAGCTGAAAGTCCACTATCAAGAGTAACCTTTGCTACAGAACACTTAGTAACCCAAAGAGGTATTGGACACCAAGGCCTCAAGTAAGAAAATAACAAACCATGTGCCTGTGGTGTGTATGTATGGGGGAAAGAGACTTGAGGGAGTAAGTCCTTAGGGGTGTCTTAACACCCAGCACCTTGGACCAACTAGTTCGGGAGTGCTGGCTGAAAGCTTATCTTAAAGAGTCGCCCCCTTACAAAGCACCTAGCCTAAAGAACACAATCAAACCCTGAAAAGAAAAAGGGATCAATAAATAAAAGTCTCACAGCGTGCAATCAAGTGAGTATTCCAGGGCATGGTAAAGGTCTGAAAGCCAATAAAGGAATGAACCTAAGTTGCTATGTATGAAACCCCATAAAACCAAGGACATGACTTCCACAATAATGATTCATTTCTCTTGTCATTTCATTCATCATTCTTATGTTTCAGTACTTGCTTAGGGACAAGCAAGCTTTAAGTTTGGTGTTGTGATGTCAGGGTATTTTGGCCAGTTTTACTGACCTTTTCTTTACTGTTTTAGGGTAGTTTCATGCATTTTCTTAGTTAATAAGCAAGTTTTGGGTAGATAATCACGTACATCTTGATTCAAGCAAACATTGTGAATTTCATGTGATTTTATGAGAATTATGCATGAATTGAATGACAAATTGGATAATGCATGTCTCATAACTTGGATTAGAGCTTTGATGCACTTTATTTGCTTGATTTCAGGACAAAGGAAGCAAGGAAGAGCCACATTAGTAGCCACGTTAATCTAATTAACGTGACCACTAACGTGGAATGGGAATAAACTTGCAACGTTAATGAGAAAAGTGATTGCCAATAACGCCTTCGAAACCATCGTGGCCCACGTTAATTGCCACGTTAACTACATTAACGTGGTAGTTAACGTGGAGAGAAAGGGAGCTCCAGCGTTAGTGGTAAAAGTGAATACCACTAACGCTCCAAATTGGCAATTAGTCACGTTAAGAGTCACGTTAACTTAGTTAACGTGAACTCTAACATGGAAAGGAAGACCATGCCAACGTTAGTGACACTCACCTTTGTCACTAACGTTGGACTAAGCCCAATTGGCCACGTTAAGAGTCACATTAACTACATTAACGTGAACTCTAACGTGGGAGGAGCAAGGAGTCGCCAACGTTAGTGACACTCTGATGCGAGTAACTTTTGCGTGGTCTAGAAATTGCGGATAAATCCTCGTTGCAAGTATAGTTTCTAAACCTTCAAAAGTCCTTTCATACAAACATTTTGGTTGTCACAAGTAACAAACCCCTTTGAAATTGATAACCGAGTATTCAAACCTCGGGTCATCTTCTCAAGGAATTGCAGGGAGGTATGTTCTTATTATTGGTTAGGAAGATTGTAAATTGGGGGTTTTGGAAGTAAGGAAGCAGTATGTTGCACAAAAAGAATAAAATAAAATAATAATAATAAAATAAACTCTTGGCAAGGTATGAAGACTGGAAGTCCTATCCTGGTTATCCTTATCAATTGTGATGAGAATTGGATTTTTCTCCCAATTTGTTAACCTCTAACTATGAAGGTAAGTTAAGTGGATGAATTAATTTTTATTCCTCAGGTCCTAGTCTTTCTTTGGGAAAGACTAGAGTTATTGGAACTTGAATTAATGAAATGAAGAAATCCAATTTTCAATCCATAATGAGTTTGATAACTTAAGTGTCTCCAATGACTCAACCAAAGCCAAAAGGGAAAAATGTCTACTTGAATGAAAATAATTTGGATACACAAAGGGCAGTAATAAATTAAAGAGAGCAATCATAAGTCTGAAAATACCTCAAATTATATTAAATAAAGAAATCAATTCTAACATGGAGTTCATAAATTAAATTGAGAAAGTAAATAAAAATAAAGAACCTGGGATTGAGAGTCACTCCTAAAACTAAGAGAAATTCTAAATCCTAATCCTAAGAGAGAGGAGAGAACCTCTCTCTCTAAAAACTACATCTACTCCTAAAATTGTGAATGTGTGTGCCTCTCCATGAATGGATGTATTCCCCCACTTTATAGCCTCTAATCTGTGTTTTCTAGGCCGCAAACTGGGTAAAAAACAATCCAGAATTCGCTGGTTTCAAATTTTGCCACGTTGGATTTCCGTCACTGCGACGCGGCCGCATGGATCACGCGGTCGCATGGATCACGCGGTCGCGTCGCCTAACGTCAGGGGAACTATAGCATATTATATACAAAATTTAGTATACCAATGCAAACATCGTGAGGTCTTTTCAAGGTTGTAATGGGGCTGAGGTAAAGGTAAGGATATATGTATGGCCAAGTGAGCTATAATATGAATCTTTAATTAACCTAAGCTCTCACCTAATATACATATACTCTATATACTTTTAAATTCATGCCTAGCTACCCATAATTCCCACTTTTGTATAATTCCCATACTCATGTACCAATTTTTCTTTAATTTTTATCACATGTGCATTGATCTTTTATTAAACTTAATATTGGGGTAATTTTGTCCCCTTATTTATTTATCTATATATATATTTTTTTTTTCTTTTTCTCTTTTTCTCTTTTTTTTTTGAATCATAAAAGCAAACATAACTTATTAATGCACATGGATTCTTCATTATTTTTCTATTTTGGTTTTTCATGAGTAGGTTCCCAAATTCCTAATATTCAAATAAATTAGAAACATGTTACATTCCCTTATCAACCCATGTTCCCACAATTTTCCCACACTTAATTGATGCACAATCTCTAACTTAAGCTAACCAAAGATTCAATTTGGGATAATTAATTTGTTTTTCTGCTTAAGGTTAGTAACGTGGTTATAGAACAAGAGGGGATTAAAAGCTCAAGGGGCTAACAAAGGTGATGTAAAAGGTAGGCTTATTTGGGATAAGTGAGCTAATAACAAATAATGGCTTCAATCATATGCAAGCATGTAAATATACTAAATAATGGACATATAGAATGGAACAAAGCAAAGATTGCAATTATAGAGAAGAAAACACACAAGAATAAAAATTTTATGGTTAAATAATGTAACCATATAAATAAGCTCAAATCTCACAGGTTGTGTGTTCTTTGGTTCAAAAACCATGTTCCAAATACAACTTCCAAACAAGTTTAACACAAGAAATTTTTTTTTTCAATTTAAATTAGTGAAATATTATAAAAATTTCTTGAAAAAGAAAATATTACTTCAACCAAGTAGTAACTAAATGCATAAAATCAAATAAACATGCAATCAAATATGCAGATGCAACAATGAACAAATAAAGAAAATAAGATTATTGGTGTTGAAAAGAAAGTACTAACCCACGGAGATCGGTATCGACCTCCCCACACTTAAAGATTGCACCATCCTCGGTGCATGCTGAGATTTGCAGGTGGATGGGTTGTTTCAACTGTTGCTTTTCTCTAAGGATTGTGCAGATGGACTTGTTTGTCTCCCCATGTAAAATGTCTTCCGCTTCCCTTCTGGGTGGCCATCCTGAAAGAAAAAGGGAAGAAGAGTAACCTAGAAATAGAGATAAGAAAATAAAAGAAGTATGGGTGGGTTAATGCCAAATGATAAGGGTCTCATTTACATGGAAGCTTCAACATGTAAGTGAGAAAACAATAGAAGCCATGGCATACCAATGGTGCAAAATTTGCAACAATGGGGAAGAGAGTGGGTAATGAAAGACAATGTGAGTTCATGTCAATGCAAAAGGAATATCGGTATTATAAAAATTAGTATTGATTTAAATAATATTACCCAATCCGAATAAAACAAGTCACTAAGCACCAAGAAAATACCAGAAAAGATGTAACAGTTAAATAAGAATATTTGAACACCAATAATAACTTTAGAAAAATAAAATATGCAATGAATGAAAGTATGCAAAAAAATAAATAAAATAAAATGAAAGTGAAAAAGAATGAGAAGTAGAAAAAGAAAGTGAAAAAGGAGAGAGAAGGAAAAAATTAGGATTAGAAGAGAAAAGATAAGAAAATTGGCACTAATCTGGATAGGTTGTGCGACGCTGGCGACGCGGTCGCATGGTGCGCAATAAGGTCAGGCGACGCGGACGCGTAAGGTACGCGATCACGTGACTCGATTTGTGCTAATGGCACGAGTGCAGCCTCGCGGTCGCACAACTCTCTGTTCGAAACTCTTTTTGCCAAAATTCTGGGTGACGCAATTGCGTGGTTGACGCGGTCGCGGGGGTGGCCATCTTTTGAAAACGACGCGAACGCGTGGGGCACGCGTTCGCGTGGGAGGGCTTGGGCTGCCAGCACGAGTCCAGCCTAACTCCAGCACAATCTTTTGGCCATGCACCCTTTTTACGCCGATTTCAGGCCACGCGGCCGCGTGGGTGACGCGGTCGCGTGGGAGGCCATTATTCCCATATGACGCGGTCGCGTGGGGTGATTTGTGCCATTGGCACGCCTCCAGCGCTGCTCCTACGAAACTCTCTGTTCATATTAATATTGTCTCCCATATCCTTGCAACGCGAATGCGTCGCTGATGCGGTCGCGTCGCGTGCTCGCTTTTTTTTTTTGTAATCTGAAAAATGCAGAATGCAGTGTTAATATGAATGTGATGCAAAACTCCAGGTTCAATATAACAAAATAAAATAAATAAAAGTAAATAAAAATGAAAAAGGACGATCATACCATGGTGGGTTGTCTCCTACCTAGCACTTTTAGTTAAAGTCCTTAAGTTGGACATTTGATGAGCTTCCTGTTATGGTGGCTTATGCTTGAACTCATCCAAGAATCTCCACCAGTGTTTGTGATTCTAGTAACCTCCGGGGTCCCAAACTAGGCGCAGAAAGCCTTCAAGTAAGTTAAAGCAAGTGACAAGGCCCCAAGAGTGGTGATTGGTAGAATGGATTCCGGGGTCCCAGATCTTGCTTTTGCACTCGTCTTTTGGTTGAGCAATATTGTTCCCTCTGGGTGGCAAGCAGTCTGAATTCTCACGTAAGCGGCCAAACAACTTCCTAGACCCATTCAGTTGAGCTTTACACCAACCTTTACATTTAAACTTTGAGCACACAACCATGTTGAACCTTGCTTGACAATTCTTATCACTGGCCATCTTCCTCTTACTCTTAATGCCACAAAGAGCTCTAAGTTGACCATCCGTCTCCAGTAGCCCATATTCAAGTGGGATTAGAAAGCTATGGGATATGAATTTTACCCACTTGAATGTTGTGAAGGATGATGGGAACTTAGGGGGAGGGGTTTCCAATAACTTTGGTAAGGTGATTTCAAGCTCCACTCCCTTGTGCTCTATGACAACTTCCACCTCTTTGCAAGCTTCTTCAATTTTAACCTCTTCCTCTTGGCAGCTGATGAGATATTTTGATGAGAAACGAATCTCTCACAAAACATCACAAAACTAACCGGCAAGTGCACCGGGTCGTATCAAGTAATAAAAACTCACGGGAGTGAGGTCGATCCCACAGGGATTGAAGGATTGAGCAATTTTAGTTTAGTGGTTGATTTAGTCAAGCGAATCAAGATTTGGTTGGGTGATTTGTGAATTGCAGAATGTAAATTGCATGAAATTAAAGAGAGCGGGAAAGTAAATTGCTGAAACTTAAAGAACAAGAAATTAAATGGCAGAAACTTAAAGTGCAAGAAATGTAAATTGCGGAATCTTAAAGTGCAAGGAATATAAATTGCTTGAAATGGAAAGGGAATTGGGATGTGGATTTGCAGAATTTAAACAAAGAAAAACTAAATTGCATCAAACAGAAGAGGGAAGGGGAATTGGGATTGAACCGGAAACAAAACAGTAATGTAAATGAACATTAAAAGTAAGAAACAGAGAATTGAAATGGGAAATTGAGATCTCAGGGCCCAGAGACTAGAAAACCAAGTCTAGATCTCAATGCCGTCCTAGATCCAACAAGAACAATAGCAAGGAAATTGTAAATTGCAAAGAAAAGAGATGAAGATCAAGTAACAGGAAATGAAATTCAATTAACAGTAAAGTAAAGAAACAGAGAGATCCAAAATTGAGATTGAAACAGAATTTCTTCAATTCTCCAATCCAAGATCCAAGACAAAAGTAAAATGAAATTAAAAGCAATGGAAACAAAGAAATTCAAGTTCACTCCGTAACAAAAGCTTCCCAAAAACTATTCTGAAAATTCTAAAAGAAAAGCTCCCCAATAACTTGAATTCTATCCTATTTATACACTTTCCAAAATGATCTTCAAGCCTTGAGTTGGGCCTTTGTTCTTGGTGGAATTGGGTTGAAAGAGGCCTTGGTTGATTGCTCTTGAAGATTGAAGAAGAACCGAATTGAACCAATTGAACCGGTTTTTGAAGTTAGCCAAAGTTAGTCTCAACGTTAGGGTCAAAGTTAGGGGTCTAACTTTGACCCTAACTTTTCATATCAGCAAGCTAAATTCCCTGGTTTGGACGTTGGTGCCAACGTTAGGGGTCTAACTTTGACCCTAACGTTGGCAATGCTTGGTGCTAGTGGTGCCAACGTTAGCCTCCAAGTTAGGGGGCTAACGTTGGCGCAAACGTTGGCCTTCCTCCTTTGTGATTCAAGTGCCAACGTTAGCCTCCAAGTTAGGGGGCTAACGTTGGCGCAAACGTTGGCCTTCCCTCTTTGTATTTTAAGTGCCAACGTTAGCCTCCAAGTTAGGGGGCTAACGTTGGCGCAAACGTTGGTGCCCAGGGGAGAAACTCTCAAGTTCCAACGTTAGCCTCCAAGTTAGGGGGCTAACGTTGGAGCTAACGTTGGCCACTTCCAGGGAGTGATTTACATGCCCAACGTTAGCCTCCAAGTTAGGGGGCTAACGTTGGGGCTAACTTCATGCAACCCGGTTCAATTTTCACTTATTCTATTGTCCTCTCTTCACTCCTAGCCATTCCTCTTTGCTTCACCCTTTCTCCAAGCCTTCTTCACCTATCATTGATCAACCAAACTAATCAAAGCTTTGCTCAAAATCATGAGGTATTCAATCTTCCACAATATGCAACAAATATAGCACAAAACCTCATGAAATGGCATGAATTCACATATGGTTGGTTCAATTAAGGGAAACATGAAAATCTACTCAATTAGCTTGCTTGTAGCTCAAGAAAGTGCATAATTCTAATGAAAACTAAAGAAAAAGACTAGCTAAAATGGGCTAAGATGACTTGTCATCACAACACCAAACTTAAAGCTTGCTTGTCCCCAAGCAAGAAATGAATTATTGAGAAGAAAGAATGAAATGGAAGAGAATGTTCATGCTAGCAGAGTATTATTGACAGTTCATGGGGTTTTGTGTGGAAAAGCAAATACTCACTTCTTATTGACTCCTAGGCCCAGAAAGTCTCCTACAAGCTTCAAGTGACATAATGCTATGACCTCTCATTATTCCTTTATCCTTGGCTTTTACTTTATTCAAAAGCTTTAATTGAGTGTCATGTGTAGCAAGTTCATTTTCTTTTCTTTCTACTTGACACATTATTCACCATAGACACTTGGCTCACATTCCTTCTTGAAACATTGATGCCCAGCACCTCTTTGGGCTACTAAATGCTTTGTAGTTAGGTTGCTCTTGATAGTGGATTTTCAGCTGATGATCCCGGGTTAGTTAACCCAAGTCATCAAGTGTTGAGGCACTCCTAAGAGCTTACTAATCCAAGCAGATCCTAGTACAAAAACATCACAGGCATATATTTCAGAGTTCAAGCTATTGGTGTCCAGCTTTGTTTCTTTTTGTTTTTCTTTTGTTTTGCCACTTTTTGGCTTTCTTTGTTCTTTCTTTCTTTTTGTTTTTCTTTCTAACCAAGGAATCTTATTCAATTGAGATTCATAGACAGTAGGCCACTCTCTACTTAGAAGGAGATATCCTAGCTCTTTATTCACTAAAAGTGAGTTATTATACAATCACACACATACCACCACTTACTTTTATTCCACTTCTAACTAACAGAGACTATTATTCTTCACATTCAAACTGTTCTTTTATTGAATTAAAAGATGCAGGGGATAACACATGCTTTTTGTTAAGTGAAAATGAACACACAAGCCAACACATAAACTAGCCTATTTGTTTTAAAAGAAACAAACATAAATGATGCATAGATGACTACACTAACAGTTACTATTAAAATGGGCATATTCATACTTCCAATTTTAGAGCAATTCAATGCTGATGGAGTTAAGTGTTAATACAACCTCTTGGTGGTTTCTTCTTCCTTTCAGCTGATGGTGTATAGTCCTCCCAAGAGAGTGATTGAATTCCTGCAGTGTTCATGGAAGTTGCTTGTTTCTCAAGCCCTTAGAAGACTGGTTAGTGTGCAGGACTTTCTTGTAGGCGTTTGAACTTACTTTGGTATGTGAACACCAAACTTAGTCCCTTGCCATGTTTCTTATGCATAACTCTATGAGAAAGCCTAAGTCTTTGCTAAAGATAATAAAACAAAAAAAAATAGAAACAGAGAATGATTAAATGATTTATCAGATTGCTTGGAGCTAGTAATCCTTTTATGTGGAAAGTGAGAATGTGCTTGTAAGTAGGATTTTGGTGGAACACCAAACTTAGAATCCTTTATTCTCCCTTAATTTGTTTTGGTGTGAAACACCAAACTTAGCTCCTTGCAATACATTCCAATCATTTAACCTTTTTATTGAAATAACTATGAAAAGAAAACTACCTCAGGTTGGGTTGCCTCCCAACAAGCGCTCTTTTATTGTCACTAGCTTGACACCTTTCAATTCTTTTTAAGAGGGCTGTAGGTGCTGAACCTCTTTTTCCTTACCCCATTGTCCTCCTAAGTACAACTTTGCTCTGTGACCATTTACAGTGAATTGATTCTTTGTTGCCTCATCGAGCAGTTCAATATTCCCATAGGGAAAAATCTTTGTCACTAAGTATGGGCCAGTCCATTTAGACTTCAGTTTGCCAGGGAAGATTTTAAGCCTCGAATTATACAGGAGCACTTGCTGCCCTGGCTTGAATTCCTTCTTTGTGATCTTGTTGTCATGCCACTTCTTAGCTTTCTCCTTGTATATCTTCGCATTTTCATAGGCTTCCAGTCTGAATTCATCCAGTTCATTTAGTTGTAACAACCTTTTTTCTCCTGCAGCTTGGGGATCAAGGTTGAGAAGTTTAGTGGCCCAGAAAGCTCTGTGTTCAAGCTCTACAGGGAGATGGCAAGATTTGCCATACAATAGCTGGAAGGGTGACTTGCCAATAGGAGTTTTGAAAGCTGTCCTATACGCCCACAATGCATCATCTAGTTTTCTAGCCCAATCTTTCCTTGTGATTCCCACTGTTTTCTCTAGAATCTTCTTTAATTCTCTATTTGCAAGTTCAGCTTGGCCATTAGTCTGAGGATGGTAAGGTGTGGCTACTTTGTGAATTACTCCATACTTGTGGAGGAGTTTCTCCATTTGTTTGTTGCAAAAGTGACTACCACCATCACTAATAAGACCTTTGGGTACTCCAAACCTAGTGAAGATGTGCTTTTTGAGGAATTGGAGGACGATCTGTGCATCACAAGTGGTTGTGGCTATGGCTTCTACCCATTTTGAGACATATTCCACTGCTACCAGGATGTATCTAAAAGAATAGGAAGGAGGAAAAGGCCCCATGAAATCAATTCCCCATAGATCGAATAATTCTAATTCTAAGATAAAATTTTGAGGCATCTCATTCCTTCTTGTTAATCCTCCTGTTTTCTGGCATTCATTACATTGGTGTACATATTCTCTGGCATCCTTGAATATAGTTGGCCAATAGAAGCCACTCTGCAGTATTTTTGCGGCTGTTTTTTCTGGGCCAAAGTGTCCACCATAAGCTGAACCATGACAATGCCACAAAATGTCCCTCACTTCACTTTCGGGAATACACCTCCTGATTACTCCATCAGAGCATCTCTTGAATAAGAAGGGTTCATCCCATGAAAATTTCCTTGCTTCTTTGATCAACTTCTTCACTTGTTGCTTAGAGAATTCTTGGGGTATCTTCCTTCCCACTTTGTAATTTGCTATGTCAGCAAACCAAGGTGCTTGCTGGATTTGCAGGAGGTACTCATCTGGGAAGTTTTCATTTATGGGCTGGGATGCTTTCTGATTTGTTTCTTGTGGTAACCTCGACAGATGATCAGCGACCTGATTTTCAGTGCCCTTCCTATCTTTTATCTCTATGTCAAATTCTTGTAGGAGCAGTATCCATCTGATGAGTCTTGGTTTAGCATCCTGCTTTGACATCAAATACTTAAGTGCAGCATGATCAGTGTAGACTACAACCTTGGATCCTACTAGATATGATCTAAACTTATCAAATGCATAGACTACAGCTAGCAATTCCTTTTCTGTTGTGGTGTAATTTCTTTGGGTCTCATTCAACACTTTACTTGCATAATATATGACATGATGCAAATTTCCCTTTTTCTGCCCAAGTACAGCACCAATTGCAAGATCGCTTGCATCACACATGAGTTCAAAAGGTAATTCCCAATCTGGAGGTGTGATGATTGGTGCTGTTGTGAGTCTATTTTTTAAAGTTTCAAAGGCATGCTTGCAGTTTTCATAAAAAACAAAAGGGTTATCAAGCATTAACAGATTACTCAAAGGTTTGGCTATTTTTGAAAAGTCCTTGATAAACCTTCTATAAAATCCGGCATGCCCCAAGAAACTTCTAACAGATTTCACATTAATTGGTGGAGGGAGTTTTTCTATAATCTCAACCTTTGCCTTATCAACCTCTATCCCCTTTTTTGAAACTTTATGGCCAAGAACAATCCCTTCGGGTACCATGAAATGGCATTTCTCCCAGTTTAAAACCAAATTGGTTTCTTGGCACCGTTTCAAGACAAGGGTTAAATGGTTTAGGCAAGCATTGAAATTATCACCAAAAACAGAGAAGTCATCCATGAAAACTTCTAAAAATTTTTCGACCATATCAGAGAAAATGGAGAGCATACACCTTTGAAATGTGGCAGGGGCATTGCAGAGCCCAAAGGGCATCCTCCGATATGCAAAAACTCCAAATGGACATGTAAAGGCAGTTTTTTCTTGGTCCTTGGGATCCACCACGATTTGATTATACCCAGAATATCCGTCCAAAAAGCAGTAATAGGCATGGCCGGCTAACCTTTCCAGCATCTGATCAATGAATGGGAGAGGGAAATGATCCTTCCTGGTGGCATCATTCAATCTTCTATAGTCTATGCACATTCTCCACCCAGTCACTGTTCTAGTAGGGATCAACTCATTCTTTTCATTAGTGATGACCGTCATCCCTCCCTTCTTTGGTACAACTTGAACCGGGCTTACCCATGGGCTGTCAGATATTGGGAAAATTATCCCTGCATTCCACAACTTCATTACTTCCTTCTGGACAACTTCCTTCATTGTGGGGTTTAATCTTCTTTGCGGTTGAACCACTGGTTTGGAATTATCTTCTAAGAGGATCTTATGCATACATACTGCAGGGCTGATTCCCTTCAGGTCATCAATGGTCCACCCTAAAGCATCTTTGTGAGCTCTGAGTACATCAAGAAGTTCTCCTTCTTCCTTCTTTGTCAGGGACGAATTAATGATTACTGGGAAGCTCTCCGATGTGCCAAGGAATGCATATTTGAGATGGGTGGGTAAAGGTTTCATTTCTTGTCTTTGTACATCTTCCTTCTTATCTTGCCTTTTCATCTTGCTCAGTAGAGGTCTTAGCCACTTGTTCCTCTGTTGCCCCTTGATTTCCTTCTTGCTCTTGGAAATTTTCTTCCACTGTTTCTTCCACCAAACTGTCTATCATATCCACTCTCATGTAATCTTCTTGCTCAGGAGCGTTTTGCATTGATTTGAACACATTTATGATCATTTGTTCATTATGGACCCTGAAGGTCATTTCTCCTTTTTCTACATCAATAATGGCCCTTGCTGTATGTAGGAATGGCCTTCCCAGAATGATTGAATCGTTTCCTTCTTCTTCGGTGTCCAAAATCACAAAATCTGCTGGGAAAATAAACTCCCCAATCTTCACCAACAGATTCTCCACAATTCCATTAGGTGTCTTGATTGATCTGTCAGCCATGACTAGTGACATCCTGGTGGGTTTAAGTTCTTCTATTGCAAGTTTTCTCATCATTGAGAGAGGCATTAAATTGATGCTGGCACCCAGGTCACAGAGAGCCTTGTTAAGAATTATCTTGCCAATAGTGCATGAGACTACAAAGCTTCCCGGATCCTTAAGTTTTGGTGGAATACCCCGTTGAATTACAGCACTGCATTCCTCGGTGAGTAGTATGGTTTCCCTTTCAAGCCAACTTCTTTTCTTGTTGATAAGATCCTTCAGAAACTTGGAGTATAGAGGCATTTGTTCAAGTGCTTCAGCCAAGGGAATGTTGATTTCCAGCTTCTTAAAAATCTCAAGGAATTTGTGAAAATGCTTGTCTTTAATCTCTTTGTTAAACCTCTGAGGGTAAGGCAGTGGAGGTGTGATACTTTTTCCTATTTGCTGCTGCCCCTGAGCTACTTCCTTTGAGCTATGTGGCTAGTTGTTTTTCTCTTTGAGTTTCTCAGTGTCTTTGTTTGGCATCACATCTTGCTCCTTGTCCTCATCTACCTTTGTTTGATTCTCATCCTCTGTTGGTTCTTTGATGTTCTTTGCTTGCTTCCTTGTAGTGTCATTGTTGTTTGTCAATGCTCTTCCACTTCTTAATTGTATTGCCTTGTATTCTTCCTTGGGATTTGGAATTGTGTCACTGGGCAGTGAGTTTGAAGGTCTCTCAACAGATACTTGCTTGGAGAGTTGCCCCATCTGTCTCTCTAGGCTCTTTATAGAGGCTTCCTGATTCTTGGCTACCATTTCTTGGTGTTTCAACATTTTGTCTATCATGGCTTCCAAGTGAGTGAGTCTTTGGGCTTCAGGTGATACTTGAGGTGGGTTATGAGATGTAGGTGGTGGATAGTAGGCATTTTGGTTGGTGGATTGGTTATTAGATTGGTATTGGTTGATGTTGGGGTAGTTGTTTTGAGGTTTTCTGAAGGAGTTTTGGTTAGTCTGCTGCTGGTTGTGATTTTGGTTGTTTCTTGGGTTGTGTTGGTTTGAGTTTCTCTGCCATGGTTGTTGGTTTTGGGTATGGTTATCTCCCCATCTGAGGTTCGGGTGGTTCTTCCAGGATGGATTGTATGTGTCACCATACACTTCATTTGGTCCTTGGTTGTGCATATACTGAACTTGCTCTTGTTGTTGTTCTTCTTGAGTTTCTTCACTCTGTCCCCATGTGGTTGATGGTTGGCTAGTGTTGACTGCTGCAACTTGGAGACTATCAATCCTCTTGGCCATTTGCTCAAATTGTTGTTGAATTTGCTGCTGCATTATCTTGTTTTGAGCTAGGATTGAATCCACTCCTTCTAGTTCCATTACTCCTCTTCTTTGTGATGGTTGGCGGCTTCTTTGATGAGCAAAGAAATATTGGTTGTTGGCCACCATATCCACAAGATTCTGAGCTTCCTCCGCAGTTTTCATTAGTTGTAGTGAACCTCCAGCAGAATGATCTAATGCCTCCTGAGATTTCAATGTCAGGCCTTCATAGAAATTTTGCAGCACGTCCCATTCATTGAACATCTCTGGAGGACACTTTCTGATTAAGGCTTTGTACCTCTCCCATGCTTCATACAAGGATTCAGCATCTAATTGTGTGAATGTCTGCACCTCGGTTTTCAGCCTGATGACTCTCTGGGGTGGATAGAATTTGGCTAGAAATTTAGTCACCAAGTCATCCCAACTAGTGATACTTGCTTGGGGAAAAGTTTCAAGCCATTGTGCAGCCTTATCCCTTAATGAGAACGGGAATAGCAGAAGCTTGTAGGTTTCAGGATTCACACCATTGGATTTGACAGTGTCACAGATCCTCAAGAAGGTAGATAGATGCTGATTTGGATCCTCCAATGGTCCTCCTCCAAATGAGCAGTTGTTCTGGACCAATGTGATGAGTTGTGGCTTCAGTTCAAAGTTATTTGCATTGACATTAGGGGTGAGAATGCTGCTTCCACAATGTCTAGCATTTGCAAAAGTATAGGAAGCCAATACTCTCCTCTGTTGTGGTAGATTATTAACTCCTTCCCCTGGATTAGATGTATCTCCTTCCATCTCGTGGTATTCTTCCTCAGATTCTTCTTTTCCAACAATATTTTTCCCTCTTTCGGCTCTTCTTATCCTTCTAAGAGTTCTCTGATCAGCTTCAGATAACACAGGAGCGGATCTCCCTGTACCTGACATACAAACAGGATAAAAGAAATACCAGCAAGATCACTTCAATCTACTGCTAGAATGAAGTTTAGTTCAAACAAAAATTCAAACAGTTAGTGGGTTAATCAAAAGTTAAAGAAAAATAAAGAAAAAGTGCTTGATCTAGATTACCACCTCGCTTAATCATTGTCAATCTATTCAATCCCCGGCAACGGCGCCAAAAACTTGATGAGATATTTTGATGAGAAACGAATCTCTCACAAAACATCACAAAACTAACCGGCAAGTGCACCGGGTCGTATCAAGTAATAAAAACTCACGGGAGTGAGGTCGATCCCACAGGGATTGAAGGATTGAGCAATTTTAGTTTAGTGGTTGATTTAGTCAAGCGAATCAAGATTTGGTTGGGTGATTTGTGAATTGCAGAATGTAAATTGCATGAAATTAAAGAGAGCGGGAAAGTAAATTGCTGAAACTTAAAGAACAAGAAATTAAATGGCAGAAACTTAAAGTGCAAGAAATGTAAATTGCGGAATCTTAAAGTGCAAGGAATATAAATTGCTTGAAATGGAAAGGGAATTGGGATGTGGATTTGCAGAATTTAAACAAAGAAAAACTAAATTGCATCAAACAGAAGAGGGAAGGGGAATTGGGATTGAACCGGAAACAAAACAGTAAAGTAAATGAACATTAAAAGTAAGAAACAGAGAATTGAAATGGGAAATTGAGATCTCAGGGCCCAGAGACTAGAAAACCAAGTCTAGATCTCAATGCCGTCCTAGATCCAACAAGAACAATAGCAAGGAAATTGTAAATTGCAAAGAAAAGAGATGAAGATCAAGTAACAGGAAATGAAATTCAATTAACAGTAAAGTAAAGAAACAGAGAGATCCAAAATTGAGATTGAAACAGAATTTCTTCAATTCTCCAATCCAAGATCCAAGACAAAAGTAAAATGAAATTAAAAGCAATGGAAACAAAGAAATTCAAGTTCACTCCGTAACAAAAGCTTCCCAAAAACTATTCTGAAAATTCTAAAAGAAAAGCTCCCCAATAACTTGAATTCTATCCTATTTATACACTTTCCAAAATGATCTTCAAGCCTTGAGTTGGGCCTTTGTTCTTGGTGGAATTGGGTTGAAAGAGGCCTTGGTTGATTGCTCTTGAAGATTGAAGAAGAACCGAATTGAACCAATTGAACCGGTTTTTGAAGTTAGCCAAAGTTAGTCTCAACGTTAGGGTCAAAGTTAGGGGTCTAACTTTGACCCTAACTTTTCATATCAGCAAGCTAAATTCCCTGGTTTGGACGTTGGTGCCAACGTTAGGGGTCTAACTTTGACCCTAACGTTGGCAATGCTTGGTGCTAGTGGTGCCAACGTTAGCCTCCAAGTTAGGGGGCTAACGTTGGCGCAAACGTTGGCCTTCCTCCTTTGTGATTCAAGTGCCAACGTTAGCCTCCAAGTTAGGGGGCTAACGTTGGCGCAAACGTTGGCCTTCCCTCTTTGTATTTTAAGTGCCAACGTTAGCCTCCAAGTTAGGGGGCTAATGTTGGCGCAAACGTTGGTGCCCAGGGGAGAAACTCTCAAGTTCCAACGTTAGCCTCCAAGTTAGGGGGCTAACGTTGGAGCTAACGTTGGCCACTTCCAGGGAGTGATTTACATGCCCAACGTTAGCCTCCAAGTTAGGGGGCTAACGTTGGGGCTAACTTCATGCAACCCGGTTCAATTTTCACTTATTCCATTGTCCTCTCTTCACTCCTAGCCATTCCTCTTTGCTTCACCCTTTCTCCAAGCCTTCTTCACCTATCATTGATCAACCAAACTAATCAAAGCTTTGCTCAAAATCATGAGGTATTCAATCTTCCACAATATGCAACAAATATAGCACAAAACCTCATGAAATGGCATGAATTCACATATGGTTGGTTCAATCAAGAGAAACATGAAAATCTACTCAATTAGCTTGCTTGTAGCTCAAGAAAGTGCATAATTCTAATGAAAACTAAAGAAAAAGACTAGCTAAAATGGGCTAAGATGACTTGTCATCAGCAGCTCTCTTCCAATTTAATCTCTTCTTCATTACTTACCAAGGGCATGGGAGGTTGTGCTTCTTCTTCTTGAATCTCCATCTCTTGATCAACCTCCTTCAAGTCTTCAACTATGATATGCTTTGGAGGTTGTACACCCTCCTCAGCATCAATTTCAACCGTCTTGGAAGGAGGCTCTATGTCTTCACTTTCCCATGGAGGTTTTGCATCTCCTAAGTCTTCAACCACTTCTTCTTCTTGAGCAATGACAGCGTCTTCCACTTGTTCTAGTACGAATTCATTCTCTGTCTTGTCCACTGGGGTTTCTGGTATCTCCTTTATGCTACGCTCTTCACTAGACTGTCCATATGGAGTTGTGGCTGATCCTTGTATATTTGAGCGCCTAGAAGCCCATTGAATTAATGCTTGCCCCAGTTGTTGAACGGTTGCCTGAAATTTAATTACTGTTTCCCTTAGGCAATCCTCTGCTTCTCGGGTTGCCGGACTTGGACATGCTACAAAAGAAAGTGGTGGTGGTTGAGAGTGATTCGATTGGAATTGGGGTGGTTCTATATATGGTTCATATGGCTCATAAGGTGGTTGGTATGGTGGTTGAGGGTTAGGGTCATATGGAGGTGAATGGTGGTAGTTGGCTTGTGAGTGTGGTAGTTCAAAGTTGTGTTGAGGAAAGGGTTCATAGGCATATGGTGGTGGTTGTTGATAGTCCATTGGAGGTGGTTGTTGCCATGAGGGTTGATCAAATCCTTGTGGCTCCTCCCATCTTTGATTGTTCCAACCTTGATGCCTGTTCTCATTGTAATTTCTTCTTCCTGCAACATTATTGTAACTAGACTTATAGCCAAAGGGGCGAGAGTTCATAGTAGCAAATAAAAAAAATTAAAAACAAAAATAAAAATAAATTTAAATTAAAAGGTTATTTAAATTTTGAAATTTGATTTTTGAAATAAGATAAGATAAGATAAAAAATTTTAAAATAAAAATCAATAACCTCTTAATTTAATAAAAATAAAAATAAAAATAAATCAAAAAGCAAATATTTACAATACCAATAATAAGGCACACGTTTGCAATTCCCCGGCAACGGCGCCATTTTGATGAGAGAAACTTTTGTGTGGTCTAGAAATTGCGGATAAATCCTCGTTGCAAGTATAGTTTCTAAACCTTCAAAAATCCTTTCATACAAACGTTTTGGTTGTCACAAGTAACAAACCCCTTTGAAATTGATAACCGAGTATTCAAACCTCGGGTCGTCTTCTCAAGGAATTACCGGGAGGTATGTTCTTATTATTGGTTATGAAGATTGTAAATTGGGGGTTTTGGAAGTAAGGAAGCAGTATGTTGCACAAAAAGAATAAAATAAAATAATAATAATAAAATAAACTCTTGGCAAGGTATGAAGACTGGAAGTCCTATCCTAGTTATCCTTATCAATTGTGATGAGAATTGGATTTTTCTCCCACTTTGTTAACCTCTAACTATGAAGGTAAGTTAAGTGGATGAATTAATTTTTATTCCTCAGGTCCTAGTCTTTCTTTGGGAAAGACTAGAGTTATTGGAACTTGAATTAATGAAATGAAGAAATCTAATTTTCAATCCACAATGAGTTTGATAACTCAAGTGTCTCCAATGACTCAACCAAAGCCAAAAGGGAAAAATGTCTACTTGAATGAAAATAATTTGGATACACAAAGGGCAGTAATAAATTAAAGAGAGCAATCATAAGTCTAAAAATACCTCAAATTATATTAAATAAAGAAATCAATTCTAACATGGAGTTCATAAATTAAATTGAGAAAGTAAATAAAAATAAAGAACATGGGATTGAGAGTCACTCCTAAAACTATGAGAAATTCTAAATCCTAATCCTAAGAGAGAGGAGAGAACCTCTCTCTCTAAAAACTATATCTACTCCTAAAATTGTGAATGTGTGTGCCTCTCCATGAATGGATGTATTTCCCCACTTTAATCTGTGTTTTCTGGGCCGCAAACTGGGTAAAAAACAGTCCAGAATTCGCTGGTTTCAAATTTTGCCACACTGGATTTCCGTCACTGCGACGCGGCCGCATGGATCACGCGATCGCATCGCCTAGCTTCTGGGGAACTATAGCATATTATATATCAAATCGAAGCCCCGGATGTTAGCTTTCCAACGCAACTGGAACCGCATCGTTTGGACCTCTGTAGCTAAAGTTATAGCCGTTTGAGTGCAGAGAGGTCAGGCTGGACAGCTTAGCAATTTCTCCAACTTCTTGCATTCCTTCCACTTTTGCATGCTTTCTTCCCATCCTCCAAGCCATTTCTGCCTTATAATATCTGAAAACACTTAACACACATATCAAGGCATCTAATGGTAATAAGAGAGGATTAATAATAAGCAAATATAAAGAAACATGTTTTCAATCAAAGCACATAATTAGGAAGGCAAATGTAAAACCATGCAAATAGTATGAATAAGTGGGTAAAGAATAGATAAAAACCACTCAATTGAGCACAAGATAAACCATAAAATAGTGGTTTATCAACCTCCCCACACTTAAACACTAGCATGTGCTCATGCTAAGCTCAAGAGAAACTATAAAGATGAAGAGGAATGGTATGAAATGCAACCTATGAATGCAACTACATGCTAAATGCTTTTACTTACTTGCTTAAGAGTAAATAAGTTCTCCAAGACAAATACAAACCAATTTCTACTAATTCAAATCATACAATAAAAAGCAAGTGAACTTGTAAGAGAGAGCTCATGAAAGCAGGGAACATAGAATTTAAGCGTTGAACCCTCACTGGAAGTGTATATCACTCTAATCTCTCAAGTGTATAGGGTAATTCGCTCTAGTCTTCTCTAATCATGCTTTCTAAAACTTTGTTCTTCATCTAACCAACCAACAAAATTTAGTATACCAATGCAAATATCATGAGGTCTTTTCAAGGTTGTAATGGGGCTGAGGTAAAGGTAAGGATATATGTATGGCCAAGTGAGCTATGATATGAATCTTTAATTAACCTAAGCTCTCACCTAATATACATATACTTTATATACTTTTAAATTCATGCCTAGCTACCCATAATTCCCACCTTTGTATAATTCCCATACTCATGTACCAATTTTTCTTTAATTTTTATCACATGTGCATTGATCTTTTATTAAACTTAATATTGGGGTAATTTTGTCCCCTTATTTATTTATCTATATTATATATATATATATATATATTTTTTTCTTTTTTTCTTTTTCTCTTTTTTTTTTTTGAATCATAAAAGCAAACATAACTTATCAATGCACATGGATTCTTCATTATTTTTCTATTTTGGTTTTTCATGAGTAGGTTCCCAAATTCCTAATATTCAAATAAATTAGAAACATGTTACATTCCCTTATCAACCCATGTTCCCACAATTTCCCCACACTTAATTGATGCACAATCTCTAACTTAAGCTAACCAAAGATTCAATTTGGGATAATTAATTTGTTTTTCTGCTTAAGGTTAGTAATGTGGTTATAGAACAAGAGGGGATTAAAAGCTCAAGGGGCTAACAAAGGTGATGTAAAAGGTAGGCTTATTTGGGATAAGTGAGCTAATAACAAATAATGGCCTCAATCATATGCAAGCATGTAAATATACTAAATAATGGACATATAGAATGGAACAAAGCAAAGATTGAAGTTATAGAGAAGAAAACACACAAGAATAAAAATTTTATGGTTAAATAATGTAACCATATAAATAAGCTCAAATCTCATAGGTTGTGTGTTCTTTGGCTCAAAAACCATGTTCCAAATACAACTTCCAAACAAGTTTAACACAAGAAATTTTTTTTTTCAATTTAAATTAGTGAAATATTATAAAAATTTCTTGAAAAAGAAAATATTACTTCAACCAAGTAGTAACTAAATGCATAAAATCAAATAAACATGCAATCAAATATGCAGATGAAACAATGAACAAATAAAGAAAATAAGATTATTGGTGTTGAAAAGAAAGTACTAACCCACGGAAATCGGTATCGACCTCCCCACACTTAAAGATTGCACCGTCCTCGGTGCATGCTGAGATTTGCAGGTGGATGGGTTGTTTCAACTGTTGCTTTTCTCTAAGGATTGTGCAGATGGACTTGTCTGTCTCCCCATGTAAAATGTCTTCCACTTCCCTTCTGGGTGGCCATCCTGAAAGAAAAAGGGAAGAAGAGTAACCCAGAAATAGAGATAAGAAAATAAAAGAAGTATGGGTAGGTTAATGCCAAATGATAAGGGTCTCATTTACATGGAAGCTTCAACATGTAAGTGAGAAAACAATAGAAGCCATGGCATACCAATGGTGCAAAATTTGCAACAATGGGGAAGAGAGTGGGTAATGAAAGACAATGTGAGTTCATGTCAATGCAAAAGGAATATCAGTATTATAAAAATTAGCATTGATTTAAATAATATTACCCAATCAGAATAAAACAAGTCACTAAGCACCAAGAAAATACCAGAAAAGATGTAACACTTGAATAAGAATATTTGAACACCAATAATAACTTTAGAAAAATAAAATATGCAATGAATGAAAGTATGCAAATAAATTAAATAAAATAAAATGAAAGTGAAAAAGAATGAGAAGTAGAAAAAGAAAGTGAAAAAGGAGAGAGAAGGAAGAAATTAGGATTAGAAGAGAAAAGATAAGAAAATTAGCACTAATCTGGATAGGTTGTGCGACACTGGCGACGCGGTCGCGTGGTGCGCAATAAGGTAAGGTGACGCGGACGCGTAAGGTACGCGATCGCGTGACTCGATTTGTGCTAGTGGCGCGAGTGCAGCTTCGCGGTCGCACAACTCTCTGTTCGAAACTCTTTTTGCCAAAATTCTGGGTGACGCAATTGCGTGGTTGACGCGGTCGCGGGGGTGGCCATCTTTTGAAAACGACGCGAACGCGTGGGGCACGCGTTCGCGTGGGAGGGCTTGGGCTGCCAGCACGAGTCCAGCCCAACTCCAGCACAATCTTTTGGCCATGCACCCTTTTTACGCCGATTTCAGGCCACGCGGCCGCGTGGGTGACGCGGTCGCGTGGGAGGCCATTATTCCCATATGACGCGGTCGCGTGGGGTGATTTGTGCCATTGGCACGCCTCCAGCGCTGCTCCTACGAAACTCTCTGTTCATATTAATATTGTCTCCCATATCCTTGCAACGCGAATGCGTCGCTGATGCGGTCGCGTCGCGTGCTCGCTTTTTTTTTTTGTAATCTGAAAAATGCAGAATGCAGTGTTAATATGAATGTGATGCAAAACTCCAGGTTCAATATAACAAAATAAAATAAATAAAAGTAAATAAAAATGAAAAAGGACGATCATACCATGGTGGGTTGTCTCCTACCTAGCACTTTTAGTTAAAGTCCTTAAGTTGGACATTTGATGAGCTTCCTGTTATGGTGGCTTATGCTTGAACTCATCCAAGAATCTCCACCAGTGTTTGTGATTCTAGTAACCTCCGGGGTCCCAAACTAGGCGCAGAAAGCCTTCAAGTAAGTTAAAGCAAGTGACAAGGCCCCAAGAGTGGTGATTGGTAGAATGGATTCCGGGGTCCTAGATCTTGCTTTTGCACTCGTCTTTTGGTTGAGCAATATTGTTCCCTCCGGGTGGCAAGCAGTCTGAATTCTCACGTAAGCGGCCAAACAACTTCCTAGACCCATTCAGTTGAGCTTTACACCAACCTTTACATTTAAACTTTGAGCACACAACCATGTTGAACCTTGCTTGACAATTCTTATCACTGGCCATCTTCCTCTTACTCTTAATGCTACAAAGAGCTCTAAGTTGACCATCCGTCTCCAGTAGCCCATATTCAAGTGGGATTAGAAAGCTATGGGATATGAATTTTACCCACTTGAATGTTGTGAAGGATGATGGCAACTTAGGGGGAGGGGTTTCCAATAACTTTGGTAAGGTGATTTCAAGCTCCACTCCCTTGTGCTCTTTGACAACTTCGACCTCTTTGCAAGCTTCTTCAATTTTAACCTCTTCCTCTTGGCAGCTCTCTTCCAATTTAATCTCTTCTTCATTACTTACCAAGGGCATGGGAGGTTGTGCTTCTTCTTCTTGAATCTCTATCTCTTGATCAACCTCTTCCAAGTCTTCAACTATGATATGCTTTGGAGGTTGTACACCCTCCTCAGCATCAATTTCAACCGTCTTGGAAGGAGGCTCTATGTCTTCACTTTCCCATGGAGGTTCTGCATCTCCTAAGTCTTCAACCACTTCTTCTTCTTGAACAATGACAGCGTCTTCCACTTGTTCTAGTACGAATTCATTCTCTGTCTTGTCCACTGGGGTTTCTGGTATCTCCTTTATGCTACGCTCTTCACTAGACTGTCCATATGGAGTTGTGGCTGATCCTTGTATATTTGAGCGCCTAGAAGCCCATTGAATTAATGCTTGCCCCAGTTGTTGAACGGTTGCCTGAAATTTAATTACTGTTTCCCTTAGGTGATCCTCTGCTTCTCGGGTTGCCGGACTTGGACATGCTACAAAAGAAAGTGGTGGTGGTTGAGAGTGATTCGATTGGAATTGGGGTGGTTCTATATATGGTTCATATGGCTCATAAGGTGGTTGGTATGGTGGTTGAGGGTTAGGGTCATATGGAGGTGAATGGTGGTAGTTGGCTTGTGAGTGTGGTAGTTCAAAGTTGTGTTGAGGAAAGGGTTCATAGGCATATGGTGGTGGTTGTTGATAGTCCATTGGAGGTGGTTGTTGCCATGAGGGTTGATCAAATTCTTGTGGCTCCTCCCATCTTTGATTGTTCCAACCTTGATTCCTGTTCTCATTGTAATTTCTTCTTCCTGCAACATTATTGTAACCAGACTCATAGCCAAAGGGGTGAGAGTTCATAGTAGCAAATAAAAAAAATTAAAAACAAAAATAAAAATAAATTTAAATTAAAAGGTTATTTAAATTTTGAATTTGAAAATTAAATTTTGAAATTTGAATTTTAAAAATTTTTAAATTTGAATTTTGAAATTTGATTTTTGAAATAAGATAAGATAAGATAAAAAATTTTAAAATAAAAATCAATAACCTGTTAATTTAATAAAAATAAAAATAAAAACAAATCAAAAAGCAAATATTTACAATAACCAATAATAAGGCACACGTTTGCAATTCCCCGGCAACGGCGCCATTTTGATGAGAGAAACTTTTGCGTGGTCTAGAAATTGCGGATAAATCCTCGTTGCAAGTATAGTTTCTAAACCTTCAAAAGTCCTTTCATACAAACGTTTTGGTTGTCACAAGTAACAAACCCCTTTGAAATTGATAACCGAGTATTCAAACTTCGGGTCGTCTTCTCAAGGAATTGCAGGGAGGTATGTTCTTATTATTGGTTATGAAGATTGTAAATTGGGGGTTTTGGAAGTAAGGAAGCAGTATGTTGCACAAAAAGAATAAAATAAAATAATAATAATAAAATAAACTCTTAGAAAGGTATGAAGACTGGAAGTCCTATCCTGGTTATCCTTATCAATTGTGATGAGAATTGGATTTTTCTCCCACTTTGTTAACCTCTAACTATGAAGGTAAGTTAAGTGGATGAATTAATTTTTATTCCTCAGGTCCTAGTCTTTCTTTGGGAAAGACTAGAGTTATTGGAACTTGAATTAATGAAATGAAGAAATCCAATTTTCAATCCACAATGAGTTTGATAACTCAAGTGTCTCCAATGACTCAACCAAAGCCAAAAGTGAAAAATGTCTACTTGAATGAAAATAATTTGGATACACAAAGGGCAGTAATAAATTAAAAAGAGAGCAATCATAAGTCTGAAAATACCTCAAATTATATTAAATAAAGAAATCAATTCTAACATGGAGTTCATAAATTAAATTGAGAAAGTAAATAAAAATAAAGAACATGGGATTGAGAGTCACTCCTAAAACTAAGAGAAATTTTAAATCCTAATCCTAAGAGAGAGGAGAGAACCTCTCTCTCTAAAAACTACATCTACTCCTAAAATTGTGAATGTGTGTGCCTCTCCATGAATGGATGTATTCCCCCACTTTATAGCCTCTAATCTGTGTTTTCTGGGCCGCAAACTGGGTCAAAAACAGTCCAGAATTTGCTGGTTTCAAATTTTGCCACGCTGGATTTTCGTCACTACGACGCGGCCGCATGGATCACGCGGTCACGTCGCCTAGCTTCTGGGAAACTATAGCATATTATATATCAAATCGAAGCCCCGGACGTTAGCTTTCCAACGCAACTGGAAGCGCGTCGTTTGGACCTTTGTAGCTTAAGTTATAGGCGTTTGAGTGCAGAGAGGTCAGGCTGGACAGCTTAGCAATTTCTCCAACTTCTTGCATTCCTTCCACTTTTGCATGCTTTCTTCCCATCCTCCAAGCCATTCCTGCCTTATAATATCTGAAAACACTTAACACACATATCAAGGCATCTAATGGTAATAAGAGAGGATTAATAATAAGCAAATATAAGTCCAAAGAAACATGTTTTCAATCAAAGCACATAATTAAGAAGGCAAATGTAAAACCATGCAAATAGTATGAATAAGTGGGTAAAGAGTAGATAAAAACCACTCAATTGAGCACAAGATAAACCATAAAATAGTGGTTTATCACTCTCACCTTTGTCACTAACGTTGGACCAAACCACTATAAGCCACATTGGCTGCCACGTTAATTGCATCAACGTGGAAGCTAACGTGGAGGAAGGAATGATGAACCAACGTTAGTGACACCCACCTTTGTCACTAACGTTAGAGATGGCTATCACCACAACATTAGTGGTCACGTTAAGACAATTAACGTGAGGCACTAACGTGAGAAGGGGCGTTTGGAGCGTTAGTGACAAAGGTAAGTGTCACTAACGCTCTCGAGGCTAAGGCATGCCCACGTTAAGAGCCACGTTAGTTATACTAACGTGGACTCTAACGTGAGAAAAGGGGGGCTAAGAGCAACGTTATTGGCAAAGGTAAACGCCAATAACGCTTGCGATGGACTAAGAGGCAACGTTAGTGGTCACGTTAGTGCCACTAACGTTGAAGTTAACGTGAACCATCTTGGGCTAGGAACGTTAGTGAAAAAGGTGATCGTCACTAACGTTCTCGAACCCACATTTTCACTTAACGTTAACACCACTAACGTCCTAGCTAAAGTCCATGCCTACTTCACACTTTCTCTGCAAGTAAAGCTGAGCCCACTGAAGATTCCAAACTGCTTCAAACTCAAGATCCAAAGGCCCATATCCAAAGACTTGAAGAGCCAACTAGAAGATCAGAAGAGTAGTATATATAGGAGTAGTTTTGAACTAGATTGGGAGCTTTTGGCATTGGGAGAACTACTCTCTGTATAATTTTACTTTCTCTGCAACTTCTAGTTTTACTTTCAGAATGTATTCTCCATCTTTGCTTTCCATTCCCAGAGCTATGAACAACTAAACCCCTTTCATTGGGTTAGGGAGCTCTGTTGTAATTTGATGGATCAATAATAGTTTTCATTATTCTTCTTCTTTCTTTTCTCTTGATTTTACTAGAAAGCTTTCAATCTTCATCAAATTGGGTAGTTGTCTTGGAAAAGAAGCTATTCATACTTGGATCTCTTCGGAACCTTGGAAGAGGAATGAAGAAATCATGCTAGAAATGCTTTCTCATGTTGGACCAAATTGGGGTTTGGATAGATATAGTGACATATAATCCTACCAACACTTTGATTTAGGAATACATGTGGTATAATCAGTGACCACTCTTCATCTCTTCTCATGAGCAATTAGACCAAGGAATTGGCTATTGATCAAGATTTGAGAGATTGAATTACCAAGGAATTGGAATTCAATCACTTAAGATTGCCAAGGAGATCAATGAATGCATTGATTGAGGAAGAGATGAAGATGAACTTGATCCGGAGAATACAACATCTCCTGAGCCCAATGAATTTCCCATTTCTACTCTTACCCATTCTCTTTACTTTCTGCCATTTACTTTTATGTTCATTTCCCCAAATCCCCATTTAAGATTCTGCAATTTACTTTCTGCCATTTACATTTTGCTCTTTAATTCCAGCATTTACACTTTCTGTTATTTACTTTCCCGCCATTTAATTTTCTGCAATTCTCAAATCAAATTCTGCTTAGCTCAACTAGAACATTCCTCTAATTAAAGTTGATTGACCAATCAATCCCTGTGGGATTCGACCTCACTCTATTGTGAGTTTTTACTTGACGACAATTCGGTATACTTGCCGAGGGAGAATTGTTGAGAGACAAGTTTTCGTGCATCAATGTGATGAAATCCACTCAAATCAAACCAAAATATATCGTCAAATATGGATTCATCAACTAGCCTAGCTTGAAATTTTATGATAAAGTATTGGCCATTGTTGCTTACATCTTTGGAAACAATTTGGATCAAGAGTAAGTGAAATTAACTTATTTCTCATTTTATTGTTAATTTGTCATATAATTTTTTTATAACCTTTTCTACCACTATAGCATAATATTCTGATTTTATGATTTTAGGGAAGTGCTTGTTCGAAACAATCATTGTAGTGGCACATGCAAGACTCTTCTCACTATAATGCCCGGCAAGCCAATAATTGGTGATGTAAGAATTAGTTTTGCATTATTTATTTATTATCCTTGTAAAATTATCAAATTTAGATTGGTGCAGAATAACCATGATTGTCTGTACTCCATAGGTCCTTACCTTAGTTTGTTCGATGCTTACCAAAGGGCATTTTGGGCCAAAAGAAAACAAATATGGCAACCAATTATTTCTGCCACCGACATTTTCTGTAAGTTTATTTGCAGTTTAAAATTTAGTCTTCAAAATTAATATACCTTCCCAGATAGACTAGAAACATAATAAGATTCCTCACTTAGTTTAATATTCATCGTAGCAAATTGTTTTAAGCCCAAAACAGAACTGTGTTGGCACAATGAAATACATCAAGGATAACTTCATGGGAGATCTTCCCAATTTACACCAAGTTCGTTAATTTTATTGAACTTTCATTTAATTCGTATAATAATATTTCATGGCTGTTTTTAGTTAAGGTTATTTTCCGACTGTTGTTGTAGATTTTTGTGCCAATTTATCTCAATAGCCATTGGTTTCTCATAGTGGTTGATTTACTTCATGAGATTGTAAGATATCTGGACTCTTTCAAAAAGGGCACATTGATGACAGAGCGTAAGAGTGTCATTAACAATTTGGTAAATTACCTTAAGAATTTATTATCCGACAAGAACTTCGGTCAAACACCTTCCTTTAGAAACATTCAATTTTCTAAGTATAAATTCAATGAGCCAGCTGTCCCGCAACAATATGCCAATCGTAAGTTTAAATATACTATTTTTCAAAGTATATATTCAATTTAGTGGTTGTTTGTTCTTTTGTTATATTGCTTTGTTAATATGTGCATTAAAACTTACCAAAGTACTAAGTTTCAACAATGCAATTATTCATCTTTTATTATTTATACCTGTAATAGCCACTGATGACTTCCATACGGTGGGATGGGAGTCTCATGGCCATTAATCAATCTTGAATCACCTAGCCCAAACTCTTGATGCACAGATGCATTTACTTCTGTATTTGGCACTGCTAATGTCTCTTGAGAAGCCATAGGGTCCTTGGGAAGCTCCTATGAACAAATAATACATGGAGTCAAAAAATCTATCAAGTATAACTACAACATAGAGGTTACCAATTTATTTTAATTCAAGTAACAACTAATGCAATATTGTATCTTACTGACTTCTTCGGTACCAAAGCTAGCTTGCGCGCCACTACCAGTTGATGAGGGAAAAATGATTCCACACAAAATTCACTGGCAAGTGTACTGGGTCGCATCAAGTAGTAATAACTCACAAGAGTGAGGTCGATCCCACAGGGATTGATGGATCGAGCAATTTTAGTTAGGTGATGAATTTATTCAAGCGAATATTTGATGATTTGAGTGATTTTGATTAACAGAAGCTAAATTGCAAGAAAGTAAAAGTGTAGAAGGTAAATTGAGCAGAAAAGTAAAGTGCAGAAAGTAAATTGACTGAATCTAAAGGTGCTGAAGAAGTAAATTGCAGAAACTTAAAGAACAAGAAAGTAAAAGAGCTGAAACTTAAATTGCAAGAAAAGTAAATTGTAGAAACTTAAAGTGCAAGAAATGTAAATTGCTGAATCTAAATTGCTGAGAAATGTAAATCACTTTGAAGAACAACAGGATTTGGGTACTGGGATTCAAAATTTAACAAGAAAATTTAATTTGTAGTCAATTTGAGAACTGTAAGATGCAGATTTAGATCTGGATCTCAGTAGCTAAGACAGAAATGGAAAATTTCTTCAAGGAACGAAATAGCAAGAAAACTTAACTCAATTGTGAAACCCTAAAGAGAAATTGAAGATCGAAGGAGAGCAATGAGATCAGAAAACAAATCTAGATCTCAATTACTCACTTGATTAAGTAGAAAAGAAATTGTAGAAGAAAATGAAATTAAAAACAGTAGAAGAAACTTAGATCTAATTCTCCAATTCCCAAAACTATATGAAGGAAAAGCAAAGATGATTCTCAGATCAGGAATCAATGGAGCTCTTCAATCTCAATTAAAAAATCCAAATAGAAAGTAGAAGTTGCAGAAGAAAGAAAATGCAGAAAGAAAACTCAGATCCAAATTCCCAAATCCCAAATTCAAAACAATTGAAAATTAAAAGTGAAAACTAAAAATGAGCTAAAGGTCTTTTCACAAATCAAACTGAATCCTATTTATACACTTTCTATTTTGGTCTTCAAAGTTTGGAGTGGGCCTTTTGATTTTTGGATTTGAAGAAAGATGGGTCCGGTTGGCTTTGGTTCAAGTTGGGTTGGAGGCATGGGTCAGCTCCCAAGGGAGCGCTCCACTTTGAGTAGTGAACGTTGCGTTCACTTTTTGTCGGTGAGCCTTGGTGTGCCTTGTTTGCAATTAGCCTCCCTAGCATTCACTCTTTCAACGCTACGTTCAAATTGTGAACGCTAAACTTGCTGAGCCTTCCTCCCAAGGCTTGAAGCACGAAAACGTTGGCAAAAGGGAGTGCTACGCTCGAATTTTTGAGCGCTACCCCTCCTTGTCTTGATGCTCGCTCAGCTTTCCTTGGTTAGCTCTTGGTGTGCATGCTTTGCTTCTTCAAAAAAGGGAAGGATAGTGAACGTAGCGTTCACTTCTTTGAACGCTAGCCTTTGGGTTGGCCAGAGATCTTTGCTTCCAAGCCAAGGTCCACGAGAAAGTTGCCAAGAGTGAACGTAGCGTTTGAATTCTTGAACGCTACCCTTGGTTTGCTTCATGAATGCTTGGCTTCTTTTAATGCACTACAAAGTGAATGTTCCTTGTTGCCTAGCTCCCTTGCTGGCCATCCACGAAAAAGGTAGGGCTTGTGAACGTAGCGTTCACTCCTTAGAACGCTACTTTGCCTTGTTTTGCTTTGAGTGCGCCCAGCCTTCTTGGTGTGTTGGTTCCTTCTTCGAGTGCAACGCTTTATTGTCATGGGCCACGCTTTTCAAAGCGTGGCCTAAGATTCAAAGCGTGCTCAAACTTCAAAGTGTGTCCAAAAATCTTTCTTTCCTCTGTTTGAGCTCAATTTGTGCTTCCTCCTTCTTTTCCTTTATCTTTTTACCTATTCATCAACCAAACAAATACATCAAAGTCTCACCAAAATCACAAGATCTTGCATCATTTATAAAATCAATTAATTCTAACATAAAACCTATGATTTTGTGTAAAATAAATGATGTTTGATTGATTCAACATAATCATGAAAATCCACTCCAATTACTTACTTATTGTGCAAGAAAATGCATAAAACCTAATGAAACTAATGAAAAATGCTTGTAAAACTAGCACAAGATGACTTGTCATCACAACACCAAACTTAAACCTTGCTTGTCCCCAAGCAAGCATTAAACATGAGAAGAAATGAAATGAAACAGAGAAGCATACATGTCCTTATTTAGCAGATAATAGAATTAGGACTATGGGGTTTTATGCAGGCAAAAATGCAGCTCACTTATTCTTTGCTAATAGATAAGAAATGCTTCCTTGAGGATTCACTAGAGTTGCTCTCATAATGCCTTGCTTTTTGATTGATCCCTTTTTGGTTTTTCCTTCTTTCTTTTGCTTAGAAAGCTTATTTCTCAATGATAACTCAGTGTCAAGTGTTGTAGCAGCCTTTTGGCTCAATTTTGCTCAACACTTCTTCACTACAGACACTTGGCTCACAAATCCTCTTAGGAACATTGATGCCCAGTATCTCTTTAGATCACTAAATGCTTTGTAGCTAGGTTGCTCTTGATAATGAACTTTCGGTTGGTAATCCCGGATTAGTTAATCCAAGTTACCAAGTTTTAAAAGACTCCTCAGAACCTAATTGTCCAAGCATATCCTAGTACAAAAAGCACCATAGACATATGTCCTAAGGTCCAAGCTATTGGTGTCTAGCCTTATTGTTTGTTTTTTTGCCAATTCTTAGCTTTTATTTTTTTCTCTTTCTTACTTTGCTTCATTTTCTAGGGAATTTCATTTATAAAAGGTTTTATGATAGCAACCAAGTTCACACCACAAAGAACACTCTATTATGCAGCTTTTATTATTGAGCTTATCATCTTAATCAAGCAATCACCACCACAAGTCTTCATTCTAATTCCTACCACATTGGACAATCACTTTTTTTTTCAAACATTTTCTCTTATTGATGCAAAAAGGAAATAAAACATGAGTTTAAGGCAAACAAAGTTGAGGACAAGCATTTAAACTAGTGCAGACATGAAAATTTGCATTATTTGAACTAAACATAAAGGCAAACAGCAACTTCTCATATAGAACATTTCAAGGCATAGTGAATTTTGTGACAATACAACCTCTCAGGAGTGTCTTACAGCTTTCCTTTTGTCATTATCATCTTTTACTTTTGTATTTCCTTTGGTGATGATTCTTGTAAGAGGTTAAGTGTCTTTTCTGCATAATTATTAGAAGTTGCTTGTTTTTCCAAGCACTTAGACAATTGGTTAGTATGCATGAACTATTGTAGTTTCTTGAACTTACTTTGGTGGGGAACACCAAACTTAGTCCTTTGCTACTGTCTATGCTACTTCAGTTACATGAAACCTTGTGCTTTTGTTGCAAGTAATATAGCTAAGAACTAGAAAATAGACAGTGGTTTAGTGGTTTTCCTGATTGCTTGGAGCTAGTACCCAGTTATGCAGAGGGTTGAAATGTGTTTTTAAATGAGATTTTTGGTGGAACACTAAACTTAGCATCCTTCATTCACCCTTAAATTGTTTTGGTGTGCAACACCAAACTTAGCTCCTTGCAATATAGATAAAACTACTTAACCTTCTTATTAAAAAAGTTAAGAGAAGAAAACTACCTTTGGTTGGGTTGCCTCCCAACAAGCGCTCTTTTAATGTCACTAGCTTGACCTCCTTCATTCTTGCTCAGCTAAATTTCTGAATCTCCTTCTCTTTGTCCTAATGGCCTCCCAAGTAATGCTTTGCCCTGTGACCATTTGCTGTGAAATTTTTCTTTGTTGCTTCATCTAGCAGTTCAAGGCTTCCATAAGGAAGAACCTTTGTCACCAAGTAGGGACCAGTCCATTTAGACTTGAGTTTGCCAGGGAAAACTTTGAGTCTGGAGTTATACAAGAGTACTTGCTGTCCTGGTTTGAACTCCTTCTTTGAGATCCTTTTTTCATGCCATCTCTTAGCTTTTTCCTTGTATATCTTAGCATTTTCATAGGCTTCCAGTCTAAACTCATCCAACTCATTTAATTGCAACAACCTCTTCTCTCCTGCTGCTTGAGAATCAAGGTTGAGGAGTTTAGTAGCCCAGAAAGCTTTGTACTCAAGCTCTATAGGAAGGTGACAAGACTTGCCATACAACAACTGAAAAGGAGATTTTCCAATAGGAGTTTTGAATGCTGTTCTATACGCCCAGAGAGCATCTTCTAGTTTTTTGGCCCAATCCTTTCTTGTACTCCCTACTGTCTTCTCCAAAATCCTCTTCAACTCCCTATTTGCAAGCTCTGCTTGGCCATTGGTCTGTGGATGGTATGGTGTAGCTACTTTATGCATTATCCCATATTTGTGAAGTAGTTTCTCCATCTGTTTGTTGCAGAAATGACTACCACCATCACTGATAAGACCCTTAGGCACTCCATACCTAGTAAAAATATGCTTCTTAAGGAATTGAAGGACAATTTGTGCATTACATGTGGTTGTTGCTATGGCTTCCACCCACTTTGAAACATACTCTACTGCCACAAGTATGTATTTGAAAGAATATGAAGGTGGAAAGGGGCCCATAAAATATATACCCCAAAGATCGAAGAGTTCTACCTCCAAGATGTAGTTCTGAGGCATTTCATTCCTTCTTGTTAATCCTCCAGCTCTTTGGCACTCATTGCATTGATGAACAAACTCTCTAGCATCCTTGAATATGGTTGGCCAATAGAACCCGCTTTGAAGTACTTTGGCTGCTGTTCTTTCTAGCCCAAAATGTCCACCATAAGCTGAACCATGACAATGCCATAATATGTTTCTCATCTCACTCTCTGGAACACATTTCCTAATCATTCCATCCGGACACCTTTTGAATAAGAATGGTTCATCCCATAAGAATTTCTTGGCTTCATTGAGCAGCTTCTTCACTTGATACTTGGTGAACTCTTGAGGAATCTTCCTTCCAACCTTGTAGTTTGCAATGTCTGCAAACTAGGGAGCTTGTTGGATTTGTAAGAGGTGTTCATCTGGAAAGCTTTCATTCACTAAGTGTGGAGCTTGATTATCCTCTTGTGGTAGTCTTGACAAGTGGTCTGCTACTTGATTCTCATTCCCTTTCCTATCTCTCACTTCAATGTCAAACTCTTGTAGCAGCAACACCTACCTAATAAGCCTTGGCTTTGAATCCTGTTTAGACATAAGATACTTGAGAGAAACATGATCAGTATATACTATAACCTTTGAACCAATCAAGTAATGTCTAAATTTATCAAATGCATTTACAATTACCAAGAGCTCTTTCTCTGTGGTGGTATAATTTTTCTGTGCTTCATTCAACACCTTGCTAGCATAGTATATAACATGATGCAGTTTGTTTTTCTTTTGCCCCAATACAGCACCAATTGCAAAGTCACTTGCATCACACATAAGTTCAAAAGTTAATTCCCAATCAGGGGGTGTGATGATTGGTGCTGTAATGAGTTTTCTCTTTAAAGTTTCAAAGGCATGCTTGCAATTGTCATCAAAGATGAAAGGACTATCAATCATTAGCAAATTGCTCAATGGTTTTGCTATTTTTGAAAAATCTTTGATGAACCTCCTGTAAAAACCAGCATGTCCAAGAACACTCCTTACTGCTTTCATATTAACAGGTATAGGAAGCTTTTCAATGATTTTTATTTTTTCTTTGTTAACTTCTATACCTTTGCTTGAAACCTTATGTCGAAGAACTATCCCTTCAGGAACCATGAAATGACATTTCTCCCAATTCAATACCAGATTAGTTTCTTGGCATCTTTTCAAAACAAGAGTTAAATGATGTAAGCAAGTGTTAAATGAATTGCCAAAGATAGAAAAATCATCCATGAATACTTCTAAAAACTTTTCCACCATGTCAGAAAATATAGAAAGCATACACCTTTGAAAAGTTGCAGGGGCATTGCACAGCCCAAAGGGCATCCTTCTGTAAGCAAAAACTCCAAATGGACAGGTGAAGGAAGTCTTTTCATGATCCTTGGGATCCACCACTATTTGATTGTACCCAAAATATCCGTCCAGGAAGCAATATATGCATGGCCATCCAATCTTTCCAACATCTGGTCGATGAATGGGAGAGGAAAGTGATCTTTCTTTGTAGCATCATTCAGCCTTCTATAATCTATGCACATCCTCCACCCAGTCACTGTCATGGTGGGAATTAACTCATTCTTCTCATTAGAGATGACTGTCATTCCTCCCTTCTTTGGTACAACTTGAACCGGACTCACCCATGAGTTGTCAAAGATTGGAAAGATTATCCCAGCATTCCATAGCTTCATTACTTCTTTTTGAACCACCTCCTTCATGTTTGGGTTAAGTCTTCTCTGGGGTTGAACTACAGGCCTTGAATCTTCCTCCAATATAATTTTATGCATACAAATGGTAGGGCTTATGCCCTTGATATCATCAATTGTCCAACCCAAGGTTGTCTTGTGAGCTTTCAACACTTCAATCAGCTTTGTTTCTTCTTCCATGTTCAAGGAGGAGTTTATAATTACTGGCAAGGCTTCTTCTTCTCCATGGAATACATACTTGAGATGAGGGGGGAGAGGCTTTAACTCTTGTTTTGGCTTCTCCTCTACCTTGCTTTCAAAGGAGATCTCTACCACTTCCTCTTCTATGAACTCTTGTTCCACCTCTATTTCCTCTTCTTGTTCTTCTTGGTTGTTATCTTCCAGTAGCTCCTCCTCCACTTCTTCTATCATTTCCACTCTCATGTGCTTTTCCTTCTCTAGAGGGTACTGCATGGCCATGAAGAAATTGATGATCATCTTCTCATCATGCACCCTGAGGGTCATCTCTCCTTTCTCTACATCAATGATGGCTCTTGCTGTTGCTAAGAAAGGTCGTCCCAATATGATTGAACTGTGTCCCTCTTCTTCCATGTCCAGGATAACAAAGTCAGCAGGGAAAATGAATTCTCCAATCTTCACTAATAAATTTTTTACAACTCCATTTGGTATCTTGAGTGATCTGTCAGCCATTTGGAGTGACATCCTGGTAGGCTTGACTTCCTCTATTGCAAGCTTCTTCATTAGTGAGAGGGGCATTAAATTGATGCTAGCTCCTAAGTCACAGAGAGCCTTGTCCAATGTTCTGTTGCCTATAGTGCAGGATAGGATGAAGCTTCCTGGATCTTTGAGCTTTGGAGGAAGACCTCTTTGGATGACAACACTGCATTCTTGTGTTAGAATTACTGTCTCCTTCTCATTTCAACTCCTTTTCTTGTTGATGAGCTCTTTGAGGAATTTTGCATATAGAGGCATTTGTTCTAGAGTTTCAGCAAGTGGAATATTGATCTCCAGCTTCTTAAACACCTCTAGGAACTTAGGGAACTGTTGGTCTTTGATCTCCTTCTGTAATCTTTGAGGATATGGTAAAGGAGGAGTGTAAGTCTTCACTATCTTCCTCTGTTCTTGTGATAGTTCCTCCATGATTTGCTTTCCCTTTTGTGAAGATTGTGGCTGTTCCTTTTTCTCCTTTAGCTCCTCTTGATCTTGCTTGTCTTTAAGTGTCACTTCTTCCTTGCTGATGGCCTCATGATTCTCCACAGGCTTCTTGTTGGTTTCTTTGTCATTTACCAGGGTTCTTCCACTCCTTAATTGGACTGCTTTGCATTCCTCTTTGGGGTTGGGAATGGTGTCACTTGGCAATGCATTGGTTGGCCTCTCAGCCACTATTTGCTTTGATAATTGACCAATTTGCCTCTCTAGATTCCTCAGTGAAGCTTCATGGTTCTTGTTGGCTAGCTCTTGATGTTTCATTATCTTCTCCATCAATATCTCCAAGTTGGAGATCCTTTGAGATTCCTGGGGTGGTTGTGGTTGATTATGGGATGTTGATGGTGAATGGTAGTTATTTTGGTTAGTGGATGAGTTGTTGGGTGGATAGTAGTTCGATTGGGGTTGATTATTTTGTGGTTTTCTGTATGGATTTTGGTTAGTGTTTTGATGGTTTGTGTTTCTAAAATTGTTTTGGTTTGAGTTTCTTTGCCAAGGTTGCTGGTTTTGGTTCTCTCTCCATTTCAGATTGGGGTGGTTTCTTCAAGATGAATTATAAGTGTCTCCATGGAAGTCATTTGGTCCAGACCCTTGATTTTGCATGTATTGCACTTGCTCTTGCTGCTTCTCTTCATATTTTTCCTCTTGCTGTCCCCACACCACTGGTGGTTGGTTGGTTGTGCTCACTGCTGCAAGTTGCAATCCATCCATTCTCTTTGACATTTTTTCAATTTGTTGTTAGAGCTGCTGGTGCATGAGTTTGTTCTGAGCTAATATAGTATCAACTCCTTCAAGCTCAAACACACCCTTCTTTGGAGCTGCTTGCCTTTCAGAGGAGTAGAAATACTTATTGTTGGCCACCATGTCTATGAGATCATGTGCCTCTTGAGCAGTTTTCATCATTTACAAAGATCCTCCTGAGGAATAATCCAAAGCTTTACTTGAAGGTAAGGATAAGCCTTCATAGAAATTTTACAACTCCACCCATTCACTGAACATTCCCTCTGGACACCTTCTGATTAGAGCTTTATACCTCTCCCAATCTTCATACAATGACTCTCCTTGCTGTCTGAAGGTTTGCACATCAGTTTTTAGCTTGATGACTCTTTGAGGTGGATAGAATTTGGCTAGAAATTTGCTAACCAAATCATCCCAGCTGGTAATGCTCTCCTTAGGGTAGGTTTCTAACCAATGTGTGGCTTTGTCTCTCAGTGAAAATGGGAACAAAAGAAGCTTATAGATATCAGGATTGACTCCATTGGTTTTGACAGTGTCACAGATTGTCAAAAACATAGAGAGGTGTTGGTTTGGATCCTCAGCAGCACTTCCTCCATATTGGCAATTATTTTGAACTAGGGTAATCAATTGAGGCTTGAGTTCAAAGTTATTGGCATTGACATTGGGGGTTAGGATGCTACTCCCACAATTCTTTGGGTTAGAGATAGTGTAGGAAGCCAAGACTCTTCTCTGAGGCTGGCCATTGTTGTTGGCCACACCATCAGTGTGATTTAGAATGTTATCATCCATTACTTGATCTTCCTCCTCTAATTCCTCTTCACCAATAACTCCCTTCCCTCTTGCTTCTCTTCTCAATCTTCGGAGGGTTTTCTCGTCAAGGTTAAAGGATGTGGACTCACCTCCTCTTCCTCTTGACATAAAATACAAAACCAGAAACCAGAATGGAACACTCTACTACTAGAGTGAGATTAGTGTTAGCTTAAGTAAAAATTCAAACAATTAGTGTGCTTAGTAAAAATAAAAAGAAAATGCTTGATCTAGATTATCACCCTACTTAATCATTATCAATCTAAGTCAATCCTCGGCAACGGCGCCAAAAACTTGATGAGGGAAAAACGATTCTACACAAAACTCACTGGCAAGTGTACTGGGTCGCATCAAGTAGTAATAACTCACAAGAGTGAGGTCGATCCCACAGGGATTGATGGATCAAGCAATTTTAGTTAGGTGATGAATTTAGTCAAGCGAATATTTGATTATTAGAGTAATTTTGATTAACAGAAGCTAAATTGCAAGAAAGTAAAAGTGTAGAAGGTAAATTGAGCAGAAAAGTAAAGTGCAGAAAGTAAATTGACTGAATCTGAAGGTGCTGAAGAAGTAAATTGCAGAAACTTAAAGAACAAGAAAGTAAAAGAGCCGAAACTTAAATTGCAAGAAAAGTAAATTGCAGAAACTTAAAGTGTAAGAAATGTAAATTGCTGAATCTAAATTGCTGAGAAATGTAAATTGCTTTGAAGAACAACATGATTTGGGTACTGGGATTCAAAATTTAACAAGAAAATGTAATTTGTAGTCAATTAGAGAACTATAAGATGCAGATTTAGATCTGGATCTCAGTAGCTAAGACAGGAATGGAAAATTTCTTCATGGAACAAAATAGCAAGAAAATTTAACTCAATTGTGAAATCCTAAAGAGAAATTGAAGATCGAAGGAGAGCAATGAGATCAGAAAACAGATCTAGATCTTAATTACTCCCTTGATCAAGTAGAAAAGAAATTGCAGAAGAAAATGAAATTGAAAATATTAGAAGAAACTTAGATCTAATTCTCCAATTTCCAAAACTATACGAAGGAAAAGCAAAGATGATTCTCAGATCAGGAATCAATGGAGCTCTTCAATCTCGATTCAAAAATCCAAACAGAAAGTAGAAGTTGCAGAAGAAAGAAAATGCAGAAAGAAAACTCAGATCCAAATTCCCAAATCCTAAATTCAAAACAATTGAAAATTAAAAGTGAAAACTAAAAATGAGCTAAAGGTCTTTTAACAAATCAAACTAAATCCTATTTATACACTTTCTATTTTGGTCTTCAAAGTTTGGAGTAGGCCTTTTGATTTTTGGATTTGAAGAAAGATGGGTCCGGTTGGCTTTGGTTCATGTTAGGTTGGAGGCATGGGTCAGCTCCCAGGGGAGCGCTCCACTTTGAGTAGTGAACGTTGCGTTCACTTTTTGTTGGTGAGCCTTGGTGCGCCTTATTTGCAATTGGCCTCCCTAGCGTTCACCCTTTGAACGCTACGTTCAAATTGTGAACGCTACACTTGCTGAGCCTTCCTCCCAAGGCTTGAAGCACGAAAACGGTTGCAAAAGGGAGCGCTACGCTAGAATTTTTGAGCGCTACCCCTCCTTGTTTTGATGCTTGCTCAGCTTTCCTTGGTTAGCTCTTGGTGTGCATGCTTTGCTTCTTCGAAAAATGGAAGGATAGTGAACGTAGCGTTCACTTCTTTGAACGCTAGCCTTTGGGTTGGCCAAAGATCTTTGCTTCCAAGCCAAGGTCCACGAGAAAGTTGCAAAGAGTGAACGTAGCGTTTGATTTCTTGAACGCTACCCTTAGTTTGTTTCATCTCACTAGAGATGGCAGACAATTCAAAGAAACAAGCTTATAGACTTGTAGAGGATGTCTTGGTAAACGTTGAAGACCATTGCATCCCTGCTGACTTCATAATCCTAGAGACTGGGAAGTGTATGGATGAATCCATCATCCTTGGCAGACCTTTCCTAGCCACAGCAAAAGCTGTGATTGATGTTGACAGAGGAGAATTGAACATTCAAGTGAATGGAGACTCCCTTATGTTTAAAGCTCAAGGATATCCCTCTGTCACCATGGAGAGGAAGCACGAAGAGCTTTTCTCAATACAGAGTCAAATAGAGCCCCCACAGTCAAACTCTAAGTTTGGTGTTGGGAGGCCACAACCAAACTTTAAGTTTGGTGTTGAACCCCCACATTCAAACTCTAAGTTTGGTGTTGGGAGGTTCCAACATTGCTCTGAACATCTGTGAGGCTCCATGAGAGCCACTGTCAAGCTATTGACATTAAAGAAGCGCTTGTTGGGAGGAAACCCAATTTTTACTTATCTATGTTAAATTTCTATTTTCCTTTGTTATTTTATGTTTTCTGTAGGTTGATGATCATGTGAAGTCACAAAAACAATTGAAAAAGCAAAAACAAAGTGAAAAGTAGAATGAAAAATAGAACACCCTGGAGGAGACAGTTCTGGCGTTTAAACGCCAGTAAAGGTAGCAGAATGGGCGTTAAACGCCCAGTCTGGCACCATTCTAGGCGTTTAACGCCAAGAATGGGCACCAGACTGGCGTTTAACGCCAGGAATGGGCAAGAAGCTGGCGTTAAACGCCAGAAATGGGCAGCAGCCTGGCGTTTAACGCCAGGATTGGCAGAAAGGGGCGTTTTGCACGCCACTTGGTGCAGGGATGAGATATCCTTGACACCTCAGGATCTGTAGACCCCACAGAATCCCCACCTACTGATGAGTATTTTGGTGAAAAATAAATTTCTCCCAAAATACACAAATCTAACCGGCAAGTATACCGGGTCGTATCAAGTAATAAAAACTCACGGGAGTGAGGTCGATCCCACAGGGATTGAAGGATTGAGCAATTTTAGCTTAGTGGTTAATTTAGTCAAGCGAATCAAGATTTGGTTGAGTGTTTTGTGATTTGCAGAAATTAAATTGCATGGAAGTAACGAGAACAGGGAATTAAAGTGCTGAATCTTAAAGAACAAGAAATTAAATAGCAGAAACTTAGAATGCAAGAAATGTAAATTGCGGAATCTTAAAGTGCAAGAAATGTAAACGGCTGGAATTGTAAAGGGAATTGGGGATTGGATTTGCAGAATTTAAACAAGGAAAAGTAAATTGCATCAAGCAGAGAAGTAGAAGAGGAGTGGGATCAAATTGGATCTCAGAGCAGAAAAGTAAATGAACATGGAAAACAGTAACAGAGAATGTAAAATTGGGAAATTAGATCTCAGGACCCAGAGACTAGAAAACCAAGTCTAGATCTCAATGCCTTCCTAGATCCAACAAGAACAATTGCAAGGGAATTGTAAATTGCAAAGAAAATAGATGAAGAACAATTAACAGAAACTGAAATTCAATTCAAGCAGTAAATAAAGCAGTGAGATCCAAGGTTGAGATTGAAACAGAATTTCTTCAATTCTCCAACCCAAAATCCAAGACAATTGTAATTGAAATTGAAAGCAATAAAACTGAGAGGAAGAGAAGTGAATTCTCCTTCCCCAAGACAAAGAAATTAAAGATCACTCAATATCAAAAGCTCTCCGAAAACTATTATGAAAATTCCAAAAGAAAGCTCCCTGAAGAACTTGAATTCTATCCTATTTATACACTTTCTTCCAATGATCTTCAAGCCTTGAGTTGGGCCTTTGCTCTTGGTGGAATTGGGTTGAAAGAGGCCTTGGTTGATTGCTCAGGGAGTTTGAAGAGGAACCAAAACGAACTAATTGAACCGGGTTTGAGTTTTGCAAAAGTTGGACCAAAAGTTTGAGCAAAAGTTAGGGGTCTAACTTTTGCTCCAACTTTTCATATCAGCTAACACCACTTTGCTGATACTCACGTTGGTGCCAAAGTTAGGGGTCTAACTTTGGCCCCAACGTTGGCTTTACCTTGTGCACTTGTGGTGCCAACGTTAGCCACCAAGTTAGGGGGCTAACGTTGGCGCAAACTTTTGCTCCTCCCCTTGTGATTTTCATGTGCCAACGTTAGCCACCAAGTTAGGGGGCTAACGTTGGCACAAACTTTTGGTGCCCAGGGAGGTTTTCTTCATGCCAACGTTAGCCTCAAAGTTAGGGGGCTAACGTTGGCGCAAACTTTTGGTGCCCAGGGGTGAATTTCATGTGCCAACGTTAGCCACCAAGTTAGGGGGCTAACGTTGGCGCAAACTTTTGGTACCCAGGGAGTGATTTTCAAGTTCCAACGTTAGCCTCCAAGTTAGGGGGCTAACGTTGGGGCTAACTTTTCACCCAAAAGTTTGTGCAAAAGTTTGAGGCTAACTTTAGGTCCAACTCTTTGCTTCTTGGTTCATTTTCATTTATTCCCTTGTCTTCTCTTTACTCCTAGCTATTCCTTCTTGCTTCAACCTTTCTCCAAGCTTTCTTCACCTATCATTAATCAACCAAACACATCAAAGCTATGCTTAAAATCATGAGATATCCATTCTATCATAATATGCAACAATTATAGCATAAAACCTCATGAAATGGCATGAATTCATACATGGTTGATTAAATCAAGGGAAACATGAAAATCTACTCAATTAGCTTGCTTATGGTTCAAGAAAGTGCATAATTCTAATGAAAACAAAAGGAAAAGACTAGTTAAAATAGGCTAGGATGACTTGTCATCACCTACCCCACCACTCTCTCTCTTTTTCACCAAATTCACCAATCACCTCAATACCTCTTCCCCTAAAACCCCTCACCTATCCAATCCCACCATTCTCTTCACCACTCACATCCATCCTTCATAAAACCCCCACCTACTTCACCATTCAAATTCAAACCACTTTCCCTCCCAAACCCACCCTCTATGGCCGAACCATACACACCCCTCTCACTCCTATATAAAACCATCTTCACTCCTTCATTTTCACACAACCTAAACACCACTTCTCTCTCTTGGCCAAAACACAAAGTCCCACTCCATCTCCTCTATTTCTTCTTCTTCTACTCTCTTCTTTCTTCTTTTGCTCGAGGACGAGCAACCTTCTAAGTTTGGTGTGGTAAAAGCTAAAGCTTTTTGTTTTTCCATAACCATTAATGGCACCAAAGGCCGGAGAAACCTCTAGAAAGAGGAAAGGGAAGGCAAAAGCTTCCACCTCCGAGTCATGGGAGATGGAGAGATTCCTCTCAAAGGTGCATCAAGACCACTTCTATGAAGTTGTGGCCAAGAAGAAGGTGATCCCTGAGGTCCCTTTTAAGCTCAAAAAGGGCGAATATCTGGAGATCCGACATGAGATCCGAAGAAGAGGTTGGGAAATTCTCACCAATCCCATTCAACAAGTCAGAATCTTAATGGTTCAAGAGTTCTATGCCAATGCATGGATCACCAAGAACCATGATCAAAGTGTGAACCCGGACCCCAAGAATTGGCTTACAATGGTCCGAGGGAAATACTTGGATTTTAGTCCGGAAAATGTAAGGTTGGCATTTAACTTGCCCCTGATGCAAGGAGATGCACACCCCTACACTAGAAGGGTCAACTTTGATCAAAGGTTGGACCAAGTCCTCATGGACATATGTGAAGAGGGCGCCCAATGGAAAAGAGATTCAAGAGGGAAGCTGGTTCAACTAAGAAGGCATGACCTCAAGCCCGTGGCTAGGGGATGGTTGGAGTTCATCCAACGCTCAATCATTCCCACTAGCAACCGGTCCGAAGCTACTATAGACCGGGCTATCATGATACATAGCATCATGATTGGAGAGGAAGTGGAATTTCATGAGGTTATATCCCAAGAACTCTACAAGGTAGCAGACAAGTCCTCTTTTTTGGCAAGGTTAGCCTTCCCTCATCTCATTTGTCACCTTTGCAATTCGGTTGGAATTGACATAGAGGGAGACATTCTCATTGATAAGGACAAGGCCATCACTAAGAAAAGGATGGAGCAAGGGAGAGAACCTCACCAAGAGCATGAGGAAACTCCTCATCATAAAATCCCTGAGATGCCTCAAGGGATGCATTTTCCTCCACAAAACTATTGGGAGCAAATCAACACCTCCCTAGGAGAATTAAGTTCCAACATGGGACAACTAAGGGTGGAGCACCAAGAGCATTCCATCCTCCTCCATGAAATTAGAGAAGACCAAAGAACCATGAGAGAGGAGCAACAAAGGCAAGGAAGAGACATTGAAGAGATCAAGCACTCCATAAGATCTTCAAGAGGAAGAAAAAGCCGCCATCACTAAGGTGGACCCGTTCTTTAATTTCCTTGTTCTTTATTTTCTATTTTTCGAAAATTGTGCTTTATGTTATCTATGTTTGTGTTTTTATTACATGATCATTAGTGTCTAAGTGTCTATGCCTTAAAGCTATGAAAATGAATCCATCACCTTTCTTAAATGAAAAATGTTTTCAATTGAAAAAGAAAAAGAAGTGCATGAATTTCAAATTTTAAAACAGTTTAATTATCTTGATGTGGTGGCAATACTATTATTTTTCTGAATGAATGCTTGAACAGTGCATATTTTTGAATTTGATTGTTTATGAATGTTAAAATTGTTGGCTCTTGAAAGAATGAAAGGAAAAGGAGAAATGTTATTTGACGATCTGAAAAATCAAAAAATTGATTCTTGAAGCAAGAAAAAGCAGTGAAAAGCTTGCGAAAGAAAAAAGAGAGAAAAAGAAAAGCAAGCAGAAAAAGCCAATACCCCTTTAAACCAAAAGGCAAGGGTGAAAAAAAGGATCCAAGGCTTTGAGCATCAGTGGATAGGAGGGCTCACAGGAATAAAATCCTGGCCTAAGCGGCTAAACTAAGCTGTCCCTAACCATGTGCTTGTGGCGTGAAGGTGTCAAGTGAAAACTTGAGACTGAGCGGTTAAAGTCGAGGTCCAAAGCAAAAAGAAGAGTGTGCTTAAGAACCCTGGACACCTCTAATTGGGGACTCTAGCAACGCTGAGTCACAATCTGAAAAGGTTCACACAGTTATGTGTCTGTGGCATTTATGTATCCGGTGGTAATACTAGAAAACAAAGTGTTTAGGGCCACGGCCAAGACTCATAAAGTAGCTGTGTTCAAGAATCAACATACATAACTAGGAGAATCAATAACGCTATCTAGATTCTGAGTTCCTATAGATGCCAATCATTCTGAACTTCAAGGGATAAAGTGAGATGCCAAAACTGTTCAGAGGCAAAAAGCTAAAATCCCCGCTCATCTAATTAATACTGATCTTCATAAAAATCCTTTTTTGAAGACTTCCGAACTCCATAGACCGAGTTACGGACTGCCAAATTGGTCAAAAATCAGTTTTTACCGAAGACTAGAAATCACTAATTTTTCCAATGTTCACAAGCCAAATTCATTTGCACTCATCCAAATGACCACAACCTAACCACATCCATATAATTACACTCAACCAAAATCAAACCTACCTCATTGATACGTGAGCATCTTTCCTATCTTTTCCTAGCAAATTTGCATTTAAATTGTTGATTTTATTCAAAATTAATTATCTTTTAGCCACTATAGATGCTACTTTGAGTATTGTGTAATTTTGTTTATTTTAGGTAGCATTTGGCTGGATTTGATGGAGTTTCCGCAGAAAAAGAGAAGAAGGCGAATGATGCTGTCAACCCTGACCTCTCTGCACTCAAACCTGAATAACTCGAGCTACAGAGGTCCAATAATATATAATAGTCTATACTTCTTTTCCATCAACTCTGCCAAGGCTGCGAGTTAGGCGCAAGAAACAACAACACGCAACATGTGCTCTCCTCCAAGTAAGGCGCATTGCCTCCTCTTTTAAATTAATTAGGATTAGATATAAAAGGGAATTCCAACAGGGTGACTCCACCTCAACATTATTCCAATTCATAATTTACAATCCTAGTTTTCTACTCTGAACCATGAGCAACTAATCCTCCACTGTTAAGGTTAGGAGCTCTGTTTATTTATATGGATTGATTTTATTACTTTTCCTATTTTAATTCATGTATGGATTTATAATTTAAGAATTGTTTTCATTCTTTATGTTATGAATTTGGGTGGAACGAAAGTATGACCCTTTTTCTATTTGAGTTCTTGTAAAACTTGAAAAAGCTCTTTACTTGAACAACAGCTTGAAAATATATTCTCCTAATTTTTAATTATCTGGATTTAACAGGATATGTGACATATAATCCTTTTATTTTTGGGTAATTAAAGTTTTTGTAGCATATAAACTGGAACTTGATCATGCAGATTCTAATTGGAATTAATTGACCAAGGAATTGGCAGTTGATGAATTTTAGAGGAGACTAGAAAGGTCTAAGGAATTAGGGTCTAGTCACATATAGTTTGATATAAATTAAATCTTTCATGATTAAAATAGTTAGTAAGAAAAGTTAATCCAGAAAAATAGATAACTCTGAAACCTTAACTGTTTTCTCCATATTTTCTTTCCAACTCATTTACTTGCCTTCCTTCAATATTCTTTATATTGTTTAATGTCTTTTATATTTGATGAGCGGATAATTTATACGCTTTTTGGCATTATTTTTAGTATGTTTTTAGTATATTTTAGTTAGTTTTTATTATGTTTTTATTAGTTTTTAAATAAAAATCACTCTTCTGGACTTTACTATGAGTTTTTGTGTTTTTCTGTGATTTCAGATATTTTCTGGCTGAAATTGAGGGACCTGAGCAAAAATCTGATTCAGAGGCTGAAAAAGGACTGCAGATGCTGTTGGATTATGACCTCCCTGCACTCAAAGTGGATTTTCTGGAGCTACAGAAGCCCAATTGGCGCGCTCTCAATTGTGTTGGAAAGTAGACATCCTGGGCTTTTTAGCAATTTTAATAGTCCATACTTTGCCCGAGATTTGATGGCCCAAATAGGCGTTCCAAGTCGGCTCAAGAATTTTGGTGTTTAACTCCAAAACTGGCACAAAAGCTGGAGTTAAACGCCCAAACTGGCACAAAAACTGGCGTTTAACTCCAAGAAAAGTCTCTACATGAAAATGCTTCAATGCTTAGCCCAAGCACACACCAAGTGGGCCCGGAAGAAGATTTCTGCATTAGTTACTGATTTTTGTAAACCCTAGGCTACTAGTTTTCTATAAATAGGACCTTTTGCTATTGTATTTCACATCGGGGGACGTTTAGTCCTTAGACCTTTGAGGCTGGCCATTCGGCCATGCTTACACTATTTGTTCTTATGTATTTTCAATGGTGGAGTTTCTACACACCATAGATTAAGGTGTGGAGCTCTGCTGTTCTTCATGAATTAATACAAAGTACTATTGTTTTTCTATTCAACTCAAGTCTATTTCTTCTCCAAGATATTCATTCGTTCTTCAACTTGATGTATGTGATGATCTGTGACACTCATCATCATTCTCACCTATGAACATGTGCCTGACAACCACCTCTGTTCTACTAGCAATGGCTTGAATGCGTATCTCTTGGGTTTCTAATCTAAGATTGGAACCTTCGTGGTAAAGGCTAGAATTATTGGCGGCCATTCCTGAGATCCGGAAAGTCTAAACCTTGTTTGTGGTATTCCGAGTAGGATCTGGGAAGGGATGACTGTGACGAGCTTCAAACTCGCGATTGTGGGGCGTGTGACAGACGCAAAAGGATCAATGAATCCTATTCCAACATGATCGAGAACCGACAGCTGATTAGCCGATGTTGTGACAGAGCATCAGGACCATTTTCACTGAGAGGACGGGATGTAGCCATTGACAACGGTGATGCCCAACATAAAGCTTGCCATGGAAAGGAGTATGAATGATTGGAAGAAGGCAATAGGAAAGTAGAGGTTCAAGGGGAACAAAGCATCTTCATACGCTTATCTGAAATCCACCAATGAATTACATAAGTATCTCTATCTTTATTTTATGTTTTATTCATCTTTTAATTATCAATCCTCCATCACCATTTGAATCTGCCTGACTGAGATTTGCAAGATGACCATAGCTTGCTTCAAGCCGACAATCTCCGTGGGATCGACCCTTACTCACGTAAGGTTTATTACTTGGACGACCCAGTGCACTTGCTGGTTAGTTGTGCAGAATTGTGACAAAGTGTGATTCACGTTTGAGAGCTCCAAGTCTTTGGCGCCATTGTTGATGATCACAATTTCGTGCACCAATATTGCCCAAACATTACTTTCTGTTTGCCTGACTAAGCTTATCACTCAATTATTGTTGCTTGATCCATTAATCCTCGTGGGATCGACCCTCACTCACCTGAGGTATTACTTGGTACGATCCGGTGCACTTGCCGGTTAGTTTGTGGATTATAAATTACCGCACCACTCATCCACACAATTTCACCCAAAACTATCAATTTCCACACCTCAATCCCTCAAACCTTATTATTCAATAATCAAACCAATTATTCACACATTTAATATCTGAAATCCATCCAATCTCTTATATCAACACACAATACACATATCAACTTACCTTCCTTACCTCTTCCTGGCCTCTAGCCCAAAATTTACGGCCTCTAGCCCAAATTCACAATTTACATGCATATACCACAAACTAATACTTATTATCCAATTTATCAAATTCTCAACACACCACACATACAATTCACACAATTCTCAATCCAATCATTAATTTATATTACATATCAACTATGCATATTAGTACTAACCATTTGCACAATCCAAACTTATCCTAGGAGCATCTAGCCTAGAAATTCTCATCACACCACACGGTACTTAAATGAAACTTAAACCGTACCTCTTGTAGCCAAATCAATTGAGCTTCTTCTTGGAAGTCTCCACTAATCCTTAGCTCCAAGCCTCACCAAAGCTCCACAAGAAACACCAACCTCCCAATTGTGCACCAAAATCACCTAATACACTAACATAACCAATTTCACATATATACATCAACCTAGGGTTCAAGAAAATGATAAATCACAAGGGTTGGAGGGTTTCTTACCTTAACCCACTGAAGTTTGTGATGAATATCACCCATGGCTCATACTAGAGCACTCCTAAACAACCAAAATCACAAGATTTCCTCAAAACCCAAACCAAATTCGAATTTAAAGAGGAAAACAAAAAATGGGCAGAGGACAGCGGCATAATTGGTGCACAAAATTGTGATAACACTTTTCACAACTCCGCACAACTAACCAGCAAGTGCACTGGGTTGTCCATGTAATACCTTACATGAGTGAGGGTTGATCCCACGGAGATTGTCGGCTTGAATAAGCTATGGTCATCCTGTAAATCTTAGTCAGGCGGATTCAAATGGTTATGAGGTTTTGATAATTAAAAGATAAATAAAACATAAAATAAAATAAAGATACTTATGTAATTCATTGGTGGAAATTTTAGATAAGCGTTTGGAGATGCTTTGTTAGTTTTGAACCTCTGCTTTCCTATTGTCTTCTTCCAATCATGCGTGCTCCCTTCCATGGCAAGTTGTATGATCCTCTCAGATGAAAAATACCAGGTACGATCTCTGCACGGCTAATCAACTTTTGGATTTCTCGTCTCGGATGAAAAATACCAGGTACAGCTACCGCACGGCTAATCATCTGTCGGTTCTCACTAGCGTCGGAATAGTATCTCTCTATCCTTTTGCACACTATCATTGCGTCCAACATTCGTAAGTTTGAAGCTCTTCACAGTCATCCCTTCCCAGAACCTACTCGGAACACCACAAACAAGGTTTAGACTTTCCGGATCTCAGGAATGCTGCCAATGGTTCTAGCCTATACCACGAAGGTTCTAATCTCAGATTCGGATGCTCTGTTGTCAGGAGAGACGATGCGAATCGCAGATCAGAGACCCAAGAGAATATACTCCGGCTGTCGTCCAATGACTACGTTGAACATCATGTAGACGGCTTGTGGTTGTCAGGCACGCGGATCTTGGCTAAGCGAGTAACGAAGATAGTGGGTGATTATCACGGGTCACCCCTTCATTCTGACTTAACTGAATTAAGTACAAGAGTATATCTTGGAGAAGAAGTAGGCGTGAATTGAAAGAAAAACAATAGTACTTGCATTAATTCATGAAGAACAGTAGAGCTCCACACCTTAATCTATGGTGTGTAGAAACTCCACCGTTGAAAATACATAAGAGAAAAAGGTCTAGGCATGGCTGAATGGCCAGCCTCCAAGTCCCAGGATGATAACGTATGATAAAATATTGCTCGAATACAATAGTAAAAAGTGCTATTTATACTAAACTAGTTACTAGGGAATACAGAAAATAAGTAACTAAGTGCAGATAGTGCAGAAATCCACTTCCGGGGCCCACTTGGTGTGTGCCTGGGCTGAGCATTGAGCTTTACACGTGCATAGGCCATTCTTGGAGTTAAACGCCAGCTTGGGTGCCAGTTTGGGCGTTTAACTCCAGTTCTGGTGCCAGTTCTAGCGTTTTACGCCAGAAAAGGGTCTCTAGTGGGCGTTTGAACGCCAATTTGGGCCATCAAATCTCGGGAAAAGTATAGACTATTATTCGTTGATGGAAAGCCCAAGATGTCTACTTTCCAATGCCATTAAGAGCGCGCCAATTAGGCTTCTGTAGCTCCAGAAAATCCACTTCGAGTGCAGGAGGGTCAGAATCCAACAGCATCTACAGTCTTTTTTCAGTCTTTGAATCAGATTTTTGCTCAGGTCCGTCAATTTTAGCCAGAAAATACCTGAAATTATATAAAAACACACAAACTCATAGTAATGCCCAGAAATATGATTTTTGCATAAAAATTAATAAAAATATAATAAAAAGTAACTAAAACATACCAAAAACTATGTAAAAACAATGCCAAAAAGGGTATAAATTATCCGCTCATCACAACACCAAACTTAAATTGTTGCTTGTCCCCAAGCAACTAAAACAAAATAGGATAAAAAGAAGAGAAAATACAATAAATTCCAAAATTATCAATGAAGATTAGTTTTAATTAGAGGAGCGGGGCTACTAGCTATTAGCTTCTGAACAGTTTTGGCATCTCACTTTATCCTTTGAAGTTCAAAATGTTTGGCATCCATAGGAACTCAAAATTCAGATAGTGTTATTGATTCTCCTAGTTTTGTATGTTGATTCTTGAACACAGCTACTTTATGAGTCTTGGCCGTGACCCTAAGCATTTTGTTTTCCAGTATTACCATCGGATACATAAATGCCACAGACACATAATTGGGTGAACCTTTTCAGATTGTGACTCAGCTTTGCTAGAGTCCCCAGTTAGAGGTACCCAGAGCTCTTAAGCACACTCTTTTTTCTTTGGACCACGACTTTAACCGCTCAGTCTCAAGCTTTTCAATTGACACCTTCACGCCACAAGCACATGGTTAGAGACAGCTTGATTTAGCCGCTTAGGCCAGGATTTTATTCCTTTGGACCCTCCTATCTACTAATGCTCAAAGCCTTGGATCCTTTTTACCCTTACCTTTTGGTTTAAAGGGTTATTGCCTTTTTCTTCTTGCTTTTGCTTTTTCTTTCTTTTTTTCTTTATTTTTCGTGTTTTTTTCGCATGCTTTTGCTTTTTACTGCTTTTTCTTGCTTCAAGAATCAATTTTATGATTTTTCAGATTATCAATAACATTTCTCCTTTTTCATTATTCTTTTAGGAGCCAACAATTTTAACACTCATAAACTTCACCATAAAAAATATGCACTGTTCAAGCATTCATTTAGAAAACAAAAAGTATTGCCACCACATCCAAATAATTAAGCTAATTTCAAGATAAATTTCGAAACTCGTGTACTTCTTTTTCTTTTTCAGAAAGCATTTTTCATTTAAGAAAGGTGAAGGATTCATATGACATTCATAGCTTTAAGACATAGACACCAGACACTAATGATCATGTAATAAATACAAAAACATAGACAAAACATAAAGCATAAAAATAAAAAAACAGAAAAATAAGAACAAGGAAATTAAAGAACAGGTCCACCTTAGTGACGGCGGCTAGTTCTTCCTCTTGAAGATCCTATGGAGTGCTTTAGCTCCTCTATGTCTCTTCCTTGCCTTTGTTGCTCCTCTCTCATGGCCTTTTGGTCCTCTCTGATTTCATGGAGGATGATGGAGTGCTCTTGGTGAGGTCCATGAGTGGGCTCTCTTGTTTGCTCCATCCTCTTTCTAGTGATGGGCTTTTGAGATGAATATCTCCATCTCCCATGACTCAGAGTTGGAAGCAACTGCCTTCCCTTTCATCTTCCTAGAGGTTTCTCCGGCCTTAGGTGCCATTAATGGTTATGGAAAAACAAAAAGCAGAGCTTTTTTTTTGTCACACCAAACTTAAAAGGTTTGCTCGTCCTCGAGCAAAATAAGATAGAAGGGAGTAGAAGTAGAATAATGCAATTAATTTTGAAAACTTATTACTGTATACAAAAAAAATTAAAAAGAGTTGAAAAGAATTTGAAAAGATATGTAAGTTTTGAAAATGTTTTGGAAGGAATTGAAAAGAATTGAAGAAGAATTAAAAAGAATTGAAAAGATTATTAATTTTTGAAAATAGAAATTGAAAGATGAACGTTTAAAATATGTTTGATGCAAAAAATTATGAATTAAAACATGAAAAATTGAAAAAAATTGAATTGGAAACAAAATTACCTCCCTTGTGCATCCTGGCGTTAAACGCCCAGAATGCTATCCATTCTGGCATTTAACGCCCACTTGACTGCCTATTTGGGCATTTAACGCCCAGCCAGATAACCTGGCTGGCGTTAAACGCCAGGATTCCTTCTTTACTGGGCATTTTTCTAAACGCCCAGAATGCTGCCTGCATGGGCGTTAAACGCCCATTTTGCTATCCTTACTGGCATTTAAACGCCAGTAAGCCTGTCCTCCAGGGTGTGCTGTTTTTGATGCTATTTTTGATTTCGCTTTAATTCTGCAGCTGTTTTTATGATTCCACATGATCATCAACCTAAAGAAAACATAAAATAACAATGCAAAACAAGTGTCTATAAAAGATAAATATAATTAAATAACATTGGGTTGCCTCTCAATAAGCACTTCTTTAATGTCAATAGCTTGACAGTGAGCTCTTAGAGAGCTTCACAGATACTCAGAGCTTAATGGTGGCCTTCCAACACCAAACTTAGAAATTGAGTGTGGGGGCTCTGTTTGACTCTGAATTAGAGAAGCTTTTCATTCTTCCTCTCTATGGTTACAGAAGAAGATCCTTGAGCCTTAAACACAAGGTAGTCCTCATTCAATTGAAGGGCTAACTCTCCTCTGTCCACATCAATCACAACTCTTGCTGTGGCTAGGTAGGGTCTTCCAAGGATAATGGATTCATCCTCATCCTTTCCAGTGTCTAGGATTATGAAGTCAGCAGGGATGTACAGGCCTTTAACCTTCACTAAGACATCCTCTACAAGTCCATAAGCCTAGTTTCTCCATTACAGCGAGTGGCATGAGGTTTATTCCTGACCCCAGGTCACACAGAGCCTTCTCAAAGGTCATGGTGCCTATGGTACAAGGTATTAAGAACTTTCCAGGATCCGGTTTCTTTTGAGGTAATTTCAGTTGAACCAAGGCATTCAGTTCATTGATGAGCAATAGAGGTTCATCCTCCCAAGTCTCATTACCAAATAACTTGGCATTCAGCTTCATGATTGCTCCTAGATACTAAGCAACTTGCTCTTCAACAATATCTTCATCCTCTTCAGAGGAGAAATACTCATCAGAGCTCATGAATGGCAACAGTAAGTTTAGTGGAATCTCTATGGTCTCTGTATGAGCCTTAGATTCCTTTGGTTCCTCAGTAAGGAACTCCTTAGTGGTCAGTGGACGTCCATTGAGGTCTTCCTCGCTGGAAATCACTGCCTCTTCCTCATCTATAGGTTCGGCCACTTTGGACATATTGATGGCCTTGTACTCTCTCTTTGGATTTTCTTCTGTATTGCTTGAGAGAGTACTAGGAGGGATTTTAGTAACTCTTTTACTCAGCTGACCCACTTGTGCCTCTAGATTTCTGATGGAGGACCTTGTTTCAGTCATGAAATTGAGAGTGGTCTTAAATAGATCAGAGACTATGGTTGCTAAGTTAGAGAGGCTTTGCTTAGAATTCTCTGTCTGTTGCTGAGAAGATGATGGAGAAGGCTTGCTATTGCCAAACTTATTTCTCCCACCATTATTATTATTGAAGCCTTGTTGAGGATTCTGTTGATCCTTCCATGAGAAATTAGGATGATTCCTCCATGAAGGATTGTAAGTGTTTCCATAGTATTCTCCCATGTAATTCACTTCTTCCATTGCAGGATTTTCAGGGTCATAAGCTTCTTCTTCAGAGGAGGCTTCTTTACTACTGTCGGATGCAGCTTGCATTCCAGTCAGATTTTGAGAAATTATATTGACTTGCTGAGTCAATATTTTGTTCTGAGCCAATATTGCATTCAAAGTATCAATCTCAAGAACTCCCTTCTTCTGAGTCATCCCATTATTCATAGGATTTCTTTCAGAAGTATACATGAACTGGTTATTTGCAACCATTTCAATGAGTTCCTGGGCTTCTGCAGGCATTTTCTTCAGATGAAGAGATCCACCATCAGAGTGGTCCAATAACATCTTGGACAATTCAGACAAACCATCATAGAATATACATAAGATGCTCCATTATGAAAGCATGTCAGAAAGACACCTTCTGATCAATTACTTGTATCTTTCCTAAGCTTCATAGAGGGATTCACCTTCCTTCTGTCTGAAGGTTTGAACTTCCACTCTAAGCTTGTTCATCTTTTGAGGTAGAAAGAATTTGGCCAAGAAAGCATTGACCAACTTTTCCCAAGAGTTCAAGCTTTCTTTAGGTTGTGAGTCCAACCATATCCTAGCTCTGTCTCTTATAGCAAAGGGGAAAAGCAGAAGTTTGTAGACCTCGGGATTAACCCCATTGGTCTTAACAGTGTCACAGATTTGCAAGAATTCAGCTAAGAAGTGATGAGGATCTTCCATTGGATGTCCATAAAACTTGCAATTCTGCTGCTTTAGAGAAACTAATAGAGGCTTAAGCTCAAAGTTGTTTGCTCCAATTGCAGGAATTGAGATGCTTCTTCCATAGAAGTCTGAAGTTGGTGCAGTAAAGTCACCATGCATCTTCCTTGCATCTCCACCATTGTTGTTGGGTTCGGCTGCCATGTCTACTTCTTTTTCGAAAATTTCTGTAAGGTCCTCTCCGGAGTGTTGTGCTTTAGCTTCTCTTAGCTTCCTCTTCAGAGTCCTTTTAGGTTTAGGATCAGCTTCAACAAGAATGTCTTTATCCTTGTTCCTGCTCATATGAAAAAGAAGAAAACAAAGAGGGAAGAGGAATCCTCTATGTCACAGTAGAGAGATTCCTTTATATGAGTAGAAGAATGGAAGAATAAAAGAATGAGGTAGAGAGAAATTAAGAAGAATTCAAACACAGAGAGAGGAGAGGGTTCGAATTATGAGTAGAAGAGAAGTGTTAGTAAATAAATAAAATAAATAGAAAGAGATGAGAGAGAGACTTATTCGAATATTATTTAAAAGAGAAGAAAAATATTTTTGTTTTTATTTTAATTATAAGTTAGAATTCAAACTTTTAAGAAAGGAAATAAAATAAAATTAGAATTTAAAATAATTAGTTAATTAAAATGAATTTTGAAAAATTGGTTAGTGAATTTCGAAAATTAGAAGTTGAAAAGTAGTTAGGTGGTTTTGAGAAAGATAAGAAATAGTAAAATTTTTAAAATTAAAACAAACAAGTCAAGTGGTTAATTGAAAAAGATTTGAAAATAAATTTTGAAAAGATAAGAAGTTAGAAAAAAAGATTTGAAAAAGAAATTTAAAAAATTTGATTTTGAAAATTAAAGTTGATGACTTGACTAACAAGAAACTAAGATATGATTCTAGAATTTAAAGATTGAACCTTTCTTAACAGAAAAGTAACAAACTTGAAATTTTTGAATCAAAACATTAAATGTTAGCAATAATTTCAAAAATTATGAAATAAAGTTAAGAAAAAGATTTTGAAAATTAATTAAAAAAATTCGGAAAACATGAAAGAAAAATAAAAAAGATTTGATTTTTGAAAAATATTTGAAAAGATAAAGTTTTCAATTTGAAATTTTGACTTGACTAACAAGAAACAACTAAATTTTGAAAATTTTTTACTAAGTCAACCCAAAATTACGAAATTTATAAGTGAAAAAAGGGAAATATATTATTTTTTATTTTTGAATTAATGAAGAAAGAGAAAAACAACAAAATGACACAAGATATAAGAATTTAAGATTAAAACAAATAATGCATGCAAGAACACTTTGAATGTCAAGATAAACACCAAGAACACTTTGAATGTCAAGATGAACATCAAGAACATATTTTTGAAAATTTTTAAGAAAAGAAAGACATGCAAGACACCAAACTTGGAAATTTTTAAACTTTAGACACTAATAATTTGAAAATGCACAAGAAAAACAAGAAAAGACACAAAACAAGAAAAATTGAAGATCAAACAAGGAAAATCATCAAGAACAACTTGAAGATCAAAGAAGAACACAATGCATGAATTTTCAAAAATTTTAAGAAAATTAAAAGAATGCAATTGACACCAAACTTAAAATTTGACACAAGACTCAAACAAGAAACACAAAATTTTTTAGTTTTTATGATTTTATTAATTTTTTTTGTATTTTTCGAAAATAAAAAATAAAAAGCTTAAACATAAAAAAAATTACCGAATCTAAGCAACAAGATGAACCGTCAGTTGTCTAAATACGAACAATCCCCGGCAACGGCGCCAAAAACTTGGTGCACAAAATTGTGATCACACTTTTCACAACTCTGCACAACTAACCAGCAAGTACACTGGGTCATCCAAGTAATACCTTACGTGAGTAAGGGTCAATCCTACGGAGATTGTCGGCTTGAAGCAAGCTATGGTCATCTTGTAAATCTTAGTCAGGCAGATTCAAATGGTTATGAGGTTTTGATAATTAAAAGATAAATAAAAAATAAAATAAAATAATAATCTTATGTAATTCATTGGTGGGAATTTCAGATAAGCATTTGGAGATGCTTTGTTGTTTCTGAACCTCTGCTTTCCTATTGTCTTCTTCCAATCATGCGTGCTCCCTTCCATGGCAAGCTGTATGATCCTCTCGGATGAAAAATACCAGGTACGATCTCTGCACGGCTAATCAACTGTTGAATTTCTCATCTCGGATGAAAAATACCAGGTACAGCTACCGCACGGCTAATCATCTGTCGGTTCTCACTAACGTCGGAATAGGATCTCTCAATCCTTTTACACACTGTCACTGCGCCCAACATTCGCAAGTTTGAAGCTCTTCACAGTCATCCCTTTCCAGATCCTACTCGGAATACCACAAACAAGGTTTAGACTTTCCGGATCTCAGGAATGCTGCCAATGGTTCTAGCCTATACCACGAAGGTTCTAATCTCAGATTCGGATGCTCTGTTTTCAGGAGAGATGATGCGAATTGTGGATCAGAGACCCAAGAGAATATACTCTGGCTGTTGTCCAATGACTACGTTGAACATCATGTAGACCGCTTGTAGTTGTCAGGCACGCGGATCTTGGCTAAGTGAGTAACGAAGATAGTGGGTGATTGTCACGGGTCACCCATTCATTCTGAGTTAACTGAATTAAGTACAAGAGTATATCTTGGAGAAGAAGTAGGCGTGAATTGAAAGAAAAACAATAGTACTTGCATTAATTTATGAAGAACAGCAGAGCTCTACACCTTAATCTATGGGGTGTAGAAACTCCACCGTTGAAAATACATAAGAGAAAACGGTCTAGGCATGGCCGAATTGCAAGTGTCCAAGTCCAAGGATGATAAAGTTTGATAAAATAGTGCTCGAATACAATAGTAAAAAGTGCTATTTATACTAAACTAGTTACTAGGGATTACAGAAAATAAGTAACTAAGTGCAGATAGTGCAGAAATTCACTTCTGGGTCCCACTTGGTGTGTGCCTGGGCTGAGCATTGAGCTTTACACATGCATAGGCCATTCTTAGAGTTAAACGCCAGCTTGGGTGCCAGTTTGGGCGTTTAACTCCAATTCTGGTGCCAGTTCTGGCGTTTTACACCAGAAAAGGGTCTCTGGTGGGCGTTTGAATGCCAGTTTGGTCCATCGAATCTCGGGCAAAGTATGGACTATTATATATTGCTGGAAAGCCCAAGATGTCTACTTTTTAACGCAATTGAGAGTGCGCCAATTGAGTTTCTGTAGCTCTAGAGAACTCACTTTGAGTGCAGGAGGGTCAGAATCCAACAGTATCTATAGTCCTTTTTCAGTCTTTGAATCAGATTTTTGCTCAGGTCCCTCAATTTCTGCCAGAAAATACCTGAAATTATAGAAAAATACACAAACTCATAGTAAACTCCAGAAATATGATTTTTGCATAAAAACTAATAAAAATATAATAAAAAGTAACTAAAACATACTAAAAACTATGTAAAAACAATGCCAAAAGGGGTATAAATTATCCGCTCATTAATAATCACCATAAAACTTAAATAGAATTGTAGAGGATAAGAAGAGCGATGTGTGGCCGTAAACGGGTCGTCAATCGGAGTTCCGTAGCCCAAGTTATGATTATTTGAAGTTTGGAAGGCTAGGTTTCCTTCCTCTCTTCTCTCTATCCGCCCCACACCCCTTCTTTTAGGATAAATGAGCTGAAATGCTCATAACTAATGTTTATATATGTTGGGTCTTGGGCCCACTTAGGCCCGGTTTACTTAGTTTTGTCCGTTGGCCCAATATTGGGCCAAAACCTTTAAGATTAGAGTTTTATATCGCATTTTAAATATTTCTACCTTCCGTAATTATAAATCCTAATTTCTTAACCTTATTCACTTTTAATTAATTTTCTCACAGATCTCAACCGGTACTGCCAGTCAAAATTCCAGTGCGCATTTTTACGCAAAAAACTATGTTTTCCAACTCAGAAAAATCCACTGAGTCTAAATATCATATTTAAATTATCAAATTCTGATTGCTAGATTTTCTAACCATATTCGTTCCTATTTAATTTATTATTTAATTAATTACGATTTCACCAGGTTTTACGTTCTACCCCCGTAACAAAAATTTTTGCCCTCGAAAATTTTATCCACTACCATGAGTACATGAGCATAGTCTGCCTTTATATCCAACGCATAGTAGTTCCAAGGTCTTTTTACTCTGTGCGTTTCTGTTCCCGCGCTCTGATTCCTCTATCTCCGAGGGTCTCGATCATTCGCCCAACGCCGACCAACAGCGTCGTGCATTACTTTCATCATCTCATCAACTCACATCTTATCAAATCTCTAATCATGTCATCAATAATATCACCGTCATCCTTAATCATAGTCATCATCTCACATCACTATAATCAACCAAAATTCATCACCAAACTTTAATCATACTCCATGCTTATCCTCTCTCTCTCTGCCAAGCCAATTACCACTAATCACAGCTCAACTCCAAGCATAACTTCCAAACTTACTTGCTTATTCCAAAACTCTCGAATTTCTATATGACTTGCTGTTTTAAAGTCTTTGACTAATTAATCAAAACTCTCTTCGTTTTTAAAAATCAAATGAGTGTGAAATGACAAGTTAACAAAATTATAAGAATCCGATTTTCTTTAATAATCTACAAAAACGTTCGAAACACATCTCTTTTGTTAAAGTTACTCAAATCAAAAATCATTTTCAAAATCATAACCAACACTCTTTCAAATTCTTGGGAAATTTCGGTAGCACCTCCCCTAAAAACTGGAGTCTACCACCCATCACGGGTTCTCTCAAACCAATCTCAGTAGAACATCAACATTTCAATTTAATGTTTACCAAATTCTTCTTTGAATTCAATCATTATACATTTCAATCTAAATCCAAGGTCATCATGATCCAATCATAATAGTTATCTCTCAAACACGACGATTGGTACTCACTTGTCACCTAAATCTAATTACACACGAACAATCATTTTCGTACCCACTCCGGAATCAGTCAAAGTTCATAGCCAGAATCAATTCAAGTACCTGAGAATCATTCCTCGCATTAACCCATTAAACCCTTCGAGTATTTCAAGCTTAAGACATTCTAGTCAACTTTACACCTCCTATACGTTACTATCCTGTGTTACTGCTTTCGCTGTGTCACTCTGATTGCTTTTCATTAAAGACCTACCTGATCGTTTATGCTAGCCAAAACTTCTATCAAGATAACTTAGGGTCGTCTAGAACAGATCATGACTTTTCATTCGACCATGTGTTATGAGTGAATACCAGTCTCCAATATTGTCTAAAGTGGTAAAGAATTAAGTTATCAGTTTTCTTATTACCTCAGGTACGAGAGTCGGATCCGGTAGTACCCCGGTCCCTCCTGTGTGGGCAATCTCTTACCAAATATCCTGGCTTCCGGCAATTGTAACAGAAACCTGAACCATAACGACATGGCTTATTTGGGTGATGACCTCCACATCTCTGATAGCTCAAAATATCTAAAGCAGCCGCTATCTATTTTCCTTTACCGTTTCCTTGGGAATCCTCATTTGTCTCAAAGTTATTCCGTCCTTGGAAAAAATGTTGTGGGTATCCTCTTCTCTTAAACTCTCGACCCCTCGTTGCGTATCCTTGGTTGTGCTCCCTGCTGTGGGACCCTCAACGGTCATTCTCCACCTCAGCAGCCTTCCTCACACATCCTTCAGCGATACGGCTCTTGTTCACAAGTTCGGAAAAGACCCTAATCTCCATCGGTCCAACGGAGCTCAGAATGTTACTCCGAAGTCCTCCCTCGTACTTAATACACTTCCAATCTTCGAAGTCTCCAGGAGCACCTTGACAGATATGGGAAAACTGGCACAGTTCCTCAAACTTGTTTGTATATTCCAACACAGACATAGTACCCTGCTTCAGTTGTAGTAACTCAAGTTCCTTTGCCGTCCTTACAAAATTTGGAAAGTACTTCTTATAAAATTCCACCTAGAAGGCATTCCAGGAAATAGGATCATCATCATGCTGTAGGAGACGTCGGGCTCCCTGCCACCGATGCGATGCTTCCCCAGTGAGCAGATAGGTAGCAAATTCAACACACTGCTCTTCAGGTACTAACTGCGCTTGCAGTGCTCGCTCCATAGCCTGAAACCAAGTATTGGCTTCAGTCGGATTGGTAGTTCCCTTGAACTTAGGTGGATTAACCTTTAAGAAGGTTGCTAGTGTCATCAGGCTCTGAGCTTCACTTCCGCCATTGCTATTATTGTTTATCTGTTGCCCAAGAGCCTCCGCAGTGGCCTGCATTGCAGCAACCATGTTCTCCAATGCTGCCATAAAGTTTACCAGGTCATTTGGATTGATTCCCGGTCCCTGAGCACTAGTACGACCTCTCTCACGACCTCGACCACGTCCACGAGGTGCCATCTGGTTCTTATACACACCAAACAATCGATATCAAGTTGATCAGTCTCAATATCGGAAGTATAGTGCTTCAAAGTACCAAAGGTACACTCATGGACCTCATGCTAGACGTATCGGTTAGATACCCTAACTAGCACAGGCATAGACTCAGAGTATGCGTTGAAGCATAAGCAGTTCCATCCCTCAGACTCACGAGGACGAACTGCTCTGATACCATAATGTAACACCCTAATATACAAATCCTTATGCTCGAGTCATAAGTCAATGATAATAAGGTGGTACGACTCTCAAGGTGGATTTTTAATATATAAGTATAAATATAATTGAAGGAATATTAATCAAGAAGCCTGAAAAGAGTAAAAATAAAATCGCGAAGTCGTATCACTCACGTAACGACAATTTAAAGATAGAGCGGGAAGCCGATAGCGATAAACAGATAAAGGATTAAAGGAGAGTAAGAGAAGGATAATATATAGATATATAACATAAGTAAATAGCCACTAGTCGCGACCCGCAAAGTTTAGGCCGGCTAGGGTACAGTATGAAAATAGTTGACAACAGAAATTCCTAATCTCTCCCAAAAGAAACATAAGAGCCTCTTTAGGCAAGTTCAAAAGAGTTCCATACATAATATAAGATTTTCAAAGTAAAGGTGGAGAGATTCTAAGCAAATATAAAGTAGAGAATATAAAGATCTTCGCCGTCTCTCAGATGAACCACAGCTCACTTTTGAGCACCTAGACCTGTATCTGAAAAACAAGAGATATATACGGAATGAGATCCCCCGACCCATGGGTTCCTAGAACGGTAAAAGTGCCAAATAAATACAATGCATTGTAATAAAAACTCGCTAAGCATCCTAAACTTCCTTTCACCAAACATTCACCCTATGTTCTCGCAAATCCATAAATAGGCAACTGTCTAATGAGTCTATATTTTCCGGTATATTTTGGTTAGATTTGAATGATTTCATCATATAAACCCACATTTATTCATCCAAATAGCATGCTTTTGTGTTCTCTCCCTTAATTGAGCCTAAATGTGAAAACATGCTATTTTGTGCTTATTTTGATCACTTTTATCCCACTTTTATGCCATTCGATGCCATGACATATTTGTTGAGTAATTTTAGGTCCTAAATGCAAGTTTGGCAAGGCAAAAGTGGAAGGAAGCATGTATAAAGGGAGAAAGCATGAAGAAAACAAAGGAGAAGCACACATTGGAGTGTGCGTGCGCACAACCCCCTGTGCGTACGCACAAGAACCACAAAACCATGTGTGCGTATGCACAACATCCTGTGCACACGCACAAGAAGAAAATCAACATGTGTGCATACGCACACACCTGTGCGTCCGCACACTCCCAGCACGTGACTCATTTATTGCAAATCATTGGGGACAATTTTTGGGCCTGCAGGGCCCAGTTTTTGGACTTTCTGAAGCTGATTGAGTGCTATATGAAGGAAGGCCTCACTCCATGTGAAAGGGGGGGAGAAATTAGGGTTAGTTTAGCATTATCTAAGTTGTTTTTGAGAGAGAGAAGCTCCCCCCTCTCTCTAGAATTAGGGTTTGTTACTTTAATTTCTTGTAATTTCTAACTTTAATTCTTGTTTCTATTTACTTTTCCTTGTCATTTATTGTTATTGCTTTGTTCTTCTTCATTTCTCTTGTTGTTTCCTTTATTTTGTCATTTTTATGTTTTATGACACTCTTGTTATTTTAATTTACAATAAATGCAAATTTATGTTTTATGCTCATTTATTGCTTTCTTTAGTTGTTATTGCTATTTTCTTGCTTTTGGTAGTTAGAATTTATTTTTAATGCATTTTAATATTATCTTATTTTTATGCACACCAAGTGTTTGATAAAATGCTTGGCTTAGTTTTGACTTAGTTTTTATTCACTCTTGGCTTGAAATTGGTGACTTTGGTGATCTTTGAGTCATTGATGTCCATTCTTGTTTGATATATTTGAGTAGCTAGTTGATTTGGTCTCCCTTGACTCTATGTGATCCCTTAGTGTTGACATAGGACTTAGGGATTGAAATTAACTATGCCTATTTGACTTATCTTCGATGTAAGGTTGACTAAGTAGGATTAACTCTTCATAATCATCATGTGTTTGTGGTCAATGACTAGGATAGGTAGCCTTAGCTCTCAATTACTTGCCAAGAGGTTTTCTTGCATTTTAAGTTTCCTTTCCTTGCATTTAATTGCTTTGACTTTTATTGCTTTGATTTTTAATTCCTTGTATGTTTATTTAATTGCTTTGATGTTTAATTTCTTGCATGTTTAATTTTCACTCTCTTGGTTGAGAAATTGGGTGTTTGGGGGGAATTGAGTTGTGGATGTCCATTCCACATTGTGTGAGAATGGTTAATTGGTTTGGTTTCCATTGACGCTAGTCTTTCACTAAGTAATTAGTGAGTTGACTAGGACTTATGGATTGAGATCAATTACGCCTTTTGACTAATTCTCAAGGAGGATTGACTGATTTGGATTGATTCCACACAATTGCCATGTTTGTGGTCCATAACTAGGATAGGAATCCTAAATTCCCCAATTCTTTCCAAGAGTTGCCATTTACATTCCTTGCATGCTCATTTACTTTCGTGCTATTTACATCTCTTGCTCTCTTGTTTTCATTCCCAATTCCCCAAACTCTCCTTCATAGCCAATAATTGTATACTTAATTTGCAACTCCTAGGGAAGACGAACCAGGATTTAAAATTTCCGGTTATTTTGTGTTGATTGTGACATCTTTAGGATTATAATTTGATTGATGATCAACGGTTGGGTTTGGACTATACTTGCAACGTCAATCCTCTTTTTAGTACGAAAATCTAAACCCATGCTTTTGGTCATTGTCAAATTTTTGGTGCCGTTGCCGGGGAGTTGCAATGGTGTAAAGTTGTTGGTTATTGTAAACATGTTAATATGTAAATAGCTTGCTTTTTGTTTGTCTTTTATTAGGATTGGGATCCCAGAGAACGGTGGAGATTTAAGCATTTTGTTGGAAAGTCAAGCACAAGCCACCATAGCAAGGGCTCTCCCAATTGTCTAACTTAAAGACATTAAATAAAAGTACTTAATTGCATGTTTGTTTGATTGATTAGCTTAGAATTAGTTTAATTTTAGGATTTGTAAGTTAATTTTGGTTTGGATCATGAGTTTATGGGTTCTTGCATGTTTTAGGGTTGAATTTTAGTTGAACTAAGGTTTAATACCTTAGAATTTTGAAGAAAAATTTTTGGGAAAAATAGGGCTTGTGCGTGCGCACACCCCTGTGAACACGCACACAACAACGAAAATTCACCTTCTGTGCATACACACCCAGCTGTGCGTACACAGACAAGCCTTTATGCCCTCTGTTCGCAATACCAGCATGCCTTGTGCGCGCGCTTTCCCCTATTTTTTGTAACTTGTGCGTGCGCACGTACCTGTGCGTATGCACACATGCCCTTTTTCGCGCTCTTTGTGTGAGCGCACAAGCTTGTGCGCCCGCACACCAACTTGCTTCCCTTCTGGTGGGAGTGTGCCTGTGCGCATGAACCCCTGCCCCTTTAAGTCCCTGTGCACGTGCACAGACCTGTGTGCGCACGCACACATGATCCTTCTGTAAAAAAAAATAAAAAACCACACCTGTGCGTGCGCATAGCCCTGTGCACACGCACAACTCAGCAACCCCTCTACTCGCAGCACACGCACCCTTTGTGCGTCGGAACACCCCCTCTTTTCCCCTTCTGTGTGCCCGCACACGCCTTTGTGCATGCGCACAGGTCCTTATGTTCATTCTGTTCACAGCGCCCGCACCCTGCTGTGCGCGCGCATAACTTGCCTTGTCCACTTAGTGTGTGTACGCACACATGCCTGTGCATACGCACGCCTCTGTTTTCACCCACTTTACTTCTTTTCCTCTCTTCTCTCTACTTTTTCTCTTCTTTTCTCTTTCACCCCTCTCTTCTCTTGCTTTTGCCCTCTTTTCTACTTGTTCTGCTTTGTTCTGTTTGCTTCTCAATTTTGCTTTATTAATTATATTGAGTTTTTGTTTAGTTATTTGTTAATTAAATAAATTGCAAGTGTTTCTTGAAGATTGTTGGGTTGCTTCATGCTTGAATTTTGATCTACTAAATTTGTGCACTGAGCATTGAGTTTTTGTTTGCTTGCCTAGATGAATTGTGAGTTTGATTCATATGTTGTAGCTACCATATGCATTAGACTTTATCCTTGTTTGGCATTAGTGCACTTTTACTTTAGTGAATTGAGTTGAGCTACTTAGTCATCATGGCTCTTAAGTGAATATAATCACATAACAAGGTATTTGTTCCTTGTTAATACTTTACATTTTTTTTGAGTTGACTTGACTTGATTCTTATCAATACTTGTCACATTTTATAACAAGCACCTTATACATGTGATTATTTCCTTAGTCCTAAGGGTGAATAAGGAGTCTCTTTTTATCATTGAATTGGTTGTTGTTGATTGTGCCATTTTCTATTCACCATGCGCTTTCACTTGCACGATTTTAATAACCAATGTCTTATATACTAAATTCACTTTAGTTGTGGTTACCTAGGTTGTTTGTGCCTTAAGTTTTGCTTATTTATTACTTACAACCTAGGACTACTTGATTGAGGAACATGCTATTTCTTTTGATTGTGTGGTTTCTGTTTTTAATTGACCAGTGTGTTGTGTTCTAAACCGTGCGCATTTAGAATACGCACATTGTCTTTTTATCATACCACACAACTTACTCTCCTCAATTATTGTTTATTTGTTTATATAGCAACCCGGAGCCTTCGGAGCCCACCAGCTGAAGGTGGAGCCTCATACCTCTTCACCCCGGATTGAGTGCATGCACAGAGGACTGTACAACGTTTAAGTGTGGGGGAGGATCCACAACTTTGGGGCGTAAAATTTCTCTTTCTCAACACTTGCACTATTTTCTTATTTTAGTAGTTATATTTTGTGAATATTTGTTAGTATTTTATTGCATTATGCTTTGCTTAGTTTGTTTGTATATATCTTTGTTTGATTATAGTTTTATGATAGTTACATTTGCATGTTGCTTGGTAGAGCCAATAAGTTTGGTTAAAACAACAAAAAAATTTCAAGAAATCCCTTTTTAGGGCATTCCATTGATTAGATTTGAAAAACTTGTTTTTGAGCTTGCATGAAGTATTCTTTGTTATGGGACATAGAAGAGAGTTTGACAAATTACCTAGTGAGATTTGAGCCTTAATTGTGTGGTTGCACATTTTCAACCATTAATTTTGTTCTTGTGTGATATACTCCTTTTATGATTGTGATCTTTGATTTTCTTGGATTCTTTATGTCCTATATTTATTGTTTTGAATGCATTTAGTATGATTGAGGCCATTTTTTTTATTGAACTCACTTAACCCATATGGCCAACCCTTACATCTACCTTTGTAAACCACTTTTGAGTCTTTAATTCCCCTTTGTTCTAATATTAAGCACGTCTTTTACCCTAAGTAAAAAACCATTAATATCCATTAATTGTACCTTTGATTAGCTTGGGTTTGAGTGTGTATGTCAATCAAGTGTGGGAGGAATTTGTGGGAAATATTGGTAGTTAGTTGTCTTTGGGTGTTCATTGAGAATATTTGGAAAAATGGGTAAGCACTCATGCTTTCATCATTTAAAACATATGCATCTTCTTTGTGATAATAAAAGAAAAAATTTTGGTGTACATACTTTGTCCTCATGTCAAAAAAAAAAGAGAAAAAAAAGAAAGAAAAAAATAATAAAAATAAATAAATAAAATAAATAAGAATGAAAATAAAGGATGCATATGTGTATGAATTGGGAAAAGGATGCATGAGTGAATGAGAAAAAGAGGGTAAATGGGTAATTAGGTTGTTTTGTTATGCATATAGGATGATATAGGATTAGGTGGGATACTTGAGCTAATCAAAGATCTAATCTACAAGTCCACTTAACCATATTAATCCTACCCTTACCCTAGCCCCATTACAACCCACAAAAGACCTCATGAATTTTGCATTCATTCATCAAGTATTTGTTGATTGTTAGATGACTTGCAAATCTTTGAGAAACATGATTAAAGGAGGATTGAGTGATTAAGCCCTAAACACTGAGCGACTAGAGTGTATACACATCCGGTGAGGGGTTCAATCGCTCAATTCTATGATTCCATCTCTCATATTGTATCTTCTTGCAAGTTGCTTGTTAGTTTGTAAAAATTTCAAATCAAATCTTTGGATATTGATTAAATTGCATCATTTTCTTGCTTTGGCCTAAAGTCTTTGTTTTGGATTGATTGGAATTCTCTTGTTTGTTTTTGCCAAACTCAATAGGAATTATAGTATATATATATATATATATATATATATATATATATATATATATATATATAGATTGATAGCGTTTAGCATAGTTGCATGCATGTAGTTAGGCGCATTGAATAAATTGCTTTCCCTCCTTATCCTTCTCCTTTGGTTGTTTTTAGCATGAGGACATGCTATTGCTTAAGTGTGGAGGAATTGATGAGTCCATATTTTCCGGTATATTTTGGTTTGATTTGAATGGATTTCATCATATAAACCCACATTTATTCATCAAAATAGCATGCTTTTGTGTTCTCTCTCTTAATTGAGCCTAAATGTGAAAACATGCTATTTTGTGCTTATTTTGATCACTTTTATCCCACTTTTATGCCATTCGATGCCATGACATGTTTGTTGAGTAATTTTAGGTCCTAAAGGCAAGTTTGGCAAGACAAAAGTGGAAGGAAGCATGTATAAAGGGAGAAAGCATGAAGAAAACAAAGGAGAAGCACACATTGGAGTGTGTGTGCGCACAACCCCCTGTGCATACGCACAAGAATCACAAAACCATGTATGCGTACGCACAAGAAAAAAATCAGCATGTGTGCGTACGCACACACCTGTGCGTCTGCACACGTCCCAATACGTGACTCATTTATTGCAAATCGCTGGGGGCAATTTTTGGGTGTGCAGGGCCCAATTTTTGGACTTTCTGAAGCTGATTGAGTGCTATATGAAGGAAGGCCTCACTCCATGTGAAAGGGGGGGGGGAGAAATTAGGGTTAGTTTAGCATTATGTAGGTTGTTTTCTAGAGAGAGAGGCTCCCCCCTCTCTAGAATTAGGGTTTGTTACTTTAATTTCTAATTGTAATTCTTGTTTCTATTTACTTTTCCTTGTCATTTATTGTTATTTCTTCTTTGATCTTCTTCATTTCTCTTGTTATTTCCTTTATTTTGTCATTTTTATGTTTTATGACACTCTTGTTATTTTAATTTACAATTATTGTGAATTTATGTTTTATGCTCATTTATTACTTTCTTTAGTTGTTATTGCTATTTTCTTGCTTTTGGTAGTTAGAATTTATTTTTAATGTATTTTAATATTATCTTATTTTCATGCACACCAAGTGTTTGATAAAATGCTTGGCTTAGTTTTGACTTAGTTTTTATTCACTCTTAGCTTGAAATTGGTGACTTTGGTGATCCTTGATTCATTGATGTCCATTCTTGTTTGATATATTAGAGTATTTAGTTGATTTGGTCTCCCTTGACTCTATGTGATCCCTTAGTGTTGACATAGGACTTAGAGATTGAAATTAACTATGCCTATTTGACTTATCTTCGATGTAAGGTTGACTAAGTAGGATTAACTCTTCATAATCATCATGTGTTTATGGTCAATGACTAGGATAGGTAGCCTTAGCTCTCAATTACTTGCCAAGAGGTTTTCTTGCATTTTAAGTTTCCTTTCCTTGCATTTAATTGCTTTGACTTTTATTGCTTTGATTTTTAATTCCTTGCATGTTTATTTAATTGCTTTGATGTTTAATTTCTTGCATGTTTAATTTTCACTCTCTTGGTTGAGAAATTGGGTGTTTGAGGGAAATTGAGTTGTTGATGTCCATTCCGTATTGTGTGAGAATGGTTAATTGGTTTGGTTTCCATTGACGCTAGTCTTTCACTAAGTAATTAGTGAGTTGACTAGGACTTATGGATTGAGATCAATTACGCCTTTTGACTAATTCTCAAGGAGGATTGACTGATTTGGATTGATTCCACACAATTGCCATGTTTGTGGTCCATAACTAGGATAGGAATCCTAAATTTCCCAATTCTTGCATTGCCATTAACATTCCTTGCATGCTCATTTACTTTCTTGCTATTTACATCTCTTGCTCTCTTGCTTTCATTCCCAATTCCCCAAACTCTCCTTCATAGCCAATAATTGTACACTTAATTTGTAACTCCTAGGAAAGACGAATCGGGATTTAAAACTCCCGGTTATTTTGTGTTTATTGTGACATCTTTAGGATTATAATTTGATTGATGATCAACGGTTGGATTTGGACTATACTTGCAATATAAATCCTATTTTTTATGCAAAAATCCAAACCCATGCTTTTGGTCATTGTCAGTGTCATAAGGGAATGCTAAGTCTAATTCCTCTTCCTCATGCTTCTCAACTCTCTCTAACTCTCCAACGAATTAGAATCAGAATCATAAGCCAAATTATCACCAGTTATTCTATCTCGGCAATTCTATATCAATACTCATATCCTCACCTGGAGCAAGTGAAATCACTTCACTGCGTCTACCCAAGGGGCTCAATTTATCTCACTCAATAATCATTATCATTATTTAATTATATCATCAATCCATCTCGTCAAGAACAACCCTTAGCGTTCACCGACACCAGCATGAGGGACCTCTCAGTTGTACAAACACAAGTAATACAGTCAAGCAAAACACAATTAAGGTGAAAGTCGAACAAGTAGCATATAATCAGGTAACATAGCATATATGATATAGCAATCCAAAACAAATAGGCAAACCTAAACAATTCAAACATATGCAAATGATGTATGCCTGCACTATGGCTGATGATATCATCTGTCGGTTATCAAGCCAACCCGACGTGTCCGGTAGCTAATCCGGGGATGGTCTCTCTGTTGCACATTAATATCATTAAAGGGAATGCTTGTCCTGTCACCAATAGAGGGTATCTGCGCCCTGTCGCCATTAGAGGGTATATGCGCCCTGTCGCCATTAGAGGGTATATGCGCCCTGTCGCCCTTACAACCAGAGAGAAAACACAAGCATGCTCATATTCAACATTTTCCAACATTATTCATTTGCCACATTCATTCATTAATCATATATGCATCTCCGGCATACTCGCCACATGTTAAAGCTTCCTCAATCAATCATCATTGTTATCAAATCTCAATCATTAACCTGGAGCAAGTGGAACGAACCACACCCTTGCTACTACCCAGGTATCACAAATACACATTTATTCATAATCACACTCCATTATTACCAATTCTCAAACAATGATCCAGAGCAAGTGGGACGAACCACAACCCTTGCACCCACTTGGGGAGCCTCTATACTAACCAACCTGGAGCAAGTGGGTGATGGGATATTTTCGCGGAGAAATGAATTTCTCCAAAACACCCAAAACTAACCGGCAAGTGCACCGGGTCGCATCAAGTAATAATAACTCACGTGAGTGAGGTCGATCCCACAGGGATTGAAGGATTGAGCAATTTTAGTTTAGTGGTTGATTTAGTCAAGCGAATCAAGATTTGGTTGAGAGATTTGTGATTTGCAGAATTTAAATTGCATAGAAAGTAAAGGGAATGGGTAATTGGCATGAAATTAAAGAGAGCTGAAATTTAAAGTGCTGAATCTTAAAGAACAAGAAATTAAATGGCAGAAACTTAGAACGCAAGAAATGTAAATTGCAGAATCTTAAAATGCAAGAAATGTAAATGGCTTAAATTGTAAAGGGAATTGGGAGTTGGATTTGCAGGAATTTAACAAGGGAAATTAAAATTCAACAAGCAGAGGAATAAAAGAACACTTGGATTGAATCAGATCTAGAAACAGAATTGTAAATGAGCATGAAAACAGTAAACAGGGAATGGGAAATGGGAAATCCGGATCTCAGGACCCAAGAGACTAGAAAACCAAGTCTAGATCTCAATGCCTTCCTAGATCCAACAAGAACAATTGCAAAGGAGATTGTAAATTGCAAAGAAAGTAGATGTAGAAGCAAGTAACCGAAACTGAAATTCAATTAAGCAGAAAATTAAACAAGATTCCAAGGTGAGATTGAAATAGAATTTCTTCAATTCTCCACCCAAGATCCAAGACAAGAAAAGTAAAGAGTGCTGGGCAAGAACAAGGAAGAAGAGAGATCAATTCTCCTCCCAAATTCTCTTGAATTAAAACAACAGTGCTAAGAAATGTAAAGGTGAGCTCTCAATCAAACCAGAAAAGAAAGCTCTCTGAAAACTCAAAGGGAAGCCCCCCTAAAACTTAAATTTTAATCTATTTATACACTTTCTTCAAATGGTCTTCAAGCCTTCAATTGGGCCTTTGCTCTTGGTGGAATTGGGTTGAGAGAGGCCTTGGTTGATTGCTCTTGGAGTTTGGAGAAGAACCGAATTGAACCGGGTTGGAATCATGAAAGCTTGAGTAAAAGTTGGAGTAAAAGTTAGGGTCTAACTTTTGCTCCAACTTTTCACATCAGCACCCTTGTTTTGCTGATACCAACGTTGGGGCAAAAGTTAGGGGTCTAACTTTTGCTCCAACGTTGGCCTCCCCTTAGTTATTCATGGCGCCAACGTTAGCCAGAAAGTTAGGGGCTAACGTTGGCGCAAACTTTTGCTATCCCAGGGAGTTTTTCAAGCGCCAACGTTAGCCAAAAAGTTAGGGGCTAACGTTGGCGCAAACTTTTGGTGCATCCAGGGAGTGTTTTTCATGCCAAAAGTTAGCCAAAAAGTTAGGGGCTAACTTTTGCTCCAGCTTTTGCTTCCTGGTTCATAATTAATTCAAGACTCAAGTCACTCCTCCTAGCCATTCCTTCTTGCATCAACCTTTCTCCAAGCTTTCTTCACCTATCATTAATCAACCAAACACATCAAAGCTATGCTCAAAATCATGAGATATTCATTCTTTCATAATATATGACAATTATAGCATAAAACCTCATGAAATAGCATGAATTCATACATGGTTGATTAAATCAAAGGAAACATGAAAATCTACCCAATTGGCTTGCTTTTGGCTCAAGAAAGTGCATAATTCAATTGAAAACAAAAGAAAAAGGCTAGTGAAACTAGGCTAAGATGACTTGTCATCAGTGGGGCACAACCACAACCCTTGCATCTACCCAGGAGGTATGTTCTCATATACCCAGGAGGAACCAAGGAGGGGATCCTAACCTCCCACCATCTCGCTGGGGGCAATTTTACAACACCAGGAGGAGCAAGGAAGGGTATCCTCACCTTCCTTAATCTCTTTGGGGTCGCACTTTCGAGAAAGAGAGCTCAAAATAAAACAATCATTCAAAGACGTATTTTCATTTTCAGCCATAAATCAATATTTATCATAGCCATCCGGCTCATGGCATAACCCATAACCAGCTAACAATCATTATCAAATACACTCCTTTGGCTCACGGCATACACCGCACTTCCATCATTACCCTCAGCAACTCATACAGTCATCATTAATCATAATTCATCATTAATTCTCCCCTTACTTCGTCCCCAAGTTACCACATCTCCTAGCCTCTTCCCATCGCTAAGCATACTATAAGTATTTAGGACATAAAGGGTGAGAATGGAGACTTAGAAGTCAGAAATTTGGCTTTAAAAACTCAAAATCAGCTTTGGGGTGAAAACGGGGTCACGCGTGCGTGTTGTCCACGCACACGCGTAGGAAGCAGGAAAGTTACAGTAACGCGTACGTGACCCCCACGTGCATGCGTGGATGGGAGAAAAGCCAAGTGAGGCTAGCGCGTTAGCCACACGTACGCGTGGGTGCGTTTTGTGCCCCAGGCACAAAACCAGTACAACTCCGACACAACTCTCGGGAATTTTGGCTGGGCAATTGATTTAGCCCATCGACGCGTATGTGTCGGCTAGGCGCACGCGTGGATGGCGAATATTTGAAAATGACGCATGTGCGTCGGCCACGCATACGCGTGGTTATGCGTTCTGCCAAAAATTTCACTAAGTTAAAAAGCAGAAAAATTTTATTTTTAAACCTCAAACTCCCACCACACTTAACTTCTTCCAAAATTCCATTTTCAACCATTTTTGAATTGTTAGAAAGATCTTTGAATAAACTTTCATAAAAATCTTTTTTGAAGAATTCTGATCTCTGTGGACTGAGTTACGGACCGCCAAAGTTGGTTAAAAATCAGTTTTTACCCAAGACTAGAAATCACCAATTTTTCCAATGTTCACAAGCCAAATTCATTTTCATTCATCCAAATGACCACAACCCAACCACATCCATATAATTACACTCAACCAATCAAACCTACCTTATCTACATAATTTCACTCAAAACTATCAATTTCTACACCTCAATCCCTCAAACCTTATTATTCAATAATCAAACCAATTATTCACATATTTAATATCTAAAATCCATCCAATCTTTTATATCGTCACACAATACACATATTAACTTACCTTCCTTACCTCTTCCCGGCCTCTGGCATAAAATTCATGGCCTCCGGCCCAAATTCACAATTTACATGCATATACCACAAACCAATACTCATTATCCAATTCATCAAATTCTCAACACACCACACATACAATTAACACAATTCTCAATCCAATCATCAATTTACGTTACATATCAACTATGCATATTAGTACCAACCATTTGCACAATCCAAACTTATCCTAGGGGCATCTAGCCTAGAAATTCTCATCACACCACACGGTACTTAAATGATACTTAAACTGTATCTCTTGTAGCCAAATTAATTGAGCTTCTTCTTAGAAGTATCCACCAATCCTTAACTCCAAGCCTCACCAAAACTCCACAAGCAACACCAACCTCCCAATTGTGCACCAAAATCACCAAATACACTAACATAACCAATTTCACATATATACATTAACCTAGGGTTCAAAAAAATGATAAATCATAGGGGTTAGAGGGTTTCTTACCTTAACCCACTGAAGTTTGTGATGAATATCACCCATGGCTCATACAAGAGCACTCCTAAACAACCAAAATCATAAGATTTGCTCAAAACCCAAACCAAATTCGAATTTAAAGAGAAAACCGAAAATTGGACAAAGGACAGTGAGATACTCATCATAAAACTTAGATAGAATTGTAGAGAATAAGAAGAGCGATGCGTAGCCGCAAACGGCTCGTCAATCGGAGCTCCGTAGCTCAAGTTATGGTGATTTGAAGTTTGGAAGGCTAGGTTTCCTTCCTCTCTTCTCTCTATCCGCCCCACACCCCTTCTTTTAGGGTAAATGAGCTGAAATGCTCATAACTAATGTTTATATATGTTGGGTCTTGGGCCCACTTGGGCCCGGTTCACTTATTTTGTCTGTTGGCCCAATTTTGGGCCAAAACCTTTAAGATTAGAGTTTTAAATCGCATTTTAAATATTTCTACCTTCCCTGATTATAAATCATAATTCTTAACCTTATTCACTTAAAATTAATTTTTTCAGTTGCAGTACTAGACAGATCTCAGCCGGTACTGCCGGTCAAAATTTCAGTGCGCGTTTTTACGCAGAAAACTATGTTTTCCAGCTCAGAAAAATCTACTGAGTCCAAATATCATATTTAAATTATCAAAATCTGATTGATAGATTTTCTAACCATATTCGCTCCTATTTAATTTATTATTTAATTAATTACGGTTTGACCGAGTTTTACGACTTGCACAACAGCTTTGCGAATCATCGTCGACAGTGCCTTGGCAACACCCTTTCCAAGCTACAAGATGCCATAAAATAAGACGCGTTACTTGTATAATAAGGTAACAACACAGCAAATATAAACATCACAAAAGATAATTAAAGACATGTTAAATAGAGTATGCCAAGAAGTAATGCATATTCGGGTATTGTAATCCAAAAATAGATTACCTTCTCATCCAAGGCCGAGAAGTCCATGTTTGATTCTCCCTTAGAAGTTACAGAGGCATCTAGTGTATACTGCTCAAGCCAAATAAATTTCAGTATTTTTATTAGACTAAAAAAACTACTAAACAGAGTTTACAAAAGACTAATAATCCAATCATTTAACAAAAATAAGCGTGATTACCTTGCTCATATTCTCTACTCCCCTGATCTGCAGTGATTAAAAAAGAGTGTTAGGTTTAAAACTTCGTGATAAACACTGTTATTTATAGAGATAACTAATAAAGATAACGAAAAAATCTATTTTTTTATAAAGATATCCAAATAAATCAAAAAGATATTATAATTTTTCAACTAATATTCAAATTAAATCCAATTTTTTGTAAAGATATCGTAATAAATAATTAAGATATTTTATTTTTCATTTGATATTCATATTTTAAAAAAATAAAGATAATCTATTATCTTTTAGAATTAAATACTAATGAGTATATTTAGGGGTTATAATTCAAAATTTAAATCCAAAATAAAGTATTTTTTTTCAAAATTTAAATTTAAAATATTTTTAATTAATTATTTTTAGAAAAGTATAAAAAGATTTCAATTCTATTACAATATATTAATTCTGTCATCATATAATTTTATAGTCGAATTCGATTATACAAAGTTAATAACTATAAAATAAATTCTTAATTACATATTTAATTTCTACTAAAACACATATATAACAATATATAAAGCCAATACAAAAGGTTGACTATGACTTTGGTGTCTAATTTTTTTAGACTATATTAACCTTATAATAAACCATTTCATAAGGTGAATTATAAGGATAAAATAGTCATAAAATTTATTTTGAAAAATCCAATAACTTCCCACTAAAATAAAAACCGTTTTGTTACTCCTATAACTATAATAACACATTTCCAAAAAACATGCAGACAAAAATGAATATCAATATTTTCACATTCTTCACCATCTTCATGCTTTATTGTTTAATTCTATGTTAGTTTGGTTTCTACTTTTTCGTATTTTTTTTGCTGTTCGTTCTTCTCCTTTCTTCAATACCCTAGCCTCCATCGTCTTCCATTGCCTTCAGTTGCAAATTTTGGACGATTTTGCAGCCGTTACTGCTTTCACACGCATAACATCCACTTATATTTATTTTTCTCTTTAATTTACTTATCTAATGTAACACCCTAACTACCAAAGCTCACGCTTCCGGCTGCGCAACTCTGATAACTCGGACATTACGACGACACTTATACTATTTAATACTAAAATATGAGCCTGTTTAAAACTTTAAACTGCAATACCGCTCCCAAAAAAATACTTTTGCCATAAAACGTACATCCATACATACATATATATATATATACATACATATATATATATATACATATATACATATATATATATATATATACATATATATATGTATATATATGTATATACATATATATACATATATATATGTATATATATATATATGTATGTATATATGTATATATATATACATACATATATATATATATCCAATACAATTCCTATCCCTCTTACAGAATGTATCAAAATAAAGGCGAGGGAACAAAAATATACTAAAGCAATACAGAGCATCTCAAGAACAACTAAATGAACTCTTCATAACTTCTGCGCCATATCCTGAAAGGGGAAAAATGTAGGGGGGTGAGAACATCATCCTCGAAAGGGTTCTCAGTAGAGGGTTTTTGGGAATTACTGTAATAGGATACGTGAAGATAAAGCGTACCAGTGATTACTACCCGTCTTATGCCTCTTTTCAAAAACAACAGTTTACAATAAAAGTAAAGTCGGAAATCATTTCTAAAAGAGGAGCCGTTCAATTCTCAAAAACTCAAAAGCCTTTCAAAACGATTTATCTATGCTGAAACAATATAGCCTTTCATATTTTATTCCAAACCAGAAACACAAAACCGAAATCAACCCTCGGTTCATCTCATTCCAACCACGGCCCTAGGCCCAAACAATTCAACCATCAACCAATCACCACAGTCCAACAGAGTCCCAGTAGCAAACACAAATAGGAAGATGCAAGCACAAACAAACAGTTATTGCAAGTAGAACAATTAGCAATTAATCACATAGACAAACCAAGTATAATATGCACGCCCAAGCAATGTCACATAGATGCATATGATGCATGCCTGTCCCTAGTGGCTGATGATATCATCTGTCGGTTATAGAGTCAACCCGACAAGTCCTGGTAGCTAACCATTGGACTGTCCCTCTGTCGCGTATCCCCAACTCGAGTTATACTCATCATAAACTTGATCATAATCATGATCCATATCCATCACCCTCACCGGTGAATATTTACAGGAGCGAGCTCATCCGGGACTTTCACAGTGCCCGGCCACACTTACGACATAAGGTTAAAAGAGCTTCAAGTCTCAACCTGGAGCACGTGGTGGCTAGCCACTGCTTCCTCCCAGGGAAACTCTCATCTCCGATAGTGGAAGTGCAACATTCACATTTATCAATGATTCAGCATATACATACATTCAATCTCATCCATGGATCAACATCCATCTCAGCCATCCGGCTCACGGTTCGGTCCAGAACCAGCCAATATTCATATCATACATAGCCATTCCGGCTCACGGTTCAATCCAGAACCAACCAGTATTCATAATCATACACAGCCATTCCGGCCCATAATAAAACATCACTTCCACCATTCAAAATCATCAAATTCATAAAATCAGCATTTAAGCCATAAATCACTTTTTCTCAAATCATTTCACTTTGAAATCAAGTTTAAACTCTTTTCAGTCTTGGCTTTAAAGATCTCATTTCTCAAATTATCTCAGGTTCATAAGCCACTTTTACTCAAGGAAAATTACCTTTTTAAAACAAGCCACTCTCGGCTTCCTCTTTTCAAAACTTCCAAAACCATGGAAAGTTAAAGATTCCTTTTGGAACATTCAAAATCACCCATCCAACAATGGGATTTTTGTAACAAAAGTTTCTCGGCAGAGTCCCAAGTCCTTAGGGGAGAATAGCATAACTCATTTCGCCAAATTCATTTAAAATCATTAAAACCTTGACTTCCTTATTTGAGTAGCAAAATAGGATCTAAGCGAAACCGAGTTACGAAATCAAATACTCTTTTCAAAGCCGTTTCCTTTACTAAAACAAAAACCAGCTTCAACCCCATGGGAAATCCTAAAGCGTTTCAACTGTTCAAAATTGTTTTAGTCTTGCAAGAATTCAGAGTTTAAAGAGTACTTAAAACCTTTCTCAAAATATTTCAAAATGAAACTTGTCAATAGACATTCAGGTTCTTTCAACGTCATTGAAACTCCTCTAATTGAAACCCTCAAGTCAAATTTAAAAGCGTTGCCCTTGTCACATTTAAAAACAGCTTTAAAACATAAGTTTCCTCTAAATAATTTTCTCCTGAAAGAGATATAATGCCTTCCTTACGAAGCAAGACTAAATCACAATTTCCTCTTTAATAATTCATTTCAAAAGCATGAATCATCCTTTTTCTTGATAATTCAAATAAAATAGTAGAAATATTTAACTCATCATTTTTCCAAACAACATTTCAATAAAGACTCGAATTTTATAGAAATTCCAGTAGCACCTCCCCTAAAACTTGGACTTTGCCACCCGGTTCGGGTCCCAACAAAATCATTCCACAATCCTCTTCCAACAGCCCAAAATCCAAATCAATTTAAAGGCAAGCCAAAAATCCAACAGTCAATCTCAATACCATATTTCAAGAAAACCGTTACAAAATCAAATCATTATCAGCTGAATAAACTCATTTCCAAAGCTTTAAAGAAACGGTTCAGCAACAATCATTTATCAAACCAGATCATTTAAAGCAAGCCAGGCTGAATTCAAGAGTGGATTCTATTTTTTCACATTCTCAATAAAATTAACTCAAATCAATTCTCAACGGGTTAAACTCGATCTCAAAGCTTTAAAAGAATCAACTTGAAAAACATTTTGTTTCACAAAACCACACAACAATTCAACTAACAGACGTTCATAACCAACCAAGGCAAATCAAGCCATACATAAGGCCGATACAATCACCAAATACACATTCACTCACATCAGTATCCATATGTAATAATTCCAATATATAAAATATAGTTTTTGGAAAGCGCCCCTACCTCAAAACGTAAAACCATAGCCTAAACGTGTCACAAAATCCTTTCCACCTCAACTCGAACCGACGGCAACCAAAACCTCAGCTCCAAGTCACGTTCGCAATAACCATAGCAACACTAATCATAACATACAATAATCAGGACTCGATCCCACGTTATCAAAACTCATATTCATTAACCGAATACAACAAAATACTAACGCGAGACTTTCCAAAACATAAATACCTACTGGGATGACAAAATGAGGCAGTTGCAGCTCCGAGCACGGAATGCAAGCACGAATCCACAACCCTATGATGGACAACATCGCAATGCCTCAGCATAAGCTTACAGAGCAGCGACAAAAGGCCTTTCGACTTGGAAATTCTTACCAAAGCAAGGGACTCGGTGGCTGTTTTTGGCAACAGAGGCAGCTGCAGCAACATTCAGTAACTACAGCATTCCGAGAATTCAAAAAGGACCAAAGCCAAAAACAAAACCCTTACCGCAACCAAGAAGGAGTGACTGAGCCCAGTGAAGGCATCTCCGGTGGTGTTTCTAGCGGCCACAACACTGCTCCTGGCGGCCAGAACAGTGGCACGGCTTCTCTCTCCTTCGGCAGCAACAACAATGGTGTCTTCCGGCAACTACCGACCTCCATCATTAGCAACAGAAGCTCCAGCTAGGCACCCCAAAGTAACAGACCGGCAGCACCGTCGGCCAAGGTGCGGTGGTGGAGACGCCCTCAACCGCGTTAAAACGCGGTGGCTGTGGAAGCTCGGCGGCGGCGTGGCTCTGTGACGAGGATGATGGCGCGGTGACGGCGCGTCAGCGGTGATGTGACAAGCTGGTCGGCGACAAAGAGAATGGTGAAAGCCCACGCTCAGCGACGGTGACAGGCGGTGATGGCTTCCCCGCGGTGGCTCCCTTTCGTGCATCTTCTCTCTCTGCGCGCGAGTTTGGCGGTGGCGAGGCAGTGAGGCGCGACGGTCTTCTCCCTCGGTCAGGCGACGGCGTGATGGCGGCAGTGAAGCCCGCATGCCGACGCGAGTCTTTCTCTCCTCCTTCTCCTTCCTCGGCCCTCACAGATCTCTCCCCTCCTTGTCAATAGCGGCGGCGACGGTGGCAGTGGCGTCCACCGCGCCGCCTTTCCTCCTCTCTCAATCTGCTTCCGCAAACCCCTCCCCTGTTTCCCCCTTCTCCCTTCGTTTCCCTCTTTCACATTGCAGCCGCTGCTGCTGTAGTATTAGGGAGTATTTGTGTGTACTGGGTTGTGGGGGAAGAAACGGGTTACCGGGTTAGGGTTTTAGGGTTAGGGTTTCTCTTTCAAAAATTAGGGTTAGGGGCATTTTAGTAATTTCAAATAAAAATAGGGATATTATAGTAATTAGAAATAAATTCTAGTCCATTAATAATAATGTATAAAAATACTATTTGCTCATCAATTTCATAAATTATTTTCAATAAAATGTCCCAACCAAATAATTAGAAATAATATACTTAATTTCTTAATTTTCCAAAATAACAATATTAATATTTAAAATATTAATTATCTAATCCAAATCATATAAAATCCTTATTATTTCATAACTATCAACTTTATAATTTAAATATAAAAAATAATCCAATAATTATAAAATTGAAGAATAATCATAACTTATCTCAAATTCAATAAATCAAAACTTGCCTTAATTACCTTTAATAAAATAATCTCTGAAATTAAGGTTATAAATAACTATATGATTTGAGACTTGATCATAATAAGATTTTTCAAAAGTTCTGGGTCTTACATCTAATCTATATTCTCAGTAATTCCCCTATCTTTTTAATTTATTCTAAACTTTTTTAAGTATAAAAATAGTACTATGTCTTTTTTTATCAATTTAATGTAAAAGGAAACAAATTTTTTTTATCTTATCAAATTGATGTAGAAAGAAAACAGTTTTTTTTTATTTGGTATGTGTTTTTATTTTTTTAATATGTCTTTATCTATTAACGATTGAATGAAAAAAGTCCCATAAATATTTTGTTAACTTATTTTTTCTTTTTAAATTGCTTCGAAATAATTTTTTTTTATTTTCTAAAATATTGATTATGTAGAGTATTATATTTGATATTTGAGTACATAAATATTTACTTTGAAACTAAATTAAATTATTAATTTTTTCTATTACAATATTATTTGTTTTGAATATTGGCTAATATATATATATATATATATATATATATATATACAAGAAAGTTCGTTTAAAAATATTAATATGTTAATTTCCTAAATTATCTAAACTATTAATTATGTAGAGTATTGAATTTGATATCTAATTATACAGAGTACTTGATTTGATATTTATTAATTTTTTAAATTATATTACAAAAAAATTAATTAATTTAATATTATTTGATGGGTTTTTGGAAAACGAATTCCAACACCTAAAACTCACCGGCAAGTGTACCGGGTCACATCAAGTAGTAAAACTCACTTAGAGTAAGGTCGATCCCACAGGGATTGATGAATCAAGCAACTTTAGTGGGTGATTAGTTTAGTCAAGCTAACATTGAAGTGAAATTGGATGAAATGTAGCCAACAGAAAGTAAATAGCAAGGAAAATTAAAGTGTAGAAAGTAAATTGGACATAAACTTAAAGAGCAAAAAATGTAAATTGACAGAATCTTAAATGACAAGAAATGTAAATTGCATCAAATGTAAAGGGGGGTTGGGTGCTGGAAATTAAAGAAAGAAATAGATCAAAGCTTAGAACTCTTGCAGAAAGCTTAAATTGCAAGAAAGTAAATTGAGAGCAATGTAAACAGAGAAGCAAAATTACAGTGAATCAGGATTTTAGAGCAATTACAGAGGAATTTAAAATTGTGCAGAAAATGTAAATGAGATTTGCAGCAAGCTTAATGTAAACTGAATTGAGGAACCAAACAGAAAGTAAAATACAGCTTAATTGCAATAGTTAAAGGAAAGTTGAGGATCTCAAGTCCTTCCTTGATCCAACAAGAGAATAATTGCAGAAAAGTAAAAGAACAAATTGCAGAAGAAGTAGAAAATGAAAGCAGTAAGGAGAATTCAAATCCCAAATCAAAATTTCTTGAATTATTCAGACAACTAATTAGAAGGAGATCTCAAGGTGAGATTGAAACAGAATTTCTTCAATTCTCCACCCAAGATCCAAGACAAGAAGTAGAGAGTGCAGAAGCAAGAACAAGGAAGAAGAGAGATCAATTCTCCTTCCCAATTCTCAAAAATCAAATTCAAAGAAGAAAATTAAAAGAGAGCTCCTACTACCACAGCTCTCTAGTAGAGCTAGCCTCAATGCTCTGTATTAGAGCCAACCTCTCTAACAAAGATGAAAATGATACCTTATATAGGCTTTACAAAATGAAAATGAAAATAAAATTGACAACAAATTACAACTAAATGAAATTCCTATTCCAACTTTGTTCTTGTGCCTTTGAGTGATGATGTGGGCTTTGCTTGCTTTGAATTTGAAGAGAGATGGGTCCAGTTGGCCTTGATGGAATTGGGTTGAAGATAGCCTCTGTTGATTGCTCTTGGTCTTTGAGAAGAAATCCGTTTGCATTATGGACTTTGAGATCATTCACGTTTGAGTCAACGTTTGAGACAAACGTTGACTCAAACGTCTTCGTGCAATGGCATCATGCAGAACGGGTGCTTTCTGTCACTCACGTTTGAGTTCACGTTTGAGGTCAAACGTGGGGTCAAACGTGATCCCTCCAAGGCAATTTTCAGCCAAAGTTTGACCTCACGTTTGAGGCAAACATTGGTGCAAACGTTGAGTCCTCCAGGGTATTCCTTTAAGCCAACATTTGACCTCACGTTTGAGGCAAACGTTGGCGCAAACGTTGAGTCCTCCAGAGTATTCTTTTAAGCCAACGTTTGACCTCACGTTTGAGCCAAATGTTGGCGTAAATGTTGAGAACATTGCCAGATTCGGAAGCTCAAACGTGCTGTTCACCCCATACTATTATATATTTTTGGAAAGCCCTGAATGTCTACTTTCCAATGCCATTGGAAGTGCGTCATTTGGAGCTCCACAGCTTGAGTTATACTCCATCGAAGGTGCAGATGTCAGCTGGCCTTACTACAGGTTGGTGCCATGTTCGTTTATGCATTTTTGGGGCAGTTTTCTCCCTCAATTTTAGTGTCCACCATGTAGTGCCATATATGCTTGGAAAGCTCTTAATCCCTACTTTCCATTGCCTTTTGAATCACCTCATTTGGAGCTTTGTAGCTCAAGTTATTCTTGTTGGAAGTATACCCCTTCAGGCTGTGGGGAGCAATGTTTCCATCAACGTTGGAGCAAACGTTGAGCTCCTCCCAAGGTATTCCTTAGCCAACGTTTGACCTCATGTTTGAGGCAAACGTTGGCGCAAACGTTGAGCTCCTCCAGGGTGGCTGTGCTGATTGTTGGTCTTCCTTGATTTGGTCATGGGCCACGCTTTTAAAAGCGTGGCCTAAGGCTCCAAAGTGTGCTCCAACTTCAAAGTGTGCCCCAAAGCTTTTTTTCTTTTTTTAGCTTATTTTGTGCTTCTTTGCTTCTTTTTCTTCTTATTTCCTACAAAATTTATAAAATCAAAAGATAAAGGAAATATACCAATTAAGCACAAAAGAATGCAATAATTAAGCACTAATTATCTATTTCTTGTATGAAAAGGCATAGAAAAACATGACATGGTGACATGTCATCATTATTCGTTTGTCACATGATTAACATATAAAAGATATAAAAAAAATCTACACCTATCAATGGTAGAATAAAAGATTTTTACGCAAATTTTGTTAATTTCTTTTTTTTTATTTGTAACTATTTTATATTGGATAAAATTATTTTTTATTGATTATTAGTTCAACATATAACACAATAAATGTAGCAATATAAGAACTTTGTTAATTGATTTTTCAAATAATCTGGTGACCTAAGATAAGAAATTTGTTAATTGATTTTGTTAATCTCTTTTTTATTTTTAATCTATTTTACATTAAATAATATTATTTTTTATTGATTATTATATAGACATATAATATTTAAATATGGTAAGATAAGAACTGTTTTATACATTTTTTATTGTTTCAACCTTAATGATTATTTTCTTCTCTTTATTTTTCTATCTCACGGACCATGTAAGTTTTAATTTATTGTTTTTCCTATATATATATATATATATATTCTATTTTATTATGTTTTCTAATTTATTTTATTATATTTTTTATTTCAAAATTTTAGGGTCTAAAGATCTCCTGTTTAAACGATTCCAATTATATGATCAAGAAGTAGTTCAAGAGAATAGGTTTGAATTTTGGTAATTTATTAAGTCTAATTATTATATAAGAAGTTAAAAATATTCTAAACTTAAAAAACTTTTTGCTAATAAAATTGAGTTTGTCCAAAATCGTAGAGAGACAGAGAGAGAAAAAAAAGTTGAAATTTTTTAACTAATAACAAAAATTTACCACCATCAAAGCTATTCAATTTGAGTATATTAAGTGAGGATTAATAAGAAATAAACCAAGAATGATAAATCTAAAAATTTTCTATCACTCTTTATATATTGTTTCACTTAAGTAACTATTTTTTATGGATAGTATTCAAATGACAAACAAAATAATAAAAAGATTCCCATTAGATTACGAAAATTAATCTCATCCTTATAATACAATGGCATTATTTCAAAACATGTAAAATAAAATAATAAAGTACATTTTAATTAATGTGCACAGTAAAATAAATGTGAAATTTATATAGTAGCAGTCAAATATAGATAGCAATGGCGGTCTTCTATCCCAAGTTACTATATTAAATTGCAACTTATATTTATAATTATTAGTTAAAAAATTTATAATTATGTATTATTTTAGTTGAAAATAATATATTTTGATATTTTTTTAGGATTACTGACATCAAATTTTGATAATTGAAAAAAAATTAAATGCTTTATGTCTTACTTCTTTTAACAAAATTTCAACCACTGATACAGAATAGATGGTTCTAAGAAAAAACAAGAAACGAGAACAAGATAATATAATAATGACGATGAGACAATGACATGTACGTATATAGAGAATAATAGTAAGAGAAAGAATACGGTTTGATATAGTAAGATAATATAATAAAAATATAAATTAATAATTTAAAAAAAATAATGAAATTAAAGAAAATTTAAAAAACAAAATATAAAATTAGAAAAAAATAAAATATTTTTTATCAATTAAAATTATGCATGAAAATAGAGTGTACTTTGAATATAAATTTTTATCTCAACTTCAAATTAAATATTATTAAAAATAAATAATTAAACTTAATAACAATTATAAATAGTTAAATTTATAAATAATGTTTCTAAATATTATTATCATTATTTTTTGAACTATATTTTTTCTGATAATATATATACTCTTTATTATATGCTTTTATAATTTAACATTTTAAAAAAATTTTTATAGTAATTTTAATTTTAATAAAATATAATATAAATAAGGTCACGTTAATATTAAAATAAAAAATACTTATCTAATAAATTTAAAAAGTAAATGATATATTAACAAAAAATAAAATTAATTTTTTAAAAACAATAGAAAAATGGCTGGTGCCTGTTGAGCCACTAATAGTTATAATTACATTATATGAGACTAATTATTATTATTATTATTATTATTATTATTATTATTATTATTATTATTATTATTATTATTATTATTAAGGTATACATATCACTAGGGTAATAATTACATGTGTGTTTAAGTAGGAACTTTACAAGAAAGGAAATGCGAGATAGATATGCTTATCCCTAAACCCCTACCTTAGACTATATATGCTTTTTCACATTATTAGGTCAATGTAAGTAATATATGGATAAATTGAGAATTGATATAGTAATAATAAGCAAGCTAAGCATGCATTGAAAGTGGCGTTACCACCTCAACTTACATATAGGATTCAAAATTTAAATCCAAAATAAAATATTTTTTTATTCAAAATTTAAATTTAAAATATTTTTAATTTATTACTTTTAGAAAAGTATAAGAAGATTTTAATTTTATTACAATATATTAATTTTGTCATCATATAATTTTATAGTCAAATTCGATTGTACAAAGTTAATAACTAAAAAATAATTTACATTATGTAACAACAATATCAAAACTAAATTCTTATAATAAAAAGTGACAAATTTAAGTTATAAAAATGTATAAATAATTATAATAACAGATAAGTTATAATAATAATAATAGTTATATATTTTATGTTTATCATAAAGTGAGTTATAACTTACATATCTGAATCAAGTTCTTACTTTAATATTTTTATAAATATTATAATAATTAGGTGAACTCTACCATGCCCTCTCTACAATAAAGGGTAAATTATCCCTTGTGGCATATACAATGATTATTGATAAATTATCTTTCAACCAGAGTTTCAAAGTTTGAATGAGATGGTCAAATCTAATTACTATCTCTAATACGATCGCTAGAAAATCCTAAAAAAGAGAGAGAGCTAAAAAACTGATAGAAATTTGTGATATATTAGTTAAAAATGATGGTAATTGGTGCGTGAAAGGAGACACCAAGATATTTTATTTTATTTTTTTATCTTTAATTGCTCTTAAATTATTTTTCAATCATTATTCAGATAATAAAAATTCTAAGATGGTAATTATTAACTCATTATTTTTATGACTAACTAATATTTTAGTTTATTTTTTTGTTATATAGTTATACAAGGCTATGAGGGTTGGTTTTCTGAAGAGAAGTATCATCGTTGATCCGACTGAATTTTAAGAAGAATACTAGGAAGAAAATCTTAGGAACAAGAGAGCTGAAAAATTAATAGATGTGTTCGTTGAAATGGGAGATTGAAAGCATATATGAACAAGTTCAAAATTCTAGCCTAATTGATTGGAAATGGTGATTGGATTTGAGAGGAATTATGGTTTTAAAATTGAAAAAGAAGAGGTGTATTTGGTGCGGATTATGAAAATGACACTACTATCAAGTTTCAAGAGAAACATCGCGTTAATTGAAAATAAAAGAGAAGATAACGTGGATTTTGGAGCTCTGATAGTAGAATAATTTATGAATAATCATTGTATATGTCACAAGGGGTAATTTACCCTTTATTTTAGAAAGGATAGAGTAGAATTCACCTAATAATTAATCCTTCCTAATAATTTTTATATTATAATTTTTTAATAATTAAATATTTTTAATAATCTTTTAAACATTTTTTCTTTAATTTTCTATCTTATTGAAGACACAAATATATCTTTAGAGTATCGATAAAATGGTCTTCTCTAGATTGGTATCTGTTCTGGGGCTTACCTAGAACCGGATGGTGGTTGGGCTTGTTTATGAGGTCCAAGCGCTAGAGGACGGTGGTCTCCGATTTAGTTTACATCTGGGAGCCACCGTCCGAGTTGTGTATATGAAAGAATGGGGGTGGTACCTGACGAACGGATTTTTGCTAGTAAAGAATTTCACAAAAGTAATCACGTTGTAAGTATAGTTTCTAAACCAACAAAGAATTCTTTCATACAAAAGTTTGGTTGTCACTAAAGTAAACCCAATAAAAATAATAACCAAAGTATTTAAACCTCGGGTCGTCTCTCAAGGAATTGCAGGGAGTTATGATTTATTATTGATTATGGGAAGGTATCTTTTTGGGTTTTTTTTTTGAATAAGGAACAAGCAAAGGTAAATTGGCAAGAAATTAAATTAATAACCAGAAAAAATCTTGGCAAGGTATGAGAACTAGACGTCCTATCCTAGTTATCCTTATCAATTGTGATGAGAATTGTTCATTGCTCCCACTTAGTTAACCCTTACCGAATAAAAGAAAGTCAAGTGGACTAATCAATTTGATTCCTCAAGTCCTAGTCAACTCCTAAGGAAAGTCTAGTTTTAGAGGGATCCAAATCAACCAGCAACTTCCAATTATCAATCAACAAAGGAGTTTGATAATTCAAAAGTCTCTAATTACTCAACCAAAGCCAAGAATCATAAAAAGCTAATTTAAAACCCTCCCAAGCATTCTATCAAACACTTGGAGAAGGCATAACATAAAAACATAGAGAAGTAATAGGGAATGTACAATCCAAACAACCAATTGAAAGCATCAATAACATAAAAACAATCATAAATCTGAAATGCCTCAAATTGCATTAATATAGGAAATCAAGTCTAACATTGGAAGGTTCATAAACCAAATTGAAAAAGAAGAGAATCAACAAGGAAAACAAATAAACTAGAATGCTATGACAAATAAAAGTAGAGGAGAAACTAAATTAAAGGAACATTGAACCTGGAATTAAGAAGAAATTGAAAGAAGAAATCCTAAATCTTAAAACCTAGAGAGAGGAGAGAGCCTCTCTCTCTAGAATCTACATCTAAAACCTAAATTTTGTGTGTGAATTGATGAATGAATGAATGATCTATGATTCTCCCATTCTGCAGCCTCTATTCTATGTTTTTCGGGCTTGGAACTGGGCCAAAAGGAGCCCAGAAATTGCCCCCAGCGCTTTCTGCAACTTTCTGCACGTGGCGCATGTCACACGTACGTATAGGTCATGCGTGCGCGTCGTTTGGGAAAATTCCTTGTCATGCGTAGGCGTCGGTCACATGTACGCGTCGCTCTTTTTCTGCGCTAGGCATGCGTGCGCGTCGCCCATGCGTGCGCGTGGCTGCCAGCTTCTCAAAACTTCATTTTTTCGCATTCCTTCCACTTTTGCACGTTTCCTTTCCATCCTCTAAGCCATCCCTGCCCTATAAAGCCTAAAAACACTTAACACACAGATCACGGCATCGAATGGTAATAAAGGATAATTAAAATTGACAGTTTAAAGGCCTTCGAAACATGTTTTCAACTATATCACAAAATCAGGAAGGAATTGTAAAACCATGCAAATTATATGAATAAGTGAGTAAAGAATTGATAAAAACCACTCAATTGAGCACAAGATAAACCATAAAATAGTGGTTTATCAATCTCCCCACACTTAAACATTAGCATGTCCTCATGCTAAGTTCAAGGAGATATACAGAATGAATGGAAGAAAGTAAGACTCATGTGATGCAACCTATGAATGCAACTATATGCTAAGATGATTCTGTCTAATTGGTCAAAAGTAAATAAGCTCTTCAAGACAAAAATAAACCAGATTCCACTAATTCAAATCATACAATAAAAGACAAGTAAACTTGTAAGAAGATAGCTCATGAAAGCAGGGAACGTAGAATCAAGCATTGAACCCTCACTGGTAGTGTATATGCACTCTAATCGCTCAAGTGTCTAGGGTTGATTACTCTACTCTTCTCTAGTCGTACTTTCTAGACTTTGTTCTTCATCTAACCAATCAACAAAAATTTAATATACCAATGCAAACATCATGAGGTCTTTTCAAGGTTGTAATGGGGCTATGGTAAGGGTGAGGATACATGTATGGCCAAGTGAGCTATAATATGAATCTTTGACTAGCCTAAGCTTTCACCTAACATACACACACTCTCTATGTAATTCCAAAATCATGCCTAGCTACCCAAAATTCTCACTTTTGCATCACATACTCATACATCAACTTTTTTTTTAATTTTTTCACATATGCATTGATCTTTCATTAAACTTAACATTGGGGTAATTTTGTCCCCTTATTTATTTATTTATTTATTTGAATATTTTTTATTTTTTTTGAATCATAAAAGCAAACATAACATATCAATGCACATGAGTTTTTAATTCTTCTGGTCTCACATGAGTATGCACCCAAATTCCCAATACTTTTGTCAATAAAACATAGCACACTTTCATCAACCCAAGTTCCCACAGTTACCCACACTTAATTAATACACAATCTCTAACTTAAGCTAACCAAAGATTTAGTTGAGGTAATTAATTGTTTTTCCACTTAAGGCTAGTGATGTGGTAAAATATAGAACAAATGGGGGTTAAAAGGCTCAAGGTGGCTAACAAAGGTGATTGAAAGGGTAGGCTATTTGGAATAAGTGAGCTAATAACAAATGATGGCCTCAATCAGCAAGCATGTAAATATACCAAACAATGGACATAAAGAATGAACAAAATATAGATTGCAGTCATAGAGAAGAAAACACACAAGAATAAAATATTATGGTTAAATAATGTAGCTATGTAATTAAGTTCAAATCTCACGGGTTGTGTGTTCTTAGCTATAATTCATGTTCCAAATTACAGTCTTCAACAAGTTTAACAAAAAAAATTTAATTTAAATTAGTGAAATATTTTAAAATAGAGTCTTGAAAAGAAATTTATTATTTTAACCAAGTAGTGGTAGAAGAACATGCACAAAATCAACAAACATGCAATCAAACATGCAAATGCAACAACTAATTTAACATAGAAAATTATATATTGGCGTTGAAATAGGAACTAACTAACCCATGGAAGTCGGTATCGACCTCCCCAAACTTAAAGATTACACCGTCGTCGGTGCATACTAAGATGTGCAAGTGGACGGGTTGCTCCAACTGATGCGTTTCTCCAAAGATTATGCACATGGACTTGTCTATCGCCTCCTGTAAAAGTTTTCCGTTTCCCTTCCTAGTGGCCATCCTGAAAGAAAAAGGGAAGAAAAGTAATCCAAAAATAAAGATAGAAAATAAAGAAAATATGGGTGGGTTAATGCCAAACAACGAGAGTCTCAAGTACATGGTAGCTACAATATGCAAGTGAGAAAATAGTTAAAGCACATGGCATATCAATAGTGCAAAAGTTGTAACAAAGGGGAAGAGACAGTAGATAATGAAAGACAATATAAATTCATGTCAATGGAAAAGGAATACAGGTATCATAAAAGATTGGCATTGACAAATAATTAATATCACCCAACAATAGAAAACAAGGCACGAAGCAATCAGGATGTAAAAGAGATGCAATCAGTTGAATAAGAACTGTTTAACACCAATGGTAAAATAATAACTTAGAGAAGAAAATAAAAATATGCACAAAATTAAAATGCAATGAATGAAAGTATGCAAATGAATTAAGTAAAATAGAATGAAAGTGGATAAGGATAAGAAGTTAAAGAGATGAAAAAGAAGAAAGTAAGAAAGGAGGAGGAAAGAAGAAAGGAGAGAAGAAAGAACCAAGAATTAAAAAACGGGGCGCCACTCGCACGCGTGCATCACCCGTACGCGTGACATCTGAGTTGGCCATTTGACGCGTAAGCGTCGGTCACGCGTACGCGTGGTTGGTCTGAAAGCGAAATGACGCGCACGCGTCAGGGACGCGTACGCGTGGTTGAATTTGTGCCTCTAGCACAGTTCCAGCGTGAGGGCAGCACAACTCTCGGGTCAATCACCCATTTACGTTGATTGCCTTATCCACCCGTGCGCGTGCTTGATGCGTACGCGTGGATTTCCCAAGTTGCAAGTGACGCGCACGCGTACGTGTGGGTCGAATTGTGCGCAGAGCACACCAGCCGCACGATTCCATCACAACTTTCTGTTCGTTGGATGGGATAGCAAAACTTGGAATCAACGCCCACGCGTGGCCTACGCGCACGCATGGGTTGCCCCCTTTTTTTTTATGCAGGATGTAAAATGCAGCATGCAGATGAATATGTAGAAATTATGAATGAACACTAATAAAAATAAAATAGAATAAAACTAAGAATAAAAATGAAAGATCATACCATGGTGGGTTGTCTCCCACCTAGCACTTTTAGTTAAAGTCCTTAAATTAGACATTCAGTGAGCTCCTTGTCATGGTGGCTTGTACTTGAACTCATCCAGGAATCTCCACCAGTGTTTGTAATTCCAATAGCCTCCGGGATCCCACACTAGTTGCATAAAGCCTTCAAGCAAGTTAAAGCAAGTGACAAGGCCCCAAGAGTGTTGATTGCTAGAATGAATTCCGGGGTCCCAAATCTTGCTTTTGCACCCGTCTTCGCTTTGATCTACATTGTTCCAACCGGGTGGTACACAATCTGAATTCTCACTGAGATACCCAAACATCTTCCGAGACCCATTCAATCGAGCTCTATACCAATCCTTGTAATTCAATTTGGAGCGTGGAACCATATTGATCCTTGTATGCCAACTCCTATCAATAACCATCTTCCTCTTACTCTTAAAGCCACAAAGAGCTCTATGCTGACCATCTGTTTCAAGAAAACCATATTCAAGTGGGAACATAAGGGTTGAGGATAAGGATTTTACCCACTTGAATGTCATATTAGATGGTAATAGCCTTGGGAGAGGTGTTTCCAATGGTCTTGCAAGCTCCACTCCCTTGTACTTTTCTGTGAATTCTTCCACCTCCTTGCAAACCTCTTCAACTGCAACCGCGTCTTGATCAAAATCTTCTACTTCTTCCCCATCACTCAAGTCATAAGTTGGAGGTTGAGAAAAGTCTACCTCCACATCATCTTCATATTCACTTGGCGAAGGTTCTTCAAGATCAAGGGGTTCAATTGCGGATGCAAGTTCATCACTAGGAGAGCTTGATTCATGATCATCATCACCAACGGAACTTGCTTTCGGATCTATTCCATCTAATTCTTCGTAAGGTACATGCCTTGGAGGTTGTGCACTATCCTCCTCAACATCAATTTCAAACTTTTTAGCTGAATTCTCTATAGCTCTCGATTCCCATGGAGGTTTAGCATCTCCTAAGTCTTCAACCAGTTCTTCTTCTTCGATAATTATGGCTTCCTCCAGTTGCTCTAATACAAAATTGGACTCCTCCTGGATGTCTTCCCTCACCAGTTCTTCAGCTACTCCTTCATCTTTAAGCCGATCCCTTCTTTCTTGTTCTGTGTCAATAGCATTATTGGGATCATGTCACTCTTGGATTGATGCATCCATATAGGATATAAGGGCTTGGATAGTAGAGGTTAGACCAGTGAAAGCAGAGGTAAGTATGGTTTGAAGCTCTAATTGCCTTTGGCGAATAACATTGAGGATGTTGTCATCTAGTGGAGGTTGGGGTGGATAGGAGGGTTCATTATTTTGGAGAAAGGGTTCATAATAGGAAGGTGGTTCTTCTTGGTAAGGGTATGGAGATGGTGAATATTGAGGTGGTGGTTCTTGGGGGTAATTGTGTTGAAATGGGGGTGGGTCTATGTATGGTTCATACGGTTCATATGGTGGTTGGTTGGGTGGATAAGGGTTAGAGTCATATGGAGGTGAATGATGGAAAGGGGCTTGTGAGTACGGTGGTTCAAAGCTATGTCGATGAGGGGGTTCATAGGTATACTGTGGTGGGTGTCGATTGTCACGAGGATATCCACCATAACTATTGTCTTGGTAAGCATCATAGAATGGTCGTTGATAATACCTTGCACGTGGTTGTTGCCAAGAGGGTTAATCAAATCCTTGTGGCTCCTCCCAACTTTGGTTGTCCCATCCTTGATCCAAGATCTCATTGTAATTTCCTCTTCGTGCAACATGATTGTAACCAAACTCATAGCCAAAGGGGTGAGAATTCATAGTAGCAAATAAAAACTAATAAAAATAAGCAGCTAAGTCCTAAAACTAACAAAGACTAACAAACAAGCAAAAAAGCAAATATTTACAATAACCAATAATAAGGCACACGTTTGCAAATCCCCGGCAACAGTGCCATTTTGACGAATGGATTTTTGCTAGTAAAGAATTTCACAAAAGTAATCACGTTGTAAGTATAGTTTCTAAACCAACAAAGAATCCTTTCATACAAAAGTTTGGTTGTCACTAAAGCAAACCCAATAAAAATAATAACCGAAGTATTTAAACCTCGGGTCGTCTCTCAAGGAATTGCAGGGAGCTATGATTTATTATTGGTTATGGGAAGGTATCCTTTTGGGTTATTTTTTTTTTTTTGAATAAGGAACAAGGAAAAGTAAATTGGCAAGAAATTAAATTAATAACCAGAAAAACTCTTGGCAAGGTATGAGAACTAGATGTCTTATCCTAGTTATCCTTATCAATTGTGATGAGAATTGTTCATTGCTTCCACTTAGTTAACCCTTACCGAATAAAGGAAAGTCAAGTGCACTAATCAATTTGATTCCTCAAGTCCTAGTCAACTCCTAAGGAAAGACTAGCTTTAGAGGGATCCAAATCAACCAGTAACTTCCAATTATCAATCAACAAAGGAGTTTGATAACTCAAGAGTCTCTAATTACTCAACCAAAGCCAAGAATCATAAAAAGCTAATTTAAAACCCTCCCAAGCATTCTATCAAACACTTGGAAGGCATAACATAAAAATATAGAGAAGTAATAGGGAATGTAAAATCCAAACAACCAATTGAAAGCATCAATAACATAAAAACAATCATAAATCTGAAACGCCTCAAATTACATTAATATAGAAAATCAAGTCTAACATTGGAAGGTTCATAAACCAAATTGGAAAAGAAGAGAATCAATAAGGAAAACAAATAAACTAGAATGCTAAGACAAATAAAAATAGAGGAGAAACTAAATTAAAGGAACATTGAACCTGGAATTAAGAAGAAATTGAAAGAAGAAATCCTAAATCCTAAAACCTAGAGAGAGGAGCCTCTCTCTCTAGAATCTACATCTAAAATCTAAATTTTGTGTGTGAATTGATGAATGAATGAATGATCTGTGATTCTCCCATTCTGCAGCCTCTATTCTATTTTTTTCGGGCTTGGAACTGGGCCAAAAGGAGCCCAGAAATCGCCCCCAGCGCTTTCTGCAACTTTCTGCACGTGGCGCATGTCACGTGTACGCATAGGTCACGTGTGCGCGTTGTTTGGCAAAATTCCCTGTTACGCATACGCATCGGTCACGTGTACGCGTCGCTCGTCTTCTGCGCTAGGCACGCGTGCATGTCGCCCATGCGTGCGCGTCACTGCCAGCTTCTCAAAACTTTATTTTCTCACGTTCCTTCCACTTTTGCACATTTTGTTTCCATCTTCTAAGCGATCCCTGCCCTATAAAGGCTAAAAAAACTTAACACACAGATCACAGCATCGAATGGTAATGAAGGGTAATTAAAATTGACAGTTTAAAGGCCTAGGAAACATGTTTTCAACTATATCACAAAATCAGGAAGGAATTGTAAAACCATGCAAATTATATGAATAAGTGTGTAAAGAATTGATAAAAACCACTCAATTGAGCACAAGATAAACCATAAAATAGTGGTTTATCAGTACCTACAAAAACACTCCGATACCTGAGGGGTAAACAGGTTTAGAGAGTGTTGGAACTTAGAGATACCTGAGGGGTGTTAGTGTATTTATAGTGGTGAACCAATAACCACCGTTGGAATAGTTCTACCTTTTAAGGTGGGTAACCGTCCCTTTATCTTAGGAAAGTTGGGATATGGCTCCTGGAAGTGGGTTGAGAGATTTTAGGGGTAGTTACTTATTTGAATAAGTGTTATCTGCCAGCTATCATTCGATCCCGACTACTTTGGTGTGGAGTCTGTATTCAATCCGACCTCTCATAAGGAGGTCAGTGGATAGCAAAGGCCAATCTTTGGATTGGGCCTTTTTGGTTTATTTGGACCTGGGCCCTAGTGTTGGGCCAGGGTATGAACAGTGCCCCTACTCGAGTCCGATCTCTTTCACTTATGAGTTGGATTCGAGTATTTAAACATGGGCTTGTAGCCGATGTGATCTTTTAAACCGACGTGATTTTTGAAACCGATGTGATTTAAATTTCTCAATAGTCGCGTCTAATCAAACGTCACGTCTGTTACAGGTTTTGCATTTACACGTGGGAGCAGTTACATTGGTAACGGCGCATTTCTTTAATGATTGCGTCGCTTTTTACCAAGTTGCCCCTAACATGTTTATAAATACTTTTCTCTCTCTTTTCTTTGTTTTCTTTCGCCTTCTAAAACTTCCTGCGCGTACTCTCTGTTTCTTTCAAAGAAAAAATCCCTCTGTTCTTCCTTTTTTTGGAGTACTCCGCCACTGTTGTGTTCATAGTGTGTCTGTCTGTAGGTCTAGCGACTGTTTCATTGAGGGACTGCTTTGTTCTTTTAGAGGCCTTGTTTTTGATCCCTTTCTGTTTTTCTCTGTAGGTTTTGTCACCTTTTCTCATATTTCTTTTACTGGAAAGGATGACTTCTCACATTTCTGAGTGGGTAGACGTTACTATTCTTGGGGAGGAACCCTTAGTAGATACAGACTTCATCACCGACCTTCACACCCACCAAAGGATCTGTGGCTCTGATGATGATGAGCCCATGTATGAGTTGATTGCCCCGGGTCCAGAACATTGGGTTTGTTTTGGGAAGGTTACCAATGCTGGCCCTCATTTCTTTTTTATGTATAAGTGTTTTTTTACCCGTCTGGGAGATTTTTCTGCCTTTTTCTAATTTTGAGATAGAGGTTCTGAACCATTGCCGAGTTGCTCCTACTCAACTCCACCCTAATTCTTGGGGTTTTATGAAAACTTACCAACTTGTCAGCCGAGAGCTGGACTTTTCGACTTCCACAAAAATCTTTTTCTATCTTTTTTATCTGACCAAGCCTTTTAGTGGTCAAAATAACAAGCAGCAGTGGGTGTCTTTCCAGGCCATTGAAGGTCGGAAAGTTTTCTCTATCTTCGATGAGTCTTTTCATGATTTTAAAAACTTTTTCTTCAAAATTCAAGCCGTAGAGGGTCATCATCTTTTTTTTTTATGAAAATTGTAAGGACCCGCATTTTCATGTAAAACCATTTTAATAAAATAATTTTAGTGCCCGGAATAGATTCAAAATTTAAAAGTTTTAATTTGAAAATATAAATGAGAAATTTAGTTTCAGTGAATTTTTCTGAGTTGGAAATTTATTTCTTTCTAAAAGTTTCTGTCAAAATACGTACTGGCGATTAAGCCGGCATTACCAGCTCTGTAATATCCAGTATTGCTTATTTTGGGAAAATAAGATTTTGAAAATTGATTTATTATTTTGAGAAGATAAAAATGATTTATAATCGAGAACCGGACACTAATCTTAAAGGTTTTGGCCCAAGGTGGGCCAAACGAACCAAAAACGATAACGGGTTAGACCGGGCCCAAATCGGGTCCAAGGTCCAACATATATAAGCTCATTTAATGAGCATTTCAGCCCATTTCCCCCCCCCCCCCATTTTGATGAGAGAGCCGCGGTTTTGAAGAGAGGAGAGGAGGAAGAGAGTGCACTTTTCACCTCCACCTTCCGGAGGCCATAACTTTTGATCCGGATCTCCGATTGACGAGCCGTTTGTGGCCACACGAAGCTCTTGTCGAGCTCTACGTTTATATCTAAAGAAATATGGTAAGAATATGCGTCTCACTTCCCAGTTTCGTGCCCTAAATTTCTGCATTTTTGAGGTTATGGTTTTGAGTAGTTTTTGTGGTTTTGGTTATTTAGGTGATCTCTAGTAGCGAGTAATTGATGGATTTTACCCCTAATCTCGTTGGATAAGGTAAGGAACCTCTTTATCCTTGTAGTTTGGTATAGTATGAGCTTTAGTTGTATTGTATGGTTATGTTGTATGTATGAAGCTTGTTTTTGGAGTTGGTGGTGGCTTTTGGTGTGGCTTTGATGATTTGGAGCTTGGTGGAAGCTTGATTGGAATAAAGTTTGGTGTTTGAGCATATTGGGAATCGGCCAAGGTATGGTTTCGATTTCTTTTATGTAATATTTAATGTTTCTGGACACTTATGCTAGTTGACCCTAAGATAGGATTGAATATCTTGATGTTTGTGATATATGTTTGATGATGAGATTGAGAGAAATGTATGTGTTGGAGCATGATGTGTGATGAATATGGATGAGAATTATTGTTGAAGTTATTAAAAATATTGATTATTAATGAATGTGTGAATTATGCTTTTTGAGGAGTGTTGTCGTTATTGTGGATGAATAATAATGGATATTAATGTGGAAGTGGTGTTGTGTAGAAGGAATTGGAATAATAATAATAATGATTATATAAATTGATGATGATTGTTGGTATTTTAGTGATTATGAAGGTTGATGATGAATGTTGAGATTTATTTTGGTTGTTGAGGTTGTTGTTGGTTGATGAGGATTATTAGTGTGGATTTATGATTGAATTGGAAGCTTTGGATTGGTAGTAAGATATGATGTAATGGCTTAGTAATTTAGGTGTGAAAGTGAGAAGGATGATATGAAATGATAAGATGTTGTATGTAGTAGTGGTTTATGATGGTTGGACATGTTTTGGTTTAGTTTTGGATTGAGTGATGGTTAAATTTGAGGATTTGAGGTTTTGGGTGAAAAAGGATTTTTGGTGAACTTTATCTGATCATAACTTTTTCTTCAATTTTCAAAATTTATTGAATCTGGCTTATATTTGAAGATTATTGAAAACCCTTCGATTTGATATAAAGTTTGTAAAATTTGGAATTTTGTAGAGGAAGTTATGATCATTCAAAGTTGGTGATGAAAATCTGAAATTCAACAAAGTTGCAGAATTTCAGGATTTCTGATATGTGCGCACGCACAACCCTACGAAAATGTTATTCTGTGCATATGCACAGACAGGGGAAATGGCTCTGGTAGCAGCGCTAGCATAGGTTGTGCGCGCGCATGTCAATGAAGAATTACGACATGTGCGTACGCACAGGCAGGGGAAAGGGCTCTGGTAGCAGCGCTAGCATAGGTTGTGCGCGTGCACGTCAATGAAGAATTACGACCTGTGCGGATGCACAGCCCTGTGCGCACGCACAAGTCGAGAAGGGACGTCTGTTAAGGGCGCTTGCACAGCTTATGTGAGTGAACAGACTTTATTAATTTTAGTACCTGTGCATACGCACACCCCTATGCGTACGCACACTTTGAAAATCTTCCTGGGCATGTGCACGCACACCCCTGTGCGGATGCACACGCCCTGTTTCACAAATTTAAACTTTGTTTTCAACTATTTCACCTTCCCAACAAGGTTGTAAGCTTCTATAACACTATTTTAAGACTCTTGGGCTTATTTTAAGAGCAATGAAATATGGAAAGATCCTGGGGGTTTATGTTGGGTTTTCCTTTGAAAAGTTAGCAAATGGAGGTTTAGATTTCTGGTGTAGTGCGGATGAGTTAGTTGAGAGAAAATAAAGAATGGTGCATATGGTGATGGTTGACAATGAATTGGGAAATTGATGAACTAATAAGCTCGGAATGGAAGTGATGAATTGATGATGGTTATGATGAGTTGAAGACTCAAAGAGAAATGATGATCTTGTTGAATAATGAGAGTGTGCCAGGCACTATATCCTTGGGGTTAAGTATGATAGTGTGCAGGGTATTATGTCCTTAGGATTGAATTATGATTGATAATCTTTTCTGCTGCAAGAGTGTGCCAGGAACTATATCCGTGGGTGAATAGAGTGTGCCCAGCACAATATCCGTGGGTTAATAGAGTATGCTCGACACTATATTCGTGGGTGCGGCAGAAAAGCGACATCCAAAAGGATGTGTCGGGTTGGCATTTATGGACCGACAAGTGATATCACGAGCCAATAGGATAGGAATTCATCATATGCATCTTTTATGTGCTTATTTGCTTTCCTTACGTGAGTTTGCCTAAATGTATAACATGCCTATTTGCTTACATGAACTAATTGCTTTATATGCTTCTACTTGTGTTTTATTTGTTTGCATTAATTGTGATTATCTGGTGCTGAGGAGGTTAGGTAGGCGGTGGCGATAGGATCGCACGGAGGTAAGGTTGACGAAGGCTGTGGGATACAGCGGTGTGATTAGTTAGAACCCCCTAAGTTTAGATAACCCTGGTTTATGGTTTAAGTTCTTTTATTTATTTTGTTCCAAGCTTGAATATCCGTATGTGATGTGGAGTTCTAGGATTGCTTTCGGCATCCCGGAGCCTTACATCTTACATCATTGGGCACTGTTACCATACTGAGAACCTCCCGTTCTCATTCCATACTTTGTTGTTGTTTTTCAGATGCAGGTCATAATCTACTTCGGTGAGATTGCGAATATGGTGACAGAGCAGAGTATGGTTCCTCCTTGGTTTAATTTATTTTACTTTGTTATAGTTACTCTCACGTCTTTATGTGTTTTATCTTTATGGCCTTAGAGGCTTACTTGAGAGATAGGTTGTATAACCTGTTTTAAATTCTAAAACTCCTTATATTTCTATTTGTAACTAGTCGGCTTAAACTCCACAAGCTGCGGCTAGTTCTCTATGATGATTATATTCTTATACTTATATATATTTTATTCCTTTATACCTATACCTTGTACCTTATGCGTTAGCTTCATGTGAACGTCTCACGTTTTTGTAATTCCGTAATTTGAGCTTAATCCTTTATCAGACTTCTAGAATATATTATTCCCTTCATTATATATATATATATATATATATATATATATATATATATATAAGCCTTAGAACTGTCGTAACCTCTGATTAACCTTTGCTTTACGGCTAGAGGTACAGCTTAGGGAAATTGGGGTGTTACATTTAGTGGTATCAGAGCAGTTCGTCCTCGTGAGCCTGAGGGTGTCTTCATTGCTTACTCTGTGTGTCTTTTCTTTGATGCTATTATGTTATCTACTTGATATTTTATAGCATGCTTGTTTGTGAGTGCCTGTTTGGGGGTGAATAAAGCACTAGGCTTTTGATATTGAGACTGATCACCTTGATATCGATTGTTTGGTATAGACAAGAATCCTAATGGCAACTCGTGGACGAGGTCGTACGCGTTCACGAGGAGAGAGTAGGAATGAGCGACCAGCCGATAACCATGCCGAGTTCATGGCGGTAATGGCGAATCTTACAAACATCATGGGGGCTACCGCTACTGCGACTCTACAAGTTGTGCATAGGTTAGGCCAACCGGCCGAAAATAGAAACGGAAATGGTGAAGAAAATGCAAATGAGAATGCGGGAGGAAACGGAGATAACACGGGAGGTGCTCCGATGACCTTGGTGACCTTTCTCAAGGTTCATCCTCCGAGTTTCTGAGGTTCAACTAATCCCACGGAAGCGGATAACTGGTTCCAAGCTATGGAATGTGCACTGCAAGCGCAGCATGTCCCGCATAACCAATACGTAGAGTTTACTGCTTACCAATTTTGGGAAGAGGCCTAGCATTGGTGGCAGGCAGAATGCCGCTTGCTATAGCTCCAGAATGCAGATGTTCCTTGATATGTATTTCAAACGGCCTTCTACAAGAAGTATTTCCCTGAGTCTGCAAGGGAAGCGAAGGAAATGGAACTGATGCAGCTGAAGCAAGGTTCTTTGTCTGTGGCAGATTATGCCAGCAAATTTGAGGAACTTTGTAGGTTCTCTAGGGCATTTCAGGGTGCCCAGAAACCTATGAAAGTTGGAAGTGTATCATGTATCAAAGGGGTTTGAAGTATGACATCATGACTGTTGTGGCTCCTATGGAGATTCGTATTTTCTCTAATTTTGTGAATGGTGCGTGGCAGAAGTTAGACCAATTAAGAGATTGTAATATAAGAACAGCGTTGCGAGTATAGCTCTTAACCAGCAAAAATCCGCCGCATCAATTTAGAAAGGTTGTCACAAAAGTTTTAAATAAAAAAAATAATGGGAGTATGAGTCCCAGGTTGTCTCCCAACGAGTTGCTAGAAAGGGTGCTAATTTATTAATCAGGAGTTTTCCAAGAGTTTTGAGAATTGATTAACAGAAAGTAAGCAATTGTAATTTAGTGCAATGAAAATAAAAAGGAATTTATATTATTCAAATTAAAAAGCCTTGACTGGGGGAGTGATTAATTGGAAGTTCTGTCCTTGTTGGAATTCTCTCAAGTGTAGTATAAAGAGGTTGTTATTTTCACTTAGTTAACCCTTACTAAATAAAGGAAAGTCAAGTGATTGAGCTAACTCTTATTCGCAAATCCTAGTCCTCTCCTTTGGGAAGGTCTAGCATTAGTAAATACAGAACTAGCCAACAACTTCTAATTTAACTATCACTTAAGCCTTCCAACTCAAGTGTCTCTTCTTAATCAACCCCCATGTCAAGTAGGGAATCTACTCCATTGATATGAATATAACGCTCATAGAAATATAAGAAGAAGACATAATAATTCAAAAAAATAGGGATTGAAAATTAATTAAAAGTAAAAGTAATCCTTTGCATTAACAATCCATGAAAATAATCCAATTACCACTTTAAACAAGAATTAAGAATATGGAATAAATAAAAGAGCAAGTAAAGAAACAAACTAGAATAGTTTCTTGAACGGAGGTGATGACTTTTCAATATCCAAAAGCAAAAGCAATAAACTAATAAACTCTGAATGTAAAAGAAAACTAGAGGAAGAGTAATTCTCTCTCTAGATTCAGATCTAAAAACCTAAAACTATCCTAATGAGAATATGTGAGTGTGTCTTGAGTCTCTGCACGTTCCCTGGCTTTATTCAGTGTTTCTGGGCCGAAAAATGGGTCAAAATACGGCCCGAAATTGCTCCCAGCATTTTCTGTTATTTCTGCAGATCCGCACGTCACGCGTACACGTCATTTGGCGAATTTCCTTGTCACGCGTACGCGTCTTCCATGCGTGCGCGTCTTTTGTGCAGACTCCAATCCGCGCGTACGCGTCAGGCACACGCACGCGTCGCTGCAATTTTCTCCATGTCGCGCGCATGCGTGTGCATCGATGCTCACTGGTCATCTCCTTAGTTTCTTGTGTTCCTTCCATTTTTGCAAGCTTCCTCTCCATTTTCTAAGCCATTCCTGCCCTATAAAGCCTGAAATATTTAACACACGGATCACAGCATCGAATGGTATAAAGGAGAATTAAAATGCACAAATTAAAGATCTGTAGGAAGCGAGTTTTCAACCATAGAACAAGACTAGGAAGGAATTGTAAAATCATGCAAATCATATGAATAAGTGGGTGAAGACTTGATGAAACCACTCAATTAAGCACAAGATAAACCATAAATAGTGGTTTATCAGTGAACAAGGCAAGAGTGCTTGAAGAATATGCAAAAATGGTAGCCTCGTCAAAGGAGACTTCTGGAGGAAATACTAGTAGAGAGCATGATGATCATCTTGGACCAAGGGGACAGAATTTTAAAAGAAATGAACACACTCCTCAACATCTGCGAGGTCAAGGGGATTTCAGAAAGAACAACAACGCTCAGTTCCACATGGCAAAGGGAGATGACCGCTGCTACACTTACGGATTACGAGGGCACCTTGCTAAGGACTGCCGTAGAGGAAGGAACCGAGGTGTGGGCAAGAGTCAGCAACCAGGCCGTGTGTTTGCTTTGGAGGCACGTGAGGCAACGGGGTCGGATCTTTTGACGAGAGGTAAGCGTATGCTTTAAGTCTTATATTGCCTGGACCTGAGGTTGGTTTGGTTCTATCTTTTGTAAAGTCGTCATTCGAATTTCAAGAGCTTAGAGTTTTATTGGAAGTAAACTATGTGGGAAAGGAGGATTCTAGCGGCGGTAGCCGAGGATTTCGGACTTGTGATGACGAACGATCCGAGTTGGCGTGCTGGAATGGTTACCAGGTATGACTAGAAGTCCTGCGGGTTCCCTATGTGGGTGATGGGTGCGGTTCAGCACTAGTGGCAACGAAAATACCGACTAACGTCCTTGCGGTTTTTAACTATGATTTTTGCCGTTTTAAGAATTAGAGTGATTTTCAAATCTGGTTTGGAGCTTTGGTTTAACTGATTTGGTTTTGAAACTAGGATTTGAACTTTTGATCAAATGATACGATTTTAAAAATGAAAGTGAGTCCTAAGATTTTGTTGGCTTATGATTTTGGTTTTGAATCTAACTTATCAAAATGGATTCAAATTTAAAGGTTTTGATTTAAGGGTTTCCAGGAATTTAGGAAAATCATGCTTTAAAATGATTGATTTACCAATAAAAGGTTTTTGACTCTTTTGATAAGGTTTTAACAATGGACTCATTTAGATTGGACTTGCTTTAAAGGTTTTGAAAAGTATTACAAATTCGGTATTTTGGTTTAAAAGAAAGGATTTTCGAATTCCTTGTGATGATAATCAGAGTGACGCAGCGGAAGTTGTACACCAAGTTGTCGAAGTGTGAGTTTTGGAAGGAAGAAGTGAAGCTCTTAGGTCATGTGGTGAGCAAGGGAGGAATGACCGTAGATCCTTATACGGTAGTAACGGTGATGGGATGGGAAAGACCGACAATGGTGACGGAAGTCAGAAGCTTATTGGATTTAGCCGTATATTACCAGAGATTCATTGAAGGATTTTCCCGGATTGCATTACTGATGAGATATTTTGGTGAAAACTAAATTTCTCCCAAAACACACAAATCTAACCGGCAAGTGCACCGGGTCGCATCAAGTAATAATAACTCACGGGAGTGAGGTCGATCCCACAGGGATTGATGGATCAAGCAACTTTAGTGGGTGATTAGTTTAGTCAAGCTAACATTGATGTGAATTGTGTGAAATTGTAACCAACAGAAAGTAAATGACAATGAATTTAAAATTGCAGAATGTAAATTGGCAAGTAACTTAAAGAGCAAGAAATGTAAATTGCAAGAATCTTAAATGACAAGAAATATAAATTGCATCAAATGTAAAGGGAATTGGGAATTGGATTTGCAGAAAGTAAATAAGGAAAAGTTAAATTGCAACAAGCAGAGAAGTAAAAGATGGATTTGATTGATTCGGAACCAAAACAGAAATGTAAATAAACATGAAAAGCAATAAACAGAGAATGTAAAATTGGAATTAAGATCTCAGGACCCAAGAGACTAGATAACCAAGTCTAGATCTCAATGCCTTCCTAGATCCAACAAGAACAATTGCAAGAGAAATTAAAGAAAAGTAAATTGCAGAAGCCAAGAGAAGGTGAAGTAGTAAACAGGAATGGAAATTCAATTGTGCAGAGAAAGTAAACAAGAAAATTCTCAAGGTGAGATTGAAACAGAATTTCTTCAATTCTCAACCCAAGATTCAAAACGAAATTGAAAACTAAGAGAGAGCTCTCAAATCCTAATGCTCCCTAGTGGAGCCAGCCTCCTTACAAATATGAAAATGATGCCTTATATAGGCTTTACAAAATGGAAATGAAAATGAAATTAAAAACAAATTACAACTAAATGAAATTCCTATTTTATCTATTTCTTGTGCCTTTGAGTGATGATCATGGGCCTTTGCTCTCGGTGGAATTGGGTTGAAAGAGGCCTTGGTTGATTGCTCTTGGAGTTTGAAGAAGAACCGAAGTGAACCAATTGAACCGGTTTTGAAGTTAGCCATAGTTGGTCCCAACGTTAGGGCCAAAGTTAGGGGTCTAACTTTGACCCCAACTTTTCATAGCAGCAAGCATAATTTGCTGGTATGAACGTTGGTGCCAACGTTAGGGGTCTAACTTTGACCCTAACGTTGGCCTCCCTTATGCACATTTATGGTGCCAACTTTGTCCTCTTGTCATGTTGCCAATTTTATGCCCAATATAGACTATCATATATAGTTGGAAAGCTCTGAATGTCAGCTTTCTAACCCACTTGGAATCAGTTCAATTGGACATCTACAACTCAAGTTATGATCATTTGAAGAGGGCATGGTCGCTGGCTTTGGTGTGCAGCGTTTGAGGTAACGTTAGCCGGCTAACGTTGGCGAAAACGCCAGTTCTGGAGGCTCAAATGTAATGTCCACCCCATACTATTATACATTGTTGGAAAGCCCTGGATGTCTACTTTCCAATGCCTTTGGGAGCACATCATTTGGAGCTCTACAGCTCGAGTTATACTCCTTTGAAGGTGCAGAGGTCAAGTGGCCTCACTGCAGGTTACCACCATGTTCGTTTATGCACATTGCGGGGCCGTTTTCTCCCTCAATTTTAGTGTCCACCATGCAGTGCCATATATGCTTGGAAAGCTCTTGATTCCTACTTTCCAATGCTTCTTGAATCACCTCATTTGGAGCTCTGTAGCTCAAGTTATTCTTGTTGGAAGTATACCCCTTGTATGCCTTGTGGTGTGTGGCGCCAACGTTAGCCTCCAAGTTAGGGGGCTAACGTTGGCGCAAACGTTGGCCCTTCTCCCTTTGTGTTTTCATGTGCCAACGTTAGGGTCAAAGTTAGACCCCTAACGTTGGCGCAAACGTTGGTGGCCCAGGGAGGAATTCTCTTGCCAACGTTAGCCTCCAAGTTAGGGGGCTAACGTTGGCTCAAACGTGGGGAGCCCAGGGAGTAATCTTCATGCCCAACGTTAGCCTCCAAGTTAGGGGGCTAACGTTGGGGCTAACTTCATGCCTCCAGGTTCAATTTCACTTATTCCATTCTTCACTTCTAGCCATTCCTCTTTGCTTCAACCTTTCTCCAAGCTTTCTTCACCTATCATTAATCAACCAAACTCATCAAAGCTATGCTCAAAATCATGAGATATTCATTCTTTCATAATATGTGACAATTTTAGCATAAAACCTCATGAAATAGCATGAATTCATACATGGTTGATTAACTCAAAGGAAACATGAAAATCTACCCAATTGGCTTGCTTATGGCTCAAGAAAGTGCATAATTCAATTGAAAACAAAAGAAAAAGGCTAGTTAAAATAGGCTAAGATGACTTGTCATCAATTACCGATGGCTAGGTTGACAAGAAAGGGAGCGCCTTTGTTTGGATGTCGGAGCGTGCAGAGAGTTTTAAGATTTTGAGGCAGAAGTTAACTTCAGTGCCTGTTTTAATCTTGTTGGAACCGCATGAACCGTTCGAAGTATACTATAATGCCTCTCTGAAGGGTTTAAGCTACGTGTTGATGCAACACCGGAGTATGGTGGCTTATGCATCATGTTAGCTAGGACCGCATAAAGGAAACTATTCAACTCATGATCTGGAATTAGCGGTGATTGTGTTTGCACTGGGGATTTAGAGGCACCACCTGTGCGAAGTGAGGTTTAGCATCTTTTCTGATCATAAGAGTGTCAAGTATGTCTTTGATCAGAAAGAGCTTAAGAATACATTGGGGAAGACGGATGGATTTGCTAAAGGATTATGATTTTGAACTGAATTATCACCCTGGAAGGGCGAAGGTGATCGCAGATGCATTAGGTCAGAAATCCTTAATAATTGCTTGGGTGAGAATCAAGGAAGAAGAGTTAGTGGATAAGTATGTGGATCTTAAGCTGGACATTGGTGAGGTGGCCGGAAGAGCTTGTTTGGACCAGTTGCAGATTTTAAGCACTTTTAAGACGGAGATTCAGAGGGCTCAGTAAGATGAGCAGAAACTTCAAAAATTGTTACAACCAGTTGGTGATAAGAGGCATGAAGAATTCACTAAGGAGGGTGAAAGATTGTGGAGAGATAAGGGGAGAGTTTGCAAACAGGATGTCGGAAGTTTGAGACAAGACTTGTTGTCGGGGGCTCACTACAGTAGATTTTCTGTTCCTCCCGGAAGCACGAAGATGTATTGTAACTTAAAGAAGATGTTCTGGTGGCCTCGGATGAGAGGTGATGTAGCTACAGTGGCATCCAAGTGTTTGACGTGTCAGAAGGCAAAGATAGAGCATCAGAAGCCATCAGGAATGATACAGCCTCTTGAGATTCCTCAATGGATGTGGGCTATGATGCGGTTTGGGTGATCGTGGTTCGCTTAACCAAATCCACTCATTTTCTGCCTATCTGAGAGAACTATTCTATGGAGGAGTTGGCGAGAGAGAAAGTCGACACGGTAGAATGATGGTGAACGAGGTGCCTTGGCAACTTTTTGGATTAGTAACGTTGAAAGTAGGATGCTTCTTGAGGAATATATGTATATATATATATCCCATCGCGTGATTTGGATTTTCGAGGGAGAAAATCTTTTTAAGGAGGGGAGGATGTAAGAACTCGCGTTTTCACGTAAAACCATTTTAATAAAATAATTTTAGTGCCTGGAATAGATTCAAAATTTAGAAGTTTTAATTTGAAAATATAAATGAGAAAGTTGGTTTCAGTGAATTTTTCTGAGTTGGAAAATGTATTTCTTTCAAAAAATTTTTGTAAAAATGCATACCAGCGATTAAGCCGACAGTACCGGCTCTGGTCTGTCCAGTACTGCGTATTTTGGGAAAAAAAGATTTGAAAATTGATTTATTATTTTGAGAAGATAAAAATAATTTAGAATCGAAAACCAGACACTAACCTTAAAGGTTTTGGCACAAAGTGGGCCAAACGGACCAAAAATGCTAACGGGTTGGACCGGGCCCAAACCGGGTCCAAGGTCCAACATATATAAGCTCATTTAATGAGCATTTCAGCCCATTCTCCCCCATTTTGATGAGAGAGCCGCGGTTTTGAAGAGAGGAGAGGAGGAAGAGAGTACACTTTTCACCTCCACCTTCCAGAAGCCATAACTTTTGATCCAGAGCTCTGATTGATGAGCTGTTTGTGGCCACGCGAAGCTCTTGTCGAGCTCTACGTTTCTATCCAAAGAAATATGGTAAGAACTTGCGTCTCACTTCCCAATTTCGTGCCCTAGATTTCTGCATTTTTGAGGTTATAGTTTTGAGTAGATTTTGTGGTTTTGGTTGTTTAGGTGATCTCTAGTAGCGGATAATTGATGGATTTTACCCCTAATCTCGTTGGATAAGGTAAAGAACCCCTTTATCCTTGTGATTTGTTATAGTATGAGCTTTAGTTATTGATGTATGGTTATGTTGTATGTATGAAGCTTGTTTTTGGAGTTGGTGGTGGCTTTTGGTGTGGCTTTGATGGATTGGAGCTTGGTGGAAGCTTGATTGGAATCAAGTTTGGTGTTTGAGTATATTGAGAATCGGCCAAGGTATGGTTTTGGTTTCCTTTATGTAATATGTAATGTTTCTGGACACTTAGGCTAGTTGACCCTAAGATAGGATTGAATATGTTGATGTTTGTGATATATGTTTGATGATGAAATTGAGAGAAATGTATGTGTTGGAGCATGATGTGTGATGAATATGGATGAGAATTATTGTTGATGTTGTTAAAAATATTGATTATTGATGAATGTGTAAATTATGGTTTTTGAGGAGTGTTGTCGTTATTATGGATGAATAATAATGGATATTAATGTGGAAGTGGTGTTGTGTAGAAGGAATTGGAATAATAATAATAGTGATTATATAAATTGATGATGATTGTTGGTATTTTAGTGATTATGAAGGTTGATGATGAATGTTGATATTTGTTTTGGTTGTTGAGGTTGTTGTTGGTTGATGAGGATTATGAGTGTGGATTTATGATTGAATTGGAAATTTTGGATTGGTAGTGAGATATGATGTAATAGCTTAGTAATTTAGGTGTGAAAGTGAGGAGGATGATATCAAATGATAAGATGTTGTATGTAGTAGTGGTTTATGATGGTTGGACATGTTTTGGTTTGGTTTTGGAATGAGTGATGGTTAAATTTGAGGATTTGAGGTTTTGGGTGAAAAAGGATTTTTGGTGAACTTTGTCTGATCATAACTTTTTCTTCGATTTTCAAAATTTGTTGAATTTGGCTTATATTTGAAGATTATTGAAAAATCTTCGATTTGATATAAAGTTTGTAAAATTTAGAATTTTGTAGAGGAAGTTATGATCATTCAAAGTTGGTGATGAAAATCTGAAATTCTGCAAAGTTACAGAATTTCAGGATTTCTGATATGTGCACACGCACAGCCTTGTGCGCACGCACAACCCTGCAAAAATGTTATTCTGTGCGAACGCACAGACCTGTGCGTTCGCACAGGTAGGGGAAAGGGCTCTGGTAGCAGCACTAGCATAGGTTGTGCGCACGCACGTCAATGAAGAATTACGACCTATGTGGACGCACAACCCTGTGCACACGCACAAGTCTGGAAGGGATGTCTGTTAAGGGTGCTCGCACAGCTTGTGCAAGTGAACATACTTTATTAATTTTAGTACCTGTGCGTACGCACACCCCATGCGTACGCACACTTTCAAAATCTTATTGGGCGTGCGCACGCATACCATTTTAAGACTCTTGGACTTATTTTTAGAGCAATGAAATATGGGAATGGTCCTAGGGGTTTAAGTTGGGTTTTCCTTTGAAAAGTTAGCAAACGGAGGTTTAGGTTTCTGGTATAGTGCGGATGAGTTAGTTGAGAGAAAAGGAAGAATGGTGCATATGGTGACTGTTGACAATGAATTGGGAAATTGATGAACTAATAAGCTCGGAATGGAAGTGATGAATTGATGATGGTTATGATGAGTTGAAGACTCAAAGAGGAATGATGATCTTGTTGAATAATGAGAGTGTGTAGGGTATTATGTCCCTGGGATTGAATTATGATTGATAATCTTTTCTGCTACAAGAGTGTGTCAGGCACTATATCCTTGGGTTATGCATGCAAATGTGCCCAGTACTATATCCGTGGGTGAATAGAGTGTGCCCGGCACAATATCCGTGGGTTAATAGAGTGTGCCCGACACTATATTCGTGGGTGCGGCAGAAAAGTGACATCCGAAAGGATGTGTCGGGTTGGCATTTATGGACCGACAAGTGATATCATGAGCCAATAGGATAGGCATTCATCATATGCATCTTTTATGTGCTTGTTTGCTTTGCTTATGTGAGTTTGCCTAGTTGTATAACATGCCTATTTGCTTACTTGAACTACTTGCTTTATATGCTTCTACTTGTGTTTTATTTGTTTGCATTAATTGTGATTGTCTGGTGCTAAGGAGGTTAAGTAAGCGGTGGCGATGGGATCGCACAGAGGTAAGGTTGACGAAGGCTGTGGGATACAGCGGTGTGATTAGTTAGAACCCCTAAGTTTAGATAATCCTGGTTTATGATTTAAGTTCTTTTATTTATTTTGTTCTAAGCTTGAATATCCGTATGTGATGTGGAGTTCTAGGATTGCCTTCGGCATCCCAGAGCCTTACATCTTACATCATTGGGCACTGTTACCATATTGAGAACCTTCGGTTCTCATTCCATACTTTGTTGTTATTTTTCAGATGTAGGTCGTAATCTACTTCGGTGAGATTGCGGATATGGTGACAGAGCGGAGTATGGTTCCTCCTTGGTTTAATTTATTTTACTTTGTTATAATTACTCTCACATCTTTTTATGTTTTATCTTTATGGCCTTAGAGGCTTACTTGAGAGATAGGTTGTATAAGATGTTTTAAATTCTAAAACTCTGTATATTTCTATTTGTAACTAGTCTGCTTAAACTCCGCAAGCTGCGGCTAGTTCTCTATGATCATTATATTCTTATACTTATATATGTTTAATTCCTTTATACATATACCTTGTACCTTATACGTTAGCTTCGTGTAAACGTCTCACGCTTTTGTAATTCCGTAATTTGAGCTTAATCCTTCATCAGGCTTGTAGCGCTTTTCAGAGATGGTGAAAAAAGGTTCCAGTGCCTCCTACCAGAAGGTTTAGGATGCCAAGAGAAGGTCACAGGCACGTGCTGATGCTGTGAGGGCTGCCGGCACTGTACCTCCTCCTCCTCATGATATGGGTACCTCTTCTCGTTCCATTATGGTAACTTCTGGTTTTGCCTCTTCTCTTCCTCCTCCCATCGTTCATGCCCGAGCTTCCCCTGAACCTAAGAAGAAGAAGCGTAAGACCTCGGGGTCTGGCTCTTCTTCTTGGGACTTTGATGGTCCCCAATTCGTTTGGAATCACATCTTTCTCCATACTCAAATTAATATGGATTATGCTTCCGTTCGAAACCATCTTAATATCCTGGTTCAGGGGAGTGTTCGGGCTGTTGGGTTATGTACAAAACTTCTTGATATTTTAGACCAAACTCCCCTCAGCTCTTTGGGTTCTACCCAAAAGGTTGAGGAGTTGGAAGGGAGGATTGGCCTCTATCAAGAGGAAGAGAAAAGGCTCCTGGAGGAAGTTACATGGTTGAAGGAGGAGAGGTCCCAACTTCAGGAGAGGGAAAAGAAGTTGATGGCCCAGTGTGCCATGGCAGAAGGTCTTAAGGAGAAGGCGAAGCAGAATTATGTAAGGGTCTTTTTCGAGAACATTGATCTCCAGCGGTAGCTGGAGAGAGGTCGGGTGGCTTATCAGGATTTGGAGGACTCCCTGGCGGAGAGCTCGGAGGAGGCCTGGAGGATTTTCAAAGAGCAGGTCGGAGTCATTGCTCCTGGCCTGGATCTTTCCCCTTTTGATCTTGATAATATTGCTGTGAATGGGCCTATTGTTTCTCCTCCCCGACCTGAGACGGATTCTGAGCTGAAGACCCATGGACAAAGACTTATAGAATCTGCTCTTCGCGAGGATCAACTGAAGGGATCCCGGCTGACGTCTTCAAATGTTCCGACCCCTACTGCCGAAGAGACTTCTCCGTCCTCCCCTGCCACTGATCCGACCTCTCCTCCCTCTGGTGACTCTTAATTTTTCTTCTATTAATTGATTTGAGCTATTGGGGGCCTGGCTTGTGGGCCCCTTAAACAATTTATCTTTTTCTGTTGTTTGTGGTGGTTGACTCTGACTTTCTTGGCCTTTTATGGCCGTTAACAAAAAATGCGCTTAACTTTTTGCCCTTTTTTGGATAAGGGCTTTTATAATATTTTTTCATGCATGCTTACGATAATTTCTTTCGCTAGGTTTCTGCCTTTGAGTATTTCCTGTACTCAATTTTTGCTTATTGAGTTTTGGTACGCGGAATCGTGATTACACTTTAATTATGTAAAATTCATAGCTCTTTCTTTCCCTGGCAATGGCGCCAAAAATATGATGCCAATACCATGGTTCACAACTCCGTGTAACTGACCAGCAAGTGCACTGGGTCGTCCAAGTAATACCTTACATGAGTAAGGGTCGAATCCCACGGAGATTGTTGGTATGAAGCAAGCTATGGTCACCTTGTAAATCTCAGTCAGGCGGATATAAAATAATAATATGGTTTTCGAAATTAAATAATAAAATAGGGATAGAAATACTTATGTAAATCATTGGTAGGAATTTCAGATAAGCGAATGGAGATGCTTTTCGTTCCTCTGAACCTCTGCTTTCCTGCTATCTTCATCCAATCAGTCTTACTCCTTTCCATGGCTGGCTTTATGTGATACATCACCATTGTCAACGGCTACTTTTGGTCATCTCTCGGGAAAATGATCCAATGCCCTGTCACGGTACGGCTAATCGTCTGGAGGCATCACCCTTGTCAATGGCTTCATCTTATCCTCTCAGTGAAAATGATCAACGCACCCTGTCACGGTACGGCTATTCATCTGTCGGTTCTCGATCATGCTGGAATAGGATTTACTATCCTTTTGCGTCTGTCACTAACGCCCTGCAATCGCGAGTTTGGAGCTCGTCATAGTCATCCAATCATTGAATCCTACTTGGAATACCACAGACAAGGTTTAGACCTTCCGGATTCTCTTGAATACCGCCATCATTCTAGCTTACGCCATGAAGATTCTGGTTAGGAGATCTAAGAGATACTCATTCAATCTAAGGTAGAACGGAAGTGGTTGTCAGGCACGCGTTCATAGGGAATGATGATGATTGTCACGTTCATCACATTCAGGTTGAAGTGCGAATGAATATCTTAGAAGCGAAATAAGATGAATTGAATAGAAAACAGTAGTACTTTGCATTAATCTTTGAGGAACAGCAGAGCTCCACCCCTTAATCTATCGAGTGTAGAAACTCTATCGTGAAAATACATAAGTGAAAGGTCCAGGCATGGCTGAGATGGCCAGCCCCCAAAACGTGATCAATAGATCAAAAGATAATCCAAAGATGTCAAAAAGACTAGTAAAATGTCCTATTTATAATAAACTAGCTACTAGGGTTTACATGAGTAAGTAATTGATGCATAAATCCACTTCCGGGGCCCACTTGGTGTGTGCTTGGGCTGAGCTTGAGTGTTGCACATTTAGAGGTCCTTCTTGGAGTTGAACGCCAGCTTTTGTGCCAGTTTGGGCGTTCAACTCTGGTTTTGGCTCCTTTTCTGGCGCTGGACGCCAGATTTGGGCAGAAAGCTGGCGTTGAACGCCAGTTTACGTCGTCTATTCTTGGCCAAAGTATGGACTATTATATATTGCTGGAAATCCCTGGATGTCTACTTTCCAACGCAATTGGAAGCGCACCATTTCGAGTTCTGTAGCTCCAGAAAATCCATTTTGAGTGCAGGGAGGTCAGAATCCAACAGCATCAGCAGTCCTTCTTCAACCTCTGAATCTGATTTCTGCTTAAGTCCCTCAATTTCAGCCAGAAAATACCTGAAATCATAGAAAAACACACAAACTCATAGTAAAGTCCAGAAATGTGAATTTAACATAAAAACTAATGAAAACATCCCTAAAAGTAACTAGATCCTACTAAAAACATACTAAAAACAATGCCAAAAAGCGTATAAATTATCCGCTCATCACAACACCAAACTTAAATTGTTGCTTGTCCCCAAGCAACTGAAAATCAAATAGGATAAAAAGAAGAGAATATACTATAAATTCCAAACTATCAATGAAACATAGCTGCAATCATATGAGCGGGACTTATAGCTTTTTGCCTCTTGAATAGTTTTGGCATCTCACTCTATCCATTGAGGTTCAGAATGATTGGCATCTATAGGAACTCAGAGTTCAGATAGTGTTATTGACTCTCCTAGTTCAGTATGATGATTCTTGAACACAACTTCTTTTATGAGTCTT